>NC_139537.1:60921702-62404448 GCF_965153285.1 Podarcis tiliguerta | reverse complement strand
CTTCCTCAGTAGCGGGTGGCAGCATCTTCCACACAGGAAACTCCAAGAGTGGAAAGGCAGGTCATGAAAGTCGTTTTCAGGTCACTTCTAGGTTTGGTGCCATGCGCATTTATCCATCAATCAGTTGTTGCCCGTGCAGTGAAGGTGCTTACTTGATCTCAATAGGCAGGGCGTTCCAAAGTGCTGGTGCTGCCACACTAAATGATAGCAAAATGGGTATTATGTGGCATCTGCAGTAATACAAATGCAGCATCACTCTCTAGCCACTTGAGATCCTTCAAAGGTAAGAAGTCTGATTGTGATGTGGATGTGAGTGATGGAGTGGCAGAGGCTGTGTGATACAAAAGGCATCTTCAATCCTGTGAGAACCAGGCGATTGGCTCAGACTGCAAACATTCTCAAGACTGAGCCTTTTCTGTTGGGAGATCACAACCAGTGGCTACCAGCATTTGCTTCTGTAAAACTGCAGTTTCCCTGATGGCTTAATCTAGTTCTTCTCTTTCATTCCCTGAGAAGAGGATCTTCCTCCTCAGATGAAAATTGCCTCACTAGTGGGCCTTGAACTCTTGTCCCAGGGACATGTTTGTCATACTTGTCTCCTCCCAAATGAGCTGCCTATTTGTTGCATTGTACTACCAGTTCTTCTGGCCTTGTGCGCTAGCTATCTAAAAGTGGTTATATGGTGTTTATATGTGCAAGATGTATAAGAGGGTTCACAAGCTGGTGCACAGAGATTTCTGGAGCCTCTTAGTTTCTAGGATTTTACTGCCTGTGCCTAAGTGATTGCTAGCAAATATAAGCAATCACTCAAAGTAAGGAAAACCATAGGACCTGACAAGGAAGTGTGGAGAGGGAAAACATTTATTCCCAGGAGATTTCAGAAATGCAAATGACAGAACCAAGAGCCAAGTTGAAAAATCTCTCTTTTACACAGTTATAGAATCAACGTTAACACGCAATAAACCACAGAAGAGACAAATAGCTTTCTACCTCCACCTTGAAGTACATGACTTGCCTCATTTGTTTAAGCCATTTTGAGCAAACTGACCTGTAAGCAGCAGTGATTTTGGAAAGCTCTGAATTTTCACATCTCAACTAGCTGAAACTAAACGCAGCGTGTTCAGAAAGGACATTTTGAGATTGGCATGTGACATCACAATGCCCCTTGTGTGTCTAGTTTCAGAGCTAGGTGGGGCATTCTGGAAACAGGTGCACTTTGATAAGATTTCAAGCATGCGAGTTTTCCCAGGAGCAGTCACAAGCTTAGAGGAGATGTTCACAATACCTTTCCATAGCATGCCTGCTCCCTGCTTATAACATACCATGGCAGGAAGAATTAATGGGTTTATCCCTGGGAAACAGACAAGTAGAAAAGCTGGCACAGTGCAGGTGGCCAGGCAAGGTGGACTTTCAGAACTTTTCAACTCTGTGAAGAAGGTAGACACACACTAAAAACAGAAATGGATGAATGAATGGGAGGAACGTAGTTTGGCTGCTCTGCCACTCAACCTTCACTCATAAAGTGAATCATGAAAAGTTTAACTTCACCTATATTTCAACATGCAAATTAGGCTGTGTGAATGGATCAAAGACTAGAAAAGGAGCAGCTCTGCAAACATCAGTCCTGTGGATGGTCAGGAATTAGAGACTTCATTAATGCAACCAATGTGCAGGGGTTTTGTGGCTCAGTTTCAGGAAGAGACCAAACTGGGGTTCCCAAATAATGTTTGCTGGCTTCATGTGTTTCTTTTGCTTGGAAATTGACTCAGTCACACAACACTATTATACAGCACCCTCAAACAGCTTTTCAGTCCCAACATTTCATTCTTTGGAAACACATAACTCTGCTTACAAAGCAACTTCTACGCCAAGCTAGCTTACAAGCAATCATAAAGAACATACAGAATACTGGTATTAAAGTCGACAAAATGGCCCAGAAAATGGAAAAAAAATAACCATTTTAATCTTAAACACATGTAATAGTTTTGGGTATTAGGCCACAAAGGCAAATGGAAATTATCACTGGTATTTTATGGCACTCTAGTGCAATATACTCCCAGCACTATTTCTGACATTCTGACCCACAGAGAGACACACTTGCAGCAGGAAAGTATCTTAAGATACTCAAAATAATGCGGGTGCTCAAGAGAACCTAGCATGGAAACCAGTGATACGTCACAACTAAAAGCAAGAGACTGCAGAGATTTGCATTCAGTTGGTATTTTCAGGCTCTATGGAAGACTTTTGCTGAATTGTCAGGAGGGATATCGAGAGACGCTGGGTTGTTGCTTTTACTGTTTGGGTCATCCCTAGATAATACAGCTTGATTCTCATGGTTGTATTATCTGGATCTATTTTCAAAGCAGTGACATTATGTAGTTTATATCAACTCCCCCACTGGGGTACACTGCGATCTGGATTGTGACTATGTAGGGGCTTGTCTGACTTGCATCAGTTGCTTCAAACACAACTATCATTTGGTTCCTTCCTACCCTGCAATTTTAAGAAAACCATGTTAGTATTAAAGCAAACTCTTTAAAAAAAATCTTTGTAAGGTTTTTAACCACAAGATGGTAGTTTAATATATCTCAGAGCCTTGAGGGTAAATTATTTTCTCCACTGAGTGAGTCCCTAATGGACAGAAATCAGCACTGTCGAGTTATCCAAGTGTTAAATGCTCCTATCCAGTAGCAAAGCAATAACAGCACACCAGACTGCACACTAGACACAAACCAGAGATGAGGGTTTATGCAACAGTGGGAAATTGGTTCTGTAATGTAAATTTAGTTTTAGAAGGGGAAAAAATTATGTAATATATACACAAAAACCAACATGCTATGTGCATGACAAAAAAATGAGGTTTCTCAGTATGTTACAGGTTTCTCAAACTTGAACATAGATCAATGGTGTCCAATACCCAATATAACTATGTGTTAAGAAACAACACAAACATTTGAATAATTTGTATTTATTTTGTTTTATGTGTCTCAACTTTGTATTTTCTATTATGCAGTCTGTCAATTTGCTTCATGTTCTGTATTATTTTCAGTTCGCTTCAGGACATGCCTCCCTCCTAGGTTCTCCATCGAAATATTTACTAGTCCACATTCTTTGCAACTGGATAAATGGTTATGGTTGTATTTACCATTAACAAAGGAATTCAAATTTTAAGGAACAATTTAAACCTTCTCTTTACTATAATAAATTATATATTCTGTAACTCACAATGACTGTGAATTAATAGGCTAAATTCACATCACTACAATTTGAAAAGCTTTTCCTTTAAAACAGGGATGGGAACTTGTTGCCCTCTAAGATGTTCCTGGACTACAATTCCCATCATCCTTGACCACTGGCCATGCTGGCTAAGTCTGATGGGAGTTGGAGCCCAGCAACATCAAGGGCCACCATTTCTCCATCCCTTTTTCAGACAGGGGGGAGAGTCTTAAATGACAAGTGTTTAGGTCTGTCATTGATGACTAACAATTTAGCAAGCTAAAAATCAATCCAGTTAAGGCCCGTAGCTCAGTGGGAGAGCACATGTTTGGGAAGCAGGTGGTGTTATGTTACTGCGGTAGGGAGCAAAGGTTACTGTGGTAGGGAGGCACACTGCAGTACTGCCTGCTACAGACAAAGCAAATTGTGTCATGTAATGTGGACACACAGTACATTGCATCCCTCCAAACAGTATGAAGATCATCCATATTAATAGGAGTGGATGAGGGCCTATAAGACAGGATGAAGGACCCTGTTAGCTCACACAAATATTTGGGATAATGGTTTGGATCCTAGTTAGGTATCCCCTGGCAGCAGCATCCCTTGGCCTCCCATCAGCAGAAGGAGGGAGCTGACTTTTACCAACTACTTTGCACTATGTGTCCCCAAATATTCTTCAGAAGGTTTAGACACCCTCCACAGCAGCATGAGAGGCGACATGAAGTTCTGCAGGAGGAATTTGTGAAAACTGCTTTTTCCTCCTCTTCCTGCAGATCCACTGGATCTTGGTTCCATCTGTGAACAGGAGGAGTTCTTTCAGTCGCAGAAACCTATTTTGGATCTGCTCCAAATCATTGCATTTCAGGTAATGTTCAAACTTCAGAAAAATGAAAATGTAAAACTAACAGTGACAGGACACATAAGAGGCTGCATATGCAACTTGAAGCACCTTCAGACCCAACTGCCACAAAATATAACTGGTGCAGACACAGTAGCCAAGGCATTTCTTATTACAGTACAGTGGTACTTTGGTTCTCGAATGCAATCCATTCCAGAACTTCCGAAATGTTCCAAAACCAAGGCACAGATTCCAATTGGTGCAGGCATCCCAGAAACAATAGCTGACAGCTGCGTCAGACGTTCGACTTCTGAAAAACAGAACACTTACTTCCAGGTTTTCGGCATTTGGGAGCCGAAATGTTTGAGTACCAAGGCGTTCAACAACCAAGGTTCTACTGTATACGTAATCTGCATTATACATCTTAACAACAGAATACAGATTTTCTTAGCACAGAAGCTGGGACTTTCTGGGTACAGAAGGCACATGCCTTGCATAATTTGAATGGTATGGGGGAGGAATTGCTCTATTTGAGGTTGCCCCTGGGTCTGGTCCGGAGGCTCTAGCTGGCGCAAAACACAGCAGCTAGGTTCCTGATGGGGACAGAATATTGCAAGCACATAACCTGGGTGCTCAAAAGCTTGCACTGGCTGCCCATACCCTAACAGGCAAGGTTCAAGATTCTTGTACAAGGCTCTTAAGAACTTAGGTCCTGGATACCTCAAGGACCAGCTGATTCCTTCCTTACATCCCTGCCTGATAAATGACATCTTTTAGAGAGTCACAGGCAGTAGTGCCCCATGGCTTGGATACATGACTTGTGTCCACCAAGAGCCATGAGTTCAGTATCGCAAGCACAATTTTAAGGAACTCCCTTCCAGCTGAAGTGAGACAGGCCCTGTCCCTGTTGAACACCTTGTACCAACTGAATATTTCTTTATTCCAGCAAGCATTTTAAGTAAATTCTGATTTTATAGTTTGAAATGAGTTTTATTTTCATTGTATTGAGTTACTTGCCCACAACTTAAGAGGCGATAGTAACTAAGTGATACTGTAAAAAATAAATAAATTTATCAATACCCTCCAACAATCACTACAAAAAGACACTATCAATGCCAAAATGTGTACAAAGCAAACCATTAATTTCTCAACAACCATATTGAGGTAGAAACAAACTCAGGATCAAGATCTGAAGCTTATTCTAAAATGTTGCATGTGACAACCACATCCCTATCCCCAGTAACAGATTTGGCAACACCAGCTCTAAAGAAAATGTTTCTTTTTTGGTTAAGTCTCTGAACATCTATATCAGAATCTACATACAGAAAGAAATGTACAAAAAAAATTGTCTGAGAAACTAAGTTCCCCTAAAATATCAATGTACTGAAGCAAAATATTGCACGATCCTTCTCAATTTAAACTTGACGGGTAGCAGAATTGAATCAAGATATGGATGAATGAGCAAAATACATGCACACACCAAGTTGTATATTAAAGTTTAATGTCAGGGTGACCAGCACAATCCTTCTACCCTTGAATACTGGAACATCAGAAGCATTGAATGGTGAATTAAATATAGCATTTGAACTCAGATCAGTGCATCTGAATGCAATACCAACATACTGAATGAACTTCATTATATTACAGCAGTAACTGAAGCTCAGCAGTGAAAAACTGGTGCAAATCATGTGACCCACACAGGAACTACAGTTGCAAATCCCTACTTAGTTGGCCAGCTCAAAAGCTTGCTCAGTCATCAACAAGGAATGACTTCCCCCCCACCCAAAAACCCTTCCATATTCATGTACTGGCTGTAAAATGCCCAAACTCCTCTCATTTTATTCCTTCCAGCCTGCTGCCTTCTAAACATATATTGCATACAACAAGTGGGGTTTTTTATGTTCTAAAAAAACTATGTGACACTATAGGGTGGCTATGGCAGAAGAGCTCAACACCCCACTTTCCAAAAGCGTGAATGCTTGCAACAGAGAGCACATTGTATTTATGACAAACACATGGTGGAAGCGTGAATGTAGCCCCTTCTTCAGGCAGAAACAGGCCGCTTGCCCTTCAGATTGCTAGTGCCTGGCACGGCTGCCTCTCCAGAGCCCCTGACAGTGATATAAATGGATGATTCATTCCCTAACTCTCGCTGACATGCGACACAAGAGATTCCTCGCAAACCTATTGGGCTTTTCTATCTCCATGATGAACTCCCTACTACGCTCAACGTTTTAATCTTTGTTTGTTGCTGCTCTCTTTCCTGAAAAGCCATGTTCTAACATCAGGCATACCTTTTGGCTTTCCAATTAGAAGTTTTTTAACAAAATAAGAGCGAGGGAGTGGAGGGAGGACATTTCAGAGCACTGATGCTCAATGGACACACCGTATACGGAACGATCCCTCCATCCCTCCTCTGTGGTGCTGCGGCAAACAACATCTGGTAACCCTAGACTGCCCTTTCCTTTGATGGATGGCTGCCAGGATCGATGAGGCTCGCCAGCCGCAGCCTCTTCCAAAAGCCGGCCACACCTCCAGGTCTGAGAGCTGCCCCTAGAGTCCGGCGTAGAGAGCTGCACACAGGTAAGCCAGCGGGGCTACACAGCAGAGCCTCGGGTTGCTCATCATGGACTATGAGGCGTCTCCAAGGGAAGGGAGGAGAGATGCTGTGCAAAGCTGCCAACCAGGCATTTCGGGCGGTGCGGGGAGGGGCAAGGGGGCTGGAGAAAGGGAGAGACTCTCTTCCCCTCCCTCGAAAAAATGTCAAAGGCACAGCACGCCCCTCCGATTTCCTGTCAGGCAGCGAGGGCTGATTTTTGCATCGGCCTTCTCCCTCTCTCTCTCTCTCACTCACACACACAAAATACAGAGGCAGAAGAAGTGGAAACAGGCTCTCCTCCCACCCCGCTTTATCTTATCTCCACTTCATCGGTCTCGGGCCCCCAGGCGCCCTTCTCCCGTCTCTCACATTACAGCTGGCCACGCAGGGTCGTGCACAGGGCGGCACCACAGGAGAGCGAAGGGCTGTGTGTGTGTGTGTTCTTTAACACACATATTTTGCCCGCGCATGGCAAGGTGCCGCCGTGCTGTTTTTGTTTTGGTTCAGGTTTTTGTTTTATTTTTGGCCTTCTTTCATTCACACGGTTCCGGTTACATCTCGCCACATGCGCGACGCGAAGAGGGTCAACACCGAGGGAGGGAGGAAGGGGCAAGCGAAGAGTTAAAGGTCTCCGAAGGGAATAAGGCAGGATGCTCCCCTGCACCGAAACGCGCACACACCCAGAAAAGAAACATTGGGGGGGGGGGGCACACCCTCGCGGTTCGCCGATCTAGCTCGCGACGTGTGGTTGCTAGTATTGCTGTTATTCAAAATATAATGCAATGCAATGAGGCTTTCCCTGCAGGCTTGGTTCAGAGGGCAGAGCCTGGCTGCCTCGGCCTGCTAGCGACGTCGAGGGGCTCGTGCAAGGTTGGTCTCTACAATGAGCCACGCAGCAAGTCTCCTTTGGCCAAGAGAGAGAGGAGGCGGGAGGGGAGGGATAGGCGCAGGCACGAGCACTCCCGCGCACTCCCAGCCCAGCCGGTGTCGTCCACACTCACCCATTGATGTCGCGTTGGGGCTCCGCCAGACAGGCTGAAAGTTTTGAGGTGGCTGCAGGTCTGGCAGGGAGAGGAGACGAGCCAGGCGGCGGTGCAGCTGCCCTCCTCTCCTCCTCCGCCCGTTGTAGCTGCTGCTGCTGCTACTTCGTGGCTTCCTCTCGGCTAGTCAGTGCCCGTTGCAAGAAGAACAGAGAAGCTGCATCTTATTTCCTGCTCCGAAAAGCTTCCCCCGCTAGCGAGAAAAAATAAAAAGGCTTTTCCTGGCGTCAAAAAAGAGGAAGGGGTGGGGCGGCGAAGAAGAGAACCACGAAGCGAAACACCTGACACGCCACCTGCAAATCTGAGGGATGCGCGGAGAGGAGCGGGCGAAGGCAGCCGAATTCTACCTGGGGCTGCGAGAGAGAGAGAGAGCCGAGTGTGCGCGTGTGGATGCGGTTGCGCGCGCCCGCGCGCGCCAGGGCGGGAACAAGAGCGGAGGGGGAGGCGGTGGCGGTTCTCGGGAAGGGAATGGGGAGGCTGAGGGGTGGCGGCGGCGGCGACGTCGCCCTTTCCCAGGACAACCGAGGCGGCAGCGGCAGGCGCTACTGCAAAACGGGCTCGCTTCGCTTAGCGGGCTGGCGCCGGTTTCACCACAACGTCGAGATAACCGCTAGCGAGAAGGGAAAGTGTCGCGAGAACGCGCCGCGGCGGCCTCGGCGCACCGCCTTCGGACGAGCAGCGGCGGCAGCTGCCTGGAGAAAACCGGACACGCGTCGCCCGCTTAGGGCGGGGGGGGGGGGCAAGCGGGGCCACAGGGCGAGCTTCGTGGGGCCTAATCTCCTTTCCAACAATCATACAGGGATAGTAGTAGTAATCATCATCATCGTAGGAAAGAGGGAGGTGCTTGTTGTGGAGCCCCCTGTATGCAATGCGTGGCAACCCACGCGCCCGGCAGAAACCTCCCTTGCGGAGCGCGGCGCTTTGCGCGCCTGCAGGGTGGAAATGGGGTTGGGGAGTCGCCCTTGGAGCAGGCTGCCCGGCGCGGGGAGAAGTCCAGCGCAGGAGGGGGACTGCCTCGTTCACGGAGACGCGGGTGCTTTTCAGGCGCCGGCCACTTCTCCCACAACACTGGCCGCATGTCCCGCCACACCCACAAAAAACCGCCTCGCGCAGTGTTAAGCGGCGCCCTTGCAGGCGCCCGGGGGCGGGATCCTGCCAACCGGGGCAGAATTGGGTTTCCTGGCAAAAGGACTCGGTTCCAAAGCCAAAGCAGCGCGCGCAAAGCCACACTGCACGCCGGAGAAGATGAGTGCCGGCGGGGGAAGCAAGGGGGAGTGCGGAGTGCTTTTTAAAACGCCCGTGCCTACAGTGCGACAATTATTCTTAGGCCATGTGCATGGCAGGAACGGGTCTGTGACATCCTGTTTTCAAGGCCGCCATGAGGAGGAGACAAGAAAAGCAGATTTAAATGGAGGAGGGGCGACATTCTTAAGATTTATTCAAAATTTAAATAGCAAGAAGAGCTGAGTATTTTAAAGGGCCATAGCTCAGTTGTAGAACACATGTTCTGCGTGCAGAAGGTTCAGCCCTTGACAATAATATGTGGCGGTATCTTGAATGAATAGAATCTTGTAAGAGCCAACCTTTCAGCTTTGTCAGTTAGACAAGGTTGAGTTCAGTTGATGGGTGTTGTATATAGATGTGTGTTTAAGGTAAAGGTAAAGGGACCCCTGACCATTAGGTCCAGTCGTGGCCGACTCTGGGGTTGCAGCGCTCATCTCGCTTTACTGGCCAAGGAAGCCGGCGTACAGCTTCCGGGTCATGTGGCCAGCAGGACTAAGAACAGAACAGTGCACGGAAATGTCGTTTACTTTCCCGCCGGAGCGGTACCTATTTATCTACTTGCACTTTGACATGCTTTTGAACTGCTAGATTGGCAGGAGCAGGGACCGAGCAATGGGAACTCACCCTGTCGCAGGGATTCGAACCGCCGACCTTCTGATCGGCAAGTCCTAGGCTCTGTGGTTTAACCCACAGCGCCACCTGAGTCCCCCCCCCCCCCGTTTACTTATTAATAAAATACCTCCTGATCTGAATTATGACATTAATCTGGATCTAGATGCACTTCTCAACTCCTGGAAAAGGACCAGGCAGTGGGTGATATGAAAGACCTCTACCGGAGTCGCCAAAATGCTATGGCATGTAGGAGTAAACAGGACTGTGATTCGTGGACCTAGATTAAACACTGTTTGCTTAAATGAGTCATACCTGCTTGAAAATGTAGGAGAACTGATTAGAGCTGCTGAATTCTTTATGCAAATATTGCACTATACTTGAGTGTATCTAGAAAATTTTATCTCCACGAAGCCCAATAAATTCTACTGGAGTTCATGATCATTTGTGGACGTAGCATGCACCACTACAGCACTTGTGTATTTTCCATATGTGTGCATGCAGAACACACAGTGATGTTGCTTAAAGTCACATGACATTTACACACTGGAAGAAAAGCCTCACAATTAGGAATTTGGCAGCAGTAATATAGAGGAGCCATAACACACGTTTTCTCTGCCTCAGTACCAAATGCCGATGATGGAATAGATAAATGCTCTGTTGTTTTTAAATTCCTCAAAGACGTTTGGCTGGCTACTGCTGCAAACCAGGTGCTGGACTAGATGGGAGATTATTGGCCAGGATCACAAAATGAATAAGTATAAGTCAGAGGTTGGGTCTGAACCCCAAATACCAAACGTGCAAGCCACATATTTCAACCCATCGTTTTCTGCTCTAAGAGAGGTCTATTTCACAAGAAGAACACTGGTGACACTAGAAGACATGTAACTTGTCTCAGAACCCAAATGCCAAGAAGATGGACGTTTGATCCTCATCACATAAAAAGTACTCCTTTGAATGCAGTTTCTCTCTTTAAAGACCTCCCCCCTCAACTCTTCACACAAGAATCCTCTCATCCTTCACTCAACTACACACACACACACCATCCCCAAACACACAGTCTAACAAAGAAAACACAGACCCCCTCTCCTCACTTTCCCATTATACTGTATTGATTTTTAAAGTAATTTAATATAGAGTGTACAATTCACTTCCAGATATGGTGGGGTCTGACTGTTTGATGAGGTAGCTGGTTTCTTTTGCCCCTTTCCAAACCTGAAAGCAGACAAAGCCAGCCACACACATTTAAAATGCCTCAGTGGCTCCAAGGAGGAAGGGAAATTACCTTGTTTCCTTTCTGCCCTGAGTTAGATGAGGTCAGTTTGGACAAATGGGGCACTGCCCCACCATCCTCAGACTGCTTTCAGCTGGCCCTCACCTCCCTGCCTTCTTACTTACAGCCAGCCCAAGGGGTCACACTACCTGTCAGCTTCCTCTCAGTTAGTTTCTGTTTTATCCCAGTGAGGAGGACAGAACCAGAATGAGTTGGCTCTGCCTGCCACTGGCTATGGCTCCATCTGCTGTTGGCCTCCCTGCCTCCCACTGTGCCAGTCCCTGTGGGCACCAGCTTATTTGCAGTGGTGCAAGGGTGCAAGGGCTAGGCTCTCCAACTGCAGAATCCCAGTTTTTCACATGTGGTCAACTGGGATAGTGCGGTTAAGCCTGGTCCCCATGCTGCTGCAAGCAATGCCAGAAGCAGCAAAACCCGCCACCTCATAATGGGGTGGGGTGGGGTGATTTTCCTAACCAGGGCTAGACTATACCTGGGGCATGCCTTGATATGGGTCTGGCTACAATTTACAAAATAATCTGAAGGTGCAAGGTGGAAGGGTGGGGAAGAAAAGCAGCAGGTACCTTTGTTCTCATTGTTGCTGCTGTGACAAAGAGTCCCGATTGCTGGTTAACAGCAAGGCAAGAAGCTGGCAACCTGTGCATCTTTTCTGTTGTTACTGGTGTGTCTATTATAACAGAATGTGAGGAAGATCCATGATTTGCAAAGACCCTGAAAAGCAGAGGAAATGAGTGTGGATAACCCCGAGCATTTTTTTTTTAGTGTGAGGTGGCCCTCTAGAGGACACAAAGACACACTGCACACTGTACAGTGAGAAGGGAGTTGGGGAAGGTTGTGTTGTGTTAATTACGTCAGTAATCAAGATGCAAGATGTCCATGAGGAAATCACCCTATGTATTTCCAAAGCAAAGGACACATTGACTTCTTACACACTTTAAGGAATACTACTGGAGGCAGAGCTTATCCCATCACTATTGCTTCTAAGTCCAAGAAGCAAGTTTTTCCTTATCAAGCACTATTCCCAAATGAAGTTCTTTTCTTTCTCCCATGCATAGTTAATCACTTCTATGGGGGGAAAGTGAATCATAGAATCATAGAGTTGAAAGGGATGCCGAGGGTCACCTAGTCCAATGCCCTGCAATGCAGGAATCTTAACTAAAGCATACATGAGGGGTGGCCATCCAACCTCTGCCTAAAACCTGCTTCAAAGGAAGGAGAGTTCACCACCATCTGAGAGAAGCTGTTCCAGTGTTGAACATCTCTTACTGATGTTTAGTAGGAATCTTGTATTTTGTAACTTGAATCCTTTTGTTTGGGTCCTAGGCTCTGAAGCTGGAGAAAACAAGCTTGCTCCATCCTCCATGTGACAGTCCTTTAGATAGTTGAATAGGGGTAATCATACCCCATTCCCTCAACTGTTCCTCCTAAGGCTTGTTTTCCAGACCCTTGATCATCATGGTCACCCTCCTCTGCACACGTTCCAGCTTGTAAATATCCTCTTTAAATTGTAGTGCCCAGAACTATATACAGTACTCCAGGTGGGGGTCTGATTAAGGCAGAATAGAACAGGGCTAGTCCTGCTCTAAGCGATGACAAACCTAGACAGCATTTTAAAAAGCAGGGACATCACCTTGCCAACAAAAGTCCGTATAGTTAAGCTATGGTTTTCCCAGTAGTGATGTAGGAAAGTGAGAGCTGGACCATAAAGAAGGCTGATCGCCAAAGAATTGATGCTTTTGAATTATGGTGCTGGAGGAGACTCTTGAAAGTCCCATGGACTGCAAGAAGATAAAACTTATCCATTCTGAAGGAAATCAGCCCTGAGTGCTCACTGGAAGGACAGATCCTGAAGCTGAGGCTCCAATACACCTCATGAGAAGAGAAAGACTCCCTGGAAAAGACTAATGTTGGGAAAGATAGAGGGCACAAGGAGAAGGGGATGACAGAGGACGAGATGGCTGGACAGTGTTCTCAAAGCTACCAGCATGAGTTTGACCAAACTGCGGGAGGCAGTGGAAGACAGGAGTGCCTGGCGTGCTCTGGTCCATGGGGTCACAAAGAGTCGGACACAACAAAATGACTAAACAACAGAACGGGACTATGACTTCCCTTGATTGGGACTCTTAAGTCCATTGCTGCAGACTAGAACAGTATTAGCTTTTTCTTTTTTGCTGCTGCATCACACTGTTGACTCATGTTAATCTTATGGTCTACTAAGATCCCTAGATCCTTTACACATGTACTACTGGCAAACCAGGTGTCCACTATCATATTTGTGCTGCTGGTTCTTCCTGCCTAAGTGTAGAACCTTACATTTGCAGAAGTGTGGTGTAACCAAACTAGAAGCAGCTGCAAGCAAACTGGTGCTTAGCTTACATCTCCCTGTATACATAAAAATATCATGCTGTCATCACACAGCCCCCAGTGGAGGATTTGGAGTGTTGCATCACAATCCTGGATTTGCATGAAGTCAGGATGAGGAAGGGGAGCAAAAGAGTAGACCAGTTATAACAGCCATGGCATGAGAGTGAGGAGCAACGGACCCATACAGGTGAAAAGTGGTGGCTTAAAACAACAGGTGTTTGAGTAAAGAAAGCAGTGGAATACTTGAGGGCTCCACATCCTTGGAAGGAAACTGAAAGGAGGAAAAATTGTGATTGTAAACAATGGCAGAGGCTTCAGCAGAGTGATCACTGAGGGGTGGAAAGTGGTAGTTTAAAAAAAGATTTGAGTACAGTGAGAAGGGAGTTGGGAAAGGTTCTGCTGTGTGAATTTCTTGGTGTTTGCTTCTGTGTTATGCCCTTCTCTATTTATCCTTGCTTGTTTTCTATAAAAAGGCAACCCCTCAGAACCCTGCTTCCCCTGTTTTACTCAAATCTCTTGTCACTGTTTAAAAGTGCCAGTCCCAAGAGAGGACACCTCAGAAACAGAGTTGGGGAACTGAAAAGGGGGTGTAATAGTTCCATGGGTTGGAAAGGAGGTCTTTGGTGTTACTATGGGGTGGGGGTGGGGTGAGATGGCGGTGAGCAGAGGGGCCGAGGCCTCCTAGTTATAAATGACAGATAGAAGGTCCATATGCCTTCACCATCTCATCTTCTGATATCATGCCAAGAACCAGAACCTAACATAAGAATGGATCTGTTGGATCAGACTAAATGTCCCTTTAGCCCAGCTGCTTATTTTCAGCAATGGCATATCACATGCTTCTGGGGACAGTTCCCTTCTCATTGGTACACTGTACATACATTTATATTATCACATTTTTGCAGATTTTGTAAATTAAAAAAGGCCTTAAAGCTTGATCCCATTTAACTATTAACTAACTAAATAAATGCTAATTGTTAAAGGCTTGGGGAATAAAATAGTTTGCATTTATACAGTTACAGCTTCCACAGCCATTCCTAGAAATCCAAAAAAACCTTCAAAGAATTTTTAGTTAAAATCACAGCATGGATCATTTACAGCATGGGACTGCATAAATAACATATCAGCAATGAACTTCAGCACTATCACACTTTTACATTCTTATGACATCAAAATACACCTTAAAAGATGCTGAAGTAAAGAAATGTTTATAGTACAGCTAGCTAGGGATTAATCATCACCATCTAAATTAAAGGCCTAATAAGCTCTCTCTTTCCCATCTGTTGGTACGATACTTGCTTCAATTAATTATCAGAACTTGACATATAAGAATTCAGAATTGTATTTTGTGGAGGACAAATGTGTTATATGTAGACCTGGATTCTTCACAGCTCACTTATTTTAAAATGGAAAGATTTTAAAAAGATTGTGTTATAGGGAAACTCAACAAAAGTAGGCCAAGTGTGATAAAAATGCATCGGTGACAGTTGTTATGAATAAACTCAGTTCTGTTATGACAGAAAGAAACCTATAATGTATTATAATTAGGGAAGAAACTTACAAGGCTTAGATCTGGCTAACTGCAACCTCCTTTTGTTACTGTGAGAAGACACTCTGGCATACAGATCTGGTAGAACAGGAAGTGTAAATGCAGAATGTTGTTCTTCCAGGGTTAACAGTCGTTATATAGTAGAGAGCACTTCGGCAGGTACAGCTTGTCCAACAACTGCAGAAAAACAATCATTTGTACAGATCCTCTTTACCACTTTTTACATTGGGTACTTTATACATCTGCAAAAATTAAAGAGACGGTGGGAAATATTTGTATTTTATTATTTCCCCAACTCCTAAAAAACTTTTAAAAATAATAATTAAGCAGCTCAGAGGCCTCCTACTTCATTAACAAGTGTTACCAGACAAATCAGCTGAAATAAAAGATTATCTGCTACAGAAAACAGACAGGTGCTTTATTTGCTCCTGAAAATACATGAGCCTATGAAATATAAAACAGTAGCACTTCTGTGATATACACTCCAGAATTTTAACTGTCATATCCTAAAAACTTATATCACCATCTGCATCCGTCTGATTAAAAAAAGAAAACAGGTGTGCCTTTTTTTGGCTTCTAGGGCCTATCTTTTCTGCTCACTATAATGAAATTAAAGTCTCATTACCCAGTAATGTTACCTTCTGTTCTGTGAAATTATGTTTGTTCTCACAGTGATTTCCTGTCTTTTACTTTTATTTCAGATGCAACAAGTTTCAGTTGTTTACTCATATTCTGATTTGTATCCATTGCCCCACAATACACTAGTCATGCATTGCAATGTAGTAACCACATGCAGCTCTTCTTATTCCCAACATCTTGTTTTTTCAAATGGCCTTGGTTTGAGTTTAAGCAAGAGGCTGTGAATGAAGAGTTGGAGCTTATGGGGATGCCTGCAGCTTTCAGTGCTGTTGTAAGACATGCCACAGTTCATAATTCTATGAAAGCATTATTAGACAGTTGTACTCAGTGTAGCACTTTGGGAACCTGGAGACACCATTCGCTATTACAAAAGTGGACCCAGAGATAAAGCTGCATGTATCATGCAGCTTCCGTGATCCAAGTTACAAACTCACTCCATTGCAACAAGGTTTGAAATACCATTATTCATCTGGTGGAATCGATTCCATCTTCCCACTAAAGCCCCTCTACCTTCCACATATCTGATCTAAGGTTGGGGATGCTGCAGAATAGATTTGGAGGAAGGGTGGAAAAAAAAAAAAAAGGACTGTTGCACAAGCGAAAGACCATTTGCAAAATGGTGAGTGTCATCCACATGCACTCCGTGATCCACATTTCCTACTGGTTTTTTAACAGCTCTGAGCTGGCTAAAGGTTTTCTGGCAAATTTCATTTTTGCGTTACAGAATGTAACCAAATTTATTAAACATAGTATCCTACTGATATTGTTGGACTCTTAACATCCCTTACTGCTGGACATGCTGGCTAGGGCTCATGGGAGAGGAGTACCACAACCTTTGGAGGGCACCACATTGGCTATTTCTGTATTCAGTATTAAGAAAACTTCCAGGTGAGCAGAGCTATAGCAATTCAAAAGTAATTGCTTAGAGAAATCATAAGATACTCATGGCAATAGGCACTTTTTCATTTTTATTATATAAGCAAATAAACTTTAAACATATAAACTTCTGTGTATAACAACTCAATGTCTAGTAATAAAACCATGCTTAGAGTGAGGGGGAAATATTCAATAAATAAAGACTCCCTTCAGGTTGTTTTTTTTTTCTCTGACTTGCCGGCAAGAGGAAGTAAAAGGAGCAACCCTACAATGTTCAGTTGAATACTGTATTTGAAAAGCCATTATTAAAACTGTAAAAAAGTTCTGCAACATCCCACTAATGAAAAATAAAATTATCTTTATCAAGAAAAATTAAAGTATTAGTTTTGCTTTTCCCATTTCAGTTCTTGACAAATGCCATCGGATGCTCTCTTGCAACGATCATCATAATCAGAGATACTGCCTTCAGTACTGCAGCTCAGATTTCCAGGCCCTATTTAAGGAGAAATAGATGTTATTATACGGAAGTAGGTTTCTGAAACAAAGAGTTAATCCACATTTTAATTTATCCAGCGTTTCAAGAAAATGCTGCTTCTGAAGCTCCAAGTTCCATGCGACAGGAAAGGGGGAAGGGGAGCTCGCATATGGACTGGGGGAACTCCGCCACACATCATGAGAGGAACATAGCATATGCCAACCGATCTAAACATTTGTCAGAAAACAACACTTATCACAGGAACTTGTTTTAACAGAGGCAGACCACTGGTCCCTCTCAGTACTGTCTACACTGACTGGCAGCTGCTCTCCAAGGTTTCAGGCAGGCAATATTACCAGCCTATACTTGGACCTGGGACCTTCTGTTTGTAAGCCAGATGCTCGAGCATCAAGCTATGGCCCTTGATGCAATCTCTCTGTGTTAAAATGCTCTGGGTCCCCCCCCCCCCCCCCGGTAAAGAAAACTAGTACTCAATTGATTTTCTTTCTCTTTGCTCCTGGGCAAGGGAGGGAGAAAATGGCTACGGAAGCTGCTTCGAGAAAGGAGCTGCTCCGCTCTGGAGCATGCAAGACAGACTGCTTTCTACTTCTGGGAATGAAAAGGAGGTGGGGATGGAAACAGGGAAACAGCCTCTTTCATCTGGAACTGAGTTCTGTTCCATGAGGAAAGGTGTGCTCTGGTTAAGTGGACACACATTACCTCTGTCTCTCTAAGCATAGCTAAGAGACTACGAGAGATCAGACCATTTTCTGGCTAGGAAGCTATCTGCCTCAGGGAGGAGAGAGAATACAAGTAACCCTAGTTGCACTGTGTTTATGCACATGGGCAAATGAAGAGCTGAATGCAGATTCGTCGTCCCGTCCCTGTCCCCATCCCCCCTCCCGGTTTCTTTCTGCATCTTGCCCTGCTGTTAAACAGGGAGGAAACAGAAAAAGGATGTGTGCTCCACCAGTCCCACTGAATTCATCAGTTGGGCAGTGCGGGCTGCCTATTTTGCTTCCTTTTTCAGGGACAGATTCCCAGAGGATAGATGCCTGCACTGTTCTCGTTAGTTAAAGCATGTATCTTCAAGCCTGACAAGGAGGAAATGATAGATACCTTTCGTTGTTGTGCTGTGCAACTGTGTTAATGGTAGCTGACCTTCCTGACCCTATTGGAGAAAGTAATGTGGCAGGGAGTGCATTAGAAGCTGACTTCCTCTGCTCCTGGAGTGAAGAGGAGACCCTTAACATTATATCCAGTGGCAGATTGGGCATGGGATACTCAGGTTTAAATACTCATTCTGCAACAAAAATATAATTGCCTTCCTGGGTCAGGACAAGGTCTTTCTATTCCTGCATACTACTTTAAGCAGTGAGCAGCTAGCTGCCATGAAGCAAACTAGGGAGCCTGGGATTGTCATCTTTCAGCTTAACTTGCCTCACAGTGCAGTGAAACTAAAATGCCACTCTGACCTTCTTAGAGAAAGGACAGACTACAACTGTCACAAAATGAATGCATTCAGTAATCAGAAGGAGGTACAGAGTGAACACTTGCATACAAAACGTTTACAGATAAAAGCAGCATATTTCGGGATCAAAGTAAAAATCCACTCACCTTATCTTTCCTCAAAAATCCTCCTCTAAATTTGTTAGTGGTAAATCCCCTTGTCCCAGCATAACGTAATCGTTGGTATTTAGCCTGTATGTATAAACCCTTCTGTACTAAGTTTGATTTAAAGTGGGGCCGACCATCACTAAAGTGGGGCTGTTAGAGAAGAAAAGGAATGGCCATATTAAACAATTTTCAGAATTCTGACCCTTTAATCTGATATACAGTAATATGTACACTTTAAAATTATTGACTAATGTATTTTTTTTTAAAGATACTGATCTTTTCCCCTTCAAGACTCAATACAGCACCACAAACCATCTTCACATGGTACAGTGGAAACAACTTTCAAAACATGCCATGTTTAGGAATTTTAAATGCAATTAATTCTCTATAAAATGCATCTCTAAGTCTCTTATAATTCAACACAATACAAACAGTAGAACAGATGCCCAGTGATACATCCATATACAGTACTGGATATGGCCATTTATCAAATGTCAATAAATCTGGATATTTTCTTTTGGATCCAGGCAAAAAACTGAGAATACACTGCTCCTTTATCAAAACTGCTTCTGATGATTAAATGAAGCAAAAGGGAGATTTCTTCTCACATCTATCTCATACTTTCAAGTCCATATTTTTCTTTCCTTTTTCGGGGGTGAGGGTAGAGGTGTGGGGGTGGAGAGTAAGCTTAGCCTTACAAAAACAATCTATTTTCACAGCAAGTTTTGAAAACAGGCAATGTAGCCAAGGGATAATGTGCACCACAACACCTTCTCAGAACCAATCAACAATTTTGTGCATCTTGTAAAACAAATGAAGAGGATGCCAAATAGTGTAAAAGCAACATTTTGCAAATGAAACAATACCTTAATTAACAGTGCCCAAATGCAATAAAAGAGAAACAAGTTGTTCTAGATTAAATTAATTACTTTCTTTCCTACTATTAGTTGAAACTAATTCATCCATGTACAGCTTTACGCTTTCAACAGGTAGGAAGAGATACACGGCATCTTTGTTTATACCGCAATTGTTTCTGCAACTGGCATAAACAATGGCTTTTCATAAGACAATGATGCTCTTTCTATTGCAGGGCAATCTTTCAAATGTAGTTAAACTGATACTGCAACCCGGAAAGGGGGTGTGGGAGAGAGAGAAATGAATTCTGCTACTCCATTAGAATTCAGCAAAATTAGAATTCATACCTTGAAGGGTCTTCGAAATGTTTCATGATGTTCAGTATTGTCTTCAAACCGATCATGTGCAATATCACCATGTGATTTTGAAGTATAATAATGATTCTGCATTAAAAGAAAATTACACTAAATATCTACACACTTAAACGATTTTTTAATGAATTAGACTGTAATTTGTCAATTATAACTAAAACAGGTATTGTAAAGTTGCACACACACACCCTCTCTGTGGATGTAATGGTTTACATTAAGTGACAATAATAACATTTTTTGTTTCTGAAGCAACCTAAATGACTTACTGATACTCTCTGGAGGGGTTTGTCATGGCAGTTTTGGTTCTATGTGTCTTAGATGACACATAATCCTTTCAGCATTTGGTCAAATGCACTCCCCAAAAGATTCATAAAACATTTGTGTCAGTCTTCCACAACTCTCGATGTTCCTGTTATACCTAAACAATGAGGTGTAAACTGCCATGTGGTGTTTTAATTTAGTGAGCTTTTGCTCTTACAGCTTTTTTTTTGGGGGGGGGGGGGTCAGTTCAACCTCTAGTAATGGACTCAGATATTTTCCAAGGAAGCCATGAATAAAAAAACCCTTTTCTTTCCCCCAATCATAGCTATCATTCTGCACAAAACTTGCACATCTGGCTTTTGGGGTCACTGAGACCCCTGATGCATCTGCAAATATTTTCAAGCAAGTAACACCCTAACTCCACCAAACATGTAGTGATTGAAATGTGCTCCTAAAGCAGCACATGATACATTGTGAGATTTGCTGTTATTGTTACTGGCAATTCCCCCTCACTATTATTGTACTGTTATATTTGTGCAACTGTTATGTTATACATAAATTATTGGCAAAATACTTTAAATGACACAAAAGCTGTGGATTTATGTAGGTTTTTGAACTTTACATGGTTGAGTACTGCTGACCCCAATGACGTCTGTGTAGAATGTACTACTTAAACTGTTTCACAGGGAAAGCAAACTTTTAAATGGTGCTATGCTTCATAATTTCCATGCCTTTCTTGGCATACATTTAAGTCCACTACTGGATTGGTAAAGAAATTATTTTCATCAACCAAGGATTATCCAACTGATATCCTTTGGCTATTCACACTGCATAGTAGCTAATGTTAACTACAATTAACATTTCAGTATTTCTGTACATTATATAGACTCTGATATGGGATATGACAAACAACAAAAGAGCCAAGGTTTGTGATAATATGCTATTGAGCTATTTTCTGTATTTAAAAGGAGCTTTATGCCATGTTTTACTGCTTTTATTACTGCTTTTTGTTATTAGCTTGCTCTTTAATGTAGTGGGTTGGATTACATGGCAATGACTTACCATGAGCAAGGACCGCACTAGTACACAGTGCTGAATCTATTCCATTTCGCTCCACCCTGCCTGGATCGGGGAACAACAAACCATGAGCCTTGGCTTCTGAACCAGTGCTTGCATTTTGTTCCTCCCCAAAATCTCTTGCTTCCAGTTGTGGCTTATTTGCAGAGAAACAAACTATTAGCGCTGGTTCACACAAAATGCTAAAGCAAAGCTTGTGACATGTTGCTCCTGGACTCTGGGCAGGGTGGAACAAAATGGGGAAAATTCAGAAGTGTGCAGCAGCAGATCTGCTTGTTCACAGTTATGTCATGAATACTGGCTTATCATGATGTGCGAAGAAGTCTAGGATATATCTGCTCAGGAAACATAAGCTAGTGGCAGCCATATAAATATGTATTTGAAAATGAAATATTTTCTTTTGCGTGGTTATGACTAGAGATGCAAGTTTTTCTTTTTTTTAGCCTGTTCAACTATTTTGCAATACTGACACCCCTTAAAACAGTGACATACAACTGTGTGTAGGTGTAATTGTGCAATGTGCTACGGGACAACATGGCCTCTCCCTTTTTCTATTTCACAACTCTTTCCATCTGCCAGTATGATTATCTTCCTTCATTTATCTATCTGCCCATGTGACTTGTTCTGGCATATTTACAGCTTTTTTCTTCAACAGTTGCAGGAAACACAGGAGAGGGCATATTCCAGAATCAGATGTTTCTTTGTTTAGGTGTCCATTGCAAGTGAGTTTACAAACATTTTTTGTCTTCGTAGATAATCAATTAGTGAACCAACAACATTTGGGCATTTACAGTACAACCCTGAACCTGATTCAAAGGTAATAATTCATCTGCAATGAATGTGGGGGTTATTGGGTTGTTTTTGTTTTTATATAGATTGTGTATTTCGTGTTTCTATGTTATGATTTTATCCTGTGAACTGCCCTGAGACCTCCGGATATAGGATGGCATACAAACAAACAAATCAAGCAGGGCTAGAAGAGAAGAGTCCTGTTGCAGTGGAGAAGGGCAGTAATATTTGTTGCTCTACAAAGCAGGGAGATTAGTACTGAAGTACTAGAAAGGGGGTGTCTCAGCCATCAATGAATATTGTTGCCACTCTCCCCATACCAACCATGATTTAAATCTGATGACCAACCTCCAGCAAGAAGCAGTTGTGGTATTTTGCTCTTTTGAAACATCTGCTGGCATTTCCTCAACTAAGTCAGCAAACTCAACTGCCAGACCAACTGCTGCTTCTGAGTCACTATTTCTGCCAGTCTCCTAACTGGCTAACTAAAAGGGAGTCAGCTAGACCATTTCTTAAATTCCTTTTCTGTACAAGCTTTTCTGCTGCTCATCGTAGCCTCAGCAGGTTCCATCTCCTTTCCCCATGCTGGTTCTCTACAAATCCCTCAGCTACAGAGTAAGAGCTGCCTCCATTTTTGGCTTCTTCCATACCCTCTCATGATTATCATGAAGGAAAAAAGAAGTTGTGGTTCATCCCTAGCTCATCTCAGCCACTCTATAATGGCTTTGGGCAAATTGAAAACAAGCAAACAAAAGCCAAGAGCTGCTGCTGCAAGGAAAGGGGGGGGGGGACCTGGGAGCAGATATCTGTCAACAAAACAATGGTTTATTGGTCTTCTGTCCTGGTCTTGAAAACAGATTCCTGCTGAGGAACAACTTATGCCCTATGTAGGGACGGGTGCCAAGAACAGAGCCCTCCTGAGATACATGTTGTACAATGTATTTTAGAAATCTCCTCTGCAGATATTTGCAGATGGCCCCAAAATACCTAAATAAATAAGCAAGCAAGTTGGAGAGTTGAGCAGAAAATTATTTTTTCAAGAACTGCTAGGGCAGGATTAGGAGAAACCAGGACTGATTTTTCTGTTTGTTTGTTGAGGAAGTGTGTGGGTGAGAGATTGTGTTCTCAATTGTGGGCAGTATATTTGCAAGGGAGTTGGTGGCAAAGTTTAAGTCTGAAGAAAAATCATGCAGAAAATGAGATGTGGGGAGATACAAGTCTTGCCGCTCTGTCTGATATGCTGGGTTTATACATGAATGTGAAAGTGAGTAGGTTAGGGCTGTGCTGGCTCTGTGGAAAGAGAAAAGTTCTTAGCCCATTTTCAGAGGAACTTTTAGTATATTTCTGCTGGAGAGTAGAAACTTCCATTGGTTGTCAAGCCACAATTTGTTTACTATTGAACTGTACAATCTGAAAACAAAAAAATTGTAAAAGGTATCCCAATACAAATAAAAAGTACCAGCTTGTAGTGACTCAGTCATTCATTATATTGTTTTTATATATATTGTACAGCCTGAAAATAACTTAAACTGGGGGTTTCCTCAAAAAAATTATATACAGGGGACAAGATAAGCCTTGTTAGTGTTTGCAGCTTTTAATGCGCTACAAAAATGCATCCCTGACTACCTGATAAAGAAATAATTTAATAGTCAGACACTGTGTTCAAGTAATAATACTTTCAACTTACCATGTGAGGTTTCCTAATAAACTTCCTGAAAGGTGGTCTTAGAAATCTTGCAGGTTTTTGGAATCCATACATTTGAGTGTTTCGTAATTTTGGAAAGCTACTACTCTGTTCATCCCTAAACAGACACAATATTAAAAGCTGTGAAAACTAAAATGATGCCATGTCAAACAGCATAGCATTTTGAAATTAGGATCAAATAACCAATTTATTTTTTAAAAATCCATGATAATAAGCTCACCAACCAGCCAGGCTAATCCTCCCTACCCATTGATATCAAGCAGGCACATTCAGTGCACTGTTTTCAATCCCTGCTAAAGTTTTTTGTTTAAGCAAGCCTACCTAGACCTGCAAATTTGGCATGTATTTTAATATGCAATTTTTAAATGTGTATTTTTAAAATGGTTGGTTTTGAAGAAAATGAAGCTAGCTTGTTTTAAATATCTGATTTTATCAGTAATATTAATGCATGTTTTACATAAACCACTTAGGTTTTTGTGACTAAACAGGATAAAATAAAATGAAATAAAATTTCCATGCAAACAAAAATGCAGAGTACTGAATGTAAAGGTCACTAAAATAAACCCAAGGTAACTCTCGGGTATGTTGCTATGAAGCCTTCATAACCTGACTGGGAAGAAATATAAAAACAATGCAGGTTCTCTGTTGGATGAATCAATAACAGCCAATATCCATTAAAAAAATTAATGTGTATTCCTGTTACTATGGGTAGCTTACATTTTTGAGAGCTGAAGACATTTCTCATAAACAGACACTTTTTCAGACACAAACAAGCAGTCAAGAGGGAAGAGTCTCATGGAAAGCCATAGGTTTCCACAACAAATATCATATACACAAAGCACCCTTGCTTGTGCCACATTCTTTATGCCGAAATTAAAAGTTTCTGCATGATTGCAAACTATGAGTTGTCAAAAATCACAACAGTATTTATGCAAATACCTAGGATGAAATCCTTTTTTCTCTGCATTATTTCCATTAAGTTTGGATGCATCAGTTTTACAGAGTTCTATATGAAGTCCCCAAACTGTCAAGAATAAGAAGCTGTATTTTGCTTCAAATGCATAAAATTGGGGAATTACCAAATATTTACGTGATATGTCTTAAATCTGTAAACACAATTGGCCAGATACTGAACAAACAAAAAGATATTTCTAGAAAACATCAAATGTAAACCATAGTACCCACCAAAATAATGCTGGCAACTGAAAGCCAGTTTCTGTAAGGTTTTAAAGCACTTACTGATGTTCCTCCTATTTGGAAATGTTGTGAGGAAGGACACTTAAATATTGAGGTAGCCACTGAGAATCCTTTCATAGAGTGGATATACCACATGGATATCAATTTCCACAGGGCATTCTCAGTAGATCAAAAGAGAGCACAATGGAAAACAGGTAGAAGGAACTGAGATCTTGACAATTCATCTGGTCAGAAAATGGGCCACTACTTTTATGCTTGCTGAAGCATCCCAGCCGTCTCTGTGGGCAGCCACTTACATTACAGTAATCTTCTCTAGAGGTTTTAAAGGAATGAAAGATGCAAGAGGGTCAACAGGATACAATTATTCCAATTATGCTAGGCAGAGATTATAAAATAGGAGCATTAGATTCTCAGTACCATATGCAAGCTGAAAGCCAGAAAAACTAGTGGTTTAAAAAGGAGAGAGTGTCCAAGTGCAGAGAAGCATTGCAGACAAAGTGGCAAATGGCTGGAGTTGATAAAAGAATTCTGCTTCTTCCAAAAGGCCTTTGTGAGCCAGAACTATTCTGAGTCAGTCACGTCCCCCTGAGCACTATATGCTCACTGGATGTAACAATGACTTAAAATTATCTCAACGAATAAAGCCAGGCTAAATTCCTGACACTGTGAATTCACACTCTGAATTCAATTAGAAGATCTAACTTTATTTAAATATTGAGTAATCTGGTCTACAAAATAGGTGACAAATTCAGTATAGAGAGCCAAGAATGACTCATCTTCCAGCAGAGACATCCAGAGTTCACCAGGCCATACATCACCCAGAACAGCTTTGCCAGACAGCACTTTGCAAACACTGTGACTGAAGACACGATATATTGCTTTGCGCTGCTGTCACAGTTGGTCGAGGCTATGTGGACTGTGAAATTTTAAAATCCTATACCATCTAAACCAAATTTCACTGATCAGATTTTTCATTAAACAACTTAATTAAATAAGACTTCCAAAATCCAGCGTTTTAACCATTTGAAAATTTATAAGGATGAGGGAAAGGCGAAGAGCACAGACAGAACGTTTGCAGAGAAAGAAACCAAGAAATAAGAGCAACAGGATGGGGCCAAGGGAATGGGTACAGGGAATCTAAAGACAGACAAGATGGTTACATGCATACCAGGTCCACTTGCTCATTCAACCTCAAGCGTCACAAACTCTCAGAAAAATCAGCCATACATTTTCAAAATTCTCCTCAAATCACTATGGGTTACAAAACTTTTTAAAAAAAACTAAAGCATCCCAGAATATTGAATTATTCGTCATAGAAGAGACTACACACTTGCAATTACCATATTCAATACCAGCATCCCTATATATACCCAGTTAGCAATGTAATTAGGACTTCACTCCATAAAGCCAATTAGTTACATTATCTTTTAGGTACTGCAAAATAGCATGATTCATATTTTTTTGGTAAACTGATGAAAAGGGTGTTGAAGACAGACAATAAGAGTCAGTGTCTCGCTCCTGTCTCTATGCATCATGCACATCATCAGTCTTCTTGTTGTAATTCCCATGTGGTAGAGATGACCAAAGAGTAACAGCTGTCCTCCAGAATACATGAATGGGGAGAGAAAATGCTCATGGAAAACTGTGACTAGTTCGGAGGGAGATGAGATCCAGAAGATGCTGCTTGGCAGAATGGGATTACAGGCAGAGTGGGCATCATCTGGCTTTGACAGCCAGACAAATCGAAGCGAACATAATGAGAGCTCCACCCTCGGACTTCTGACTCAAAGTTTAACCACACCACCAAAGGCAAGAGACATCTCTAATGGGCTGTGCGGCTAGAAAGCAAAAACCTTCTGTATAGTCCTACTTGAGCTCAAGCAAGAGATGAAAGGAAGGAATAAATGAATAGACTTTTCTACACCCTATGTCCATCATTACTCTCACACAGCCTAACATAGCATGGTGACAGTTTAGCATCTAAACTAGTTTGACTTCTCATCCTCATCTCTATTATTATTGGGACTAACATATACAATATACGGCATCAGAGAAAGGAGGACCTAAAGATTATTGCCAAAAGCAAAACTAACTTTAATTTATCCTTTAAATACATTATAGAAAATTAAAAACATAGGATTTCTGAAGTGTCTTTTGAGTGCTACATTGAAAACGATGAAGGAAAGGGGGGAATACTCTAAAATGAAATACGTTTTAAAGTTCATATAAGTGCAATCTGTTATTTGAACACAATTACCTATGTGATGCACCATCAATATAAAAGTTGTTCTCATCTTCATTCCGCAATCTTTCTTTTCTTCTTCTCTCAATGTCATATCTTAGATCATTTGGATCTTCTAGAACTCTCATCACGCTCTAAAGAAACAATAAATGGCTTAGAGAATGATACAGTTCACTTTTATTTTTCTTCATTTTTTTCTTATGAACAAGATTAGTATTAGAAGAAATAAACCAACAAAACAAAGAGCTTCACATTTTAGAGATCAGTGTCACAGATTATGTTGACGTAAGATTCTAATGCGGTATAGTGGTTTAGAGCAGGGTGCCCTGCAAATGGTGCTGGAACTCAGTACGCATCAGACCCAGGCAGCAATGATGGGAGTTGTTTCCATTAACATCAACAGGGCATCACACTGGCCCCCACTGGTTTAAGTGTTGGGGGAAGGCTTTGAAGACCCAGGTCCAAATCCTCATTCAGCCATTAAGCTCACTTGACGTTGACCCAGGCACTCTCTCTCAACAAAACAGACTTCACAGGGTTGTTTGGGTGGGTGGGGGAGCACCTCTGTGTGTGTGTGGAGAATCACAAACCCTTGCTTGGTATCTTTGAAGAAAGGATGGGATATAAATGTAAGTAAATTAAATATATATATCCGTCCGGTACAAATTATTTAAGTTAGCCTATACCACTTTAAAATATGAAGACATTTTAGAATTACAATATTGTCACTGAAAATACACTTTCCTTACATTCCAAAATAAAATACACATACCTGCTCAGACTTGCATGGAACAGCTCTTTTTTTCTGAAGTTCGGCCAAAGACATATCGATTCTCCTGGTGTAATGAGCATATTATTCAGCATCAGTAAGAGGGTCAAATGGAAGCAAGAAAGTTAACTTCAATAGGAACTGAATTATCTTACTATATAATATTGTGTAAGAAAAAAGTCATGCTGCAGTTTATGCGGTGTGTGAACTGTAGGATGGTAACAGTAGGCAGAGCAAGCGAGCTAAGCCGGGCAAATCAAACAAGTGAGGAGAGTGGCACAGTGGGCAAGTGGGTGGCCCAGGGGGTTGAAGGAGCTGTGAGATGATTGAGTGACGTGTAAAAGGAAGGGGTGGGAGGTTAGCAAAGGAAGTTTGGCAGGGGGGAGGTGTGGTTAGTGAGCAACGCAAGTATGAGTGGCAGTACAAAAATACTTGCATAATGCATCTTTACAACCATTGAGCTACTAGGAGTTTTACTGTGCTGGTGGAGCTGCTGGTAAGGCACCAGACTGGGAAATATTGACATGGACTATGGGAGTAATGGGAGAGGGTCCAAAAATCAGAGGCCAGGAATTGATGCACATGGGAAAGACATGTCTTCTTGGTCACATTCATATTCAAGATAATGCTGTTTTAACACCATGTTCTGTATACATTCCTAGTCATGTAATTTATGTCTATTAGGATTGAAACCCCGGAGGCATAAACGAAAGTCATTAACCAACAAAAAGCCAATATAGTTCCGGCCTTTGTATGCTGTACTCTGTGTGCTAAGTTTCCACAACTGCACTCTGATGATCAAATCTTAGCATAGAAGGTGAAGATATGAATGAACTTCATGCATGCACATGCAGTCCCTTTGCTCCCACTTCTTTGCTCCCTTTGAGCAAGCAAGCTGTGGCTAAGCACAGTTCTCATTACATCTGAACATGGAGCTTCCAAGTTAATGGCTTCCAAACAAGCCAGGATATGGAAACAAACTTTGAACCATGGTGAGAGGCATGCCAGGTAGCAAAGAAATGATCTGTCAACTACTGAGCAAGATTTTTACTGGACCAATGTACGTTTATTTTACCTGTGAATTTCTGGATTTGAATGTCTTTTAACTTCATTTGCCAAGGGCTTATCTTCTATTTTTGAGAAGCGCTCATGTAACGTCAGATCAGGAGATTTAAAGTAATCTGCTGTGAAGAGGATAAATAGGGAAAAATAAGTTAAGCCTTTTCATTGCAATTTCAGCATTAAAAGTGCTGCTGAAACTAACACACTGGAGACAATGAAGCTATGAAGTTATTTATGTCCTCACGGCTTTGTATCTCTAAAGTCATATCTCTTTCTCTCCATTATCTCTAATGATAATGGGTGGAATTCCGTGTTACTCTCTTCTAATGGCTCTATCTGTGCAAGAGAGGGGGAAGCCTAATTGCACAAACAAAAATCCTTGACCAGGGCTTTCACTGATTAGCTCGTTAGGTGAATCCCACCCACAGATTTAGCCTTCGGCAGCCCTTCAATAACTCTCCGAGGTCCTAAAGACGTGCCCCTCTAAAGATGTGAACAACATTACTTACACCTCAAAATGCAAAAGATAAAAGCAATACTTACTTTTTATAAAAAGTTCAAAATGGGCACCAAGGCAAAAGATCTAGAATATGTGTACATAATTTCATTTTCTCCTGAATTCAAGTGTACTTCTGTTTAGGTAACCTCATATGACTTGAAGAGACCATAACTTGTTAAATGCAACTATATTTTTGTTCAGTCTTTTTAATTTAAAACTGACCTTACATGTGAGTTATGACATAGAAAGGGAGACTGCCTCTTATTATTGCTCAATGTTTTCTAGGACTCTATTTCACAGTCCAAAAAGCACTAATACGTCTCTCCTTTCTTCTTACAAAGATTGTGAGAGCTCAGAGATATGATAAATCTAATAATCATATATACTAATAGTGATCGCAATTCTCCTAGTCTCTTTTGTAGCCAAAATCACACCATCCATATACAGGAGCGAGGTGTTTGCAGGCTCAGGGAGAAAACTCTAGTGGGGAACTCCCTCCTCCCAAAAAACCCAATGAAAACTGAGCATGCCACAGAATGGTGACTGTCCATTGGAGGGGGATAGAAAACTATGTAGCAGAATTCAACTGAGTATCCTGAATAGGAGCACTCTACACGACACACAATTTGTTACAGGTCCTACATGAAATTTCTAATTTAAGGAGCAGAAAGCAATATTTCCTGGATTTATTATGTTAAACTACTAATTTCTTGCTCTGAAATCTGCAAAATATTGCACCACCATTAAATATGGATTATTCTTGCACAACTCTGTGAAGTCTATATGATGTTTCACACATCCTGAGCTACTTGGATTAATGAAATTCATAATAATTTGATAACACAAAGATGCAGACTACACCACAGATAATGTGCATGTCTAACACTCTGTAACCACCTTGGATTAATGATATTCATAATAATTTGATAACAGAAAGATGCAGACTACACCACAGATAATGTGCATGTCTAACACTCTGTAACCACCTTTAACTTGATGGATAATTGTGATGATTTCCTGAGCAAATTCTTTTGATGGGTTTTGTTCTACCTTCTGCGTCACAGATTTTATATGCTCAAACACTGGATGGAATTTTTCAGTTTTTCTACCCACAGCTACTAGATCACATGATGTCTGCCTCTCCATGATATGACTAGATGCACTCCTGGAATAAATTTAGACATGTTTAGAAAATATTCCCTCAAATATTTAACATAACAGTAACAATACATTTAAAAAGGTTATTTAAAAGGAAAGTAAAACTAAGCATTCCACAAATGAAGGAAAGGTTTGTGATTTAAATAATGTAATACGTATTACTTTTATGTTAGGAACACCTCAAGTACTTACTCTTTTTCACAACCAATATACACACAAGTTTTAAAGCAAACACAAAGAGTCAGTTCAACCTATAACATCCTGAAGACAACTCAGAAATTAAGTCTGGACAGAAATGCTGGAGACAGCTTTTGCTTAAATGCCATTTTTGTTTGCTTTCTTATTCTGCTGTTAATAGTGACATCACTGGGCCAAATTTTAAATAATCATTCTGGATTCTCTGAAAACTGTTTTGTGCTAAAAATGGTGACCCCAAACATTTGGCTCAGTCCTATCAAAAATCAGTATCTTAGGAAGAAGCCTTATCTCCTCTTTTGAACATGGTACATATAAGATTCTCTCCCATCTTCAGTTTGTAGTCTTCTTCCTGCTCTGGTGAGTAGCCTACCCAAGGAAGAAGGTGCTTCCCTTATATCCTTGCATTGGATGCATGGAATTCCATAGTATTTCAAATGGCTACACTGCATTCTCATTCTCTGGTGTCCCTGCATGGAGCTTTTAGGGTCCGCCCGCAGAAAAGCCCTTCTTTCTCCCATTTGACAAATCTACAACACAGATTCTCACACTAGAGAAGATGTTGAACGTTTTGCCCTAGGTTTTGCTCTTGACTACTGCTGATATGAGAATCAGAGACCCAGGGTGTATATTTTGATTTAATTATGTTTCAAATATTAATGGCATTTAGATAGAATGCAGCAGTGAAAAGTTTTTATGCATGGCTCCTGTGTGCCTACATTTTATAACCCCTGTGCTCTCTAGGCCATAAGCAATAAACCCTATCTAACCCTGAAGGTGGCACAAATGGTCATTAAAGATGTTGTTCTAGTTAGGACTGGGGAGTGAATCTTCTTAAGTGGTGGTTTGGCTAGAACTACCACATTAAGTTGGGCTCTGTCCTACTTCAATAGTATCTAATAAACTCTGGATCCCTAACTGGGTGCCGGACTTGATTTTCTTCCTTGGTTCCATGTTTTATTTAAAGGTGGTCCCTCGCCTGGGTGACAACAAGGTGGTGTAGAAAAAAATTCTTACTGCTTATAGGTCAGGATCCAAAAATGCCTATGCAAATACCTAGAGCAATTGGGTACATAAGAACTGTGTCAATTTCCCCATCCCATCTTGCTACCTACTTGAGATGCACCATGCAAGAGAGGGATGAATGAAGGCAGAAATTGTGGGAGAAGCTTGCCCTTTATCTTAGCCTCAGACAGCAGAGTATACCGGGGCAGAACCCAGTTTTGCTAATCTTCTGGAGCAGTTTCTCGGGGGTGGGGGGGGGTGTCCACAAACAATGTTTTGGAGGGCTTGCAGAAGGCCACATAAAATTATTTGAATTCCAACTTACCACATACATTTTAAACTGAACAATAAGTGCATGCTTATTAACAAAATGCACCATGAGATGAATAATTAGGTATCTAAAACTTTCCAAATAATGACCTTAGGGACTTGAAATGAAAAACATTTGTAAAGAAGTAAGAAAAATTTACAAAAATAGATAACAATCATTTTTGTTTTGGCTGCTACTGGCTTTCTCAAGGCCAACTTAAACAGAATTTGAACACTGCCCTTATCTAAATGTCTATCCACTAACATAACTACCCCATGAGATGCTGCAATTTTTCAGCACAGGGAGGGGACCTCAAACTTCACTTATCCATATGGAATTGCAACCTGACTCTCAAAGGGGATAGATGTTATGCTGCTCAGCTGGACTGTGCCACTCCCTTCTTATTTCTGAATACAGTGGTACCTTGGTTCTCAAACGGCTTAGTTGTTGAACAAATCGGTTCCTGAATGCCGCAAACCCAGAAGTAAGTGTTCCAGCTTGCGAACGTTCTTCAGAAGCCGAAGGTCTGATGCAACTTCCGCTTGAGTGCAGAAAGCTCCTGCAGTCAATCGGAAGCCGTGCCTTGGTTTTTGAATGGTTTCAGGAGTTGAACGGACTCCCACAACAGATTAAGTTCGAGAACCAAGGTACCACTGTAGAGAGGCCTAGTACAGAACTGGTCAAAAGCCAAATTACATTTTTTGCTTTTGGCAAGCAGTAGCTGCACTTCAGGACATCCCTACTCTTCTTTAGACTGCCCAAACACTCTTAAGTTAGTTTTTCTTCATCTCAAGTTCCACTCTCTTCCTTGACCTACAATGGACTGCTGTTTTATATTATATGTATCTATACATACATGTATACAACATACAACCACACGAAAGCACACATGGTACACAGCCACTTATGTTCTGTTAATTGAGCTCAATGCTACCATACTATAATGATCAAGCAACTTGACATCTTTAATACATTCATAAACATGGGTGTTGTTTTTAAAAATCCAAAAGGCAATACCTGTATTTATTTATGGTTTTCTTCATATCCACTTTGACTGTGAGTTTTTCCTTTCTTGTGTGGGGGACATCAGACACTTTTACATCTGAAATTTTGTGATGAGTGTCATGCTGGTCTCTCCTTCCCCTAAAATCCATTTCTTTCCTGAGTCTTTCCTTCTCTTTTTGATCAAAGGGTAAAAGATCAACATCACTTTTGTGAGATTTCACACATGAATTGAAGCCTTTTCCCGAAATATATTTAACTGATGCTTCTGTATGAGGGTCTTCTGTATGCCTGACTCTTTCACTGTTATAGTAATTTGAATATTTGCTATTCCAAGCTTCTTTAGGAGAACTATATTTCTTCTCTTCCACCTTCGTATATTTCTCTGCTCTTTCATCAGATATATATTTCCCTCCATCTGGATGTCTATGACGTTTCTGACTATAGTCATATGTAATCTTTGTTTGACAGCTATCACTGTACTCCATTACAACAGGCCGATGGGTTTGAAGACCAGGGTTTCTTTGCTCTCCCTTTTCTTGGTTGAGTGAAGAATGATCTTGCTTCCACTTGGAATTACTTGCTACTTCTCTACCATCATACCTCTCCAATTCTTTAGCCCTTTTAGACGTGTGCCCATATTCTCTGTTATCACGATCTTCAGGATACCTGTGTTGACATAAAGTAGTTTATACTTGCAGTAAGGAAGAAAATGAGAACTTACGTATGCAGAATGCTGGAAAACACAGGCTTTATGTAGAATGTGTCACCCCATGATCCCTCAAGCCACTAAAGAGAGGGGAAATTATGATCCTTTTATATGCTAGCCACCAACAGGATTAACTTAAAAGATACAATACTGCTCTACCACCAGCAGCCCACAATTAAACTATGTTTTATTCTGTTAGCAAAAAAAATGGTTTTCAGGGTAGAATCTTCAACTATAAGGACAATCGACTTTCACTTGAGGCTTTACACCATTTAAAAAACCATTAAAACTGGGCAATTTCTCTACCTCTTCTGCAAAGAGCTCCTTGGCATAAATTCACTAGAACATCTTCGAGGTGACTGAGTATACTTGTCTTCTGGTAACTGGTGGTGCCTCAAGTCATTTTCATTCCACTTCCTTTCAAAGTTAGTTCCTAACGGCTCATGGAAAGTCTTCATCCCTTTTGTATTTCCAGCAGCAGCGCGGGGGTCTTCATGCATCTCTCTGTCACGTGTTTTGGACGGATAAAAAGAATGGTTGTGTTCTTTGCGAGACATTTCTGGATACCTGGAAGGAAAGTGGCTTCTTCCGATATCAGCATTCCTTTCTGGTGAATGTGTCCTACAAGGTTTGTGACTATACATATCTTCCGAAGGGATTCTTTTCAGAGTTGGTGAATATGACCTACATTCATAAAGTCGGTGGTGGTTAGTGTCATGTGGTGCATATCTAGTACTGGCTTGTCCATATTTCCCATCTTCCACTCTCCAAGGCATAGGCTTCTTTGCATCTTTCCGGAAACCTTTGTATTCACAGTCATAATTGCTATGATTGTGCCTTTGTCTGTTGTGTTCCTGATTCCTGAAGGCAGGCGATAAAGACCTACATATAAACACACAAAAATGCAATTCCATTTTAACTACTGTAATACAGCTTCTTTTTGTGAATCTTAGGCTTTATCACAAACCGTGTCCAAAAGTCTCTGGCTGAAATTACCCTGAGTAGCGCATTTTTACTAGCACATGGGGGCTTCGCAGTTGCGACTTGCAGTCTCTCCCATTTTAAAGTCAATTAAAATGCATGTCCTGATACTTAAAAGGACAATAAACACAAAGAACAGGTTCCTGTAAGCAGATCTTCTCCATTATACAAACAGGAATCTCTCAGGAGTTGTGCACACAAAGCTTGCTCTGATCTGATGAATCACACTTAGTAAGCCTCTCCTTATATGCAGTCATTCCAACTTCATTCAAATAGGTATTAGAACACTAATGTGAAGAAAGGAGAAAACACTAAACTTGCATTTCTATTATCAGAATCTCTTTCACATGTGGAGTCCTGAACATATTTACTGCTCTACATTATTAGGACTCAGCCTCAGTCAAACCCTGAAAAAGTCCCTTCTGATAACATCATTTAAGGCTCTCTTCTAGTAAGTTAAGAGAAACCTTTATGATCCGTAGAAAAATATGGACATTTACCTTCGTTTCCATCTTGGCGATCTTGATCGTGATCTAACCATCTTTTCCTATCAATTAATTTATTGAATCTGTAAAGAAAATATAAACAAATGACTACTTATTAATAATTGGGATCTGTTACAATTAAAATAGATAACAATTTTAAAATGTTTACACAATATCAGAGGACTTTAGTTTAGGCATTTTATTTTATGGTTAAATGAACAGCCACATTGTGGAAACAAAAACGAAAGGGAACATTTGTATAAGCTATTCCTTTACTTTAAAGCAAAGTAGTAGCAATTTGCTGACTTCATTTCTGCAAGTTAGTGCTGATAGGCTGCATCCAACTGGTGCCTTCCTGCTGATGAAAAGCTCTTTGATCCAATAGAACCTTCTATTGGATCAGAACAGGAACAGGAATCCTGGCCATCTCAGTTCTCCTTCACATCTACAATCCCCTTCTATGCCACACAAATAAAATCTGTTTTGTAGGAGGATTTTTTTGGAGGATGTTTTAGAACAGCATGTGAGATGTAGGGGCTGCAGGGATCACCAAAGAACATCATATACAAAAACAATGGGAGATGAGCCTAATCCACTTCATCTATATCAGGGATGTCCAACTCCCAAGAGACTGTGATCTATTCACAGAATATAAAAGTGGAAGAGGTCTACCCAAATGGGGGGATGCGGGTCAAGGTGATTGAGCTTTTTTTAGGGGGCCGTAGCAAATACCTCGGCCGCTGGGGAGGCTACAACATAAATCTATAAACAGAAAATCATCCTGCCAGCGGAAACTCCCATCTTCCAGTCTTGAAATCATGTGCAGATAAAGGAAAGAGGGAGGGGCGGAGCCGAATGCGCCTTTTGCCCCATGGACAAAAATGAGCCCGCGACTCAAATACTGCTCAGAAGCTTCAGCTATGGCACTTCTGGATAAGTTGGATTAGTGGGAATTTAATTGGTATAAACTAGCTCTGTTAAGAAGCTAGTAAACCAATGCGGGAATCCCAGGTTTTCAGAACACCTACTTATAAAAAGTGGAAGCATTTGAGATAAACTTTACATTCATAAGCAGCTTGTATATGGCATGTACAGTGGTACCTTGGGTTAAGTACTTAATTTATTCCGGAGGTCCGTACTTAACCTGAAACTGTTCTTAACCTGAAGCACCACTTTAGCTAATGGGGCCTCCCGCTGCCGCCGCGCCACCGGAGCACGATTTCTGTTCTCATCCTGAAGCACTATTTCTGGGTTAGCGGAGTCTGTAACCTGAAGCGTATGTAACCTGAAGCGCATGTAACCCGAGGCAGCACTGTATAAGGCAATTTTAAAAGCACAAGTTCAAAGGCTCCCTGGACAATAAAAAATTAGCAGCAGAGTATGTAATATATTTATGTCAGGATTACTCATAGTTTGTTAAATTCTATTTCTGAATCCCAACTGAGACCAAGTCTTTGTCTCTGTACATAGGGGTGTGGTGTTTGCTTATGATGTCTGCTACCTGAACAAATACATTCAGGGAAGTTGTAGCAATCAACATAGAGGCATCCAAGTATACTGCAATCTGAGATTGCTACACAAGACTGCCCACTTTTGTGGCCTCTTTTACAATACTCATAGTACTTCCAGGGTCAGTCTGGTGGTGCCATCCATACGTGAAATCTGCACAGCAAAAACTGTTCAGTAAAAACCTGAGAGGCATGGCAGCTTCAGTGGCTGCAGAGTCGCTTTCTCCACATGTGAAAAAAAGGATGCGGGTGGCGCTGTGAGTTAAACCACAGAGCCTCGGACTTGCCGATCGGAAGGTCGGTGGTTTGAATCCCCATGACGGGGTGAGCTCCCGTTGCTCAGTCCCTGCTCCTGCCAACCTAGCAGTTTATCTACTTGCACTTTGACATGCTTTTAAATAGGTACCACTCTGGCGGGAAGGTAAACATCGTTTCTGTGCACTGCCCTGGTTCGCCAGAAGTGGCTTAGTCATGCTGGCCACATGACCCGGAAGCTGTACGCCAGCTCCCTCGGCCAATAAAACGAGATGAGTGCAGCAACCCCAGAGTCATCCGCGACTGGACCTAACGGTCAGAGGTCCCTTTACCTTTACCTTTTGCAGAGTATTGTAAAATGAACGTATTCTCTTGCCTACTGTCTTACACATTCAGTTTTTCACTCATTAATGGAACAGCAACATGAAATATGTTCTAATATCAGAACTGTTTCTACACAGTGCTCACTTACGAATAACAGTCCTATCCATGTCCCAAATGACTGCACAAAGCCAAGAAAAATACCATAAAAATCACAGCCCTACCAATCCCAAAGTTGGATATGTGTGACAGAAATCACAGCCAAGAAAAAGGACTTGTCATCCAAACAGCAATGCAATCACATTGGTAGCGTGGGAAAGACTGACATCATGCATAGGATCTTGCTTCGGGATAAAGAGTACTAGCATAATTTACAGGGCAGACACTCCTTTCACCTTGTGGAAAGAAACCGTTCACATAAGAGTCTTTAAAATTCACCCCAAAGTCAAGTCATTTAACGTCTTGACCGGGATGTTTAATCCATTTAGAGGACAAAAAAATTACTACAAAAGTTACTCAATTTGTTTTGCTACTCTTCAAAGAAATGTGAACAATGATTTATATATTTACCCAAATCCTTACATCCTTTTAATACAACTTGAATCTGCTCATCCTTCCTTCTGCTGGCTACCAAAATTAAAGTACAGGAAACAAAATGTTTTGGGAAATAGCTCTGGATGATAAACAGATGCACATATGACACTCCTTTAGATGAAGAGACATAATTTAAAAAGTTATTCCAAAGGCTTACTCTATTCACTGTGACTTCAACCTTTGTGGGTGGATGGCAGCTGCCAAGCCTAGGATGTAACTGCTTTAGGCAAATGGGTGGATATTGTGGCATGCCTTTACATTTCTGGAAGTAAGTAAAACCTGTTGTCAGTAACTCAGGTGCAATACAAATTCACAACATTTTAGACAGAAGTAAGGTAAAGTCCCTTTTTCTATGGAGACTGGAAGGCATCAACAAACCATTTTGCAATCCACAAGACAACATTTAGAAAATGTTGATATTTGGGGCAAACACTTGGAATTCCTTTGTAAAGATATCTGCACAACATGCCAAGGCGGCTATCCTGTGTGTACTTGCTTCACAGTAAGACTCACTAAAAATAATTTAAGATAAAGTCTCAGTTACCAGAGCAGTAATTTCTTTTTTTGAAGAAATGTCCTTACACAGAGAGATATGCAAGAACACAACCTTTGTCATGGTCACTGGCTTCTATCCAGTTTTCAACAGAGGATACTTTCAGACTGACAATTGCTTTCTTGTATTGTCATCTGTTTCTGAAACATCTATGTAACTAATAGCCTGAATGGCATTTGACTTTGCCGAATGGAAAGGTAAGATATTTAAAAGTGTTTGAAAAGAAAGATCTATAAAATGAGGAAGGTTATAGGATTCATTATGCAGGAATGAGAATTGAAGATATGTATTTGACTTCTCCTCTCCTTCCCACCCCTCACACCCATCCAAATCAAAGCAACAATAAGCAATCTTGGTTCTGTGAGTCCCTAACGATTACATAAAATTATTTTCAAAAGTTATATTCTGCCCCTCATCTCAACCTCATCACCATGCTCCAGATGTTCCACAGAGTCAAACCACAACAGAAATGAAAATGGCAAGTTCTAATCAGTTTGAAAAGCACAAAGGTTGTCAAATGACTTGTTATATAAACCATATCCCTGAGAAATAGGAAACATTTTTATTTCTTCCACCTTGACAATGTAACATGTAGAAGTTTAGAACCCCCGAAATGATATTTGAACAGGCTTTTGTTGCTCTGCTTGCTGCCTGTCCCCCTTTATGCCTGGTTCATTTCTACAGCACCTACTCTAACCTTGCTATTGCTTCAGTTGCTTCACCCAGAATCACAGATCCAGGAATTGACTCACAGGTCCCTTCCTTTTCCCAGCTGCCACTGGGAAGACTGTTTATAGAATCCCAACTCCACAAGACCCCTGATTATGTCTCATCTTAGACAGTCATTAGAACAAAATATGAGGTTCAGACTACAATCCTAACCCCACATACCTGTAAACCCCACTGAATCCAACAGGAATTACTTATGAGTAGACATGGTTAGGATTGCACTACACACACACACACACACACACTTTGGGCTCTCAGGTGAACAGCCCTCAAGAACATCCTGGGACTAAGCCTCACATTCTGATAATGGAGTATTCAACAGCCAGGGTGAATTTATATAGCCCTACTCTTACATTGTAGGGAGGCGGGTGGTGCTGTGGGTTAAACCACAGAGCCTAGGACTTGCCGATCAGAAGGTCGGTGGTTCAAATCCCTGTGACGGAGTGAGCTCCTGTCACTTGGTCCCTGCTTTTGCCAACCTAGCAGTTCGAAAGCATGTCAAAGTGCAAGTAGATAAATAGGTACCGCTCCGGTGGGAAGGTAAATGGCGTTTCCATGCGCTGCTCTGGTTCACCAGAAGCAGCTTAGTCATGCTGGCCACATGACCTGGAAGCTGTACCCCGGCTCCCTCGGCCAATAAAGCGAGATGAGCACCGCAACCCCAGAGTTGGTCACGACTGGACCTAATGGTCAGGGGTCCCTTTACCTTTACTCTTAAATTGACAAGACACACAAATCTGTTTCTGTCATTATTAATAACCATGTGTCTAATACAGGAAGATTTGGGAAGGCAAAGGGTACACGGCCTTCTGCCACAAGGCAAAAGCAGTATTTCTCTCTTGGGGGTGAGTAGAAGAACTCCACCACTGCCCCTGTTATCTGGTGGCTATGGATCACCCCATGACCAGGAAGGGGTGCTTAGGGGTGTTAGGCTAGATAAAGCTTTCACCTCATTCTGCACCAGCCAACAAGTTAAGAGAACCAAAGTGCTCCACACTGAGAATCATGGCAGTGCAGGACACTGTCATCACATGGAAAGTTTCACCTTTTTCAGGTTACCTCAGGTAAAACCCTCAAACCGTTACTATTCAAAACTTTACATGGGCTTCATCAATTGCCCTATTTTATCCTTTACACTGCAATTTATGAAACAGTCAAAGGCTTACACATTGACATAGTCTAAAAATTCTGTGGGTAGAATTCACCTAACAAACACCACCAGTACAAACCCCTGTTTAAGGGCTTTCACTTGCACAACAGTGTTTCCACCCTGCTCCCCATATGAAATTAGAGGAGAAATCAAAACTAGCTTGGCTGTAGATACTCAGGGATTTTTAAAACATTTTTTTATACTGGAAAACTGTGGCCGCCACCTTGACAACAGCTAAAATTCTTCTGCATCCATGGGTATTGCTGCTTCTGCTTCAGTTAATTTAGCATACTGCAGAGGGAACATTGCATAACCTAGCACAATAAACACCAGTGTTACACACAAACCAAGGAAGGCTAGCTTTTTCCAAGAATGGACTACAATGCTAGAATCCAAAGATCTGGCAGCTGCAAATGCATATGGATAGAATTAGGCACTGGTGCTTCCAGAATAAAAGTCATGATTAAAGGAAAACACTACTGTTTGGCCTGAAGCCCTCCACAAAAGTATATATGCTAGATGCGAGAAACCCAGAGGCTTTGGCTTGATGATCAACTTCTCATCCGTCTCTCCTCACTATGAGAGATTTTTAGGTGAGCAGGTTAATGGAGTGCATGGTACAGTAGTTTAGTTGGTAACCACACAGGAACAAGGAAGAAAGGAAATTGGCAACAGTATGTTGCAAATCTGCTCAAGGCCTCCTGGAGTTACTATGAGCCAAGTGATGGTAGCATGAACAACATACTTTAATTTTTTTAGCAGTATCAATTTTCTTGGAGTCTGTATAAGAAATCCCTTGCATATTTTGTTAAGGTTTTTGTTCATGCAATAAGAACCAGAACACTAAGCTGGAAAGCTGCTGTAAAACTACATTTGACGGAAACAGGGGCTGGGGAAACCCAGCCAGATGTCCGGGGTATAAAAATAAATTATTATGATAAATTATTATTAATTCTAAATGATCCCTGAGTCAGATGGATGTTGGTGCCATTCCTGTTGAAACTGTTATAAAAAGGAGAAAGGGGTCTGTGATTATGCTCTACAAATAACAGTTACGCAGAATTGTTTTTTGCATTTTTAACTGTACTATTGAGGTTTTTCCTCATGTTATGCTTAACTCCTTTTTGTTTCTGATATTTACTGAAGATACAGTGGTACCTTAGTACTCAAACAGCTTGGCTCCTGAACAAATCAGCTCCCGAACGCCGCAAACCCGGAAGTGAGTGTTCCAGTTTGCAAATGTTTTTGGAAGCCAAACGTCCGACACGGCTTCCGCTTGCGTGCAGGAAGCTCCTGCAGTCAACTGGAAGCCACACCTTGGTTTTTGAATGGTTTCGGGAGTCGAAAAGACTCCCGGAACGGATTAAGTTCAAGAACCAAGGTACCACTGTAGTCCTATCTCACAATACTTAAAATGTTTACATTGTGTACTTACTATGCTATTCACGCAGTAGGTGCTAGAAAGCAGAGCATGAACATAATATTGTACAACTTGAGATGTTCTCTTCAACATACAACACTTTAACTACTCCTTTAACTACTTTGCATTATGCATGTTTGAGCACATATCAGCTTTGAAAAAGAAGTCTGTAAGTTACCAGCCCTTGCGTTGACACACACTCTTATTAGTCATTTGTAGAACATCTGAGGTTTGAAAGAAAAATAATAATCAGCTCTTCCAGTTTAGGAAAGGTTCATTATATAGTGGCCTGGAGGTGATACTTGCCATAGGAAGCCAGGCAACAAGCTATATATCTCACACAAATTTGCCTGCATACCTAAGGTCTTCAAAGAAAGTTTACATAATGTAGTTCCTCCCTCCATCATTTTTATAGAAAGAACAGTGCCTGAAACAAGATATTTATCCAAGAGTTTAAAGTTCTTTCTTATAAAACTTGCTGCCACAACAAGCAAAGTTCAATTTTGCCACAAGATTATTAAGATTTGTATTAGATGGTTTTGAATGATTTTTTCCACAGCCCTGCCCTAGGGCAGTGGAAACCAGGATGTCAGTCTAAACAGACTACTACATCTGGAGAATGCATTTAGCTTTGAAAAACAATCTGGTAGAAAGTGAAAAATGTCTTGTGACCATACTTCTATGACTGAAATTTAATATTTATTCATTTAAAAATATCTGCACTCAATTTAAGTATTTAAATTGATAATTTAATGATGACAATAAATTCACAGTGGAGACCCTAAGACAGCTGATGACACCTTGTACATCTCCTCCTGGCAACTCTGCAGCCAAGCTGGTGCCCGTGCCAAACATATTGCTCTGCTTTCCTTTAGACCACATCAGCAAGGCTGAGAAGGAGGTATTGTCTTCTGGGTGAGCCAGGACCTCCATACACCCTGCCCAGACATGCACCCTGGGGCGTTTTTTTCAGTGCTGCTAACACAGTGGTTTGACTTCACCCGGAGCCGGAATCACTCTTGAGATGGATACCAACAGCAAGCTGACAAATCAACTATAAAGAAACTTCAAAAAAGAACACAACAGCATATGCTTATGCCAAACAAACTGAAGCCAATTCTATTAGAGGTGACAAAAAAAAATCAAAGTCACAAATTGATTAGTTTTTTCACTGCTGTGGATGCTTTGAAAATCATATTCCAAATGCCAAACTCACAATCAAACACATTTAACTACCTTCAGACAAAACCTTGTTTTCAAGCAATTGGTTTTGCTTAAGTGTCCTTGCATGCTTGCAGAAAGAGCAAAATGGAAATTCATGAAATTTCAGAATTATGCCTTCCTCTTTCAGCAAATATAATTGTGTGGTGCAAAGATTTGTGGGAACCATAACTAGAGGTTTTAGATTATACTCCTATGTATTAGAAAAACTCTGTTTCTTTGCAAACCAGTATGTTTCAACATGAACACTTTTGTTTAGGCAATATATAGTATATCACCAAATTGGAAATTTGATTTAAATCTATTGGGCAATATTCAATGTTTGTCACACTCCAAGAGTACATCCACTGAAATAAACAGATTACAAGTCAATCAATTTCAATGAGTCTATTCAAAGTATGATTAATGTGGTCTCCAACCAAACACAGCTCCATCTACTCAGAAGCAAAGAGAATCCAAAAGAAGAGTGACACTAGTCACCTAAGCTTATGGAAAAAGCAGGTGCGTACAATGTATGCAGAGGTGAAAGAAAAACAGCAATTTATTCCAAAACCCAAACTGTTAAAATAGAAACTTTCAAAACTGTAGTGCGCAAGAACAACTGACAATCAGTTCCATTTTATAATTTTTGGGCATATAAATAAAAACCTAGGGAAGTAAGAGCAGATGTGCACAACCACCCTAAGGCAACTGAACAAAAATGAATTTGTAATTATACACTTAGTGTAAGAAGGAGATGTACTATATTATTTATAACTAACTGAATTCACATAAGACTCTGCTGAGCAAGTCTAAGATCTGAAGAAAATTAACTTGCCAAAGGTTCACAGCCCTACAGACAAGCTAAAAAGTATAGCACTTTGCTGAGCGATACCCAACAATTCCAGGCAGTGTCAACCATTCCTCTCTTCACTCCATGAAAACTCACTACGCTCAACTAATCCAATGAAATGGAAAGCAAAACTTCAGACATTTATGAAAGAGTTATTTAAGAGTTCTCTCATGTGCAAATACAAAGATAAGAGCAACCCACTGGATGTGACTAAAGGTCTGTCTAGTCCAGTATCCTGTTCTCACAGTGGGCAATCAGATGTGTCTGGGTACTCCACAAGCAAGGCAACAACCCACACCCATAGTTGCTACCTAGGCAAGAGATAGGAAAAGCGGTAAAGAAAGCAGTTCCCACTTGTTATCTTCTCAACATATGTTTCTGTCTGTCTTTATCACTTCTCCCAAGTACCAGTTTATCTGAAGCATCAATAGGAGATGGCTATTGCCTTCATGTCTGTTTGCAGGCTTCTCAGACACATCTGGTTGGCCACTGTTGTTACTCTGCTTCAGGTTTCTGGTATCCAAAGCGGTATTCTGGCAGATGGAAAAAGAGAGAGTTCGATATACAAATACAAACTTACATATCTCACCATATTGTAGTTAAACAGGTTTCTCCTTTGAAAGTTGCACCACAAATGCAGGAAATCAAACATCTGATTTCCTCCATAACAGTCCAAGCTGGTTCTTTGCTTTTGTATCAGCCTATATATTTCGGATCACTTAGGAGCTAGTATTACATTTTTAGAAACCAGCTAATTTTTTTTTTTTTTTTAGAAACCAGGTGATCAGCTGTTATTTTTTACAGCCTTAACCTAGCAGATATTAATCCCTCTTTTTGTGCTCCAAATCATGGTGGTTAAAGATTCTTACATGTTTACATGTGAATTTATTTTATTAACATTTGTATACTACTGCCCTTCATCCAATGATCTCAAGGCAGTTCACTGCATAAAAATGCAAGATAAAAGCACAAAATACGTATTAAAAACAACAAACCAAACCAATAACACCTCCCCACATTTAAAAGAATATTGTATGTTAGTTAGCCAAAGGCCTTGTTGAAGAAGAATGCTTTTGCTTGGCACCTAAAGACGTATAACGAAAGTGCCAGCCAACCCTCCCTTGGAAAAGCATTCCACAAATGGGGAGCCAACGCAGAAAAGGCCCTGTTGTCACCCTATGGACCTCTTGTGGAGGAGGCACCCAAAGAAGAGATTAAATCCACTGCAATGATTTTGAGCATAGTGCTACAGAATGGCAACGATTCTGACTTAATGTGTTATTAAGAATACAGTTTTCCTTACCATTTGTCACACTACTGCCAAACTATCACTCTCACAATTTGGACATCTAGGTAAGTTGGGTTTTTTTTTTGGGGGGGGGGGAGGTTAAACCCCAGACTAATTTACTCTAATCAGCCTTTTATCTCATGCCACAGCAAATAACTAAAACCCTATAAAGAACACCCTGAATCCACCGAATGACGGGTGTCGTGGCTCTCTACACTTTAAAAAAACCGTTCGCGGTAGGTAAGCACGGACCAAGGAAAGGATGACCAGGATGGGGGCAGCACCCCAACCCACCCCCAAATACGAAACCGAAGTATCTCTTGTGTGTGACAGTATAATAACTGCGGGTAGTTTTAAGCGTGGCAGAGAAGGCGGGATGTCGCTTCTCGGGACAGGGCGGCTAAACGGGACCGGGGGGGGGGCAGGTGGGGGGGGGAATTCGGCTCCACACCCAGGAAAGGTGGAGGGGAAGGTGCAACTCCTTTTCCCTCAAGAGAATCCCCTGGGTGGACGGACACCCCCCGCCCGCCCTCGACCTTCCCACCTCAGCCCTGGGGAGAGTCTCGGCCGCGGCAGGCCCGGGAAGGAGGGGGCGGTGTCCCGAGACACTTGCCTCACCACACTTGCCTCTTCCAGGTCGCGGCGTCTCTCAGCCTCCTCGCCCGCCCGCTCGCTCGCTCGCTCGCCCAGCCACTGCAGCTGCCGCTTCTCCGACAGGACCTGCCTCCGCCTCCGCCCTCCTTCCTCCTCGGAGCGCCCACCTCGAGGCTTTCCCAGGCCCCGCGGCGGGAGGAGGAGGAGGAGAGAGCGAGAAACAGAGAGGAGGAAGCGCCCTTCTCCACCGGCCAGGCCTACCTACCTCGCCCACCCCGGCCCAGGCGTAAGGGCCGGGCCAAGTGCCCCGGAAGTAAAGGGGCGGGGAAGGAGCGAATGCCGACGCTTCCCTGGCGACCCTCGCGGGGCCCGGAGGAATCCCTCGCTGCTGCTCTCTTGCCCCGCCATGCGCGCGTCCTCCTTCCCCGCTTCGTTAAAATAAAAGAGACGCAGCCGTGTATTCTGGCATTCTTCACATACACACACACACACGAGGCAGTGCATTTCATTCTTCCCTTAGTATTGTTTCTTCTGACTGCCTTTTGGGTGTGGGGTCGGGACAGCCTTTGTAATTTTTATTTTTTTTAATGCCTCGAAACTGTATTTACCCGGAAAGGCGGCCTAGAAATACTTGACTGTAAAACAGACATAAACATTAAAAGGGCGTTAAACTCCACATGGCGCACTACTGAGGCTGACTGTAGGTTAATCGCAGGTGTGTAAAGGTAGGCTCTGTTTTCCCCCCAAACCTGGGTCTTCCCCCCCCCAGCTGTTTTTTGGAACTACAGCTCCCATCATCCCTAGCTAGCAGGAACAGTGGTCAGGGATGATGGGAATTGTAATCCAAAAAACAGCTGGAGACCCAAGTTGGGGAAACGCTGCCTGGCTACTCTGGCGAGAGAAAATGCGCTTTTTATACATGCCGAAAAGGTACTCCAGTCACATAGCCCAAGGCAGGCTTGGCGTTCAGATTCTGCTCCACAGCTGAGCCTTGACTGATGAAGCAGCCCTTCCCTTGCTTAGCAGGGATCTCCCATACTCATCCTTGCTTAATTTTGGGACCAAAAATAAAGTACTCTTTCCTAGCTGTATCGATTTGGAGAACTAAAAATGTTCTAAGACATTTCCCTTTAGCAACATCAAAAGGGTACTGGCCTACTATGGATTTCAGAACTTTCACTGTATTTATCTTTTTAAAAATAATATTAGAGTTTAATGCTATGCATGAATCCCACAAAACTCAATAGGACTTTTATCCAAAAACCATTGAACTGTAATTTCAATTAGTTTCCCTAAAATTGTTCACATGGGAATAATAAATCTCACTTTCCTAAGTACAAATGGTACTGCAAAATCAATGTATTATCTATGGGCTGGGAACCACAAGTTCATAAGTGTTCAACTACTTAGGAATTGGAACAAGTCATAAGATAGATACAGGAAAAGTATAGTAGTTAAACTTGGAAAATATCTGGGCACAGTGCAAAGGTATTGCATAGGAACACAGAAAGCAGCCTTATACTGAATCTACATGGCTCAGCCCCACCACACTGAGTGGTAGCAACCTGAAACACGGTTTCAGATGGGACATTTCCAGCCCACTTGGAGGTGCTGGGAATTGAATATAGGACATTCTACATACCAAACAAGTGCTCTAAGGTTTCACCTACACAAGATAATGCAATTTATGGCCCACAATGCTGTTCCAAATTTAGTTTTTCTCTTTCCTTTAATAGGCTAATCTCTGAGCTAATTCTCATGTATTTACTTTTATTGTTCACGTCCTTTTGGATTTGTATATTTAGATTTTTGTTTTTTGTGGTTAAATAACTGTTCAAAATATTACATGTGTGTCATGCAACTCATATACACAGTTGGCACAACATCCTAAATTATGAGACCCAGGGAGCAAACACATCAAAGACTTGTGGCACCTTAAAGAATAGCAAATTAGATGTGGCATAAGTCTTCATGGGTTGGAGCCCACTTCATTACATGTAGTAAGTGTGGTAGTTATATAGCCTCTGAATGCAAAATGGAAGGTGTATTAAGGAATGCAGTTAATGGGTTAATTCCACTAGTGAGGAAGCAGCTGATTTACTCCTGAGATGCACCTTGTTGAATCTCATGACTTAGTTATCAGTGTTGGTTTGGAGTCAGTTGTTATCAGAAAAGGGTGGGTCGCTGCAGAACTATGGAGTTACCTAAACACTTTGAGAAGAACTTGTCTGAGAAGACTTGGGAGAATTGCCAGACTTCAGAACTCCAAAATCTAAGCTGTTGCACGACTGTGTGCATCAGAACTCATACCAATTAATAGCTTTATCCTTAATTAATGTGTCTGTAGAGTAAGTAATAGAACCCTGCCTGGAACCCTGGAAAGCTACTACCAGTTAGTGTGTAGACAATACGGACTGAAATAAATGGGCCAATACTGTGGTCTGACTGAGTATAATGTAGCTTCAGAAGGTCATATCCAAGGCTGTTGTGCAAGATCGGAATCACCACATGCACCCTGTTGTGTCTCTATAAAACTTTTTTAAGGGAGCAAAAAGTTATTCAATAATGAAACTGTCTGAACAATAGAGTATTTTTTTATAAAAATGCATGAATCACAGCAGGCCTTATCTTAGGATTCCTCCTTGTGTGTAAAAGTTTGAGAAATACCTTTCTAAAAAATGATGTCTGCTGCCACAAGCAATTTTTGTAACTTTCTGAATTAAAAATAATTTGTGCTTTAAAAAATCTGCTATAGACTCGGACAATATAGTCTATTTAAGAATCAACTGTGCTTGCATTTGGCTTTCATATGTTAAGTTGCTTTTGATTTATAGAAACTATCAATTTTTCTTGTAGCAAACCTTGAGTTCTTGGAATTTCATGTAAAAGAGTTTTATGTTAAACCTTTTCCCTTGCATCTCTGGAGAAACTGTTTATTGTTTCAACACCTGAATACAAATACATTTTACCTGCAGAAAACACTGTGTCATTAATCTGTCACAACTAAATACATCAACCACCACCACAATATGATTAAGTTCTTTATTGTTTATGAGGAAAACTGCAGAATTAACTTGGAAGAACACCATACCATGCTACCACATACTGCACAGTCACCAAGGAAGTATTTTTTGCTGAATGACATCAACATAAATATTGTAAGCATTTGGGTATATTATCACATAGCTTCAATAACTAATTTCTCAATATGTGCCCATTTTTTAGAGTCACAAGAACAAAGCTACATTACATTTCAACACCCCCAACATATAAAAGTTTCCCATTTCTTTAGCTCCAACAGAATTTTATTTTTCGTTGTTGTAAAGAATGGGACAGAGTTGTCCTCTAGGCAGCATAGAATACAGCATAAAAGGTAAGAAGAGTTCACCAAAAGTTGAAATTCCTTGTGCACAATCCAGGCTAAACTAAGCACTCTTAAGGTTGATCGATTTCAAATTCAAGAGAAATTTAAGTGCTTGACTTGCCCTTTGGAACAGACGGATCTCAAAATGCTTAACTAGGCTGAATTATGCCCTTCATACATTATACAGAACATCTATGCATTCTCAACAAGAGCTTTCTTCATATACAATTGCAGAGTGAGAGAGGCTGATAAGACTATAGTGTTGCAGGAGTACGACTTTCAGCACTTGTGGTTATGTACCTTATAATATCTTGTTGCCCATGTATATATACTGTTTGCTGTTGATTATATGAAGCTGAGTTGTTGGATATTAGAGAATCCCATGAATGAAAACCACCTGGTATTGATAACAGACACTGAATCTTGAACATTAACATATCATCATCCTGGACCCCATGATACAGTTACTTCTACAATAATATAATACATGTAATGATAAAACTTTCCCCCACAGACAGTTAAAATTAAATACAGTGTGATAAGCTTTTGCTAATTTCATTTTAGCACTATATTAGTGGTAGCTCCAATTCAGGGCCAACTCAGTTACCGACAGATCAAAAAGTACTACAAATAAAATTGTTATGTGCCATAACAAATAAAATTGTTATGTGCCATGAGTGGTAATTCAAATGTTCCACTGTCTGCAATAAAATCTATTGGATTCCAGCAGTTGCATATTTTTTCCAAGCCTTCTCAGTTATTGATTTGCAATAAGACACCTATAATAAATGGCATTTAAAAAAATGACTTTTACCCAAGAGGAAAAAAACACAAACAAACTGAAAGGCAAACACAGGAACAGCCATTTCATTTTAATGTGCATTTTTACGTACACACACACAATCCTGATAGCTCAATGACAAAATTAAAAGAATGGTTTTAAAATAAATTTTACTGACTCACTTGGGAGCCCACTGATAATATATTTATTTATATATATATACGTATATGTTTAATAACCATGTTTTCTTAGCAGCTAAAAGCTCAATTATAAAAAAGCTCCCACAAATATTCCCTGAAACCACTCAAACTGAAGTTTCCACTCCTGACCAAAATGACTACTTGCTCATCAATGCACATGGGAAGACAGTAAATTCAGTGCAGAGGAACATGATATCCAATGTTGAGGACTGCAGCAGCTTCTTAAAATGACGAGCTCTTGTTTGACCAACAGCAGCGTTGGAAGTGTCTATATTCTCCCAAATAACGGCATCTGTCAATCAGAAAAATAGACTGAGTTAGTTTACGTAAAGCCAATGTTTTATTTGCAGATTATGTTAAATTGTTCAGATTTTCAGATTATTATACTGCATTTATTGTTCTGATCTTCACTTTCAACCTCTCAAGGCTTAAATGCATAACATTGTGCCAATCTTCAAGAAAGGAGACCCCTCAGACCCTCATAATTATAGACCCATTAGCCTTCTGGGTGTGGCCTCCAAATTATACTAAAGAAAATTCAGGAATGGGACAGTAAACAATCCATCATCCAACACCCAACAGCTCTGAGCACATTAGATGGTTTTAAACACACACACGACAAAAAACCATTGCCCTTTTCCAAAGTACTGTTCACATGTTCAGTGAACCCATGAATGAGGCTGTCCTGTCTAGCAATGCTCTTGACATCTCCCTCTGGCCACAGCCCATGATACCAATGTGTTCGGCAGAACAAATACAAGGGACACTGTGCATATAAGAGAAGGGTTTCCCAAACTTTGGTCTCCAGCAGTTTTTGGACTACAGTTCCCAACATCCCTGACTACTGGTCCTGATAGCTAGGGATGGTGGGAGTTGTAGTCCAAAAACAGCTGGACAGCCAAGTATGGGAAACCCTGATATAGAGGGACAGGCAAGTATTATCCAATTCAGCCCTGCTCCCCACTCACATGCTCACTAAAAGCACAAACAATACTTCTGAAGAGGGCTCATGAGTCCTGGTTTTCTTTTCAGTTGTGTGACAGTCAGAAGGCAACACAAACACTGACTGCAACGGGTAGCTAAACAATTATACTTATTACAAGAATATAGTACCTTATTGCTAAGTAGTAGTGTGTTTGTCAACACAAGGTGTTGAGAGTTGTTTCCTGTCCTGGACTATTAAATCCGTCAATCAAGTTTTTATTACAATCATCTATGCTGACACTTTCACTTGATAATTTTGGGTAAGTGGCCTGGCCAGTAAAATCTAGTAGATCTTGAAGAGCCTTCCCATTATTTGATCCATTTTGGTCCAAAGAAACACCAGGCATAATTTCATTCAATGGTGAAAACTCAGGAATAGATATAAGCTCTTCTTTTGAAGCAGGACTGTTAAAAAAAAAAAGAGTGAAAACCAGGTTACTAACATGTATGTTGCATGAAATTCATGACAATGCAAATCTCCTCAGATGATAAAAGAGTGATTTCAGCTCATCTATTTTATAGTAGGCAGATAATGAATGGCAGATAACTCAAGGTTGCAACCCTAGACAACTTACCTTGAAGAAAGCACTATTTGACACAGTAGGAATTGCTTCTGAGTAAACATGCATAGGATCAGGCTGCAGAATGCATTTTGCTCCTTTGTACACCATAGTTAAGAGCATCAAATATTGGTTCACAGATGCCCGTGGAAGGGAAGGAATGACAAAAGAATTGGAAGAAACATAGAACACAGCATGTTTCATTAAAGGATAAATGAAACTTTCAAATTATTAGGGCCAGGATACAAATTACTTTAGGTATTTATCTGTGCAAATTCAGCAAGATTTAAAATAATAGTATTTTTTGAGAAGCATATCATACAAAAACACTAATCTAAAGCAGAAGCAGGCACATGTAACAAATTGTGTGGTTCTTTGGATCCTGACTAAGATTATTTTCAAATGGTTATGTACCTCACATCCATAGACTGAACTTCATCTGTTGAATCATCAATGCTATTTGATTTCCCATCCATTGGGTTCAGCTGAATAAGGCCCATAAGTGGCTTAAGTCCATTAGAAAATACATCATGAGGGAAAGAGTCAGACACAGCACATCCCAGGCCTTTATCATCTTTGCAGCTTGTTAGTCCATTCATTTCTATGGAAAGGATGTCATGAGGAAATGTGATTGTAAAAGCCACAAGACAAGAAGTCATTGGTGAAAGCGAGCCACATATTTATTCCTACCCTTAATGCAGGATTTGTTTTCTAGGAAATGCAATTAAATATTATTGCCTGAAAGGTGAAAATATGCAAGTTTGAAGTTTCACACAGGAAGCCTGAGATGTTGCAATTCAGTATGTGAGAGCTCTGAAGGCTCTCCACCAATAGGCAGGGGAAGAGGAAATCACATTTAGGAAAGGTGGCAGCCAGCTGCTCTCCTCATTATTGGGTTATAGACAACTAAGATACTCAGAGTAAACCCACTGAAATCAATGGAATTAAGTCCAATAATTCCAATGGGTCTACTCCAAGTACAACTTTGCTGGCTATCTGCCATGTCTAGTAGCTTATTTCCCCACCCACCCCCCACCCCTTTCAACAGGGGAATTTGTAGAAAAATAGTCACTAAGAATAAAAGTGGGGGAAACACTCAATGGTTGGAAAAGAATAGAGAGCAGTTGTGTATTATTTCTATCTCCTGTAGTCTTTGGTGTCTGGGTGGAGAAGGCTTCAGAATTCTCAGAAGACAGAATCTCACATAGACAGCCTCTGCTTATATGGCAAGTTTAATGTGTAAATAGGCTTTAAGACATGAGCCCAGAATCATGCATACCTCCATAGGGCCTGTTCAACACTCATCTCCTGAAGTAGAGTTTTATTGAAATGAGAGAGAGCCTCCACCATGCACCTTGCTCATGGCACATAAAATACTATGTCTGAACTAGGAGATACTGCCTTTGTTTGAATAGGAACATAAGAAGCTACCTGATACGGAGTCTGTCTTGTCTGTCTTACTAAGCTCAGTACTGCCTGCTGTATATTCTACGATGACTGGTAGCAGTGACCCTCACAAATCCAGAACTGCTTCCATGTTCACTATACTGAAGGTGTTTGGAGATGAGGGTAGTGCTAAATGTTTCTTTCTTGCCTTTCCAGGCACTGAAATTTATGTTTTGCATATCTAGGCACATGCTCACTCAAAGTAACTTTTTTAAAAAATGTATTTTTTTTATTACAGATTTTCCTCATTTACAAAAGCACATGCATTGTCTCTTTCTTCAGGTTGTGTTTTCTACAGATCAGTTACGGTACATTTGTAGTGAGACATTGGTGTTATATGCAGTATAGGGTTGGGAAGAAAAGGGGGGGAGGGGAGAGAGGGGACAGAGTGGTACAGCTTATGTTCTTTTACTTAGTGTACGCGTGGGGGTTTTGTGTCAGCGTCACTTGGCTGGGTTCTCTTTCTATTCACTTGTTATGTTTCCTTGGTGGTGAGAGAGGTTGGGTGGCCTAGGGTGTGGTTGATTGTCTTTGCTTGGGCTGCAGTGGGATTCGTTGGTTCGTGTGTGAAGAGGGTGGTGTTGCTGGGATAAGTTAGCCATTTTGAATCATATGCCGTCAGTGGGTTCGTGTTGTTGTCTTTTTGGGCTGTGTATGTGATAAAGCGGAGCCATACCAGAGTGAAGGCATTCTACCCCATGTCAGTTTCAGCCTATTGGTTAGATTTTCTAGTAAGGCTGTCTCCCATACCGCTTGATACCAGTGTTCCATGTTTATTCCTGACAAGTCCCTCCAGTGTCTGGGTATGATGTTTCTGGCTACTGAGAGTGGGTGGGTTATGAGCTCTTTACAGTGTGAGTGGCATGCCCACTCAAACTGACTTATGAGGTTTAATATTAAGAAGAAGTAAAACAATGTAAATAGCAAAACTAGCAGACACACATGAGAAGCAGGCCAAAGTGACTACGTGTCTGCCAGAATAATACTATGGGCAGGCCAAACGCTTGAACTTTCATGAAATATTGCCAAAAATAGGAACAATCTAGCAGGTTTCACTGAAGCATGGATTTTGGAAGGCAATCAATACATAATTTAATACCAATACAGTGTTGTTTTTTACCTGCTTGATTGATAGCAGGTGGCTTTGGCTGTTTGTCCAGATTTAAAGATGATGGCACATCCAGCTGAATGTCTTCCTTCTGTATCAAACATGTAAAATTCACTAACCGCAGACCTTTCCAGAGGCACAGCTGAACATTTATATCTTACCAGCTATACTTTGCTCAAAATGTTTTATATATACCCCCACACAGCTTGTAACAAAACATTCTTAATCTCTTATTGTAGCATTTTCTATAAACATGACGGAAGCAGACAAAGGGAAAACAATGGCTGCGGAAGGAGATGGGTGAGAACTTCCAGCAAGATCCTTATATCATGTCTGCATTATCTGCTCCAGGGTGGGAAAGGTAAGCAGTCTCTAAGCCCTTGTACCAACACTAGTTCCCTGGGAACCTTAGATCTTTACTATGGGCACTGCAGGTTGGTATCTATGCAGATCAGATGCCCTGCCCATGTGCCAGATTCTCTGACAATTTTTTTTTAAAGCAAAGCTCAGTCAAGGTGCTCTGTGGGAAGGGAGGAGGTGACAAGGGTTTAAAATAGCTACAGCCCCTGTTTTTTCTCTCTCATGTCGCTTGGACTAATAACTGCAGAAGCAACGGCCATTTGATCCAGGTAGTTCCTCCCTTCACCAATCAGGCTTGTGAGGATAACAAGCAAAATGTACCCCAGCCAGCTCTTCAGTTATTTGCACAGTAGTACTAATTGCTTTGGTCTTTGACCATTACTCTCGAAGAGCCTATCATTTAACCAAGTATGTAGAATAAAGTAGGAGCAGTAAGCGATTAAGAGTCAAACTACATGTTACGTCCAGTTATGCGTTTCTTCCTGCCCTGTTCTGTCTGTGTAACTGAAAAGTAGCCACAAGTGGCTGCAGCTGAGAAAAAGCAGAATGGGAGGCAGGAGGGGACAACTCAAATACTTCGGTTCCTGCTGTTTACCTTCCCAAAATGCCCTCTCTAAGTTGCTTTCCTCCATGTAGCAGCGGAGGTAAATGCTGCATGAACTGTGTACTTTGGAACTAAGATAGAAGGCACAATACACTTGTTTTCATCTCTTCCCCTTAGAGGCATTAAGAAAGGTAGTATTTGCATTTATGTTGCCCCATGTTTGCACATATTTGGTTTCTTCTGCTGTTTATATGAGAGAGAAACAATTGTGACCCTTCTAAGAGGGCCCAAAGTGGCCACTTATATTACAAATGAAGATTAATCTTCAGATTTCTGGGGCAATGGCATTTATTGTATGTTGAACTACATAATTCTACACTTCCAAGGAAAGGAAGGAAATTCTGTTCCACACCTTGATTTCTGGTGTTTCGCTTTTTCTTGTCCTTTTCATTATTTCATCTATTCTCTGAAAAGAAAAAGAAAATGATTATGTTGTTTATTATTATCCTTTGCCTTCCAAAACTGAAAGTGCTAAGCTAACTGAGATTGCATCAATATATAGCACAGAAGAAATATCTCCCCATTCTTCAGACATGTGAGGCTCAAATAAGGTAATAAATCTTGGGCTGGCCACATAAGGCAATGTCACCAAGTCATATTTCTGAATCACTGCTGTTAGAATCTTCCAATATGGATCTCTTTAATATGGTTCATCTATGTAATGAAAATGCAATGGCAAGTCACGAGTGCCAGCAATTTTATACCATCTGATTAAAGACAATTGCCATACATGTAACAGAGTAAATATCTTTTAACTCTGCTTTTGTTAGAGTAGCCTTTCCCAACCAACTTTGGGTCCCCAAATGGTGTTGGACTACAATTCCCATCATCCCTAGCTAGCAAGCCAGTAGTCAGAGATGAGGGGAGTTGTAGTCCAGCAACATATGGGGACTCAAGTTGGAAAAGGATGTGTTAGATACTGTGTAGGATTATTACAGCCCTACTAACCATGATCCTATAAAGAAAGGTTGCAACTGGTAGGCAGATCCCATGCATACCAATTGGCTGCTCCAAAATCTTAAGGGTTAAATATGAAGAAGATAATATTTTTGAACAGAATTTATAATGAACAATTACATTTGACATTAGGAGCTCAACTACATTAAGCTTTTCTCTTGTCTAGGACACCTTTAATTTAGAGATGCATTTGATAAACTTATGCTGTCACCCGTGATATGGACAAATTCTCTACCTTCTTCCGCTCCAGTCTTTCTTGCTCTATCTGCTGCATGATTTGTTCCCTTTCCAGACGGAGATGCTCAGCCGCCTCCCGGGCCTTCGCTTCTGCTGCTTCTCTCTAATTAAACACATATAAGCACATATTCTAATTAAACACATATTCATTCCATCACAGACAATTTTCCAGACTCCAGAAAATGTGAGTGGACAGTATTTCCCTAAAATATAGCACCAAAGCTTTCTGCTGGGGTTTTGTGTCTGTGCAAGATATTTTTTCCTGAATGGTTGTGGTTCCACTCATCTTCCCATGTGGGTCTGCTGGACTGTAGTGGACGTAGACTAGCTAGTGCCACCAGAAAGGTATAAGAACACAGGGAGCTGCCTTCTAGCAATTTAGAGCGCTAGTCGAATTACTTCAGTATTGTCTATACTGACCTAGAGGTGGCTGAGATTGAATCTGGGAAATCTGACATGCAAAGCACATGCTCAACTACTGAGCTATGACAATTCCCAGATGGCCCTGCAAACCCACCTGGAAAAGGGATTTAATCATGCTGCTCTAAGCAGTACAAAGCCCATCCATACGGATGGAATTGTAGTTAAAAGTCAAAGAGCTAACAGATCTAAGTCAGGACATATAGTTAGCATTTAGCATGTATGTCATTTTAAAGGGCAGTAACTATAGGCACCTGAGGTTTAATACGTTCTACATAATGTGTGACATGCTTAATAATGCTGGACTTAGATCAATGGCAGAGGACATGTCTTGCATACAGATGTCTGCATTTTAAACCCCAAAGTATTGAAATGGTAATGGATCACGGGAGATGGATAATGGAAAGATATGTACATGAGACTTCCAGGAAACCAAGAGTGGTTTAGAGATATGCCAGTGGTCTGACTCTGAATAAAAAGTAAGAATGTATGTTCATCTATCATAAACTTACAGAAGCATTACGTACTGCATTTCTGCTTTTTACAAAACATACCGTATTTTTTGGCCCATAGGACGCACTTTTCCCCCTCCAAAAACGAAGGGGAAATGTGTATGCGTCCTATGGGACGAATGCAGGCTTTCACTGAAGCCTGGAGAGCGAGAAATTGAATTTTTTTTCGCTCCAAAACCCCTTATTTTGAATCGCTAAGCTGCTAAAAGCATTTTAGCAGCAAAACCGCTAATCTCCCAAGTGTTAAAAAGCCGTTTTTAGCCCTTTTTTATCCAATAGCGCTAATAGCGCTACTCCGTCAATGGGCTTGCTTCGCAAGACGAAAAAAACGCAAGACAAAAAGACCCGCGGAACGGATTCTTTTCGTCTTGCGAGGCACCACTGTATTAGGCTCTATCTTGAAAAGGGCTGCATAGTCAAAACACTTCTTAAATAATACGTATGGTCTTGTACCTCCAAAAGGCCATACCTGCATCTCAATCATAGCTTGCAATTCCTTTTCTTGTTTTTCCCTTAGCAGGATTTCTTCTTCCGCTCTCCTCCTAGCTTCCTCCTCCGCTGCTTTCCTAGCTTCTTCCTCTTCACGCCTTCTTTCCTCCTCTCTCTTGCGAGCCTCTTCCTCCCGACGAATCCTCTCTTCCTCTTCCTTTCTTTTCAGCTCTTCTCTCTCTAGCCTGCAAAGCCACAGAAATGATTATTTTAGGACTGGCAGAGGGAGCTATACCTTGCATAACACTTACATATTGCACAGAATTGTGTACTTTGTCATGTTTCCTTGGGAAATGGGAGATGTGCCCTAAATTTTGGGGGATCCAGTTCTGGGAAATCATGGATATGGACTCACTATAGTTTAGTTTAGTTAAGTTAACTAATTCATTCCATGTTAACTTCTCTCTGAACCTGAAACTAATTAAAAGGTCTCTTAACAGCAGCAATGAGAAGCTGTCCAAGTCTGTGCTGTTATTAATGGAGAAGTGGGGATGGGGCAGGGAAAATACCTTTCACGTTCTTCTCTCTCCTGCTTTTCTTTTTCCTCTTGTTCTTTCTGGAGACGAGCTTGGCGCCTCTTCTCTGCTAAAATCCTTGTAGCTTCTTCGGCATCAGTAGTTCCTGCTGCAAGTTTCCCTAAACAGTTTGTTGTTCCAGTTAAAACATTATAGACTGCAGCCCAGGAAACACTGGGCAACCTAAACATTCAGTGGAATTTCACTTCACTTCATTTCTTTAAAGCATTACTAAACCGCTTCATATTCAGAAAAAAACAAAACCTCAAAACAATCAGGAGACAATCAGGTCTTGTATCCACAGCAGTGATCTGAAGAGGAACGACTGCTGGGAGGAGTGTAGAAAGAAGAAATGCCATGGTGCAGCTGGAACAGCAAAACCAGATGCCTTCATCTGCCCCAGCTGTAACAGAACATGTCACTTCTATATTGGTCTCTACAGCCACAGCAGGCACTGTGACTTTCAAATGGTTTGACTTCACCCCTGAAGACGCACTCACTCATCCGCTGTCTCCCAAGACAGACGGATGCCAACTAATATAATGTCATTACATGTGTTAATGTAATGTGTGTAAAGCACAGGATTTGATGGACATAGTTAAGGTTGTACTAACAAGTGGCTCCAAATAAGTAAGCAGAGAAGAATATCTAGAAAGTATATCAAGGTGGTTGTATCAAAGTGAAATGAACAACAGCTCTTTCCCCCAGGAAACTACCTCAGTTAGTTTAAAAGTTCACGGTTTAAAAGTTAACGTTCATATAGTATTTCTAATTGCACCTGCAATTCATGTTATTTTCAGTAAAGCAGGGCATGTTACTGTACTGAGAGAGGTTGACACCACAGCAAGAAAAAGCACAAGAAATATCCAGGAATCGATGTCAGGCTTCTCAATACATTTTGCTTACCAATGGCCCAATAGTTTATTCTTGACGTTATACCTACTACTAGACCTAACTAAATATTCTATTAAGACTTCTAAAGATAAAGGCATTTATGACATCCTCTGGATCAGTGCCAAATTTCCTTTGCCACAAAGATGGAAATGATAGAACTACATATCTGATATATAAGGAGCTAAGAGGTATTACAGAAGAAGCAAAAACAATGCAAAAGCAAAAAGGCAAAAGCAAAAAAGGCACACCTTCACTGCTTTCGGTCTTTCCTGCAGAAGGCAGAGATTTTTCAGCTAGATGTTGGCTTACAGCCTCTTCACCAGGTGATCCTTGGTTTTTCTGACCAGCAGTCTCCCTTTGCTGGTCTTTATGCTTTTCTGCCCTTTTCTTAGGTGTTTCTTGGTTGAGATTTGAAGTGGCACGGTGTTTCACAGGAGAAGCCGGATACTGTTTAGTAGTTTTGGGAGACTGTGGGTAAGTCTTCGTAAGTGTTCTAAAAATAAATTCAAATAAATAATTCAATACTGTATTACCAAGAGATCCCAGGAAGGACAGGTCAATTGTTAACTGATCTTAACCTTGGTTGATTTCTCCCACTTCCCCACTCTTTGTATGAGGATTAAGTTTGCAAACTGTCTGTTCTTAGGCAAAACAGGACTGTGACCAAAAACATTTGGAAGAAACAAATCATGTGCCAGGCAGCAAATTAGTCTGTTAAAAATACAGGGAGAGAGAAATTGTGCCAACTGGGATTAACAGCAAATCCATTTCATACTTGTTCACACAAATTACACTGTCATGAGGCAATCTGGTCGGTTCACAAAACATGAAAATACTTGAAGCATTACTCCAGGGAGGAAACTGAGTCTATGACAAACATACCCTGGGCTTGTATCAATACACAAGTTTATCTCATCTTGTTTGTGTGAGAATATGCCCTAACAATTAAGCAAAGACACTACTGCACATTTTCTGTGGTCTATATTGAGTTCAGTATTTTGCAGGTCAATTCTATCCAGTGATGCAGACTGATCAATGAACTGTTGTGCTGCAGTATTACATTTTGTGCTTGTTTTGCTGTTGTTATCTGTCTGTTGAAAACTTCAGTAAAAATAATTCAAAGAGGGAGACACTGTAGAACACATTTAAAGAACTTCTGAATTTATATTATCTGTTTTTGACTGGGAACACAGTTTGGTACATTTACTATTTTAAAGTAACCAGTATCTACTTTTAAGTGAGATTTTTTTTTGGTTTTGTCCAGTCAGCTGATTCTATAGATTTTTGTAGACACCACCCTATTACTAAATATCTATACCACTTTCTGACTCAGCTCTAATTTCAGGCAGATAAACTTCTTTGTCCCTTTTGTCCTCTAGTCAGCATTTCTTGGTTTCCGATTAACCCTTTATTTTCTGTTTATGAACCTTTTGGCCATATATACATCTTTCCCTCCTTTTTACTTTTTTCTTTACTATGCTATTCGCTTTATCAAAGCGCTTCTTGCAGGAAGTAACATAATAGCTTGTTCACCTTGCTTATGTATGAGCTATTTCTCTCTCTTTTCCAAACAAAATTGCCTTGGAAAATAATCTTTACAAATTTTGTGAGGATCTAAAGTACTGCACTGCCAGTTCAATGTATCCAGCAGGAATGTTAGTCAGTCTGCTGTTCAACAGCAGCGGCAGCAGCAACACTCTCGTGCAATGCTCTATTGCCAGTTAGTTTTGATAGGCACTTTTGAGAGGATATCCAAGCAAGCTCTGCCTATATGCCCTCAGTGGCAACATTCCAGCTGTTGGCCACTTTAAACCCTTACATGACTACCCTCTAACTGGTTCCACATCCATAGAATTGGCTATTCCTTACTTCTGCTGCTTTTATGCTCTTCCCCTCCATCTGATGTAGGTGATGATCCTAAGCTAGTACAGTGGTACCTCGGGTTACATACGCTTCAGGTTACAGACTCCACTAACCCAGAAATAGTACCTTGGGTTAAGAACTTTGCTTCAGGATGAGAACAGAAATCGTGTTCCGGTGGCGCAGCAGCAGCAGGAGGCCCCATTAGCTAAAGTGGTGCTTCAGGTTAAGAACAGTTTCAGGTTAAGAACGGACCTCCAGAACGAATTAAGTACTTAACCTGAGGTACCACTGTAATAACTTTAGCTACCATTATTTTCTGTGATATAGTTGGACTAGGTGCATTAAATCAGTGGTTTTACAACTAATTAAGGGTACAATCAGAAAAATAAATTTGTTTGTAGATTTTAACGGTCCTCCTCAGCAAACATTTTTTTAACCCAGGCCAGACTCCAAGTTTGTGGGTCCTAGACAGGCCATGCTCAGCAACCCACCCACCCCCTCACCCGGTGTCAACCAACCCAACACTACCTGTCCTCTCTTGCCTGGAAGTGTATTTGCTCACAAGTTTACATAGCAGTGGCTGGTTCATTACAAGTCACATGAATGCAAGGAGAGGATGGAGCAGCACTCATTTTCTGCTCACAGGCTCCAGGCCATGACACAACTTTGCCAGGTAAACCTGCAACCAAGCCCATGTGAGCAGGATGGGGCGGCTGACAGCCTCCTCATCTCATGCATAAGTAGGTTTACCTAGCAGTGGCAGTGGCCTGTGATGGACTGCCACCAAGTAAACTGATGAAGGAGTGGCGCCATGAGTAACTGTCCAAAGTGTTCTGAGCCATTGGAAGTGAGTGGCTGTTCCCAGAAAAGTGTCAGTTCTATTGCTAACAGACAAATGTAATCAAGCTAAGTGACGAATCTTGCTTACTCATCTATGCCCTCAAAATATAATAAGACACTTTATTGGCAACCTAGGCATCTCTAAAGAATTTGGGCCAGGATTGACTTGGGAAATATTCCGTAGCAACAGATGTTCAACATGCTACAGAACAAACAAAAAAGTAAAAAGTGATTCAACATGATTAGAATCCTGTGTTCAGGAAATTGATGGTTTCCTCTTCAGATATATTATGATAATGAAACTGATGACTTTGAGACTGGCATTTTTCTCTTGAAAACCGCCTATGCCCTCCCTTCTTTCCCCTGCATCAGACTGCTCATTGAAGCAGAGGGGAAACTGCATTCTGATGAATTCTGTCCATAATTCTCCCACTGGCTGCTTTAGGGACAAGGGGAAGGCTGAAGCGACTGTGAGGAAGGATGGGGGAAAGGGTGGCCAATCAGATTTTGCTGAATTGTCTTACTTAGGAGTTGCAGGTGAACCTGATCGCTTGGACATGGCTGCTGGAGAATCAGATCTTCTAAGAGGAGATCCCAAACCAGATGATGTGCCAGGGGTTGTGGGCCGCTTCTCCTTCTTTTTCTTCTCATTCTTAAAAAAGAAGATGACGAAAGACATCTGATGAAACAGATTTAGCACAGATACCCACAAACAGACTTGTATGTACAAACCAAAATTGTATTTTAATTTTTTTAAACAAGTTTTGTGAAAGCTTGTAACATTTTCCCCCTATGGCCATTAAAGCTCCACTAAATCTTTATATATACACACAAATATAATATACAATATATATATTAGATAATCAAAATACTGCAGTGGCAAAGTTGTTCAGGTAAGTGCCCTTGCATAGAGTTCTCTCAGGGTATTTTACAAGCAGTAGTCAAGTTCCAAAGTATCATATAGAAACCCAAGCAGGGCAACCTGCTTTTGAAATTGAACAGAATTTTTAAAAGCCGTTTGCTATTTGTGAAATGTTGGGGGTGCGGAAGTCAAACATGCTACTGGTGTAGCCGCAATGCTCTGAAATACAAGAGAAGATGCAGAGGGACCTTAATAAAATATATAAATCCTACCCTCCCAACTGCTGCTGTGTTTCTTGGTCAACAAAACAAACTGGAGTTATAACAAGGTTTGGGAGGAAGTATCAACTTGTGACTATTAGTAATACTTCTGCAGAAATTTGAAGGAAGCTTAAGTTCTGGGGGATCTGAAGGGTGGGTCAGAGACTTAGCATCTCGCATTCTTATTTTAGTGTTTTACAAGTGAAAGCAACTTATTCCATTACGCAAGAACTTTCGAATGGTCAAGTGATATCCTCTGATGTCCAAAATTCTACAGTACATTGAAGAAAGCAATGTTTATTTAATTTACTTATATCCTATGTTTCCATGTTAAACTTTTAGTGTGACTTTCCAAACGTTAAACTAAAAATAACAGTACAATAAAATAAGGGGAATTCAAACCAACCTGAGTCCTATACATGCAACCATTTTAAAAACATGGTACCTTACTATTGCATGAATTACTCTTGATGAAGAAGAATCAAGCACATACATTATTCGAAGTACTGCAGTTATAACTAGAGCAAAATGTAGGTCGGCATAACCATGATCAAGCAGTTTGCACTATACAGAAATATATCTCTGGCATTTGACTATGTCTAGCGCTAACCCCTAGCCACCTGCTCTTGTTATTAATTTATTCTCAATACACATACTTGGGTATTATTGAAGAAGAAAAATACCACAGGGTGTTACTCTTATTGTTTTACCCTTGTGGTATTTGGTTAGTTATCAGACAGAATTCTAAGAGCGCACCCTAGTGTCCACAAATATTATAAAATTAGAATTGTACATGAATGCATTGAAAAATTTCCCTTCTTATTTGCAGTGCCACGCGGAGCTGAAACAAATACAAAACAATTCCTCTAGCAGCAAGGGAAAGTGCCAAAACCTACCCCAATTAAGCATTAGCTCTTACAAGCTAAACTATTTTTCTGCTGACTTAGGACGCAAGAAAGCAAGTTCAAATTTCAAAACAAATTATTTGTAGTGATGCACTCAGATTTTTTTTTTTAAAAAAACCTTAAAAAGCACTGAAGCCAGCGCTTTAAAAGGTACAATGCACTGACGATTATATCCTTTTAAGCCGCAGATTCTTATAATCTAATTTAAAGTTTCAAAAAACTCTTCCCATCTGGGAAATATAGTATCACACCAGACACACAGACTCCCTAAATACTTGACCCTTCAGCTCAACATAACAGAACTTAGTGCAAGCATCACTGCTTATGAATATCTAGAGAGCAGAGGAATGGTTGCAACAGAATGGCTGGAAGCAGGAGAAACAGAGAGGCCATTTACTCTTTAAACACTGACCCACGGAATACCCAACAATCTTATAAATATACTTAAAAAATAAAAAGAGCATCTATCTTGGGTCCGGCCAAGTTTCAAGCCCACCTGTGGCACTTCTGCTGCAGTTGCTCCTTTCATTGCATCGGATGTTGACGCAGATGCTGCCTTCTTTCTCTCCATACTTCGAGTGGGCGAAGGCTTGTAAGGAGATTTAAGAGGGCTAGCTGGCGCTACACGAGGACAGATATGGAATACTAAAGAGTTATAGTACAATAGCCAGAGCAATAGGGAACATAGACAAAGAAAGCGAGGGCGGAAAAAAGGGGGGGAGGAACAGCAATCTTTATTAGAAACAGAAAAACACAAACTGCTGAAACACATCAATAAACCATATTTTCTCTCTTTATACAACCACCACACATTTACTGAAGTGCCTTCACTAAGCTTAAAAACTTTAGGCCATAGGAATAAATAGTTCTTCTATTGACAGGTTTTAATGATCGGGCCACTCCTAACAGATTAAAATCTCTTGTTGAGAATTATTTGCGTTATTGGTCAATGTTTCATGACCACTTTAGATTCAGAAACATGTCTAAAGTAGTATCCTAAGGACTGGAGAAATCAGCTCTAAAAGTGATACATGGTACAGATATTACTAGTTTGATAACTAACTTTGAATCAGAGTAGTTCACTGGCTAGGAAATCACTGTCTTGTTTAGTGTTAGTAAAACTGCTTTTAAAGTCCTAGTATGTCATCTGAATGGATACTACTTAGACTCCTAGAAATTTGAGTTAAGCTTAACTATAAATCACTATTTAGACAATGTTTAAATTTATTTTGTTATTTGTTTACTTTCTAGCCAACCGAAATGTTACATTCTTCAACATAATTGCTAAGGCAACCAAGCAATAAAGCTCCTGGATAGAACTCTGCAGCTTTCCTTGTTTTTGAAGGATCATTATTACATGTGGAATAAGATTAATAAATTACCGGGGGTGGGGGGTGGGAATCTTGAATTATTTTTTTCTATGAGCCTAATACATTCCTTAAAACATTAGGTTTACCTGAATCACTGTATTGCTCAGAAAGCATTAATGTACTTCTGCTTCTGGCTAAAGAAGCTTGTGTGGGAGTCAATAGTCGAGAAATAATAAAGTTTTCCATTGGACTAAGGTGCATGCGATGAGCTGAAGAATGGAAACAAACGAAAAACATTAAGAAAAAAGCCACTTCAAAAAATTGCAAACAAATATAATGAATGGCCAAATGAAAATGAACGAAGGGGAAAAGAACAAATAACTGGGCATCTTTGAGAACTACAAATCCTTGGATTTAATTCTTCTTAGGAGGGCTCCGATTTTCAGTGTTTTAAGCCGAGTACCTTATGTGTTATTTGGTCTAACAAGCAGAATGGACATTAACGTATTAGCATCCCTTATGATTTACCACACGTCTTCATTAATATACAAGACACATTTGTGTCAAAGGGTATGGTATATTATATGCAATGATATTGTAGGTTAGATAATGCTAGAACTATTAATGAATGCCTTGATTTATGAAGTGCTGCACCGAGGCAGCAGTTTCAGAGCAACAAGTGCTAGAATATTAATTCTAAGCCATTTCTTCCAGTGTTGAAGTCAGCAATATTAGCACCCTGGCAGTTTGCCCTACTCCATGCTATACAGAGGGTTAAACTAATCTTCCAGCCCCTTTTTGCCTGCTAACTAATAAGCTTCCGGGTCATAAGAGCTGTGGAGTCCAGGACAAATGTACACTGGCCATAGTTAGCAGTTAAGAGAAAGATTACCTAGCAAATGGGAGCAGAATCAGTTAGCTCTGCATTGAATGTCAGGCACAGGACTGGATGTTATACCCTATTTAGATCCATCGCTTCTACCATTATAGTGAAAACTGCTTAACAGGATCAGGTGGTAGGTAGGCTGTGATCCAAAACACACATGAACGGAATTAAGTTTCACAGAAAATTAATAGAATACCATTGTTGCACCAAAAAAAGCACCAAAAAAATGTTCACAACTCTAGGCTCAAATTAAGTTTACAACAGAAAAAAGCAAAAACTTCCTGTAAGCAGTGAAAAATGAAGATGAGGGGGAATAACTATTCTCTTAAGAATTATTTTACAATGGTACCTCAGGTTACATACGCTTCAGGTTACAAACGCTTCAGGTTACAGACTCCACTAACCCAGAAATAGTACCTCGGGTTAAGAACTTTGCTTCAGGATGAGAACAGAAATCGCGGAGCGGCGGCAGCAGGAGGCCCCATTAGCTAAAGTGGTGCTTCAGGTTAAGAACAGTTTCAGGTTAAGAACAGACCTCCGGAACGAATTAAGTACGTAACCAGAGGTACCACTGTACTGTACTTAAATATTTTCCTGCTGGGTATTATTGCTGACATGGCATGGATTGCCAAAGCCCAGTAAATCTACCCTCAGACGTAGGTTATATCGATCCACTCCACTATAGAGGCCTATTTCTCCTCATACAAAACATGCCCAAGGAGCTTGCTCCTGCTTTCTTCTGTCTACAGCAGTCTCTCTCAGACTTCTTTAATATGGGCCCTCTCTTCAAAACATGTCCCGTTCTGTTCTGCCCCACCCCAGCCTAGCACAATGAGCATGCACAGAGTTTTGCAGACAGGCTGCTGTGCGTAAGGATCTATGCACCAGTATATGAATGCCAACACTGGCATTAGAAGACAAACAGAGCTGGATTGCTCTGATGTCTAGTCTTAAAATAACACACAGGCAACCGTCATGAGAACAAAGCAGCTGCTCTTCTCCTACATGCAGCTAACTCCACAAATACTGTGTGGATCAGTGAGATTCAAGAGGCACGGGACAACCCTTTCCTACAAGTTCCACAATTGCCTAGAAATCCACCTGCGCATCTACTGCGACGAGGTACTCCACATCCTCTGGGAGTGACCTGTCCTACAGCTTGAGTGCCACAGGTGTACAATGGAGGCCATCTATTAGCCATCGAAATTTTCCCCTAAGGGAAATACTTGTTTCTTGGCATATCTGGTAAAGAAAAATGTCAAAATTAAAAATCAAACCACTATGGTTGAAGGCTATACTTCTTAGAACTACTGAAATGGACGAGGTTTTAATAATAATAAATTTTATTTATACCTGAAGAGAGAGAGAGAAAAAGCGGCTTTGATGCCTGTTTTAAAATTTCAAGTTCCTACCTAAGCAATACCGAAATATCTGAAAACAGGACTCTTCGTTTTCTAAGGGAAAGTTTCCTTAATATACTTAACCAAAAAAAGAAAAGTGAAGTGATTTCTGGTAAACATTACTGCCTTCAGAGGATTAACCAACTGAGAAAGGAAGGGGCTGGGGGGCTGGGGATGGAGAAGAGAGAAAAAGAGAGATGCACTTTAAACACAAAAGGAGAGAGATCATTTCTGGTGCGACAATGAGCAGCACATTCACTTGCCTCTGTCAGGGGAACATGTTATTGTTGCTGTGGAGTGGGAGAGGCGCTTATTGATAGGCGACTCCATTTGCTTTGGCAGATTCATTGTAGAAGCTGAAAGTTTGTCACATGCTGCAGAGAGATGCATTGAAGACATTTACATTCATTCCACAGTGCCAAATGCTCCCACAGCTAACCTTTAATTTTGTTACTGTGGACCTTGTGAATGAATCAGCACAAAGAATAAAGCACATCTGATAAAATCCACAGGCTGGAGCTGCTCACCCTGTCTGTCTGTGAGCTATAATTCAAGGCAGACTTTTGGCTCACAAACATTTCAATGTTACAGTATGGTGTAAGATTTTCTTATAGTGGCTGGGGGTGGGGGGTAGTACTAAAGAACAACAAAAATGAATAAAAATTAACTCTACTTTTCTTTAAGCAACAGTGATGCGACAAACATATCCTGCTTTTTGCCTACACCGTGTTGACGCTGGAAGACTTCCCACAATTTCCAAACAATTCAGGGCTCTAGAGCAGTGTTGGGGAACCTGTGGCCCTCCGGTTATGCTGCACTAAAACTCCCATCATCCTTGACCACTGGTCATCCTGGATGGGACTAAAGGAAGGTGTGAAACTCTAGATGTTAAGAACATCCGGACACAGAAGTCAGAGGGTGGGCTCAAACCACCAAGTTTCTGGTGAACAGCCAGACACAATGACCCATAGGGCCAGCTGACTAAGGAAGTCACAGAATCATACGAGTTTGTAGTGTTGGAAAGGACCCACAAGCGTCACCTAGTCCAACCCCCTGCAATGCAGGAATATTTTGCCCAATGTGGGGCTTGGACCCATGACCCTGAGATTAAGAGCTGCATGGGGGAGGGGTCTGCAATTGTGTTATGTGCAACTCAGAAGACATGCAATCCCCATCTCTAGGTTCTAGGTGCACACCTGTAGAACTTGGGAGAAGGCAGTGGATTGCACTCCCCTTGCTTAATTCTGCCTGGTCAAATGTACTATGCAGGAGAGAGTCGTGTTGCTTCACTGTCACATTGCACTGCCCTATCCCTTCTACCTAGTGGAAACAGACCAATGATAGGGATGAAGCTACCCCCTTCTGCTCAGTTGGTTGGTTCTCCTTCCCTTCCATTCCATGTCAATGTCCTCCTGCACTTCATTACTGGAGGGCCAGGAAAACCCCCAGAACAGTCTTATTGGACTTAATTCAAAATAAGGGTTCAAATAACGATCCATTCTATTATTAGGTGATAGGTGCATGGCTCCTAAAGGTAACTGGGAATTAATTCTATTTGTTCTATTGTAAGTTGTTCATTGTAACTGAAATGTTTTAAACTAGTCCCGTCCCCACCTAGAGAAGCTATTCAAAAGGCACACAGTACACATGACACGTGTATGTCCCACACTAGGAAAAAAGGAAATGAACTTGACAACATCTAGTAGGAACAGGATTCAAATCACCATTATGACGTTGGAATGCCAAGCATGCATTACTTCGTTTATAACAAAACAACAACACCAGACAGTGAAGTTCATGGGTGCAATCCACCAAGCCCTCTTGCCACAAAGCCTCCATTGCGACAGCATTTGTGTTGCACAAACTCTAAGCCAGGGGAGGGGAACCTGTAGCCCTCCAAATGTTGCAGGACTCCAACTCCCACCAGCCCTAGCCAGAACAGCCAATGGTAAGGGATGATGGAACTTGTAGTCCGGCGACATCTACATGGCCACAGGTTCCCCTCCCCGAAGAAATGGCAGCAGTGACGCTTGGGGGAACTGAATCCAGAATTTCTGGTAACAATGCTGTCAAGGATTGAACTGAAACAACAGAGAACACACAGGAAGTTAGGGGGGAGGACAAAATTGGTGGATGCGTTAAAAGTGATAAACGACACTATGGCACTGTGAGACTCTCAAATACCATTGGTGGAATCAGCAGCAGCAGCAGAGTCTGGAAGGAGGGTGTTGGCAGCTAAACCTAGAGGGGGTGGGGTATTTTCTGATTCACCTACACAACAACAGAAAAAATCAGAGCAAAGAGGTGATAGATCACATCAATAACATTAAAATCCCAAACAATACAGGAGGTATTTTAATAAGCCTGTTTCTGGAAATGTTAAGAGATTATCCTTCTCCTTTTTCTGTACTGCCTTGTGGGGGGGGGGGGGGAGGAGGAATCATACTAAAGACTTCAGCTTAAACAGGGATGCTTATACTTTTTGGGCAGCTGTATTATCACTTGGGAGATATTTCACATGAACAAAACCTATTGGGAAAAGCTGGTGAATTCACAACAAATTTAAATGATTTCTGAACAACATAAAAGCTAATACATGGTTGGTGGTTAAAAAAAAGGAAGCTTGCTTTGAAACGGAACCGAAAAGAGAGCAGCTAGAGAAAAAGGGTAAAGAGAACAATTCATTTCCAGCAGTAAATACTGCACAATCATGGAGAAGTCTCCCCTGAGATTTTAGGAGTTCCTGAGCTAAAAATAAATTGCGTTCTGCAATGTCACACAGAGCCTATAGCCACTGACAACACAGTGGTTTATTTTCCATGGTGTCTTAATTCCCCCTACCCCACGCCCGGTATATAATCTGCGTAGAGAAACTTGGCGTTGGCCCATTTCCAAGAAGATACCAGGGCATGAAATACAGTAAGCAGTCTCAAAATCCTTTTTTAAATGATGCACCTCGACAACCTCTCCCGCACACATCACAGTCTACTGTCACAACAGATTTTGCAGCTTTCTTTTTTTAATCGCGAGCCTTTGCAGTTTGGAATCTGCAATGCAGCCAGCCTGCTTCACTCACCATCTCTGTCGCCTGAGCCTGCAGCCAGTGCTCCTCCCCACGACCATCTCTTCTGTTTCTGCTCCAGCTGCTGACTTCTTTCCATGGATCTCCGCATCATAGCCTCTAATCGTTCCTAAGCAATTATTGCAGAAAGCAACAACAACTGAATCCAGGTCTGCCTTTCTTAAAGAGCCCTTGTCACAGGGAGAGGGGGGAGAAAAAGACTCAATCTTTATCCCGGCTATACATACAAGCAGTGCTCAAAATGGTCCTTTTACCAATACTGTGAAGAGAAGTGAGGAAAGAAGGCACTGCCATGTCCACTCACCTCAAAATATATGTATCCTTTGTCTGCAGTCACTACTGAGGTCAGTACAGAGGCTGAAGTTAGCAACACAAGTTACATCACCTCCAAGCATCTGCTCCTGCTGGCAAGATTGCTGCTGTGGCTCTGTCTGGGCTTAATTTGTTTAAGAATAATGCATGAGAAAGCATTAACTCTGTCATCTCAGCAGAGCTATGTCTTCTGCCTCAGTGGTGAAGCTCAATTGCTGCAATGATTCCTTCCAATCACACGGAAACCTTCCTTTAATGTATGCAATCACCAGTTTGGTGGCGTTTTATTTTTATTTTTTTCAAAAAAAAGCAACAACAACCTGAAAACCTGCTAAGCAACTTAAGAATTAATGTTTTTTATTTACTATAGCTAGGTGTTTTCATTATTTTTTCCATTAGCTAAAATCGTGTCAAGTTTTTTTATGGGTGGGGGAAAGAAAAGAAACTCCATTTTTTTCTCCCCTCATAATTTCTCCTTCCAAGGGTGATCCCTATAAATTGTCTTCCCACCCCCCGACCTGTTTCCCAAGTAACATTCCTTTGTCACACAGCAGATGGCAACCCTGGAATATGATACTGAACTCTCAGACCTGGCTTTTATATTCCATGGGTAGTATTTGTTTATCCTTGTCCAACGGAAGTGTTGCATTTGGAACAGGGAAACAATCATTCAAATCTTTGCTGAGTCACAAAGCTCACAGTCACAATCTCTCTGGATAATATACCTTACAGGATTGTTTTGAGGATAAAATAGAGTGACTTGACAGGAGGAAGGACAAAATAAAAATACAGTAAATTCTCACATGGTAAATGAATTCTACGTTTCACCGATATGGGATGGAGAGTAAGTGATTCAAGCATCCAGCCAGGGTATATGGTATAGTCCCCTTCATGGACCCATAAAACCCAAGACTGCAATGAGAGGGACAGCTTGTTTTAAGAGCAGTGCACATGGCAAACCTATTCATCACAGAGAAGTGTTTTATCACTAACTGGTTAGCTTTCTGCATGCAGGGTGAACACTAACATCAGGTGGCTTTATAACAAACGATACTCCTAATGGCAAGGTGAAGTTGTCAGTTTGCTTAGAAAGGCTTTCAGACTTTCAAGGAATAACACAGACCCACTTCTAACATTGACCCACAGAACTAGTGATCTGTGGGTTCTCACCAATAACTTAGACATCAACTGCAAAGCTGGTAAACAATGACTTGTACTTTGTTACTTTTGTACAAAACCTAGCACATATTAGGCATGGGCCTGAATAATAAATCCTCATGATAAAGGACAAAAGGGTCACTTATCAATATGCTGTCCAGGTTAAGCCTTTTGTGACTTAGGGAAACTGGTAGTCATTTAGGACATTCATAAGCCAAACCCAAAGACTAAACTGCACCTCAAAGGCCAAGCACTTATTGGTTCAGAAGGTAACCTGGTCAACTCTCACTATTACCAAAAAACTGCATCAACAAGGAAGAGCTACAGCATGCTTTTCAAAAAAAACCCTCAAAAATGACTTGCCCCCCCCCCTCCTCAATGCATCAATGTTCACAGAAACAGCTCTAGACAACCAACCTTAACCTACAATTTTGGGAGTCAAAGGAAAGATGACAGAGGCTCATCTTCTCACTGCTCCCAAGTTAGAGCCACCATCCACCATGAACTCAAGTCTCTCCAAGCCCCTACTGTGCCCATGCAGTCATTGATCCATTATTATCCAGAGCAACAACTCCTATGTCCATCTCTCAGTGACACCCCCAGATCTAGACATGCTGCAGCAGCTTGCCTACCTACACCTCGTTCCTGCCTGTCGCATTTGGCACCCTGTGTCACAGAGGCCTGTCTAGCATCTTAATGGCACCTCACTTGGTGGCATCTCTCTGCACACCACTCCCTCCAACTTCAGCAAAAAGAGCCACAGCTGTTTTAAAAAAACACACCTCTCTACATCTACAGCTTGGCCTTCTGTTGCTCAGCATCTTTCTTTTGTTAACCCATACACACTTGCCTCTATGTGAGTCCTATGGACATGCATCTATCTGCAATCCAGAAAGCAATGCATTGACTTCGTTGGTATGTTTGCACTGCACTAACCTCACTTCCACCTCCTCCTCTACCTGTCAGTAAGTAGCTGTGAAGTAGCCGATTAAAGGTCAGGTCAGCACCCTACCCCACCCAGCTGCCGACCTCTGAGTGAGGGTGTGTGTATGAGTGTGTGACTGCTTATAAGCGTGTATGTGTACAAAAAGAGCAAGAGAGGCAAAGAGGGATGAGGAATGTGCATTTGTGACAAGGGGTGGCACAGGTGATTCCCCCCCCCCTTTTGATGAGGTATTTTGTTTTGCCCCACCTCCTATAGTGATGTGGCTCCCAGAAGGTTGGGCATGCTTCAAACCAGCTGAAACAGGTCCCCACCTCCAGTACAGGATGCTAAAGCACTGCGTACCTCTTCTTCTCTGAGCTTCTGTCTTCTCTTTTCTTCAACAGCCGCCCTTTTCTGCTCCTCCCTCTGTCTCTGCTCCTCCAGCTTCCTCCATCGTTCTTCTATTTGCTTTTCATACTGAAGCTTTGCTCTCCTTTCTTTTTCCAAGATTTGCTGTTCCCTAGCAGCTTCAATAAAGAGAGAGATTCTCCTATTCTGATGTAGAATACAAATCTATGAAGTGCCATACATATTGAAAGAGAATGACGCAGCATACAAAAAAAGGGAAGTCTTGGTCCACTAGCATGGCTTGGGTTTTTTAAAGGGCAAATGTACATTCTCTGTCTCTCTCGCTCTCTCTCTCTCTCTCTCTCTCTCACACACACACACAGAAGCAGTCAAATGGTTCAACTTTTCTAAATTGTTAAGTGGAAAATTCAGCAACATAAATGAAAGTAAAGCTTTCCTCAAACACATAAGCAGCTAACTGGAGAAGTCCACCACCCTACATGGGCTGAAACATGTAGCACCAAGTCCAAAGAGGCAGAAATAATAAAACCAGATCTATACTTCCCCTTCTGCTCCTGGATCGCTGCTGCTCACTTCCCATGTGCTGGTACCCCAATTGCCACTACAGCCATTGGCATGTGCCCTCATGCTTCAGAAATATTAGAGCTGAAACCACCAACAGACTGGAAGGTGAGAGGCTGAGGTTGGAGGTGAATGTTGTATGGGAAAGTACCGATGAACTTTTGTTCTTGCCAAGAACCTTCCCAAGCCAAACTATCCTAAATAGCCTGGCCTAGCAGGGCACAGCCAGAGGAGGAGGTCTATGCAGTTGATGCTTAGAAGTCCCTGTTTTATTTTTTCAAAGAATAAATGCCTCTGGTTCTAAACTGAGAAAACAGGCCAGATCCATCGTCAGTGCAGGAAAGACTAGGGAACATGCCCCCCCCAACCTCTGGAAAATTAGGCTTAAGGCCTGCCACCTCGATCCTCAAGGACGCCTTCCCAGAGTGGGCTGTCCAGCTACATCCAAGGAAGAAAAGTGTCAACTTACCAAGATACTTTTCCCTTTCTTCTCTTCTTTCCCTGGCTAGTCGTTGTCTTTCGTCAGTTTTCAGAAATCCATCTACAGCTAATAAACATCAAAAGAGGAAATGCCCATTTTAGGAAAATCACAGCAAGTACCTAAAAACTAGTTAAGTGTTTAATTTTTTATTATCTTGTTTTTATAAGGATTCCAACTGTCACATTTTTGCAGAATATTTTTGCTAAAATTTAACAACACAAGAGCAGCCTAATCAGTATTTACAGGACAAACCACTCAGCAAAAAAACCAAACACACTTCGTGTTACAATTTTTGTCTAGTTTCACTTATCTCCTATAAGGTCTGTTTTAGAATAGCATCATATAAAGCAAGGGTCAGACCTCAGACCTTGTGGGGGGCCAGACTATATTTGCGGGGGGGGGGGGGTGAACGAATTCCTATGCCCCACAAATAACCCAGAGATGCATTTTAAATAAAAGCACACATTCTATTCATGTAAAAACGCTGATTCCCGGACCGTCCGAGGGCCGGATTTAGAAGGTGATTGGGCCGGATCTGGCCCCCGGGTCTTAGTTTGCCCACCCATGATATAAAGCATGTTACAGTCATCCAACCTAGATATTACGTGTATAGAGATGCAGAACACATTAAAAACCCCACCTTTCAGTCGGAAGACTCTGAAAGCAACTATTAGTAAAGCTTCCAACCTCTTGCCTGAGGGCAATATGTTTGTGTGTGTAGCAATACCAAACAGGATGAGATCAACACTGGTTTGCTAATCCTTATAATAAAGTTCAAGTACATATTGCTTAGCAATGATACCTACACACCTGAAAATATCTTTCCAATTGTGGTTAGATCCTCCACACGTTTTCCAGACTATAAAGTGCATTCAACTTTCTTCACAGCCTAGCAGTCTTCTTTGAAAAGACCAAGAATCTTATGTGCAGACATTTCATTTAATGCATTTTGTTCAACACTTGTATGCTTGTGTCTGTTATCTGCACTGCTTTATGGTTTTAATGCTGACTTTACTATTTGTGGCTTTTACACTTTCCCCGCCGATCAAAGAGCGTTTGAATTAAACGAGGATTGGCTCAATATACACTACTAAAAATATTTGTACGTGTCCTTCCCATTCCTCTCATTCTTTAAGGACAAGGCATAAAAGATTTCTTAACATACAACATCCAATGAAAGGAAATACATCTCCTTCCCTTATGCACATTCTTTTTCAGCCACCTCATTTTTTTAAAATCAACATGAATTTCATCTTGGCAATTAATTGTAATTTTTCTATAACTGAACATTACTTTACATGAGCAAACAGGAATGTGTTATTGCTTTACCAACAGCCCAAATCTTACACTTGTCTGCTCAGATGTAAATCCCACTTAATTTAATGGGGGTTACTGTTACGTAACAGCATACAGGACTGCAGCCAAGGCACCAAGATAAGGGTTCCATTTCAGTGTGCCTAGTTTACTCAGCATAATAAACACAGTCAACATGAATGACTTAAAAATTCTGGAGTCTAGTTACATGATACAATGGATCAAATAGGAAAAGATTAAAAGCTTGGGCATTTCTTCCTCCAAAATTCCAAAGCCCACTAAGATACTATTAACTTACTATGTGTTTTGTTTTTAATTCTTATGATGCAAATTTAATTTCTTGTAAGCAAACAGACAGAAAATTGTATCCATAATATCATTTATATACTGTTGATTGCAAATTGTTCTTCCATAATCCTTGGGTTATTGAATATTATAAACAATGAAGGAATCTTGGTGGAAACCCTACGTTTCTTGCATTTAGTAGTCTCAGGATGACCCCATGTGGCCATAGCAGAGATTTGCACCTCATCATTTCCTTTGGGGCTGGAACCAGAAATTCAGTCAATGCAGTAACTTAGGAATCTGCTTTATTTTTACAGGGACAAATCACATGGAAATGCTTATGCAGTGGTACCTCGGGTTAAGTATTTAATTCATTCTGGAGGTCCGTTCTTAACCTGAAACTGTTCTTAACTGAAGCACCACTTTAGCTAATGGGGCCTCCTGCTGCTGCCGCGGCGCCGGAGCACGATTTCTGTTCTCATCCTGAAGCAAAGTTCTTAACCTGAAGCACTATTTCTGGGTTAGCAGAGTCTGTAACCTGAAGCGTACGTAACCTGAGGTACCACTGTAAGTGTGTCATCCAGAAGTATTACAACAATCAGCATACTAATCTACTCCAGGAAAAAAAATTGGTGCTTAATATTGGCATCGGGTGATTTTTTTTTTTAACATAATCATAATTTAGCTACTGTAATACTAGTCTAAAGAATTACATAAAGTTTAAACCTGCACTTTTAAAAGAATATTGTCAACATAAGAAGAATCTGCTCGATCAGGCCAATGGCCCATCTAGTCCAGCATCCTCTTCTCACAGAGTCCAGCCAGGTGCCTGGGGGAAGCTCATAAGCAGGACCTGTGTACAAGAGCACTCTTAGTGGGAGGGGGGAGAGCTGGGGGGGTGAATTCACATCCGGCAACTAATGTGCCCCTTGGGTTTCAGATAGTACATGAGTACTAGAAAGTCTAGGGCATAAATTTTCATGGCCCCCTAATGTCTAAGGTGGCTCATTTATCAAAAGTCATGTACAGTGGTACCTTGGTTTGCATACGTCTTGGTTTGCATACGTTTTGGATTACAAACACGTCAAACCCAGAAGTTTGTGTCCCGGTTTGCAACCTTTTTTTGGATTACAACCCAATTTTTTTGGATTACAATTTTTTTATTATTTTTTTGGAGGCCCCATTGGTGAAACTGTGCCTTGGGTTCCTTGGGTTACAACCTGTTTTGGTTTACAAACGGACCTCCGGAACAGATTATGGTTGTAAATCAAGGTACCACTGTATTCAGTGTTAACTCTGAAAGTGTATCCTCGATTCTGACCGAACTAAGCCTCCTATAGCATAATTACATTAGGCTTAGTTCGGTCAGAATTGAGTATACATTTCCAGAATTAACACTAAATACTGTAGTTAATTAATACTGTAGTTTTCTGTGTATAACAGGCTCCCGTGTATAAGATGATCCCTACTTTTAGGGACTCCAATTTAAGAAAATAGAGTGAGATGGCCCAGAGTTGTTCAGCTTTTGGGGAGGATTGCCCAGAGTTGTTGACCTTTTTTGGGAGGGGAATGCCGAATAACACTCACAAAACTCACTCAAACAGTCCAACTGCATCCCTAGACGGGCAACGGCTATATATTTAAAGAACTTATTGCTGTTGGTCTTAATGTTGTCAGCAATGTGCTCCTCAAATTCTTTAGTAGCATTCCTTACTGTCTGCTTGCAATTCTGGAGCGGTCAAACTTTGTGTTCTTAGAGATGTTGTGAGGATAAAATGGGGTAGGATGGGGAGGGGAAGAAACAGGCATGCTACCTTGGGCTACTAGGAGAAAAATGAAGGATAAATGTAATGAATGAAAATATAAACTGCAGATTAGCAGAATCTGAGAATGGTCTGCTTAATGAACGAACAAATGGTGAAATCAAGCAAGATGATATTCTGAAACTTCAATTCTTTTCAGGAGTCCCTGCTAGGAGGTTAGGCTTCATGTATCTAAGACTACATACGAAACCCACTGTCAGATTTTGGCTTATTCGATGTCATACTATATTAAGAACCAATTAAATCACTGCGGGTCACTAAGCTTTCAAATTTTAGAAGTTGTGTTAAATACAGAGCTATGACAGTCTGCTCTAGATTGTCAAGATATATATAAAACACTTTCAGCTGCTGAATAACTGCAACAAGACATAGGAGACTACTACAAGTGAAAAGACTGAGAAGAACCATTTTCTTTCAGTCACTAATTTACAAACTGCACAAGTCCAGAGTATATCAAATAAACGAATAGATGCATCTTTTTTTGCTTGCTTGTACTCTTTTAGTACACTAATTCCATACAGAAGGATCATCCAGTTTAAAATACTATGCAACATCCATACTATTTTATTCATCCGTACTGTGTGCCTGTTACCAGCTTGCTCAACTTTGCCTCGGTTTACACATGGGCTTGTTATGTCCAGGTTTGATAACTGTAATACACCTTACATGGGGCTGCCCTTGAAGACAGTTTGGATATTACAACTGGTCTGAATGCAGCAGCCAGAACACTAGGTGTTTGGAGCATGTAACACTTATTCTGTGCCATTTATGCTAGCTGCCTATTCGTTTCTGGGCTCAATTTAGGATGCTGCTTTTATCCTTTAACATTCTAAACCAATGCTGGGGGACCTTTGGTCCTTCAGAAGTTTCTGGACCACAGCTACCATCATAACTAACCATTGGCTGTGTTGGCTGGGACTGATGAGAACTGGAGTCCCAACAACATCTGAAGGGACAAAGGTCCCCCAGCTCTGTTCTGCAGGACCACTGGGAATATTTGGGATGACTAAGCATCAGCATTAACTAACTAGAGATAATACATATTCAAACTTAAGTTATTCTTGGAGAAAGAAAGTGGAAACTTTCACTCTCTTCCTCTCATAAGCATTTAGACTAGAGCAACAGTATTAAATCTAAAACTTTATGCTCCACCTTCCTCTAGGCCAGGCTTCCTCAGCCTCGGCCCTCCAGATGTTTTGAGACTACAATTCCCATCATCCCTGACCACTGGTCCTGCTAGCTAGGGGTCTTGGGAGTTGTAGGCCAAAAAATATCCGGAGGGCCAAGTTGAGGAAGCCTGCTCTAGGCCTATGGGGAACACAAAGTTGTAGATTTAATATACAGTACAGTTGCTCCAAATACGTTAAGACCTGTTGGCCATGCCTTGCCCGATGTGTCTTCAGCACTTAGCTTATTACACTCCAATAGTTCCTCTTGCACCATATATATTTTCCCCATTTCTCCCTGCTCTTCCCCACAGGCTGCATTTAAGCTCACTGTCAATACTAGAAGGAGGAATTAAATGTCAGTGAACTAGAATAAGTGAGAAACTGGCATTTTATTCCACCAGGTTACTCCTAACCCTGATAGGGTGACAACTAAGTTTTGGGGTGACGGGGAGAAACATATTCAATTATGGGGCAGGATGAAGCATAATAAATATATGGAAACTTAGGTAGAAGTACTTTGAATACTAGTGAAAATGGTCACATGAGAAATCCAAATACTTGAAGGCAAAGCCTTAGGAAATAAGTGTCATACTATCAATACTGAAGGTTGGCTGAACAGAACTAATGAGGAAGTCTTATTACACTAAGTGAGCTAAGAAGGACACGATATAACATAATCATTCTGACCTTGGTATCATTAGCACACTAACAGAAAATTTAGTATTGAACACCCTTCTGTAAAATTAGTGGAATATTTACAGTAAAGGTTTACATTAGGCAGAAATTAATGTAAATTTGTTATCCATCTCTCTCCTGCTTCTTGCTGGCAAATATTGTCAAGGAAGAGTCCACTAAAAATGGCTTTAAGGTTACCACTATGGTTTGTGTGTGTGTGCTACAGCCCAGCAGGAATAAGACACTATTAGTGGGTGGCAAGAAAGTTCCCTTTAGAAAAGGAAATTATTGTCCAACTGAAAACAAAAACAAGCAAAGACTTTAACAAAATAGATCCATGCAGACAATAAGGGGAGCTAAAAATGAATGCAGGCAAGCTGGTAGTATTCTATACAATAGGTCCTCAAATCTTACCTTCTTCTCAAGGGTTACCATGCAGTATAGTGAAATTTAATGTGACAATTATTTAATTTGTTATTGTACTTTCAGTACACAAAGCTCTCCGGTTAGTTAACACAAAACATGTACCCCCCCCCAAAATGTACACACACACACACACAATTAAAAAGACAACAACACCAGCAAATAATACCAACCAAGCAAATAGTTTTAGAAACTGGGATAGGAAAGCTAGGAGCCCTGTGGCTCCTGGGACCCAGGTTGTGGGTGCCAAAACAAAATGCCTAGGCGCCATTATTATTATTTTTGCTGCCACGCTAGCAGACCAGGCAGCCCAGCAGCAATAATATATACACATACACACATGCTACCAGGCTTATCAGGTGGTTTGCAGGGTAGCGCTGCAGCAAAAGACACGTCTTTTGCTATCGTGCTACCCTGCAGAAACCTGATTCATCAGCAGCTATTGATTGATTGATTGATTGATTGATTGCTGCCAGGCAAATCCGGTGGTTTGCAGGGTAGTGTGGCAGCAACAATGTGTGTCTTTTTCTGCTGCTGTGCCCAGCAGACAAGGTGACTGCAGCCAGGCAAATGGAGATGCTAGACACCAAGGGTGGTATCCGAACATCTCCGTCCAGTTGCAAAAGGCCGGCTGCCTGTTGCAAAATGTGACTGGTGCCTCCTAATTTTGAATGCTTGGCAAATACATAAACAGTGACTAAAAATACTTACTTACAAACAAACAAACAAACAAACAAACATACCTTCTGTCCATTTAAGACTATAATTGTAAGTCACACTTACTAGGTCCACTGAACACACTGGGGTTTTTCTAAGAAAACATAGAATCATAGAATTGTATTCATAGGACTATGTGACAATTACTTACGTTTGGGGTTTCTACAATACTGAATTTCTGAAACTCCTTTGGCATATATTGTGCCAAGCTACTTATCCAACTACCACAAATATGCCAAAGCGCCATATTCAGAGGTCCGCACATCTTGACTGCCTGAAGGCATCATCTTTGATGTTGCACAGCTTTTGAAAGTGCTTCAGGTGTTTTCAAGATCCAGTAAAACTGCGGGGGGAAACCTCTGGCTTCCTCCTCAGCTCTCAGCTCAGAAGCAGTGGAGGGTGTTAGGACTGGCTGTGCTGGATTTTTGAGAGCCTCATATTTCTACAGAATGGGGTTTTTCATCAGATTAGATTTTTAAAATGCTCTTGCCCGTATTTGTAGATTCTGGTCCATTTGGGTACTATTACTATCATATGCAATGGTATTATTTCTGGCCACTTGCGATAGCAGCAAAATAAAATTACACTGTGGGCAACACACTATGTTAACCCTGTTAATGAACATAATAACAGGCACAATGATTGTCATGGTAGAGATGGCAATTTGAGTGTACTTATTTTTCTGGAAATTCAAGATAAGTAATATGTGTTCACAGAAACTAAAAAAAACACCCCTAAAGTAGTTATTAAATTTAACTGCAAGAGCTTTCAAATGCAGAGTTCGCAATGCTCTGTTGCATCTGTTGTGACAAGCTACTCAGTTTAAAAATAAATAAATCCCCCTGTATATATATTTTTTGTTTAAGCAAATTATGTGTTACTATCAAACTTTCTCATTCTTGAATTTCCATAATATATGAACACAAAAAGCCAATACAATAGTCTTGCTACATCAGAGGATCATACAGGTTTAAGAATTAAAATATCCAATTGAAAAATCAATAAATGTACATTTTGACCAAGTCATGTATATTTTCTTGAAACTGTTAATGGAATGGAACATTCCATTTGTATTATTTAAATCTTCATTTTTATACACTGCAAAATAGTTACTAGTCCAAGATCTGCACCCAAAGAATTATACGAAGTCAGACCTCTTATAACTCCTAATGAAACTGTGGTAAGAATCAAAAGCAATTTGCTGTAGGCTGGATCACACTAGCGAGAGTAAACTAGAGCTAAGCAAAGCAACTACAGAATGAGGGCTGTATAAGATCTGAGTGCTAGAAATAGAAGATAACTTCATCATTCATTTCTATCATAGGAAAAGTTGTTTTTCACAGCACAGGTGGTACCTACAACTGTTTTCTGTGGACCAGTGATGCTAACTTTAAAATCTGAATTCCCTCTTCTATCATTCCCATCTGTTAACTATAGGAAAATCAGAGTTGCTAATGCAATATATATTCTTTCATACATACTATTCTTTTCCTAAACTTGTATTTCACTCATGTGCCTAAAATCATCCAAAAGCAGCCTATAACAGGCTGGTCTGATATGGCCAAATCACCACTACCTCAACGAGGTTTTCAGTGAAAATTTCTCTATAAGGAAATCATTCCATCTCAAAACTGCAATGAAGTTAGAAAAAACACAGTTTTCCCTACACCAATTAAAATAATGTTATGAGTTTGGGATAAGGGGTTCTGGCTGCATGCTGAGACCATTCCAATTCCTAGATTCAGCAAGTGTTAAAATCTAAACAAAGATAGACAATTCCTGGAATAACCAGGCTAGCTTCCTGGTGAAGAAACGGCCTAAGTATGAGTCGCTAAGGAGTTGTCATGGCTGCTTGTTGCCAGCCACGTATACTGCAGCATGATAACAGTCTTACAATTTTATAATATAATATAATATAATATAATATAATATAATATAATATAATATAATATAATATAATATAATAATATATAAATAATCCTCAGGTAGTTTAATTCTCCCTTTTATTTACTTGGAAGTACGGTAGATCAAGCTATTTTAAATCCTTTACCATTAATGTTCATTTTATCAAGCGTATTTAATAAATTCAAAAACGTTAGAACATTAACTGTTACAATTTTGCTTCACCACATGGCCACTTGATGGCCCTCACAGGACCCTTTGTCCTCACCACATAACCATTTTCACAAAATTTCTAGCTACCGGACCAGTCTTGCCTTATTTACAAGGCAAAACCAGGAAGCTTCCATTTATTAAAGCCCACATCCTTAATGGATGGTGAAAACAAATTTACAAAACTTGATATTTGAGTAATTAAATTATCTGTTTCGGATGATTAGCTAAACACATCTCTTTGAATTCTGCTGATTATATTAATCTGCACAGGTTTAAGTATATTTTTATTGCAGTTCTATATTACCTTTTAACACAAATGCTCCCAAAGCAGTTTATATACAATTCGGGAGTACATTACGTATACAAAGTTATAAAATATTTTGAACAACACACACAGAAAAGCACACATTTCCAGTTAAATCCCACATATCTGGAAAAATGTGTTTTTGCTTTTCTCTAAAACAAGACCAAGGAAGAACACAGATATGCTGAAGGACTGTAATCCATAGTTGCAGAGCCACCACCGAAAAGGCTTTGATCCTTGTAGCACAGGGACAGAGAACCTATGGCCTAGCAGATGTTGTTGGACTGCAGGTTCTCCAGCCTTGTTCTAGCATATCATCTCAGCTCCCAGAAAGAGCTGAGAATTGTCAGTAGATCTTAGAATGGGGGTGTGAGGAAGAGACAAGAGGCATTCTTCAACACAATCATGATGATTTGAACTTTAAAGGCTATAAACCGCACTTTCAGAAAAACTTACAAGATGAGCAATGGAGATGTTTCGGAATTTTGCAACATGCTCAAGTCTGATCATAAAAAGCAGTAGATTTCTGTACCAGCTGAAGCTTCCAGGCCATTCTCAAAAGGACGACCCACATAAGAGTACATTGCAGTAGCCCAATTTGGAGGTCACCAGGTCATGAATGACACCAGCAAGCTTCTCGACAATTTTCATAAGTCATGATATATAACTTCCATGATGAAGACACTAGAAAATTGTTGCCTTGTGAGAAATTTTCCGAAAGGTGGGATACAAAAGTATTTATTTAATAAACTGCACATTCAGCAGAATGCAGAATCAATATCAATACTTGTTGACATTACAACAATTATTGGTGATTAAAATGAGAGAGGGTTGCCCCCCAGTATCCATTATATCCATATTACTCTGAACAGGAGTGGCTAAATGGATAAAACCCGGTAAAATGCTTGATTCATGGTTCTGTACTTCAGACTTGGAAAACCAGATACATCCTACAATGAAGATCTCTTCACAGATAGAGGTGTTTTTTTCCTTACAAAAAAGCAAACAAAGCTCTAATTAAAACCATGACTGTTTAGTTACCCTCAATAACGCTGTGCTACAGAACAAACCACTGTATTGCTTTCAAAAACACACTTTCAAGCTCATAATCTGCTGGCACAGCATTTACTCAGCAATGCTGAATTGACATCTCTTACAGGGTGCAAGATAAGGACTAACCTTGAGAAGACTTCAGAGACTAATGGAAGGCCAAATGTACTTAACTGATGTTCTTAAATAAATATAAATAAATAAATGAAACATATCACAACATGAGCAGTGTGTTTTAGAATCTTGTTTTGAAATTTAAGACTTCTATTTCAATCACAATGAAAAAGTGTCTCTGAAGTCAGTGTTACCCAAACACCCACCTTGGAAATTTAATATACCATCAATGACAAAAAACAACAACCAGGCTGACACAAACAGTTAAGGGCATATTCAACATAGGGTTTTATTTACTTTTTTATTGTATCCTCTACTAAAATAATTATTCATCTTGGCATGTATACGGATGCACTACTAATATGTAAAGGGAGACAGCTGAGTTTGGACTAGAACAATGTGTTAGGTTCTGACTCAATATCATTTCCCTCTTTTATATAACCAAGAACTAACCAACACCCACATTTATTAGTTCAGGCGTCATCATACATTACTAAATAAAGCAATACGCTTTCTCCCTCACTTCTTGCTATATAATTAGTGTGAAACAAGTCACCCATTTCTTTGATGTTGTTGCTTTGTTATTTTAAACATGTGAACTGAAACAAACTGAAAGTTTATGAAGTGCTAACTCTGTTACAACAATCTAAGAAATTATGACTATTAAACACAAATTCACAAAAAAACCCAAAGTGTATGAACAGGTAGCAGTTAAAATACAACCTTGCTTGAACGCTTTTGATTCTAATTTGTTTTCTTAATTGGCTGACTAATTATTTTCTTAGCAGGATTTCCCAAAATGTTCATTAGCCATCATAAAACATGTGCAAGGTGAGCTTCAGAGGTGCTCTGAGTGTGGCATTCTCATTCTTCCATATCTACAGCAGGGCAGTCCACCCTCTCAGACCAAGTGGTCCGCAAGAGTACACAGAACCAGCCGCTGAATTAAATTTCCATATCAGAAATTAAAGTGTCCGCAATATAGTTATTATTATTTAATATACGCAATTAGTATGTTTAATTGAATATCTATAATAAAATGAATATATTTAATATATTCACTTAGTAAAGAAAACTGAATACACAAACAGATGTATGTGCTTTTGTTAACAATGCTGCCAAAACAGGTGCTGCTCAGCTTCTCTGCCAGGTTAGCGGGACAGTGAGTGAGCAATGGGCTGCTGCGGCAAAGGGTGCAATGGAGGTGGCTCCAGAGAAGCTATACTGCCAATGTCACCAGTGGGTGACCAAAGCAGCATGGTGCGGACTCCATCTCTCGGAGCCAGCTGTGCAGGTACCCTGCAAGGACACTACAGAACAGCATGGCCTGCAGCCACCCCTTCCCTTGTCCACCAAGGGCCAAAAAGGCCTTACAGGCCACATGCGGCCAGCATGTAGGACCACCCTGATCTAGAGCCATTTATTCTGCAAGCCATTCTGTCTTGCACCTGTCTTCCTCCAAGGTATTCAGTACATTAAAGAATGACCACTTTTGATTTATTTGAGGTTCATGTACCTTGCAGGACCCAACCACTGTTAAATGGAACAATCTATATGGCTTAGCAAACCATAGTTAATGGAACAAAACCTTGACTTCCTATGGTTTACTTGGCATGAAACAGCCATGATCCCCAGCTCTGACACAATGCTAAGTCAGGGATGGTGGTTTGTTTCTCTGGTGCATTAATGTGGATGAGCAAGGAAGATGAGATCAGCATGTTAACAGGAAACCATTAAATATGGTTTATTATGGTACACTATGCAGATAAGACCAATGTGACTTGGGAATGCTTCTTTAAATCATATATTCTTCCACCAAAACCCTAATTCACAGAGGCAAGAACTGCAAACTTGTGAGGTCTTCCTTTGGGGCAGCCCTTGCTACTGGAGCAGGGTGAATATAGTGATTCAATTTCTAGTGGCAAGCCAGCAGTCCTTAGGCATTTTAAGCTAGCTGTTTTATTATGAAATGCAGGTAGAGCGGTATACTCAATGCTCCACGTGCCAGCCTCCTTCTCTGCCTCAAGTCTCAAACAGAGATTAGAACCACTCATTAAACTATCAACAGCGTAACTGCAAAAGTGACTAGATTTCAAACCAAGACAAAAAACAGAATAAAAAACAAAACAACCTGGATAATCCAACATGTAAAAACACTGACAAATATTTCTGATGTGTTACAGGGCATATAATGTCACCTTTGAAGTATGCAGTCATATAAGGTATACATAAGGTATAACGTTATATAAAACCCTTGCTTCTACTTGACAAATTGTTCAAACTCACTGAATCAGATAGCTATCCATGTATGTTGGACAACTTCCCCCTTTTAAAAATCTGTTGAAAGCACTTTTAGCAGGAAGCATCTTATTTCAGAATCAAGAACTTGTTTTCTTGCTGATGTAATTTTGTTTTGTTTTGCATCTTTGTTACACTCAGATCACTATGGTTTTTATAATATACTTATCATGAGAAAAGGACAAGTAGACTACAGCGAACTCCCCATTTGTGCATGATTGACATGTGTCCGACCACGGATATGCGAGTCCTTTTCAGCACCCCAAAGGGGCAGGGGGTGGAGTCAGAACCGGATAGGTTTATGCACATCCCACTGATGCGCACAGTGCCCGTAAACGGGGATTGCCTGTGTACTAAATTTGAAAAATACAAGAGTTACCATTTACTTGTATTGCAGTGACTGTGGTAGGATTAGCACTCTTGCCCTATAGAACTTAAAAAAAAACACTTGAAACAAAAAGTTGACTTTTTATAGAGGTCAATTCCCCTTGGGTATTTCTGTCGAAGAACTAAGCTTCCATCAGAGTTATTCAAATTCAGTGTCTGCATAGTAGGTACTTTGCTACAGGCACTCCTTCCACATCAAGCTTCAATTAAGCCTTCATTAAAAGCAATGATTTCACCTCATGTAACTCCCTACTTTCCCTTTGATGAGAAGCCTTGTGGCAGAATGACTGCACGAGCCTGAACCTTCCTTCACAGTTTGTCAGTTAAATTTCTGGCAGTTTTACACACTTGCTTTTATAACAACTGAACAAATTCATTCTGTGAAAAAGAAGACAGATGAGCTAAAGGAGTAGTCTTGACCATCACATGCTGTGGTAGATGTTCTACTGTGGCACGCACAAAAACTCTTGTGGCACCTTAAATACGAGTAAATTTATTGTGGCTTAAGTTTTCATGAGCCAGAACCCTCTTCACCAGCTGAAAACTGTGGTCAGCTTGGTGTTATACACCCCTTGAATAAAAAGAGAATACAGTGGTACCTCTAGTTATGAACTTAATTCATTCCAGAGGTCCGTTATTAACCTGAAACTGTTCTTAACCTGAAGCACCACTTTAGCTAATGGGGCCTCCTGCTGCCGCTGCACCGCCAGCACACAATTTCCATTCTCATCCTGGGGCAAAGTTCTCCACTCGAGGTAACTCTTCCAGGTTAGCAGAGTTTGCAACCTGAAGCATTTGTAACCTGAGGTGTTTGTCGCTCGAGGTACTACTGTAAAACTTGTTTAAACAAAGCAAGGTTTAAAATTTCAAGTGATGGAAGAGAGGAGGTGTAAGTATGCATATGTAAGTAGTTAAATTTTATTGTATGTATTTATTATATTATTATTTTCTAACATTATCAGCTGCTTTGGGCATGCATTGCCATGGATGAATTTCAATGCTATTTTACATGTTGTTAATTTATTGCATGCACTGTACAGTGGTAGCTCAGGATGCGAATGGGATCCGTTCCGGAACCCCGTTCGCATCCTGAAGTGAATGCAATCCGCAACTGCGTGTGCGTGAGTCGTGATTTGCCGCTTTTGTGCATGCCACCATTTTGACCATCTGCGCATGCGCAAGCAGCGAAACCCGGAAGTAACGCGTTCCGTTACTTCTGGGTTGCTGTGGAGTGCAACCTGAAAGCGCTCAACCTGAAGCAACCTGAGGTATGACTGTACTTTTATTGCACTTTACTTCTGTAAAAATATGTATTAATGTTGGGATAAAAAGCAGATTAATAAATGATACCATGGAAAATGAAGATAACACATGTCACTGTACCTCACCAAGAATGTGTGTTCATTTGTTGTATTTTCAGACAAGAGAAACTAGATAATCCGTTCTTATCCATGGATCTTTCTACGTTCAGAATCACAAGCTATGTAAACAACTGAATATTTTAATACTAAGGAGCAATGGGAATGAGAGAGACATGATCTACCAACATTAACATGCATGTCTTCTGCCAAGAGCACCAACAGAATGTTTTCAAGCCTATGCTACTTCAGGAAAAATTGTGATGTCACGTGCAAGCTACCAGTTCAAACAGCAATTAAATTATCAAGTATTAAGTTTCAGCCAGTCCCAAATGGCAAACATTGAGAGTGGCTTTAGAAACAGGAGCTAACAAAACGTTAATAAAAAGCTGAAACAGAGACACAGACTTAAAACTCTAATAACCTAACCAATAACTTATACACGGACTATGAACCATATGGTGCAGATATTACTGCAAATTTATTATGCTATTTTTGTGATATACAAATGAGATAAGAAGACTTGGTCTAGTTATTTGTATTATGTATTAGTCCTATGATCCTTGTTTATAAAACCCAATTAGAAAAACCTCTTATAACCTAGATAATCTAGGTTGCATACATCGTCCATAGATCCTTATGCTTCTACAGTGGTACTTCTGGTTGCGAACGGGATCCGTTCGGGAGTCCCGTTCGCAACATGAGCAGAATGCAACCTGCATCTGCACGTGCTACATCTGCGCATTATGTCATTTTGCGCATCTGCGCATACGGAGAAATCCAGAAGTAATGCTTTCCGGTACTTCCGGGTTGCCGTGGGACACAACCTGAAAAAACGTATTATAAAGCAAACGCAACACGAGGTATGACTGTACACAGAACTGTAGATTCTACCTTCTTCAGAATATTTATATGATCATCATCAATTTGAGTTATTAACTGCCATTCATCATAAGGTCCCAGAGTTGTTGGCATCTGTTTATCTCAAGAGACAATGGAGTGTGCCTATGGGCTGAAGTGGCTGTGTTAGCAGCACCAAAGTGATTTCCTTTGGGCACAAGCCTGGGTAGCGAGTATGGAAGTCCTGGTCTTCCCAGACCACAAGACTTCCCTCCTGGCCTCGCCGGTCTGGTCCAAAGGAAAACAGAGCAATACGTTTGGCAACAACTTGGCAGCAGGGGTTGCCGGAAGGAGGCGTATAAGGCACCATCCAACTGTCTTAGGGACTCCACTCTGGAATTGTGTAAGGTGTTTGACAGAACTTAACTGCTCACTAGGCAAAAGAAAAGAAGCCAAAGGTATTGGTGGCCAGACAGTGTAAAGATCCTGATGTTCCCTTTGTAGCTATTCAGCTCAAGCAAGGTCAACTTCAAACAAAATACTGTAATGTGACCGAGTTGCCCATATGAACAGTTTTTATCAGTGCAACATAGTAGACGGTGCAAGCCAGCTTTTAACTTCTTGCCTTAAAATGCTGCAAGTGCATTTTCCTTGGAACTAATCATGCATTGGCACAGCTGTCAGATAAATTCACTGGAGCATGTGGGAGTTTGCCTGGAATTCTAATGTCCAATCTTTTTTCTTTTTTCCTTCTTTTTATTTAAAAACATTCAGGGCTTTTAAAATTTTCTCCTGGAAAAAAGAGTTCACAACACACACACACACACACACACACATATATATCTAAATCTCCATATTAGTGCTACGTGCTCCTGTTAATGTCTAGGACTGGTGTGAAAAAGCTCCTTATGATGCAGGAGCAGGTCTCCTTGATAAACCCAACTGCACCATTACTTGGATGTTTTTTAAAAAGGAAAGTGGAAAACCTTTACAGGAAACAGTTAAGGTTACTGACAAATTTTCAAGGTCTAACAGGTAAAACTGAACCTGCTACACAGTCTATGGGAAGGTAGTACCAATGGGCATTCCTTGACTTTTCTGTGTTTCACCAGCAAACAACCTTCTTTTTAAAGGAGGAAGATGCTGCTCCACGTTATAAACTGCAGCCATGATCAAATGGATTGTTTCAGCTCCAAACTAAATTGATTTTGTTATGATGAATAGAAGAAGGCAGTTGCCGAGACGGAATTGATTACCGCTCATCAGGAACAGTTGGGCCCCTCAGAAGAACTGTATACGTTTGAAATCAATATAATACATACGAAGGGAAGCAAGAGTCAGTTAGTTCTGGCAGGTTGAAACTATATCCTTGGTGGCTTTCCAGCTCTGATATGGCACAGACAATATTGCTGTATTATAATCTTGACTCATACCAATATTAGCATTTAGAGTTAATTAGTATAAAGAATTGCATGTCCTCTCTCTTTCAAAGACAGTATATATTCTAACATTTCAGAAGCAATGCATAGAATACGTCCTAAACACAATTGGAGTTGTTTTTCAAAAAAAAGACTCAAGTTTTCTGCATTTGAGAGCATTCCTTTCACAGTACGGTGAAATATAATGATCAGCTAGTTTTGAAAATGATATGTAAATATTATTACACATGGGCATCTAAAACCATGCATGTTAGTGAGAGTCCCCCCTGCATAATGAAAAGCTTCAATTACCATCTCACACTAACAAAATTGCATACTCCTGGCAAAATACAAGTGACAGGAAAAGGTGGGGAGAAGCCTAGCAACCACTTACAGCTATAGCAAGGCTCTAAAGTTTGCAAATGTCATTACATTAATTGAAAATATGGAAAACCTGAGATGAAATACAATACCCAATCAAAGTTAGAAAAAGAAGTTCTCATTAATGAGAACAATATGGAATGAATGTCTACTATTCAAAGAGAAAAAGCCACAATCCCAGCCAAGTTATTTATTTTTTTAAGTGTGCGTGCGCACACACATATATCAATGATACTCACCTGAATTCATACCTGACTGAATGAGGCTTGCCTACTTTTTCAGCAAAGCTTTTGCTAACCATCCTAACATCAGAGAAGCTGGCTGCCCCCTCTTTGAATTTGACTCTAGCCCCATCCCTATTTGTCCATTCTCTACATCTGCCCCATCCTGTATCATTGTTATTTATTCCATTTATATACCACCCTTCATCCATCTTACAATAGACCAAAAACTTAACTATACACACAAACCAATTGAACAATAGTATAACATACTAAAACTGGAACAATTACCAAATCACGGCAGCCAATACAGCCGTGATAAAAACTGCAATTCCTCTAAGAGTCATATCACAATGTTCTATACATCTCCTGACCTACTTTCTAATTTTAATAATTTTTAAAATCGTAGGAGTGAAGCATACCCTAAAGTGCCATTTACAAGTAATTCTTTCACATAGTAAAAGGACTGTACTATTTCATTAACATTCCCAAACATTTCTGTAACGTAAATATTCCAGTGAAGACAAAAGTTTTGCTTTTTCAATTTGTTCCATACTAAATATTAAAGAAATGTGTTTTTTTTACAGTGCAACCCTTTAATACACACGGAATGGATGAAAAAATGTGTGATGTGTATTGCCTACATAAACAGGCTTATATTATATAAAAATGTTAAGTTTGGTAAATTGCTCAGTAACCTATAAAACCACCATCAAGGGAAGCTCTAACTCCTTAAACCTGTATAGTGTTAGTGAATTCAGCTGAACTATCCAGTGAAGAAGTCAGTGAGTAGCTGAGGAAGGTGCACACACACATTCAGCTATGACAAAGAAATCTGGTCATTCTTCCTAATATATTACAGGGGCTGGGGGTCTCTTGCAATGATATAAAAATGGAAGCATGCTTTCTTTCAGGCAACATATTAGTGCTGATCAACTACAAAGGTTAGCATTTTAATAATGTACTGTAATTCTTTATTTCAAATAGATGAGCTGAGCAACTTCCTGAACATCTTTCATACTGATGATCCTGCATTACCAGCTGAATGTTGTATTCAGTAGGGAATTCCCACAAGCTAATCTGCAAATCACACTGAACTAAATGAAATCAAGAACACTAAGGCTGAAATCCTATGCACAAAGACCCTGCCGAACACCGTGAAACTTTCGTCTGAGTAATCATGCATAAGATTGCACTCTTAATTTTCAGTAGGATTTCTGACCTTACGCTTGCTTCTGACAAAGCCAGAATTCATAGTAAAGCGAATAATGCAACCAAGAAGGCATGGTTTTGTATACAACTACTGCTTGTATTTTCCACAGAACATGTGAAATAGGAATTCCAGAGTAACAGATTAAATAAAAGATTGTGGTTTGTGTTCCTAAAATAGCTCATACAACACAAATGTACCTGTCTAAAAGTTCATTGTAAGCCTGGATTTACAGGGTGGACCAGGAGAGACGCACACCATGCGCTTCAGCCTGTTGTATTTAATGGCTACTTGTGAAAATAATAGTTTACAGGGAAATGGTGTGCCTAACTAACTCAACTAAGGCTGGATCCAAAGGTCAGCTTTTAAACCCAAACATCTCACATACTTTTTCAATTTATCAAATGCTACAGGCATATATATATATATATATATATATATATATATATATATATATTTCCTCAGCTCATGGCTAATCAGTGCTCAGAGGATGAAGGAACATAGAAACAAATAGACTTGTTGGAATCTGTTTATAGAAAATAAAATATGAATGACACAAAATATCACTGTGACTTCCTCTTCAGAGAGATGCTGAACTCCTTTTCTTTAAACAATATTTTGGTCAATTGATAGTACAGTAGTACAGTAGTTAGTTTTTGCTTATTATATTGTTGTCGTTTAGTCGTGTCCGACTCTTCGTGACCCCATGGACCAGAGCACGCCAGGCACTCCTGTCTTCCACTGCCTCCTGCAGTTTGGTCAAACTCATGCTGGTAGCTTCGAGAACACTGTCCAACCATCTCGTCCTCTGTCGTCCCCTTTTCCTTGTGCCCTCAATCTTTCCCAACATCAGGGTCTTTTCCAGGGAGTCTTCTCTTCTCATGAGGTGTATGGGAGCCTCAGCTTCAGGATCTGTCCTTCCAGTGAGCACTCAGGGCTGATTTCCTTAAGAATGGATAGGTTTGATCTTCTTGCAGTCCATGGGACTCTCAAGAGTCTCCTCCAGCACCATAATTCAAAAGCATCAATTCTTCAGCCATCAGCCTTCTTTATGGTCCAGCTCTCACTTCCATACATCACTACTGGGAAAACCACAGCTTTAACTATATGGACCTTTGTTGGCAAGGTGATGTCCCTGCTTTTTAAAATGCTGTCTAGGTTTGTCATTGCTTTTCTCCCAAGAAGCAGGCGTCTTTTAATTTTGTGACTGCTGTCACCATCTGCAGTGATCATGGAACCCAAGAAAGTAAAATCTCTCACTGCCTCCATTTCTTCCCCTTCTATTTGCCAGGAGGTGATGGGCCCAGTGGCCATGATCTTAATTTTTTTGATGTTGAGCTTCAGACCATATTTTGCGCTCTCCTCTTTCACCCTCATTAAAAGCTTCTTTAATTCCTCCTCACTTTCTGCCATCAAGGTTGGCTTATTGTATAGGGTAGGGTTTTTAAAGTCAAGAACGTGAACACACATATACATTTGAAAGTGACAGGGCTTTTGCTGCCATCTTTAACTAACTGGTTTACTGTGCAATGGGCTTGAAGTGAAGGAAATGAATTTAAAACAATTAATGTAGTGACTATTCAGGAATTTGTATTAGATACCCATAATGAATCAATGTAGGTCACTACCTACAAAAGCTTGTGTCACAAGAAGTCACAAAAATGCTATCACACTACTGTAGCACTGAAACTTTTCTAAAATTTGCATGAAGCTAGTCATCCTTTAGGGCAGTGTTTCCCAACCTGTGGGTCATGACCCACAAATGGGTCACAAAGCCGGTGAAAGTGGGGCACAGACACAGGTAAACCCAAAATAATTGCTTTTAATCCTTAACAAGCATGATGAATACTACTTACAACTGTGTCTCTTACAACTTGCAACCAAACATTGGAAGTGTGTGAGTCTTACATTCTAACATTTGGGAACTGCTGGCTGGGGGCAGATGCGGTGATAGTTCACGAGAAGGTACTCAATAAAGGGAGTTTGTTTGAGTGACTATTACAGCTCTCCTTTGATGCACAGGAATATCTTCAAAGCAGATGGTTAGTATTCTTAAAAGGTTATTCAGTTTTGTTGTGGGAATTTAAGTTCTCTAAACGTTTCAACAAATTTCAATTAATAGGGGTGCTTTGTGTAAATTTTTGATTTTATGCCTCAAGCAATGGTGATAAAATAGGTAATCTTATAATTAAAATGGCCCAAAGTAACTGTCACCAAAGACACAAAGTCCAAAATTCTTGTGATAATAAATTGACGGATTGCCATACTAAGGAAATTTGGACTTGTGGGTCTCCCATAGAGAGTCACATTCAAAACCTAGGTAAGCAGTTAAGTCTGTTCAGTGCTTGGATGGGTTCCTGCCTAGAAGCCACATGGACACCAGGCCACCTTGAATTCCACAATAGAAGAAATGTGAGATATAATACAAGATCCATGTCAGAATTTAAGAAACCAAAGTGGAGCACCATTTTGCTGGGCAGCCTTCTGAGCTGCAGCGACTGACTGATGAAAACTTAACTGATTGAAAAGATTAGACTTCTTACCACCAGCTTTTACAGGACTATCTGCTAAATTCAAAGCATGCTAGATCTTTGAAGAGGTAGCCAAGTTTTAGAAAGGAGCCTGTTATTTGTTTGTTTGTTTGTTTGTTTTGTTTTGTTTCTCTGCCCACACAGAACAGTCCAAAGCATTGGTGGAACTGGCCTGAGTCCCAAGTCCCCTGGTTAAAAGCAGAACCTCAAGTATCCGGCAACACGCTCCATGATTGTGTAATTTGTCTCTTGTGCTTGGATCCGCCTCGCAGCACCAATCCAACAGGTTTAAACGACATAAAGAGACATGTAAAGACGCAACGAAAAAAAAGCATTATTTTGGAATCAAAATATGCACCTCTGCATATTTAACCAAGTAACATTAGCCTCGCAGGAGACATCACCATTTTACACTCCCCTTTCCAGTGAACACCAAAGACAGCCTTGTTTTACAACCAAGGAGACCATACACCATTAAAGCACTAAAAGGTTTCGTCTGCTGGTAAAAGAGAATACAAAAGCCCTAACAGCACAGCGATCCTTTCCTGACGTTTTACTGCCCGCCTCGTGTTTCCTATGACAGCGAGTCAGCAAAGGAGCGTTATTGATGCCTGGGTAAAGAAGACCCACACGCCCAAACGTTGGCTTTCGTCTAGTTTCTCCCTCCGATTTGATGTGCTATCCTTGACCTTCCCCAATTACCAGCAACAAAGCTCTCCTGCAAAAAAAAACCAAACCCCCCTACATCTTCCAGGCCATCCTCTTCCTCGCCTCGGGTGAGGCCTCCTATCATCCTTACAATAGACTCTCCAGTACAACCCCCCCCCCCCCATCACCACCACCACCAAGGCTTGGTTCTGGCGCCTTCCCGGCTTCGGCTATGCTACGATACCGAGCGCGCCCGCTTGCCAAATGTCACCGCACACACCCACCCCTTGCAAATAAATCACGCTGCCACACGGAGACTGGCGGCGGCGGCGGCAACACCACGTTGCAGCATGGAGGGCAAGGAGCACGGAAGGGCACCTGCCCGGCCCCCTCGCAGCTTTCACCCGCCCTCCACTGAGGTGGGTGGCTGGGTGTACAAGGAAGGAAAGCAGCAAAGAGTCTTCTCTGCAAAGTAAAAAATACAAAAATAAAAAAGCAAGCCAAGCACCTTCCCACAAACCACACCTGCTGGGTCACACACACACACACACACACACACTCTCATGTCCTACCTGACGCCCGTGGGTACGAGGGAGACGTCCGCGTTGGCCCCGGCTCCGCCATCTTCCTCCTCCTCCTCCTCCTCCGGCGCGCTAGCTGCGGTTTACTTTCCTCCGCGGCTGGGCACGGGAGCTGGAGAGAATAATGCTTTGCCGCACAGGCGCACTGCCCGCTTCGGCACGACACCTGACGCTGCCTTGTGGCGCTGGGGAGGCGGGAAAAGGCGAAGGAGTGCCGGGGCTGAGGAGAGAGGCGGGAAGGGCCGTTTGCTGCTCGCTACGACGGCTTGTGTGGAAAAAAATAAAGCGGGGCGACCACGCCGCTCCCGGCGCCTCCCAGGTGCTCGTTGCCTCTTTCTCGCTCGCGCTCTGGCGAACGTGTGGCAACCTGCTCTCGCGCTCCCTTCACGTTCTCCTATTCCTCCTTTCCCCGCCCGGGGCGAGCAGGCAGCCGCGCCTGTTCCACGGGCTCGTCGAGGTTGCGCCCAAGGAAAGCCGCGCGCGCGCGCCCCTCTCCAACCCTAGGAGATGGAGCTGCTGCTCCTCCTGGGACCAGGCGAGCGCGTTTAACGCCCAGGGTGGCCGCGCTGGGAGGGAGGGAGGCGCAGCTTCTTCCCTGCGGGCTAGTGGGCTGTTTCCTTGAAGGGCCGCGCGCAACCCGGGCTTGAAGAAGCACGTGCCTTCTTTCCGCTCAATGGGAAGTTTAAAACAAAACAGGCAGGCGAGGAGAGATGGGAAGCGGCGCGTCCTAAGCCAGGAGACGTGTTGGGGCAGAAGCGCTTCCCTCTCGGGTTTGGAGTCTTCCAAAAAAACAAGGTTTATTGCGCTTCGCACACGATTATGGTTAGTTATTATGGCACTGCCCACAAGCTTTCCTTCTGAATAACTGAGTTTTGGGAGGATTTTCCCCAAGCCACGAACTATACAATGCAGAGTGAATCCCAGGTGTACACAGTGGGAACATTTCCTGAGGATAGTCTTACATGTCTGACCTCGGAGAAGCACCCCATTGCCAGCTGCCTTTTCCTGTTGACTCAGAACTGAGGCTGCAAATTTGAAAGAAGTCCCATCGGAGTCAATAGGCCTTACTCCCTCGTAAGTGGGTGAGGACTGAGTCTCTGCGAACAAGGAGGAGAGGATCTCATCCACTTTGGTTATTTAACGTGCCAGCACCAGGGGAAACATAGCTATGAACTATCTGCAGGCAGGAGCCAAACAAAGTGAAGGAATCGGAGCCCAGAAAGCACAAGTAGCTCCTTCCCGCAATGCCTCTCTTGCCAAAAAACGCTCCCCACCCCACAAAAGGCAGTCACCTCGTGCCAGAAAAACTAATTGCTGGATTTACTTGAAAGGCAGCACAAGAAATTACCTCACTGCATTTTAAGCCAGTAATGTGTACATACCGTAAGATTTTGGAGCAAAAGCCCATTCCTTAATGTTAACTAACCCTATGTATAACTGGAATGATGACAATCCTACCTTACCTTTCCGCCTCATTTTCCTCCTCTTCTGGTTTCACTTGTGTTTTAAATTGTAACCCTCTTGTACTAGAGAGTGACCTCTCATTCTTTATTAAATGCCATCTACTGTACATGGATGGCACTTGACTTAATACTAAAACACATTGCACAGCTTTGGGGCATTAACAATTCTGAAGCATTTTATAAGGAACAGTCTCTCTTTGGCAGGAATTTACAAATGTCCAAAGCTTATTTCAAGTGTGGTGTGAAAACTTCAATTCCTAATTCAGGTTGCTTATGCACCTACTTTGAATAAGGAATGGGGATCCACTTTCAACTTCATAAGGGATCCCCTCAACAGAGTTGGATTTGGTACAGAGCTGAAATTGGAAAGGAAGACAAGTAACCCTTCTCATTGTGAGCAGAACTGGCTTCTATTTGTAGATGGAGCAGTTTGAATCCTAGCCAAAATATAATGAATTATTGAAGATTCTTTGTGTAGATATTGGGAACTCACTATACATTACACAATCTTCTAATGTGGCTCAAGGTCTCCTAAATGAGCCCCATGGGATGAGAATTACCATATTTTTTCCTATTAATTTTTCAGCCTTAGGCCATTTTACTACATGCAACAATCCATTTGTTAATTGATTTACATGATCAAGCTTTTCCATAGGTTTCTGTGCATAGCTGAGAGAAAACTATCACTTTCCACCAAGTAGTTAGGATTAATTGAAACATTCCTTGCTAGAATTAAGTACTGTAAGTACTGTAAACCTTTTGCTTGTCTACAAAATGACGCAAAAGTGTGGCAAAAACAGTAGATTTATCTTGCACTCATGCTGATCTTAAAATGGGAGTGTTTATTGGGAAATGGCAGGAAGTTTATACAGGAAAATATCACCTTCTCCCGATCATTGCAAAACTATGCTCCAAATTTATAGCGGACCTTTGCAAGCTCAGAAGTATAGACATGATTTTAATTTTTTTATAATGAAAACCCTAAGCCTGAAAAAATATAAGTAACACAGGTCTGTACAAACGCCTAGGCTTAAGGGGTCAGTAACCTAAATTATTAATACCAATATAGATTCACTTCCTACAAAAGAAATTAGACCCTGTGTGTCTTTGCTGGATTAGTTTCATAGTTGTGTTTTCTTGTGAGAAGTTACCAATTTTAACCAAGGAACGTAATCCAGTGTTGTACAAGTTTAAGTTTGCTGGCACAATGGAACTTCACAATCCTCTTCTCTATCCTACAGACTTCCTAGAGCCCCCAAAAATTGTTCTAGAGAGTCCCACAACGTTTTGGAACAGATTTTGAGAGCTCTGAAGTGGGAAGATATGAAGTTCTGTGTGAACAGAAATGTTCTGCTCATGTACAGACCATGCTGGATACAACCCAAAATGTTTTCACAGTATAGTCCTGCACTTATTGGCAGGAGTTCTACAATCTTGGACAAGTTCCATGCAGCTTCTCCATGCAGTGGTTATAACGTGTACAGCTGTTCAGCATATGGATTACCAGCATTGCATAGCAACTCTCTACAGTATGTCAAGGAGTAACATTGTTGACCCCAAACAAGATTAAGGGCTGTAGTAAAGTCACCACATTAGCACAGTACAAAAAGACTTCCTTCTCCCTCCATGCCCATCCCCAAATCTGTTCTGAGGGCTCCTCCAAACCTCTGGAGCAGATTAGGGGTCGAAGATGGGAAGGAAGTTCTGTTGCACAGGTGGAAGCCCTTGAACCAATGAGACAACTGTTGGATACACCCCTAAGTGTTTGTTCTTTGATAAATGAACCTACTGCAGAGGAAGGAAGATCAAATTACCTGGGCCGTCCCTTTCTAGCTTTATACTGTACTACAAATTCATAAACTCTCCACAACCATTCCCACCTACATTTGTAGTCATTCTATAAATTTATCTACTATTTTCTAATATTTTCAATTAATAAATACTGGAGTTCATTAATTCAGCCTCCCAATAGAATATATTTATTTGTATCACAATGGACAGAAAGAACCAATTAGAGTAGGTATTATGTAATGGCTACAAGTGGCAACTGGGAGGTTTCGGTTCAAGTCAGCACCATTCCACATAATTGCCAATATATATATATTCATCCTTAATCCACTCTCATTGTGAATGCAGTATGTTTGAAGGGGAAGGGGATCTGAGGGCAGATAAGCAACTGGAAAAGAGAGTAATTGTGATTATTGAGTAGGGGAAGCCACCAAAAGGGACAGCTAAACTTCTGCTATACCCAAAAGTTAATAATTCATACTAATACAGTTCTAGGTCTGTTAGCAATTTAAGTTAGGTCTGCTTTTTCATTCATAGAAAACATTTTGTACAAGTACAAGTTCCAGTAATCCTCAAACCTAAGCCGCAGTAACAACTTATATGATCCATGTATATTTCACAACACTGGAGATTGTAGGAACTATATGCATGAGCTCATATTTTACACTTTAGATTGTTCATGAGAAGACACAACTCACATTTGCAAACCCGTTATAAGAGCTATATGTTGAGAAATAGCATTGCTGTAAGAACTACTCCTGTGTTAGACAATTTGGATGCACTACCAAGTGGTTACTTCATTTCAGACAACACTGCTATTTAACAGGGTTTCATGTCTTTTTAATTAAACCACCATAATGAACTTAGGTACATAGTCTCAACTATACATTACCAGCATACTGGATTATTCCTTGGCATTAGCTTTTTCGTTCTCAACAAGGAAACAGGTTATATTCATGCCCTTAAAAATCAAACTACTGTTAGAACTGAATACATGCACAAACTTTACATCTTGTAAAGAGGAGGAAAAGTCAATTTACATCAAGCCAACCAACCAAGCTTATGTTGCTGTGATGATCAAATGGGTTAATTCACATACTGCCCTGAATTCAGTTCCTTGAAGGAAAAGTGGGATAAATGAGTCATCAACATCACACAGCTGCCCTGATGCTAGAAATTACTTGCTGGATCATAGCTAGTGATTGGATCATAACCAGAAGTGGGAGCTTAAGTTAGAAGATGTGGTAGAACTCAGTGGCAAATATGTAAAGCAGGAGTGGGAAGCCTGTGGTCTTCCAGTTGTAGTCCAACAACATGTGAGGACCACTGGTTCCCTAATTTTAACATATAAAACCCAAGGTCCAACCCCTGATATCTCCACAGTTTTAAAAAAAGAATTTGAGGCTGTTTTGAGAGTCAGAATTAGGACAGAGAAATACCCGTTATCTAACACCACATTAATTTGTTTTTTTTTAGGATTTAATTTTTTATTGTTAAGAAAATATTTATTTTTAAAAAACCTTTATCTTTCCCTGGGAGAAATCTGACAGGAACGGGAGAGCATCTGGTTTAGGATGAAATGAGGATGAGAATGTGTAAATGTCCAAATCGGAACAGAGTAGAAATAGTCAATGGCAGTGCAGTGGGATGATAGCCAGCCAGAAGTCCATAGCCATAAAGGAAAAATCCACATGACACAGACATTTGGAGAGGGACCCTACGTATTGAAAGAATGAGTGGAATAGAGTTCCATCTTTATTTAAATCCAATAGGAAGGGAAAGGTGTTGCTCTGGAATATGGTCAAAAAATTAAAAAGGGGATACAACTCCCCAGAACCATTGTGTGTGAGTGATAATAGCAAGCCTCCAAAGTTATTTAGTACTGAAAAAGTACTAACATTCCCCTGAGCAAAAGGCCCAGGGTGATCTGGGACCTAGCTACTTGGTCCTAAAACTGACCAGATGGGAAGTGACACAGAACTTAATCTTAAGTAGCACCCAGGACCTGTTGAGAGATGCAAGTGTTAAACCATTTGGAAACTACAGTACTACAGCTCTATCAAATTCATTATATATTGAAACAGACAATTGCCAAGAAAGTCCAACAGAAGCATTATTTGAACACTGTAGAAGTTTGTTGAGGGATTAGTGGGGGAAAAAGTTTGAAAATGATAGTTAAGAGCTGGCTTCCTCAAACTCTGCCATCCAGATGTTTTTGGTCTACAACTCCCATGATCTCTAGCTAGCAGAACCAATGGTCAGGGGTGATGGGAATTGTAGTCTCAAAACATCTGGAGGGCTGAATTTGAGGAAGCCTGGTCAAGAGGGTCAAATCTCTCTAAGTGGCTTGGGAGCTATTAAAACACAATACACAGAAATTCAGCTAAAATATATACCACAGATCTGCAAAGGTATGACCAAAGCTATGAGGATGCCAAAGGGTTAACAACCAGAGACGAGAGGCAAAAAGACACTCTTCAGAAAACAGAAGAGTTGCCTAAATGAGGATAACAAAAAGAAACACAAACTTTGGCAAAAGAAATACAAGCAGACAAAAAGGAATTAAAAGGATTATGAGGATTGTATTGCTAGAAACATTAAGACCAACAATAAAACATTTTATAAATACATTAAGAGACATTCTAGGGAGACAGTTGGACCTTCGCACAACAAATGAGTCCAAGGTGTGCTAAAAGAGGAAAAGGAGATTGCAGGGAACCTAAATCAATCCTTTGCATCTGTTTTCACTGCCAGGTTGTAGAGCAGATCCCTGTGTCTCATAATGGAGAAACATAAGTACGGTAGTGGGGATTTCCTGAAGAAATTTGTATTGGGACCTGTGCTTCTTAGCTTGTGCATTACTGATCTAGAGTTAGGGGTGAGCAGCAAGGTAGCCAAATATACTGAGGCACCAAAATATTTAGCGCTGCAAACCATGTCAGATATTGAGACTCCAAAAGAATCTCTTCAGACTGGGGAAATAGGCACTAAAATGGCAAATGTAGTTCAATGAAAAGAATGCATACAAAGATTATGCATACTATGGCAAATATATGTAAATATATCTCCTCACTTCACATACATGAATGGCGTCTGAACTGGCATAGCCTGACCAGGAAAGAAATCTTGCGACATAGTGGATAGTTCAATGAAAATGTCAACCCAATGTGAAATAGCTGTGGAAATGGTGAATTCTGTGTTAAGGATCACTAGGAAAGGGATCAAAAATAATGTATTTATACAAATCTATGGTGCAACCACACTTGGAATACTTGCACAGTTCTGGTCAGTGCATCTCAAGAATATTTTACAACTTGATATGGTACAAAAAGGGGGGGGCAGCCAAAATCATCCATGGGGCTGGATCAACTGCACTATGAAGAAAGATTACACATAGGGTTTTTTTAGTTTGGAAAATGGGCAAACAGGCAACAAACACACAACAGAGGTGTATAACATTATGCATTGTGTGGAGAAAGTAGATGTAGAGAAGCAACAGCAGGGAGAGGGTTGCTTTTCTTACATCCTGCTAGTAGGCATCTGATTGGTTGCTGTGGGAAGCAGGATGCTGCACGAGACAAGTCTAGCATATATTCTTATTCCAGCATTATCAGAAACATTGTCAGTGGCAAGACTTCCATGATCTCATGTCCATTAAATGCTTCTAACCAAGCATGCACCTTGTAATGTTGTTAAAAAGTATGCTTAAATTGTTGTCTTAAATCAGTCTAAGACCAAGAAGCCAATCTATCCCACACATAAAATATACAATGTGTGCAACACACTGTACACACAGCTATATAGGTTTTGTGAATTTTAACCCCCCCACACCTCTTTCCTCCCTCGTTTACAAAGGATAAAATACACACTAACACCAAAACGTTTACTTCATCTGATATCAAATACTCACAAGGCAAGCAATATACGAACTTCAGTAACTTTGAGCAGAACCTCCATCCCACCAACTTCAAAACTCAATGAGCAGAGGCCAATTCAACAATATTGTATATGTGTGGTTAGACACAAGTGTGGCTGAATGCAGTTCCAGTTCTGAAGTTCTTATTTTCTCAGTTAAGAAACTTTAGCTGCGTAACAAAATTTAAGAACTTGAGTGTTCTATGAAAACTGCTGCAGACAAATCAGTTAGTTAACAGGAATTAATTATCCTCGGTTAAAATAGAGATACAGCACTAAGGAAACACAAACCAATCTAGCACTTTTAAATATTATTAGGACTATGTTAGTCTTTATTGAACTTTTTAGGTGTGCTACTCCCACTCAAACTGAAAATGCTCATTCAATTTGTTTCTCAACTGGTTAATTTCAGATAGAAATTTTCAGAACTTAACATTCATCTCATTTATAGTCTCAAATTCAAAAACCTTTATTCAGTTGTACCTCATAATTGATGGAATTGAAAGTGAAAACCTTCTTTAAACGTAATGGGTTTGATCAAACACTGCAGTTCCATTCACACAACAGACTTCAGCATGCACAATGGAACTTTATTCCCAGTTGCCTACCCCCCCCCCCCCAGTGCACTATCAAAATCTGCTCCAGAGATAGGCAGACTCTCCAGAGCGGAGGTGCAAAGGGGGGGGGGGGGAGAAAGTTCTGCTTCACACAGAAATCCGCTTGTGCAGTGTTGGATACAACTGAGCATTTTTCCTCTTTATTATTGAAGTGTAAGAATGTTCTAAATCAATAGTTCCCAATTAGCTAAGTACCGCAGACCCCATTTTTCAAAAGCCAAACTGTGGACCCCGTACTTTGAAAATACTGATATCTCTATGGTAGTTTTTGCTATGTGAATGGTGCCAGAAATCTCCTGGGTGGATTACGCAGACCCCCAGGGTCCATGGACCATTCTTGGGAACAAATGTTCTAAATCAATTGAAATCCATTCTCCGAAGGGACTGGACTCCAGAGGGAATCCCTCCCCAATAGACCTCAGCACCACCTCATATGATGTTTAAAAAGTTTCTCCAACTCTCCAGAACACCTTTTCAGGAGGCACCAGGAGTCAAAGATGGAGGAATCAGCATAAGCCATACTGTGACTAGAGTTCTGCTCTTGGGAACTCAGGATCTAACCTAAATATGTATAATATAATAAATGTTGAACTTTTAAGGTAAGGGCAAAAGCACCTGTTAAAATGTTAAGTTACAATATAACATTGCAAGCCATTCCGTTTAATTAAAAACTTAAATTTGGTGTGGCTACTATTTTAACTTCTGCATTACCACTTCCGCATAGGGAACAGCTATTCAAACATACATAATTTTCAAAATAAAAAATTATCTCCCCTCACTATGGCAAATTTATCTGTGAAAGAGGAAATTCAATATCAAAACCAGTATAAAAATAACATGCAGCTAAAACTTAAAAAGCAGATTTAGGCATTATGAATTTTATAGACAATCTCTGCCTTTTCTATTTTCAAAATGTTACAATTTGATTTCAAGGGGTATTAGGAAAAAACACTGCACTGGCAGACTGGGCACTAGCCTGCACATTCAATCAAAATTCCATGATAATTATAGGGCAATATTTTTTATTATTATTTCAAAACAGATTGAGTGAAGTTTAGTGGTGAAAAAAGATGAAGCAAATGAGGGAGTTTAAGGAAGTGTATTTACACACAGATGTAAAGGTCTAATTGGTAAAGAGGCAAAAATAGTTGTAATATTTCATTTAACTTTTCAGAGTCCAACATCATCTGTTTTTAAAAGAAATATAAATACTTCAACATTGGACAATATATTGGTTTGGTGTAACTACAAATGTTATGCAGTTTCAGTCATCTTTAAGGTATGGACTTGAAAACAAAATAATTATTGAGGTGGAGTTGGAATGTATTCCTCAGTTCCATTTAGATCTGCAAGTGAAAGAAAAGTATGAAGAGTCAAGAATTACAATTTCACTATAGCATGTAAAATATAATCTATGATAAGCTTAATATCTTGAGTCGCTTGAGTTGCTGTTCTTCGTTGCTCTTTTATCATGACTATGCATGACAGGCAAAATTTTATTCCACTGACATCAAGGATCAAAAAGCTTTTGGCTTCAAATTGACTATAGCTAAAGAACATTGGATAACTTTCCATCTCTGTATGGCTAGCTAATGTAACAATGTTAATTTCCAGTTATTCATATCCAAAACGCTTAGATCTGAAGTATAAAGGCACATATGTTCATGAACAGAAATGGATCACTGATCAATTGGTTGAGTACTAAAACACCACTAGATAAGCTTTGAAACACATAGTTAAGCTTCGTCTTTCATGAAACCACTTACTGACATGCTTGAGGAAAGGGTGTTTATTCTGGCAGGTAATAATGCCCAGAGGCCTGATGACCAGCACTCTACAATCCTGCTTGTCCCTCTTGCTATGTTAAGAGGTTAACCAAGCTCTGGGAAGTGAGTTCTCTGGAATTCTCTTCCTTTAGAAGTGAAGCAGGCCCCAGCATTGTTGTGAAAACTTCTCTCCAAACCCGTGCCAAATTATTTTGTTTTTGCAGTTTATAGTAATTAAAGGCTGGCAGAAAAACTTGGGAGTGGATATGCTCAAAATGTATTTCGACTAAACTGCCCTGACACAAAAGAAATCAGTGGGCTTGGGCGCCCCTAATTATTCTCATGATTGCCTCTTAGCCTAGTGGGGATTAGTGGGGACCATCATGGCTGTGAATTCTGGAAGACCTGCTCCTTGCGGTCCTTTTCTCCCCTGGCCTGGGAGGGGGCAGACCAAACTGACTCCAGTTACAAAAGCTGAGGCTGCTGAACAGACTTTCAGGTTGGGACACTGGTTTTCTTGAGGGGGAAGGGAGGGTCGATGCTATTATTGATATTAATCTTTTATATCTTTGTGTATTTTTTGATGTGTTTTATGTATTGCTTATGACAACTTTTGTTATATTTGTGATTACAGGTGGTAACCATTTCACGCGGAGGTGCTTGCACCCATTCTGCCTTGGTGATTGCATGTCAATTCAATGCGCCTAAAATGGTTGCCACTTGTATGTTAAATTTCAGCCTTGAGCATGGTTTTAACTATGGAAAGGCAGCATGCAAATAAAATGGTTTATGTATATGCTGCTGAATGGGAGCTGGAAAACAACAAACCAGGACTATTTTTGAAAATCTACATCGTCTACTTAAGTACAATTTACCTGTTAGAGAAGTGAAGGTAGTGTTTTAACTTAAAAAGAGACACGAAGGGAACTCAAATTTGTGGGGGAGCAATGCCATCTGCACTATAAGTCATTCTTTCTCCTTAATTCTGTGGAGGGCAGGGCATTCTTGCTCAGTGGAAAAGGAAAGGCTCTCTACATTTACGCCAAACCATTATTCTACATTTTATGCTTACCAGGCTCAGTTACAATTTGCAGACCCCTGGCCAAGCAATATAACTTGAGTGGAATGTTACAAAGTGTTAGCATACTCTACCCTTGAACAACCATCATAATACTTTCCATGTACTTACATCATCAATATCTTCATCATCATCTCCAATATCATCAAATTGGATTTCATCATCATCACCAGGCCCAAATGTATCGGTTTCATTAATTTTGGCTAGTAGAAATTAAAACAAAATAGAAACACATTTTAGCAGCTGTTTTACTGTGAGTCCCCCCACCTCCGTTATTTGTAACAGCTTCTGAAATGACCCAAGGAAATTCTTACCATGCTCTGGAAGTTCTCCATATGCCTTCAGACTTCTGGCTTCATCTGCATTGTACTTTAGAATGACGTCAGCCTTGTTATCCTAAATAATATTAAGTTACTAGTAAGTAGTATTTCGGGGGGGGGGGGATAATCCAGCTCAAAACTTACTTTAACTGGACATTTAAATTGTTATTTCAAGCCCTATATATTGAAGTCAACCTCCTTGCCCCGTTATAGACCAATTTTTGCTGACAGAGCTTATTTCAGCAGAGGCATGTACTTTTCAAGTTTATATACTAAAAACAGTTTCAGTACTAAAAATTATTATTAGAAGACCTGGAAGTGAGAGGGGAGGAGAATGAGCTATGTACTATAAAGCTCAACTCGTAGGTGCTACAAGTCAAGCTACACTTTTTCAGCCACATCATCTCTGCTACTTTTGACTCTTAAGAAGCTCCAAATTAATTATATTTATGAACCAAAGTGTGTCTAAAATTGGTAATTTACTAACTTTGCTATTGCTTGATTCTACCCCACTTCCTTTATGTTGAGCCTACTATAGGAACTGGATAGACTGATGGTCTGTGGTAGCGCTCCTGCCTTCCTAGTTGTGCTAGAAAATGTCTCCTTCTCACCTCATCCTCTGCAGAGACAGGTAGGTATATGACACAGCTAGGCCATACTCAAACACACACACAGACCACTGCGTGACTTGAAGCTTTACCAAATGAACAGAGGACAGGAACAATGAATGAAGGGGCGGATGGTTCACTACTGCATAAGCAGTGCTACAATGTGGGGTTCTCCCCACATCTTCCAATGTAGTCACATTTTCCAATATGTGGGCAGTGAGGCTATAACCTCTTGAGACGATCCTTGCCCAAAACTCTTAGCCAAGACAGAAGCTGAATGGATTAATTCCACAGAAATGAGAGAAGAGATGTCTTCTCTTACCAGCTATGTCCGAGATTCAGCATTTATTAGTTTTTTTTAAATACGAAGTTATCAAAGCTGGGGAACTTGGGCTTTGTACAAAGCATGCTTTAGCACGTATTCCATACATTTTAGTTATCCCTTTCCCTTCTTCCTAAGGGGAAGTCATTGGTTTGTTTTTGTTTTTATTATGTATTTTGTGTTTTTACCTTGTGAACCACCCTGAGATCTACAGAAGAAGGGCAGTATACAAATTTAAAAACTAATAAGAATAAAGTGCCAGCAGGTGTGGGTAGGTTTATAAAATATGGCCCATACAGGAGATCAAGGTGTTTGGGCTTTTAATGTTTACACCAGCAACTCAGGTTTTTGGGACTCCTCATTTGCAGTTACAAAAACCAAGAAAAGAAAGAAAAACAACAATATTTACCTGGTAATCTCTTAAACCCACCAGTATGATATCTGATGTATTTATCCAAACCTAAAATTCAAACAAATAATTAAGGAAAACCTACAAACCCAAGATTCTTCCTCATTAACAATCTAACAACAATAATATCATTGGATTTTTTGAACTTCAAAATAAAAAAAAGAAGTCGCTCACAACGTAGAGAAGAGCAGAACCAAGAAAGAGCTTGAGGGAAGTTGGAAGAAATATAATCAAAGGTGGCAGGAAAGTAGATATGGAGATATAGAGGAATCACTACAAATATTTGTTGTTTACTCTGAAATTCATTAGTTAACTTCAATCACAGAGTCCATTCTAGCAAATCTTTGGAAACATTGGTTGAAAATACGTACCTTTTTTCTTAACTTTCCTCTGATGTGACATAACCTCTTTACACCATCAAAACATAATGCCTCCAGTCTGCCATTTCCCAACATTTTGATAACCTGGGCATACTCTGAAAGACATGAAACGGCAGTTGAACCTTGACAGTTGTATGCATAACCAAAAGAGGGAGCAAGCTTGTTTTCTCCTGCTCTGGAGGGTAGGACTGGAACCAATGGCTTCAAGTTACAGGAAAGGAGATTCTGACTAAACATTCGAAAAAACTTTCTGACAGAGCTGTTCAGCAGTGGAACAGACTCCCATGAGAGGTGGTGCACTCTTGGAGGTTTTTAAGCAGAGGTCATCTGTCATGGAAGCTTTAGCTGAGATTCCTACATTGCAGGGCACTGGACTAGATGACCCTTGGGTCCCTTCCAACTCAAAGAGTCTATGACTCAATGAAAACGTATGTCCCATTTAATAAATCAGAAGCAAAATGTCAGATTTTTCACAGCTGCTTGAGTTTAAAATGTCTCAACACAAAAAATGGATCCAGCCACCAAAAATATATGACTACATTCAGTACTACCAGATTACTAAATCCACAAGCTGAGCCTTGTATCATAAAACTCCTAAGTGGTCAACATTAAATAAAATATACATTAAAATTATTGATCAATCAGTTTAAAAAAATAATGTGTTTTTCAAAAAGAAAATATGGCTAATGTAACTAGAAATCCTTTCCACAAACTACTGTATTCCCCTAGTTCACCATGCTTGTGTGCTGATTATTTGGTTATGTTTTCTGATTCTCTCTCTCTCTCTCTCTCTCTCTCTCTCACACACACACACACACACACACACAGAATATTAAAAGAAAAATCTTGTTTATCAGATTTTCACTCATTTCAATCTTTTTAAATTTTTCACAAGGCTAATTTAAGTACCATCTGGCATTTAAAATGAAAGCAAATATCTCTGGAGACGCCCAGATTTGTACCAAAATATTATATTTTTCTAAACCCTTCTCCACCCCCTTCTGCCTCTCCTTATATCCTGTATCACACGTTCATTGTTTCTTTTAATTTTGCTCATTGTTTTGTTCATTGTTTCTTTTAATTTTGCATAGAAGCTGTTTTCTTTTGGGGAGGAGAACACGTATCTTTGTACTTCTCGTTTGAATTAAACATGCAAGTTCTGTGTTTTCTCCCTTTCTCAATTAAAGAGAGTTACAAATGTCTCCTCCCAAAGTTTCATGTCCAGAAAACCACGGCAATCCAATGACATTAACCATAAAATGTTACTGCATTCATAGGGGATAACAAAACTGTGTGCCTCACCTTGTCCATCTTCTTTGAACACCAGTTCTCTTTTTTCTGATTCATTCTCATTCTTACCTCGTCTTCTGTTTTTACCTCCCTTACCTAAATTGCAAGAAAAAAATGGAGAACCACAATTCGAAATCCTGCATGAAAAACTGTGTTGAATAAATTAGTGGCATATCAGGCCTCCCAAAAGCTTTTTTTTTTTTAAATAAGAGAATTTGATTTTTTTTTCTGAAATAGCAGATTTTCATCTAACCCACTCTATGTTCCTTGCTCTAAGGCAGTTAATTTTTATTTAAGACTTGGAAGGCGATCTCAGTGCTACAACTAATAGTAACAGCTCCTATGAGCTAATTCAGTAAAATTCAGATACAAAGTATACAAATTCCCCAATAAGGTACAAAATATAGACTATCCCCAATAAAAGTTAACACAACTACTTGTGTTTTGTTTCCAATAAATATCTATAGTTCTGCTAAGGTTTGCAGACATTTTCCCTTCCTCAGATGCATATATTGTAGTTAGCTAACAGAATTAGCTATACTAATACAATTTTCTAGTTTAGTAAGTTGTAAGAGGAAAAGTAGTACGTTAATCATTCAAATCTAGTGCATATTCAAGTATATTACACCAGAAACTTAAATAACCGTGGAAACCAAAGGCAGCTTTATACCAGTCAGAATATAGCTTACATATCATCTACAACACTAACGCCATGTAGAAAATATGGATTAACACCTAATTATAAAGCCATTAATAATAAATCACAGAACAAACACAATCTCCCTCCATTTTCAGTGTGTGTAGTAGCTACTAATGAATATCAAATTAGTAATTTAATGGAATTTATAGTGTAAAAATTATTTGTCCTCTTCCAAAGGCAATGGATGTAACTATTTTGCACATATATCTATGTGTATGTAAGTAAACAGTGACGTAGAACAGGCATAGGCAAACTCCGGCCCTCCTGATGTTTGGGACTACAATTCCCATCATCCCTAGCTAACAGGACCAGTGGTCAGGGATGATGGAAACTGTAGTCCCAAACATCTGGAAGACAGAGTTTGTCTATGCCTGACATAGAACTTCTTGCACTGAAAAGATTTGTATAACACTTTGGAAAACATTCATGCTAACAGTTTATCCTGAATTGTAGGAAAATGTATACTTTGAAGTTCAAAATCAAAATTCAAATTCATCAGCTGTTTAGACTGCAAATCTGATCTCTGTTGATGATTCTGGGAATAATATTTAACTGGAAATTGGGGTAAAAATACTTTTAACTGGATATGTATAGTTAGCTATTTAACAATTTCCATCCTGAAGACTTGACCAGGCAACAACCAAACAGGATGTGACAGCCACTAAACACTTAACCATTTCAAATAAGCAGTTATTCAGCAAGGAAGCTGGGTCTAAGAGAAACACCAAGCACACTTTATTTTCCATTCTGTCTTTTTGAAGAGTATATTTTTGTCCATCTGAGTACAGAAAAACAAAAAAAGGCCAACAGGACCTAAGAAGAATCAAGTGACCAATGTCTTTCAGGGTCTCTGATGCCCCAGGAAAACAAACATAAACCAAATAATCAAAACCAACCCAATAATCATAAGACACAGCAAATGAAAGGGAAGTAAAGGTGTGTACGGGAGGTGTCACAGTCTTAAATCACCAATTCTCGTACAGGTCCCACCCACCCAGACGGCCTAAAAAGGCTGTGTGATCCTACACACACGTGTAGTATTGAATATACGCAATAAATGCAGGACGGTTCTCTTCCAAGACACACACTTGGGAGTGAGCCCACTGAACTAGGCGGGCCTTAAATCCGAATATAAGTACTCTGGTGGGGGAGACTGTAAAGTTGCGAGGGGAGAAAGAAGGGAAGAGAAAAAGACGCGAGAAGGAAGGGTGGCCTCAAGACCCCCGCCTCTCTTCCGAAAGAGGAAGGCGACGCACTTCAACCCCAGCGGTGGGCCAGGCCCAGGGGCGCCGAAGGCAGCGCCTTATCCCGGGGTGGGACTGAGCCTCGAAGGGGAGAGAGGCGGCCAGGGGCGCCGCGTGGAGGCGGAGGTCTGGCCAGGCCTCACCTTTATTCTTCGGCATGGCGGCGGCGGCGGCGTCAGGTGCTGCTTAGCGGGCGCAGCGTCGGCAGAGGCGGGAAGGAAGGAAGCGCGAGCGGGGTCGCCCTCCGCTTTCTTTGAGCTCCTGGCTGAGGTAAGCAGAAGACCGTGTGAGGCGGTGACGCGCGTCTCGCGACAGCGGGAGAAGGGAGGCGAGAGTGCCGCGCGGGCTCCGCCGAATCCCTGCGAGAGAAGGAAGACGAGGGAGAAGCAAGCGTCGTCTCTTCTCCGTCGGCCCCAGAATGCACTTCGCTTGCGCAAGTTCCGCCAACCCGCTCGCGGCCGTCTCTCTAGCGCCCCCTTCTGGTGGGAGGAGCAAGCTGACGGACTAATGTTGTTTTGACGCACGGCGGGGGCGGTTCATTCCCTCCCTGCGTGATTACGGACAGGGAAGTCCCGTGCGTCATTGGCGCGTGAGGAACGGTGCCTGCTCATTGGCCAAAGGCCAGCCTGGCCGCCAACGCAGCCCTCTCTTTCCGCAGCAGCTGGCAAGCATTCAGAGGCAGCCTCTGCCTCCTCAGGGGAGGGCGCCCCGGTCTAGTCGCTTAAGGAACATCTTTCTCTCTTTAATTAATGGCTGTACTTCTTTTCAGTTTTTCTGAGGCTCCTGTGCCATATTGATCCGGCCCCGCGTCACTCACCAGCCATGACTTTTTAAGATTAAAGAGAAATGTAGTGGGGCTTAAATCAGTGAAGAAGGGGTTTAATTTTAAGTGATGTACAATTCTATGATTCTGTTATGATTTATTTGAGATTCCTGCATGGCAGGGGGTTGGACTAGATGATTCTCAGGGTCCCTTCCAACTCTACAGTTCTAGGATTCTATGAAACAATAGGATGAGAGAAGCCAAAAAGCCAAATACATAATGGCTGGAAAGAACTTGGCAAGTCCTATATTCAGATGGTACCGTAAATCATTTTTAACCATCTGAATACAGTATCGGACTTTACTGCCTTGAGTTAAAGCTAATGCAGTTAAGGACCAAACTAGGTTTGTTAGCTCCACATCTGTGCCCATAGGTGTTTCTAAAATCAATTTGCCAAAGGGAGTTAATCTTAATTAATCTAGCATTCTGAGTAGGGGTACTTCCACTATGCTCCCAATAAGGATCAAGGCCCCATGTTAGAAATTAGTAAAAAAAGGTAAAATCCTGACAGTTAAGTCCAGCCTCAGCCACCTATTTATCTACTTGCACTTTTTGGCGTGCTTTCACACTGCTAGGTTGGCAGGAGCTGGGACCGAGCAACAGGAGCTCACCTTGTCATGGGGGTTTGAACCTCCAACCTGATCGGCAGGCCCAAGAGGCTCAGTGGTTTAGACCACAGCGCCTACGAGGAATTAGAATAAAGGGGGAAATATCCCATTCACTTCAATGAGAGCTTCCACCTTCCTGCTACTGTGCCATTGCAGATAGGGATCCAGCAATGGGAAATGATATTCCACTGTGCACTGAAGGACACAGATATAGAGCAAATATACTGTATTCACTCAAGTCTAATGCACCATCAAATCTAATGCGCACCTCAATTTTCAGAACCTTGAAACAAAAAAAAGAGGATTTGCTGGTGAATGTAAATGTGCCATCAAATCTAATGTGTACCTTAATTTTTGGCAATGTAATTTGGCCAAAAAAGATTAACATTACATGCAAGTAAATACAGTAACATCTGGCCCTAACTCTATCTTCTGTGCTCTATTTAATGCAGATTATATTTTTTCAACCACAGGGCAGCTTTCCTTTTCCTCCCCCCCTTTGCCTGACAATTGGAGTGTTCTGAAGAAAGCTTGCTATCTTATTTTTTAATTTGATTGATCCTAATAAATGTATTGTCCCAACTCTGGATTTTGACCTTTCTTTTAGATATAATGCTAATTTGTGGACAGTGAGAAAAATAAACATAGCTCTGTCAGCCTAGATCAGTCATTTTCAAATTCAATTACTCTTGTCCAGCTGATTTGTTGGACAAATGTTTATAGACTGTGGGGTTTTTCATCAGACCTTGAAAAAGAGAAGTTATGGTATATTTTAGAGAACTTTTATCTTGTCCAATGAATCTTGTGAATAAGAAAAGATTTAGGGACCTTTTCTAAAGCCATTCTGTACATAGTACTAGGTCTATAGGGCAATGATTAGGTCCAATATACAACTGAGAACATCAGAGGTGAGATCCCTGTGACCTTTCACACATCGTTGGGCTCCAGTTCCCATCATCCGCAGCCAACATGGCAAAATGTCAAGAAATGTCAAGAAAGATGAGAATCCTGGTTGGCATCCTGGAGACAATGGAAGTGTGCGCCTTCGGGGATCAAGTCAAACCATTGCGAGAGTTGCAGCACCTACTGTGGCTGTAGAGACCAATACGGAGAAGACACATTTTTGTTGCAGATGGGGCAAATGAAGGAGTCCAGTTGTGCTGATGCAGGTGTACTATGGTGTTTCTTTTACTCTAGCAACATCTGGAGGCACCACATTAACTTCCCCTGCTCTAAATAGAATATACTGAACTCTTATCCTGTAGTTGCAGATCACAGAGGCAGATTGCTATGGACTGGCAAACTGCCTTTCAGGGAAGCTTATCCACTATTATCTTATTGAAGATCTGATAAGTTCGAAGAACTCCTGTTCTCTAGCTCAGAATTTGAAAGCCACAGTTCTAAATTATAGCTTCATCCGTTTGCAGCAGCAAAGAGAGATCAGCAGTTGACTGGTTTGGCGAGGCAAGGGCATCAGAAATCCAGTGTCACTGTAGAGGCCTAATTTAGCATACCAGTGTTAACAGTATGTAGCGTGCTACCCCACACCCCAGGTTCCCTGTGGATGGGACTTCGCGCAGCTATGAATACACTTATCAACAACTGAATTGTGTGGTGTGTTTTTTTTTCTTGGTATGTTCCATGCCAGAATATGCAGCACAGGAAGGGAGGTTGGATGGGAGATTTCATACCAATGAAGTTAAACATTTGACTTCTTAAAAACTGGCATTTTGGAAGACAAAGGTTATTTAAACATGTATATAAAGCTTACCAGCAAATGAAAACCCTGTGAATCTTTAGGTGGGTCAGGATCATTGATACTTGATGATCAAATGAATGGATCTCCATTTGCTCATGGTATTTTATTCTCCAGGTTTTCATTTGGCAGGAGGGCCCATGAGCTGGAGCTTCCCTAAATCTTCTAATTGCTCCTTTGCAAGTGGGTCTCCCTGACAGTCCAACCAAGTTCCACTGGGATTGGCTGCAGTAGGGAGTTTCTTGTTGGTTACACAAAGCTTTGGTGCAAGAAGCCTGTTCCAGAGGCCAGCATAATCATATGCAGTTTCTGAAGAGGGGTAGGAGATACTAGGTTATGCTGGACTTTGGACGTGAAGGCCATGCAAGTCTCTAACCCAGCTTCTGCCTGCTCTAGAAATTCTTCATTTACTACAGGAGTCTAAAAACATTAGTTTGGCATGTTTGCCAACTATTATTTGTGGGCACCTCTGCTACTTATTCAGGCATGCACAGTAGGCTTGAGAGCACGGAGGAGACTCTATTCCATACAACATAATGTGAACAAGCTAAGAATCAGACAACTAATGAATAATATTTGTTTTGTAATGAGAGAAGTGGCAGATTACTTGAAACGCACACACTAATATATCTTTGAAAGTTTATTTGCTGTATAAATTCAATTTCTTTTGAAGACTACAAAACCTGCCCTTTGACAAGGATACAAGCAATTGTATCTTTCAAGGCTCATCTGTGGTTATATCAGGAACATTTCTGATTACACATATACAGTATTTTTTGAAAACATACATAGCTCTCAATAAAACCATCAGAAGTTATCAGTCCTTTAGTCTCCTTATCAGCACTTCAGTTCTATGTTGCTAACAAAAGCATCCAACAGATGCTATTTTAATTTTCTACTCTAAAGGTACAATACAGCCAGGTCCTTTTGTTGTACCTTAGACTTGCATGCCATGCTGAAGAAGTCAATATAAAGAATGATTGTACATAACTGTAGAAAAATATTTTCTGATATTAAAAAAAAATCTCTTATGTAGATTCCCCCTCCCTTCACTAAAACTGTTAAAATAATTACATCCCTCATGAGTGCACTTTCCCTAGGTCAGAAGTATAAAGATAAAGCTAATCATATACATCACTTTCATGAGTTAAAAGCCATTCATTACTGCTTACCAAGGATTCACATGCCTCTGAGCAAAAGCCTTCCTTTCCATTACCAGAAAAGCAATGCTTCAGTTCATCTACTACATTTACTACAACAAAACTACATACAATTATTTCCTTATGCCCTGATTCTGTATTTAAAAATCAATTTTAAATACTTTGCTTGCTTGGTCTTGACAGACAGCTAACCTAACAAGAACGATTGTAAGAAATCTCAGTTTTCTCCTGCTCGGATATTGAGAACATAACTACTAATTTATTTTGTTTTGCTGGACATCCAACTGCGGTTCTCAAGCCCTTTCTTTCTTTCCATATCATACCTTGTAGGGAAAAGAAAATACAGTAAAGCGTACTTTTGAGATGTCATAAAACCAGTACAGTGCGTATTTGAGGAAAATCCTGCGGTTTGACATCTTGTCACAGGGTGGCTTGTTGGGCCTTGGAAAGCTGCTTCATATTACCAGAGCTATAAATTAAGCTGACAAATTCTTGCCACCTCTCTATCAGGTAGCAATAAATTCAGAATATCCAGTTTATATATTGAGAGTAATGAAAATGTAACTTCTTTACATTCATATGAGTGTCTTAAGGGTCCTGACATTTTAAAGTGGTTTCAAAGGTGCCAATTCTGAATCTGAGTAGGCATATTTATTTCTCTTACCACAGTTAAGAATACACAGGGAATATTAACTTTGTGGAAGGGAAAATGTGAGCAAGTGAAGACCAATGAAAGGGTTTTTCAGCACCATGTTCTAACCAAGTGACTATGCAGGTGATCATCACTGAAAGGATTAAAGGACTGAGTTGGGCTATTTTATTGTGAATACATTTTTTCAAACTTACCCTCCAAAAATCTTGGGTAAGTCAACAGTCCTAAACACTTTAAACGAGTTTGCCTTTTGCCATCCATCACAGAATCTATTTTAAAGCAACTAGTTTGACAATTCAATCAAATTTAGTAAACGCATGATTTCTTGAATATTTGGGGGGCTTCAGTGATAACTGCACTGTTGATACCAATATTTTAAGCAACAGACAGAAAGCAACAGCAGTAGATTGGTGGTTCCTCTCAGATATAAAAAGTAACTTGCGTTTGCAGTTATATTTTACAGTAGTTGCAAATTTTATCCTTTGGTTTAAAATCTTTTAAGAAATCAGCCTACTAAGAAATAGCGCTAAAGGGGACAGGTTTGTGAGCACTAGAGGAACTGTAAAATTACTTGGTGTTAAATAGTTTCTAGCATATAACTGAGCCGGGGTGAGCATATCCACGTGTAAAATAAGGCCAACCAAATCAATGGTTAAATTTAAATACGTTTCCGTTAGTTGAGGGACTTCTTTACAGAAAATGAAAATGAGCCTCCCTGATCACTGCCTGAAGTATTCAGAAAAAGCCAGAATTGAAGCAGTACAACTTATCTTCTGAATCATGTGCACCTATACATCTTTTTTACAGGATACTGATTCTCCTTGTGAGTATGAGACAGTCAGTGCAACACTGAAACCATTTTCCATTCCCATATTAATGCATTACTACACAGCAAAGAAAAGCTGGATGTAGACAGTAAAAAAATTCTGGATTTGGATGTGTCTTGTTTGAAACAAGCCAACATTATTGCTGTAGAGTGTTGTCCAGAAAGCTAACTTGTTATAAAGCTGAGTTTAGGTAGAGGAAGGAGTGCTTGTATAAGAAAAAGGGTGTAAGTTAGTAACTAGGGACTAACTAATTGCTGCTCCTACACAAGGCGCAAGGACTGTGATCCAGCAGGTGGCACCTGCTAACAGAGGAAGAGGGGAGGTATTTTTTTCTGGACTCCCCGTCCTGCCTATGGCCCTCAGTGCCCCTGAAAATTAGTTCTGGAAAGGAGAAGGAGTGGGAAATCAACAAATAATCCCCATTGTTCTTCCTTCATTAGTGGAAATGTTCTGCTGGAGCAGCAATGCTAGGATGAACAACTGAATTTCACTCTAGGGAGACATAGTAACGAACACTCGCCTAAAGCAGTTCACATTTTTCTAGGGTCTGGTGAGTTTTCACTCAAGAGTAACATTTTCAGATTTACAGTGCAATTCTGTTGCATATTTACTCAGAAATAAATCCTATTGTGTTGATCAGGGCTTACTTTCTAGTAAGTGGGGTTGCAGCCTGAGTGGCCCCAGATGAGAAGCTGGATGTCGCAAAGCCCAAGCGAACAATGCAAAACTGGATATACTTGAATCCAACTTGTGCAAAGTTATTTTGTAAACATAACTTTAAGGGAACAATTTAAATTAAGACGTGCCTCTTTCTCAAGAGCAAAGCTTCCAAAGCAGAATGATGACTTATGAATAGATCTAATGCAAGTGCAAAAAGACAAGCATCTTTAAAGCATCTGACAAAAAAAAAAACCTTCAATGACAAAGCAATCCCTGAAAGAGGTCTTCCTTTGCACGAGACTAGAACAGTTTCCTACAGGTTCGTGAAATGTGTTAACTAATTTGAGATCACAGGTAGAAAGCCCAAGTTATTGCAAGAAATCAGTTCAGTTTCCCAAGGCAATTGTTCGTTAATGCCAAGGAGAACAATATTGATATCTCTTACGTTGCTATTGAATTATTTTAAAATGATTTGCCAAAATACTGGATTTTAGCCAATAGCTGCAAGCATTTTAGCATCCTTATCAAATTTAGGATATGATAGCTATGTTACAACTTAAGCTAGCCCATCTATGACAAGATTGAATAAGCTTGACTATGGAAATGATATGCTTCCTTCCTTTGGGCTGATTTAAGTTATTTGTGGGGAACGGAGTATTTTAAAAAAAATGCTGAGTTTTTTTAGCTTGCCTCTTCACAAGTCCAGAGACACAAATGGAATGTCTGATTAAACAGTTATGAATTGCGTCGTAAGTGCTTCAGAGGTATTATTGTGCTGATCAACTAGTAGTTGAGGACTACTCTAGTTAAGAATGAAATACACGAAGGCCCACAGAGCTAAAATAGCAGCCTATTGAAAATATCTGATTAAAAATAGTGTAAAAGAAGCATAAGATGTTTGGGTCCAGTATTGCCTTTCCACTTAAAAAGGGGTCTGAGAAACAGCAGAGGCTTACACAGGAGGACAGGGAGATGTCTGCCAATTCCCCCTGCAGCCCCCCAGCACCAATTCCTATGCTGATACTCTGAATCCACAATATTAGATCAATACTTCAGAGACAATATTCAGGAAACCCAACTAGAAAAGGTAGCTGGCTCATTCTTTGCACAAAACACTCCAAATCACATGAATGAAGAATAAGGGATGTTCACTGCCCAGATATTTTAGTTCTACCACAGCTACATGAAATGTCATTGAGTAACAATTGCATCTTTAACTATGAGATTGAGGACAGAGGGCATGAGCAATTTTGGATTTGTTGCTGCAAGGAAGATTGCTGGCAACTTGTCTAATTATTAAAAAGATTTCCAAACATAACAGAAGAAAACTGGATTTCAAAATGCAACAAATAAAGAGACAGTAAATTAAAGGCCTCTGGGTGGCTAGATTAGCAGCTTCTAAGCACAGGCTTGATTTGCAGACTAGTCTGATGTGGAAGGAAAGAAAAAGCATGCTTTCGAAATACTATTTATAAATAAAAAATAAAATAACCTGGAACAACAAAACCAAAGGAATTGCATGAGTTTGTAAGGCAAGGCATGATGCAGAGCACTAGAAGTTACTACAAGAGGAAGACTAAGAATACTATATGGGGCTGAGTGACCTTAGAAAAGGTAAGCATTTGTTAGACCCAAGAAAACTACTACTCACTGCCTATCTTGCTGCTATTTTGTTTAACACACTGAATTAGGACTAAATTGTTTTCAAAACTCAGAAACACTGCTATTAAATAAAAAAAAATTCTTTGGCAGAACTCTGGGATGATCCGTCAAAATTATGCTGTACTTCAACATATCGAACTTTTTAGTAAATACAACTTCAATATTTCCCAGAAAACAAGTACTCCAAGACAATTCAAACAAGCTGGGAACACAGACCTTTCCCCACTTTCTCATTAAAATAATAAAAACAAAGTCCAGGCCCCACTGTGGTCTTCAGGCTTAGTCATCAGTTATGTGTGGTTAGGATTGTAGCCTTAGCTGGCCAGCTGATTGACTAGCAATGACCAAAAGTCCAATGTTAATAGCAGAGCCACTAGGAAAGGCTAAAGACACTGGGCACATCCCCATTCAACTCAAATGCCATTCTGCTTTGGATTGCAAGCTGAAAATAGCCCAAGTTCAGCCAACCTCCTAATTGCAATTTCCTGACTTTTTTTCTTTTGCTGGCATGCTCATTAACAGATAATGCACTGCTTTAGCTTTAAATGTTCCATTTCCCACCCTATTTCAGTTTAGCTCTGTGGAAGAGTTATCCCTACTCTTGAAGCAGCAAAGTTTTGGGTTTTAGATGACCAATTACAACTAAACACAACAAAACTGGTTAAACTATTTTGCCATGGTGTCCAATGTCCACAAAAAGGACATGCACACTGGAGATACACAGTTGCTTTTTCATGTCAGTACAGATTCAATTCCACATGTCTGATGGTGAGAAACCTAATGTGCCATTAAATCCGTCAACAGCTCTGGATTCCCATGACTTCTAACCATATGTCTGTGGAGAGACATACACAAAACACATTCACAGAATTACATTCAATAGCTGTTTAACAGTCAAGCTGCTTTAGAGATGTTAACCATATTGATTAACCATTTAATCAAACGTAATTGTCAAATTCAATTAGTCTAAATAGAAGGCATGTAAAAGGAAACAGTACAGAAATGTACTGCTTATGAAAAGTTTACAAAAACATATAAAATGCTGGATGGCACAAATAATACAGTGCTAATATAAACATACTGTTTAAGCTAAGTGCTTAACATAATCTGTCCATCCATACATGTAACGAAGAATATTTTAAAGGGAGTAAAAATATTCCCTATAAAAATAATGCTATATGGGGAGAGAGTGCTTCATTCAGTGTATTTAATGTGACGGGTGTATGGAATTCTACTATCTCCATGAATAGTTCATTTCCCATTGATTCCACTTTATATTCCATCTGAAGGGCAATATTTTGCCACTGATAGTTTAAAGCAAGAACAGATGAAAGCAGGAGCAGCAGCATAATAGGTACCAGCTGGAACAGTGTGCTTGCAGGTATCTTGGATATGTGCTACCTGTTGCCATGATTTGTGCTATCATCGTATTATGGTACCACATTTTTCAACTAAGGTCACTTCACAGGGCAGTTGAGGTAATTTTTTTGACTCCTCTTCGCTGAGCAAGGGTAGAACGGCCCACTGGCTCTAAAACTGGCGACTGATTGCGGTTCAATGCTGAGTATGTAGCAGCCATGGCACCCTAAAAATAAAAAGGTTGAAAAAATAATTGTAATGTGATTCAAAATCAATAAAAGTGATTAGGGGCTATTTTTAGTTTAAACAAGCAGCACATTATAATGTGCAAATTGACCCACTCTTCACAAATCCAACTTTTTTTTAACACTGAAGCGTCGTTTCCACAGCTCTAGATTTATTTTGTGTCATTTTGGTTCACATTGCCCACAGTGTCTGGGGATATAGTGACTTGAGTTTTCTTTCCCCCGCTACCAATTCCTTTTCCTTTGTGTCTTTTAGATTATAAGCCTAGGGAGAAGGACTCTCTAAACACTCCATGTTCCGTATTCTATTGGGCATTTTTACATTTTGATCCTGCAGGCCAGAGCTGGTGACAAATAGAATAATACAAACTAGGTACATTTTTACATTGTTACTGAATCCACAGACATCTATAACTGAATTGTGATTTAAGCTATAGAGAAGGGAGTCCCTGTTTAACAGTGTAACAGTTTGTTTCCCCAGTGATGGAAGTACTATTACAGAATTTCAGCAAATCAGTGCTGCAAGTGGTATGTAGCTTCAGAAAATCTAGCAGGCACAAACAACAAAACGGAAGTAGAAACTGCAGTTTAATGGGGCGAGGGGTAGGAATAGTAATGGGACACTCTATGGAATGGAAGTGCAGCCAGTGACAGGGTACTTGGGAAAATGGAAGGATATGCAGGCAGATTGCAAATTTAAAGGGGGGGGGGGAGATGAAAAAACACAGTTATACAAATGCGTGTTTTTACCTTCACAAGATGTGGAGCATCTTGCCTGTTTAGCTGGAACTGAGGCAACTGGTCACAGTGGACAATCCATGGATGTCTCAAGACCTGGGCAGCAGTCAACCTCTGATGAGGGTCAACATGAAGCATTTTTGAAACCAAGTCCTATTAATAATATAACAGAACTAATTAGGCATGCGTTTTAAGGCTTAAAATATGCAACAAATCTAAGATTTTGAATCTCACAAAACTACATACACTCAGATAAAAATGTTTCAGATTATTCATTTCTCATATTTCCAAATATATTTTCAAATGCTATAGGGATAAAGGTCTGTTATCAAGAAAGAGGAGCAGGAATACAGAGAGACTTCTTAAAAACATCTGGAGGATATTAATTTAAATAAATCACCATTCAGCAACATACTAGAGTTCCAATGGTGGTTTGTTTGTTTAAGTTGTCCATCACATTTTAAAGACATAGTCTGCAACTTCTATCACTGGAAGGAAATGCATATTCATTTATAATTTATAAGATTAGTGACATGCCCCCCAAATATCCTAAGCATGGTCTGTAACTGAGTGGGTGGCAGGGCTGAAAGCATCTTCTGTTTTCAGCAAGCTTTGTCCCTTTTTGCTTAGCTCCTCCTCTCCCCCCACCTTCTGCATCTGCAGATAAGGCATCAGTGCATCTGTCTACTGCCTCATATCTTTACCCTGATTGCAAGTACCTCCATCCTCATTAAGTTCTATTCAGCTGAAGACAATTCCTGTGAAAAGCCCACATTTTCCTAATCTTGGAAGAGTGCTTCCCCAATTCTTGCAGCTGTGTACTTCCAAGTGTGTGCATTTACTTCCAAATAAGTGACTTAAAGGGAGGAAACAAATTGTGTCTTCTGACCTCAGTCTCATGTACCATCACATATCATTCCAGAGGAATGCTAGACTCTCAACAGTGGCTTTCAAGGGGTTGCAGGAGTCAAGAAAGTGCTGTTTCAGGACCAGAGTTCTGCTGATCTCTCTCTAGATCTAATGCAAGGGATGCCCATTTGCCTCGTTTCTTTTATCATGGACATAATTTTACTTAAATGCTCAACTTTGATTATCTACAGTGATGTAGTCTTATAATCATCTAGTTGGTTAAACAATAAATTGTTGACTATTTCAGATGTCGCCATGAAACGTTATACAAAAACACATCTAACATACAACGGATAGAACATATATGCTACCTTTGCTGTATCTGAAACAGAATTCCAGTATCCACCACTGAGAGAGAACTTTCCACTGCCTATTCGTGCCAAAATTTCTTCTGGAGTATCATCAGGACCATTTGCAAATGGAGTGTAGCTAGAAATAATAATAACAATCACAAAGATTTTGAGTTCCTTGTTAACTTCCAGCCACTACAAGTTGCAACGACACTAAAATAGTAATGCATATTCATATTATGGGGAAATTCATGTTAGGAAGTAGCTTGTCATCTTTACTGAATTCAGCAGACTTAGGAAAGTCAGCAGAGGGGCTTTTCGGTAGTGGCACCCACCCTGTGGAACGCCCTCCCATCATCATATGTCAAGGGGATAAGTAACTATACAACCTTCAGAATACATCTGAAGGCAGCCCTGCAACGTTTAATGTTTTATTATGTTTTTGTATACACTGGAAGCCACCGAGAGTGACTGGAGCAACCCAGTCAGATGGACAGGGCAGAAATAAAAGAGTTATTAATTTTATATAGAAAATACTGAAACCTATTCAGTATTGCTATTAGCCCTGCAGCTTCATCTCTCATCACCACTATCTGCCTCATGAATGAATGACTGGGGAGAAGGAACAAGAAGGCACAGCAGAACAACGGGGCAAGGGGACATGAGCAGATCTCAAGGCAACAGAGTAGGACAGAGTATATACACAGGCAATACCTTGTGGACACAAGAGAATATCAACTTAGTTTTGAAATTCTGAGATGAAAAGCTACAAGAACCTCTAATCCACTTTTACAAATTAATGTAACAATTTCCAATTTAGAACCTACAAACATACCCAGTCAGCATTGTATAAAGCAGAACACCAAGGCTCCATATGTCACATGCAGCATCATAGCCTTGCCTTTTTAAAACCTATGGAAAGCAATGTTTTCATTAGTTTCTGAAGAAAAAGCCAATTCCTTTGGTTATGAAAAATGGGTGGAATCCAATGCAGCACAAGCAGGCATCCACTCATCAACAGTTTTTCTTCTAACCCTCTTCTTTCCCCACTGTCTCCTGCACACATCCAACATCTGCTCCAGAGGGTGGGTGACCCTCCAGAGCAGATTTATTATTACCTAAAATGTGCAAGTATTGAAGGAGTGAGAATCTTCTATTATACATTTAAGAAAAAATGTGTGAGTTATTTAAAAGTCACTCCACTGAAGCAAGCACACAGGGTGAAGACAATTCCACTGTACAGCCACCACAGGACTGTTTCAAAAAGAAATACGAAACAGGAAAATTCTGTTCAAGTAAAATAAGAACCCTCAAAAGACTACATCAGTATAGAAGTACACTAAAAGGGGGAGGAACTATATTGTTTCTGCTTAATAACTATGAGGTAAACAAAGCATTAAATCATTTGTGCACCGCCTGATGTATCAACAGTCTCAAAACTCTTAAAAAGAGGGGGCAGGAATGCCTTGTGTTCTACCTCTAACTCTGAAAAGCACTGTGGCTTGCGCAGCCCAATATATAGGGCCAAAACGGAAGCCCAGGACACATGTAACTTTACCCAAGTTAAGGAATCAGAAGCAGGTCATAAGACTGCACACTCTCACCTCCACACCAAAGAACTATACTGATAGTTACCTCAGGAGCAACAAAATTTGCTGTGTAACAAGGAGTCATTAGAAGGCCATTTTCTGCTCTCAGCTGCTTTGCAAAGCCAAAGTCACAAATTCGAATAGATTCCGGATTGCCAGATTCATCAACATAAAGGATGTTGCTAGGTTTCAAGTCTCTGTGTACAACCTAAACCAACCAAACAAACATGGCTGTTGTTTCTTTTAAAAGCATGGAATTCTTATTTTGTATGTCCTTCCACATTTAAAAAGAATATAATGTATCCAATATCAACATCCCTTTACTGCAAAATAAATTAATTGAGCATAGTCTATCATTTTGGGTCATATATATATATATATATATATATATTCATGAGCATTCATTCTTACGCGTTAATTATCCATAAGGTACTTGTATGCTTGCCCTTATTCACCATATCTACTGAAAAGTTATGAACTGGCTCTTGGGTTCCTATTTACACAAACTAACAAACTATTGCAAACTAGCATCTAATTAGTTAATGCTTACAGATCAGATGGGAGAATTTAAAATAAAATGAAAGCTTTAAGAGCTGTAACAATGGAATAACTTATCTGCTGTATTAACTAGGTAGTGCATTTTAAATATATCCCTCAAGAACGCAGACTTACTCCTTGTGCATGAAGATATTCAACAGTTTTTGTTATTGTCAGTAGAACAGCACTGGCTTCTCTTTCTGAAAAAAATTTTTGCCTAAGGATTTTGTCCAACAGCTCTCCTCCTTTCATAAGTTCTGTTACCAGGTACACACATTTCCCATCATCGTACACCTGAAAAGTGTAACACATTATTTAAGTGCTCAGTTGTGCACAGAGTTGTATTCAACATTAGTCATACTCCGAGTACACCCACTGAAATCGAAAGGCATAACAGTCTTCATTCCACTAACCCAGCAAGTGCATTTGCAGACTCCTAATGAAAGATTAAATACTGTACATGTCAAAAGCATCATATTTATGCCTGAATTGCAATAAAGCTGCTAATCATCTACTTACATCTTTGAGAGTAATAATATTTGGATGCTGTCCGTATCGTAGTAGGATTTCTATTTCCTCTGTGGGATCTCTTTTACTCTTGTCTATTATCTAAAAGAGCAAACATATTTGAACCAATAACTATATTATTAACTCAGTTTTCCCAATGTCAATATTGTTTCATACCTACAACCACTGTTTTAAGTCTCTCAGAGGATTTGAAACAGCATTTTTGTGTGAAGAGCCACCCTTCTTCAAACCAGTTTTTCTTCTAAGCTCATAACACTTTCATTAATTGGGTGTTTGCAGATTTCTGCTTTTCCAGTTCCTCAATCTCCTTTAGCTGCCGAAGCCACCTCACCACAAGCCTATAACAGTCTCCCCTCATCTTAACCTATAGCCCTCAAAATGCTTCTCAGCCTCTGTTACCCAATTACCTCAGTGCACTGAGAATGTGCTAACATTATGGATGCTTGAAACAATTAATTACCTTTACTGCATATTCCATATTTGTTGCTTTATGTATACATCTCTTGCACACCGAATAGGAGCCAACTCCTATATCTTGTTTGACTTCATATCCATCAGTAAACTGAATGCTGTTCCTGTGTAACTGCTACCAAAATAACATAATCAATTAATGCATTCTTTACAAATATCCAATTTAGATCTTTATATTTTAGAACAAATCTTTATCAGTAATGAATTGTTTGTACAACTAATAATATTGAACTTTTAAAAGGAAGCATTTTCCACTCTGATTTTCACATCCTCTCCAACCTAAATAATATGTTCAAACACACTGAATAGTGTGGAAAGACACAAACGGCTGGTTTTCATATTACCCCTTGGTTCAGCATATAGTTCATTTGCTCCTTCCTTTACATGTGTGGGGCAACAAGCAAGGAAGCTGCAATCGAAACTAGGAACTATGCTTAATCGCTTCCAAACAAGCTGGAATATAGAAGTTAACTTTCAACCATTGCTACATAGTCTGGCTTCTATGGAAGCCATTAAACAGTTTTCCACTCTAGCCTCTGCACACAACACTAATTCGTGGTTTTAGGCAACCTTCACAAACCTGGTCCCCTCCATTTGTTTTGAACTACAGTATCTAGAGGACACCAGCTTGCCAAAGGCTTGTTTAAGGTTATGTGCCCCAAAGCATTATTAACTGATAATTTTTATTTTCTGAATAAAATGTCTCAAATTGGACATAACGAAAAGGCGAATAAAATGTTTAATAACACATGCAAAGTAGAACTGGTCTGTTATGAGCACATAAGTAGTGAAAGCTATTCAAATTAAACTGATAGAGCCAAAAACAAGGACAGAATATGAGAGAGAAAAAGCAGTCTACTTGTTTACTTTGCATGTGGAAATAACTTCAAGACATTAAGTAGCTTGAGCTCTTGAGATACAGCAAGCTACAGATAACAAAAACAAAAAGAGATTAATGTCACAGAAATACTTCCATGGCCTTCTGCACAGCAAGGACTTTTTTCCTCATGCAAACCAGTAATATAATCAGCTTGAGGAAGAAATGCATCCACTTCCAAATATCATTTTCTGCATGTGGAAATCCTTCAATATGTGAAACTTGATTATCTATCCTTTGGGCACAGCTTGTGCATACATATTGTGCAAGCAATATCTGATCTCCTTGCAGGCCCCTAAATACCAGCCAATGCGAATAGTTAATGACCATTCACCTGAACAATCGAGTGCCCAACAGATGTCTGCATTGCTTGACTTTCATCATCGGTTGCGATAGCTACAAAACTGAAGCCCCGAAAAAGTTGGTGAGCATTAGCACTAGGTGGAATACCAGGTGAATCTGGGAAAAAAAATATTTTATTTTATTTAAGATATTCCTCTTCTAGAAATATTTCACAAAAATGCCTAAGGCAGTTTGCACAAAAAGCTGCGTTTCAAATTATGATCAGAACAAAACAACAATATGACAGGCAACAAAGATCAGAATATTTTAAAAAGCGGCATACCATTTTAGTCAGTTGTCAGGTCAAATACATGACGGAACAACCCAGTCATCATATCGTGCTGGAAGGTAACAGTGAGGGATAGGCCTCTCTATCTAAAAACTGAGTCCCAGGAATGGTAACTGAAAAGGCCATCTTCCCTATCCCAACCAAATGGAACACCGATTTTGGTAGAACATGAAGGACACAAGATCTTGGCAAGAAAGACCTGCTGCATACTCAAGTCAGATTAAAAGGACACCTATGTGTCAGGTAACACAAAACCAAGGGAGTAACACAAAATTGAGGTTGTTTGCCTGTTTCTCATGTATAGCAACTGTGTGACTGATTTATTTCATTTGTATACCCTAGACTCATAAAAGTTAAAAATGATGCATGTGATTAAGATTAAAACTGTAACTTTCCCAAACCACCTGAGAAAACAGTATATATATATCTACCTTTTGGAGTTTTTGCTGTAAATTCGGGATCAAAATAAAATGTGTCTTCAGGTCTACCAGTTGCTGGTTTAAATGGTGGATTAATTTCTCTTCTGTACAATTTCTAAGACAAATATATTTAACACGTTAGAAAGCTGTAACACAATTAACATGAAATGTTGTAAGTGTGTTTTACTCCGTTGTGTGTACTTACATTCCAGTCTATTGTGGAGAAAAATGGATGCCTCTTAATTTCCTCAACTCCATCAGGACCTGCACCTATCCGAGGTCAGCAATGAACATAACAGCAGATATATTAGGGATTTGTTTAGCTTAATGTTGAAGTATGTAGTAGATAACTTAATTAAATTCTTTACCTAATCTGTTTGCAGGGTTTCTCTTGAAAAGCATTCGGAGAAGACTCTGAGCTTCTGGACTTAAAAACTGAGGCATTCCAAGTTTGGCTCTGTAGAATAAAAACACATTAACCGTATACAAAGTTTATAGTGGAAATGCCACGTTCATTTGTTTTAAACTCAACACTTGGTGAACAGCAAATGCTGCACAAGCAGGCTTCCCCTTCTGCAATGGCGCATCCCCCTTTCCTCCCCTCTCCCTGAAGCCTTCCCTGTGCCTCCAAATTCTGCTCCAGAGGGTTGGAGGATCCTCAAAAGTACACCAGGTGAAAAGTGGGGGTGGGCGACAGGGGAAAGGAAACAAGGGGAAGTCTGTTGCACAACTGGGTGGAAACTACTAGCTGTCATTCCTGCCTGAAAATAAAGTAGGTGAAAACACACAAAAAGGCCCAAATGTTGCTTCCACACAAAAATTCCTATTCCAACTGTGCGATCCTGGAACTTCAGAAACTAAACATAATGGAAAATTATGGAAAGGAAACACAAATATTGTATTTCATTGCCATCTATGGTCTCTCTTAATTTAATTTTTCACATGCATTGGTAGGGTTGTGTATATCCAGCAGCCTAAAAATCTCTCTCTCTCTTTTTAGCATGATAGCAATGCCAGTAAAGCCAAAGGAGGAATTAGTAAGAGAACAGAACGCCTAAGATCACTCCTCAGTACTCATGCTTCTGCTAACTTTCACATGTACTTTCCACTCTTCATTTCAGTAACTGGAATTCATAAACAGAAAAGGAACGCTATGAGTGAACACTATGAACTACAGCAATGCTTTAATAGGCCACACTCAATGTAAAAGGTACTATGATGGAATACATTCTTGTTTAATCCGTTGATCCTGTTCCCTGAAACCAGTGAGGTAAACTGCTTGGATCACTGCAAACCAACTGGGAAAGGCTAACTGGTTCTTCTGTAACTAAATGAGAATCATTTCCTGGAACAGTTTCTGCAGGAATTCCATTGGTTTGCATCTAGCAAAGAGACACTGATTAATTTTAGCTCAACTAACTAGAAACACACAATGTCCTTGGAATGTTATGATTAACCACTTCGCGTTACAGCAGATTCTTCTGAAAATATTTGATTCATAACCGGTTACTGTTGAGCAAAACACAACCCTGCTCCAACCAGAAACTTTCTAGATTATACAGCTGCATGAATGAGAGCCATCTTGTTTCTTTTTTGACAGTTATATACAAAAACATGCCTTGATAATTTAGCACAAAATAGACACAGAAAATCTGTCTTTGATTCAGGCTGATCATGGCTAAAGAAACCAAAGTTATAAACTGTGGAATAAAATGATAATATCAGTAGAGGGGGAACAGACAGACTAAATATGAAATACAATCACAAGTTTATAAATTATAAAAAACCAGACCCCTTATGGAGAATTAAGTCTAGCGCCATGCAAAAGTACTGGGTGGTATTCAACCACATTTTACTCACTGTAGACCCATAAAAATTAACAAACATGACTAATTTAGGCCCACTAATTTCATTGAGTCTACTCTGAGTAAAACAAAGCTGAATACTATCCTCTGCCTTTATCACAGGAGTGGTAGGTAAGACATAGTGACCAAGAAAGTATGAGAGTGTATATACATAGCAAAGACCAAAAGACATTCAAGTTGCTTCAGAAGTATAACAATAGTAGTCAGATATAGATCTATTATATGACCAAGTCTGATATATTGATATATGACTACAGCCAACCTAGGCTATAGGTATATTCCACAGTATCAAATTTTGTATCCAGATTGAAAAATAAAAAATGCATTAAGTATACCAGAGGTATACTGTAGCTAGATGATAATCTACAATGCAAGCCTTAATTTCACCCACTTGTCAGGAGTGTTAGAATTAAATCAGTATGCAAGGATAAGGATAGGTTTCAGAAACAGGAGAGGCACCGGAAGGACAAATGGTTTATGACAGTAGTAACGAAAAGGGAACGTTAAGACATTTTTCCACTAGAATTTTCAGGATGGTGAAAATAATAACAGATCAAGGAGAATATAATTTGGTAACTTTTAAAGGAGATAATGGGACTGCAAATACATTATTATGTATTAGAGAAGTACTGGACTAAGTGTCCGTACAGCTTTTGATAGGAAGGACAGTAGAGTGGAAAAGGACATTAGCAGGATGCATTATGGAGTCAGGATATAAAATGAGGGAATAGTAGAAATTAGAGATTGCAGCATGGAGGGCATCCCCAGTAGAATACGTGATGAGATATACGTATAAGAAGAGTGTACTCACTTGAGAATCAGTGTCATGGTTTCTTTTCTGTCTTTCCCTTGGAAAGGTAGAGTACCAGTGAGCATTTCAAACTGTATAAAGTAAAACTTCCATCAATCATATTAAAAGACCAGGTAATTTCTTTTCAACATCACATTTGATTGTTGTAACCCACCCTGGGACCTTAGGGTGAAAGGTGGGAAATAGATAATAACAGCAACAACCACCTTCCTCTCTTTGACAAAACTAGTAGAACCTTGTTTATAAAACAAATAGTGCATACCAACCAATAACTCTGCATAATAATGTTCTGCAGCATAACTTTTTACATTTTCAGGAGTTTAACACATCTACCTTTGATGCAGTCAGTGCATGTTAACCTAATTCAGATGCTAGTATCTAGTTGTACATTTCTACATCTAATGTGCATTTGAAGCTAAAAATAAAAAGGCTGCTATTTTGAATAAAGCACACTTTTCATTTTGTCTACTTGTAAGAAAATATTGCTGTTGTCTTAAATCTGAGCAAACACAAACTTTGTACGTGATTTATGAAAAAATATCCACTCTCTTGATAGCTCAGTTGGTAGAACATGAGACTCTTAATCTCCGGGTTGTGCATTTGAGCCCCATGTTGAGCAAAATATTACTGCACTACAGGAAGTTGGGCTAAATGACCCTCATGGTCCCTTCCAACTCTACAATTCTCCAATATAAAAAATGTGCTTGTGTTAACACCCACAGAGTTAAGTGTACATCAGTAGGTTATAACAAGTCTTTTATTCTGTAAGGGTCAATAAAAAGGCTGCTTACTACTCTATATTTATTCTAATCATTAGGTGTATCTTAACTTATTTTGGGTTCTAAGTTTCTCAGAACTGATCTATTTAATCTAACTGAGAGCAAGACTCAGGAACTTATGCTTCCTTTTAGTAGCCTTGCCTCCCATGCCAGTTAACTAGGGTTAAGTAGCATGTTAGAACTAATATTAACTATGGTGTTCCTTAACCCAGAGTCTAAAATTGTGGCCCTTAAAACTGCATCAAAGTTAACTTTAAAATAAGAGTACAGAACATTTCTGTCAAACAAATTTATCTGTTATGTAATTAAGGAAGTATTATTGAATTGCATCCAACTAAGAAACAATGTAAAAGTCAGGGACAACAGTGTACAGCGGGCCCGCAACTTAAAATCACTTTACTTATGAAATCGCAACCTTATACGGGTAGGGTGGGGCAATAAATTGGAAAATGGAGAGCGGGGAAAACCTGCCGTTCCCCAATCTTCATTTATTTCCGCTACCCACCCACCCGTGCTCCCAGCAGGTTTTCCTGCTGTGCAAAGTGTTTTTTAAGCCCTCCACCTCACTTATTGGGCTCTCGGAAGGTGGTGGGAGGGCTCCAGGAGCATTCCTGTGGCTCTCCCATGAGCTTCCCAGAGCCTGGTAAGCAACCCCTCACAGGGGCTGGTTCTGAGGGTTCCTGACTTTGTGCAGTTTTGAATTTGCCTTTCCATGTAGACCCCCAGAACCGAACCCTCATGTAAGTGGTAGGCCCACTGTATTGCAAAATATCATTTCAGTTTGCTATCATATATACGTATAGGGCAAAATTCACCTAACAAACCTGGCCCAAGGGCTTCTGTTGCACAAGAGGGCTTTCCCCTCCCCCTATGTGGCCCCACCTCCTGAAATTGGCTCAGGAAGGGGCGTTGGGAGAACCTCCAGAACAGCATGTGGGGAGAGGGGAAATTGTTCCATCTAGAAACTGATATGTTTGAAAGGAAGGACCCTTAAAAACAGAACCAAGTTGCTTAAAATACTGTACAAAAAATAAAACCTGCCCTCTGCTTTTTCAACTGGCTGATCTGCAAAGATTCCACTTAAGGAATGTATTTGTCCCTATGGACCCAGGTAGAAAGAATCTGTGGGTCACTTTTTTGAACTGCAAGTTGTACAAGGTGCCCAGGGAGGACAGATTCTTTTTTTAGTTACTCTAGGTGGATGACTTGCTGCAATTCTGATCTATTACTGTTTAAATGGTGAGTCTCAGGAAAAGTTATTGATAAGATAGCTAAGTACTTTCCATCCTCAGTAATATTAAAACTTACAATAAAGTAAGAAGTCTTTTTTTGTAAATCTATTTGTTATTCTTACTATGCAATTGTATCAACTTCTATAGGATCTACTTCTTGTATCAACCTTTATGACTGAAAAAAAATCAAAGCCATTCTTTGTAAATAATGGGTTGCATTTTAAACATCTCAGTTTTGCTTTAAAACATTTGATAGTAAGCTTAAATTAAAATCATTTTGTAATATGCTGTGGTTTTTAAGATTTATATTATTTATAGTTTTGTCGGACCAGGGATTACTTCTCTGTGTTGTCTTGATTGCATTCAACTATAGGTACTGGCAGTATTTAGTCCATCATAGTCTAATGGTATTTATGCACCTATGAAATACTGTAACCAAAATATTGTAGAACCCAGTGGTGGCTTTGTAAATTGCAGACAAGAGTGACAGAAGCAGCTTGAGCTATTTGGCCTTGGTTTTTAATTTTTTGTGTTTGATGAAAAAAGGTTGTGGATAAGGAGCTGCACATCTTTTTCAGAATGAAATACCGTATTTTTTCCATCTATAAGATGCCCCCATGTATAAGACACCCCCTATTTTGTGGGGGCTCAGATTTAAGAAAATGGGGGAGATGGCCCCGTGGATAAGACACCCCCTAATTGATGACATTATTTTTTGGGGGGGGGGGAACTAGTCTTATACATGGAAAAATACAGTAATACTACCACTGAAAGCATGAAGTTCTTCTCTTTCCTACTATTTTCTGGACTAGAAACTGCTACTTCTGAAGTATTTACATTTAAAATGAATGAAATTTACCCCCAAGTAAATGAGCCAAGGATCGGGGATCAAGAGACTCTACCACCACTTTCAGTTCATCAGAAACCTACCATTAACACTCCAAAAGACCACCAGTCTGCACTCTGTGTATGCCCCCGCCGATTAACCACTTCCGGGGCCATATATTCTACTGTTCCACAGAAGGAATACGCTTTTTTCTCATGATCAATAGACTCCTTGCTTAAACCAAAATCTGGAGAAAGAAAGCACAATGAATTTAGTAATCTTATGAGAATATGCAAAGTTTTGAAAACAGGTTCTTTATACTTTGCATGTGTTTCACCAGCATAATTTCATTTCCCCTCTCTAGTGCTGTTTATCACACTAAAAGAAAACTATCTACAAATTATTTATGTAGTAGAAGTTTGTTTTTACTTACCTGTCAATTTAATATGTCCTTCTTCATCAAGTAATATGCTATAAAAAAAGAAAAAGCTTGTTTTTTAATTGTTTGAAACATAGTTATGTTGACTTTCTTTACAACAAATAATGACTGTCAGAGAGCACACTGGGGGGATTAAAAATCTAGAGAGAGAATATGGTATTTCTATCATATTCAAAATAAAAGGTTCTTACTTTTCTGGTTTTAGATCTCTGTATATTATTCCAAGACTATGCAAATGATCTAAAGCAAGTGCTAATTCAGCCAAGTAGAATTTGACGTCCTCTTCTGTGAACATCACCTAGAAGAGAAAATGCATAATACTTGTCTAAAGTTAATACAGAGCAACAGTTTCTATGATTAGAAAATATTGGAGAGTCCCCCCCCCCCAGTTTAAACTTAAATTGAAAACTAAAAATTATATAAGTGTTTATAGTTGTGTATATAAACATGTTTATAAAAGTCACTTGCACTGTCAAGTAAGTGCATATTAATGCAACAGACTTTGAATTCTGATGGGTGCATTTCTATATCAGCTGTCCAAGGATAATTCAGCAGTACACTTGTTACATCTCTATTCCCCCACTCCCCACCCTCCAAAATGTTTAAGTGTGGAAAGCAAAAGGGAAGAAAGAAGAGACAGAAGAGAAGAGATGTATGAACATAGACCATGCAGTGTAAAGTAATTTAGATTCACTGGTACAATTAATTAAGAAATCATGGCAAATATTTCCCTGAACATTTGAGCACATTCCATAAAATAAACACAACCTCTATTAATAGAATTCAGAATTGTGACAACAATATATGAAACATTTACCTCTTTGGATAAGCGTGTAAACAAGTCTCCTCCTCTGAGAAAGTCTAAAATAAGGTATAGTTTCCCTTCTGTTTGAAAAGCTGAGGGGGAAATCAACATTATTTTAATAAAAGTATTATGTTCTTGGGTATGTAGGCACTTATTGACTGTTACTATTATTGCAAAGATATTGTTTTATCATGCTGGATCATTAAAAAGTTTGTTCAAGAAAGTATTAAAATGCAATGCTGCACCCTAGCTATTACTATGTTTTATGATTTTTCAAACAACATTAAAATGAACATCTTTGCTTATTATACATTATGGATAGAGTCACAGAAAGGTTTTAGATCCAGCTGTGGTATCTCTCGATGAAAGAAGAAGGGATGCAATTTTTTCCAGTTCTCTCTATTCCCCACACCTGCCATGCCATCATCCACACTGATCTGGAGGAGTCCCCAACTTTCTGAAGCTGACACTGCCCGCTGCAGGGGCACAAGGAAATCAGCAAGAAATACCTCCCTCCATCTTCCATTAGGGGACACCCTCCACTGGATTAAAAGCTCTTCCACGAGCACAAAGTTATCAACTATATTCTACTCTATACAGCGTGTATCATATTTGTGGCATACAGATCAAAACTAGCACGCAAAGCAATTTTTATCTTGGCCACAGCAATGTTAAGATTCATATGTATTTTATGCATTCAAAAAAGTTTTTAGAAGTTATGAGATATTTGACGCTTTAATGCAAAACTGCTCTGTGTTTTGTATGTACTATGCAAGTGATAGGTATTGAAGAAAATAGACACTGTGCACATTTGGTATGTGGAATTGTAAGGATTCTGTCGAGTTGCTTTTGAAGTTATTTTTTTTAGAAGCAAATTACTTCTTCTGCTCACCTCCACCCCTATGACCTCACATTGCCAAAGCACATGTTATCCAGACTACTGAAACTTTAAACTGCTGGACAGTGCCAAATGTATTATAGATCTGGCCACTTGTAACTTACATTCAGCAACAAGAAAGTTCCAGATCACCCACTGGAGAACAGCATCAAAGCTTCCACCCCTTCCACCTCAATATTGAATATTTTTCTTTAACAGAAAAAGTAAAGAGTGGATTGCTTCTTAAAATTTAAAATTTAATCGCCTCAGAGATATGCAAAATGCAAAGCACCCCTTTAAAAACAGGACTGGGTAAATCTCAGGTAAATAAAACCTAAGTATGTTCTGTTCTGGCCAATGCTTAAAAAGAAAGTATAGCTGACATATTCTATAAGAGAGTATTTCTTTTTCTTTCTTGTATTAATTAACTAAATAGGTGAGAAAACTGCCAAAACAGTACTGAAATCAGTAAGTTGTTCAAAAGCTGAAAATGAACCCTTAGGGAGGTAAATTAATTTAAACTAACAATATCATTGTATATTTTTATGAGGCCTTTCCATAGTTATGCCACACTCAAGGTGGCTTACAACATGAAAATATTTACATAATTAAAAATATATTAAAATTTAACACTAGGGAAGTTAAAGGAATGTCAAAAATTACATTTGTTCAGAAACTGATCTTTACTGATGATTAAGCTTCAAAATGTAGCATTTGTCTTTTTGTGATTTTCTGCAATGAATAGTATGGATGAAATCTCCTATACACTTAACTGCTTTAACAAATGCCAGTTATGCAAACTGACTTGTACAGGGGTACAAGATGGTAGGTTGGGTCTCAACAGAACTTGCTATATTTTATTTGAAGGTATCAGGATTTTATAAATGGCAAATACGTATGAAATATCATAGTTACCAGTAACTAGCAATATTTACTTTAGCAATTTAGGATGCTTATTAAACTTACCGTAATGCAACTTGACAATAAAGGGATGATTAACCTCTACTAAAATGTCACGCTCCATTTTTGTCCGAACACGATCGCGAACTATAAGAGATGTTGACCAACATTTAGTGCAAATGAATACTACCCACTTAATTATGTATATGGACTATTGTTTTTCAGTTTTATATCCATTATATGTGGACGCAATGTCAAAGTTTTCAAGAACCATTTTCACTGTACAAAATGTAATGAAAAATAAAGTTTTAAGAGTGCAATGTTATGGATCAAAAAGTGGCTTGTGCCAATGGAAAGGCACTTCCGTTGTGCGAGGAAGTATTACAAAATTCTCTCAAGTCCACATCCTGCTGGAGACCCCATGCCCAGTTTCAGGTGGTGCCTCAACCTTTATGAGCGGATTGTAGGGCACAGAGGGGTGTAGTATGGGGGTGCCAGGAAGGCCTCATTGTGTTAGCAGAGTTATACTCTCACCTCTCTAGAACCAAATTTATAAATACAATTTTGGGATCTGAGTAGGAAAAACATTGGGCTTGCCTATGCTCATACCCCCCTGCTGCATAGACCCTGGCTTACCTAAGTCAACAATCATACCAAAGTACCATGGGGTTGAATATATACTGTATTTTTTGCTCTATAAGACGCACCGGATCATAAGACACACCTAGTTTTTGGAAGAGGAAAACGGGGGGGGGGGGGGGGGATATTCTGAATCCCAGAAGCCAGGACAGCAAGCGGGATTGCTGCGCAGTGATCCCGCTTGCTGTCCTTGCTTATGGGATAGCCGCATGCAGGCTCTCCCAGGCAGGGGATGAAGGCTCCCTTGGGCAGCCCTTCTCCCTCCTGCATTCGCTCCATAAGACGCACACACATTTCCCCTTACTTTTTAGGAGGGGAAAAGTGTGCCTTATAGAGCGAAAAATATGTACTGTAGGGTACTTTACTGTAGCTCTCAATGACTTTCTTCTCAATTTCTAGCATATTTTCCAAAAAGGGTGATCACCATAACTTTATTCCAGTGTCTAAGTATTGATGGAAGGATTTGTAGTATATATTATTCAACAACTAGCAAATTCATCACCCTGACAATTTTCCATTGTCTGTCACTAAATACATACTATGCAATAAAAAAACTTGCAAAAAGAAATCAGGCATCTGTTGCATAAAGCAAGAGTACTGAATTTACATTATGAGTGCGAATTCTAAAACCGGAGCCAAGAAACTAAGTGCATTCAAATTCTATTTGCTCTATTTACAATTATTGTTTCTAAGCACTCATTCTAGCAAAACCATCAAGATGTGAACATAGTCCACATGAAGATGCCTGTAAAACTGTTGCACCGGGAAAATATTCAGTGCCATACACCCTATCTTATGGTGGATATGTATTTTTAGCTTCCAAACGCAGGCTATATTCATGTATAGCCCAACCCTAAGATTAACATTATTAGTAATAATTTATTACTTATTATTAAATTTGTATACCACCCTATACCTGCAGACCTCTGGACTGTTCACAACCATAAAGTATCAGTGAACCAAACAGGTCTTATTTCCCAGCAAACATGCATAGCAAAATGTTTAGAAGCATTCATAATGTAAAAAAAAGTACAAGAAAAAGAGCTAATAAGCAAAACCCATGACAAATAGGTGATTGAAAAAGACACCACCGTGTGTAAATTTAGATGCAGAGTCATCTAAATTTAGGTGCAGATTCCAGGGAACAAAAGCAAGGTTGTCTAAATATGAGCAAGTATCAAGTGCATGAAAGTGCCTCAATGGGTTCCAACTATTTCACATATGCAGTTACTTTTCAAAATCTCATTCTTGATGGGGCTATATAAATAATTAAATATATATATATTTTCCAGTTGGATTGTATTGCCCTGAATATATGAAGTGCTCTCATTTTTAAAGGGCACGGGGTTAAAGTTCTCCCAAGATTATGTAGCTCAGCCATCAAGTCAACATTAGAAAATGCAATTGTTTGAATTCTTAGTTCCTGTAGTCCTTCATCGCACAACTGCCAGATTCAGACAGACAGACAAAAGGATTTTTCTAGCACCTTCCTTTTACTATCAGCTCCTCCACCACATCTCATTGCACTGCCAGTCTCTTGCAACAATGTTTCAATATATTATTCTTAAAACAATTATATTTAAAGAAATCATGTAATTTACCCTTGAGTGTTGCTTTTTTTAGCACCTTCATTGCATACAGCTGTCTTGCATCTGATCCTGAGATTTTTTTTACAAGGAATACCTGTATACACATGAAACAATTCTATTACAAAGATCCAACACACATTGAACAGACCCAGGGTAAGAACATATCTGTGCACATACAGAAACATCAATTTCACATACCCAGGCATGCTTGCATGCGTGAACGCCTGTCATATCTCAAGTCCCAATATGTAATATCTCTAATCTTTATCCTTGATTTTGAGAGCATCTATGCTACACAAACATACCTTTGTTAAATGCAAACAGTAAGGTAGGCATTATTCCACTTCTCACACAATTCCACTTCTCTACATACTTTTAAAAAGCTGCATGTGAATAAGACTCTGGCCCCAATTATATAAAAACAGGTGCACTTTCAGTATAATTTCACATTCCTAACTCACTAAGTATTTCACTTGCTACAGCAAGGCTACTAGACTAGAAGGAGGGTACACTTCCTACCAGTAACTTACAGAAACCAAGTGCAAGGAGCAGAGGAAATTGGATGCCAACGTCATAAATAAGATTGAACAGTCTTTTATCAAACCAAATTCCTTGAAAGGGTAACAGCAGTGAATAACAGAGCAAGCCAAACCCTGGCCGGACAGTTGCAGAGTCACTGCTACATCTGCAGCCTCATTGCTCATGCTGGTCAGGGCAAAAGCACAGCCGTCTGGCTAGATATCATCAAGTGATGGCAGTGGAGATGGCTCAGGATCCAGGGAATCCCTATCAGTTCAGCCACTTGCCCTCCCTGGAACACTCCACTTACAGACATCTCACAGCTTACAGCAAGTCAGAAGTTTGTTGGGGGGTGAACAGGGAGCCCAGCATCAGTGAAGGTGTTGCAGGCTGAGGGAGAATCTCTGCCCAGCTCACCCCCCGTGGCAGGTCATAGACTTAGACTGAGCCCTTAGTCAAGAGGATTTTATTTAAAGGCGGCCACTCAGACCTTTTTTGCATTTAAATGTTGAATGAAGAAAATGTGTTGTTGCAAAATACAGTGGTTACAGAAGCTTCAGGTTACAGACTCCGCCAACCCAGAAATAGTACCTCGGGTTAAGAACTTTGCTTCAGGATGAGAACAGAAATTGTGCTCCGGCGGCGCGGCAGCAGCGGGAGGCCCCATTAGCTAAAGTGGTGCTTCAGGTTAAGAACAGTTTCAGGTTAAGAACGGATCTCTGGAATGAATTAATTTCTTAACCAGAGGTACCACTGTGCTCATCTTTGGCCACAGAATTCTGTGAGTGGTAGTTAGCTCAGCTGGTTAGAGTGTGGTGCTGATAATGCCAAGGTCACAAGTTCAATCCCCATAGGGACTACCTGCATGTTCCTGCAGTTCAAGGGGCTGGACTAGATGACCCTTGGGGTCCCTTCAAACCCTACAATACTTTTATACTACACAATGCTCAGTAGAATATTTGCACAGTTGAGGGGAAAATTTATGTTAAGCGTCTAACTCTGAAAAAGAAAATCAACACCACATACTACCATGGCAATCCTAGAAATATGCCTTAGTTCAAGAAATGCAAGTTTCCTTCCAATTGTGTCGAAGTATTAAAATAGGCAACTAAAGCAAATTTCATTTTGCTCAGAGACCAATGCTTTTAGTTGCTTTAATGCTGATGGACGTAGGTCAAGAATATATAGGTTTTCGTCACTGACACATTGAAGACTGTCAAAATATGAACTAGATACAAAATATGTGCATGCTTTAATTCATCCTTGAAAAGATATAGGGTGAGGCTGGATTCTAGTGATATTCAGAGTAGACCAACCAGAATTATTTCAGTGGGTTTACTCTGAGAATGACTAAAACTGAATATCCCTCCACAGCATAAATATTAAGGTGATCTAGTGAAAAATATGTTTAATTTATACTGTTCACTGAAAAAATATGACAAGAAGTATTCCTGCATATATGAATGCGAGCTAGGGCAGCAAACTAGGAGACAATTAAGGAGATTAGAACAAAAGATTCAAGAGGTGGTATTACAGAAACAGAGCATCTATTTTAGGAATTCTGGTTAGTGCTGGCTCAGGCAAGCCATCTGAGCACCATGACAGCTGGTATCAATTCCAGAGGTCCGTCTTACCTTTCCAAAAGACCCCTGTCCTAGCACTTTAAGGAGTTCAAATTGTGAAGGGTCTGCTTTTTCATGTCCTTCCTTGACGTGATATGTTATTGCAATCTCTTTAATATTGCCTTCTTCCTGCAAAGAAAACAAGAATAAAGCTCTCATTTTTATGTTTGGAATTCATGCCTGGAATATTCATCCTAGGCTGGTATTTAACTATTCACAGATGAAAGCAATTGTAATGGATAAAAGCCAACGAAGAAAAATATATATTCATTAAGTCCAATGTTGGTACCACTAGGAAAAACAGGAATGTAGAATTTCCACAAAAGTTTGGTTTTCTTCATGTTTGGGAAAACCACCAACTGAGGAATGAAAGATACCAAACTGCCAGATTTTTATAGAGTAGGGAAATACAAAATAACAGAAGGAAGCTTAGTTATGAACAGTTTCTTTTTTCCAAATTAAGAAAATAAAAAGCGGAAAATAGTCATCTGGCATATTCAGCTACCTAGTAAAAATACTAAGTTTAGGTCATTATTGTATGCCACTTTTAAAATGTTTCTTCAACATTTTGCTTGTTTCTCAATATAGCATGTAGTCAGTACAGGAACAGCTCTAGTCACTCTTCAAAATCGCAGCTTCAGCTGTCTTGTCTAAGAGCTAATTCACACATTATAAAAAAGGGGAGAAAGCAGGAGAAAAGTGACTCACTTCTGCTCCTAGTGTTGTTTGCTAAGGGGTGGGGTGGGGACTTATGGATGTCACTGCAGCAAGTATCTGCAAGTCCCACCATAGACATTTACAGGAAAAGCAGAAGTGTGAGCCTCTTGGGCTTCTTCCTTTCCTGATTGTGTATTATGTGCAAACTGACTGGTGGTTCATGCATTGAAGAGGAAGGGCTTCCAAAACCATAATGGGTCTCTGCTCAACTCTCTCAAAGCATTGCTACTAGCCTCCATAAGCAGTATTGATTTTATAGGATTATTTAATACACAAAGTAAAAAGAAAAGAATTAATTACATCAAATAGTTTATTCTCAACAATTGGTCACTTTTATATCTAACCATTCTTCCAAAGAGATCAGGCAGGGTAACATGCATTGAATTATCAGTTTTATCATTGCCATCTTTCTGAGAGGTAGGTGAGACCGAGCCACTGTGCCTTGCTTATTCCATTGAACCTCCTGGCTGAGTGGAGACTTGAACCTGGCCACAACTCACTATACATTTTATTGCTACACAGTAGGCAAAGCTTTTCCTATACATAAAAGGAGTTTTAGGATTGTATTACAGTGGTACCTCGGGATGCAAATGGGATCCGTTCCGGAGCCCCGTTCACATCCTGAACAGAACGTAAGACGTGGCTGCGCGGGGAAGGAGAATTAAAAGAGCCATGTGTTAGAAGCAACAGTCAGAAGTAGAAGAACAGTAATAATTCAAGTAAATTGAACTAAAGGAAGGACAGCAGATGTAATAAAGGAGCATGGAAGAAAGCAGCTATGTGTGTGGAAGAAAAATATATTTGCTGCTTCTGTATTTCACAACAGTGAAACTGAGTAATTGCTATGCTTTCAGCAGCTGGCTTTATTCTCCTTGCTGGCATGATGCAGAGTATACACACGATGACAACAGGGAAGTGAAATGTTATTGTATAATTTCAGAGATAATAAATTACTGTATACAGCACGCTCAGGCAGTGGCGTAGCGTGGGTTGTCAGCACCCGGGGCAAGGCAAGTAATTTGCACCCTCTAACCTGTGGATTTGCGCCCCCTAACCCTAACCCCCAGATGTTGCGCCCGGTGCGGCCGGCCACCCCTGCACACGCTACGCCACTGCGCTCAGGGATCATGTGTATTAGATTGTGCCCTAAATAAATCTATTGTGCGGCCAAATTTAGAAAGCCACATACAGTCGTGTTCTTGTAGCCCCATCTCAAAAAGAGCTAGAAAAGTACAGAAGAGGTCAAACAAGGTGACAAGGGCATTGGAGCACCTTCCCTACACGTACAGCAGCAGCACCGACACTTTGGAACTCCCTGCCTATTGATATAACACAGGCCCCTTCACTGTAGTGTTTTTTTGGCGTGTGCTGAAGACATTCTTATTTAGATAAACCTACCCAGATGTTTAGAAAGTTTGCCTGAGATTTGTTTTAGTCTACTCTATTGCCATTTTAGCATTCTGTATGTTCAAAACATTTTAGCATTCTGTATGTTGTAGAAGAAGAAGAAGAAGAGTTTGGATTTGATATCCCGCCTTTCACTCCCCTTCAGGAGTCTCAAAGCGGCTAACATTCTCCTTTCCCTTCCTCCCCCACAACAAACACTCTGTGAGGTGAGTGGGGCTGAGAGACTTCAGAGAAGTGTGACTAGCCCAAGGTCACCCAGCAGCTGCATGTGGAGGAGCGGAGACGCGAACCCGGTTCCCCAGATTACGAGTCTATCGCTCTTAACCACTACACCACACTGGCTGTACTTTTTTGTGTGTTATCTTTATTGTTTTATCATTTTTGTAAACCACTTTACGGGTTTTTTTTATAATCTACAGATTCTATGAAATAAATAAGAAATAAAGTGTTCAGTGCACTTTAGTCAGGTTTTATAGAATTATGCATCATGCAGGAAAAGTAGGCACAGAATTTTTCTCCCTCACGTTAGGGTGGTAGTAAACTAAACTGTACTCAAACGAAACCCACTGAAATTAAGATGACTCAGGTCCATTACTTTCAGTGGGTTTACTCTGAGTAAAACTTAGCTGAATACTATCTTTAGAATACTAACTTCTGCATCATCCAGTGAGATTGATTGGTAGCAGATTCAGGGGACATAAAAGAAGGACGTTCTTAATACAACACATTATTAATCTATGGTGTTTCACCACCACAAGATGAAGTCATTGCTTAAGATAGATTTAAAATAATTAAGCATATTTATGGAGGATAGAGTTAACAATAACAACAATGTGGCTAACAGATGTCGTTATGTCCTACTCTTCCTCCAAAGGGAGTCCAGGGTGGCTAACAATGTTTAAACAAATAGAACCAACATAAAACGAAAGCTAAATGGAACAGTTGTTGTGTACTTCTGAACACCAGATGCTGAGGACAAATAGTGGGGTAAGGGGTATAGCCTTGCTGACTTATTATGGGCTTCTCAGAAGAAATCAACTGACTGCAGCAAACAGAATGCTTAAAAGAAGATCTTTGGGCTAATCCAACTGGGCTTTTCTTGAGTTCTTACCCCGTACCAAACCATCTTCCCACACATGCACCAATCACAAGCATGGATATTTGTCATACTAGGGGCTGCAACCCTGCTCACTCCACTAACCAACCCTATTCCCATTCCCCCCACAATAACCACTAGAGCTTCCCCTTCCTACTCCATGCAACTACTGAGCTCACTTTTCACTTTCCCAGCTCCATCTCTGAAGCCACTTCTCTCTTCTAATCTGCAGCCCCCTTCGCACCTGTTTTCACCTGAACCCACAAGCCTATACCGCCTGCTTCCCCGTTTTTGCGCAACCACCCCCCTTGCACACAAACCATCCCATGGTAGCCTCTTGCACCTATCTTGCCCCACACATTGCTACTAAATATCCTTTCCATCCAACTAGAAAGCCACCATCCCCTCCTATTCTTCAGGTCCTTTCATGTCCCTGCTTTCATTTTCAACCCCATTCCCATGCCTCCTTTTCCATCATTGTTTTGCAAACCCTTTTGCTTAGTTGATATTCCCCCCTTCCCCTTCTTACCTTTTTCAACTCACCCTTGCACACAGGCCACCCCCACTTCTATGCCTCATCCTCTCTCCTAATCTGCACCCCACTTTGCACACAGCCCATCATGTTACTGAATCTTTAAAATGAATAGACTCTTAAGAGCAAGCCTATCAGTTAGCTTGTTCAGTTGGAGAATGTTAAATTCAGTTGATGAGTGTTATATGTATATTGTATGACTGTAGGGTGTTTGCTTGCTAATAAAACATGTTCTAAATTATTACGTTAGATCTGGAACTTTGTATGACTGTAGGGTGTTTGCTTGTTAATAAAACATGCTCTAAATTATTACGTTAGATCTGGAAATTAATGTTGAAGTAAATACATGGTACCAGGAGTGAAATACACTGTGTGAAGGTACTATGGATTATCTGAGGGCTTTGTATATCTGTCACATACATGAATCTGCTGAAGAGTAGAAGAAGCAAGAAGCGAGGAACACTGAAAGGAAAAAAAGAGGCTACTTTAAACAAAGAACAGCAGAGGTTTGAGTAAAGTAGGGATGGGGGGGGTAAGTTTTTTTAAGGAATTGTTATCACCTGTTGCTTGTTGCTCAGGGCTCCTTTGGATAGAATAAAAAGAATTAAGAGAAATTTTATGTTTGATTTGCTTTCATAATTTTAAGGGACTCAAATGACTCTCTTGCCCAGAATCTCCAAAACCATAGGCCACCACTGCATATTGCCTCCCCACAACAACTTGGGACTCTTGCTTTTGGAAAAAGACAATGTCTTTTGACCACTTTGATCACTATAAGTCTCTTTAACAGAAGAGTTGAGTAATGGGGGTGTTGAATGGACATGCATATAGGGACTGAAGTAACGTATATCAGAGTAAGTAGGGTAGAAGTTAGAGAGAGAAATATGGAGCACTCCTCCCCACAAATATTCTAACCAGAGCCATGAAATTTTACAGGCCTTTAAGTAGCCATTAATGACAGATGTGCTGCTTTCTATTCTCCTTCACTTTATCATAACATCTCAAGTTGAAAATAGATCTAAATGGATTTTCTGGCCCCTTTCCATCCCAGAATGTTACATATGTAAAGAAGTTCTTGGCATATCCTGCTAAACTCTGTCAAGAATCTGCAAAGTGTTAAGTTCTTTTATGAATGTCAGAGAATAGATTTCACACATCTATCTGGTTTATAAACAACTGGTTTGGGAAAATTCTAATATTTTCTAGGTAAAATTATTATTTGTTTTTAATTATGGTGAAAACTCAGACAAGTGTTTATGTCTTTGATTCAGCAGTAAAGAATGTATGATTTTATCTTTGTGCTTGTCTCTTTGATCCAGCACAGTCATCCATCAATAGAATGGAGAGCTAAACAATTTCGAGTGATTCCCCTCCCACATTCCCAATATTTGTTCTAGGACAACATGGGAGGTAGGGTGGGGGTGGGGAGGGCTGCAGAAGAAAACTGACCAAAATATCTCCCTCCCAATCTTTCGTATCATTTTAATTACATCTTGGTGGTGGCACCACTTTCTGGAATTCTTGGCACTGAAATATCTAACTGATTTGAAATGTCTATTTGATTTATTTCTTACCTGCTATCATGCATTTGACCAAAACATTATTATAATTTAGCCTGAATCCAATGTTGTCTGTGCATGGGAAGAACACAATAACCACTTACACAACAACTTTCTTTCATCCCATTGCAGCCCCCCCCCCCTCAAAATCTGCTCTAGAGGGTTGGGGGGTCTTGTGGTCCTCTACTAATCAAAATAGCAATCTCCTATAACCACTTTCTGGGGTCTGCTCTTCATGAAGGACTGGAGCAACTTTAGAACAGTACCCTAGGTTGGTGAACAGTTCACCAGGACACGTGGAAGATTCCTACTTTCAGTGAGAACACTTCAGCTTAACTTTAAGTCTGTTATGTAAGGAATGAACTTACATAAAAAGTAACCTTGTTCCATTGGCCCACAGTAACACAGTACAGGTTCCTGGATAATATTGTGGTTTTAAGAAACACATTCTGGCATAAATTCATCCTGCACATAATTTCTTTTTCCTCTACTCCTGAAGTCAGGGAATTATCTAGAATTCATTTTCCTCAATGGGTTATGGAACAAAGGTTGAGTTCTCCTAAGATAAACAGGACTTACAAACTAGTTATGCCGCAACCCGATACACAGTCACTGCGGCTTACATCTGAGTAAGTAAAGGGGAGGAGAAGGGCAGCACTAAAAAGAACAAGAACAAAGGAAGCAAAAGAGGCAGCAAAGTCTCAAAAAACCGTTGAAAGATCAATCTTTATGAATAGTAATAGTGTTAGTGGAACAAAAACGTCCAATGCATTTCATATGATAACAACTTCCCTCAGGAGCACAAGATTACAGTTCTCATATCAAGGCAACACTTCTCTCTTTTTTTTCTGAGTAGGGATGTATAACACTGCACAGTTAAATGCCTGGGAAGTACCGCCTTCCTCTGATAATAGTTTACAAGAAGAAGAACTGAGGACCATGTTCCAAACTTAAAGTTTAAATTTAATGCAATACATTTTTTTTATTCTATTGCCACAAGCCAAACATGTATTTAGGCATATTATATTCCATACAAGTACCACAAAACTGATATAAAAAATGAAGTAACTCGGCAGCAGTCAATGGATACAGCCATTCTAACTAGAAGAGCCACTACTACTTCATCAGCTCTGCTGAGAAGCCAGCTCCATCAGCCGTTTCTTTTCCTTCAACAGCCATATGGCAATAGTCATAGGCATTCTTTCAGGATGCAATTGGGGGCAGGGATAGAAGGGAAGCAAGGTGACAGCATAGGCTCAGCTAAGACCCCAGCAATTTTCGGTTCCTCCTCTCTATTCCAGCCAGTCATTGTAAGAACTTTGTAACTAGTGCTTGATTTTGCTTTTGGCCTGAATATGTGCATGCATACTAGTTGGCCAAACACCATAGCCTGAGACTGTCCAGGCAACATGCCAACACTCAGGTTTTACTTACTGACTGCGGATTCATCTCTTCTTCTCCCATAGGCTCATCCATGATTTGTTGGCCATTCTGCAAAAAAAGAAAGGGGGTTCATAAAGCAACTAAAGTAGAAACATTTCTCTACATCTTATTAAAAATAACAAAACAATGGGTTGTATTCAACTAAGTCTTACCCAAAGTATAACAATTGAAATTAATGAACCCAAGTTTGTCATGTCTATTAACAGCAATGAATCTACTCCATGGGTAGGCAAACTAAGGCCTGGGGGCCGGATCCAGTTCAATCGCCTTCTAAATCTGGCCTGCAGACGGTCCGGGAATCAGCGTGTTTTTACATGAGTAGAATGTGTCCTTTTATTTAAAAAGCATCTCTGGGTTATTTGTGGGGCATAGGAATTAATTCATTTTTTCCCCTTCAAAATATAGTCCGGCCCCTCACAAGGTCTGAGGGACAGTGGACCAGCCCCCTGCTGAAAAAGTTTGCTGACCCCTGGTCTACTCTGAGTAGGACTAGCATTGGATAAAACTCAAAGTTATTTGCCAGTATCAATTACTATAAAAGATGGTTGCAACTACTGTCTTACTGGGCAGTGAATGGGGGGACTTTCCAGAAAGAAAATAAGGTGTACAATTCTAACTATTTAGAGCACTTATGACTAGAAGCCCACAGATCTGCAAAAAGCAAGAGGAAGGCAACAACCCATCATACAAAACAAACATTTAAACTGGACCTTGACAATGGCAAATGTGATGCAGCTCTATTGAAAATTATTGTGTTTTAAATAATATGTAAGTTCTATTACTATGAAGTGAAGATAAAGAATAGAATTATAGGACTGCAATGCTTAATCAATTAGATATATCAATAAACCACTTTAAAAGTGGCCATTAAGACAGCAAGTACTATATTAAGGGGACTTTCCCTCTTATGCAAGATAAAATGCCTCATAAGATTTTTCCTCTCATATATATCACCTAAAAAAATAATCAAATGATGTATGCTACTTGCTTCAGAACTTTTTTTTTTTTTTTTTTTGCCAATGTGCAAATCGAATCCATTAAAACAGTATCAGTCAAGTTTTACTGTGCAACCCACTGCATATCTATTTCATATCTTGGCTCTTGTATGGTTGGCTATCTTGTACTAAAAACAAAGATATGAGTTGCCCTGTGACTGGGGAGTAGAAGGAAAACGCACTTTGGCTTTTGTCATTGCCCAGAGGACCCAGGACCACTGAGAGACTGTCTCCCCTGCCTCCCAGGAGTAACATCAAGGCAATCGGAAGTCTAACCTGGCCCTAGTTCTCAGCCAGAGAAGCAGCAGCTGCAAGGGGCATGCTTTCCCCACTCCCTGCTTGAAGGAACACTGAGCTACAACTGCCTGCTGCCCTGGGAATGCAAAAGCAAGGGGAAAGAACACCCCGACTCCATTCGGTGGCCAAATGGACAAAATACACTAATTGCTATTCAAGAAAGAACACCAGCAGAGAAGATCAATCCAGCCCAACCTGGATAAAACTGTTTGTGGCCTTCCCATAGGCATCTGGTTGACCACTGCAAGAACTGACTGCTGGACTAGATGGGCCTCTGGCTCCTTTTAGTACCCTCTAGCAGTCTCACTATTTTGTTCTGGCCTTAAAGAACTGATATCTCTCCTCTATATTTTCCAGTGTTCGAAGCTCCCATTGTTCTAGGCGCATTTTGTAATAGGGAATTTCATTAGTGTGAGCAGTTTCTGAGCTCTGGGCGCAGTACTGCATCTAAGACTTCAGATTAAAACTGCAGAGCTGAAGGAAAGGAGGATCTTTTTCTGCCTCTCCACTTCCAGCTACTCTCCGAAGGCTGGAGAAGAGACCCTCTTAAGAATATTAGATGGGTGAGCAGGGGAAAATGTGAAAAATGATATATTTTAGCTGCAGTTCATTCTTTCAGCTTTGTATTCTTGTTATAAAAAAGCATGCCTAGACATTCTGTTGTTGTACCCATAATGTAGGTTTAAGGTGCCATTTATCTCCTAGCTTTCATATCTCTGTTTCTAGCACTGATCTTTTCCCTTTATTCTCCTTTCCTTGTGTGTCTTGCCTTTGTCATTTGTAAGCCTGATGGCTAGACTTCTCTCTCTCTTTTTAAAGTCATTTTAGGAAACAATAATTGCCTGAAGATCAGTATAAACATACAGGAAATAAAATAGGTAAATAATTTGTGTACAATAGGATAACAGGTTGAGAGCAAGCTCCCCCAGCCTGCACACTCAAGGGCAGGGGTTGGCAACCTAAGGCCCACGGGTTGGGGGTCGTTTAACCAGCCCCCGAGCCGGCCCTGAACCAAGCTGCCTGCAGGGTGAGTCCCCATGCACTGCGCTAAACTGGCGCTGCACGGGAACTCGTGTCTGTGGTGCCGTAAATTGCATCTGCGCATGCACAGATGCCGGAAATCGCATTTGCGCAGACGTAGATGCCATAAATTGCAGGCGGGTGAGTTCACACATGCGATCTGGCCCACGGAGGGATCTCGCTGGAGTGAACCAGCCCAGGCGAGGTAAACCTTGCTGACCCCTGCTCAAGGATCTAAGCAGCACTAAAGCAGCAGCCATGTTAGCTGGAGCACAGCATTTGTCTACCAACTTCTCATCCAGACTTGGCTGCTCAAAGGAAGTTACTCTAAAACACTTCCTAGGATGACACTACTTTAAAGGAAAAAATATCAAGATGGGTGTATTTCAGTGTGACTTGGCACTGGGAACTGCCAAAGATAAGAAGCACTGCATTTATCAACACCTTCCCAGAAACAAACAGAAGCCTCTGTATGACTCTCCCTCTTTCTTCAGACCCTACTTACTAATTTCCACTTACTTACACCAGGCAGTTATCCAACTTTCAATGTCAAAGATGGCAAAGCAGCCTTCGCCACCTGACGCAAAACCAAGAGATGTATATTTTAACAATTTCTTATCACTTTGTTGTCTGGGTAACCAAAGAAACACACCAGACTCTTACTCATCCTCGTGAATCCAAATCAAAATACACTACAGACTACTAAAATACTGCTTTCCTCCAGCAAGAGTTCATTTCATATAAAAACATTTAAATGGGTGTGAAGAAAATTTAGAGCACAATTCCTTACACTTTTAATGTGTAGCATCATTATCACATTAGGAACATTAGTATTCCAAGTAAAACTCGTGGAACACATATTTGCACTAACTTCTATATGATTCCACATTCCTTTTAGCAACATATAATTTTCTTGCTCACAAGGGGACACCCAGCAAGAAGGAGCTGCATGTACCAGATCTCTAATCTGTTTTATGATTTTGACTAGTAAATCAGACTAGTGAAGGGCTGGTCGCGAAGGGTGATTCATTATAGCCAGTCATTTTCTCCAGCAGGATGAGTGTACTAAAATGACACATTGCCAAAGACTGTTTAGCCCTCTGGTGTGTTCATCACCACATATTAGTTTTACTCTAAAACAGATACAGATAGATGTATAACATGTTTATATCAGTAACAACTGAAAGATTGCAGTGGGGCAGGATCAGTAAATGCTAAGTTGTAGAAGAAAATAAGTAAAAAATAAGTCAATTTACAATGGTTTTCCATTTTAGAAAATATTGTCTAGATGTTTCAATGCAAGATAAATCACAAAATTCCAAGTATTACAGTTGCTGGTGTAATCTGGCATTTCAAATACCTGACTGCACAGTGTGAAAACACACAAATAATTGGAAAAATAATGCAAGTTACAATACAAAGAAGATTGCAAACTTATTTTATCTTGCAAGCTTTCTGGTAAAAGATTTGAGTGTAAAAGCTATGCAGGTCAAAGGTCATTAACAGGAAAAATGATATTTTGTAGGTATATGTATCGTTTAGCATTTTTATGAATTTTGTACTAAGAGCAATGTACATATCACAGTAAATAATACAGTGGTACCTCGGGATAAGTACTTAATTCATTCCGGAGGTCCATTCTTAACCTGAAACTGTTCTTAACCTGAAGCACCACTTTAGCTAATGGGGTCTCCCACTGCCACCGCGCCACCAGAGCATGATTTCTGTTCTCATCCTGAAGCAAAGTTCTTAACTCGAGATACTATTCCTGGGTTAGTGGAGTCTGTAACCTGAAGCGTCTGTAACCTAAGTTACCACTGTACTGTCTTTACAATGAGCACAACTACAGGTAATCAATTAGCCTATGCATGAGCCACGTGAAAGTGCATGCAGACTGAGCTCTCCTGCTTTGCTCCTCCCTTCCTCTGTCAGGGAAACAAACCATGGAGTGGCAGGCTTACCAATTCTCCAAACCAGTGCTTGTGGGTTGTTTCTCTCAAAACAGACTACAATCTGAAGCCAAGTTTTTTTCTTGGTTGCCCACTGCCCAATCGTGCTGGGGGGGGGGGGGGGAGAGAGATAAGCAAGCTATGAGTGCTGGTTCAGACATAATGCAAAGCCAGTAGTTTCCCTGAAGCTGCAAAACAGTAGAGCTCAGCATACTCGCACTTGAATGTGGCTTGCGCACAGGTTAATTTGGCTAACTGCAGTTAAGATTGCAGAGATGATGTATCACTACAATGAGCCAGATATTTTTGGAAAACGCTGAAGACAGCCATTAGTAAGGGCTTCAATTTTTTCTATTTGCAGCCTAATTATATTCATATTTACTCAGAAGTAGTCATGTTAATTTCATATTTACTCAGAAGTAGTCATGTTAATTTCAACAGAACTTACTCCTAGGTAACTGCTTTGGGCTGAATCCCTAAGTTATATCGTTGTTTCTCTCAAACTGCTTACTGCTCCATATTTTTCATTCCATATTTATTTCTTAAAACTGAAGATGAAGAGGATGATGTAAACAACCTCCGTACTTCACTCAGTAATGGTTACAGTTAAGGTTTTTTGAAAATTTTTCTTTCATTGATTTGTACATCTTACTTTTTACAGCTGTGTTCTCAAAAATTAACAAACATATTTTTTCAATTGTTCCTTGTAGGTTTAAATGCTGTTTTTTAGGTAATTCATAAGCAAATCATTGGATTAACTGGTAATGCACATTCTAGTGCGTTTTCAATTCTATAACCTTCAAGCAAGAAACTGAAATCTCTCACAATGCCACCCTGCAAATACAGCATCTTGTTCGTTTACATTTCCGGCATTTTACAGGAACATATACATGTTTGTTTAAAATGTCAGTTTAAAAAGTTGCAACACAGCTCTGTACACATTCTTCTTTGCTATTTGCTTCAGCTGGGAGGGCATATTATCTCCACAAGGTTGTTGCAAGGATATTGGTGGTGAGAATAGCAGCTTACCACAACCCATGACAGTACAATAGGAAAGTGCGCCAGAGATGAGAAGTATGAAAAGACACAGTTTAAGGGCAACTGGAACAGATTCCAAGCCCCATCTGATAACAGACAATTGTCTGCATAGGTTATGGTACCACCAGCCCTCTATCAATATGACCAGCGCTTTCCCTACTGACAGTCTCAATAAAAGGCAAAGAAGCCATTTTTCAGAAAGGGACTTATTCTCACTTCAAACCATTAAATACTACAATTTGCCTTCTTAAAACATTTTGATATAAGCAAATACTATAGCCATGATTAAATGCTTAAAGGATGAAAACACTTAACATATAGTTAGAAGGTTTTAGAATAAAGTAATGCACACTTTCCCCATCTCTCCAGCCAGCCACACAATGTGCTTTTGTCCTGTATTCCACTAAGCAAAATGGCTTTGAGTTACTGTTATAATCTCTCCCCCCCCCCTCCACATCCATTTTTGATGCGTGTCATGCATTTGGGACAAAAAAAATTAACTTCGCCTATCTGGGGCTGAACTGGCCGTGACTGACAAGGAATAAGACCAAAATGATCAGGAGGAGGGTGGAGCCACTTCCCTATGTGGAAAGGTTGCGGTTTTTAGTTTAGAGAAAGGGCAAGTAAGAGGCAGCATGATCAAAGTGTATAAATCTATGCAAGCTATGGAAAAAGTGGATAGACAAAAGTTTATGAGTGAACACTAGAATTTGGGCATATTCAGTGAAGCTGAATGTTGAAAGATTCAGCACAGACAAACGAGAGTAGTTCTTCCTTCAATGAATAGTTATACTATGGATTTCACTCCCACAAGAGGTAGCGATGGCCACCAACTTGGATGGCTGTAAAACAAATTCCTGGTGAATAAGGCTATGTTCTACCTCTGCTGTCAGAGATAGTATGTTTCTGGGTATCAGTTAGTGGAAACCACAGACATCTGGTTGGGTACTGAGAGAACAGGATGTGGACAAATGGGTCACTGGCCTGATTCAGTGGGCTGTTCTCATGTTCATAACCAACTCTAGTTGCAGCTCAGACTGGAGTTTTGAGAATTAATTAATTTCACTTAACCAAATGAAACTGGCTATATTTAATTCTTTATGCAAAGAAAGCCAGAGGCTTTTGGGTCACAATCATGTCTTAAACAAGCATTGTTCCTAATTACCAAGGTCTATCACTACAAGCATTCCCAAGCAATATTATTATTTATTCATTAATTTAAATCACACTACTGTCTTGAAAGAATAGGGTGGGAAGAAACACTTTTAATTATTTCACATCAAAAGTACTTTTTTGAAAGATGCACTCTTCCACATGGGATCTACCTAGAAGTTTCTTCCATGGAGCAGCATACCATATGTTTGAACCCCTTATAAGTGCATTGGTTCCATAGCGTATAACATCTCTACACGAAGGCTAGTCACAATCAGGAATATGTGGAGCTGGAAAGATTATCTGGATGAGCAGATACTCCTGGAAGTGGGCAATTTTATCATTATAAACAAAAATAGCTAAGTTTCTGACTTGGCTGCAGACCACATTGTGACCTGCCTGCCTGGTGTGAAGACTGCAAATGTCATACATCATCTAGAGAGGCTGGTAGATGGTGCTGGGGAGAAGTCAGTGGTCATGCTGCATCCTGGCACCAATGACATGGGCTAATGTAGTCATGCTCCAACCCCCTTCAGCCCCAATTAGCATGGACAATGGCTAGGGAGGTACTCCAGTAATTTCTGGAGGGCACCATGCTGGCTACCCTTGATATAGCTGGGAATGCCTCTGGCTAATTAAACAATCTATTGGGGGGGTTGTTACTATGCTATGCATTTTTATGCTTTGGAAAGGAGGCCTGGGGGTGTGGAGGGGCACCCAAAAAGGCATCAAGGGCCACATGCAGTCCTTGAGCCACAAGTTTGACTGCCCTGCTATAAATAAGGGGGACGGACATGACAGAACTGCATAAAATTGTGCAAACTGTTCTTCACACAGTTCATAGTTAAAGGCTTTAAAAGGGGAATTAGACAAATTCATGGAAAGTAAGACCATCTACTAGTCATAATGACTTTATTCTATCTTCACTGTAGAAGTAGTATGTCTCTGAAAACCAGCCAGTGACGATCATGAATAGAAAATACTGTTGTACTCATGTCCTGCCGCTGGGATTTCCATAAGCATCTGGCGAGAAAAGAATGTTGGCCTGGACAGACATTTGGTCTGATCCAGTGGGGTTGCTTTTATGTTCTTAGATGCTGCACATAACAAGCACAACACAGATCATAAGTGTCTTTCAAACATTATGCTTAGCTCCTGGAACAATATTTAGACATACTATCTGGTTGTCTCCATAGGGAAATTGATATATTTCAATAGGCTGCAATGATACGTCATCCGTAGAAATACAGTTAAAGTGCTTTATTGTTATTACACCTCTGAGGCAAATGGTTTTTTTAAAAACAAACTCTTTATGGAACAAAGTGTTATAAACACAAATACTGTTGCTCTACTTATCAGCCTAAGTCAAAAAGAACGAAATACTTCAGGTCGGGATTTAACAAAACTAGAAACAGGGTAATTTAATTATGCCAAATTATCACAACGCCTTATTACTACCAATAAAAGGAACCACTTGATGAAACAGCAGAGAGGTTTTCTCAGAACCATACCCTGAAAGCAACTAATTAAGCTAGATTATCTAAACTTGATCAAACCACAAGCATGCTGCTTCAACTACATAAAGTACATCACTTCTTAGATCATGAGAACTTGGGGGGGGGGGAATGGAGACAGATGACCACCAGTTCCTATATTGGTGCCTTGCTTTCAGCGGAAGCAGGATATGAGGACTTCCCCTTTTAAAAATGAGAAAAGAAAAAACTTGCTCTCATGTGCAAACTGTTCCTACTGCCTGGTTACAGACCTGTACATGGAGGAAGTTGAGCATCCGGTCAAAATGAGGGGGAAGGGAGGGAGGAAGAGACAGTAGCCGGGGAAAGTAACCGAACACCATCAAAAAGAACAAAAGCTGCCAAGTCATTCAACCCTTCCGTTTCTACCACAGATCTGACAATCTGACAGCAACCCACTCCACAACCACCTAACCCAGATGTTCTTGGCTTCACAAAGGTGTTGTATTCGGGCTGCACCTTATGAAGTGGAGAGAGGAAAAATGATTACTGAGATATTCCGAAGCTTAACACTATTTAACTCCTCCTCCAGCAAATTTCAGAACAGTAGTAGCATTGGCTTTGCTCCCACCGTCTTTTGATTTTCTTAACCCACTGGCCTTGGCTTGACCAGCAGTCAGGGGTCTCGCCCCCTCCACTTCCCCTGACTATCGTCCTTGCAAACAAATGGAATAAGGAGGCTGTTCTAAATTAGCTTGAAAGCCATCAGCAGCATTAGCGGTATGGATCAGCATGTTTCTTCCCTAAGGTGAAAAAAACCATCACAAAATAGATCTGTTTCAGTAAAGAGGGGAGAAGAGAAGGGCACAGGCACCCCCTCACATACTTTATCTCCCTCCTCCTCCCCAACAGGGAGATCCCACTTAATTCCTTTCAAAGGAAGGCAGGGGTAAACTGTGCCCTCTCCATTACGCCAGAGATGTCAATGCCACTGCGTACAGAGAAACCGTCCTGCCGCCAAAAGAAATTTATTCTCCGAACCGGGAACAGGGGTTTTGTGTGCCAGAAGAGTTGCCCACACTACTCTCTCCCCAGCCGCCAAGCAAGCCATTACTAATACGGATTTTAAATATCCTGTCGCTGAAAAGGGTGAGAGTCGGAAACGCGCCCCTTCGTGACTCGCTGCCCCCGAGAGCGGCGAAGGCGAGAGAGGGAAGCGGACTTGGCTAATCTGGAGTAAAGGAGCGAACGGGGTGAGGCGGGAGAGGGGCGACAGAGCAGGCGGCCACGAAGAGCCCCCAGACGGGCAAGGGGGCTGCCCTGCCTCGCATGGGGCACTTCGAAGAAAGAGGAAGCGGCCGCCGGTCCCCAAGCCGAGGCGGAAGCAGAGCGACAAAAACGTCCCCCTTTCCCCAGGACGGGTTTTTAATTCTCCCCCCGCCTCCTGGCGGGCCCGTCCTCGCCCTCCGGGGCTCAGCGGTGCTGTGCCCGCTCCCCGGCCGGCCGCTCAGGTCGCCTTACCTCGGCGCTGCTGCTGCTGCTCTCCGCCGCGCTCTCCACAGCCATTTTCTGCCAGGGGTCCGCCAGCTGCGCTAACGGCATCTTCCCGCTTTAACTTCCGAGCTCCCCCCACCTGGAGCCGCCGCTGCCCCACAGTCTCTCGCTCAGGCTCAGGGTCAGGATTCCTCCTCCTGCTGCTGCTGGCCAAGGGGAGGGCACTGCCGGGACACTCGCGCTCCCAACCCCCGCACTGGGGGCGGAGGACGAGGCAGAGCTGCCCACGCGCGGGCGACGGAGAGAACTGGGCTCGGAAGAAGCCGCTGCCGGGCAGAGCCAACCTCCCGACGTCCAGCAGGGATACTGCTACTACTGCCGCCGCCGCCGCCGCCGCTACTCACTCCGCTTCCGCTCCCAACATGGCGGCCCCCAAGCCGTACCTGCCTGTCAAGCCGAGGCCTGGTGGCGTCATCCCCGAGGGCGGGACTGGCACAGCCAATGAGCGGCGAGCCCAGGTAGTAAAGGGACGAAATCGCGGGCGCGCGGCCAGGCGATGGTTGCTCTGATCCCGTCGGGAGTGACTGGCTGGCGTGGGAGGGAGAGGCAGGCAGGCAGGCGGGGACTCCGGATACGTGACGAGGGGTTTGGTTTTTTTCCTCCTTTTTTGTCACGGTCACTTGAGCGAAGGGCGGGAGGCGGCGGGTTTATCCTCCGCGCGGGCAGCCTGGCTTTCTCCGGCGCCGCGGATGCCGCCCGCCAGCGTCACACCCCTCGAGCTGTACAAAAGCTTATCGTGTGTAGAGAGGCGATTGTGCGGCGTTTTCCTTCTACCCCCGGATGAACTAATCCGGCATAATTGCTCTAGTGCCACCCCCGTGGCTATGACGGCAAAGTTTAGTAACCTTTCCGAAATAATCCGCGGGAAGCTGTTAGTTTTGTACGTATTCAGTATGACTATTCTGGAGTTTATTTTATTTTTTTTAAACTTCATGAAAGTTTTGGCTTAACAAAAAAACAAAACCCTGTTAACTCCGATCTAAAACTGGACTCTGCAACCCTGAACGCATGTTAGATTTTAGAAGCCTTACAGGACTTTTCTTACAAAGCATGGCTAAAGAGTCGACAAGGAATCCCAAATACTTGCAACATTGCCTTCACATTCACATTCTGGTATTCTTAACTTGTCCCTTGGGTTTCCTCCTAGTGTAGTTTATCCCTCTAATGAAATTTATATGACACACTATTCTATTTTGTTAATTTTAAAGAATCAGGTTTATGTTGCTGTAAATAATTGTTTTTGATTTGATTTTGCAGCTGCTGAAAAGATAACCCACAAGATTCGCCTGATGAAAGGTGAAGAACCAGCAGAACAATCCCATGCAGTTGGGTGGGATCTTATATTTCAAGCAACGTGCCTTCCCTGCACCTAAAAAAGAAATGTGGTCCTCCTAAATTATGTGTTTAATAAACCTAGGTAGAATTATACTTATCATTATTGTATGAGCCTCTGTCTAATTACTTTCCATATTCTTGGGTTGAAAAAGAAAAATGAAAAAAGTTTTAAAATATATGTTTGAAAAGTATACTTCAGTATGCATCCTTAGGACACTAGTTATACCATTGTGTGATTCAATCATAGACAGTATCAGCAAATTCATGTTGCACAATTATTGGAAACTGGGAGGTCTCCCACAACAAATCTACTTTCCCCAAAGACCTGACTTTTAGCAACATAAAAAGTGATGGGGAAATTTACTGGAAAGTGTGGGCTTACATTTGCTTTGATGCACCTGTCATCCAACTTCCCTGCAAACTGATCAGGATGAATGTTCAGTAGACATCATCCAGAAGCAGCCTTAGAGTTGAAGAGATCCACAGAGGTTCAATAGACAGGTCAACCCTCATCATTAAAACAAGATAGTCTTGGCTTCAAAGCTGCCTGTTCTAACCACTTTGAACATATTGAAACGCTTGAGTGAGCAACATGCTTAGGATTGCATCTCAGTCCTCATTAACACTTAATTGGGAGGAACTTCCATTGAACACTGTAAGACTTCCTTCTGAGTAAGCATTCATAGGGTTGTGCTGTTAGGGTGCCACTATATCTGACAATGTCGTAGTCTGACTCGGGCAATGCTGAATACATTGGAAAGAGGAAAGACTTAAGACACAGGATGGATGTTAGGAGTTAAGCCCTTCTAGCTGTGCTTTTCTCTCAAAAAAACTCTTCGTTGTTGAGAACATAAGAAGAGCTTGCTGGAACAGGCTAATGACTCATCTAATCCAGCATCCTCTTCTCACAGTGGCCAACCAGAGGCTTGTGTTGTTTGCTTTGCTGTTTTGATCACAGCTGGGTTTACTTCCAATTGCAGAGTACTACTGAAACAAAAATAGTTTCCTGTCAAACACAAGTATGATGCATACTTTGAAGTTTCCCTAGTACCATCCTAACAAAAAGGTCTGCAGCCATTATAACTATTTCTACTCTTGAGCATGACCACCAAGGAGGAAGATTAGTCTATTTGTTGATGGTTTTTAGGGTTCAGCGTTTTTTTCTGACATGCAAGAAAACATTCAAAATCCTGCCAGAGAATGGACACTTTGTTTGTTTGTTTGTTTGTTTGGCAATGCATAGTCTCTGTTGCTAGGAATGCATTGGGTCCAATGTGTGCATTATAAAATAGAAAAGGCAGTTATTACATATGGCACATCTTCTTCCAAGACCAGTATTAAGCATTATAATATTTGCCAATGAATTATTTTATTGAATACATATAATTAGTAGGATACTGTTTATAAAATTCATAAGGTATTTGGGGGGTGTTAAAACAACAAAAATAACACAACATAGAAATAAAGTTTTGGAGTTCTCTAGAACTCTTCACATTGCAAAGTGTTACACAAATCGTGTTTTTCCCTACCCTGTTTCTTCCTCCTGCTAACATCTATCCTCATTGAAAATTGTGGAGAAATCAAAAGCTCACTCACTATCGTGTAATGTTTTGACTTTCCAAATGAAGATATTGCCCAATTGTGGATTTTGGAACCTTTGCAAAGTTCAAGAATGCTGGTTTGAGCAATTTGTGGTGGAGGAAAGGCAGGCTATATAGGAGGATGCTGTCTCAAGACATGACTGTACATGTTATCTTCCATAGTGTACATGAGTTACCTATGAATTGTTGTTCATTGCTGCTGAAACTGATGATAAATATGAGGATGGTGACAGGTAAGATCTCATTTACAATCATCACAATCATTTTAGCATGTGAGTGGCTTCCTATGTTCTTGGCTTCCTGGAGTGTAATTGACATCCACCAGGAATTTAGAATTCCTGCCAGTGTTCTGATGTAATCTTGAGAATGTGGATGTGGGCGGGATTGTTGCAGCCTCAAATGGGAGTTCTAACAAAGTACATTTGAATAAACAAGGACGTTGTACTCCTATTTTTGATTCTGAGGCAAAGTGCTGTGCTAGAAGAGGCCCAGGGTCACACTCCTAAATTGCTTAAGGCTTGAATCCTAAATACACTTGCTAGGGAGTAAGCACCACTGAAAACAGTGGAATTTACTTCTAAGTAAATGTGTTTAGGATTGCACTGTAAAGCTCCGTAGGAGACATGACTTTCCTATGGTACACTCTTCCTGAGGGGGAAAAAGGTAGCCATATGTTTGTACCTATATGTATAAAAACTTAAACTAAGGGAAACTTTGCACTTCTAGACAATATCTGATAGCAATAATAATAATAATTTTATTACATTTATATTTTGCCCTCCTAGCAACTCAAGACAGTGTACAGCTAGAGGATCACTGGTTTTCCACCTTGTATGTTGTTGGGACTCCATTTCCTATCAACCTCAGCTGGCTTGGCCAGGGATGATGGGAGTTATATTCCAGCAGCATCTGAGGAGCCAGAGGTTCCCCATCCCTGGTATACAACAGTATGATGCAGCAGCAAAAAAGCGTTGAAACCATCCACTGAGTAGTTGGTTGCAAGTTGAGGTGTTCTACCTTTTACATTTCACATGAGGGAATGACAAATTGCACATTGCTATTTAACAGCTGCTTCCAGCGGTTTCATGTAGATGTTAAATAGCACTGTGGACAATATGTTACTCTGTGGCACACCACACTACAATAGCCGATGGACTGAGGTAAAGTCACCCAACCCTATTCTCTATAACCAGTCCTGTAGGTAGGAGTGGAATCCCGCTAATTCACAAAGACTGTCTAGGAGGATGCCATGATTCTTGGTACCAACAGCCTCTGAGAGATCAAATAGAAACAGCATCACAATCTCCCTTTCCTTCTTCTGATAAAGGTCACCCCTCAGGGGAAACAAGATTGATCTGGTTCCAAAATGCAGCAGCTTGAACTCAGATTGGAACAGGTCCAGATAACCAATATTCTTCAGAAGCTCCTATAACTGCACTGCCACCACACTGATGCATCTTGTCCAGGAATGGGCTATTTGTGATTGGGTGGTTGTTGTCAAGATCCCCTCCATGTCAAGAGTGGGCTTCAGAAGTAGGTGCAGGTTTAAGGGCAGCAGGCAGATTGGACCCTGGACCCATCCCAGGATTGATAAGAGTGCCCAGAAAGTATGTGGCTGGGCAAACAGTTGCAAGCACTCTGTCCACATCTTCAGGATGCAAGAGCTGAAATTTACCCCTTAAAAACAGGTCAGATGGTGCTTGCACACCACATTTTGACCTGCTACAACAGAGAAATTTGAGTAATGGTGAGGCAGAACACAGGAGGCAGAGGCACCAGAAATAAAAGAATAGAGTCCTCTTTCCCCATTGTGTTACTGTGCTAGCATTAAACTGCTATAAACTGGTGATGCAGGAAGAGTGAAACAGGCTGAGTTATATTTATTGACATGACATTCACCTGTGGTTAAACTATAAGCAAATCGCATCCTGCCTGTGGTTCCAACATCCTGAGCAGTGATATGGAATACAATAATATATAGCCTTGCATCAGGATATGCGGCATCAATACATGCTTTTATTGTTTGTTTTGTTCATGAAAAGAACACTGAATGCTTTTTTAGTACAGAGTTTGATTATCTTTGCAGAAAAGAGATCAGGAAACATTTGGACTGAATGTGGGGGCTGCAAAGTGGTATCTGACCTTGTTCCCATGGTCAATTTGCACTATCTGAGCTTTCGGTTGCCTTGGCTATGCTTTTTGTCTCATTTGAGTTTTGGGTAGGAGAAACATTAACTCTATGCATTTAGGGTCCACTGCTGTAGTGCACTCTCCACATCTATTCATATTTACACTGTTGTACTACACTGGCTTTCTTCATAGCTGAAGGACCATCTCCTCACATATGATCCTGTCTATCTATTAAAGTCAGACGCAGGGGCCTGTTTATGCACCCTGCTTCCACCTGTGCTATGGCTGGTGAAAACATGTGAAAGAGCTCAAGGCAGATAGATTTGTGGCCTGGTCTCATTCCACCAAGCTATCACCGTCTACAATTAAGAATTGTTGTTTTTTTAATCAAATCACCTAGTTTACTGTATCCTTTTTTCTTTTCTTTAAGATACCATACAATCTCTTTGATTTATACTATTCAGCTATCAGGAGTTGTATGCATATACTCTTTTATATAGAATAGCACCTGGACTACCATACATATGGAATCCAAATGATTTTGCTTAGAATTCACACATGAGTTAGCTTCCCTTTAAGAATAGCACTTGCTGAAATTTAAGTAGGTTGGATGGAAGATTAGAAGATTAGGGACTGTTCACCTTTTGCCAACTCTCCCCCCCCCCCCGCCCTTGCTTTGAACTTCTTTCTTTATTTCTTTCTTTTTGCCTCTCGCAGTAGCTGGAGAATGTAACTTCCCAAACTCTGATGCATATTACATCCCCTAAATGAGAATATTCCTAGTTATCTTCCTAACATCTGTTATTAGCTGCCAGTTTTAAATAAGATTGTTCCCCAGAATCTGATACAAACGTGTAAGGACTGCATGTTATAGCTGGCAAAATAAACCATTCTGAAGTCTCATTTAAAAGAAAAATAATTACATTTGTCTTGATGGGTATTGGAGAATGTTTGGCACCTGAACAGTTTTCCTATTTGGAGAAAACAGAGGGGAAAGACTTGAGCATCTGAATGAAAAAAGGCTCGAAGAAACCCAGATATTTAAAACAAGAACAATAAGGAGTCATGGCATCTAATTTGTTTATTGTGGCACAAGTTCTTATGGACCACAGCCCACTTCATTTTAAGCATGAAATGTTATCTTTGTTGTATGCACACTCACATACCGAAAAATAAATGAAGACACTTGAGCAAAGGAGCCCTTCGCTGCAGGCTTAAGGAAAATAATTCTGTAGACTTTGTAGGGAATAATCCTGAATTGGGACGAAATAATTCTTAAATTCTAATTAGCATATTTAGCAATGCACCCAAAAGGCAGATGTAGTTGGCTTGACCTTCTGCTGGACCATTCTGCCAATATTTAATTTCTTGCTACAAGATAGATATGCTAAACATACGTCATACACCTTATTAAAACAATTACATACAGCTGGATTTTCCTTTTGCCCTTAAATAATATTTGCAGTAAGAGGAACAAGCTTTCTGAGCATGACTACAAGTTATTGCTAGGGAATACTAGAATAGGCTTTAAACCATAAAAGCAAATGTCAAGCCAAATGTGATGTGCAACTCTTTCACCTCATTCCATTTTCAGCTACACTGAACCTTTCTTCTTAAGTATTTATTTCAGATTAATTTCCCCACTGAAACTGCTTTTCCCCGTGTTATTCTAAAAACAGGACACAATAACTATTCTTGCTGCAAAAGAACCAATTACTGTGCCAGGGCAAGAGTGTTTTGCTCAGAGGTAATAATGTTCATGAAGCATTTGAGTCTTAATAAGTCTTTGTTATTATTAGAACTAGCACTAATGGCCCTAAATAATGCAGGTTGTTATGGGACTGCATTCTCTTAAAGAGCAGGTCAGCTCTGAATGTCTTCACAGCTCTTTTATAATGCACTTGATGAACATTTCAGGGCATCTGTGCTGGTCACTGCCTAGAGCTGATAGACTGGGATTTGTACTGACTGTGTAGTAGGCTGAATTCTTATTATCAGTGTGGACAACATTGTCATTGGTTCAAATCTGAGCCAACCACAAAGCTTACTGGATGATCATGGGCTGATAACTTCCGCCTAACATTGCTCACAAAATCTGCTGCCTAGGTGAGGTAAAGATGTGGCAGTATACAATATTGTAATATGAGATTTGTGAATGTGAATTGTGCTTTCATAGCTTTACCAGACCATACGCTTCTGACTTTAAAATACTTATAGTATAATATAGCATATGTATGAGAAATCTGGGAGCCTCTCAACTACAGTCATACCTCGGGTTGAAGTAGCATCGGGATGAATATTTTCGGGTTGTGCTCCGCGGCAACCCAGAAGTAACGGAGCGCGCTACTTCTGGGTTTCGCCACGCACGTATGCTCAGACGCTCAAAATGACGTCACATGCATGCACGAAAGTGGCGAAACATGACCCATGCACGCGCAGTCACGTCTTACATTTACTTCAGGATGCGAACAGGGCTCCGGAACGGATCCTGTTCGTATCCAGAGGTACCACTGTATTATATTGAGGATCGAAATACCTCAAGGACCACCTCTCCCCATATGAACCGACCTGGACCCTGTGATCTTCATCTCAGGCCTTCATGAGAGGTCTGGAGAGTGACAACATAAGAATGAGCCTTTTCTGTGTTGGCTTCCCATTTCTGGAATGTTCTCCATAGGAAGACTCTCCTGGTGCCTTCATTACACATGGCGCCAGGTGAAACTGTTTCTCTATAACCGGGCATTTGGCTGATTAAACATTTGATAGCCTTTTAAATGTGTTTGTGGGAGAGAGGGTTATTGGTTTGTTTTTGTTTTGTTATGTATTTTGTGTTCTCATTTTGCATTTTTATGTTGTGAATCGCCCAGTGATCTTTGGATGAAGGGCGGTATACAAATTCAGTAATAAAAACAACTAGAAATATAACACTTCCAAAAACACCGAATGCAAAGGCAGCCAGTTACCTAATTGCAACACAACCTGTCACACACAAAGGGCTTATCCACACCTCCATTTGCCCCACCGCTTTCTCCTAGGGAAACCTGACCTTTAGCGCTGAATCAGAACAAATGGTAATTGTGTTTTCTGAAGATTGCCATTTGTTCCAACTTGGTGCTAAAGAGTGGGTTTTCCAGGGGGATGTGGTGGGGCGAAGGTAAAACCGCTTGGACCTGTGCTTAGAAAGCACATGACAAGCGGAAACTGCTCAGACCCATGCTTTCTAGGCATGGGACAAGTGGAAGTGTAGATGAGCCACAAATCTTTAATCTATGCATTTAAATATGCATTCTGATATTTCAAGAATCTGGCTAAGCATTGCAAAGTGGATGGTTGTACATCTAGAAGAGGATGGTAAATTTGTAGCCCTTTGGGCATAGTTGGACCCCCCACTTCCATCAGCGCAGACAGCATGACCAATGGTCAGAGAAGATGGCAGGTGTAGTTTAGTAACACCTGGAAGGTCACTGCAGGCTCCCCATCCCTGATCGAGAAGTTATTCTTCATTAGCTATACATACAGTCAGTAAACATGCTTGCATGCTCAGATCTGTGAAAATGTGTCCAATACTTCTGAGGGTGTTTTTCTATATTAACCTTAACGGATACCAATAAATGTGAATCAGTGTTTTGGTGCCACTAGCATGCTGCATCTTTCTTCAGTGCTTTCCTAAGGCACATTATTTATGACATGAGGAACAAACAAAGAAGTGCTGAGCACACAAAGCTCATGAACAAAGCGACTCCATATATTTATATCAAAGATGAAAGGGGAGTGGAATCAACAAGAAATAATAAAGATGGTGCAAAGCAAAATACATTACAGCTGTGTACTTTTCCTGAGATTGTTTTAATAGCTGCCAATTCTTTAGATTCAGTTTATTTTTGTCATCCCTTAGAAGTTAGGAAATGTTAGATCTATACTTAGCATGTTATTTCTTACAAACATTAGCATTAGGAACCATACCTTGGTGTTACACACTATGATGTTTAGACGCAGGCTGAGGCAAGTAATTTCATTTACTTGAGCTATAGTCCTTAACACACTCACCACGGAGTAAACCCCATGGTGGAATTTACTTCTGAGTAAATATGCATAGGATTTAACACTTAGACTTCAGTGGCTGCTTTTATTCTGGGCACAAGCAGTGTGTGCGAGCTAGAAGCAAGGCTGCAGGCTGAAACCTGGGGGAGGCAGAGCCATGCCTGATTCCCATTTGAGTCCAAGGATGTGGCTATGGAAGACACAAGATCCTCTTAGGGTGTTAATGCCGTGAGCTCCTCCATTGTAGACTAGGGTTTTATATGTGTGTAAATAAACCATATACTGTACAGGCAACTCCCCACTCTTGTGCATTGGTGTCGTGCGCACTAAAAACAACACCAAAAGGGACCGAGGGGACTAAGGTGGAACAGGCAGGAATGACAGGTGTGGTGACCCAGAAGGGACCCCTGTGCAAGTGGGAGGATGCCTGTATCATAAAGACGCCACAGTCTCCCCTGCCCCTCATTCTGGGGAAACACAAACCCTGAGAAAGCACCTGGAATCCCTGGAATCTCACACTGCTTGAAGATTAGGGTGCTGTGCAACAATATATTAGTTCCATAGCCCAATTTAAAATGTCCAGTGTTTCATTGGAAAAGAGCATGACTAGTTAAACAGGTCTAGGGTTGTAGTCAACAACTGTACCTGTGATCAGTGCACAGGAAATACAGACATGAATACACAGTATAAAATATAGCTGAAATATTATTATTATTAATGTACAGTGGTACCTTGGGTTACAAACACCTCGGGTTACAGACTCCGCTAACCCAGAAGTAGTACCTCGGGTTAAGAACCTTACCTCAGGATGAGAACAGAAGTCATGCAACGGAGGTGCGCCGGCAGTGGGAGGCCCTATTAGCTAAAGTGGTACCTCAGGTTAAGAATGGTTTCAGGTTAAGAACAGACCTCTGGAACGAATTAAGTTTGTACAGCTACCACTGTAATGTCATTAGCATGCTTTGCAGTTTACTGACTAAAATAAGCAAATGGGCTCGCTATTGTGCTTTTAGTGGGTTTGAAAACCACCCATATGCTGTACAAGCTGTATACAGTATATACATTTAATGAACAAGTCCTTGCAACAAGGAGATCACAATCAGAATTTTGATAGTGAAGACCACAATGGAGAGGAATTGTGGTGTGACAGAGGCAGTAAGGGCTGAATGTGAGCAAATAGTTAGATATATTTAAAGGTAAAGGTAAAGGTACCCCTGCCCGTACGGGCCAGTCTTGACAGACTCTAGGGTTGTGTGCTCATCTCACTCTAGAGGCCGGGAGCCAGCGCTGTCCGCAGACACCTCCGGGTCACGTGGCCAGCGTGATGAAGCTGCTCTGGCGAACTGGCACCAGAGCAGCACACGGAAATGCTGTTTAGCTTCCTGCCAGTAAGCAGTCCCTATTTATCTACTTGCACCCGGGGGTGCTTTCGAACTGCTAGGTTGGCAGGCGCTGAGACCAAGCGACGGGAGCGCACCCCGCTGCGGGGATTCGAACTGCCGACCTTTCGATCGGCAAGTCCTAGGCGCTGAGGCTTTTACCCACAGCGCCACCAGCGTCCCTAGATATATTTAGGTTAGGATAAAATTCCTTCCACAAAACCACCTTATTTATTCAGTCTGAAAAAATGTATCTAAAAATGTTCCACTTCATTATGATTGTTCATATCCAAGAGTCAAATAATTAGGTGTATTGTCTATCTATAACAAGGCATTCTTAAGAGGAAAAGAGCCCATTCTTGAAGAGGCTTATAATCAAGGGCTCTCCAATATTTCAAGGAAATATAAGTCTGGTGGCATGATCTTTCATCACACTGCACTCTGGATGTAATTGCTGTAGATGGAAGCCTCTGCCATAAAAACTGCAGAGCTGTCCAGGTTTTATGAGTCACTGATTCCCCCACCTTCCAAACTTCATAATTCTTCCTCCAAGGAGGCGGAAGGAAATATAACTGAATTAGCAAAGTCTCAGATAAACCTGCAGTAAAGGCTAGCAAACCCACAAAGCCATTTGTGGGCCAAGCTCTTTTTGCAACTTGATGCTGAGACCTGTTGGAGTAGCCAAGCAGCCAGTGTCAATATTCTTTTAACAAAATCACTGTCTAAGCTGACTCTCTCTCTCTCTCTCTCTCTCTCTCTCACACACACACACACACACACACACACACGGGGGGGGGGCGGCTTTTGAACCTTTCACAGTTGACACAGGCATTACTTTTCCTGACATGGAGAGGAAAAGGCTTTCCTTGATGAAATTCTGACTTCACACCAGGGTATTTTTTTTTTAAACAACAACATGATGAAATGTGTGGAGAGTCAATGCTGGAGACATGAAGGCTGAATTAAATGGACCTTTGGCCTCATCCAACAAGGCATTACGGAGCAAAATATTTTCTAGCTGACATAGCAAACATTTATGTAAAAACCAGCACAGTTGTTTACACCTGGTTACACAGATATGCTGCTAGGAATCCATTTCAAATCAGCTGCAATCAAGCTACATTTGATTTCATCCTTCTTGCTATAGTTTTAACCAAGTGATCTTGGAAATCAGAGGGACAGAGGTGAAAGTATATTAACCATGAGTCATGGAGTTCAGCGGGAACCTGTTAAACTTTGGCTAGCTGAGGAATAGAAAGGAATATAAAGCTTTCCTCAATGCCAGTGGTACCCTGAGGCAGGGGACTGCTTCACAAAGTCATTCAATTTAACAGAGGAAGCAAAGGTGAAAATTGGACTAGACCTATGTTTAGTACCTGCTTACATTGCAGCTGATTAGTGAAATACCGTATATGCTTACTTGTCTACTTCAACCCTTATTACTCCCCAAACATGCATGTCATACATTCATTAGGATGACACTCTTTCAGTTTTTGTAAACTTAAAAGATCTATAGGGTATACATATTCTCTCCCTGCCCCCAGAGGATTCCTGAGCCTTTAACAGGGGCATGGCAGGCAGAAATCACAAAGGTTTGCTCTCTATGCCATACTCCCTATTAACTTTGCCTGTTGCACATCTGTTAAGTGCACAAGAGCCCTGTCAGAAACAGTATAGGACTAAGCAACCCAGTGTATTGCACTAATTTACAATGAGCTGTATCTGATTAAGTTAGAGACCCACTGAAATCAGTGAACTTAAGTTAGTTATGACTAAGTCCATTGGCTTCAATTAGTTTACTCTATAACTTAGTTGGATAGCGGTACACTCATTCATTTTGGGTGGATACATTCTATGAACAATGCATTTCAGGCCTATACATTACATTATTTATCCTCACTCACTGCAATTCTGCCTCTCCCTCCTGAAACTCTGGCCCTTTGTCTCTGCTCCTCCTGTCTTATAACACTACAATACAATACAAATTATACATATAATACTAAACAATACTGCTGCAACCCCAGCTACTACTAATTCCACATTTTAAGTAACATAATTAAGCAACAATAATTATATCAAAACAATGTGCTTAAGTAAAATAAAGCGCAAAACATCGAAATGCAACTTAATTACATAATTAGCTAGAAAATCTCATTTTACCAAAATCCCTCTGCTTATAATAAGACAATCACCAAGCAAGTTAACAGATACATGCAGCATGGTAATAAATTTAACATCCCATAGTATGGCATAAATTAAGTACTATACTAGCACTTAATGCCTTCATATGTATATGCCGTCATACCATGCCAATGAGAGCTAGAATGAATTCAAAACCTTCAAAGACTAAGCATGTTGCATGCTACAGTTGAGATTTGCCATAGTAAACTATGAACATTTAAAATGTGTTTAAATGCCCAGATCTGGACAAACATATATGATTTGTGCAGGGAGCCAGTTACAAATTCCTAGGTTACTACTTGCCATGTAGGGTTTTCATTATATAAGCCGTATTTCATGTTACTTTTCTCTGCCGAACAATATTGCCTATAAAGAAACTGTAAATATGACGAAGTGTTGACAACATTTGATGATCAGAAAGCAACGTACATTCAATAAATCCCTTTCTTTTATTGAAAACTTTGATTAGATTGTTGCTAAAGTCCTCAGGGCATTCTAGAGGCCTTGTGTAGAACATACAGGTTATTTCCTGTGATAGAGACAAATGCTGGCAACAGTAACCCTTGTGTCACATTTAATTTTGAAGTACACAGCCAGATCTTTTGTTGGAGGTATGTCATACAGAAAACCAGAGTAATGCGTTTTGGTACCTAGAAATTAAGTGTGCCCTAGGAAGACCTGCAGAATTACTTTTCATAGTGTTCTTATGCTCTTGGAAGAATTTTTTGGCTGCATACCAAGTATTATTATATATATGTCATAAATGTTATTTGCTCATAAATGTTTTGCAGTTTTCCTCACAATCATAGATAGCCTGAATTTTTTTTAAGCAGAAAAATTCAAAAGTGACACTCTTTGTCTTATTGTATGTATGCTTTTCTCCCACACTACATTCAACAATGCACAGTCTCAGCTACTTTGGTTTATAATATTAGGTGCTACTATCTTGGGAAGTTTAAGTTGGCAACGAAACCAGGAAGTGTACCGAAAAGGAAGACCTTTTTGCCCTTCACACTGTGACTTGGTTCTGACTGTACAATAAGACTTCTGTGCTTAAAGTCTGATGTATGATTAACTTGTGGCTCCTTTAACGTTGAATTCATTACCACTTGAGATAAGGCATACTCCAGCAATCTATTACTTCAGATGCATGCTTTTATTTACCCAAGCCTTTTCTGAATGAATTTTTAAATCATTGTCTGCTGATCATCTTTTGAGTATTGCACTGTTCTTTTAACTATACTATTATGCTAGGTATATATTTTATATTTGTCTTCATTCAGCAGGATAGAACAACTGCAAGACAGAGCCCACTGTGCAGCAAGGAAAGAGAACATATTTATTGCCTAAATACATGACTATCTGCAGAAATTTAATGGGGGGAAACAGCTGGTTTTGAATAATAACCAACCATTCCACTTTCAAGAGCAGATAACAATCTAATAACATTAAAAATAGTAAAGAAATAGTGCAGCAATCTTACACGTTTAGTAGTCGTCTAAATGTCAGGATGTCTTTTCTCCATCTCTATTTTATGATGCCACAAAACTACTTATCAGTGTAAAGTGCATTAGGATATATTTACCCTTGTATTTAGGAGCCCTTCAACTTCCAATGCCACAGCATGTGCAATGACTGTAACATTCCTCCATTAACAGACGATGGCTGTGGTGTTGAGAAACTGACATGGGCTTTAATATGTCTAGTATGGTCCCAAATATGTAATGCACTTAAAAGCGAGATGAGCGCCGCAACCCCATAGTCTCCTTTGACTGGACTTAATTGTCCAGGGGTCCTTTACCTTTTTTTACCTGCACTTAAATCAAATAAATATCTGGTCATTCCTTCACTAGTTGTAGGTTCTTGCAACAAACCTTTCCTAGCCTTATTTCAGCAATGGCCTAGTAATACTTTCATCAACGGCCCATAGTTCATCATATATGACCCAGTAATATTAATCCCTCAATGTGGAAGTTCCTAAATTATTGTGGATCCTAAAACCTGAAGCCACACTGATGGCACCTTCGCATGTTACAAAAGATATGCTTAAATACAGTACTTTCATTGTACTGTGTGAAGGAGCTTTCACATCCAAAACATGTGCGTAAGATCTGTTTCTGAGAATAAAGCACTTTCTTTACTAACTGCTAATAAAATTGTAAATGAGAGTGGGGAGGAAGAAGTCAGAATTTTAATCAGGGACAGGTAAATAAAGGTAAAGGTAGGTTATATGTTTACTAGTCCTAAGCAAAACTACTCTGCAGCGCCATCTGGTGACACTGAGGAGGATAAAAGTCTCCCATGCCACCTTTCTATAACCTTATTTATTGCAGCAAGAACTTAGTTCAACAGATGAATGAAGTAGATGGTGAAGATGTTGCTTCTAAATAACATATATATGGGCTGTGTGTGTGTGTGTGTGAGAGAGAGAGAGAGAGAGAGAGAGAGAGAGAAAGAGAAGTAAATGTGTGGTACAGGGTGAATTTAATGATAAATATTGATGCCCTCAAAGCAGACATATAATACATGACCAAGTAATTTGAAATAAACAAGCCCATTTGATATAACAGGGGCCCAGACTGCATAGCACAATATATATATGATATGTTGGTGTCTGACAGCCCAATTATATGTAATTTTACTTTTTCAAGTTTGAAGTGATATTTAAAAAAAATATATTTTTAAGTTATATCCAACTAAAGTCATATTTGGAAAAGATGCACTGAAAGCAATGTCTGCTTTCTGGTTGGCTGTGGGACAATGAAGAGGGCAGGGTAGGTAGCCACAAATGAGTTACCAAAAAAGAAAACAAAAGAGGGCACAGCTTTGCACTAACTTTGCAAGTGCTAGTTGATAGGTAGAGAAATAATTGCTGTAATTTTAACGATGATGATGATGATGATGATCATGATTTGTAACCCACCCATCTGATTGGGTTGCCCCAGCCACTCTGGGCAGCTCCAAACAGAAAATTAAAAATGCAATAAAACATCAAACATTAAAAACTTCCCTAAACATCCAAACCTGGTAGGGAAGACTGTCAGCAGGTGACCCGTGTGCTCAGTCTGTTGTCCAGGTGCATATGGTTGACAGGCAATTTCAAGCTCCCTGCTCTCCCTTCTTAGAGTTATTTATCTTTAAACTGGACTTGAACTGGACAGTTTTTCAAAGGTAGGACTCCTTCCTCTAGAAGGCTATCCTCCGACAGTAGAGGATCATCCTGGCCACCTTAGAAGGCGGGTAGATAGCTTGCATGATCTCAGCCAAGCCTTACTGGCTACAGCTGAGGGATTGTATGGCTTGCCCACCCTCTGCATCGCCTGGGCTACTAGTAGGAATATGAAGCCCCTCTGCCTGAATCCTAGATCAGTGCCACACATGTAAAGGGCAACTTCATGCCCATTTGATTTCCAGATAGAAACAAAGCCATTGTTTCATATGTCATGCTGAAGAAGCCTTAATTATCAATGCATCAGTGGTTACCGAGCAGCTTTTGTCTCGCATGGCAAAAGACAGCCTGATGTTGAACGGCTTGCAAAACTTCCTGTGGGTTTCTTTTGAACAAATTGCTATTTGTAGTTTGCATTTCCTGTGTATGCTTCTTCTATATGTAAAGCAATGTTTAAAAATCAAAACAAACCAAAAACCAAAAACAAAGATATAGTGCACAAAATCTTACCGTGTTACAAATGTATACATTAGACTGTTTTGATTACTTTTAAAAAAAGGAAGTTGGTGGACAACACACACTTTGTTTTGCTTATAGCTGGTTCAAGCCCAATTTTAGGATCTTTTGCACACATTAATAATTTCTGTCCAAGAGCAAAGTTAGGTGCTTCAATATGTTTAAGTTTTGAAGTTTTGAAGCAAAATGGGCCCACCCATAAAATAAGGTAGCAGTTTCTGCATACCCCAGATACTCTAGTAAATTAAGTCTGTAAACTAAAAGATTTTTTTTTTTTAAAGCCCAAACCTGCCTTTTGAAATTCTCCAACATCCCGAATCCAGGCAAGATAATGATATGACCATGACAATGACCTGACAGTAATGCTCTCCACAGCGAGATTATTAATATTTTGCTACAAGTGAGAATGGTTGTTGTGTTGTCTGGGACTCACATCCTAGACGGGGACTAGATGTTAATTTGGGTCCAAATTCTTTCCCCAAGCTGTTACATGTTCTGGGACATGTAAAATATATGTTGCTTTTGTGTCTGGGGCACTGTTGGAATTTTGTGGCCTCTCACCTTAGAGAAAGATAAAGTGAACCATTGTAGTTAAATATTGGAAAGGCTAGTTTAAAATGCAAATAAATAGATACATCAACCTGAGTTGCCAGAACTATACCAGCCCGTTGGCCAAAACAGCTTGCAGGAACAGTTGCCTATTTTGAGATTTCACTTCAGTTACAAGTAGGTTCAACTTCTGTTCCTCTTTTTCACAAAATGGTAAAGGTATGGGATTGCTTATCACAACTTATGCCCCAAGGAGCATAGTAGCTTATAACAATTGTGCAATGACACTACATCTAGCAAGGGCTACAGTAATGGGTTTTGTTTTTATGAAATATGGGGTACTATATATTTCATTTAACCACAACTACAAAATGCGACCCATTGATAGTGTTATGAGTTTGTGGGTGCCAGAATCTTCCTGGGTCCAGTAGGTGTTATAGTTTAATCAAGGCTTGGGGGATTAAAGTGAACACCAGACTCCTAATCCCTGGACCCAGTTCCCCATGTTCAGGAGATCACTTGGGAGATGGCCATTGAGAAAGCAAGGTTCTGGGCCAGACGGCAAATGGGCCAGACAGCCACCTCCCTCCACTCAGAGTTAATTAGAAAACAATGCTAGAGTTGAGGGTTGGCTGTGATGCGACTGAGAGGAAAAATGGTCACAAGCTGGTAAAGGCAGCAAGGTGGAGAGAGGGTTGCAGAGAGAGAGAGAGAGAGAGAGAGAGAGAGAGAGAGAGAGAGAGAGCTGCATGATGGTTGATTTCTCTTTGAATCCAAGGCTGTGATTATGGGAGAAACAAGACTCTCTTGGGGTGCTAATCCTGTGAACCCCTCCATCATAGGCTCAGGTTGTATGTATGTGCAAATAAACCATATAGCCTAAATACACCACGGTCTCCACTTTGCCTCATTTCCAAAAGGAAACATGAGTACTTGGAACCCCCGGAATCTCACACTGCTCAAAGACTGGGGTGGGATGCAACAATAGCCATACAATGGAAAATGGATTCATCTGAAATGCAATGGAAGCACAGCTGCTATATATAGGCTCCATGAAACAAATGAGTAACGAAATATGCATTTATAGTACAGAAATGAATTGTAAGGAAAAACCTTCATTCAGAGATGTCATTGATCAGATGACTGGCGTCAGTTATATTTGATGTTTGTCCAGTGCTCATAAGAAAGGGCTTAAATTACAGTTGCTTTTGAATGCAAAGCCCCTATCTCAGATGTCAGCAGGCACTTCTATCACTCAGTGCCATCAGACACACACATCAATTCCTGCTATAAAAATCAGCTTGTCAGTTTTACAACTCTCCATGTTAGTATAAAAGGCTGCATGCAAAATGATTGCAGATAATTATGGGCTATGGAGTTAAACAGTGGTCCCATTTTTCTGGCAATCTCTCTTTGCAATAATCTTTGTATGACAATGAAAGGCTCCTGAAAAACTCTCTATTACCACCGCGTGCTATAATAAGTATAGCACTCAGGGGATGTTTAATAGAATCTGAAAAAAACAGAGATGAGAACAGCATATTATATCAACCTGCTCATTATGTCATTGATTCAAATTGTTTTAGGCAGCATTTCTTCCTGGAGAATGTCCAGTTGAACAGGATATAGTAAAGTCATGCGCTCCTGATATTTAATTGAACTATTATGGGTAAATGTTTTCTTTCTTAATTTAGTTCCGCTATTCTTCACCATAGTTCCATGTAAATTAAGACAAAGTACTTTCCTTGGTACATATACTTTCCCAGTGCCTGTGATGATTCTCATCCATCAATGCATTTCCAGCAAATGCACATTATATTGTATTTCATTTCTCTCTTACTATTGTACAAATCCCAGATCTCCTGCTTATCAGGGGAGGGTGCGGGACACACACACACACCAGATATTCAAATCACAAAACACTAGATTATGCAGTTAACATAACATGTAGTTATCTTTACCAAACAAACAAGCAAGCAAGCAAGCAAGCAAGCAAACAACATGTAGTTTGGCCCTTACTCCAAGCAGGTTCATATCTCCAATCTGTAAAAGCCAATCCATATACGCACCACTATAGCAAGGAATTTTGTGCTTAGGAAGCCTAAGGATGCATCAGTAGGAGAAATACAACCAATACAGCAACAGGGAGTCAAAAAGGTTTGAAATCATACAGTTGTATTACATAGCCATAAAACATGGATTTTTATTATGGCTTTTTTATTTACTTCCCAGAATACAGGAAGTGGGGATAGGAGAGAATTTTGATTCCATTCACATTTAAAGGAATATTTACCAGATTCATACTTTCTGAAACAATGTGAACCAAAACACAGCCATCTTTCAACTTTGCACTTCTCCAAATTTTGCAATGCAGCTCTCCAGTTGTGTACAAAAGTGAATAAAGTGTGCATAAAAATGCATTATAAGTGAAAAATTGCCCAGAAAAATGTGTGTATTAGGCAAAATTGCATATACAGTGGTACCTCGGGTTAAGAACTTAATTTGTTCTGGAGGTCCATTCTTAACCTGAAACTGTTCTTAACCTGAAGCACCACTTTAGCTAATGGGGCGTCCTGCTGCCGCTGTGCTGCCAGAGCACGATTTCTGTTCTCATCCTAAAGCAAAGTTCTTAACCCGAGGTAATATTTCTGAGTTAGCAGAGTCTGTAACCTGAAGCGTATGTAACCCGAGGTACCACTGTATAATCATGAACCCATCAAATTATAGATGTGCATATTAAGAGAAATTCACACTAAATTGCTGATGAATTTCTGCGAGGCCTTAAAAAAATAAATCCCAGACCCTCATGGAGATGTGGAGAATTGAATTAAAGACTTAAAATGAGAAACTGAGAGAAACAAAAATTGATGGATTTGACCATCTAGCAGGAAGACAGGAGCATGGTTGCTTCCTACTGGGCAAGCAGACACAATACTGCCTGTGAGCTTTTCCTTCAAGGTCTGGAAGAAAAAAGAGCCATAGACATGCTTAAAAACAAACAAACAAACAAACAAACAAACAAACAAACAAACAAACAGTAAAGGGGTCAAGAATATCTAAGAAGGCAAGAACCCCACAACCATAATGTGGCTTCAGGCCTGCAATTCTTAAAATGTTTCTGAAACTTACTCAGCTTCCAGATTTTCTGTTCCCCTGGTGGAGCACCATCTTCGCAGAGTGCTGGCCGGAACAGGGTATTTCAGGGTATGAAATGTCTCAACAGAGATTATGTGGTGAAACTAAAGATCTGTGTAGAACTGGAACACAAAAATGAGTGGAGGTTACCGCTGCTGGTAAACATGTTTCTGAAAATGCTAAATTATCTTCTAAGATTTAACTTCCAGAGATTCAGAAGCATTTGGGGCGGTGGGGAAACCAGTCTATTACAAAATGCATAATCCTGCAGATATTGTTTTATTTGTAAATTTTCTTACTTGTCCTTCACCACAAGAGCCAAGCCCTGGTCACACCAATACAATTAAAAGCAAGAAAAACAGATAAAACAGTTTATACAATTATAAAAAAGTAAAACAGTTCTAAGAAAACCAGCACAGTATAAGTTAAACAAAACAGAAGAGGTGGATCCAACCAAAATACCTAAGACTAGGATAAAGAAGTGTGTTTCCAGCAAGCAGCGGAAGTTGAATAGTGACCGTGCTAGATGCACCTCTGTGGGGACTGAATTTTACAACACAGGGACTGCCACAGAGAAAGCCCTCTTTGGGTCACCATTCCCCACACTTCTGAGGGTGGTGGAACTACTGAGAGACTTTCCTCTCCTGATCTTAACACTTAAGAGGATCATAGGCATGGAGTGTCATTTGAGATATTCAAAGGATATATATTCTGTATACTTTATACAATAGGCTTATATACCCGCTTCACATTTTTGTCTTAATTGTTTTCAAAAGCAATTACATACCTGTGTGTTTCACAAGCCAGACCCAGAAACAAGCTGTCATTTCCCCCTTGTTTTGCTACCATTAATTTCTAATGAACTCATCAATTTGAACTGAAGAGTTTTTGTGTCTTTCACATTTATACTGTTTCAATTCAATAATATATTCCATCGCAATCTTCCAAAATGTTTTAAGCCATTTCGATGTTGAAGCAGATTCCCAAGGGTGCCTTTTCATTATTTCACAATTACACAAAAGATATTTCTGAAATTGGCTCTGGTTATTTTATTGCAAGCGTAACTTTAAAACAAGAGATCCATTTGCAAATTACATCCTAATCCATTATAGACAATGAGAAATGATAAGTGTCTTAATGTGAAGGGAATTTCATAACAAAGCAAATAAGACTGTCCCAAGAGGTTCCATAACTAGCAGCAAGATGAGGTGGTCGCCTCCACTTGCCTTATTGGTGGGCCAGGCCCAGTTGGAGGGCAAACCTGTGAGTGTGTGGGCCCTCTGTGAGAATAGGAAGCTCCCTGATTGTTTGCTTTCCAACTCAGGGAGATTGAAGCAGGAGTGGACATTATCCTTGCTGAACCCCTCATTAAGTAGCACTTAATGGCTGTCCCATATGTATGCTTCTGACTGTTACTGCAAATTTCCTGCAGTCCTTGAACTGTGGATACTTCCAGTATGAGAAAAGTAGAGTCCTACAACTCAACATTTGGTCCCATCTGTGTTTTGGTTTGTTCCATGCCTTCAGATTATTAGAGGTAAAGGGAAAGCAACTACTCAGCAACATGGTTTCCTTTATATTGTATGCTGATAAACAAAATGTGTAGAACATTTTTTTTGCTTTTTAAAAAAGAACCACATTTATCAAGATTTAATTTTTAGTATCTGTCTTTCATCAGCATTGTACAAAGTTAATTCAGCTAGAAAACAACTCCCAAGAGCGGTGTTGTACTTAAGGCTGATAGCCACAGACTACAATCTAAGCCTGTCTCTGGTTTGCTGAAAAAATGTCTACAAATTGATCATATTGGTCCTTTGCTGTAGATTCATGCAATTAAAAGGAAGCGCAAGAAAGTGAAAGATGATTAATCTTCATGAACTTCTTATTCTGTTTAAGCTTCTGGGAATGCACGCCACATTTCCCCATAAGGATTATTTGTTTTAGTGTTGTGATATATCACCTATCTGCTTCTGAATATTTAAGTGGGACGTTACTTTTGGCAGCAAAACTAGTTTTGAAACTTTAATGAGAAGTGGAAATAGAAGACAGACAAGATGCCAAGACATTTTCTGGTTAATCTTATTCTGCCATATTCTGTTGTTAAGCACTCCATATTGCTGAGCGCATGTAGAAATTTGAGAAACTGGTGGGCGTCACCACAAAATGGCTGCCATTGGGAGAGCATGGCTAATCACAAAATGGCTGCCATGAAGCCTAGCTAGTCACAAACAGGTAACTGAGTACAAGGCAGAGGGTGGTTCTGAGTGCCAGCCCCTGCAACCCCATCCTTGTTACTGCTTGCTGTCACTGTCTATTCACTGCCATTGTTGAATATGTGAACAGCAACAAGAGGGAGGAGATGCTGGGCAGGCCCTATTGGGTGGAGTGAGGCAGCTGCATCAGGCAGCCAAAGCAACCATACTAGCTGTTCCTCCTGAATCTCCCCAGCTATTCACCCTACTGGAAGACAGCAGTGTATGCTACATGACCTGCTTTGCACCTCCTAAGATGGCTGCAGGAGTGGTGAATGATACTGTCTTCTATCCAGCACTGAAGTGAGATGCAACTTACAAGTCCAGTCAGTTTGTGTGTGGACCAGTAGGGGTATTATTTTGTCCATGGTCTCAGGTAGCAAGCTGGCTCAGAGAAGAAAGGAGAAAGTGCTTAGCACTTTCCCTCTTGACAGCAGTGTAAACTGGACTCAGAGGGGAGGGCAAGCAAACCGGACACTCGTGGCTGTGGCAAAGATGTAGACCCACTGAGGGTATCTTACCCAAGGGCACCTGCAAACCTAAAACTAGAACCGTATGGGTGTATGTTCTGGATTCATTGTCTTGAGCAATGAGTTAGGTTACCATGAAGACTATAAATCTATTTAAAATCACATGAGCTTACTGTCAGTGACAAGAATGTTTAGAAAAAGTATTTTAATAACATTATCCCAGCTGCATTCAGATTAGAAGATAAAGCTGCAATGATGTAACAATATTAAGTTGCATGGTAATAATGCATGAGGCTGTGGTTATCATAAAATATATATTACCCCAGGGTGTTATAAAAACAAAATTGTGCACCAAATACACACAGGTATTGCAATGCTATCCCAAGGCAATACAGCAATTGGAATTGGCTCATTATTAAGAACAGAATTTGTTTTCTGTGTGCTTCAGAAAAATGAAGTCGGCAAACAAGTAAAAACAGCAGCTGTTTTGGCGAAGCTTACAAAAATTAAATTGCCCTTTTAGAACTTATCAGTGCCCCCACAATCCAAGTATTTACAAACATAAAGAGTAATCACATATAATTTAAAAAGTGTTTGTTTTTATAGCTTTTCTAAGCTTCATTGGGGGCCAAGAATTGCTTGCATAACCATTGTTCAAAAAAATTTGTTTTTCTGAGCAAACATTTAGAGCCTAGTATAAGAAGACCTTGGGGTGGATTAGACATATCTGTGTCTCATAGCAACTGGTAAATTTAGTGTTGTCATAATTTTTATAATTAGTCTTAAAATACTACAATCTTAAATGTTTAAAAATTAACTTCAGGGAAGAAAATGAAAGAATATTTAATGGAGTGTTCTCTATTCCTCACAGAAACTATTCTTGTCATTCACATTGAACCCCCCCTCACAATTTTAGGTGCTCCTTTTGGTGCTGGAAAATAAAATTGAGCCTAAAGTTAAAACTTTAAAGGTTAGGTTCACTCCCAAAACAGATAGTCAAGCGCTGTAGTTGTGCCTTTGGGGGCAAAACAGTATTTCTCAACTTTTAAGGAGAAATTTGTAATAGAATGTAAAACCAACATTACACCAATCAGAAAAAAGTAAAGACCCGCAGTTGGATCTCTCCCAAGTACTCCTCACTTCCAAGAATAGTTTTTGTGAAGAATATAGAAAATCTCTCCCAAATCCTACTGGTAGATAATAAAAGAGGTTGATTCACTCATAGCGACTGCACTGTTAAAAATAGTACATCCTGAAATAGCTGATGAAAGGAAAAGGTATAGCCAGACAACAGATAAACAAGTCATAATAGCTTGAGTTCCAGAAACATTTGACATGTATAACTAGCAAATGGTTTATTGATTAGATATTAAAGTACTGAGTCAGAAAATATAGCATCCCTACAGCACAGTTAAAGGTTTGCTGTATTTTGTTTCCCTCTAGACAGCTTTAACTGTAATGTCTCCTGTTATCAGTATTGCAGGTGCTGCTGTTCCATAAGCTCAAATTGTAATATAATCCAATTTTTAGAGCTTTAGCAACACCAATTGTTTCTGTGTGAGTATCAAGCATATTGGATGGCCTGAGACCTCCCTCCTTCCTTGCATGGGAACAGGAATAGCTCCCATCTCTAAAACTGTGGTATGTGCCCTAAGCCTTTGCTTTTCCTATGACCTTGAGACAAGGCCAATGCTTAGGTAACTGACCATGGAATAAATTTAAGTTTGAAGGCCAGTTTATAGGCAACCTAGAGGCAGGGCCAACCCATAGAATCATAGAATCATAGAGTTGGAAGAGACCACAAGGGTCATCGAGTCCAACCCCCTGCCAAGCAGGAAACACCATCAGAGCACTCCTGACATATGGCTGTCAAGCCTCTGCTTAAAGACGTCCAAAGAAGGAGACTCCACCACACTCCTTGGCAGCAAATTCCACTGTCGAACAGCTCTTACTGTCAGGAAGTTCTTCCTAATGTTTAGGTGGAATCTTCTTTCTTGTAGTTTGGATCCATTGCTCCGTGTCCGCTTCTCTGGAGCAGCAGAAAACAACCTTTCTCCCTCCTCTATGTGACATCCTTTTATGTATTTGAACATGGCTATCATATCACCCCTTAACCTCCTCTTCTCCAGGCTAAACATGCCCAGCTCCCTTAGCCGTTCCTCATAAGGCATCGTTTCCAGGCCTTTGACCATTTTGGTTGCCCTCCTCTGGACACGTTCCAGTTTGTCAGTGTCCTTCTTGAACTGTGGTGCCCAGAACTGGACACAGTACTCCAGGTGAGGTCTGACCAGAGCAGAATACAGTGGCACTATAACTTCCCTTGATCTAGATGCTATACTCCTATTGATGCAGCCCAGAATTGCATTGGCTTTTTTAGCTGCCGCGTCACACTGTTGGCTCATGTCAAGTTTGTGGTCAACCAACACTCCTAGATCCTTTTCACATGTACTGCTCTCAAGCCAGGTGTCACCCATGCATGAGGCAAGGGGAGGTGACTGTCTCAGGCAGCAGGATCCATAGGGATGGCAGATCTAGCCTTCAAGGAACACATCACCCATTGCAGCCGCTGTAGCACCAATAGTAACTGTAGCACACTTCTTGGAGGCCGGATCTGCCATGCCTTCAGTAGTCCCCACCCCAGATGCTACCTCCACAGTAGCCAGCTGGTCTTCTACCATTATCTGGGCTACAACAGAACCATTTTGCGGTTTGCCTCAGGTGCTCAAATGTCTTGAGCAGGTGCTGCCATAGCCTTTGCATGCTGAATGAGAAGCATGCTGCTCTACATTACGTTATCTGCAAGGTGGAGGGGCAGGTGTGCATGCCAGACCTGTTAAATAATTGCCATTATGTAAGTAAGATGTCTTTCCTTTCTTCAGAGCCTAAAGAAGATGGAACAGAAGGACAGAGATTGGCAACAGTGCAGTGGTTGGCAAAAGGAACTAACTTGATTGCAGCTAAGGGGCTCATCAGTATTGCCAATTAAGTACTGGCACAACATTTTTGTCAGCATGATTCATGTCAGTCCGGAAAGAGCTGGTGCCAGATTTGCACAGCTAGCAACGATCACTCTTAAATACAAATCTAGCTAAGAAGGAAAAAAACTGGTTGGTTGGTTGGCATCTGTCTGTCTTTGGGAAACAACAGAAGAGTGCGCATTCGTGGTAAAGTCAAACCATTGGAGAGTTATAGCACCTGCTGTGGCTCTAGAGACCAACACATGAGAGACATGTTTTGTTACGGGTGGAACACGTGGAAGGCATCCGGTTGTGCTGATATGGGTGTACCATGCCGTTTCTTCTTTCTATGCTCCTCATTTTGGAGTTATTCATGTGGGACATGGGATTCTTCTTCTGTAATGCTTTTAATGTAAAATGGGCCTAGAACTAGTGTGTCATTTTCTGCTCATTGATTTTAGTATGAAATAGAATCCAGGAAGGGACGCAGGTGGCGCTGTGGATTAAACCACAGAGCCTAGGGCTTGCCAATCAGAAGGTCGGCGGTTCGAATCCCTGCGACGGGGTGAGCTCCCGTTGCTCGGTCCCTGCCAACCTAGCAGTTCGAAAGCACGTCAAAGTGCAAGTAGATAAATAGGTACCGCTCAGCCGGAAAGGTAAACAGCGTTTCCGTGCGCTGCTCTGGTTCACCAGAAGCAGCTTAGTCATGCTGGCCACATGACCCGGAAGCTGTACGCCGACTCCCTCGGCCAATAAAGCGAGATGAGCGCCGCAACCCCAGAGTCGGTCATGACTGGACCTAATGGTCAGGGGTCCCTTTACCTTTACCTTTTACTAGAATCCAGGAAGTGTATCAATCACCACTAAGGGAATTTTTTCTGCTGCTATGAAGGAATGCATGGTTTGTTGCTGTTTAAAAGGCCATTCGTGTGTGCAGCTAACTGCCATCTATCCATCCATCCATTCTAGGGTCCTCCAACATGTTTGTAAGTACACACTTGATATATTTCCAGCCACAAAGTGGTCCACAACCCAATGAATGACTGTATACAACAGTAATGACACTTAAAAGCAGTGAGAATTGGATGCCAATATCTCCTCCCATCTCATTTGATACTTAGCAGCCTTTTAGATCTTGGCACCCAATTACAATGCAAGTATTTAACCTTTACATGACCACTCAACTTGGAAACTGGAGAGCAGAAGACAACAAGCTTCATGAATTAAAAATCCTCCCTGAATTAAAAGCCCAGAATAGGTCAGATCATCAGATGACATCCCTTGATCTCCATAATCTCTGGTCAAGCTAGCTCACAAGTTTGAGCAATTAAGAGACGTATGTTTTCTGCTGATGTTCTTTTGCATTCCTGTCCTTCAGTCCTTTCTTGGCTGCAGAAAATCCAGGACTAACACTATTGTGCACCTGTACTGCCTCCTAGAATCATACAGTTGGAAGGGATGCTGAGGGTCATCTATTCTTTTGTTGTTTAGTCGTTCAGTCGTGTCCGACTCTTCGTGACCCCATGGACCAGAGCACACCACGCACTCCTGTCTTCCACTGCCACCTGCAGTTTGGTCAGATTCATGTTTGTAGCTTCGAGAACACTGTCTAACCATCTCATCCTCTGTCGTCCCCTTCTCCTTGTGCCCTCCATCTTTCCCAACATCAGGGTCTTTTCCAGTGAGTCTTCTCTTCTCATGAGGTGACCAAAGTATTGGAGCCTCAGCTTCAGGATCTGTCCTTCCAGTGAGCACTCAGGGCTGATTTCCTTCAGAATGGATGTGTTTGATCTTCTTGCAGTCCATGGGACTCTCAAGACATCTATTCTATCACCCTGCAATATAGGAATCTCCACTAAATCATATGTTACAGGTGGTCATCTAAACTCTGCTGAAAAAAAACTCCAAGCAAGTTATGTCAATCTGAGGGAGTAGTCTGTTCCTGTTAAACAGTTCTTACTGTCAGAAAGTTTGTCCTAGTGTTTAGTTGGAATCTCGTTTCTTGTCACTTGAATCCATTGGTTTGAGTCCTAGCCTCTGGAGCCTCTTCCATGTGACAGTCCTTTCAATATTTCCTCTGTCTCCTCTTTACTAGGCTAAACATACCCAGCTTGGTTTGAAGGGGTACAGTTAGGGTTACCCCAGAAAGCCCTAAAAAACTGTTTGTGAATTCCCCCCCCCAGCCAGGCCTCGGCGTACGCATTTTAAAAACTGCAATTTCCTCTAAGACAAAAAGCACAAGCTAAGCAGTCCTCTTTGTAACAAAAACGCTGTAACAAACCTAGAGCTGAGAACGGAAAACCTTTCGGTTCCCAGATCTAAGCAACCTTGTCCTGGTACATTGATTTGCAACATACTTCCGGGAACAGAACCAGGGAACGAAAAAAGCAACATTCTATGTAAGAATGTGTGAAGGGGGACAGGGAAAAAGGGGTTTGAAAAAAGGATAAAACCTGCTTGTAAAATGTTTTCGGTGCGGCCTGTCTTTTGTGAACTGAATCACACAGGTGCCTCTGCCCCTCCGGATGGCAGAATAAAACGCTCTTTCTCTGGATTAACCCCTTGGTGTCGTTTGGCTCCTTTTGTCTCTGCTCGGGTGCAACAATTATTCCTACCCATGGATTAAAAAGGCTACATATTTCTGATGCATCGGCCGGGAATAACCACGTTCCCCGAGATCGAGGGACAAAGAGGTCCAGGGCGTCACTGCAAGGCGAGCAGCTCAGGATCCTGGGTCAACAGTTCCAGCGCGCATCCTGCCAACTTCGTGGGAGGGACTGGCCACCCGTTCCTGAGTGGACACGCAACAAGTGACGGAGAGAAAGAGCAACGGCCGTGCAGAAAGAAGGTACCTCGAGGAACAAGGTAAGCTCCACAGGGATAGGTGGGAGCAATAAGAGAGTCTGATCAACTCCGCCAGCAGGGTAGAAGAAGTGCCACTGGTTTTGGTATTGCCCAGAAAAGCAGCAAAAAGGGTGCTGCAGGGCGCCGGTCGAAGTCTAAGCGCTGCCGGTTATGGTTCTTTTTGTGCCCAGAAGAAGCAGTAGAGTGCTCTTGGGCCCCGGTCGAAGTCTAAGCGCTGCCGGTTATGGTTCTTTTTGTGTCCAAAAGAAGCAGTAGAGTGCTCTTGGGCCCCGGTCGAAGTCTAAGCGCTGCCGGTTATGGTTCTTTTTGTGCCCAGAAGAAGCAGTAGAGTGCTCTTGGGCCCCGGTCGAAGTCTAAGCGCTGCCGGTTATGGTTGGTTTTGTGTCCAAAAGAAGCAGTAGAGTGCTCTTGGGCCCCGGTCGAAGTCTAAACGCTGCCGGTTGTGGTTATTTTTTTGGGGGGGAAAGGGATTGGGGGAGGTGCATGGGTTTTTGTTTTTTTCTGAATGTGCGTGTGGGGACACTCCAGTGAATGTTTTGAGTGTGTGAGACGTTGAAAGCAACGTCTGGCCTGTGACTGAGTGAAAAAAATAACGTTAGGAGGGCTGAGTGTCCCAGTGTCCCCAGGATCCCAGAGTCATGGGAAATAAAAGCAGTAAAACAATTCTTGAGACACCACTACAGAGCTTTCTGGAAAACTGGAAAAGTGCCACGAAAGCAGAAGAGTGGGGATGTAAACTCAAAAAAAGCAGTCTCCAACATTTATGTGAAGTTGACTGGCCTTCGTATTTACCAGAATGGCCTCCTGGAGGATCCTTTGATCCAAACTTGGTCAACATTTTATGGAGTAACATTTTCAAGGCCCACACAGATCAGATTCCCTATATTTCTATCTGGAAAGCCAATGTGGATCAAAATCCCTCATGGCTTCGGAAAAATAGAATTGTGACTGCCCAAGTCAAACTGTGTTCAGTACAATTACAAGTTAAAAAGCCACCAGTTTTGCCAGTCCTGGAAGAGGAGATAATTACCCCACCACCACCATATGCAGCAACTGCGCCAAGGCAACCAAATAGGGCTGCTTCTCTGCCCAATGCCCAGACTGAGGACCCAAATGAGAAGATTCCCCCCTCTGCCCCTCCCCAACCCCCTTTTGATGCAAGCAAGGAAGGTGAAGAGGAAGGTGATGATGATAATGATGATGACTTCAGAAAAACTCTAGATAAAGAGATAAGATGGACTAGTAAGCAGTCTGACAGAGTGTTCCAGTATGTAGAACCGTTTAAAAGAGTGAGCTGGATGTGGCTTCTTGGTTCTAGAAGCAGCACAATGCAAGGATGTGAATTGGCAGACAGAAAGAAACAGAGCAGAAGGCTTTGAGAGCCGGATGGGACAGAACTGTTAAAAAAATAGACAATTAAAACCCAAGGGATTGAAAACCCTGGGATTACAATATTGACCATTGAGGAAATCCGCAAGATATATGCCCTCAGGGCAGCAGACAATACTGATGTTGCAACTGAAGCAGCTAAAACTCCACTTTGATGGCCCACCCACTGACTGTACGACCCCCTGGAGTCATCCGATGTACAGGACCACAGACCTCCACAGACCCTAAATCAGAATCCTTCTTTCGAAGAGGACCCAGCCAAAATAATTAGGGGTTTGTCTTCAAGCAGCCAGAAAGCCAAAAATGCAAGAGGGTGTCCACGGGAGGGAAAGAAGACGCCTAGGGAAGAAACCAGTGCACCATCTGCAGGCAAGAGGGTCATTGGGAAATGGAATGCCCATAGGCCCCACGCCCGACACACCCCACCCCCACAGGCTGGGAACAATAAGATTTCTCAAAAATGATTTCTTCTCATCTCTGTTCTTGCTAAAAGACTGTTGCAGCTAGAAGCAAGTGAACTAACTGTTTCTAACATTCATTCATGCAAGTAACAGGACATCATTTTTTTGTTTTGTTTTTGTTTTTTTTTCCCCTTGTGCCAGGCGCTTGGAGGTAGCTTCAGAGCATTATCTCTTGGCTGCTATCCCAAGAGGAAAATGCTGCATTCTCACCAACCAGCTACCCTGAACCCCACACTGTCTGGATTTATGGTTCAGCCACAAAAACCCCAGAAGGCCAAGGGTTACCCACCCCCTTGCCCCAAGCACTAACCTGAGGAAAGTGACTTTCTTAAAAGCAAGTGAATGCTTTCTGTGAACTTTGTCAAGTTTTTCTTTTTAGGTGCAATTTTACTCTGAAAAAGGAGCCGCAGCATAACATAGGAATTTTGAAACTTTGATATTTTGCCAGAAGCAAGGGAACACATTGGACACTAGCAAACTAGGCAGATGAAAACTGAAATTTGCAACATGGCTTACAGGCCACGAGAGCTCTGAAACTTAGAGCACATGAATGAGACTTTTAATAAAAAAAATCTCAGCTGGCAAAACTAAACCCAAGGAACAGAACTGTTAACCCCTTGCGAAGTTTCCTGCCAAGCATACCCTTTTGAATTAATATTTGCTAGGCCTATACCTTAGGTGTAAATGCTATCTGTCAATGTACAGTCGTTCTGCCGTGTGTTTCTTTTTCTCTTCTCTTGACAGGTAAACCGGCCAGAGGCTGTCCTGTTTCTCTACAGCTGTTAAAGTCACCAGCATCTGTGACACCTGATCTGCACTGGCCCCTTCGACTCACCCCAGACGTCCAGACATCGCTCCAGCCTTGTTGGAAGAGACCCAAGACGTCCAACGCCCACCAGACGACTGAACGCCCACCACACTACAGCCCTGCTCACGTCACTCCGGAAGCTGACATTTTGCACGGCTCAAGAATCCAGCATGGATTGAAAGAGGACATTTTCACATTTTCTTTTCTTTCCTTTTGCATAACTGAACTTTATTGAAGGTACCTGGGCCTGGTTTGCTTTACGCCACCCCTGCAGAGGAGGGTGTCTAGTGAGTCTTTTCTTTCAGCGTAATTACACCCCAGCCCACTCTCTAGCACTTACCTAAGCACCTCCACATGCATACAATGGCTCAAATACGACTGTGGGTCCCCGTGCTGGTATTTCTGCTGCCTTTGATCTTTGATATGCCAATACCACTCACAGTGACCAGACAACTGCTGCAATCGTGGGGGGCCCACCACACATATAATAAGTGGATTCAGGTTGCTGAGATGGTTGCGTTCTCTGCAAATCGGACCAATTGTGCCGTTTGCACTCTGGCCCCTGTAGATGCTCTGGGAGGAATGCCACTCCTCCCTGTGCCTTGGAATGAATCCTTGGTTACAACTCCACTTGTTGCCTTCCAGCCTCTGGGCAACCATTCTTCTTTATGGAATCATTCCGTCCCTTTCCAGGTTCACAGGATCACTGGCTGCCTTTGTGTCAACAAATCAAATGACGCCAGTGACACTCAGACCTATGTGGGCACTTCCCACTGTGATCGTACCTTCCCAGCCCCAACTAACATGCCTGAGTCCGAGACAGGAACTTTTTCTGGTTCCAAATTGACTGCATGCCTGGCCCGCTTGCTGACAGGCACCATATCTGCCCATGGTCAGGACGTTTACTGGGTGTGTGGCAGAAAGGCCTATCATGCCCTCCCAAGAGGATGGTATGGGGTCTGTTTTCCAGCCTACTTAATACCCCCCATGTGAATTCCTGACCAGATGTCCTCTGCACCCCCTAGAAGGAGGCGTTCGGCTGACCTGGCAACACTTGCAGGTGGCAGTTCCCAGAATTGGGGCCAAAATCAGTGGCCTCCGGAAAGGATACTGGCCCATTATGCTCCAGCCTCCTGGAATCGGGGAGAGAAAATCTCTGGGGCAAGGGGACCAATCTATAACTTGAACCGCATAATCAGACTCCAGGCAGTGGTAGAGATTGTTGCTAACACGACAGCCACGGCCCTTAGGCTAATTGCCACGCAATTGGATGAGACACGCAATGCGTTTCTCTCAGTCCGATTAGCGTTGGACTTTCTCCTGGCGCAACATGGCGGCTTTTGTGCAGCATTAAATCTCACGGGTGGGGCCTGTTGCTTTAACATCTCTGATCATGGTGAGGCCATTCGCAATTTGGCAGCAGGACTTGAAACAGTGGCCCATATTCCTACCCAAACCTGGGAGGGATGGGACATGTCATGGCATGACTGGTTGCCAAAACTAGGATGGGTAAAAGGCCTGTTTTTGCTGCTGCTTGGCCCATTTTTCATTTTGATAATTTTTTGCTTTTCTGTACCTTGCTTGCTGCAATGCTTGCATACAATGACACGCAATATGATTTCTCGCATGCTTCGCCCCCAGATTATAGCTCTGACCCGAGAATATCAGCCTGTGCCTTCCTGGGACGAGCCTTTTTGAGAAAAAGGCTGTCCAAAATTGAGAGGTATGGAATGAAGGGGTACAGTTAAGGTTACCCCAGAAAGCCCTAAAAAACTGTTTGTGAATTCCCCCCCCCCAGCCAGGCCTCGGCGTACGCATTTTAAAAACTGCAATTTCCTCTAAGACAAAAAGCACAAGCTAAGCAGTCCTCTTTGTAACAAAAACGCTGTAACAAACCTAGAGCTGAGAACGGAAAACCTTTCGGTTCCCAGATCTAAGCAACCTTGTCCTGGTACATTGATTTGCAACATACTTCCGGGAACAGAACCAGGGAACGAAAAAAGCAACATTCTATGTAAGAATGTGTGAAGGGGGACAGGGAAAAAGGGGTTTGAAAAAAGGATAAAACCTGCTTGTAAAATGTTTTCGGTGCGGCCTGTCTTTTGTGAACTGAATCACACAGGTGCCTCTGCCCCTCCGGATGGCAGAATAAAACGCTCTTTCTCTGGATTAACCCCTTGGTGTCGTTTGGCTCCTTTTGTCTCTGCTCGGGTGCAACAATTATTCCTACCCATGGATTAAAAAGGCTACAGGTTCCAGACCCTTAATCTTTGTCGCCCTCCTCTGCGCATGTTCAGATTGTCAATATCTGTCTCAAATTGAATCCAATACACCAGAATAAGGCCAAAACTCAGAATAAAGCAAAAAACACGAAGAAAGCCAATGCCTGAGCAGCACCGACAACAACCGACAATAATTGAGGAAGCGAGCCAAAGAGGAAGTCTTCTGGCTCACTCCTCAGTTTAAACGGTCCCGGCCCTGCCCCGGCCCTGCCCCCCCCCCCAGCCAGCGGGTTGGCTGGCTGGGCTCTGACATGGCCGGGATCCCCCAGGCAACGGGAGACAACGTCCCCCGCCCCCGGTGGGGAGGTGGTGACCACACGGTCCACCGCAACTCTTCCCCATTGGGAAGTGGAACGGATTTGCCAGCTGCTGGAATTCAAGCTTATTTTATGTTTGCTCTTTATATTGATTGAATGCTTTTAGACACTGATTTTATTATTTTATTCTGTAAACTTGCAAAAGTTTGTGATAGAAATGATTTAAAACAGCAATCCTAAGCACACTTACCTGTGAGTAAAAGCCACTGAACTGTTATATTATCTATTTTAAGTCTTTGGAAATTACTATTTTACAGCATTTGTCAATGTATTATTGCCAAAACAAAGGTGATAACAAAACAAGAAATTAAAATAACGTATCATAACAGGGGAGAGCAACTGTGCCTTAATGAATGACCCATGATAAATTAAATTTAAAAAGTTAATGTAAGGAAATACATAATCAATCTAGAAAGCCTATTTTCAAGAGTGATTCCTTTTCTTTTAGCAAGCAAGGGGAAAACCCTATCTCCAGCCAGCCTCATTGTAGAAATAAAAATATAGTTGATATGCATAAAGGAGGAAAGTAACCTGTATTCAGTAATCTTGATTGTATACCCTAATTAAGTTTCCTTTCAGTTACCAGCATTGTAGAGATACAACCAGAATGAATGCAAATACTCTCCTGCAGGGTTTGCCCACAGATAACAGCAGTGAGGTTTCTCAGCCTGTTGCCATGGTTACTAGGGCACAGCAACTCATTAGCTGCATTTTAAAAGTTTTGAATATCTCTGTACTTGAGGTCTCAAATTTAACAGTGAGCAAACAGATCTAGATGAAATAAAGGCCAGCCTTGAACTTTTACCCCTTGTTCCTCCCACACTATCAAACAAATCCAAAGAAATCGCTTTAAAACATACTAAAGTAGATAAGAAAAACTTGTATTGGAGGTGGTTTATGGTTCGAACTTGGATCTGAAATGTAAGCAGAAAGAAATTAGGTGGCTTCTTTCTAGCTTGGTATGTAACCCACAGATAGGGAGGGGTCAGGAAGGGTTGTCTATAATGGTATTCAGATGATAATTTATAAAGAAGATCTTTAGCATTTTGGCTCCATGCCTTATTCTTTTATTGATTTGTTGAATGACCTTGGGCAAGGCAATTAACTTCTGTGTATCTCAGTTTTCCCCATTAAAAAAAAAGAAAGATTATTACCCACATTTGTAAATTACTACTTCAGTATGTGAGTTACAAGAAAGATATCATTTGTCATTCAAGAAAATGAGTTTTCCAGTTTGAATATGGAATTAGGCGCTTTGTAGTACTTCTACTGTTCACATGAAATAATTTCACAGAGAGTTGTCGATCTCTAATTTTTCTACCTTTGCTAATGGGTAAGACATATCAGCTTAATATTGCTGTTGGCTGTGTATTTTTAAGATTGTTGATTCACAATTTTGAATAATTTGACAAATGTTTGCAGTAGCGCCAGTTTTCTTTTGAGGTGGTTGAGATCTATATTATGATATTTGTTTTTAAAATATAGTTAATATTTCACTGCCGAAAAGTTATGATTGAAAAACTATTATACACAGTATTTATTTCTTGCATACTCACTTTGTGTGTTTCAATTCTATTGTGGTACATCAAAAAAGGATCTCAAGCTTTCCATAAAATTGGACAGTCTAATTTCCAAGATTATTTTATAATGAATAATTTCCATCATCACCAAAGATTGCAAGGGACTTCGTTACTCATCCATTAATTTTCTTATGTATTTTGCAGTTAAAGAACCAGCTGTGATCAACAGATTGTTTACCAGACAATGATGCTCTTTTTAAAATAGATTGTCCAAAAAGTCACAGCAAGAAATGCTGAAAATTTAGAAGTATGCCTTCCCCTATTTTAAAAAATAATTTATATATAAGTATCTTAAAGGTCATGTCTGAAATATAAGTTATGTCCACCAAATACATCAGTGGTGCCAACTGAAACCTCCCTTCCTATGCAAATAGCAGCTTCAGGGAGGGGATTTTATTTGGATGTGTGGAGGAAAGGATTTAACTCTTCCTCTCCCCCTCCTTGGGTTGCATTGCTAATTGGTCCCATCAGATGGGATTCTCCATTTGTCAATGCATGTTAATTAATGCTGTTAATATAACAACTAGTTTGACCTGTTGACAATTGAAGCTTGGCTTTGTATGATTTTGAGGTAACAACAGGACTTGTGATGATCAAACCTGTAGAGTTCTGACTTTCTATTTTTGTCAAGGAAAATGATAGGTCTGGTGTGCCACTATAACACTGTACCATAAGGGCTTCCTGATGGGTGACTTAAGATGATCCCAGATAATATTGGGTTCTGAACACAGGTGTTGTAGCCCATTTGAAAAGTTCCAGGAAACATCTGCTGAAATAGAAAGGGTTGACTCAGAAATCGTACAGCTGGATGACTACAAATAACTATCAAATGAAAGTTTACCATGGCATGCCTAAAACCAGTTCATAAGCTGTCTTTCTGAATCATCATTCCAAATGCTGAGGGATATTTTTTTTACAGACTTCTGCTTCCTCACCTTTCAAATCAAGTGCAAAAATGCCATTTGATCTGCTTACAAATATTCCTTGTGCATTCCGTGAATGTACTTGTGGGGGTGTATTAGCAAAGTGGCAGGCTTCGCTCCCAGTCTATGCAGGTTTATTTGAACATCTGGAAAGAGGTCCCTTGAAAACACCTAGGTTGTGGGTGTAACCTGCTGTCAAACTGCCCCCAGAGGCATGCTCACTGAACACACGAAGAGCATATGCAAAGAACTGGAAAGTAAAAATTGGTTTAGAGAAGATTCCCCCCCCCCCCCCAGTGAGCCAGATTGGAAACGGAACTAAAGAACAAAAATGTGGTCTCACATCTGAGCAAACATGCTTTGCATCTGGCTGCAAGCTGCCTTTATTTACTCTGCCACTAACAGGTAGGAACCAGAACCTTTATTGTAAGCCGTCCTGAGAACTTTGGTTACTGGGCAGTATAGAAGTGCAGTAAATAAAATACTTTAAAAACTACACACAGTATTATAAATTTTTATATAATGACACATAAATTTGTGGTTCTTCACTGATTGGAGATGAATAATTGAAATTGTAATATTCTTAAGTGAGCCCTTTGTGCATCTGTCCACACAGCTGTGTAGCTTTCTGTCAACCACACACCACAACGCACTCCAGGAAAACAGAACAGTTGCTTTATTATACAGTGTTAAACAGGACTGCCCCTGAGGCTGGCTTACATAGAACTGAACTGGTAGAAGACCGAAACACCCATACACCCACACCATAAATCCCATAAAAGCAGCAGTGGTTGCAGGCAATTTTATTTTAACCTTTTACACACCAAGACAAGTACTTATGAAAACTGCAGATGACAAGTACGGTAGATTCCTAAAAGCGATTACCGTACATCCTATGTGCGTGAGAATGGAGCATGTCCCTATTTTCTATCTGGACTCATAGGGTTGCCATATTATGAAGAGCAAAAAAGGTGACACATTTACCAACTTCTACTTTTAAGTATGGATCACTATGACTACTCTACCCATGAAAAAGAGGACATGCCCGGGAAAAAGAGGACGTATGGCAACCAACAATGGAAGAAAAAAGGGCACCATATGTTTTTGCTCCCATCTTGGAGGTTAGAAGCATCATGGCTAGTTCAAGATACAGGGTCCTATCTAATGCTGCTGTTCTGCTAATACAGCAGAGTTTTGCTTGCGCAACTGTATTTCCACCCCTCCTATACCTTGCAGCCTGCCATTAAAATATAGTCCAGAGGGTTGGAGGATTCTCCAGAGCAGATTTTGCAGGGGCATGAGGGAGTCCCATCATGTTTGAGGAACTTCATGTACACAGCATTAGATAAAACCCATAGATTCATAAATTTGGAAGCCATTTTTGGTTATCTGGTCCAACCTCTTGTATTGAGCACTACATTAAATCAACTTTGACAGATGCTTTTCTAGTGTCTCTATTAAGCTCCATAATTGCTCTGTAAAAATTATTTAAGCAAGAACATATAATTCAAAAACATACAAGAATAAATAAAGAATACAATTGAATAAAAATAAAAATTAAATATACATGTTGTTTAACAAAAATATTATTTTAGCATATTTTGATATTATTTGAGTCTCTGACCTGAGGTTGTTTTTCCTGTTTAAGTTGGTTATTTGATAACTAAAGATTTTGAAAAGACGAAAAGAAATATAATATACAAAAAATCTGGGATCTTCTGCTTACAAAGCATGTATTATACCAAGCTTTGCCCACTTTCTATTTTCTACCTATTCAAAATATGTCTAGTCTCCCATTTATGTAAAATGAAAACATAAATGTATATTCAATTTAAATAGTTATTTTGTTACTCTTGAACAAGTCTGAATTTTTCCTTAAATTACAGCCAAGAACAAAATGTTTGATCAGCATATTTTAATTTCAGGAAAATTAATGATGTTACCACTTTCTTATGTTTTGCGAGATTATCTCCACTGGGAAGATGGTATGAAATTAAAGCATTCATCTTCCGCAACTGACTAGTAGGCCAAATGTGTTATTTAAGATGACCAAGACCAATCAGTGGAAATATATCTCTCCTTATGTTGTGAAGTGGGAGGAGATAACAAATCTGAAATTACTTTCTCTCTGAAATATGTAATGGGACAAAATACTGCTGCCTGTTAAAAGCTACTGTGTAACTTATTGCAGCACATTAATAACTGGCTATTAAATATAATGATAACTGTATTGCAAGACCAGAGTTGCTTGTTTTAAAGGTTCACGTTTCGTCTTTATGCTGACAGTGCAACTTGCTAAGTGAGTGTAGCAAGATCATTCCCCTGGGAAATGAGTCATTTTAGATTAACCAAGATGCACTCTGGTTTCCACAGGATTGTATTAAATGATACTTTACTTTCTATGTTCAGCTTCATAGATCTTTACTGATACTTTCATCTCATTTTAGACTGTTTTCCTTGCTGGTGCTGCAGTTTTAAAGACTATAAATGGTTTTTTTAAAAAACAAAAATTATCAGTGACAAACCTTTCGTAAACTAATTTGGTTACATATGCAGTGACAGTATTGCAGCCAATATGATTAATCCAAGGTGCAATTATTGCCAATTGAAAAAGAATGTGATATAAAATATTTTGAGAGCCAGTGTGGTGTAGTGGTTAAGAGCGGTAGTCACGTAATCTGGGTAACCGGGTTCGCGTCTCCGCTCCTCCACATGCAGCTGCTGGGTGACCTTGGGCCAGTCACAGTCTCTCAGCCCCACTCACCTCACAGAGTGTTTGTTGTGGGGGAGGAAGGGAAAGGAGAATGTTAGCCGCTTTGAGACTCCTGAAAGGGAGTGAAAGGCGGGATATCAAATCCAAACTCTTCTTCTTCTTCTTCTAAAGAAATAAATGTATTAAGCATCTGAATAGGTTTGGAATTTAAAATAGTACCCTGTGCTTCCAGGTCCCTTGCTCTCTAGGTCTTACTCTACAACATGGAAACACTTTAACTTCTCCTGCTTTAAGCTTGTTACAAAGTGATTTAAGGATTATTTACCTAAACTGAGTACCTGGTGGGTGTAGAATAAGCATTAGGGGAGATTGTCCATGTTGGATTCAGTCTGTTTAAAGCCGGTTTGTGCATCTATTGCTATGCACTAAAGTTTGCTTTTGGCACACCATCACAAATCTTGTCTTTGAAATACCTGGGGTGAAGTTCCAAAGGCAGAATGATGCTTTTGCTAGGAAATGCACATTAACAATAATCACTGGGCTGGGAACCAACAAGGGCAGGTTTTCCTTTAGCCATCACATTATCTGATGGTCATGCTGAGTAGGTTCCATGTCTATTTGAGAAATGAAGTGTAATTCTGTACTTTTGAAGAACATTTTGGGATGAAAAACATTATGTTATTTTGCTCAGTGAAGTGCATGGCAGTAGGTAAAGATCATCTGGTTGGCAATGGATGTGAATCTCCTAAACTCTACAGCTAGGAATCTCATATCACCCCTCTTCCACAGTCACCTTTTCTTATAAACTAAAATGTTTAAGTTCCTCTGATGATTTTAAAATGAAATCAGATACCGTATACACTTACTTGGAAGTAAATCTCTTTGAACAACATGGGACATCCTTCTGGTTAGTTGAAGGTTGCTGAACCTGTTACAAAACTATTTCTTTAAATGTTACTGTCTGAAGTGGGTATCTGAAAATAAATATTACCCAACTCAATTTTTTAACTTTCTGCCTTCATCTGCCATCTCTGCTAGACCTATTGTTGCTCATCAGGATCCTCTCCCTGTCATCGTCTGTCACCCCTGGCATCTTGTGTCCATCTATTATCTGCTGTTTTCTTTCTCAGTGACAAATGCTTCCATCAGTTACTAAGCTCCAAAACTCCCACAGAAGTCTATTTGAGGGCTGCCGCACTTTCATGTCTTCGCCTCTCTCTGAGCCTGTCTCCCCCCCTTTCCCCTCTTCTTCTCCCCTTTTTCTCCCCCCCCCCCAGGAAACAGGAAATGAGTCCATCAATCATTATCCCTGTATTTCTGAATATAAAAGCCAATCAAAAAGGACTCATTTTCCACACTGTCCTTCAACCTACAATATCTTGATTATGGCCTGCAAAAATTAACATATACTGAAAGCAAGTCCTGATTGCAAAAGATTCATGATCACCATTGTGTGCCCCTCATGACTCATTAAGGCAAAAAGCAGGGCTGTGTTAGTCACTGGTTTATGGATGGAAGAAAAGAACTGTTGTCATCCTTTACTTACAGCCCACCGCATGCATCATTTAAGAGATAGTTGAATCAGGACTCCTGATGACAAAGGAACATCCTGCAGCTAAATAAGCTTTTACTCTGCTTTTAGCCTTGACTTTCAGTTTAATAGCAGAGTGTTTGCCAAAATCCATTTCACTATCTTCCTTCATGTTCACATCAGTGCAGACAGTAAGGAAAGGAAAACATTTCTGTATATTTCCCTGCACCAGAGCCAGGTAGTGATTCGAGGTGAGTTTTCTTTGCAGCAGCTCCTCATTGTTTCTCAAAAAGTGCTTCATTTCTTGATTTTAAAACTGTTTTATTACAGTGGGACAGCAAATGTTTTAAATAAACATTTCTGGATCCACAGGGGAAAAATAAATATATATATCAAGTCACGCAGCATGACTCAATATATAAAAGCCTGGCCCTTTTGTTGTGCTAGGCATACTACCTGATTTTTGGCACAGCAGGATCTGATTCAAGTGTGGGAAGCCACTCTGGGCTGATCTCATCCATGGTCTTAGCACCCACAATGTCAACAAGGTTCCCAATTAGTATCAATTTGTGAGGATGGCTTCAGTCATGCAGAGAGATAATTCATTTACTTCATGCAGAACCTGGCCTTTTAGCTTTCTGCTTACGTCTTATGATAGCATCTCATTTTAGAAGCACTTCATTCTCAGTTGCAAGGAAAAGAACTTTGCTTGGCACAGGGGATGCCATGTGCTTGCCAATCACACTCATTAAAGTGTGTCAATTTATTCATTTATTGAAATGTTTCTATTTATTAATTTAAAGCATTTATTTATTTAAATCTTTACTCCTATTTAGGATTCCAGGGTGGTATACAACAATTTGTATGTCAATATCATACAAATAATATTTAAACAGATGAAATCAAAGAACCAACTAAATTTTACAAGAAGGTAGAATGTGTCTGGGTAAATAATAAAAAAGTTATTCCATGGAGTTGGGCAAGCTGAAAAGCAGGCACCATACAAATAAAGTGAGAGAGCATTGTGAAATTGGGATGCTCAGAGTTTCAGTACTAGACCCTCAAATCAGCTAACAGACATTTAATAATCGTAACTTCTGAATAAAACAACTTTAAAACAATGAAATATAAAAACTAGCACCAGGTCTGGCTCCAGATTTTCAACAATCTACATTTGTTGAAGCACTCACTTGTAGCTGGACCCATGGAAGTGGTGTTCCTGCAACTAAAGATGTAAGAAGGTAAGAAAAACTTGCTGGATCAAGCCAGTGGCCCACCTAGTTCAGCACCCTATTCTCGTAGTGGCCAAACTATGCAAAACCTGAAAACAGGACCCAAGTCTCCTCTCCTGTGACTTCCAGCAACTGTTATTCAGAGGCATTATTGCCTCCAACTGTGGAGGCAGAGCATACCCACCATGGCTAGTAGCCAATGATATCCTTATCTTCTATGAATTTGTCCAACCCTCTTTTAAAGCCACCCAAGCTGGTGGCAGTCAGCTTCTTTCTCGTGCTCACAGGCTTACCTGGCAGCGGTGGTGATAGAACGGGCCAGCTATTAGAGAGAAAGCACACCCACCAGTCTTTTCCTTGCAGTTACTCATGAATTTGTTCTCCGGTGGCTCTGTAATGGGCCAGGAACTGGGTGACTGTTCAGATCCCAGTCCATTACAATGTTGCTGGGTAAGCCCATTAAGTGAGAGGGTAAGGTTGGCTGATGCCTAGTCTCCATTTGACTAATGAGTACAACCTCTCCACCTTACCAGGCGGAACTCTGCCACAAGGGGGCCTAAATAGTGGCAGATACTGCAGGTGTTCAGGCAAGGGGTCAACCCTGCTGGGCCCTGCAGAAGTGCATGGGCACCAGCAAATGGCCCAGTATGGTGCTAACACCAGGCCTGTCTAAGAGTTCACCCACACTTCTGCTTGTCCCATGACTAGAAGGCATGGGTCCAAGCAGTTTTCCACTTGTCCCGTGATTTCTAGGCATGGGTCCAAGTGGTTTCGCCTTTGCCCCACTGCTTTGTCATGGAAAACCCACTCTTCGCTGCTAAATTGGAGCAAATGTAAATTCAGAGAAAACCCAATTGACATTTGCTTCGATTCAGTGGTAAAACAACATTGTGGGAAAAGCAGCAGCATTAGAAATCAGTGAACTAATAAGAAAGCGTAATCCAAGTTTATGCACCAACTACTGGTGCTGAAGAAACTGAAATTGACCAATTCTATGAAGACTTACAACACCTTATAGAAGTGACACCAAAGAAGGATGTTCTTCTCATTATAGGTGATTGGAATGCTAAAGTAGGGAGTCAAGAGATAAAAGGAACAACTGGCAAGTTAGGCCTTGGAGATCAAAACGAAGCAGGGCAAAGGCTAATAAGAGTTCTGTCAAGAGAACAAGCTGGTCATCACAAACACACTTTTCCAACAACACAAGAGACGACTCTACACATGGACATCACCAGATGGGCAGCATCGAAATCAGATTGATTATATTATCTGCAGCCAAAGATGGAGAAGCTCTATACAGTCAGCAAAAACAAGACCTGGAGCTGACTGTGGCTCAGATCATCAGCTTCTTATAGCAAAATTCAAGCTTAAACTGAAGAAAGTAGGAAAAACCACTGGGCCGGTAAGATACAATTTAAATCAAATTCCTTATGAATACACAGTGGAAGTGAGGAACAGGTTTAAGGATTTAGATTTGCTGGACAGAGTGCCTGAAGAACTATGGATGGAGGCTCGCAACATTATACAGGAGGCAGCAACGAAAACCATCCCAATGAAAAGGAAATGCAAGAAAGCAAAGTGGCTGTCCAATGAGGCCTTACAAATAGCGGGGGAGAGAAGGCAAGCAAAATGCGAGGGAAATAGTGAAAGATACAGGAAATTGAATGCAGATTTCCAAAAAATAGCAAGGAGAGACAAGAAAGCCTTCTTAAACGAGCAATGCAAAGAAATAGAGGAAAACAATAGAATGGGAAGAACCAGAGATCTGTTCAAGAAAATTGGAGATATGAAAGGAACATTTCGTACAAAGATTACCATAATAAAGGACAAAAGTGGAAAGGACATAACAGAAGCAGAATACATCAATAAGAGGTGGTAAGAATACACAGAGGAATTATACCAGAAAGATATAGATGTCTCGTATACCCCAGGTAGTGTGGTTGCTGACCTTGAGCCAGACATCCTGGAGAGTGAAGTCAAATGGGCCTTAGAAAGCACTGCAAATAACAAGGCCAGTGGAAGTGATGGTATTCCAGCTGAACTATTTAAAATTTTAAAAGATGATGCTGTTAAGGTGCTACACTCAATATGCCAGCAAGTTTGGAAAACTCAGCAGTGGCCAGAAGATTGGAGAAGATCAGTCTACATCCCAATCCCAAAGAAGGGCAGTGCCAAAGAATGCTCCAACTACCGCACAATTGCACTCATTTCACACGCTAGCAAGGTTATGCTTAAAATTCTTCAAGGAAGGCTCAAGCAGTATGTGGACCAAGAACTCCCAGAAGTGCAAGCTGGATTTAGAAGAGGCAGAGGAACCAGAGACCAAATTGCAAACATGCGCTGGATTATGGAGAAAGCTAGAGAGTTCCAGAAAGACATCTACTTCTGCTTCATTGACTATGCAAAAGCCTTTGACTGTGTCGACCACAGCAAACTATGGCAAGTTCTTAAAGAAATGGGAGTGCCTGATCACCTCATCTGTCTCCTGAGAAATCTCTATGTGGGACAAGAAGCTACAGTTAGAACTGGATATGGAACAACTGATTGGTTCAGAATTGGGAAAGGAGTACGACAAGGCTGTATTTTGTCTCCCTGCTTATTTAACTTATATGCAGAATTCATCATGCGAAAGGCTGGGCTGGATGAATCCCTAGCCGGAATTAAGATTGCCGGAAGAAATATCAACAACCTCAGATATGCAGATGACACAACCTTGATGGCAGAAAGTGAGGAGGAATTAAAGAACCTTTTAATGAGGGTGAAAGAGGAGAGCGCAAAATATCGTCTGAAGCTCAACATCAAAAAAACGAAGATCATGGCCACTGGTCCCATCACCTCCTGGCAAATAGAAGGGGAAGAAATGGAGGCAGTGAGAGATTTTACTTTCTTGGGCTCCATGATCACTGCAGATGGTGACAGCAGCCACGAAATTAAAAGACGCCTGCTTCTTGGGAGAACGGCAATGACAGGCCTAGACAGCATCTTGAGAAGAAGAGACGTCACCTTGCCAACAAAGGTCTGTATAGTTAAAGCTATGGTTTTTCCAGTAGTGATGTATGGAAGTGAGAGCTGGACCATAAAGAAGAATTGATGCTTTTGAATTATGGTGCTGGAGGAGACTCTTGAGAGTCTCATGGACTGCAAGAAGATCAAACGCATCCATTCTTAAGGAAATTAGCCCTGGGTGCTCACTGGAAGGACAGATCGTGAAGCTGAGGCTCCAGTACTTTGGCTACCTCATGAGAAGAGAAGACTCCTTAGAGAAGACCCTGATGTTGGGAAAGATGGGGGGCACAAGGAGAAGGGGGCGACAGAGGACGAGATGGTTGGATAGTGTTTTCGAGGTTACCAGCATGAGTTTGACCAACTGCGGGAGGCAGTGGAAGACAGAGGTGCCTGGCATGCTCTGGTCCATGGGGTCACGAAGAGTCGGACATGACTAAACGACTAAACAACAACAATAAGAAAGCAAACCAGAACCATTTCATACTATTTTTTAAGGAGTTCTTCAGAGTAAATACCAGCTCTGGAAGCAGCTACACACTTAAGTAGATATATTATGAAATTATCCATTAACTATAAATATATTATGAAAATATCTATTACCAAAGGTTAAGGGTATGTTCTGCCCTTATTACCTTAATTCCAGATTCATACGTTACAATCATCCACATATTTCTGCATTTAACGGTTCAGAAGTCTGCATATGTAGTTTCATAACATGGGAAAAGTAAATTCATGGAAACTTCCTTATCAGTGAGCTGATTATGGACATTTCCAATACAGTATTTTGTGAGTCCCCTTCTCCTCATTACACACAAGTAGACCACCTTGACTTGTTCAATGTGCAAATAAGTAGCCAATTATGAAGTAAATGAACCTGCCCTAACTCTTCTTCTGCTGTTTATAAACTCAATTTTTTTTAAAAGTCTCTTATGATGGAATGATAAAACTTTTAGGTTCTTCTCTCCTCTTTCCAATTCGCATAGTAATGATCTGAACCATAGCTATGTGAAGTGAATAGTCTAATTCTGAATACACTGGCCAAGATCCAAAAAGAGAGAATTGTATGGGATGGAAAGACCTGTGCATGCAATCCAAGCTTGGCTGGCTGTTTTTGCTCCTGCTGCTAATGAAAGGAGTTGCTGTTTAGCTTAAAAGGCATATTATAGTTTTCCGCAGGGAGCAAGTGGAGAGCTTGGGCTCTGTGTGCGCTTCTCTCCTGCATGCAGATTCTTTTGGGAAGTGCATGAGAACTGCAATATACACTGTAGGGATTTTTCCATGATTTTCTGGCCCACAGGTGACACCCTACCAAGAGCAAGTGGGTGGGAGTTGTTATTCTCAAACGAAAAGAAAGTCACCACCACTGTATCTGCAAGACTATCAACAGATTTTGTTAGGAATAAACTAGATACGATTATAGTAAAGGTAATTCTGACCATTAGGTCCAGTCGTGACCGACTCTGGGGTTGCGGAGCTCATCTCGCTTTATTGCCCGAGGGAGCCAGCGTACAGCTTCCAAGTCATGTGGCCAGCATGACTAAGCCACTTCTGGTGAACCTGAGCAGCGCATGGAAATGCCGTTTACCTTCCTGCCGGAGCGGTACCTATTTATCTACTTGCACTTTGACGTGCTTTCGAACTGCTAGGTTGGCAGGAGCAGGGACCGAGCAATGGGAGCTCACCCCGTTGCAGGGATTCAAACCGCCGACCTTCTGATCGACAAGTCCTAGGCTCTGTGGTTTAACCCACAGCGCCACCCCCGTCCCTATGATTATTGTAGTTCCATGTAAATTCAGAATTCCTCACTCACAGGAAAGACAGCATGTACATGCAGGAACACTTAGAGGCAGGACAAGAGGTACAGATGTACCACATCCACAACCAGACGAGATCTCAGACTCTGAGATTTATTTCTTTTCTTTTTTTAAAAGTCTAGTTCTTACAAGGCAAAATGCATAGGTACTCTGTTAAATGACTTGTATGTGATTTTAATAGCACAAGAAGCATACTGATAAGGAATGATGAACTCACCCCACGCCCAAGTGGTTTTTGCCCAGCTAAGTTCACCTAGCTTTGGAGTTTGGCTGGGAAGAAAAGCAGCTGGATAAAGGCGATATGAGAAGGAAGAGGGGGTAAGGATTTAGTACTCTTTGTACATGCAGTCCCTTTTCTGTTAAAACAGGCTTCCTCAACCTCGCCCCCCCCCAGATGTTTCAAGAGTACAATTCCCATCATCCCTGTCCACTGGCCCTGCTAGCTAGGATTCATGGGAGTTGTAGGCCAAAAACATCTGGAGAGCCGAGGTTTAGGAAGCCTGTGTTAAAATGAAAGATTTGTAAGTTATTGGGTCAGTTCAGTGTTTAAATTCACAGGACTGTCACTGTTACACTTACGGTAGTTTGGTTCATCTCATACTGACATCTTGCACAAATAAACTTCAGGTGAGCTGCTTAGACCTTTCTGTTTCACTGAGCTTTTACTGTGGGTTATAGTTTTGTCTCCCTGTTTTTATGCTGAATTATTTTATCATACTCTTGATTTATTTTAAATGTGTTTATCAACTTTTTGAGTTGATTTTATGAAGAAAAGTGGTATATAAATGTTTAAATCAATGATTAAGTAAAATCTCCTGAAATTAGTTTTTAAGGACACTACAAATTATTCTTAATCTGCCAGTTTTGAGACTTCCTGTTTTTCTCTACTTTGATTATGTAGTTCTCTTGCCTTTTAAACGTTTACAGAGCTCATGGTGTTAGGTATTCTTCTCAAATTGACTTCACATACAGACCTTGACACAAAAGCAAACAGACTTTCAGCTGAGTCACCATCAGATTTTACATGCATAAGCACACATGAACCATTCATTTCCAGCTAATGTGAAATGGCACACACATCAAACTGTGTTATTTATACCTTCATGATTAATGGTTACTTACCCCTCAGTAAATTATTTTTGTTGTGTTTCTGTTAACACCTTTTCAATTTAGATTTGTAAATGTTTGCACGTGTCTGAAAAATGCTTTTGTTGCACAAAAATCTCCTAGGATATGTTTTTAATCTAAATTCAGATTTAGAATTTAGAATTGTTAAACATTAAACACTTTCAATGAAAGAGACAAGACTTTTCTTCAACTTGTTGCAGAGAAAGGACAGTTGATTTTTTTCTAGATGCCTTGTCCCACAATCCTTCCTTGGAAGGCTTATAAAAGGGGTTGTCAACCAAGAATGTACAAGTGCCTTGGCACTTCAAGCTTTGAGGTGTTAGCTGACAAGTTCATACAGTACTTAGAACTAATAAAAAGACTGGCACTCCTTCAGTTGTGTCCATTCTGCCATTTCAGGTCTAGGGAGCTAGAAGCAGGGCAGGATAATGAAAGTGAAAGACATTTACTGGTGAATCTGACTAAATATAATTAAGAGTTTATTATTGAGCTTTCTCTGTAGTGGTGATGGCAGTGAAGAAGCAATACTGCTCTGCAAGCTTTGTACCCTCAGGGTCTTGGATCTACTTCAGCTTGCCTATAGGATGATGATAAGGAACTCTCAGAGACCACTCTGCTAAGAACTTTGAGGATAAAGGTCACTGGTATCTGCCTCAACTTGGACTCCACTAATTCAGCACTTCTGTCTACAGATATGTCTAGACTATCCAGTAGATGTGGATTGAGAGAGGAATGTCAGTTATTTTGGCCTGAGGATGTGTACAAGGTGCTTAGAGGAATGCAGCTCATTGATCCAGTTTTGTTACTAGACAACCAAGTAGTCTTATTGTCAGATAATGCTACCAGTTAAGTTTGACAGTTGAAGGATAGACATCTTGGCTAAGCAGTTGCCCATGTTTTGGTAACCTTCAGGCAAGACTACTTCAATGTACTGCACTGGGATTGTCCAGAACCTGCAAGGGAACTAACTGGAACCTGGCATTGGAAGAACTTCTTGCCAGAGCTTAAAGTGTTCCACTGACTAGTTTGCATCAAAACACAATTTAAAGTGCTGGTGATTACTACAAAACCTTCTACCACATCAACCTCCCATACACTGGTTTGGCCTGTTGCAGAGCCTCATCTACAAGGGCTGTTGTCCTGGCACTGACTATTTCTGCATTTGGATCAGACGCAAGGACGACAGTGACAGCTGGCCACACCTAGCCCAGACAGGTGCACAAAACTGTGGCTTTCAGTCTCTTCTATCATTGCACTCTCCCCATCTTTCACGGAGAGTTATTTACACACTTTATTTGGTGCTTATTGTATTGCAAAATGAAAGAAGAAATATAAGCCGTACTTTGTGGCTATTTAGTGCACAACACTCTGGAATCCAAATCCCACAGGAGCCTAATTAGTGCATTTTACCTGACAATAATGACTGTCTGGGTCTGCATAGCAAGCCCCAGAATAGTACTATCCCTTCCGAGTGGTATATGAGGCATATGAGACCTTTTGCCTTGCGGAGAAGCCTTGTAAGTTGAAGTCACTGATAACATTCTTTTTAATTCTGATCAATTTTCAAATTCTTGATAAGCAACTTACCTCTTTAGCAACCAGGGCTTGAATTACAGGGGACCTTCTTATCTTTTTGTGATAAGCTGCCACAACTATAGAAGGCTACAGGGGCTTACAATTTGACTAAAGGTCTCTATCTTTATCCTAGTAATTTGAGCACTGCCCTTTAGGCAACAACTTATGAGCCACTGTAATTTTGTCAGAGCTATGAAAGCTGGCATGTGCAGCTTCAATCACCAGTAAGGAATTTGAGAAGCGTATTCTTGCCAGCCTTTCCAGGGACAGAAGAACACTGCAGTAGTTGTGCTGGCATAAGACCTGGTTGTATGCAGCATCCCAGCTACCAAGTCCAACACTCTGAAACCTATTGTGATATCCCTGGGGTTACTCAAAAGGGCCTACTCCACTGATTCCAGATGTCCTTCAAATTACCTGCTGTCAACATCTATAGACTTGTAGAGAGCTGTTGAATTTTCCCTTTATAGTGCTACTCGAGTACAAGACACCTGCGGTGTGACACACAGACCCTAGAATCCACCCAGAACAGAACAGTCGCTTAAAAGATAAAAATATATATAAGGAACATGCAGAAGAAGATTGTATGCAGAGTTTAGTGTTCTTATTTCCTAATTTAACATTATCGATTATCCCATGTTTCATAACAGCTATCCTAACACTTCTACATATACTGTCATTATCTCTCTCATTTCATTTTCTTTTAACTTCCCTCTGCTTTTCACAGCCAGTTTCCCCACTCTGTCATTCTTCAAATGACACTCTCTACCTGTCACTCATGCTAATGCTGCCCAACATTCCATTTATTAATTTATTTCCACTCTCTTGGTATCAATCATTCTTCCGCTATCTCTTCTGTGTCACAGGCTGTTAGGGATTTATAGGGTTACCCACTGTTCTATACAAATGATGTAGTAGGTTTTAAATAATAGAATATGCGAGTCATATACTGCAGTGAATTTCAGCAATATACTGAATAAGGGAAAATCATAGACATAGGAGAATTTGGGATCTCTTGAATACAGTGTTTTCTTCTTATATTATTTTCTATGGAACAGATCTCATTGCAAAGTTTATTATCTGTCATCTCCGGATTACATTAGTTACCTCAGTGGACTGTTGGGGGAGAACATTGTGTTAGACTGAAATGGAGCTTTTACCATTAACTGAGAAAAGCAGAAGTCTGAAAGCCCTGAGAGATTCCTTGCCAGACTCAAGGTATTGATTGCTATAAAAAGTAATGTGGAGGATGGGTCTGAGAAAAGGGGGAATGAAAGCATAGCATGAATGCTGTCATACTAACAGCAATAAAAGCTTGCTCTTATGTTAGAAAGCCATATCTCCATAAATATAGTAATGGCAAGAAAAAGTTGAAAGTCACATAAAGCTTAAAACCCCCCAACAAACTTTGAGCAATGTTGTATCATCATTAATGTTGGCCACTTATTTTCTCTTTTTTTATCTCATGTGAATGGCTACTCAGCCCCCCCCCCCCCGGGTTGGTATTAAAAGCAGGGCTGGGGGAAGCCGGGAGGCTATTTTTTCTGAAGAAAAAAAAAGGTTTTTGCACCAGTGCACCACTTTGACTGGAAATTGCTACGTTGCTATTTTCTAATAGGGTCTTCTTTTAAATCACAGAAAACTGTGATTCCAGCTAATCTGGGAACATGCCATGAATGTGATTAAGATATGACAATCATGACTATGTGGTGTCTTCATGAAGGCAATTCAGAGGGAGGGCAGAAAGCATTGCCCAACCTCTGAATTTATGATACTGACATGAAACCATATACGTAATTATCGTATAGCAAAATCTGATTGACGCCAAATCTAACTTGAATGCTTCCTGCCTTCAATTTGAATGAGAAAAGATTTTTGCCCATTTGCAACATGCCTGAAGGAGGCAGCACTAATGGTGTTATACCTTCATATGTCCTTGCAGGGGGGCAGACTGCAAGGTCAGGCTGTAGATGAAGAGGAGACTGCAGGAAAAGCCTCATAGAATTTGGTGCTTGCTATAAGAGCACAGTCAGACCTTAACAGGCAAAGAAGAGGATGACTTCAATAGTGGATAAGGTGATGGAGCTGCACCACTTCCCTGACCTTTCTCCAGCTGAGTCACTGCTGCATACTGGGATGCAGAGGGAGAGCTGATGGCGAGATCAATGTAGTGCAAACACAGTACTGCAGCCAATCTGGTGCTTGTATCAACGTGTTTGCACCATGTCAATCTTGTCAATGCCTTGCCCCTCCTTAGTACGCAGCAGCAACTTAGCTGAAGGAAGGCCAGGAAAGAGGTGGAGTTTCACTGTCCCATCTGCTACTGGATGGCTCCCTCTACCTCAACCCTGCAGATAATTTCCTACAGGCCAAGTAGGAAGTGATGACCAAAGGAAAGGCTGCTGCGGTGAATTAGTTGTAGTTGTAGTTATTTCTTTGTTAATAGTGCACCGTGGCAAGCCTAGAAGAAGTAAGTTACGGGGGACAGGGTAGGAACCTAAGCATAGAAAGTTAGGAAAAGTCCTTATGAGGATACTGTGATGATCTGGGCTCACAGGTTCTGAGAACAAAGGACCCACCTGGTCTACTCTGAAGCAAGAGTGGCCTGGTGCTCGATTGAACATCAATGGGAGTGGGATTGAGTTAAAATGATCACCCAGGTAGGTGATCATGAGATGGCCTGGTACACCTTTCTTCATTTACATGTGATATACCTAGTGTGTCCTTTTATGAAGAGTTAGAATTTTGCAACAGGGATCCACTGCTAGAAACTGGGTATGACGTCTACGTACCCTGGATGCTGCAGGTGGTGCAGTAATGATGGGTTTTTGTTAGCAATCTCATTGGATTTAACTTTAAGATTAATTAATTAATTAATTTTCTGTCCTACCCTTCCTTTCAAAGGAAGCCTCAGGCAACAAACAATAAAATGTGAAACCAATACAATTAGAAGATTGTTGTTGGTATCTGTCTGTCTCAAGAGACAATGGAGTGTGCATCGGGAAAGTCAAACTCCTACATTATCAGCACCAAAGTATCTTTCCACAGTGTACAAGCCTGGGCACTGTGTATGAAGGTCCTGGGCTGCCCATCTCTCAGCCTCACTGATGTGGTTCAAAGTAAAGCAGAGCAATACGTTTGGCACCAACTTGGCTGTAGGAGTTGCTGGATTGCAGCATATAAGGTGCCATCCAATCATTTTAGGGGCTCCAATCCAGATTTGTATAGGATTTACTCCTTAGCCTTTTCTTTTACTAAAGATATCCTGCAAGGCAATGGAGGCTTAGAAGAGTTTTCCTTTTCCTAGACAGCCTACTTTCCCAGGTTGAGAAGCCCCATCTGCTTCCCACTTCCCTCTAAAGCACATGCAGAAACTGCCTTCTTGTCCATTCGACCCACTACAGGTCTTGTCCTCTCAATCCACTGGAGCCTGTCTTTGCATGAAGGGAAAGTCCCTACTTCACCAAAGGTTTAAAACCCATTGGCTACCTTCAACTGGTTTAGCCAGCCAGTCAAAGCTGTTTTTCAGCGTTTGAGAGCTGAGTTCTGGGTGCAGACCAAAGGTAGACAAACCACCCCAGAAGGAACACCCCAATTAGAAGATTAAAGATTTTTAATTAGAAGATTAAAAACACATTTAAATCATTTAAAAGCAATTGAAAACAGCTAACTATGTTTAAGAATATTAAATCTAAAAGCATTGAAAACAATGACTTATAATCACATTTTAAAATTTCAACCATAATACAGTATCTCCTACTCTCACCCTAAGTTGTTCCAACAGCCTTTCTCAATCCCCAGATGTTTTGGGACTACAACTTCCATCATCCCTAGCTTGCAAGGCCAGAGTTCAGGGATGATGGGAGTTGTAGTCCAACAACATCTGGGGACCCAAGGTAGAAAAACACTGTTCCAGAAGGACACCATGGTCAATGCTGTCAAAAGCTGCTGTGAGACCAAGGAGAACCAAGGGGGATGTATTCCCCCAGTCTCTTTTCAAAAAGAGGTAATTAATCTGAACAATAAAGCCGCTTTCAGTGCTAAAACAGGGCCTGAAACCAGACTGAAATAGATTGAGATGTGGGGATGCAAATTAAATGTAAATTTGAACTGTATCTCCCACAACTTTCTTCAGAATAAATGTTTTCTTTATTTTAAACACAACATTAGGTATACAATATATTTAACTTCAATCACCCCTCCCACTATTCCCTTTTCATGTATTATTCAAAATGTTGCAATATTATTAGTTTGTATTGGTGTTCTATTAGCATACTTTTCAAAGCTTCAGGTAAACACCACCAGTTATCATGAAGCTGTAATAAACATAGAATACTCAAGGGGGCACCCTAATCATTGGAAAATTTAATGTTTCAAAATAGGAGAATGATAACTGTACATTTTTAAAAAGCATTTTCAGAACCACTTTGGGGCTATTTTTTCAAGTGAGCCAAGCTTTTTTGTAAGTCTTTATTAAACATGTATGTGGGACCTGAGTTTTCACCAGGAACCCAAATCCCGCTTAACCATGGCACTGAAAGGACCCTGCCCCTCTTACCTTTTAGAAGCCTTTTAAGGCTTATGGGGGCATGATTTGGCTAAAATTGAAAGTAAGGGGTGGAGCTTGTGAATTTCATCATGGACCCTATTAACTCCCCTCTGCCCACTAAATAATTCAAGTACTAAATGCTTCTGAAAAACCTGTGGTATTATGTGTGACCAAAGACAAGCTAGTCAGCTGCCACTTGGTTTTGGCCTGGGGGACAGGTCCAAAGCACTTAAACACTGTTAAGAGTGGCTAATCATGTAGGCTGCTATTTTGCACCTGATAAAATTGTGTTGTGTTTCTGTACTGATGTTTGCTTTACATATTTTTAAAAAATAATATATTGCAAGCTGCCTGGAGAACTGAAGATAGCCGGGAACATTTTGAATAAATAAATGTTGAATTCAGTTTACATCTTGCTCTTTCTGTCATTTGGACTTTATGGCCAGCTGTGGACTATTGAGGGTTATTTCAAGCTTACTCATTATTAGTTTCCTTTCATCTATGAAGGTGCTGTCAGGGACTTTACTTTTTCCCTTAGGATGGTTGTTTATACATCATCCAAAAGAGAACAAAAAAGGACACTAATTTAAATATGGTAATTTCTACATACAGATTCAAATGTAATAATAATAATAATAATAATAATAATAATAATAATAATAATAATATTTCTACCCCGGCCGGAGCCGGGCTCAGGGCGGTTAACATCTTAAAACTAACACAGTATACAAAGAACATAAAAACATAAAAACAGACAATCAATTAATTAAAATACATCTTAAAATTAGTTCAGAGCATATTAAAATCTGGACAGGTGGCAGTCCACATGTAAAATTGAGAGTGGTTAATATTCCCCAGGGCCAACTGTTACCACTGGTCTTATAAAGGACCTGTGAGCGGGCTAGGAAGCCTCTTATACAGAAAGAAAAAAATCAGGTTGAACCCTGACCAAAGGCCTGGTGGAACAGCTCTGTCTTGCAAGCCCTGCGGAAAGATATCAAATATCGCAGGGCCCTGGTCTCTTGTGATAGAGCATTCCACCAGGCTGGGGCCATGGCCGAAAAGGCCCTGGCTCTGGTCAAGGCCAGTCTAATGTCCCTGGGGCCTGGGCTCTTCAGGGTGTTATTATTTGCAGACCTTAAGGTCCTCCGTGGGGCATACCAGGAGAGGCAGTCCTGTAGGTACGAGGGTCCTAGGCTGTATAGGGCTTTAAAGGTTAAAACCAGTACCTTAAACCTGATCCTGTACTCCACTGGGAGCCAGTGCAGCTGGTATAGCACTGGACGAATGTGCTCCCACGGCAAGGAACCCGTGAGGAGTCTCGCCACGGCATTCTGCACCCGCTGGAGTTTCTGGGTCAGTTTCAAGGGCAGCCCCACGTAGAGTGAGTTACAATAATCAAGCCTACAATATAATATAAATGCACCTTATCATTGTGGGGAAGACTGACCTTCACATTCAAAATATGCTTGTCTGCACTAGTGTTTTTCATCTGATTGTATTAACAATTTCTAGCCACTGAAAAACAAATAGTAACTCATTTTGTCTCAAGTACTTTATGATTTGTTAAGTTGAACTTAAAGAAACTACAGAAACTGCATTTGCACTGAATTCCCACTCAGCTAGGAAACTGACCGTGTGACCTTGGACTGGTCACCATTTCTTAGCCTAACTCAGACATGAGCATAAATGAAGCGGGAAGGAAACAATTATCTTGCTTCAAGCTGTCAAATTTCTATTGGTTCACAAAGGAGCCAATTCCTGATTTTTGCGGAAATGGCTTTGCTCATTTCAGAGCCAATCGTGTTCACTTCAAATTTATTCTGTTCCAAAGATGCCAGCCTAACTTTACAACTAAGAAACATCAAGGCACAGTAATGGGTGACTAGCTTAAGATTAGTTGATGAATTCTTAGCACAGTATTTTTAAGCAGAAATATTAAATAGCAATGCTTTATTCATAAGCTTTCTACTAATCACTAAATAATCACAGCTTCCCAATGCTGAATTGGGAGCCTGGGCTTGCAGAATTAAGCATAGCTCCCATGTGAATTAAAAACTGAACACTTCTCCCTTTAGACATTAAACACTTACGTCACCTCCATTATCAGAAAACTAGAACAAGAGAAAACAAACATTTGCTTTTATTCACACAACAAATCAATTATTTTTCCTTCCAGGATATAGCCAGCGCCCCCCCCCCCCCTCACACACACACATACACCCAGACCAGCCACAAGCTTTCCCTCCTTATTCTTGTGTAAAACCCCTATGGAATGCCAGGTACGCAGCCCTTTTTGCTCTTTTGGAGCAGCCATAGTGTGGTTTTGAAGAGATCTGAAGAAAGAGAAAGAATAGAAAATTACACCTTGAGGGAGTAAACCTTTATTACATACATAGCCCTTTATTACCCAGAGGGAGTAAAAAGGAAACATTCAGAGACCACCACCATGGAATAAAGAGCAGTTGTTGCTTTCTCCCCTCCCCCAGAACATTTATTCAGCAGTAGCACTGCCAGGGTGTGTAAATGAGGCCTATGGATGTATCCCAGGATTGTGAAGCCATACACGTCTGAGAGCTTCTAAATGCTTCGCTATGTCTAACTCCATCCACTGTATTCTCTTCTGTTGCTTAGGAACAATTTAAATCACACCTACCCAAGCTGTTCCTCTTTCCCCTCCCCTTTCCTATTAGGTAAGTCCTAGCTCAAGAATGTAATACATTCTATTAAGTTGCCACTTGCTGTTTCCCCTTCTTCCTTTCAAGTACAGTGGTACCTCGGGTTAAGTACTTAATTCGTTCCAGAGGTCCATTCTTAACCTGAAACTGTTCTTAACCTGAAGCACCACTTTAGCTAATGGGGCCTCCTGCTGCCGCCACACCGCCGGAGCACGATTTCTGTTCTCATCCTGAAGCAAAGTTCTTAACCCGAGGTACTATTTCTGGGTTAGAGGAGTCTGTAACCCGAAGCATATGTAACCCGAGGTACCACTGTAATGTGGTGGGCTTGAGGCACTGCATTTGGGGCTCCAAAAAATATTTGGGGCCCCAGCATTTCCCACTCTCATTCATCCTACCATGGTCTGAACTTAGGTCCCATAGCTCCCTCCACACAGCAAGGAGTAAGTGGATAGAGAAAGAGGGTACTCTTTCCTTGCCTGTTTCCCCTTTCCTATTTACGGTAATGTATACAAAGATTTCTCCGAGTACATGCATCTCCCAACTCAGGGTTATAGCTCTCAGCAACCATTAACAAACTACAGTGCCCAGAATTCTTTGAGGGAAAACTTTATTTGGAACGTGCTTTAAAGGTATAGGGTCAGATGACTGAGTTCAGCTGTTGGTTTTCAATACTAGGGTCAAAGAATGCGCAGGGTACCTTTACCACTGAAAAACTGCAGTGTCTTGTCTTCTCACACACTTATAATTCAGGAACAGTTTCCCTCTGAGCAGGATTTTCTATATAAGGTATGTGTCTACAATCCTCTTGTTGCAGAAACAAAGAATACAAATACCGTATGGGTTTTCACTCTGCCTCTGTGTTAAAAACAAGCACTTTCCTTGCACAAACGCCTTCTGCTCCCTGTCTCTGCTTGCAAACATTAGTTACAACTCTTAACTAGCTTTTCCTCATCTCAGTGGATTGTGAGTAAACTAGCCAATATTTAAACCAACTGAATTTAATTTGATGCTGAGAGTTATCAAATTAAAGGTGGTCCATGGGGAAAAATGCATTTCAGCCCCTCCACTTAAAGAGTGGAAGAGAAACCTGCAACAAAGTGTAGGAGCCTGCTCATAAGCCATATGCCTGAAAACTACCTTTAATAATTACTGAAGGCCTTTCCCCATGTTTTCTCCTCTGCCCTAGCGATAAAAGATATTTTATCTGTTAGAAGGAATCACAGGATTCACTTTGTTATAAACAAAGCACTACAGTACTTTCCATTCTAGATATTGTATATACTAGCGTTGGAATACAAGGAGCAATATGTTTGAGAAATGAGCTTTCAGCGTTATCATCTCTGTACTAAATTCACTATTGCTGCAGGGAACTACCAGAAATTCATGGTTCACCTGATAACAAGAGTAAGGCTGCTGAGAATTACTGGAGTAGTTCTGAGGATCTTTGTATTTCAATGATTAAATGGGGCCAGTTGATCTTTTGCCTTTTTTCATTTTAGCTAAATCTCTCCCCATGTTTGTCATTTTGCCTGCAGCAAGGTGAATAAAAGCAGTTTTGTTTTGATATTTTTCTTAATCCATTGTGTGCCTTTGTGTTTCTATCATTCTCAAAGGACAAAAGGAAAAAGCTACCTCCCTGCTGTCACCTTTTCAGCTATTTGCTAACCTGCCATCCCCTGACCCCCATCTGGTAGTGTAACAGATGAACAAAACATTGCCAAAAGGAATTCTGCAGATTACCAATGTGGAATCTGAACATGATAGAGGATCAAGGCTATGTACCATCACTGTTTAATTCAAACTTTTTGTATTAAATATTTTAAATTCAAACTGGATTTTTCTATATTTTCTACCATTATTTCACAGTTCTGCCTTCTTTCATAAAATTAATTTTCTGATAGTTGTATATAGACAAAAACACTGTCAGTATATGGAAACATCACAGCTGCAGACAGCCAGATTGTTGACATCACGTGATGTCTACAAGTACTATCTTGTATTTGTAAATCATTTTTCTCAATATGTATGGATTTACATTTTGCAGAATCCCAGAGAAACCTTAGAAAGGTTTAAGGAGTTTTGTGATAAGGTTAAGAATATTCATGATGCTAACATTGATTTTCTTTTCACAGATGAGAAGCCAATTTTTCTTTCACAGGATTTTCAGGATTTCCTTGAGAAGCAAGGGATAGAGCACAAGGTTGCTGTTTCAGAGGCTGCATGGAACAAAACTGTCTGTGTAAAAGTGAACAGAGAGTTGCAGAATGGCATGAAGGCACAATTGCTGAGTTCACACTTGCCACATGAGTTTTGGGCTGAATCTTTATCATGTTTTTGTTACTCTTGGGTGAGAAAGGTTTAAAAAGGTATGGAATGTTCTCCTTTTGAGAGGCTATTCCAAAGAAAACCTTCTGTAGCGCATTTTAAGGTTTTTGAGTCTCAAATCAGGACTGAAACTCCAGATGGGGTGAAGAATGCTAGAAGCATTTTTGTGGGTTATGAAAAGGGTCTCTACAGAGTAATTTTGTCTGAATCTGGTCAGGTGATTCTCACAAAATTTCTAGAGAGTGCTCCTGGACAGGAGAGAGTAATATTTCACACATTTCCCACTGCTGATGATTCAGATGATGAATGTGATTATTCTGATTATAGTGGTACTGAAAGTGACACAGAAACCTTACAAAACTGATGACGTGTTGAGTCACTGAGGTACATTTTTTTTTAAAGACGGGGGGGTCATAATTTCACTAATATCTGTTCTTTTTCTGTTTCAATTATTCTGTTTCAGCCTTCTACATTTAATCCAAACCCATTTTTTGTCCTTGCTCTTCATCTTTACTACATCTGTTTCTATATTTCCTGTGGTCTTCCTATATGGTTTCTTCGTTTATTTAATTTTGAGTGCTTTTTTGCAGTGGCAAATCTTTCTCCTGGGGAGAATGAAGAGATACTTTCAGGGCACAATGCTGCAACTTACTGGCTGTGTGCCAGCAAATATAAATGCTTGTTAAAAACATTTGACAAACAACTGCTGTGTCTGAGCCATGGTACACAGCAGGGCTTCATACTAGTGGTCTATGGAATGAGCATAGGACACTCCAAGAATCAGCTCATATAACTGTCAGCAGGTGGTGGCATTGTCATATAAAGTTGCACAATGTAGAAAAATGGAATGTGATGGGCCTTTGACTATCGATAAGATGACTGCTGACTTAGTGCCCCAGTAAATTACTGGACACTAAAGCACTAACTAATATGTGTTAACATTTTGCAATGAAGAAATGGTAGGCAGGAGTTTCAGTAGGGCTGCAATAACTCACAGCATACTCATTCCTCCTCATTCCTCAAGCTGCTGTTAGGTGATGGGCAAACCCCAAGTTGATGTACCCTTAGAATAATAAAGAAAATAGAGCACTGTATACAGACATTTGAGGGTTAGGGCTGTTCTTTCGTTGTTGCACTCTTGAGAGTACATGCATCTTTGGGATGCAAGAAGCTCCACTGAGAACTGCAACTGACACTGGCTGGAGTCTTACACTGCAATTAGGACTGTGGAATCTTAGGTGTCATTTTTTGTGTGAAGTAAGCATGAGTGAGACTGGCAATGCCTATTCTGGCAAATGCACAGATTTGGAGCTAAATTCCATATATCCTGGGTGGATAGGGTGCTTGATTTTTGTTGTGGGACAAGAAAAGAAAGGTACTAGTGCTCTTACAGCAAATGAATATGTGAATGACCAAACCAGTCCCAGTTATCTAACCATAATTTGTTTTCCAGCAGCAAAACATGATATGAAACCCTGGTTTTGCTCGCATAACTTGTTCTAACTATGATTTGGTACTATGTACAAACCTAATGGATTTGCTCACTTATTGCTTTTTGGCACCCACCTCAAATGCATGCCAAGCTATAGGCATGAGGCAAGAGCATCTGTAAAACAGACCATAATATAGGTTGTTTAGGAACTTCATGGGGGGGGGGTTGCCTAAAATACTTTCACACATGAATGCAACAACAACAACAAAATCTAGATTTTGCTGAACCATTCTTTGCTAATTTATTTTAAGATTATCTTTCCCTGACTTTTCATCTCTTCACCAGAGGGCACTCTTAACTAAAAGATAGGACTCAAAAAAGTCTATCAAAAAATACTTGTTTTCAGCTATAAAGAGATTAGAGGAAGTCTCAGTTCTGAAAAGCATATTTTACATTTAGTATTTTTAAATTTTAAAAAACAAACCTTATACAGAAGCTTCTATGTAGTATTTCATCTTCTGTACTAGTTGAATGAATATTCTGCTGTTCTTTGAGATTAGTAGAGTGGTTTCATCACTTTAGAACAATATCTGCTTCAAGGCTGTTCTGGAGAAGAAAACCAAATGTGTCAGGAACTTGCCACCCTCTTCCAAATTATTAGATGTCACGTTGTCAAAGCCTTTACAATCTTATCTTTACCTTATTCTCTAGGCAGAGTCTGGATCTCTACATGCATCCTTTCCTAAAATGGAAGTGCTCATGTCGTATCATCCTGGGCTCCCATTTTATCCTGTGGGTAATCCTTCTGCTTAAAGTATTTTATTTGACATGGAATTTTCCATTGACTCTTGTGGTGCAGACTCTCAAGCTTGAGTTCATCATGCTTACACTTCAATTCCTTTTACTCAACAGCTTGAGCTATCATAGAATTGTAGAGTTGGAAGGCACCACAAGGGTCATCTAGACCAACCCTTGCAATGCAGGAATCTTTTGCCCAACATGGGGCTCAAACCTATGATCCTAAGACCAAGAGTCTCATGCTGTCATAACACTGTTTCTGGTTTCATCCTCTGTCTTTTATACTGTGCTTCTTTCTGCCTGGACCTGTTGCCAGACTTTATCCTGCAAATGCATCCAGATTTATGCTCCTTATTATGAGTTTCATTTGTGCATTACTTATTCAGTCTTTCCAAATCCTGTTATTCCATTTTCACAGATTTAAACTTTTTTGTTCTGAGGGATATGCAGGAGGATGTTGAATTTAAATAATGCCAGCTTGTAGGAAAGACTCTGAAGTTTTTGCAAATGACTTCTATCTATTGCACTGATGAAATCCTTTCTTAATTTTCCTAAGGGAACTGATTTGAGAGCTCTGTCTAGAACAAGAAAAAAGCCTGAAATTGATGTATAGATGCTGCTGCTTCAGGGCCCCTGCATGCTACCAGCCCACTCATAAAATGAGTCATGGTAGCAGTGTGAAGGTTTAAGTCCATACATCTGAGCAAGAGCTAACAAGCTATATTTAAATAAAATCCCAAGAAAACACTCTTGGAATAAAAACAGGCCACTGTATTTGCTTGTAATATATATTAGAAAATTCATAAACTGAAACCATTTATTTTCAGATTTCTAATCGTGTTATCTGTTTTAAGAAATCAACATAGATTCATTTGCCTAAAGTAAACAGGATATTGCTTTTGCAGCAGTGAATTAAGTGTTTGTTGTACAGCACTAAACAATAAAGGTACTGGAATAGTAAAATTCTGCCACAATTAGAAAACTCACTAAAAACACAATCTGTTTTGCTCCTATACCTTTAACAGCAGCTGTTTTCACAGAAAAAAGTAGGTGAAGCTTTTTACAGCATGATGTTAATCATTATGTTAATATATGTAGATAAAAAAGTTCTAAAAGATACAGGAACAGTTAGTAACCCTAGCTTTGACTCTTTCAGGGATTTTCCACCTTTTGTTTAGACTTCAGAAATAATGTTGCTCAATACACTTTTTTCTTTTTAAAGCTATTTAAAGTAAAATGTGAAAATATGGATTTCTCAGCTAAAGTAAGCAGATATAATGGCCTTGTTCTCACTGAGGTGGCAAGCCTGTATCCCAATTGTACTATTTCAGATGGGATATCACCACACTGAATGATCTTTTGTGCAAAAAATAGCACCACCCTAGTGCATAAAACATATGAATCATATGTTGAATCAGATCTAAGGCTTATCTATATTGGACATGAGCACAACAGCACTCCCCCTACTGGAGAGTTCCACAGCTGCTGGTATTCAGAGCTATATTAAATTATGGTGCAATGTTGCTGGAAGTGTAGTCAGGATCCCATTATCCTCCTCCCAGCATACATGTACTATCAAAGTATGCTAGTCTTTAAAAATTGTTTTTATGAGGGAGGATTCTATTATGTAAATCTCCACATGAAGTCTGAAGAGGCCAGAGAAAGATCCAGCTTAGTAAGAATTAGGCCATTGCTTTGCTGTGTTTCTCATATTCACTGATTTAGCTAATCAATTGTAGAATTAATTTTTCCACCTGAGAGAGAGAGAATAGGGGTGTGTATTAGGAGAGTAATGCCACAGAATTTAAGGCGGTCTTAAAAAAGACAGCTGTAAAATGTTAAATTGACCTCAGGGGAATACCTCCTAAGTTGTTTCATGACATGGTATATTTCAGTTTATTGCAGCATGATCAATATTCATTAGACCTGACCCCCACTTACCCCTAAAGAGACAAATTTGTGAGCTATCTTAGCATGGTGGTGCCACTTTTATCTTTTACATGGTGCATAGTAACACAGATTTGGTTCCAGCTAAAAATAGTTCTCAGTGGGAATGAGTGGCTATTGAAAAACTAGATCTCCTCCCTTCATCTCCCTGCAATGCTTTGTTAAATAGACATGTGTTACAAAGCTGTCATGCCTAGCAATTCTCTGGTCCTTCTAAGCAATAACCAATGAAGTAAAGCAGGGACAGGGAAACACATTAGGATTTTCTTTAAATAAATTAAAGCATTTTTACCCCACCTTTCAGCCAAAAAAGTTCAGAGACTGGCTTACACATAAATACAACTGTGCCTGTCCCCATAGCTATAAGGCACAAAAAAGGGGGATGAGGAAGGAGGATGAAAACCAAAAGCAAACTCAGGCATAACTTTTTAAAGATCTAATGAGACCAGGTGCAACGTGAACTGTTTAGGTAAATAAAGAGGCAAAGGGAACTAGTCTCAGCAGAGCCATTCAGTGGAATGGCCTTGTTTCATAACTCTCCATCTACTGAAGCATGCTTGAGGGAATGGCATCTACTAGGTAACAGCTGAGAAAGAACCTAAAGCAACTGGCCTCTTAGCAGAGCCAATGGAATGCCCCTCCTTTCTCTCCCTCTGCTTTGCAGCTCAGTGACATCCTGCCTCATCTCTGCTGTTAACTAAATGTTACAAGGATTGTATTGTTACTATTCAAGGAATTCAGAAAACCTCTGCTTTATTATGTTTGAGATATATATTATTAATTATTATTAGTAGTAGTAGTAGTAGTAAATAAGCTATAAATTATACTGATCAGCAATTTGATGGGGAGTGTGGGAGACACCTCTAAATCTAGCTCTCTTCTCCCATCTCTGGTCAACTGAGCGAAACTACATCTTTTTTCAACATTAAATATGTACAGGTCTAGCAGCAGAACCAGACTTGGAAATCACGCACAGTACTTGTTAAAGAATGCAGTTTCACATGGATGCAGGTATGATCCTAGCTAGAATGGGATGTGTAGGTGTGGAAGTAATTTTAGAATATAAATATGGGCTTGTTTCTGTAGAAGATGCAAGCTGGGGAAGGGGAACCCAAAGTATGTAATTCACTATGCAGGAGATGTAAGAAGTGTGCTTCATCCATCTGAGGCTCATCATCCAAAGGCAGAATTTCATTAGTGGGCCTAGCCTACTAAAAGCTGTTTGTATGCAGCTAACATTGCAGTCTAAGTATTTTTCAGATATAAAGCATGATTTCCCTTCACACTGGACCATTAAAAAAAATTCTATGCATTTTGATTTTATGGTCTTGGCTTTAACGATGCATGCTATTTATTTCTTCACTGTGCCTTACTTTCCCCCAATCCAATTGTCCATCTCATTTATTTCCCAAAAAGGATGCCTTTAAGAGTAGTTTTAAATACACACACCCAAATCCCTAAGCCTGTCTTTTGATTTCACAGTTAACATAACTTCAGTGTAAACATTTTCAAACAGCCAATGCTGTATTTTTCTCAGAAGTGGGATATTATAAACATGCTATTTTCTGACATCTGCAATTGAGATGACAGAGGCTGCTGCAATATTCATCAAATGGAGTATATGCATTTGTCCCTAATACTTGAATGCAAACAGAATAAGAGGTTGAAGGAATCTTAAGAGGTCATCTACTCCAGTCCCTTTCTCAATATAGGTTCTATAATGCAGGATGCAACACTATCCCTGCAAGCTTGCCATTAAGCCTCTGTTTAAAAGATATCCAAAGAAGGAGGGAGGAAGTAGTGGTAACAATGAATAGCTGGTAACCATTCAGAAGTGTCTTCTAATGTTTAACTGAAATTTGTTTCCCTGAAATTTCCACCCACTGGTTCTAGTCCTACCCTCTATATATACCCAGTCAGCTCAATGCACCGCCTTATATCCAGCTCCTTATTGTGCCACCACAAATGCTTGAAAAAGAATGGTGTTACAATTGAATCCAGGCTCACTGAGAGCATGATGCAGAGACAAGCAGATGACAGGAAAGTTCTGTTCATACTATGATTCCACAGACCCTAAATGTGTGGAGAAAGAATCAGGATCTCATCAGCTGTGTCTGTCCCTGACCACTGAGCAGTGCAAGTTATTTGTGCATGGGCTCTTTATAGCAGTTCTGCTGAATGTGTGGAGGTCAATTCAGTCATTCAGAGTATGCAGAATCCTCACCTGAACCCAGCAAGTGAAGGACAAATAAAGGAGAGTAAAGGGGAAAGTTCAGAGCCATTCTAGAGTTACCATCCACTACCAAGATTAGCAACTCAAACTGTACAATTAACTGTGTGAATTGTGGTTATCATGCAATGAACTTTCTCACTCCAATTGGTAAACAACTCTGCTATGGATTTGGAATGGGAAACACGAAGATCCTAGCTCATGTGAGTAAGCTATACTAAATGATACAGCCAAGGGTGTGCAGGAAACTCACTACAGGATTGTTGATCCCTGTGATAAATAGACCAGCTTGCAGTTAACAATGCCTGATGCTCTGTAACTCCTGTCCTCCTTCTGTAGGTGGGCACACAGAACAAGCCAGTTTCTCCCCCTTGCTGGTGATTCACACCAGGACTAGGATTAGCTCTGCACATTGGTGTGAATCACAGAATGTGTCTGAGGTGTGGTATATTGTAAGGCACTGTCACAGGGACAATATAGATAACTAGAAATAACCCATCCCAGCCTGTTCCTTCTTCCCACCCTCCCTTCACTTTTCATGTACAAAAGGGTTGGATCATAGCCATTGTTTTCAGTAGTGAGTATAATCAGGAGCTTGATTAATGGTGGTGTCATTTCAATCCCCAGTGAAATGAAAATATTACCATGCATTTGAAAACAACCCGAAAGTGGTTGGAAGAATTGGCTCTAAACCTCACTGATTTTAATACTTCTGTTTAAGTGTATTTGGAATGAGTCTTCTCACATAATTTACATTTTATTTTACCTTTTTATATGTGTGGCTTTTAACACACACACACACACACACACACACACACACACACACACACACACACCATTGTTTGTAAATGCTAAAAATATAGCTAATTTAATTCAAACTGTTCTAAAGCAGCATTGGGTGTAATCCAGCTCTATTCAAATCAATGGGAATTTCGCCACTGACTTCAATTGGATGTAGAGAACAGCTTTTCTTTTAGGACTTTACTTGCATCTACCAAATGTAGAGGGTACTGAAGTTGTCTTAGGAACAAGATAGTGGGAAGTGTTGACAATATTTGACTGCACCTGTTTCAATCAGATTTTTTAAAATATGACAGACTACATCATGTTTTTGTGGATGTTTATTATTCAGATGTTTGTTTCAGAGAATGTTAGCGCTGGTGCCAAAATGAAAAATCACTGAACAGTTATAAAAGATATTGCTAAGGAAGTCATAATTCATACTTCTACATGTTATGAAGGAAGAGGAGCTATAATTTTGACTGTAATACAGATGTGCACCTTGCCAGGATTATATAATGCTGTACTACAGTATTGTTAGTTCCAGAAAATATCTAGAAAATGTGAACAAAGTGCAAGTGCTGGTTCTATGTCAGAGTGTGATGCCTGATTCAGCCCTAAGCCTAAGACTCTTAATCAGATGAAATCCCTGGGGTCATGAAGTCTGAAAACTTTATGGAACACCTGCTCTCCAGCACTATCCCAGATACCTCCAGCCTCAGGAGGCCAGGTCTAACGGTAGCTGAGGACCCTGAGGGACTGAGGACCCCTTGGGAGTAAGATACCCGGAAGAGAACCTAGAAGGCTGGGCTGACCAGTTGTAGCTGGTCCTGGATGGACCTAGGTGATCAGGCTACAAAAGCTTCCAGTTGCTGTTAGTTGCTGGAAGTTTTTTATATATATATATATATATCCTGACTGACCCAGTGCATCTGTTAAGACTTTGTTCTTGGAATCCTGCCTACGGTTGGACTATTTCACTGTGTTTGACCTTGGTCTTGTCTCACGAACTTGCTATCATGCCTGCTTTTGTACACTCTCACCTTAGCTCCTTCTTAGGAAGCTGTGTTTCTGAGTTAATATCTCACTGCTGTGGGAATGATTAGGAAGGTTGGAGAGGATATATTGTTTTGCTATTATCCCTCCTCTCTCACACTAGTGAGCAAGCAGCAGAGCACATTCCCTTTGCAACTTATTGGAAGCAAGTTGATGACTCACTAGAGTCTTTTAATTAAACAATCCAGTCTGACTTGTCCAGACTAGAGCCTTCCTGGTAAATTTCCCCTTTATTTCCCTCTTAAAATAAGAATAACACAACATAGTCTTCTTGAAAATAACAATAAGAGTTTTACTCACATTCTGTTCACAGTTCGTTAGCATGAGCCATGCGCTGGTTATGAGCCAGGAACAGTGGAGATCCTGAAGTGACGTTAGTCAGCACACAGCTTATCCTTTACACACGATGGAGGCCACAAGTAGCAAGTCTGAGATTTAGCTCAGACTTCTTTTCTCTACAATTGTAACTACAACCACAACATAAAGCCTGCCTTCAGTTTACTGCTGAAACTGGAAACTTTCCTGGTCATCTTGTAAAAGTAGAGAAAAGTGATGTTAAAGACACATGATGTGCTTTTAATAGTTGATGTACTCTGTACCTGAGTATCTTAACCAAAGCTTAGAATATTAATGAGGAGTTACCTTATGCCACTTCTGTCTTCTATACAGTGCTTAGGACTTTATATACATAGTAGTCAGGGCTATGTTTAGCCTGTAATTTGAGGACCACACCATGCAACATGGGAATTTAGTGTTAGAGTGAAGAATCCAGAATTCTTCAAATGACAGCTTTCATTAAAAAAAGGAAGAGCAAAGGACCAGTTATCACATTTTAAGCATGTGCCGTATTGCCATTTTGAAATAAATAGATTTCAATGGATTTTTAGAAGACCTGTCACCTATGGTTCTATATGCAGGCTTCCTACCAGCCACTTCACTATCAGTTTAATTTAATTCCACCTTTCTAATGCCTGAACTATGGAGATGACTGCAGTGATTAAAGCAGCAGTCTGTTGTGTGTGCACACAGAAGCATTTTGTGCATGCATATTTCTATCTCAGAAGATGTCCATAATGCCAAGTGCCTGACCCTGTGTTTAACAGTGACCACTGTGTGGATTACAGGACTGGAGGTGCCAAAACAGAATATCCAGTCCCCGGTGTCCCCAAGTGTGGCTGTATCTTTGGTTGAACTTGGGGAGGATACAACAAGCTGTTTTCATAAGATAAAGGGAAGATAGAAGATTTCTGATTTTAAACATAGGGAGGAATTCAACGTCACACTCTTCTTATTGTTCCGTCAGCACAAGCATTTCTGCTTTTCTCCTAACCCTCCAGAGCAGATTTGGGGAGCTGGGCGGGGGGAGCCCTTCTGTTCTAGAAGGAGCTCTGGTGCTGGCTTCCACTAGTATGCTGTGTTAGTTGAATCTAGGCCACAGTTTGCCTCTTCTTTCCATACAGAAAATAGAGGAAGCAAGGCTGAGAAGGCAGGACAGACATACAAAATAAAGACTTATTTGATTTGGCATTTTGTAGTGTGTAGTCTTAGCTACACCAATTTAAATTCCTTGTCTTCTTAATATAGCCTGTAATTACGCTGTGGGGTGTGGGCTATTCATCAAGTGTCTATTTAAAGTACCTAATAAGCTATCTCTGACAGTTTTGTGATTGGAGTTCTATAGAAATGAAAGTAAAGAAGACAGCCCCCCCCCCCAAGTTTGAATGCTGACATTTATTCTGCTGTTTTAATTTAGAATTATTTGAAAATTGAACATGTAAAAAAGGAATTTTGCTAATTTTGGGGGGAGGAGTTATTGCATCACTAGCTACAAAAACAAGTTTATTGTAGCCACTTACACACTGTATATTTAAAGCACATGGTCGCCCCCCCCCCCCCGGCACCCCATCTAGGAAACAGTAATTTGTTAAGGGTGCTAGGAATTGTAGTTCCATGAGGGAGTTTAAGAAGTACTGGAGAGTGCATCTAACTAGATTTTTTTTTAATGGATTTTGTAGCTAAAGCCACTAAAGAATTCTGCAAGTTGTCAGCATTGTGAGCACCAGGTTCCCTTAGAACTGCTCTCACACATGATCTGGAGTTCTTAACCTGAGGTACTATTTCTTAACCCGAGGTACTATTTCTGGGTTAGTGGTGTCTGTAACCTGAAGCGTATGTAACCCGAGGTACCACTGTAGTTTTCACTCAGGTCCACGTTAGTTACTTTAGGCGGGAAACCCTGGGTTGTTGTTGCTACAATGTTGACAGCCAGCTGCCTATAAAAGCAGGCCGGCTAAGCTGTTTGCTGTTCAGTTCTGTTCCAGCTTACAAATAAAGAGCTGTTTGAAGAATCGCTGTGTCGTCTAATATGTTTACCCACAACGTAACACTTCTGGTTGACTCCTGGTTGACAGGAGGCCCTAATTGGCTGTCAATCTGTGTCCTCTACTCCAGTTCTATGTAGACAACTGTGTAATTTTGACAACTGTGTATTTATTTATTTTTTACTTTGCAGTACCTAGCACATTGGTTGTTCAGTACCCCTAACTGGAAACATTAGAAACCACCAAAAGAATGGATAAAATATGCAGGTATTTTTTAAAGAATCTTTCCCTAAGGGAAAACAGTGCCAGAGCGTCAAGATGCTCTCTCTTTCTACAAATTTGCCAGAAGTGCTAATTATACCATAAATGCATGCGAACGTACAGGTCCATAAGTTGGAACATATAATTATGTGCATATCTAATTGAAAGCTAATGATTTCTATCAAGCATAGGTGGACCATGGGCTTAACATACATTACGGTAGTTGCCAGTTTAGCAGAAACAAAGTGAAAACCCAAAAACATGTAAATGTGGCACTTAAGAGGAGAAATAAGAATAATGTTTATGTTCCCTTTATAATGCTCCCACAAATGGCTTAATGATTAGCTAATATAACAGAAGCAACAAAAGGAAATCTTATATAGATTATCTTGACAATTAATAAGATTCTCTTCCATTTGAGGGTCCTTAGAAATAAATAATGATGCACATAATAAAAACCCTAAAGCTGGATCTTGAAGGAGAATTAGAACTCTTGACATCATCATAATCAAGATAGATTATCAGTCTGCTTTGAAGCATCTTTTTTTTCATATGCAGTAAAATTTATGCCTATGTTTTGGATTACAGTCTATGTTCAAGATCCAAAGCAGATTAAGTACATACAAATTCCCAAGAGTACTTTGAACTTTTGTTTCCTTAACAGCAGCATGCAAATCTAGAGGAGTTCCAAAAAGCAGTTTGTAATATAGCATGGGAGTGTCTGCTCATCAAATTCCACTGAACATGAGCTACTCTAAAATAGCTCTTTGGATGCTAGACTATGGCTGCTTTCCAGCTACTCTATCTTAGTTTAATAAACCAGTGCACAAGCAAGCATTTCACCTGCATACAAAGCCTTTTTCCCTTCTCACTTTATAGAATGCGTCAATAATCCAGGAAGTTTCCCGTATCATACAAACTGGGAAAATATGGGTGCCAGCTTTGGAACAAACCAGGATCTTAAACCACAGTTGAAGCTGGTTTAAGATCCTGGCTTGTTACAAAACTGGTAACTAAATATTCCTCATTAAACTGGAATATGATAGTCTGACCATGCCTGTCTCCAACAGCTCCTCTAAGGTTCATGGCATCCAGTCCAAGGACTATCTCCTAACGCAGTGCGAACCAATGTAGTGACTTCCAGATGTTCTTAGATTACAACTCCCATTGTCCATGAGTCTTGACCATGCCAGTTGGGGCCGATATGAGTTGTAGTCCAACATCATGTAAGTCAGGGATCACTGGCGACGTCTGCTATAATGTAATGAGATGCTGAAGAAACTTAAAAGGGGTTCCTAGACTGGAGGTATCCCTCCCAGAAATCCAAAAGAAAAGAACACAGGCTCAAAGGGGAAAGATAGGCCTTTATTGAAATATAGCCTCAATAATAAGACTGCAAAGAACCACACCCAAAACAATGTTCCTTCAACACTTCCAGATTACATATGTGATTTGGTTTCACAAGAATCACAGCAATCTTACAGTTGCAACCAAATATTACAATTCCAAACCAATCAAAATCATTTAGCTTTGACTAATTTTCCTATTCACTAAATGTCTCCCAATATCCTCTTTTATCAAGCTACAAAACAATTCAAAATTAATCACAATTGCCATGCTTAGCCGATGCTCTTTTCATGCATAGAATGGCCACATAGAGTCTAACAGTTTTATCTTTTCAGTGTTCCAGAATGGACATTCACTACATAAAGCACTGTACCTGAAAACACTTAGTTTCTGTGCTGTAAAAGGTAGGCAGATACAGGCCTTTTCAATTTAGCTAGGCCATGGGCTCAAAAGAAAATGGAATAATCAAAATGATAGTTTTATGAAATTATTATTTTCTCCATCAGAGAATTGCTATTATTTCATGTGATTTGCACTTGCTATACGCATCTATCATCACATCTTCATTACCGTATTTTTCGCCCTATAGGACGCACTTTTTCCCCTCCAAAAATGAAGGGGAAATGTGTGTGCGTCCTATGGGGCGAATGCAGGCTTTCGCTAAAGCCTGGAGAGCGAGAGACGTCGGTGCGCACCGACCCCTCTCGCTCTCCAGGCTTCAGGAAGACATCTGCAAGCCTCGCATGCCCGGCGGGAGGTCCCGCCAGGCGCGCGAGGCTTGGGGCGGCAGCCTGCAGCCTGAAGCAGGGGGTGAGCTGCGGAGCCCACCCCCTGCTTCAGGCAGATGTCCGCAAGCCTCGCACGCCTGGCAGAAGGTACCGCCAGGCGCGCGAGGCTTGGGGCGGCAGCCTGCAGCCTGAAGCAGGGGGTGAGCTGCGGAGCCCGCCCCCTGCTTCAGGCAGATGTCCACAAGCCTCGCACGCCCGGCAGAAGGTCCCGCCAGGCGTGCGAGGCTTGGGGCGGCAGCCTGCAGCCTGAAGCAGGGGGTGAGCTGCGGAGCCCGCCCCCTGCTTCGGGCAGATGTCCTTAAGCCTCGCGCGCCCGGCAGAAGGTCCCGCCAGGCACGCGAGGCTTGGGGCGGTAGCCTGCAGCCTGAAGCAGGGGGTGAGCTGCGGAGCCCGCCCCCTGCTTTGGGCAGATGTCCTTAAGCCTCGCGCGCCCGGCAGAAGGTCCCGCCAGGCGTGCGAGGCTTGGGGCGGCAGCCTGCAGCCTGAAGCAGGGGGTGAGCTGCGGAGCCCGCCCCCTGCTTTGGGCAGATGTCCTTAAGCCTCTCGCGCCCGGCAGAAGGTCCCGCCAGGCACGCGAGGCTTGGGGCGGCAGCCTGTTCTGGGGGCTGGGGTTGTGGGAAGCTCAGGCTTCCCCCGCGCCAGCCCCCGCGCCTGGGGGGGAAATAAATTTTTTTCCCTTTATTTCCCCCCCAAAAAACTAGGTGCGTCCTATGGGGCAGTGCGTCCTATGGGGCGAAAAATACGGTAGTTTGTCTGTGGGCTGTTTTGCAACTTTCATCTTTCTCCCATTGCTGATGCTTTTCTTGTTCTGAGAAATGAAATCACTCTTTGCTGACCATAACAAAAGGAGATGGCAAAGAAAAGAAGCTGTCATGGTTAGGGGATCTGTGTGTTTGCGAGAGGCTAAATTCTAAAATCAAATTTTAATTAAAGCCATAATAAGTGTGTGAGGAAACAGAAAAAGTGATCCTTGGAACCGTTACAGTTTCTAAAATATGAACTCAAGCAGAAAGAGTCAAATAGAAAAAATCAGGACTCAGATGGAAGGCAGAGGAGACAACGTAAATGAAGCAGAACCAGCAGTATCTTAGCAGATGGTGTGAGATGCTGCTGGATAGACTTGACTCCTGTCTCAAAGTCACTGAATGCTTGCTGCCATGGGGATGCAGTAAGAAATTCATGAGAACACTTGTTCTCTTGTGGATTTGTCTCCATCTCCCAATGGTTTGTTTGTTGAGGGAACAGAAAGTTTTAAGAACACAGCGTCTTTTACTGTGGGTTGATTCCAGTTTCTTTAAGACATTGCTTCAACATTGGGCCAAACTAGAAAGCATCTTAAATATCCAATTGCATTCCACGTGTCTAGTTATTTAAAATAAAAGAACAACTTTTGAGGAGGAGGGGCCACTCAGCATGCAAGGAGTGGAGTTTTTAAACCTAACACCATCACCAATCTTGACCAAAAAAAAAAATCCCCAAAGCTATTTGTTCTGCGAGAGAAGCTGCTATCAGCACCAATAGTTAAAACTCCAAATCTTCCTGACCAGGCCTTCCTGTGGCTGCTTTTAATATTAAAAAAACTAGGCATCTTAGGTACAGTCACACATTTAATGCATTGTCTACTTTTGGAGCTACTTCATGGAGTTTAGTGTAAGTGGTTGCTAAGAAATCTTTTTGGAAGTGTGTCCTCTAGCAATACTTCCTCTGAATTCTGCATGGGCACAGTTCAAATGTCCAGAAAAGTTTACTGCCTGAATAGACGAAGCCTTATGCCTGTGAGAGAAACTCAGTACAGAGGGGCAGATGTAAACACTTTTATAAGATTTTTACTATTTTTAAAATAAACATTCAGAGTTCTTTATTCAGGGACTCGGGAGGGACTCACAATGGTATTCCATATTAATCACACATAAAATGTGATTAGGGAGCTTATAGAGCTGACAATTTTGCATGCATGATACAATTTACAAAAAATAAATTTTAAAAAAATCACAAAACAGTAAAATGCAACACCAACCTCTCAGAAGTCTGTTTTCTTCAGGCTCTCCTTGAAGAAACCTCTACGTGAAGTTTGATCTTTCATCGGCCCAAGAGGGAAAAGGGTCTTCTTATTTCACCTCAGCTCCACAGCGTTCTTCTCAAAATGGCTGACAGGGACAGCAATCCAGAAACTAACTTGCAGTCTTTTATAATATAAAACAGTATAAACGGACAAGGAAATTCGTGACTCATTTTGAAACTTTAAGGGAAGCCTCACTCCTAATCTGTTTTTAAAATGGCTTAGAGAATTGCCGAGAGGAGAAAGCAGGACACCATCCTAATCGCACTGAGGTAACTGGCTGTTTATGGGCCTTACTGAGCAAGTGCAGAATCATTAAAGCAATATACACCAGTGGGCTACAAAAACACCACAAATAAGGGAAAATATTAGGTTAGTATACCTGTGAAAATACCTCTTCTGAGATATTGGGCTGCCTCTGATTATGAGGTGCCTCGAGTCCAAAGCAGTCCAAGGTGACGTGGGCTAGGCCTGAGGCTTCAGAATTGCCTTGGAAGGTGTGTTTTCTTTTTGGGGGGTGGTGTCCCAAGTTGATTTATTTTGAACTTCCTACAAGTTCTCCAGCCGCTACATAAAAGGAAAATACTGTGGTAGTCATGTGAGTGACGGATTTAGCTTGCAACCAGAGAAAGACTTGTGAGGGCTCTGAAAGGGCGTATCAGAAGCTGTTTGCGTTGGGAGATTTTGTCTTGTGGGTGGCTGACACAAAACTCCCCAGCCTTGGAGCAGCCACCTTGTGAATGGTGCTGTGTCCCTTGGCCAGCCTATTTACCATTAGGCACATTAGCCAGCCTCCCTGTTAGCCATCCAACTCACTTCAGTTAGTGACAGCGGATAGAGGTTCCCAGAGCATGGATAACTGTGGCCAAGACATCGGCATTCAGGTATGGTCACAGTGGGTATATCAGAGAATATACAGTGGTACCTCGGGTTACAGACGCTTCAGGTTACAGACTCCGCTAACCCAGAAATATTACCTCGGGTTAAGAACTTTGCTTCAGGATGGGAACAGAAATCGCATGGGGGTGGCGCGGTGGCATCAGGAGGCCCCATTAGCTAAAGTGGTACCTCAGTTTAAGAACAGTTTCAGGTTAAGAACGGACCTCCAGAACGAATTAAGTTCTTAACCTGAGGTACCGCTGTATTGCTCATTATGGGGCTTTTAAAATGATGGGATTTAATGATTAGATTATAATAGATCGGAATGCTTTCTCTCTTCTCTCTCTCTCTCTCACGTTTCATTTAAAAGTTATATTTTCGTAGCCAAAAATGATCATTCTTCAATGTTGTTCACCAACGATTCCTCATATTCAGACTCCAAACCGTTACATATTTCTGATCCTTATGGCATGGTAGATTCAGTCACAGGAAAGAAGTTGCTGACAGACACAAATCTTTCCATCTCTGTTTCCTCGTGGAGCAGTATGATCTACTCTTGCTTGAGGCATCAAGAGTGAAAATGTTGACTCAGGCTGTATGGATGCAGATTTGGAAAGGTTCCCTGAAATCTCCCAAACAGAAAGGCAAAAAGAAATAAAGCTAAAGACATATAAAAATAGAGACAAGGCAGATTATTATAAAAAAATGATATTTTTATACATATTAAGACCTTGCTACAACAAGTCAAGAATCAGAAGCTAAGGTAGGGTAATTTATTGTTTTCTGGTACTGTTTATTAAGGAGGCCATCGCTTAAAGAAAACAATGTCTCAACACACAAACCCCAAGCTGTGTAACAGAAGTAACTTAGCTATCAGTTTTAAAAAAGGCAATGAACTCAAAAAAGTATATGCCAAAGAATACTTGACCAGAGCTAATAACTGAAATATAGTAACTCTAGATAATAATTATAAGGTTTATTTTCTCTGATTTATTTTGAGACTTCAGGTATAAACTTATTTTGGTTTTACAAAAGCGGCTGTCCTTTCCTCATCTAACCATGGCACAAGGACCTAACCCTTTTTTCCACTGCTCTGTTTTCCCACAAAAATCACCCCCCCCCAATCTTCTATTTGTCCCTGTTGGATAAAAGTATGGGCTTGTAAACTCAGTGAGAAAATGGCACATGAAAAAGAGCTAAACTCTCCAGCCCCCATGCTACTGTCCTGATTTGGATTTCTACGACTTCCATTTTTGTAAATGGAAAAAGAAAAAAAATATGGGTAGTGGAACATCTAGTTTGATCCTGATCTCTATAATTCAAGGGTTCTTTCTACACTGGAGTAGTAGAGCATTTGCTTTACATGCAGAAGGTCCTGGGTTCTACACCCAGTATCTCTGGGTAGGGCTGGGAAAGTTACCCTGCCTGAAACCTGGCAAGCCACATGAGTGACGCCCCTTCCCCAGTCTGGCCAGGACTGCCAGGACACACAGACATCCCTTTGAGGACTGCCAGTGCCTTCCTAGAAGGCGCTCTGGCGATCGTGGCAAGGGGGCACAGAGGGTGAAAAAACCCTCTCCACTTCCCACCCGGCGGACCAGCACTCACCCATTGGAGGCGAGGGATGGCGCCCCCTCAGTGGGGGGGGGCTCTGCTCCCTGCCTAGAAATATTGAGTGGGCTGAAGCCCCTTCCTGCCCTATCGTTGGAGCCCTTGGGTGCCACTAATGCTACAGTGTGCCTTGCCACCTGACTGAACACTCAGCTGTCTCCAAGAATTCAATTTGTCACTATAACTTGACCCCCCCTTCATCACTATAACTTGAACCCCCCCCCCTTCATTTCTTTGGCTGTATCCCTACCCTTCTATGGATTTATGCCTGCAAAGCATGAACTCCAACATTGTGCTTCCTCCCACTCCAAGAACTAACACTAGTGTGCATAGCTGAATTAGGGTATATAAGATTTTTGGGTACAAAAAATGTGTAGGAGGGAACATTTCATAAAGGACAAGTTGCCTAGCCTTGCTTCATGCTATGTAATCTCTTTTAAGATTCCTGCAAACACCTTTAGACTGTACTCTGCATTTTAATACTACAGCAACAGATGCTATAAACTGCTGGGAAGAGATGTTTAAAGATTTAGTATGGAAAGGAATTGTAACAGTTATCAACAGAGCTTCATTAAGCTATGCATGGCTTCTTCCTGAAGCCCTTGGTGTTGTCATGGAGACCACAGCCAGAAGAGCTAAGGAATACCCTGCGTACCATTTTTGTTCTCCACTGGCTGATGGGTGGGAATATTGATCAATTTTATTCATCTAGGAAAATGCCTCTCAAGCAGACAAATTTAGTTCTCCACAAATTAATTTATTGGCCTTCTGTTAATAGGTAGGATATGTGAGATTTCAAAATATAATAATACTTTACAAACCCACATTGGGAATGAATAAGCAAGTAGATTTAACATGGTATAGATTAACAGTGGAAAGAACAAGATATACACAGACTAAAACACTATTTTTGTTTATTAATATACCTCTTGTAATAATATTAGTTCTATACTCTCTCTCTTCTTTGCCAGGAGTTAAGATCAACTTTGTCTGGCTAAACAAACTACCAAGAGTGGCAGCTAAGATAAAGAGAGAACGTGAAACTGCTCGACACCTACTTTGCCTCTGTATTCACCCCAAAGTAAAACAGTGCCCAACCTAGTGATAACAGAATAAAAGATGCAATGAGGGAGCTGCAGCCCAATATAGGAAAAGAGGTGTTTGGGGAGCACCTGACTACTTTAAATGAATTCAGATCTCCAGGGCCTGATGAGCTGCACCTAAGGGTACTAAAGGAGCTTTTGAACCTCAGAGCCTCTGACTGGAGGCAGACAAATGTAGTCCCCATCTTCAAAAAGAGGAAAAGAAAAGACCCAGGTAACTACTGACTCGTAAGCTTGACATCAGTGCCATGAAAGGTCCTAGTACAGATAGCTAAACAGTTGGTCTGTGAGCACTTAGAAAAGGATGCTGTTATTACAAGGACCCAGCATGGGTTTATCAAAAACAAGTCATGGCAGACAAATTTCATTTCTTATTCTGGATGGAGTTACAAGCTTGGTGCACCAGGGGAATGCTATGGACATAGTGTAGCTTGATTTCAGTAAGGCTTTTGACACGGTCCCCCATGATATTCTTGCGTGGAAGCTGGTAAAGTGTGGAGTAAGTGAGTTAAGTGTTTGGTGGATTTGTAGTTAGCTGATTGACCAAACCTACTTTGGGGGGGGGGGTACGGGTGTGAGAGAGTATGTACGAGAATCATTTTGCATATCTTTGTAGACTCTTTTCAGTCATAATCAAATATTACTAGCTTGTAAAACAATGCAACTTTTTATTGCCCAGTTACTGGCTTATATAATGCTGTGCTACATTTATAAAGGTGAAAGTAAAAAATAAAAATACTCTGGTTTCTAAACTGAAATGAATGGTCATTAGATTCTGAAAGAGTATTAATAGGATAGTTTTTGAATCTGCAGTTTGGTTTTAAAGCATTCAAAAATCTCCATGTTATAAATAACTTTGATACAAAAACATGAGGTTGAGAAACCTTTTTCCTTAAAGTAATGCTTGTAAGACTAGAAATAGATATACTAAGCTGGCAGTGTTGAGATGATTATTTCACAAAGTGTTGTTGCAAGTGTGAATTACTTTTCAAAACAGTACTAGCTAAAGCAGTGGTAAAAACTCCAGCTTCATTTGAAAAATGATGTGCCATAGAATATAAGTGTTGGCAAACATGTCAGTATTTTTTAATGTGTGTATATACAACCTGCAACCTAACCTCAAATTGTGTTTAAAATGGCTTCAAAAGTAGAGAAGCACAATTTATTATTTTGTTCCTTTCTTTTCTTTCAGTGCCTGCATTGCCTTGGGTTAATATTATCACAATGGAGCAAGGTACACTCAGAACCATTACCTGTCTATTTAAGTGCTTCTTTCCAATGGGAAAAGGTAGGCCATATGCCATATAGCTATGTTGTAAAGATTTATGGTTGAATCCTCACCCAAAAGCTCACAGAGCTTTCAATAGTGCTTGAGGGAGCTCCAGTGTTCCATCAACACCAGAGATTTAGACCTTCTAGTAATTTAGGCTTTTATGTGCAGATGTTACTGATGGTCAAAACACACAGCGGAACATTTGGCAGAGTCTGTTGAACAAACACTAAAAGACATTGTTACAAATAACAAGAAAATGTGAAATATTGCAATGAAGAATGATTGTGATTAGTTTCCTGTGATTATTGATATTGTATTTATACAGAAACAGAAGACTTCCCAAGCTGCTTGTATTTTTACTTGTCCATACTGGGAATATGGGAAAGATAATAATAATTTAATATGTGGTCAATATTTGTTCAACAAGACAAGAAACAGTTTCTAACACAACTGTCTCATTGTAACTACTATCCACAGGAACTTTTCTTTTGTTCTTAGGGTCTTCTGTGTCCAAAGAAAATTTTCCATGTGAGTGACAGTACTTTCTGGTGTTAGATATAAATAAGTCTTCCTTGGAGGTTGGAATAAATGATCCTTGGTTTCCTCCCAGCCTCCAAGATTTCTGTCTTGCATTTTACCCTTACATTGTTTGTGCCACAAATCTTTGCATACATGATGCATCTTGCTAGAGGGAAATGTGCACTTAAATGAATAAAAAAAGTTGTCACAGGGATGGAAAATTGACCAACTTATTTTACTTTCACAGAAGCCCAAGCACTTTTATTTAAATATGCTTTCATGTTACAAAGGGCTGCTGCAAATCATGACATTTAAACAGGCACGTTGAAAACCGATTGAAGAGGAAAATTGCTTTCAAAAGAGAGATGCTTGAAAATGGAATGTGTTATTTTGTCTACATTCAGTGAATTTCTAATCCTTCACTCTTAGGCTTCCTGCTTTCTCTTTTCTGTAGGTCAAGTTATTCTGTCCCCTGTGCCACCTGCCTCCTCTCAGGCCCCTGTTGCAGGGCTGCTAAGAGACAGGTGACAAGGGTGCAGGTTTACTGGCCCCCAAGCCAGCAGTGGGCTAAATGGGGATTAGAATTCTCATACTCTTTATCTCAGTTCATTCCTCTACCACCATACAATACTGTCTGTCTTGCAGGAGGTTCACCAGGGCTGTGTGAGGGGGCTGAAGAGTATCTTGTTCAGGGCCCTCTTAAATCTGGTACCAACTTTGATTGCTTCCTTTCTCTGAAGCATTTCCCACCTCCTCCTTTCCCTTCCACTTCATTTCTTTTACTTTTTCTAATTCCTAGAGGATCCCGGTCCTTTCCAGCATTATCTTTCTTCTCACATTTATTGCACTTACTCTCTGGACAATACACAATACAGATAATTGCAGCCTTGCTGAACCTTCACCTCCCTGTTAATTTTTTACTGTTGGCATGTCAAAGTGCCAGTAAAGAGATTTGGGAACCTGGGACTGTGGATTACAGGTAATGCAGTATAAAGTCAAGCAATTAACATGTCAAGTTTCAGCCTTCTGTAAATGAGCCAAGTTGATTTTTCTTCCTCACTCACATCTTTATCAATAACAAATAAAACATTGTTTTTAATTTGGAACTCAGCAGTTTCAGGCCTTCTCTTAAATTACCTTTAATTATGGTGCATCTTTCTCTGGCATCAAGGGTTTCCCCCCTCTGTCCATAAACTATAAATGCCAGAACTAAATAAATAAAATATATGTGCTTCCAGCTCTGGTCTTTAAAACACATTGATTTACAACAGTAAAACAAGCAGTAAGTCATTTTGACTTTAAAGCCTGTGATAACCAATTTTTTTTAAAAAAAACAAATTAGAGTAGCTTGCTTGTTTTATAGTTAAAATTGATCACCTTGTCTGACTTGAGAGCACATCAAATGTTTCCTTATTGCTATGGAAAACATTTAATCAGGCTCATAAATGTAAACAGATCTTTAGCAGAGTTCAGAGATAATCAAGCAGACCATCACCAGCTAACAGATGGATACGAGCCTAAACGACAGTGAAGTGCATCTTCATTTATTAGTATTATATTTTATTTTAAAATTCATTTTCCTATCATATTTTCCCAACTGTGCCCCATTCACTACACCTTTTCTCAGTTTATTTTACCGATTAAAATCATGTGCATGATGATTCTTCGCACAGAAACACAGCTTAAGGCTGTAATCCTGTACACAGTGGGACATACTTCCTAAGGATAGGATTGCTCTGTTTATCATGAAATAACTTTCTCCCTGTGTGTGTATGCTACATAATGTTATATTTTGCCGTACTTGATGGATGCATTTTAAATATTCTGGAGGCCAATACTATTTTCAACTTTATTTTGATGTATGAAATCAACATACACTTACTGTCTGCAAGATTGTGCTTAGGTGTAGATCATGTACCTGTTTCCTGAAAGCAGTAGCTAACTATCTTACAATTGGATTTTAAAACCCTTTTAAAAAAACCTTTAGCCCTGCCCTCGGATTGTTTTAGAGAAGGATGTGGTGTGAGGTGGGTGGATTCCAGGGCAGGCTGAATCACCCTGATCTGGGGGCCACAAGGTGGATTAGTGTGTGTGTTCATGCACAGCCCTACTGAAAATAAGGTAGGTACCAACCTTGTTGAGTTTTTGGTGTTTTCTGAAAAAACATTACTCAACCAGGCCTCTGTGAGCGTACTGATAACTGGCCTTGAGAGCTGTTCTGGTTACTGAATTGGTAGGTGCATTTTAATTTATATTTACTCTAATACTTTTTATTGCAATTGTTTCTATTGGTTTAAAATTTTGGTTATGAGATTGTCTTTTAAGATTGTAAACTGCCTTGGGATTGGTCTGGAACACTGTATATAAATGCCTAAAAACAGATTAATAAATAAACGTTTGAATGAACCAAATACTGCAGAACTGTTGCAAACTACAGTACAGTGGACGCTCGGGTTGCGAATGTGATCCATGTGGGATGCATGTTTGTAACCCGCAGCATTTTCAACCCACGTCTGCGCATGCGCGGGTTGTGATTCGGCGCTTCTACGCATGCGCAAAGCGCGATTTAGCTGTTCTGTGCATGCACAACCACCAAAACCCAGAAGTAACCCGTTCCGGTACTTTTGGGTTTCAGTGGTCTGTAACCCAAAAAAAATGCAAACTGAAGCAGCTGTAACCTGAGGTATGACTGTACTTCTGATGGAAAAAGCAGTAAGGCACTGGAAAATACGTTTTGTTATGATTTTGCAAAAACTGAGTAAAAGTTAATTTGTACCAGCAAAAGGTGAGCTATATCAGCTAACCATTTCATGTATCAGAAGCAGAAATAGGACATATTTTCATATCGTTAAAAAATATCAGCTAGATGGGAAAGGGCAAAAAAACATAGCTTGAAAAGTTTTTTGAAACAAAGCAAACAATAAGAAAATGCTTCCCTTCAAGGCCTGCAACAAATCTCTCATTCCATACGCACACTCAAGTTGATTATCCCTTCTTCTCTTTTCTGGATGGCATTTGAGGTATGAATTGCCAAGCCCATCTGTCCCAATATTCACAGTAATTCTTGGTTGCATGAGATCTGTACATGCTGTGCAGTTTTCTGGTGGAACAGTTCGTTTCTTCCCTGCAGTAGTCTTCCTTTTTGCTGAATAGATTGGCTTCTGACCAGCTCTGGGTCTGTGACCTTCCAGTCAGTTGTACAACCTTGTACATACTGAATCCTTCTAATATTTGACCTGGGAAGTTGGAGCAAATTCTTCATCCTGCCAACATCCAGTAGCACTTGCCATAAAATCTTCCAGATGACTTTTTTATTCAGCATTCATATTTATCTGTTTGTACTGTACATTGGTTAAGACTATGTCTGGTCTTTACTGAGCATTTTAAAGCTCAGTTGGTAGAACATACAACCCGTAATCTCAGGGTCATTGGTTCAAGCCCCACATTGGGCAAAAGATTTCTGTATTACGGAGGGTTAGAGTAGATGAGCCTCACAATACCTTCCCACACTACAATTCTATGATGGCTGTTATGACAGTGAGCATTCATCCTGATTTCCTTGCAGATTGTTTATCAGGGCCTGCCCAATACATTTTGGCACCTGAGGCGGATACCAAAATTGTGTCTGCTTCCTTGCCAAGGAGGAAGGGGTGAGGGAAGATCTACATTGGGACCCGCTGTCCCCGTGAATCCTACCACCTGAGGCTGTCATAAGGTGCCTCATAAGGTGGGCTGCTTCTGGTGTTTATACATATTCCTCTGAATTATTCACTCATCTCAGTTTTCAGTGCATTTCCTTGTCACTTTCCAAACTGCAAAAAGACTGTATTTTTTAAAAGGAAAATGTGGATTTGTTGTGCAAGGGCAACAGAGAACGTTAATCCTTTTTAATTGTGCAAGCCTAAAGTTCCAGTACACATTTGAATCCCTCCCACAAAATAGTGACAGTTTTGAGGCACTCTTAGATATTTTCACAATTGAAATGGAAAGTTGAAAGGGACACACACTGTTCTGGATTGCGGTTCATATTTTCTTTAAAATGATGCACAGAGATCGAGACTGGGAGAAAAAAAATGCTTTCCCTATTGAATGATAAGGCTAGGCCTGGATATAAACAGATACAGCTCTGATTTCCTTCCAACAACTTTTCACACACCCACCCCTAAAATGGTATGTTTCTTGTAGTAATCCACAGTATAGAACGTGTGACTACATTTTCACAATTGCTTAAAAACTTTATCATCAGGCTAACAGTTCCTGGATTGTCATTTCACACCACCTCCATAAAATCCTATTAATAATCTAATCTACATATGGGACAGACAGCTCAGAAAACCTCAGATATGTTGGCTCATATGATACCATTATTCTTGTTCTCCTGTTTTTCCTGTTTAATTTTCATTATCTTATGTTCTCTTGCTGTTAGACTCACTCACACTCACACACAAATGATAAGATGCTTTGATTCAGGTTTCCTTGTGGAATAAATTAAAATACCATAGCTTGTATGTGTGTGTATTGCTTGAAATGCTTGGTTTAAGTGACACTCAATTAGAATATGTTCTACTTGGTATTCATATATTATAAGCTCAAAGCAAGACCTGTTGTCTTTCATGCAGAAAGGATCTTTCAAAAATATGGTAAGGACAAGTCTGCAAGGGCCCAAAGGATCATTCAACTGCTGCTCACTTAGATTTGGGAAGATCAAATTATTTAAGGGGTTACACTGAATTCACACTGATTTATTTTACCAATTCCATGCAGTTTAGGGAATTATCTAAGTGCCACAACAAATGGAACACATTTGTGTGGGGACAAATGCCCAGCCTACACGTAGATCCATTGCATGGGAAGCACCATGTGGGGACAGCAAATTCCCCTTTGCTGCTGTGCTTAGCTTGATAGAGGTGGTATGGGGTGGACTTTGGTCTTTCAAATTTCAGCAGGACCCTGTACGAGCCCAAAATTCAGCACCCCCTGCCTTTCATCTTCCTTTCTGCTCAATTCACTAGGTCATGGTTATGAGGCCTTCTGTTGCCCTTTAGGCCCTGTGCCCAGTGTGGCAAAACTGGTGGCACTACTATAAATCCTCCTCTAAGGTGGTACAACTATATAGTGGTCCTTGATTCTTTGGCTACTATCAGGGGTCAGCTTCTGTAGTCTCAAGCAACCATTAATAACAGCGAAGTTTTTCATACAACTCTTTATGGGTCTTGATCTTTTTAGAGAAGCTTCCTCCAGTGATCCCTTTTTTGGCCAACAGCTAGAGACAGTCTGGTCTTCTTGCTATGGTGTTGTCACTCGGAGAGAAGGGATGCAGCTTCCATTGACCATTATTTTTCAGGCCAGTAGTAAAGGCCAGGTGATGATGCTTCATGCTTCTACAATCCCAGGGCAACTTCTTTTCTGTTAAGACAGGATCCTAACCATAGATGCAATAAATAAAAATGTTTGGTAATTAAAAAACATTTTAAAATCTAATTCCATAAATAACTTTCTTCTATAAATCTGACTAAGAATTTATAAATCTGACTAAGAAAGACTGTAGTTAACAATAGCCAATATTTTACTGAGTTTTTTTGAAATAGTAAAACTTAGTTTAGCTGAAAATTGATTTTGTTTTGTGATGCTTAAAAATAACTCCCTTGAATTTGTGTCAAGGGCCAATAACTTCCGCTTTGAAATGAAAACTTGTTTGTAGACCTGGAGGAAGAAAACCTATGATCCCATTATACACAGAAGAATTTTTTTTCCTGAAATACATACAGCAAAAAGCCATTCTGGGGCAATGATTTTTTAATGCCAAGCACATTATTCTTTTGAATTATATTTTTCAAAAATACTTTGCAAGTCCAATCTAATTAATTGAATTGATTTTTCAGAGCAGTGATTTAAAAATATTATCAATATAAATACATTCTGCATAACAAATGAAGGGAGGGGTGGCACGGTGGTCTAAACCACTGAGCCTCTTGGGCTTGCTGATTGGAAGGTTGGCAGTTGGAATCCATGTGATGGGGTGAGCTTCTGTTGCTCTGTCCCAGCTGCTGCCAACCTAGCAGTTTGAATGCACACTAGTGCAATTAGATAAATAGGTACCACTGTGGCAGGAAGGTAAATGACGTTTCCGTGTGCTCTGGCTTCTGTCACGGTGTTCCGTAGCCCCCGAAGTGGTTTAGTCATGCTGGCCACATGACCCAGAAAGCTGTCTGTGGACAAATACCAGCCCCCTCAGCCTGAAGAGAGATGTGCATCGCACCTCATAGTCGCCTTTGACTGGACTTTACTGTCCAGGGGTACTTTACCTTTTTTTTAACCTTTCCATAACAAACATTTAAATTAAAGTTCTTTGTCTCTATGAAGCCCTACCCCAAGTACTATTTTTGAAGATGTAATGTCTGGTCATTTGTCTGGTTCCACACTTGCTATTATTTCTAGAATGGACAGCATTTTCAATTATTATGAAGAATCCAGATGACTATTTTTTGTCAAACTATTGTGTTCCATTATTTTATGTGTTGTCTTCACATAAGGACCTTACCTGTGGCTATTTTGTATTAGTATTGGTATCTGATAAGTATTAGGCTAGACGACAAACACTTTGACCTGGACAAGATAACAAATAGTCTGAACTTCCTTAAATTAAGCTAGCCTAAGTTACCCTTATTCCAAGCTCCATTAAGGAGTGTTGCTACTCCTGGCTGAGCTGTTCCAACCCTGACTGAGGGGAAAGAGGCCTTTAAAATAGAATTTGATTTGCACTACCCTTTTTGCCAGTATAAGTTCTGCCAGGTTGCCAGGTCACATGACTGAGCTGAAAGAAATTTGAAAGAGGTGTAAGTATTTTCTAGCCCTCTCCCTGGAACACTTTTAAAATAACTTACACTGGCATAGGTTCCATTAGCTTAAGTTATATAGGCTGAATTTCAGCTGAGCCAGCATAGCCCTGGCTGAGCCAGGCTAAGATACTTACAGTACACTGATGTACCCCTGACTGAGCTGGAATGGGGGAATCATGCTGGTATAGCCCTAGCTAAGCCAGGACAGCCTATTATCTTCTTATTCCAAACTTGCTTATCCTGGCAGATATCGGGTTTGCATTATGTTGCAAATTATTACTTTGGAGTACTTAAGATGCTTTAAATGTCACCAGCTCCCAAACAATAGGATATGGGCTGCCATAGCTGACTTCATTGTGCCCCTGATATAAAGGGAATATGCTTAAACTAAAACTTGCATGTAATATGGGTTCTGAAATATATAAACAGGGGTTTTCCTGTGCCTATGCTATAATGGCAATTCTAATACAATATAAACCAATAAAATGTGCACTGTTTTCTCTGTGCTGAAGCAAATTGCATTGTGTAGCTTGCAACAAGCTTAAGCCCCCTAGAGTCCTATGTTAATAGGATTCTTTGCAAATAAAACTCTTCTGTGAGAGCATAAGTAGACCATCTGTTTCTGCCCTCTGTGGCACTGTGTCTGCCTTCCAGGACCTTCCTGTGAAGGTCTGCTCCTTTAGGAAGGAAGCATGATCTACTCGGGGAAAGAGCACAGTATGTTGTTGGTCAGAGGACTGGCAAATGTCAGGCATGCCTTCAGAAAGATAAAAATCTCTCCTTTCTTCAGCAGAAGGAATATAATTTGCCAGTAAATATATAATGGACTTGCCACTATAAGATAGACATCGGTATTTTGCCAGTCACTGTATAAGATAAATGTTATATTCCATTTGCATTGTGGAGGTGCTGTGCTACGCATAGCAATAACATAAGCAAAACATGACAGTAATGGGTAGTTGTTGCTACATAGCTGCTATCATGTAACACCAGGAAACACGGACCTCATATTGTAAAAATGTATGAGATGTAGCAGTGCTGTTTTCAGAATTTATGAACAGCATGCTGGTTCAAGGAAAAATAGGTATAAAAGGAGAATTCCTGGATGCCAAGATCCAAGTATGGGGCAAGTGAGAGAACTCTTTTGTGATTCAAGGACCCGCCCCCCACTTGGGGAATAATAAAGACACGTGGACACAGGATATTGTTGGGATACCGCCAGGGAGACAAAGTCCATCATGACTCCACGTCGTCTCCCAACGTCCATCGATCTCCCGTAGACACGCAGTATCAGCAATTAGCGACACAAGCTCCAGAAATAGCTTCCCACATTCCAGAGCCGATGCACGCTCTGCGTTGATCAGAACAAAGAAAAACATGACTGCCTGCTTCAGTGTTCCGGCAGAGAGAGAAACGAAAACAAAGACACAACAGAAACATTTCCTGTGAAACAGGAAATGCGCAGGCTGTGACACAAACATCCTGCTCCCTTTTAAGGTGGAACGGAAATATCCTAACAGATATTAGGTTAATGGGCTAGAAAAGGCCACAACTTTAATTGATTACAGCAAGTGAGAAGGTATTGGCTTAGGCATTGGACAACCGCAATTTGACTCCACCCACTCGAAGAGGGGTGAGTCTGACAAGGGGTTAACCACCAGTAGGGGGAGCCTGTTGATGCAAATACAACTATAAGCTCTCCCCTGATGTCACCAGGGGTCGTGCCATGGCCCCCCGCCACACAGGGCATCGGACAGGATCCACGACCGTCGGATTCCTTTAGCGAAATACCCTTAAGTGAAGGGGTAGGCAATGGCCACACCTTGCCCTTCCATACACCAACAACACATTCCAATGCCTAACTGCCAAATACCAAGAAAGTTGTGACGATTGCTACGAGGTAGGCAAAAAAAACCAAGAGGTGCCAATTTGCCAAATGGAAAAAACTCCTACCAGGCCCCCTGGGCAACCAACCATGGGTCCATAGCAAGGTCAAGCGAGAAGCTATGCACTAAGGGAGTGGGGGTGGGTGACCTGTGGAAAAACAGCTACACAATGGTGTGGAGAGCTGGCACGGCTGCATTTGAGCGGCTAGACCACGCCCCCGCAGTGTCTCCCAATTGGGTACCCACCCAGGAGGCGTGGCGCGCCAGCGATGATGTCAGGGCAGGGGGCAGAACGCCCCCTGCATGATGCGGAAGTCGGCTCCCGCTCACAATCCCTCACCTCTGGAAGGAGGAGAGGCTTTGTGAAAGAACCCCAGCAGAGATTTAAAGTCACAAAGTGTGCAGGAAAGTAAATGTGAAAATATAGGCTGTTGGAAAATATGCCCTTTAAAGCGAGTCCCAAAGTTTCCCCCTTTCTCTAGCATAGAAAATAATCATAGGTTTGGTAAGTTCAAAATAATTTACTTACAAACTCTCTAAGCACAGATTCATGTTATTTTCCATACAGCATTCATAAAAAATTGCACATGCTGTAAAAGTTAGAGAAGCACTCCTTGCTTCTTGTCTATAATCTAATAATAACAGTTGATAGCATTTATTGATAAAAAGTGATAGAAGTCTGTTGATTCTTAATAGGAGTCATGCTGGAGACTTTGGTAGGGCAGGATTTTATACCAAGGCAAGTGTTCCTTTATTTGCTACATAGTTATCAATGCAAAGAACAGATTCCATGATTCCAAGTTTAAATATGCCAGACAATTTCCCTTCTTTGTACTGTAAAATATAAAACATATCCTTCTAACCTACAAAATACATTAATCAAGATGTATAGCTTATATTTCATGACTGGTCAGTTGAAGTGGTGTTGTGATGCACACTGGACTGCTAGAAAAGATACTTGTTCCACAGGAAAAGTACCTGAAAACAGGTGTTCTCATATTAATGGAGTAGTTCTATAACCTTGTAAAAAAAGAAAAGTGTGATTCAGGTGTTGCTATCACTGATCTTGACAATAACATGATTCAATATTGTCCTACAACGCATATATTTTATTTGCCCATATTTTCTGTTAAAAACAGCTGAGTGCCATACATTTCACATTAATCTCACCCTTTTTTTATTTGCAGCATTTAGAAGGGGAGGGGGGAGATGAATGGAAACGCAGCATTAGTCACTCCCTTTTGCTTTATTTGATCTCATGCATGATGGTAGCATCAGTATTTATTGCCAGCCATTGTTTCCTGCAAAAAATATATATCCCTAGAAACTCCCTCTGTGATATAACATCATGCTTTAGTATTACACACAGATAACATCTGATGGGGGAGGAGGTTAGTGGCCACCAGCCAGTGGTTGCTAAGATGAGTGGCTGCAGTGCACTTTTCACCTACGCCAACCTTTTACTCTAATTCATGTTCTATCCAAAATGAACCCTTTAATTGTGAATGTGGTGGCAAAAACAGGAAGGGGCATTTTGGAAGAGCCTGAGAGGGAGCCGAAACTTTGCAACAGCAATGATTTGAAACTGAGGATGTAGCCACAGGAAAGTCCATAAATTGTGCTCTGGGAATCTGATGTGAGCCCTACAGTCTGCTAATAGGGCTGTATTTGTCTTCACTCTGCTCCCCTTGCATGTTGGTAAGCAAATATTACAAGATACTGTAAATCTCCAGCGCTTCCTCGTCTAAAAGAAATGAAACCATTCCTTTAGATGAGGGAACGCTGGAGTCTTAGTATTTTGCAATATTTGCTTACCAATATGCAAGTGGAGCAGAGTGAAGACAAATTTAGTGCTATGAGTGCTGTCCTTGGTACTTCACATTGCTTGGGGGAAAGCGAGGCGTAATTGTGTTGGAAAGCTCTGTAAAATTTGAAAATTGTCAACTGTAAATGTTTGCCATTACTTCCATCTCTGATAAAAAGCAGATCATTAGTAGACTTATAATATGCAGCCCAATCATATGCACATTTACTTGGAAATAAGTAACAGTGTATCACATATTTAGTTTCTGCTACTGGCCAGAAGAAAAAGGGCAGCACTAGAATATCACACCCTGTCTCTTTCCTAGGAAGAACCCCATGCAAGGAAGAGATCATTCTGGAGTTAAGTGAATATTAGGGATAAGGGAGAAGTGTGCTTGTCCTTGAATTTTAATGAAAAACTACCTAATACCCAATTTTTAAACCAATATTAAAAATTCATATTTTCTGAATTCACAATGCAGTTCTTCATCCAAAAATGCATATATTAAGAGAAATTTGCACTAAAATGCTTCTTGAGGACTTCTTTAAAAATTGCAAATTGTTGCCAAAATGTGGAGAACTAGATTGGAAAAATGAGAAACTGAGAAAACCAAAACTGACAGACTTGTCCATCCTTAGTGGATATAAATGCCTGCATACAACTTATCACTTCATTCTGGCCTTCTTAAAGTGATCTCCTCTACTGTTCCCTTATGTTCCCTTGCCTTTTAAGCATGTAAGCCTGAGGGCATGGCCAGTATCTCATTTTGTTAAAGTTTGTGTTCTGCTTTGAGAGATGACATATGTCTCTAACTGCAGAATAAAAATATAATTTGATAGAGTGGGTAAATGTTGCACCTTCCGTTCTACGTGGAACAGGCTTCCACAAGAGGGGATGGTGTCTCCTTCCTTGGAGGTTTTTACGCAGACATTGAATGGCCATCTGTCATGTATGATTTAGCTGCGATTCCTACATTGCAGGGGGATTAGATGGCTTTTGGGGTCCCTTCCAATTCTATCATTCTTAGTCTGCAAACCTCCCCATCCCCAGTAGCTACAATATTTCTAGGCTGGAATTGCTATTAGAGATGGAAGGGTCTGTCAGTTTTGGTTCTCTTAGTTTCTCATTTTTCCAATATTAAGTTCAATTATTTACATTTCTACAGTTTTGTAGCATGCAGTTTTGACTAATAAACACATTGTTGCTAGCAATTTCTCCTAAAACAATGCATTTTTGTATGTTATTTTCACTAATATAAATTCCCCATATACATGCTTTTTTGGGGTAAACTGACTGGTTGGAGAACTCCCTTCCAAAACTCAGATAAGTGCAAATTTTGAAAGATGGTTATGTTTTGGTTCTTGTGTTGTTTCAGAAAGGGATAATTTGATAAATGCAACTCTAAATGTGAACTGGATCAAAATTCTCCGCAATCCCCAATCCTATACACTTTAGGAAAATAAAATTTAATTCTAATATTCTATTTTTGTACAGTTCAGCATGTTCCTCTCCTCCTATTAGCCAAACTTTGATTTGTAAGTGTCTGGCATACTGGAGTTTAACTGAGTTTATAAGGAAGGGGAAAAAAATCTGCTAGTTTCAGAAGATGTCTGTCACTCAATTGGAACCCTATCAGATTTTTTTTTTTAGTTGAATGATGGTCCTGGCACATGCTGCAACTAACATTTTAGCACAGTCTGAAAGCAGAAGTCAGGCCAAAAAATAATTTTCTCCCAGTGCCCTTATACTTTCTATTTTTAAAAAACCTTACAAACAATTATTTACATGCAGCACAATCCTATGAATGTTTCTTAAAGTTCTGTTAAGATCAAGTAGACTTACTCTCAATACACTTATCAGTGAGTAAACCATTTTGAACACAGTAGGGTTGGCTTTTAAATAGCATATCTAGCATTATGTTTCACATTAGTAATCTAGCAGAGCACTGCTCTGATTCATTTTCTGTTTGTCATTAAAATATATGCTTCTGATTAAGACTATAGATCTATTCAATAGTTGGTTTACTCACACGCAAAGAACATGGGGAGAAGGATCAGGGCAACATGCACCATTTCTTCCCCCAATGCTCCCAACCTGCTCCCCACTTCTGATGAAACACACATTTGAGCATGCTTATAAACATTCCTATGTTCAGGAAGTCTGAATTCGCTTAGAATCTCCCTTCAGACTTTTGCACTGAACACATGAAGGTGCTGGGGTTGGACCCCCTCCCTCAACATATTTGCTGAACGTTAGTAGATAGAATGACTAAATAAGGCTAGTGTCAAAGTCCAGTTGATTAATGAAATATGCTCAATTCCGTATATACAACCATTTCTAACACTGTATTTTTTCCTTTTGCATATTTCAGGTTTGTTTTTCAAATGGCAGGGCAAATCTATAATTCTTGTACTGCCACCTATATCCCCTCCCCTTTTTGTTCACAGAAACAGCTAATCTGCATTTAATAAAAGACTTTACTAACCCTGACCACCAGGTAGCTCACATAAGCCTCATTAGCTTGTAGATTGCTTTCAGCACCTCTCTGAGACAAAGATTTGTTGGTATGCAGCTCATATTTCCAGGCGTATTGGCTGTGGCATGGTGCAACATAAATAACACCTAATAAGGTGTTATACGTGTAAAATAACATTAATAAGGCTTTGAACTAAACACAACTGGCATTTGAATCTGCCAACATGCTACCAGCAACATACTTGACTTAGTAGCAGTCATATGTAAGAATTCATAACAATGTGATCAGGAGTAAATTTATATTGTATTTATTCATTGCAATATTTGGAATAAATAAATTTGTTTTAGAACATTACATACTCTAACTCTGTAAGTACAGTGATGACATATTATTATTTGGTTAGGGATTATTTCTGTTTTTCTAGTAACGTTGGCTGAGTCATCTCCCAGTCTCCCTTTGAACACAGCATGGAAGAGATATTTTCTTTGGTATGGTAAAATACAGACGTCAAAGCCTAATTACATCATCCTAGAAACATCTTAGATCTTCATGATAGCACCCTTGTTACTGAGGTTCCAGGGGAAACAGTAAAAGGCGTATAAAAGCAAATGGAGCAATTATGATCTTACATGCTTCATGTCCACCTCATGTTCCATTAACTATACAGTTTCTTAAGTAGGCCTCTAATATGGAAACAGCACATGATAGGTCTAAGATCGTGACAATTTGCCTTTTTCTAAGCAAGGCTTCCAAAAAGATGTAGAGGCATTTTTAGAAGCCAAGTATTTATTTATTTTTTTGGGTGGGAGACCACACAAATGGACTAGTTATTTCTTTCAAGTACAGAGTGATATCATGGTGACGAAGACTCTCAATGGTATTAGTCACTATGGCTGTGTTCTACTTGCACTGCTGAAGGCAGTATACATCTGAAGACCAGTTACTAGGAATCACAAGCAGGCAGAGTGCCATGGCATTTATGTGCTCCTTATGAGCTTCCCACTGGCATCAATGTGAGAACAGGATGCTGTTCTTATGTTTCAGGGAGTAGCAACTAACAAACAGATGTTTTTTCAATGAGATACTCGCTTTCATTATACCACCACATATTTTTATAAGGGTAATTGTTTCTAGCTCCACAAAAGGTAAACAATTTGTTTAGGGGGGAAATGGTGCTAGAAGGAACAAAGAACTATGAGTAGCATAAAAGACTTCGTGAATGTTCAGCAGCAGAGGCAATGCCTCTAATTCATTGTTTTCAGTTTGCATCCTGTCCTATTCTGAAAAGTCAAATGATGTGACAAAATGTTTCATAATTGTTCTTTTTCATCTGATAGGGCATGTATAAATGGGTAATAGAAAAAATACTGGGAAAAAGATAATTGAAGGACTGCCTGTGTTCACATTTACTTCCCTATACATTAAGATCTTCAAGAGGTTTTGCCTGTGTTCGCTTTTGACTGTTTCAGTCTTTCTGGTAAACTGCCATGATGCTATGCTTGAAAGGCAGTTTAAAAATACAATTATTATTATTATTATTGTTGTTATTTCATATATACCTCATTCTGGGCACATTTGCCTGGTGGCGTGTGGCCCACCAAGGAGCAAATGAGGCAAATTTCTGCCCATGTATTGGCTCCCGTAGGGCCTCACAGGAAGCGGAGGGGGGAGAAGCCTTTATAAGCTTCCCCGCTCAAGAGTTTTGTGCCATTTTGCCCTGTGAGATTCCCATCCTCTCAGCCTTGAGATAGAGCCTACACTGAGCAATCTGGGTCACTGATTGACAGGACTAGAAATAATGTTTATGTAAAAGAGTGGAAATGGCACTGGGCAGGATTAACTGGGCAGTCCGAGGTGGGGGGGGGGCATTAGGCCATGGCATGCTTCAAGCTTGGGTTGGCGTCTGCCTGGCTGGAATCCTTATCCCGGTCACCCAGTTAGACCTTGCCAACTTGGCATGCACCATGACAGGATTCAGCACTGAACAACTCCCATTGAATGGGTTTAGTGCGGTCCATCCCCCGTTACACCAGCAAGCGGTGAGTGGAATGATGAGTTGATCTTGGCCCTACTGCCATGCCAACCCTTACCCTGACTGCTGCAGTCAGTAAATATTTTGCCTGATTTCATCCCAATACCTGGTGTCCTGTCTGATCATTTGCTACTGTGCTGGGTCACAGAATATGCCTGCCAGGGCAATTATATACCACTTTATACCAACACAATCTTTAAGTAGTTCACAAAGTAACAAATACAATATATGTCACAAACAATGGAAGTGAAAAACTGCAACACCACGCCACAAAACTACCTAAAAAGAAACAGTAGCACCCAAAATGAATAAATATTTAAATAATGAGTTAGTCTGAGGAGTTGGAAAAGTAAACCATTCCTTTAAGGCTGCAACCATGAACACATTTCTCAGGAGAAAGTCCCATAAACACAAGTGGTGGTTGCCTCAGAGTGAATATGTTAGTAGGTTCTTCACTTCTGAGTGAAGAGATGCTAGAGACCAGGTAGAACCAGTGTGTTGGACAGATATGCTCCAGTTGAGTCTCTCTCCCTTTGACCATCCAATAAGACATGTATCTAGAGCTAGATTTCAGTCACACCAGCCTAATGTACTGTACTGGAAACACCTTTGGCTTTTCAGAATATCCCACCAAAGTATGGAATCACTCAAGACTGGCTCATGCAGCAGGGTGCAGCATTCTGCCTTAGGTGGCAGATTTGGGGTCAGCATCTTTAGTTCATTGTTACATTTTTACAGACAGGAAGGCTGCTGTGTGGATTATTTGGCACAGGCACCAAAGCGTCTTGGGAGTGGGGCATCTTATGCTTGCTGGTTCCTTGGCTTCTTTATGATTCTAGTCTCTTTTCTGGTTCTTTGTACAAATGATTTGAATCGCTTAGTAACAAGCAATCTGTAACGTACATATGAGCACCCCCCCTCTTCTATGCAACGCCTATCTCCTAGGACATTAGGAAATAGCTGGAAGATTGAGGACTAAAAAAAAATCAATTCTCAGACAGAAACAACGAGCAGAGGCGTTTTGCTGCAGACTGTGAAAAAACATATGTTAACAAAGGTGGGATAATGTGCAGTAAAACTGCTTGCCTTTGTGAGCTAGCACAAAATAAAATTAAAATAAAGAACTGACATCTTATGTGACAGAACCTGAGTAGGCAGCACAGCATTTATCACCTCCTGTTCACTCGCTTTTTTTCTTTTTTAAAATTAGTGAGATTTATCTTATATGACGCCTACTCATGGGCTTTGGCATAAAGTAAAAGCAAAATTGAGGGATATGGAATAATACATTGGCCCTGCTCTTACCAGCACCACGTGGGAGGTTGTTTGTGAGAATTTGAGGGCCTGATGATCCTGAATATTTGCAGATGTAAATCTGAAACAATAGTTGTGCTGAAACCAAAGAAGCGGGCTTTGATGTATTCAATCAGTTGTGTGCTCTGCTTTGCAAGAACATAGACAGCTCATTTATAGCAAGTCAGATTGGTGAAGAGCACAGCCAGTAAGGGGTGCAGCCTGGTGGGCAAAGCCTGGATAGAGAGTCCCAAGGGTCTCACAGAGTGGCCTGAAGTTGTTGCTATACAAACTATACATGTATGCTGTGCATTACTTCAGTGGTCTGAGAGGTCCAACTGGCATCATTCACAATCTCCAGAAATTTCATTTGGGGAAGGGCCATAGCTCAGTGGTGAGGCATCTGCTTTGCAAGCAGAATGTGCTAGGCTCCATCCCCAGCATTTCCACGTAGGGCTGAGAGGGTACCCCACCTGAAATCCTGGAGAGCCATTGACAGTCAGTGTAGACAATAGTGAGCTAGATGGACAAATGGTCCAGCTTGGTATCTGTTCATTCCAATCCCAGAGCCACTTCTGTGTATAGGTTCAGATACTACAAATGCAGAAACTGATGATGTGCCCAGAATCCTAATTTTACATTTTCACCTTAATCAGAACCTGCCATTTGATTAGCACCAAAGAACCTGTAATTGCATGATAATCAGGACTGTATGATGTGCTGCATATTGTCTGTGGGGCTGCTTGATGTTTCCTACTGTTGGGGCACCCAGCTGAAGCCATGATGAACTAATATCGTCAGCTGCAAGGCTTATGTTTCATCTGTAATCAGTTCAAAATCATTATGAAAAACTAGATAGAGCTTTTAATTAGGAAATGAATATATACACCTGGGAGTAAAGAGGGAAATGTTAAGGTGCAACAAATTACCCAGCACAAACTGCTTGGAAGCATGTACACAAATGCCTGCCACCAAGTCTGAGGACATAGTTTGTGATGTTTTTGCCAATTATATTTTAAGGCTGTAATTCCCCCCCCCCCGGGACACGCACCACTCGCCGAGGGTGGTGCCCCCACAGATGGGTAGCCCCACCCCCAGGTGCACAGCATGTGTGCCACTCCGGGTGCTGAGCAGCTAGCTCGGCCTCTGTCTGCGTAGAGTTAAGCACATGAAAACTTAAAGATGGCCTTTCCTTTCTATACTCTTTGTCACTTTTGAAATCACTAACTACTCTGGATCAGTCAATATTTTTTACTGTCTTTGCAACCAGTAATTGCTTCAGTTAATGGGAAATGCTTTCTCCCACGTTTCTTTCTGAAAATGACAAGAAAGCAATTAAAAATAAAACTTACAAAGGAAAGAAAACCCAAACAGAATCATTTTGCTTAATAAGCATACAAAGATATTTGGGCCTCATTCTATTATTAACTCACTCACTAATGGGATAATTACAAGGGTATTTCCACAAGAGACAGAAAGCTGAATATTTGGACTGTGTGTGTACTAAACATCCTTATTATTAGTAGAATTTGGAAATGGGACATTGTTGTGGCTAACAGTCAAAACACAAACAACACAATTTTCTTCGCTGTAGAGAAAAATTCTCACAGAGACCAAGTCAGGATAGCTCACTGATGAGAGAGAGAGAGAGAGAGAGAGAGAGAACCAGTCTGAATTGGGGATCGGGGAGGAATGCAGTTTCCAGGGTCAGACAAAACATATCTGAAAATGGATGAAGGAGCACCTAAAACAGAACTGTGGTGTAAGGTGCTATTTCCTTTCCCATTTACCACTTTAACATTGGAGGAGGGGGAGATGGCATATTGTATAGCATTGGCTTTGTTCATATCACAGATATGTGGCATGATAACAGTATAGCAGTGCTGGGGTCAAGGAGGCAAGTGAAGTCTGAGAGTGTCCTTTGGCAGGCACGCAACCATTCTACCACAGCCCATGGGCCTTAGTTGACGACCCCTGCACTATGCCCTTTTTGCTGTTAAAATAACCGACTTCCTCATTCTACATGGAGTTCTATATATGTATTGTAAAAACAAAAACAAAAAAGCCCCATTTTTGGATGTGTGAATGCACCATCATGGCATTTAATTTTTAAATAAGACACATTTAACATTTAAATAATATTTACCAACAGGAATAATGTAAGAATGCTGTATTAAGTGATTAAGCAAATAGAACTATCAGAGGCATGCCTAGTTTGGTGCTCAGTTGTGGATGCAGACATGACCTTTGCAGAACGTGAGCTGTATTTATAGTCAAGTTGATAATATTAAATTTGTTTTTGAGATACCTCAGAATGTTTTTGCCCTTTCAGAGTTTCTGGTAATATTTCCTTATATTATGGGGAAATTGATCATGTATCATTAAACACTATTTGCCAAATTAGAGATACTTTATTAGAAAGAAAAATAAGGCAGCAGAGACAGAAAAATAAGGCAGCAGAGAGAATTTTGATCTACATTTTTAAAAAGACATTGATGTATTTCCTGCTCTTTGGTCCTGAAATTGTAAAAGGCTCCTTGTGGACATCAATATGTCTAGAACTGTTTAGATACCATCTGTAATCCCATGTACCTCCATCCCTTCCAATGGACCTGGTGAAAAAACCGCAGAAGCCAAAGAATGCTTGCCAAGACACTCTATGGAACTGGCTGAGAAAAACTGATAAGGAAAAGGACCATTAACAAATGAAATGAGCCACTGGAAAAACAGAAAATAGTGACACATCAGTATACAGATGTTTGGGTGTCTTGGTGCCACAATCCAATTTTTCATTATTCTTACTTTAGTGCAAGAACTCCCAAGTGTTGCTGAGCTACAACTCCAATTGTCTGTGTTGGCAGAGGTCAATGGGAGTTAGAGTCCAATAACATCTAGAAGGCCACAGGTTAGCCAGTCCTGCTTTAATTTCTTTGCTGCTGTTCCACATGGTTGTGTCCAGAGCAGCTCACTGGCAACACAAGAACAGCAGTACAAGAACAGGAATACATATCAAACATCATTACAAAAATCAGAACACAATACCCATAAAACAACAGTTGAATTTAATATTGCAAACATTATAACAATGTTTTGGATTCATCACATGACAGTCTCAGTCACTAAAACTTAATAACAGGCAGGATCCAATTGGTGTTCCTCCTCTGGTGGTGATGGTGATGATGAAGTTTATTATTTGCCCTTCATCAGCAGGTCCCTAGGTAGGTTACAAAGCCTCTCCTTTTCCACGAGGAGAGGAGTTGCAAGCAGGACTCGTTTCCCACGCTTTGCAGGGCTGTGTGGTTGGGCCCCTGCATCATAGGGTGTCCCGGGCCTGCTTCATGCCCTCAGCTGGCCAGTCTGGCTAGCTGGGGTGTGTAGTTTGCCGCATTTAAACGGCTGTGGGCCCCACGCTCTGCCTGTTTTGTTCCTGCATGCACAGATCTCCCACCTGCCCTCCCTCTAATGTCATGCATTCAACACCTGACCTTGCTATGGACCTCGGTTGGTCGCCTGTTGAAGTGGCCTGGTAGGAATTTTTTCCACTTGGCAAATTGGCACCAGCCACTTGGTTTTTTGCCTACCTCATAGCAAATTGTCACAACTTTGTAAGGTTTGGCAGTTAGGCATTGGAAAACGCGTTGTGTGTTGGAGGGGAGGTTGTGGCCATCACCTAACCCTCCCCTTGAAGGGTATTCTGTTAAAGGAATCCGGTGGTCATGGTGCCTGCCCAGGTGGTGGCTAGGGCCATGGCACGACCCTCCGGTGAATCTAGGGGAAAGCTTCCAGTTGATTTGCATCAACAAGCTCCCCCTACAGGTTGTTAACCCTTGTGTGACTTCCTGCAGAACGGGCAAGTATACAGTAGCTGGTTCGGATCCAATGGCTAAGCCAATACCACTCACATTCTGCAACCAATAAAGTTGTGGCCTTTTTTAGCTCATGAACCTAAAATACTTGTGTCCATGTGTCTTATTCCATCACAAAGCAGGGGACGGGGCCTTGACTCACAACAATTTAACATTCAGCATTAGAAACAGTGAAAACAGATTTTTACAGATGGAACTCACCCATCAGTGGAACAGGAAGCGGGGCAATACCTTCTCTCCCCTCACAGTCGCTGCCCCTCAAAATTTGGTCCAACTGGTTGAGGAACTCTCTGGAGCAGACTGAGGGAACAGTGGGCTACTGGAATCACAAAAAAGAGGAATCACAAAAAATTACCTCTCTCCTTTTCTGGTGATGAATAGCTTCCATTAATTAGCAGAGTGACATCAATTGGATACCACACATTACCAACTTACAAACACACACGGTTAGAATATGTAAGCCAGAGTCAGATATGATAGAACTTTCAAATGCTGTCAGAAAATAATGAGTAATATAACCAGCAGCCCATTCCTCAGAAGTAGTAAGAGCAGGAAATATCAACTAGATGTATGAAAACTGCCAATATATATTAAAAAAATGCTAGAGGCAGAGATATCAAACCAATTTTAACTAAGGAGGACTCTGCATGCACAGAACTTCACACGTAGATTGTGTGGGCTCTATTGCTATCGCAAACACACTAAGCCAGGGTGGCCAACTCCCAAGAGACTGCGATCTGCTCACAGAGTTAAAAACTGGCAGTGATCTATCCCCTTTTTGGGGGTTCAGGGAACTACCTCTTGGACAAAGCCATTTCCTCTTCTCACAAACCCCATTTAGGTTGCAAATCAAAAACATTAAAATTCCCATTAAATAAAAGATCGCAACACAAACCATTAGTGCTTTAGCATAAACCATAGGCTTCCAAGGCAGGTGGTGAAAATAAGCCACACTGTGGAACATTAGCTTTTAGGTCCTTCATATTTTCCTCCCCTAAAAAGTGGCACAAGGAGAAGAATCACATTTAGAACAGGAGCCTCATTTTTATGTTATACTTGGAATAGGTCTGATTTAGAGACAACAATGCATCAAGGGGAAATGCAAGAGAGGGAAATAAATAAAAACCAGCTTTTTACTTATATTCACTCCAGTGTTTAGGAGTTTGGGAGAACTGGCTTGCTGTAAATCTATAGAGACATTATGTTTTCCAATAAGGATCTCATAGCAGTTTCTTTGGAAGGCGAAACTTATTTATTGTTGAAAAGCGGAAGTGCTTTGCTGCATAGCTGACAGCATGAAACATAATGAGGTTTGTTAAAATACAGCGGCACTGGTTAACTGCCCTGATAATTTTGGCACTCTCTCTTTTTTTAGCACCCCCCCCCTCAAAATTGTCCTCTAATTTTTCTACTGGAATGAAGACACAATATATTGAAGCCGTGTCATATCACTCACTTTAAACAGCCATTAAATCTCCAAAGAATCCTGGAAACTAATTTGTGAAGGGTGCTAAGAAATGTTAGGAGACCCCTGTTTCCCTCACAGAGCTACAATTCCCAGACTTCCCTGGGAAGAAAGACTGACTGTTAAACCACTCTGAGAATTGCAGCTTTGTGTGTGGAATAGAGGTCTTCTAACTACTCTGAGGAACCTTAATAAGCTAGAGCTCCCAGGATTCTGGGAACTGTTTAAAATGGTATAACGCTGCTTTAAATGCAGCGCTTTTTTCTGGGGGGTATGCAGGGGTTCGCATACCCCTAAACATTTTGTGAATATATGTTTGGCCTCATTGCGGGGCAGTATTTCAATATGAGTAGGAAAATGAGAGTACCCCTAAACATTTTTTAAAAGAAAAAAGAAAAAAGCACTGTTTAAATATATGCAGATGCTAAATCAGGTGCTTGTAGATGACCACTTTCTCTCCTGGGCAGGACTGCTGACAGATGGGTAGAAGGGCTAGGATGGAAAGGGGGTTCAAGGCCAGCGAATGCCTCTTGACTCTCAGCTTTCATTTTTTTAAAGAAAAGTTAATCCGACATTTCTGAAGAAAGTTAGAGCACAAAACATAGGCATAGCTCTAATACTTTGGCACTTGGCAGACAGCATCATCGCTAGGGACATTTAATCACTGTTGCTAGGAAGGAATGTTGATAAAAAAGCAGGAGAAGCTGGATGGAGGAGGATACTGGGCTATGTTTGATAAAGCACTTTCCTTGTGTCCACATTGTTCCATTCACTCCTCAAGTGTGCTGCCTTTACAGAATAAAACACAATTTGCAACAACCCTTTGAGGTAGGCTAGATTAAGTTAATAAATGTGCATCAGCAGCTGTTATTGTCAATAGATTTTTGGAGGTGTGTGTGGCGGGGAGGCGGGGGTGGAGAGGAATACAGGGGGTCCAATCCACATACAGTGGTACCTCGGGTTAAGTACTTAATTCGTTCCGGAGGTCCGTACTTAGCTTGAAACTGTTCTTAACCTGAAGCACCACTTTAGCTAATGGGGCCTCCTGCTGCGCCGCTAGAGCCCAATTTCTGTTCTTATCCTGAAGCACAGTTCTTAACCTGAAGCACTATTTCTGGGTTAGCAGAGTGTGTAACCTGAAGCGTATGTAACCTGAAGCGTATGTAACCCGAGGTACCACTATACAGTACACTGGGTCCGGGAACTCCTCTTAGCATCCCTGCTCTGGAGTCACCCTTTTCTCTTGTCTTTCCTGTCCTAGGAGGGAAAACCAGTGACTCCACTGGAGATATTCACATGTGCTTTACTTTCATCCTTTGCAAATCAGTGGGAATGATATGCATTTTACCTTGACTGAATCACAACATAAATCCCTACATAGGAAATAATGTCTGTATGGAAAGAATGGCATCTCACCCCATGCTGAAATAGATGACATCCTTGGTTATTTTGTTGCTTAGTTATTTCATTGTTATATATGGTGATGCAACCTGCTAGCAAAACTCTTTCAGAATTTATTAGGAGGCACGTTGCCCATTCTGACGCACAACTCAGAATCTGAACAATGCTGTGCCCTCCCTAGTTTCAAAGTCTCTATCTGTCTTACCAATAACAAGTGCCTATTGAAACAGAATATATATGTAGGCTGCTTTTTTAATATTAATAGAAAGCCACCTCTCCAAAACATGGGAGCAGGGAGGACTGAGTGTAATATAGTGACATATTTCTATAGTACTTCAAGAGAAAGATGTATTAATCTTTGAAAAAGAATAAGCTCTATTAATTGTTGTGTCTAATATTAACAATCTCAGTGGTATAGCAGTTACGTTTTCTATTGCTCTGTACAATATGTTCTTCTAATTCAAGTGCATATTTAGCAAATCCTTGCTGTTTGGGAAATTTCCAAGATGGTTTTCACCGTGTCTCATGCAGCTTCTGGTTTGAAACTGCAAAATAACTACCCTGTTTTCCTTCAGCAATATGCTTTTCTGACAGGCTATACAGAGAGAATAGTGATGGAGCTCCACAAGGCTTATCTCATGCCAGCAGCGTGTGTTCTTTTAAATGACATCATAATGGGTTCTTTTTACACTCTGTACCATCTTCATGGATATATCTGTCTGTCTTTCTGTCTGTCTAAACCAGGCATGGGAAAGCCTTTTGGCTCCCTGGGCAGGATCACAGGCCACATTTTACAGGTGAGCTGGGCTTCCCACCTGCCAATCACATGTCAACCTTGTGACATCACATAATGATGAAACAAAGATTGAAACAGGAACATGGGGGCTGTTTGAAAGCACTTTGCAGAAGCACTGTTTGCAGTAACTCATTCTTCTCCTTTAAGTGGGCAAGTAGGTGGCAGCAGCCATCCCAGTGCTGCTGTAGCCGCCTGGCTGCTCATCCACTTACTTAAAGGAAAAGTGTGACCTGCCACAAACAGTGCTTTTACATAGGGCTTTAATCCCTACTCATCTCTGTTGACTCAACTCTTGTTCCCAGACCTGTGGAGCTACAACACAGTTTCTGCCTTCTGGTCACTTGGTCTTGCTACTCATTCTAGACCACAGCACAACTTTCTTCTTCCATCCTCCATGACACATATAGCTCTTCACAGATGACTTGATGACTTATGCAGAGAACACATTGCAAATGTGTGTAAAAACTTCATCAGGCACGCAGTGTAGGCCTGTAACATGTGCCTGCTAAAAATGAAAATTGTGCAGTACTTCTGATTTTCCTCCCAGATCTATTCTTGTCCATTCCTTTTTTACTCTCCCCTAGTCTTGGCTAGTTCACACTTTTATCTTTTTCCCACCAGAAAAACAATGAATCATCTGGGTCAGCTTCAGCGCCAGAAATGTAGTCTATGTTTTTCTGATCCTCTCTGAAGAAACATTCTGATGGGTCCTGCTATTCAGGTGGTCTAATCCCCCACATCATTTGAATCAGACAAGGGAGGGTGAAAGAAGAGCAAGCTAGCTCATCCTTGTAGCCCTTCATGGGATGGATGGAGATATCTAAAGAGGGAAGCCTTCTCTGCTTGTGTAGGCTTCCTGCCCTATTTAGAATCCTGGGAGACCAGGGTGGGCAGTCTACACAAGCACAAAAGGCTCTGTGTTTCAAATACCATGCCTCCAACATTTGGAGGACAGAAGGACAATGGTGGGAGTCAAGCAACCACATCCATCCCTGCTCTCTATGCACCCCTCCATATCAGAAGGACAAACAAGGGCTGGTGTCTCTTCATCACTTGTGATAAATTTGACAGAATGTGTTTATTCCAAGACTGTGGAGAAGAAACAGTTGCAGTAAATAGCTGGTGAAATCTAACTTGGAGGGAAATGAATTTTGTGGGGGTGGGGTCGAAGGAGAGGTAAGTGGCCCATAACTGCCACTTATACATATCTACTACTGGGTTACCATTAATAGGCTCACTGTTGCCATTATTTGAGAGGCTTATGGATGTTCATAGTAAGTCTTATTGTCATAAGTATGTGGTGGTGGCCACCATCCAGGAATATAAAATAAAAGGAGGCAGATACTTTTCAGACTGGGGTAGAGTGAATGCAGAAGTCCACTAAAGAAAAACTGCTTTCATTAGGAGGCAGCATCCTGCAAACTAGAGTTGGATCTGACTTTCTCTGTCGAGGAAAAATCCCTGCCAACTCAGCCTAGCCAAGGGAGCCAGGAATGTGTACCAGCTTTGTCTGATTAAAATACGCTCTAGATTTATGATTTAGGATGTGCCTTGGATAGTAAATGGTAAATTGCAACCTTTTAAAAAAGAGAATCTCATCAGTAAGTTTTTCTCCTTGAGACTTGATATTGGAAAAATAAGAATAAAACCATTAGTCTGGATAGCCCATTAATGAGTTTCTCATGTGAGGACCAATTCGCAGTTTCCACTGAAGGAAAAGAGCTTCAGAGACCAGAAGGTGACAACTTGTGTTTAATAAATGTATTTATCATCAGCAACTGTCAGTTCAAGAACTGTGTCTGATCTAGAAAAGTGATTTTCAGAATTACTTCAGTATTGTGATTAAGCTGCCATCTTCTCCTACCAGCAACAACGTTGACCCTGATGCTGTTGACTGAATTATAACATGACAGATTCACTAGGTTATTCCTGAACTGTTCCTGTGAGAACCATTGATTTCTTATTTATTCTTTTCCCCCTCATTGCTTGCCTGCAGGAGCTTTTTAATAAGCTCAGCATTCCCAACGGTTTTAGGTCAAACCACGACAACCTGTGCTGAGAACTTTTCTAAAGATTCAGTGTGGTAAATTCAGTAAGAACAATTTATAACTCCCTCAGTTTTCTATAAATGGCTGTCTCTTGTGCTTAATTGCATTCAATTTGCTTTAGAGATTAGCAGATTTCTTCAGATAAGGCACAAAGCGAGCAAGCATGCAGGTTTATATATAACCAGACAACCTGCCCACTTTTTTGTACAGACTTATAATAGTCATTCAGAGATCTTTGTATGTGATATCTTTGCCTATGGCAGGTATAATACATGATGAATATGTCTCATTTATCAGCATTCTAGCTCCAAATCTACTTGATCACTAAGCTGAAAAGGGAAGTTTCACTAGGGATGGGGGAGAAATTTGATTCAGTTCATATTTAAAGTGAACCTACCTAATTCTGAAGCAATATATGAACTGAAACACAGCCATCATTCAAAATTAGCACTTATCCACATTTTACAATGCATAAAGGTAAAGGTAAAGGTACCCCTGCCCGTACGGGCCAGTCTTGACAGACTCTAGGGTTGTGCGCCCATCTCACTCAAAGAGGCCGGGGGCCAGCGCTGTCCGAAGACACTTCCGGGTCACGTGGCCAGCGTGACATCGCTGCTCTGGCGAGCCAGAGCCGCACACGGAAACACCGTTTACCTTCCCGCTAATAAGCGGTCCCTATTTATCTACTTGCACCCGAGAGTGCTTTCGAACTGCTAGGTTGGCAGGCGCTGGGACCGAACAGTGGGAGCGCACCCCGCCACGGGGATTCGAACCGCCGACCTTACGATCGGCAAGCCCTAGGCGCTGAGACTTTAACCCACAGCGCCACCCGCGTCCCTTTACAATGCATATCTGCAGCCAAATAGTGCATACAAAAATGCGTTTACTACAGTAAAGTTTGCCTATAAATGCCTATACTGTATTGCTGAAAATAAATGTAGAAAAATGCATCATGTTAGGGAAATTAATTTTGGAAAACTGTATATCTTAGGCCAACATGCATACAAATGTGAATATTAGGCTAAATTTACATTAAAATCCCTCATGCATATGACATAATATTCATGTGTTCATGAACTTGCATACATGCCTCATTCTGTTATCATTTAACCTAAAATGGAGAAGGAAGGATCGATAATATCACACATACATTTATGTGTGTATATGTCTACAATTTATTTGATACACGTTGTGGGTAGAGTGAAGAAAAACATATTTCCAGACTCAAAATTGTGGGAGCAGGCCCTATATTAAAACTACTGTAACCTATAGGTTCTGTGGGATCATGGCTAAAGAGACTGGACTGAAATTAAATTTTTTCCCTTGCCATGAACTCAGAGTATGTGGCCTTAAAGCTTCTTGCCTGAATCATTAGAGGATGCCAGTGTGAGCTATAAATAAATAAGGATACATCCTAGTGTTTCTGTTTCTTAAAGAAAAGAGGCTGAAAAAGCAAAGTTCCTGTTAAACTTCCATTCATATTTCCAACTAAAAATTGTATATATGCCATGATTCTAAAGATCTCAGAAAATTGTAACCTTCCCTATGATGTCCCATGTAAAGTTAACCTTGCCCAACAAATTCTCCCCTAAGCTGTACCTGGCTCAACATATTTAGGTTGGTGAATTTCTTGTTTTATTTTTGCTCAATTTGGGTAGGCATTTTGAATTACCTTTAAAACCTTAACATTGCTATTAAATTTTCAGTCACCAAATCTATCCACAGAGAATAGTCATTTGGATCTGTCCTGGATGTTCTAAATTTTACTTGAAACCTGGCTAAAAGAACTTGTTTGATCAAAAGTACATTGGGAATTGTACCAGATACAGGAATAACTTGCCTCTTGCTTTTTTAAAAAATGCTGTGCTATGAATACAATACAGTTATGCAACCAAGTGGATGTTCCTGCTCCAAATGCAGCCTTCTGTCTACCAAGGCAGAACTTTTCTGAGACACAACTTCATATTTAGCTCTGACACATCTTGACATGATGGCAGCTGATGACAGGATTAAGGGGATTAGGAAAGACGTTCTAATGCACAGCTAAAGCTTTGACAAAGGACCTGGTCCCTAGATGATGATATTGCATGTGTCATCCACTTATACACCATGGTTGGTTTCTGTTCATGTTCTGGCAAGTATCACGGTAGGAACCCGAAACAAAGTAATGATTTGGTATCTTTGCCTTTGTCATCACTTCACAAAGTTTCAAATGGTTTGTGCTTTTTCTACAAATAGGAATCTCGACTGGATGTTCTTGCGATAAGCTCATCATTTGACTGCTGTGCATTCCAGAAATAGCAGACTTCCATTCTGTATTCCCCACCCCACCCCTTAGGAAGCAAAGCTGGCTATAGATAGCTTCTGAATTGGAGTCTGTGGTAGAATGGTTGTGTGCCTGCCAAAGGACGCTCTCAGACTTCACTTGCCTCCTTGACCCCAGCATTGCTATACTGTTATCATGCCACATATCTGTGATATGAACAAGACAATGCTGTACAATATGCCATTTTGCTATTTTGCAGGAATGGTCACTTCTGTCCCTCCAGTTGTTAGATTTCAACTCCCACCAGCTCCAGCCAGCATAACCAATGGTCAGGGATGATGGGAGTTGTAGTCTAATAACAGGGTCCTCAACTCTTCTATATGGAAGAGGTTCTTGTGAGTCGTTGGTGCAAAGAGCCAGGAGTTATTACTGCTAAGCAAAAGGGTTGATATCTAAGATGAATAACAGGAGAAGTAGAGATTGGCCTCCTGAGAAAACAAAGAAATTCAGAGATGTAGTGTGAGGCCTATCAAGAATATAAAACAGTATTCAGCATGCTATAGCCACTGTATAGTGTTACTTCCCTTGCTGCCTGTCATACCAAAGGGCAAGGGTCTGGGAGATGATGCTACTAATGATGTCAAAAAGATGATTATGACACAAATAGGTCTTTATTTTGAGAGCTTTATTCTATATAAACTATATTCAATGCAGTACTCTAAACTACAAAATTTAGATGAAATTGCACTTTCCCAATGACAAAATGCTACAATATGAAAGCTTGGCATATGCAATATCTCTGCCAGGGTTGCATCATTTCAGAAAAGAAGCCCAAACTCCCCACAGGAAATGAGCAGACATTAGATATTTGTGGTACTATCAGGAATGCCTAAAAAGTAAATCTGCCCTGTGCATTATCAAACAATATGGAGTAATAATATATCTGTGCAAATATTTGTCACTGTACTGGTATGTGCTAAGGAAAGAAAAATCTGCACTGTATTCTGGAGTTGGTTTGTCAGATGGTGTTTTTGTAAAGAAAAAGAAAAAAATCCAGAAGCATATTTATGTAGGTCTATAAAAACACTAAAGCAAGAAGTGGCAGGCATTCTAGAGACTAATATTCTTTGTGGCATGAGCCTTTATTGAAACAGCATGTAAGCTGATGAAATTTTGAAGTGGCTATTGTCTGCAAGAACTCAAGTCATATTAAATCAATCTCTTAGTTGCTTCAGACCCCCTTTTTTTTCTTAAAAGGTAGACATAAACTCTGCATGATACTCTAAAATGGGTGGGAACCCTTTTTCTGCTTGTGAAGAGGCTTCTGGGTTCTCATGCCTGTGGGGAGCAGGAAAAGAGGCAAAAGTGGGTGGAGCAACAGACGTGACTCACACCTTTGCGCAGTAGGCTACATTCTATCCATTTGAAAGTCAGAGATTTCTACACTTATCCAGGGGTGTAGTGTGTGGGGAGGGGGCTGGGGCACCAGGTGCACAATTTTGAGGGGTGTGTGTGAACCAGGCACCCCCACGCAAGCGCTGGCTTTTGTGAGGATCCCCATCCTTCCCAGGCACATCCAGGCAGGCCCCATCCCCTGCTCCCGGTCCTTCCCTGCCTGCTACCAGGGGTATCCGGGCCTTGGAGCCCACCCTAGCTTCATCACTGGCTCGCTGAAAGGCCAGCCCCCTTGCTGAATGGCTGCCCAGTGAGCGCTCACTCCTAGCTCTTTTTCTAGTGTGGTGTAGTGGTTAAGAGCGGTAGTCTCGTAATCTGGGGAACCGGGTTCGCGTCTCCGCTCCTCCACATGCAGCTGCTGGGTGACCTTGGGCCAGTCACACTTCTTTGAAGTCTCTCAGCCCCACTCACCTCACAGAGTGTTTGTTGTGGGGGAGGAAGGGAAAGGAGAATATTAGCCGCTTTGAGACTCCTTAAAGGGAGTGAAAGCCGGGATATCAAATCCAAACTCTTCTTCTTCTTCTTCTAGAAAAACAGCACTGACTGCAGAGATGTTGCCATGTTCAAAAGTACAATTCTGAATATATGCTTCATTCTGAACTGATAAGGGCCTCCCCTACTTAAGCAATGACTATGAGAAAAATGTGCTGTAGAAGGAAAAGCCAAACACATTTTGCTTAAAGGGAGTTAATGATGTTCTACTGACAGGGGCATGAAAAAGTAGTTTCAAATCAAATATTTAAGAATTCATTCATTTGAAGTATGGAATGTGCTTCTGAATAAAATGTTAAATGCAATGGGGTTAGATGCCATGGATTTTGAGGGGTCCCATCCAATTCTGTGATTTTATAGCTGTAAGATTCTGCAGAAAAGGGAGAACTCTAAAATGCTCAAACCAGTCTGCTTTGTTATGTAAGCTTAGGCTAAAGTGTTGCCATAGAAACTAAATAGTTGGAAACATTCCTGGAAGGTGAGCTGAAGCAGCCATGTTTTTCTTCCCTGTCCCCTGTCTGGAGATGACCGTGTGTGTGAAAGAGAACTAAAGAAACTGGCAGTCTTGAGACAGAGACTTGACCTGCTCTCTGAAAAAATAAAACTATGATTGGTTGCTACGTTAGAAACATAATGGAGGAGCAAGATGTATTTGGACTGATAATACTCTAAACCTTTAAATCTTATACTCGGTCTGCATATATGTATAAATAAACCTTAATTTTCAGAAAACACAATCAACACTATGACAATGTGCAGGTATGTAGGACAGTCATGCTCTCATTCCTCTCTACCTGTATGGGCTGGATTGGGAAGAGGTGTCTGTCCCATCATAGATGTAATGTAATGTAACCTGCCCCGTCATAGATGTAATGGCATATCAATAGCTTGGGAGAATGATGGCAGCTGAGCATAGTTATCCAGTGTTTAAAATGTTCAGAAATGACAAGGTGAGCTGTACAAAGCTGCCATCTGGAAGTGGCCCAAATAAAAACCAGAGATGATGACAATGATTACCAGCACAGGACTGTCACAACCTTCCTATGCCACCATGACGCTTCTGCACTGTTTAAAGATAATGGCAAAATGAGAACATTATGTTTCAACCTGGATGTTGTTGGTGCAATGACTCAGAAGGTTTAGACCACTCATTGACTTTCTAGATATGACATTTGAATCACTTCCCATTGGAGATTTAGCACTGTTTCATACACCTGTTTTATCTTAATAGGCTGCAGCGCAATAATAACAAGTTCAGACACTGACTGTAGCTATTTAATACATAGCAAGAAGAGCTTCCTTCTTATGTTTGATTTGCTCCCATTTCTGTTTGATTTTCATTAATGCTGGGAATCTATTGATTGCCCATAGACGAATTACACATGTAATCAGAATAAGGTTAATGGAAACTGTATTGGGAGTGCTCCATGAGTCAATGGTGGAATGCATCCATTAGCAGGCTTGAATAAACACCGGCCACTTCTGACCTTGTCAAAACCCTTTCTAACTGAAGTTATATAAGCAAACAACTTCTGATTACCTATTTGGAGGAGAAAAAGAGGTGTTTTAGTACACAGATCCCAAATAAAATGTCAGATAAATTCAAAATATGGCCATTGTTAAAGTTCAGTTCAGTTTTTGTTTTAAATTATAGACCATTGAAAACTCATAGTGTGAAATGGCACAATGAATATTATAAAGAATGACAAGGCACACATATAGAAGCAGATGGTGAGATGAGGCTAAGCTCCATCCAGCTGAATTGCTGTTGCATACTAGGATGGAGAGGGTGGGGGCCAGGCAGCCATGTGGTTGGTATGGTGCAAATGCTCTCGCTGGCATGTCTGCACTGTGCCAGTCTCACTGCCACCTTCCCCTCCTCCTCTCCACTCTGGTAAGAAGCAATGACTCAGTTAGAGGGACGTCAGGTGAATGGCATGGTCCCACCTTACCATGTGCTACTGCATACATGTCTCTCAACTCAGCATGAACATTGCTGGTTTATTTCAATGCCTAAATCAAATTTGTACCCTGATACCATCAAGTCTACGGACGCGGGTGGCACTGTGGGTTAAACCACAGAGCCTAGGACTTGCCGAGCAGTAGTCGGCGGTTCGAATCCCTGTGACGGGGTGAGCTCCCGTTGCTCCGTCCCAGCTCCTGCCCACCTAGCAGTTCGAAAGCATGTCAAAGTGCAAGTAGAAAAATAGGTACCGCTCCTGCAGGAAGGTAAACGGCGTTTCCGTGCGCTGCTCTGGTTCACCAGAAGCGGCTTATTCATGCTGGTCATGCTTAGTCAAGCTGTACGTTGGCTCCCTCGGCCAGTAAAGTGAGATGAGCGCCACAACCCCAGAGTCATCCGTGACTGGACCTAACGGTCAGAGGTCCCTTTACCTTTACAATGAAATTAATGGCCCTAACTTACAGCACAATCCTATCTCTGCCTACTCAGAAGTAAATCCCATTGAGCAACATCTACAAGTGCAGCCACAATCATGTTCATTAATTTCAGAATATCATGAACTAGATTTTCAATCATATGCTTACCACATACACACAGACATTGATGCAATGGTAATTTAAACTGCATGCAGATGTTAGCCTTCTGTTTGAAGTTATCACGGGAATGGCCTCCAAGCATTGCACTCCCCGTTGCAGTGTCCCCACACCTGCCCCCTTTCCCTGTCAACCCCAGTGTGTTGGGCAAAGCTTTGAACAAGGTAGGCATCACTTCACCACTGTTAAAATGCAATTACAGTAATCTTCTTGTAAAGACCAGCATGAAAATGATTAACAAAAACAAAAAAACATGCACATTCTCTGATAGCAATGCCCTAGTTTTACATGAAGATTCTGGAAATGTAGTGGTAAAAAAATGATTACTCAGATGTGTGTGACTATGATTCATCACAGAGGCATAAACGATTTCTGGATTTTTACCCTAAGATGCTTTTTTTATGTTAGGCTTGGACAAAATCATTTGATACTTTGGGAAAGAGATGAGTAAAAACTCCCCCCTCCCCCCCCCCGCTTCCACTTGTGCAAGAAAATAAATAAGGGGACTAGGTGAAAGAGCTATTTGAATCTGGACATTTGTTACTACCATTGCTAATCCTAGAGATGTAGATCAACCTTCCCCAACTTGGTGCCTTCTAGGTATTTTGGACTCCTATTAGTCCCAGGCAGCAAAGATGGAATTTATGTGGATGACTGCAGTGTTCCCCTTGCCTCATGCTCCAGCTAGGATTGGTGCTGCAGCAGGGACCCAAGTGAGCCAAGCTGTGTCAGATGCCTGACCGGCCATGCCTTTCATCCACAATTATGTTGTGGATGAGTGATGCTTTGCTATGGACTCCCCAGTATTCACCACCAGCAGCGACAGACATGTCTGGCATGGCCACAAGGTACTTGCTGAACCAGAGGTGGCTCAGATGGTGGAACAGACTTCAGCTATCTGCTACCCCATCTCCTGAGACGACCTAAATGTCTATCAGTGGAGGCATTTATGTTGATGTACTAAGAACATCTGCAAATTTCTTGTAACGCTGAACTCAAGTGGGGAGTGCCAACAGAACTAAAGGCAGCTGTGAAACGAGAGGGACATGGCAGCATGTTTGGGGGAACTCAGTATATCTTTGTGGGGGGAATCTTAAGGGGCCTGCCCAGCTCAAATGAAGACTGAGTATGCTGAGTGTCTATTCTCTGTTGAAGGGGGCAAACAGATTTTAAAAAACTTTTTGCAGGGAGGGGCCTGGAAGAGGACATGAATGACTGACCGGAACCCTGAGCAGGATCACTCCACACTCTAGTTTTCTCCATGGTTTGGCATAGTATAGAAATATCTGCATTTTGTTCATTCCCATAGTGATGGTTGCCCTTAGTAATTCAATCATAACTATGTTTTATAAACCATTAAGCCTGGAATAAAGAAGCCTTTGATCAGTCCTGAATTTTAGCTCAGATTGCTGTATGAGATTGATCACATCTTCATGCCATTCTGCCCTTGTTCTATCCTTAACACCAAACTAAGTATATTTTATAGTGTAAGTCATTGTCTAAAGCCAGTATATATTAACAGCTATCAGTTCCATTTGGTGAAACCATGAAGAATGGTTCACTGCTCCCTTAAGCTGTGAGCATTAGCAATTAGAGAAGGCAATAAGATTAGAGAATCAAATTTGATGGAAGGAATGTTTTGTATGCAGATGAAATAAGATAATATTAGAGTAATCACAGTTTATCTGCTGCTTATCCCTAGCATATGGTAATGACATTTCAAGCAGCAGCCATGCTATTCCCTCCATATAATGACCCAAAGAGAAAGTATAGTCACAATTATTGGGTGACTAGATTACTTCCAGCATTCAGGTGTGAGTGCCATTGCTTATGTAGCCAAAAGTGCACCATTCATGCACAGCGGACTCAGAAGAACCCAAAGGTTTGCAGAGCTAAAATAAAAAATTAGGGGGGGAATCCTAAGGGTGAATCTCCAAAAACATGCCCATTGAGGACTGAAATGCTCAGTAGCCGTGGAATGCGGGATGATGGGAAAATGGAACGGAATGGTGTATTCTGGAAGAGGGCATGGCTGATTGACTGGAACAGGAGCACTGCATACTGCAATGCTGGGTTGCAGTCCCCACTAATGTTGTCTGTGGCAAATCCACCTTATTCTTTGGAGAAAAAAACAAACCCCAATAAAGCTTTCTAGGTTGGCACATGTCTGTATGCTTCATAATCCTGGGGTCTTCATGGCACTTACAAATGAGGCAACTCTAAGCATTTAAAATAGTAACATTTTTGCATATGATGATGATGATGTTTGGCACAAAGAATGATGTGGGAAGTGAAGATTCAATGGATAGTTCTCATGTCAGCAGCACCCTCCCTTTGTGCAGCAGGGCCACTGTGAAAACCATATCAACCTCTAGACCCACGTGGTTCCAGATGTTCTGCTGCAGCATAGAATCCCATTCAGCTGAAGCTGCAAGCACATTGCAGAGATATGCATTAAAAAAGAGGTTGGGTTGGGTGGAGGGATCATTTAACCTTATCGGCCATATGTTAGGTTAAGAATCTGATGTCCTTCAGTAACTGTCAGAAGCTGCTGTAATCTGTATGCAGCTACCCTTTGTTGTGGACCACTGAACTGAAGTGGCAACCTTCTCAGAACCTTCTCGTAACAGACTGCGTCCACCCATCTGAGCTGGCCATTGGATCCTTCTGGACAGAAAATTGCATGCTCCAGCTGAGCCTGGTTGAGTTACACAGTCTTCCTGAACTCTGCTATGGTCCTGTATCTTGGTTGTGCTTCACTCCTTTCGCTGATTGGTCCTCTGGTTCTGACTTGCCCTGATGTCTGGTTTGCTCCTCAGCCCTACTACCTCATCTGCTCTTTTGGTCCTGGCTTGTTTCTCAGTCCTGACTGCTGGCATTTCTCACAGTTTCTGGCTTACCTCAGACTGCAGCCTGTAGCCCAGCAAGAGCTACAAAGTGTATTTTATCTGTAATACTCGACGGATATGTTTGCACTCCAGTTAATTTGCCTGTCATTTTTGACTTGGCATCAAAGGCATAGCTGCAACACTTCCAACCTATGGTGGGTGGATTATAAAGCTTTAAGCTTTTGCTTACTTCTGTAAAGGCCTTAGTTGCCGTGTTCACAGGAATAATCTGTTACCATTAAACTGAAGGAATGATCTGAAAGACATTTTAAGAAAGCACTGGTCTGTCCTTTGCCCTATAAAACAGGGTTCTCTAATGTAAAGGCAAGCTTTTGTGGTCCTTAATTATACTGTCAAGGCACTGATGAATCTTGAAAATGGGAGTTCCTACAGATTTTATGGAGATTTTTCAGAAGACTGGCTCTTAATGTTAGGAAGCTTAAACTATATTTACTTTTAATTGATTTAAAGTTGCCGTAGGTTACAATGATGAGCAGTTGTCAGTATTTTAGATATCTCCCCCACTTCAAATTAATCATTATTTCTTTTTATTGGACATATTAATATGCCTAACGCTTCTAGGCTGCAGGTAGATGACTGGAGGTGGGGAGACTAAAGGCTGCTTGTTCACCTTCTCCAATGTCCTGAGTAGGGCAGGTGGGATGTGGGGGAGAAGAATGCTCCTTTGTGCCTCTGTGTGCCTTTGAAAGCCCTCCCCCCATGTTTCCTCCAATGAGAGGGGAATATATGGGAAGAAGCTACACCAGTTCCTAGGCTAGCATAGTTTCCCTTGTGGTCTTGGGGCAAGATGGGGACAGGAAAGACTACAGCATGCCCAAGGCTGGCCCAAGACATACTGACACCTAAGGCATACCACAAAATGGCACACACAAAACGCCAGGGAAAAGGGGGTGAGTAAAATCTACATCAAGAAATGAGGGGGGAATAAAGATCTATGGTGGGAACAAGTGTGGGAGGAAACCAGCAGCACCCCTATTCATCAAGAGGTCTGTGTAGAGGTGGCATGGGGGGTGCTGCTGCTGAAGAGGTGACAGATCTGGCCACCAAGGAGTGCACCAGTGGCAATGGCAGCAGCCAAACATGGAGGCCAGATCTGCTGCTTCTTTGGATTCTGCCACCTGAGCTGGTCACCTCATGGACATGTCCCCAAACCACCCACAACTAGGAATGAAAGAGAAACTTGATTCAGTTCTCATTTAATGACAAACTTACTTAATTAGCAAACTACAGTGGTACCTCGGGTTACATACGCTTCAGGTTACATATGCTTCAGGTTACAGACTCCGCTAACCCAGAAATATTACCTTGGGTTAAGAACTTTGCTTCAGGATGAGAACAAAATCGTGCTCTGGCGGCGCAATGGCAGCAGGAGGCCCCATTAGCTAAAGTGGTGCTTCAGGTTAAGAACAGTTTCAGGTTAAGAACAGAGCTCCGGAACGAATTAAGTACTTAACCGAGGTACCACTGTAGCAGGAGAAATTCACATGAAAATGTTGCAGAATTTTCATTAGGACTTTTTAACAAAAATGTAAACTGATATTTAAAATTACCTTGCTCAGAAATATGTGTTTCATAGCTGTGTGTGAATTCAAGAAAAAGATAATCTGTAGTTTGCTTCTACATATTACAGCATAATTTGGATGGGCATCTAATTGTTGATGCCATTTATCTGCATTACATGGCTTTCAGTGTAATATATGAGCGTTCCTACCACTTTGTATATGGTCTACTGCAGGGGTCAGCAAACATTTTCAGCAGAGGGCCAGTCCACTGTCCCTCAGACCTTGTGGGGGTCGGACTATATTTTGAAGGGGGGGAAATGGACAAATTCCTATGCCCCACAAATAACCCAGAGATGCATTTTAAAGAAAAGCACACATTCTACTCATGTAAAAACATGCTGATTCCCGGACCGTCTGTGGGCTGGATTGAGAAGGTGATTGGGCCGGATCTGGCCCCCGGGCCTTAGTTTGCCCACCCATGGTCTACTGATATCCCCCCTTCATTGGTCTATGCTTGTAAATCTCAGCCTAGCTATTAAATCACAGCCTCTCATGATTCATTCACTTCTGCATATATTACAAATGCGTGATTTATGTAGTCAACTTGACTACCAACAAGACCCTTTAAAAATAAAATTACATAATGTATTCCCAGTTAATCAACTTTGGCTGTAGATCTTGTTAAAACTGTTGGTCTAACTTCGCTATTTATCATTTTTTTGGCAAGTCCACCCCCCCCCCCGCCCACAAAGCAATATCTGCAGCTCATAGCAAACACAATCACTAGCATTTAGATGCACAGCTGCTTGCTTTTAAGGCACACTTTAAAATGTCAGCCAAAGATGTGCCAACCACTGCAAGCCAAAATAATTCACTCTTCAGTCAAATAATACTTATCCATGAATTTGAGTCTAATCTCAGACAGTTGGTCCTAGCCTAGATTACTGATTACATTATGGTTTCAAAAAGGGTTTTCCAGTGTTAACTGGTTTATGGAGTGGTAAGTTTTTGAATGATTTAAGCACACTTATTAGAGAATAAATATTGTTATGAGTTTGGAGGAGGGCAGTGCCAAACCCCTGGATCCAGCATGTGTTAAAAACTAATTGAGTCAAGTAGCTTCCTGGTGAGGTTATGGGGGATTAAGTGGCTCAGTGCAAGACAGCAAATGGGTGGGGGCCCCTCCCTCAGACAAAGCCAGAGTTTGTAGTAGAGAGTTTTAGTGGTGTGACCAAGAAGGAAAAGCATCGAACTGGAGAGAGAAGGAGAGAGAGAGAGTGCAATGACTGTTTTCTGTTTGAATTCATGGCTCCAGTTATGGGAGAAACAATACCCTTTTGGTGCACTAAACCCCTCCATTTTAGGCTCATGTTGTCCAAATATCATAAAGACACCACAGTCTCTACTGTGCCTCATTTCCAAAGGAAATATGAGCGCTTGGTAAGTGCATGGAACTCCTGGAATCTTGCACCTCTCAGAGATTGGGGCAACGCACAACAGTATCGTAGAGAGTGCAATGGGACTAACTTATAATGCAGAGGATTATGATGTTAGATTTTTTAAAAATCCCCTCTTTTAGTCTACTTTCACATTTTCACATGGTGGTTTTTATCACAAACAATGAGCAGTGTTTACTCAGTTGTTGTGGAATATATAAAAGGTACTTCCAGATGACTTGCATTTTGGGAATCATAGAATCATAGAATTGTAGAGTTGGAAGGGACCACGAGGGTCATCTAGTCCAACCCCCTGCAGTGCAAGAATCTTTTCCTATTTCTTTGTGGGGAAATTAGACTATGTTGGCTACGTAATGAGCATTCATTCTGATTTGTTTGTGGGGAGGTTAGATGATGTTGTATCAAAGTGTTATTGCACATATTGCCAGTGAATTTTCTTGTCACTTTCCTAATTGCAAAAAATCTGATAGTTAAGAACTGTTGCCACTATTCCTGTAACCTTACTGTTGCCTTGACCAGGGGCCATTTGGTTTATTTGATGTAAGATAACGGATAAATAAGAGTAAAACACCAAAAAGAAGCAATTAGTGCTGCAAGGACTCTCCTCCCTGAAAGAGAGGGGAGTGGTTGTGGGCGGGAGCCCGAGCACCGCCCCCTGCTTTCCTAGTTTACCGGGCTGGCGGCCCGCCCACCAGCCAGCACCCAATCAGGTGCCGCTGGGGGGGCGTGTCCAGCAAACTTTAAATTGGAGCGCCAGCCCTCTCCCCGGCCTCTTTCCTCTTCAGTCCCTCACTGCTGTAACCAATAAAGTTGTGGCCTTTTCATGCCCATAAACCATATATCACGTCTCCTTGTGTATTCATTTCCACAGCGCGGGGGTCGGGTCCTCGAACCACAACTGGAGTACTCTATTGCTCACTCTTAAATTAAAAGCACACCCAGTGGCTAGTTGTGCACACTGTGAAATTAAAATATTGACCTTTTTTGTGGTTGGAGGTGTGGACTGTTTTTCAAATGCTGTGTAGTAACTTGAACTGTATTTGTTCAGAAGTCATTAGTAACCTTTGGCATTTTATTTGGCATACGAATGCTTGTCTACTAAGCTTGCATTAATATTTGAGGAAAGCCATATTTAAAATATGTGTGGAGTTGTGGCTGTGCAAAGAATAGGCCAGCCATAAATCTATGATGTCCATTAGGAAAAATCGGTTGCATTGTCAGATTTGTTTTCTGTTTGTCACTGAGAGCATCTTTGCCGCGTGGATTGAAGTTGCTGACTTGCAGTAAGTCCCAATGAAAAGCTTATGGATAAATACTTTTCAGATAGTGGTAAAATACCCACCTCCAGTTTTAAAATAAATCAATTTATTTGGAAGGCTGATAGCCTAAAATAACTTATTTCATTTTGTCCTTTGTCTGTTTGTCAGCTGAATGCATCTATGTTCAGGATTGGTGATTGAACTTGTCAAGAGCAACAGATCTCTGTTCCTCACCACTTTCCAATTTCATGGGGCACAGAGCCTCCATCTTCTGGCTGTGTCCAATCAGTGCAGAGTCAGAAAGGGATACAGTTCTGTGCTTCACCATGTCCAATGCCACACCCCCTGCTCCCCTTCCCCAACAGAGGCCTGTGACTCTCCAGGATCCTTCTCTGCCTCTGGTATTTCAGGATGGTAGTGAATTGACTAGGATTTAGGGTTTGGGCATGGAAACAGGTTACTTGTCCTTTCATGCCATGCAATTCAGCAGTACCCAGCAGTATCCAAGACACCAAATCCGAGACTACATTGTCACCAGCTAAGGAGACAGAGTGGGTTTCTATCTCTGAGCCTGATTATGGTGATCAGAGGACCACTGAACCTGGGGTAGGCAGGAGCACACTGAGCCAGATCCCAGGGGCCATAGAACCTGATCTAGGATGTTCACTGAGCTTGAGGAACCAAGTATCTCCTACACTGCCTTGCTAGTCCAATGGTTCAGGGAGTGCATCCAGTGGGAGGCCTTGGAAAGCAGAAGAATTACTTGTCTTCAGGCCAAAAGGATTAGTCTCTAGTTCTCCAAAATGGGGAGGAGCCAATGAGAAGTAGACTGAGGAAGAGGCTCAAAAAGCCTTGGTTAACTTCCAAGCCTTGTTGGAACAAATTGAGCACTAGGAGCTATCCATGGTGCTAAAACAACAATCTACTTTGGCCCATGGGCGCTTCCATGGGAAGCAGAACAAGCACTTCCAAACAAGCAAATCCTTCACAAAATCCAGAGATTTTTTACTACCAGCAATAAAAATGTAATTGAGAGAAATAAACAAATATACACAGAAACAACCACCACTGCATGTAAAGGCAGGGTATAAACTTAAATTTTAAAAATGCTTAAGATGAACACAAGCAAGAAAATAGGTTATGTAGTTCTTGAGTTATCTCCAAGAAGAAGTATATTAGATTCTGTCCAGCACTTACCTATAGATTAAATACTAATTGTCTCCTCTGAGTAGTTAACGAGGATTGCTTTTCAAAATGTGCCCCAAGGAAGGATTTCTCCAAAATATGTTAGTCTAAAATAAACTTTCCTTCAAGTGTCTGGAGTTTCTCCCTCTACCCCTGCCAATAGTGCTTTCGTGTTTGTTTTGGGACATTTTTTGTCTCAGCAGAAGGCTGCACACAAGCTTGGCACACTCTATTATTATTATTATTATTATTATTATTATTATTATTATTATACCCCACCCATCTGGCTGGGTTTTCCCAGCCACTCTAGGCGGCTTATAGCATATATCAAAACATAATAAAACATCAAACATAAAAAACTTCCCAATACAAGGCTGCCTTCAGATGTCTTGTAAAAGTTATGCAGTTATTTATCTCCTTGACATCTGATGGGAGGGTGTTCCACAGGGAGGGCGCCACTTCTGAGAAGGCCCTTTGCCTGGTTCCCTGTAACTTCGCTTCTCACAGTGAGGGAACCAGCAGAAGACCCTCGGAGGAAGCATGATAGCACAGCACTGTTGCTCTTGTTCCATCCAGGGAATGACAATGTTCTTAGGTGAACTGCTGTCCAAACAAAGTGTCAAGGTAGTCCATCCGATACATGGGTGCATGTTCCTATCTTCTGGGAGCAGCATTTGGGCTTTAATAAATTGGCTCCTCGTTCTATTCTTCTCACTCATCAGTGGCAAAAAAGAGACATTAGGGATCCCATCTGATGAAAAGGCTGTAACCTGCTCTCTTCAATTTTGACCTGTCAGCCATAATTTTGTGAGCATGAACTCTACATGGGTTTGTTATTAAAGTCTATTCAGAAACTATAGCCCAGAGCTTTCCAAACTTTTCATGTTGGTGACACACTTTTTAGACATGCATCATTGCACGACACAATAATTCAGTTTCACTAGCAAACCAAAGGTTAAACTAATCCCTTTCCAGCCCCAGGAGGAGCGTGGGGAGCGTTCGCACAACATACTTACACACTGCAGCCGACACACTAATGTGTCTCGACACACAGTTCGGAAAGCTCTGCTACAGTCCAATGGCAATATTTGCAGATGTTGGTGGGAGGTGGCACGCTATGCAACTTGATCAGTGCTATTAATAATATTTTTAAAACTGTTTTCTATGATAAATTTACCCAGCTCTTAAACTCTGTACTTTAATGAAAGTAAGCATGTGATATTATTGAATTTGAAAATACTATTGCAGACAGGACCTGTGTGGTGTTCATTCGTATTCAAATCAACCTAAGTATAGCTAAAAGTAGGATAAATATTTCCTATTGATTTTTGACCTACCATGAATTGTCAAATGTCAGATCATGTAATGACCATTTTACTGGCATAACATTATTATTGGAGAACTACTTGGGGATGAAGATGAGTAGGTTATATTCTGACTTACTTTTAGTTCTCTGGATCTAACTAGAGATTTTCGTGCAGTATTTTAATATACAGAAAAAAATAAATTATGTAAGGCAATGAAGGAAGGCTCTCTGAGCTGTGCAAACAAAATTTTTGGACTGTACTGGCATCATTCTAGCACAGTGAGCTACCAATAGAACATGAAACTAGCCATATGTTTTAATCAGAAACAGAATACTTTAGGAGAGCTCAACAGATGAAGAATGTATCTTCCTGAAACAAACTGTATTCTTCATTTATTTCTTGAAACTGCTCAAGAAACTGAGGACATAAGAGTACTGTTCCCCCAAATGGCAAAAAACCAGAACACATTCTAAGCAGATATTACATTTCCTAAGTCAGAGGTTACCCAATACCTGACAATCTATGGTGAATTTTGCCTGGAGCTGATAAGGATTAAAAATGGAAAAATTGCATACGTTTAGTCTAGCAGGGGCACTGCACAAAGAGAAAACACAATTGGTTTCAGCTGGCAAGGAATGTGTCTAAAAACCTTTGTCTAACACCAATGTTCTCATTTACAATTAAAGCATTATTAATCGTTGTTGTGATGTGTACCACCTTCCAGTAAATTGGAGGTCTCTTGAGTGCTGAAATGAAAGGGAATTATGAACAGATATAGCTAAGTAATTCCACTGCTGCCATTCTCTAATGCACCATGCTACCTTAGTTGGGCCAGGAGCATCCTTAAATATTACAAGTCCATGCTCAGTAAGCAGAGTTGAGAGGAAGGCTACATGTGAGAGAAGAATACCCAATAAAGTGAAATAGAGGGGGTTTGTCAAAACCTGTGCCTGACCTTCAGTGAGTCTTCAGTGAACCACCCAACAGAGCTGTTTAGAGCGGTAACTAGGATGGTGCAGGGCAATACATTCAATAGCCTGATGTGAAAGATTTGCAAAGCACTTTGAGGGCAAAATTGCTCAAATCTGTGCCAAGCTTGATGCCACTGTTAGTCCAGGCCAGCTGGAGGTCTTAGGAGTGCTATTGAGTTGTAATATGTGGAATCAGTTTCAGATGTTGAAGCCCGATGATGTAAACAGGACACTCATTGCTGTGTGGCTGACTATGGTGCCCTCCGAGTCCCTGTCCACAAGGGCTCATGAAAATCTAGTAGAAGGAGATTGACAGGATGGGTCCAGGAAGTAGTTAATGCCTCATTATGGGAGGGACTAATGGCCACTGCCTTGCAAAAGCCAGCAACTATCCCCTTCTTGAAAAAGCCCTCCTTGGATCCAGAGGTTTTAGAAAACTACCATCCAGTCTCTACTATTCCTTTATTGGGGAAGATAACTGAGAGGCTGGTAGCTGACTAGCTGCAAGTATACTTGGAGGAAGCAAATTATATGGATCCATGCCAGTCCTGTTTCAGGTCTGGTTTTAGCACTGAAACAGCCTTGTCTGCCCTGTTTGATTACCTCTATTTGGAGAGAGACAGGGGGAGTGCAACCCTGTAGGTCCTCCTTGATCTCTCAGCAGCTTTTGCTAGCATTGACCATGGTATCCTTCTGGAACAACTCAGGGTGGGAGCTGGAGGCCCTATATTACGGTAATTCCTCTCCTGCCTGCTGGGTCATTTCCAGAAAGTAGTACTAGCATAATGTATTTTGTTATTTGTCATTCTAGAATAATGCAGACATTGTTCATTTCTTTGTACTTTTTCTTTATGTAACAAGTCCTGCCTGAACTTGCATATGATACATTAATTTTGTCATAATAGCAATATCCAGAGTTCTATAGAAACCCCTCTGATGTGGGAATTCAAACAGTAAGTGGCTGGTTATTCTTCTTCTACATATACTGTTGTAAATCCACAGCTGATATCTTTTAGATTTTCGTATGCCGTTTAGGGGAGGAGAATCAGACCAGCTTCAATTATGTAGAAATTCCAGTCTACTTTTATCTTGTGACATTATAGTCACCATTTTTAACCTTACATTAGCAGATGACATTATAGAACGGCCATAAAATGGATCTTTTTATGTCTTCAAGTTATAAAGAAGAGTAAAATTACAGCTAAGAAGGAGATTATGACCCTGGAATGTGCAGTTCACAATTCCTTTTGCCAGTATCAGCCTCCCTTGTTTGAGAATGGCTAGCTTGGTTTACAAATTATGTCACGTCAAAAAGTACATTGAAATGAATAAGTCCTATGTTGTCAGAACTGGTTAGAGTGTACAAGTTCTAGACTTCAAATTATGGCATTCAAAAGAGCACTTAACACAGATAGCAAGATCTTTGTTTTTCTTTTGAAGTTAAACATGTAAGGCTCTCTAAAGTAAAAAAAAACAGCAATATACACACACCACTATATAAAAGGAACATTGTCTTGCAGTTCTTACAGATTTCATCTTTGTAGAGGCCCCAGTAAAATTGACTGTCTTATTCTAAAGAAGAGAATGATTCTTGAAGTGCATTGTTCAAAATGTGATAAACAACCATATCCTTGGGATGACTCAGCTTCTCTGTCTGCTCTGAATGTCCCCACTTCACACTCAAGCTGTTTAGCTGTGAATTATTCATAATGAGAACTTGAGGTGATCACACCAGAAAATTATGGGAGAATAATCAAATAGGCTCTGCGGGCTTGTGTGGTCCCTCTCTGTTAGTACCTTACAGAAGGAACATGGGCTTTCATTACATGGCTGTTCCCTTTCAATATGATGGCTCTGAAGCAAAGTGTCATCAAAATGGGACACTCGAACCGGGTTCACCTTTGTAATGTTCTACTGGCATTCCAAACTGCCTTGAGGCTCACAACAATATGACAGAGTGGTTCATAATTGCTTTGCTCTGAGAGAATTTGGTCCTGAAAATATGCCTTTGTTTTCTGAAGCATCTGCACTTTGAGTTCAGGTTCATATTTGGCAGCCAAATTATAGTATTGTGGATAAAATGCAGATGAACATTCCTACATACAAATTCCTTCCATGCCATGTTCAAAGTCTATTCAATTGGGATTTGTGTTGTTCAGCTACACCTATGCACCCTGTCTGCACCTGTGAAAGGTACAGGTCAGTGCCCAACATGGATGTGTGTGGGGGGGGGGGAGATTCAGTTTTGTTTGCATTTTAATGTGAACCTGCCTAATCCACACAGAACAGTAAGCCAATTGAAACACAGCTATTCTTTGAATTCCACACATCTGAATTTAAGATTGGAAAGAATGAGACACATATGGGAAAACCTCCTGAGACCCTCCCACCAGATGCTCATCCATTGATCTTCATCTTTCAGTGGCACCCCCTGAGGCTCTGTCCCTGCACTGGAGCCTGGCTGGAATTCCCCAAGTGGTCCTTCCCCCTCTCAAATTCAAAGTGTTAGTGCTGACCTTTAGAGCCCTAAACAGCCTCAGCCCTGAATACCTGAAGGAGCGTCTCCACCCCCATTGTTCAGCCTGGACACTGAGATCCACCTCCAGTGGTTCCCTCACTGCGATAAGTGAAGTTACAGGGAACCGGGCAGAGGGCCTTCTCAGTAGTGGCTCCTGCCACTGTGGAACACCCTCCCATTAGATGTCAAACAGATAGGGATGCTGGGGTGTTTTGGTGAAATGCCAACCTTTGGCCTTTCAGATGCTGCTGAACTACAACTCCTATCACCCCTGACCACTAGCTATGCTGGCTGGGGCTTCTGGGAATCTTACAACATGTGGAGGATGCCAGGTTTAGCATGACCTGCTTTAACATTTCATTTTCCTTAGATTTAGCAGTGAAAGATTTATTGTTATTATTAAGTTATCTGCTATTCCCTATGAGTTTGCACCCACTGGAGAACACAGCTGTGATTATGTTAATAATGAGAAGCAAACAGAGTTCCAGAGAAACGTTTATTGCCTGCTGCAGCAGATGACCTCTCAATTACTCATATAAAAGTGAGCTAAAGAAGACTGAGCTAATGGGTTGCAGTGCATATATTTCAAAACAGCCTATCAATTTTAAACTTAATGTTCAAAAATCTATATACTGGATTTAAGTACGCACACAGCCTGAATGATTCAGATCAGTGGCCCATCCAATCCAGTAACTATTTTCACCAGTCGGTAGATCTAAATGCTAGAGGAAGTGTTTAACAGCACTTTTTATGCTCTTTCACACACTCCCATTTTTTGGAACAATCAAAGCACCACTCCTAGCACTCTGGTCTTGTTTAATAACTCTCGACATTGCTATGTTCTATGAATTTGTCTGTCTTTTTTCATCACACTGTTGGCCATCAGAACTTCTGCATCTAATCTTCCTAACCTCTTTCTAAGGACAATGGTAATGCATTGTGATGGCAGCGGAGACAAAGGCTGCATACAAATGTAGAGCAATGAATGTGACTTCCCCGTAACCTACGGTGTCATCAGCCCTTCTATCCAGCACTGGTAGTTTGATATTGCAAACCAAATGGGAAAAGAGGGGAACTTCCAGCCCATGTTACAGGAAAGGGAGCAGGTTGCGCTGTGGTCTAAACCACTGAGCCTTTTGGGCTTGCCGATCAGAAGGTAAGCAGTTCAAGTGTGCACGACAGGGTGAGCCCCCATTGCTCCGTCCCACCTCTTGCCAACCTAGCTGTTGAAAAGCATACCAGCGCGAGTAAATAAATAGGTACCGCTGCATTGGGAAGGTAAATGGCATTTCCATGCGCTCTGGCACTCGTGACGGTGTTCCGTTGCACCAGAAGCGGTTTAGTCATGCTGGCCACATGGCCCAGAAAGCTGTCTGCGGACAAATGCCAGCTCCCTTGGCCTGAAGCAAGATGAGCATCACACTCCATAGTCAAGTTTGACTGGACTTAACTGTCCAGGGGTCCTTTAGCTTTACCATTACCTTACAGGACAGGGTATTCAGTATTACAGTTCCGGACACTGATCTATACATATAGCTTGTAGGCTTTGCAAACACAGATACATATATATATATATATATATGTATATGTATATGCGCACGCACGCACACACGCGCGCACACACACACATATACACATATATACACAAGTAGAAAGTATTTCTATTGCTCCAGCAATTCCAAGATGTATTACAGACCCCAATTCACAGACAAATTCATTGACTAAAGAGCTGTCATGCCTTCATCACTTATATAGATGGCACTGGGCCACTGCCATCTCAGCTGGCTTGGCAGCCCTTGCATCTTTTGGCTTATCTCATACATTGGGTGATGTGTGACCATGAAGGAAATTAACTCCTCCCTCCATGTCCAGTTCCTTCAACACATTATTTGTCTTGTTCTATTCAACATCTGTAAGAAGCTGTTCAGAGCTTCCATCCAAAGATCTGGAGCACAATGTCAATATGCTATCTCTCCATTCCCTCTTAATCAGGAGAGGCTGGATTGATGCCTGGAAGCAGTGATGGGCTGGACTGGGGGCCAATCTATAAGACAGAGGTGCTTTGGCCGGGCAGTTCTTGTGTCTAGTAATTAGATGGATGAGCTGTTATAGAAGGATTTGTCGTCTTTGAGTACTCCTGGATTCCAATCTTTCGTTGGAGTCCCTAGTGGCCTTTGTGGTTAGCATGGTTCACTAGCTGCAGCCATTACTGGACTGAGAGAGCCTAGCTTCAGTTGCCCATGCTCTAGTGACCTCCAAGCTAGTCTACTGTAATGTGATTTACATAGAGCTGCCCCTTAAGATGGCCTAGAAGCTGCAAGCTAGTGTAGGACCATGTGCCACTGGTCCCAAAAGCACTGCACTGGTTTCTAGGGAGCTACTGGGCCAATTCAAGTTGTTAGCACTAGTGAACAAAGCCCTAAGTGACTTGGGACCAAAGCACCTAAAATAATTGTTTGTGAAATGCACTCCTTGCCAATGTGTGTCTGTCTTCCTCATTATTAATATTCAGGGGCAATATCAAAACATTCTTGCTTGCTCAAGCATTTGATGGCTGAAATATACTGTTTCTGGCAACCTTGAAATTACTAGTTGTGAGGTTATGTGATTGTTTTAAAATGTTCTTAATTGTAGACGACTGACTAGCACCAGGTTCAAGTGGTAGCAAGGAAGACAGGAAGACAGATACAGTACTTTTGATAAATAAACATGATTGCCCTAGAAATCTTCAAACACATGAACTTGAAAATCTTAACAATGAAAATATATCTATGGATATACATCTATAAAGCTTGAAAAGACTGCTTTTTGAACTCAGACCCCTCCAGATAGGTATTTTTCTATGTGTTCTGCTATATATACTTGACACAATACTAGTGCATTAGTATTTGATTAATTCTGCTTTAGTTTATCTTGTGGTGCTTCCACAGTGCTACCACATTATTGCAAGTGGGGCTGTAGCACACCAAAAGCAGGGAAAAGCCCAGAACTTTTATAATATTAAAAAGTTTCAGGATTTCAGCAGGAAGTTACAGAATATGCACTGACTGAAAATGAAGCAGTGTGACTACTCCAAAACTATCGCAGCTACAAAAAGTATTTTTAAATTTTAATCTTTTACTATTACATTTATGTCACACCTTTCCTTCAAGGAGCTCAAGGTGGCATAAACTCCCCAATATTATTCTCACAGCAACCCTGTGAAGTAGGTTAGGCTGAGAGGAGCTGACTAGCCCAAGGTCACCTGTGAGCTACCCCAATAGCGTCAAGAACACAAATTCTAATGAATGTGTAGTAAAAGGGTGTCTGAAGGGGCTCTTAGCAGACAACATTAAAAAAATTGACAATGGGACTCTATATCCCAAGTCAGTTAATAAGGATTATAAATGCACTCCGGATATTCCTGGACTACAACTTACATCATCATTGACTATTGGCTGAGGCTTATGGGAGCTGTAGTTCAGTAATATCTGGCAAGCAGCATGTTGGCTATCCCTGTTGCAGGAGATTAGGCCTTAAATTTGGGAGTCCTGGGCCAGTTTCAAATCCTTGCTCAGCAATGAACCTCACTAACTAGATCCGGGCAAAACCCCTCTCTTCTGGACAAACCTACTATGTATGGTTGACGAGGGATAAAGAATTGAAAAAAATACACGACAAAAGTCATAGCATTAACAGCAGGCTCATGTTCCAGAGTCTTATCTCAAAACTGGTTAATGTTCTCATGCTTACAGAGTTGCTGTATAGTTTCTGCAGAATAATTATTTCTCTGTCCCTCACCCCCTCACACATATACTCAAAGGTGCAATTCTGTTCTTATTAAAAACTGGTCATTCCAAAGCAAGCAAACTTTAATTAAATATTCACATGGAAATTACTATGCAGTAATTAGATATTGTGCAACCATGACCTAGCTCTGCTGTACTTACTGGGGCAGCTTCAGACCACAAGCTAGGTTCTGTATTCCCATATATGTTCTCTAGGTGACAACTAGACTGCCACTTTTACAATCCATACAAAAGATTTGAAACAGAAAGAGGCAAGTTGTGCAAAGCTCCTCACATGTTCCAGGCTTAAGAAGTTGACAGCTGTCTGCTTTCATAAAGCTAAACTTTGTGCCCCAGACATTTTCATGAACAATCTTCTTAGGGTCCGCATTACAAATATCTGTAAGTGCTAAGAATTTTTGGCTTGCAGCTATAGAAGTAGCAGGATTGCACCAAGTTTGGCTGTATAGAAACAGACTGCAAATACATCAAAATACTTCTCTATATTGGGTCAGCTTAACCATAATGGAAGGGTGGGTAAATTCCATGTTAGGACCAGGAGATGAGTCTGGGCTTGCACTGCTTCTGACAACATTACGTGCCCACAAACACATCCTTTGCAACATCACATGATGATCAGGGGAATGCACAATATATAAACAGGAAACTGACAATACTAAACTTGTTACTTGACTATTTCACAGGATTAACTAATAGTACGAACTGAATTCCAGTTGTACTACACAATGGGTCTGCCTGGAGATGTTCGACCCATGCATAAAATCCACACACTTATTGAAATCAGCGCTAAGAAATGAAAATGGCATGAATTGGTGTTCAGGAGATTTGACAATGGGAGGTATGAGGATGACCTAAATTTCTAGCGTTTTGGTCTCAGCACCAGTTGTGTGGTTTATTACTTAGAAGTAATGAGATTCAGGCAAGTTTTTAATTGAATTTGTTTATTGAATCCACACTATAAAGTATATTAAAAAGTATCCCCAAATGCTACTTGGCAAAATTGTTCTAAGAACTCCAGAGGCTAGCTGAGCTGCTATTGGTATCTATATCAAATTCACCCTCTGTGAAAATGGCTGACATTTGTTTTTGTAAACAACTAAATCCAGTGACTACATGTATGTTGACGTGAACCTGACCCAGGGGAGCTAGCAAACAGAGTAAGAATGGCATTCTCAGGTGATAGTTACGTTGGAATGAACTGCAGAAAGCTCTAAAGAAGGGAAGAGGTACACTGGGATGCAAATATTTGATGGGTTCAAGACACAATGGGGAAATATTGAAAAGGGCATCGAGCTCTGAAAAAAACTATGAAGGAACATGAGGAAAATAACTAGGAAAACTAACATAGATGAGAAAACAATAGATACAGAGTGTTATTAAGGAGGAAAGGTTGTGGGAGATTGTAGATGGAACAACGCATACACTTTGCAGTGAATGAGTCATGAATTTCCCTCTCAAGTCTGTATGGGGCGATGTTACGATTTACGAGGTCCTTAAAGCAGCAAATCTTTGATGTATTCATTTGAATAAATATGATACTTGTCTGAATTAGAGTTTTCTGCTTTTAGCAGTCAGGAGAGCAGGCTTACTGTTGGAAGACCAGGAGCACAGTGCACAGTTTAGCTCACTTGCATCTTCTCAGAGCAGAGCCATACTCTGCAGTCAGCTCTGTGTAAACTGCCCATTGCTATGAATGTCTTCCTAGGTTTGCTCTTTGCTTTTCTGTTGGCATGAAGGCTAACGTGGGAAATGCAGAATGCAACAAGCAAAGCAAGTTGTTGTTGAATATTGAAAGACTTTAGTAGAGGTGGTAAATCCTCTGGCATCTAGCTGTTTCTTAGGTGTCCTACTGCATTAATCTCAATCCCATGGGGTTTCTGCAGACCATAGCAGCAGTTTTTATGGTTGTGTGAGAAGTAATTTTGCAGCATTGATTCCCCCCGTCGATAAAACATAGTGTCATGCCTTGAAAAATACACTGCTACAGCTTCATTACTTTTAGCAGCTTGCTCTTCAGCAAGTCATGTGATGCTGCCCTTCACTCAAAGGTCCTAAGACAGGGCACAGAAGCAAAACCACAATGAATTCAATATAAAATCTGAATTCTGAATACATTAAATCAGCACCATCTATAAAAGCACATATAATGTACCTCATCAAAAGCCTGAACAAAGAGGTACATCTTAGCCTGCTGATGAAAGGGCTGTAAGGCTGGAGTTCTTAACAAAGTAATGCGGACAGAGAACAGAGATACAAGGCCGGAAGAAAGGAACAGAGAGGTTTTGTCTTTTTTCAGGCCCTGTACATAGCAGTGAGACATTCAAGTAAACAAACAGAGGAAAGCCTCCCTCAAATCCACATAGTCAACCAGGGCACATGCTACCTTAGCAAAGATCTTGCCACTCTACTTGGTTGCTAAACAACACCTCTGCCCATCACTCTTGTGGTTAGTTGACTAACACTAACAGAACTAACCCTTAAATTGCACACAGAATGGACTCTGCTGTTGCAGTTCCAACAGCAACATAACACACCTTGGGGGGGGGGTGTCATTCCATACAAACATGGGAATTTGTTCAAATGACAACTTAGATGATACTTAGGGGAAAGGGTGCTTTGGATAATGGGAAAAACTATGCATAAAAGGGGGCACTTTTCACACTATACGTTACACTATAGGTAAAAGGTCAAGGACCCCTGGATGGTTAAGTCCTGTCAAAGGCAACTACGGGGTGTGGTGCTCATCTCGCTTCAAGCTGAGGGAACTGGCATTTGTCCACAGACAGCTTTCCAGGTCATGTGGCCAGTTTGACTAAACCGCTTCTGGCACACAGAAATGCAATTTACCTTCCCGCCACAGCAGTACCTATTTATCTAATTTCATTGGTGTGCTTTCGAACTACTAGGTTGACAGAAGCTGGCACAGAGCAACTGGAGCTCACTCTGTCATGCAGATTCGAACCGCCAACCTTCCGATCTGCAAGCCCAAGAGGCTTGGTGGTTTAGACCAGAGCACCACCTGTGTCCCACATCACACTATACTATGCGTATGAGACACCATCCTACTGTAGTCAGGAAAGGCAGAATATAAATCTGTACTCACTCTGAAAAGGAAACTGGAGAAATGAAATAACTTTTTGATTTATTTATTACAGTCTCAAATTAATGTGTCTCAAGTGTGAGGTCTTTGAAGTTTTGGATGGGAAAAGACCTTGCCCAAAGAGGTAATGTTCCTAAGGCTTCTTGGTGTTCATTAACTTTGTTTGGAGCACGGTGATGAAGTTGAGTGGGTGCATGTCATATAGTACCAATATTAGAACAGTCAGCACACTTTCCATAGCATATGACTCATCCCATCATTGAAACAGCTTCGAATGAAGTTTGCTGCTGTAGTAGGCAGAAGCTTAACCATTCTATTTAGTGTGTCAGCTATCTTCCATGAAAAAGAAAACAACAGCAGCAAATTGTCATTTCCATCTGTTTTGTCTTTTCCTACTGAAGAAGATATTCTCTTCTCTAAAAGTCCTCAGATAATGTTCATAAAGCATTTTGATAATTGGGAATGTGATAAGGATGGGATATGAGGATGATTCTCTTTTGACACTATATGCTCTGTAGCAGATTGTGAAAACTATTTTGAAGATCTATCCCTCTGGATACCTTAAAAGCGTCTGTTTTCCTTGGGATCTTGACTCAGTCTCTTTAGGGCCACTCCAAAGCCCTCTAGCCTTGTTCTTTTTTGTATATCTGCAGCAAGACTCGTGTAGAGTGATGTAGGAGAGAAGTTATGAGAGGAAACTGGATTCATTATTTGTGAAATGTTGGAGTAGCAGTAGGAAATTCTGTAGTATTAGGAACTGTGAATTTCTCAAGACAAATGGGCATAAAGTTTAGTAGCCTTGTTTTAATGTTGCTCCAGCAGAAGATGGGACATCTACATTTCAGGTCAAGACATCACTCAGGAGAATTTCATTTGTGGTCTAGGAATTAAACAGCTTTGATCAGAGCACAGAGTTGCTGTAGAAGTGATTCAATATGTCTCAAAAGTCACTGGCTGGACTGAAATGTAACAGTATGTATGGAAGCTGCATGTCACAGCTCTTGAACAATCTTCAAAGTTAATACGTATAGTGAGGAACAGAACAGGACAGAAGAATATAAAGACTCAGACACAAGGATTGATGATAGAAATTTGTGGCACCTTCGGTATAGTGTTTGAAAGATTTATGTATTGTATGGGTCCTCTTCATCCCGCACCATTCGAACGTATTTCAACTTGATCTTCTTTAGAAACTGGGTGAATAGGTTAGATAATAATAGTGGGATTTAAAAACAACAACAATCGATAGCAGTTGGTCTTCCCTAAACATATCCACTCCTAACCATACACATCAGATTGATAGGTCATTAGCTGGTAAGTGGTGTCTTACCAAGCTGAATTGCAGATGTATATTAGAAACAATCAAAGTCACAAAACAGACTGGAAATCAGCATCTGTTTTTCTCCAAAAGCTACACATTGTAAATTATTCCAAATCTATGCTGTTTCTTTACTTGCCAAGGATTTCAGTGCATACAAACTAGTTTAAATCCTCCAAACAGGGCTTGAATGTGCAGGAAGTTGGATACAACTACTTCTAGTTGTGCCCAGTTAGTACCTAAACCAGGGCTGGGAGCCTCAAGATGTACCGTATTTTTTGCTCTATAAGACTCACTTTTTCCCTCCTAAAAAGTAAGGGGAAATGTGTGTGCGTCTTATGGAGCGAATGCAGGCTGCGCAGCTATCCCAGAAGCCAGAACAGCAAGAGGGATTGCTGCTTTCACTGTGCAGTGATTCCTCTTGCTGTTCTGGCTTTTGAGATTCAGAATATTTTTTTCCTTGTTTTCCTCCTCCAAAAACTAGGTGCGTCTTGTGGTCTGGTGCGTCTTATAGAGCAAAAAATACAGTACTTGATGGTTTATCTCTGACCATTAGTCACACTGGCTGTGGCCAATGGGAATTGTGGTCCTGCAACATCTAGAGGGCTTCTGTTCTTTACAAATGTGCTATTCATATGGAGAAGAATGCCAGAAAACCAGAGAATGTAGGAATCCAATGTGTCTGAACAGCACTATTTGTGGGTTTGTTTATTTGTTTGACAAATTTATATATTACTTTTATTGATGGTTCAGGGGAGCTAACACCCATAAATACAGAAAGCAACCATAAGAAACAAGAATAAAACAAATGCAAAGACCACATAAAATATCCTCCTTAGAATGTCAGAAATGTTAAAACCTAGCAGCAGGAAATGCAAACATTAAAAACAGAGTGTTGAAGTTTGGTAAATATTTTGCAGTGATGCACAGAAAGAAACAACCTGGTAATGCTGCTGGTTCAAAGGCTTAAAAATTGTAAGTTTTATTACTCAGTGGGAGGCAGAACCTATGCCCCTCCATCACCCTTGACCATTGTCTAATGCTGGATGGGGCTGATGGGAGTTGGGAGTCCAATAACATCCAGAGGGCCACATGTGGGATATATGAAAGCAATCCAGTATTAATAAAAAAAAATCCTTAAAATATGTATACAGAAAAAATATGGGAACCTATAGAAAAGGAGCATGATAATGTGAAAGTGAACAGAGAGCACAATAATGGCAAAGTACCTATTTTTGCATCCAAGGTATTTATGTTTGTATCTGGAAATATGATGATATGATGTCTGGTTCATAAAGTTTAAATTTAGGCTATGGAAGTGAAAAAGAATATGAATAAGGTTGATTTGATTCATCTGCTCTTGGGTTTAATTGCCTGGGATGATAAGGAGCCTGAATTATGAGTTATTAGCTTAGTATTCAGTATGGGAAGCAGAATGCAGGACACCTCAAACAAGTGCCAGTAAATTCTTTCTGGCTGGAAATGTCACAGAGAGCTGAAAAACGGTTTAGCAGTACCCTTCAGTATATAATACAGTCTTAGTCACAGCCCTGTGGGGAAGATGAAAACTATTACATTCACGAAACATCCAAAGAAGTAAAACAAGGTTTCTTTTCATATGAAGACTGTCGTGGAAGAAAATATTGTATTTGCTACAATTGACACACACATACATTAGTAAATTAACTTCTTAAATTTGGTTTATAAGCATATCAGAGAGGCAGGACCAATGAGTGTTGATTGTAAACCCAAGAGGAAATTGTGAACCACACTGGGGAAATATAAAGATATTTAGAGCTCTGACCTACCTCAGGCCACCCAAGCCTCAGGAACAGGTACATTCTGTGAAATGTATATTTGCCAAATAAAAGACAAATGTTTGGGGTAGATTTGTTGCTGCACAGTCACATATGCTCTCCATATATTTGATGAAAAAGTCAAAGCAACCAATAACTTGAGTTTTTGCATGGCTGCTTTGGACCATGTGAAAATATATTTGATACAATCTCCTTCACTGAATTTTAATCTAGATTTTTTTATTAAAAAATGGACGTGAAAACTAATACGTTGCTTACTACAAAGACGCAGAGCAAGTCTGTTATCTGTTGATGTCATACTCTTATTCTGAGGAAAAACAATAAGGAATATTATAACACCCTAATAAATGTGTATTGGCACAAGGTTTTGTGATTAGCGAATACTACATCAAATGCATATACCTAAATTGGCAAGCTTAGTTTCTAGCCTCCATCATATATGAAAAATATGTGGAACTCAAGACATATTATGAGCAACATACAAATACCTGTAGTTTAACAACATATACAAACCAAAGTGATCATATTCCTACATATAATTTGCGGTTGAAATGCTAAGTGTCAGAAAAAGCAGAATAGTACAATACTTGTTAAAAATCCATATAACACTTTACTGAAAATAGAACATGACCTTTAAGGTAAGAATTAAATCTCTGAAAACTCAGTGCATTGTATGCCCAACTTTACACGAGGTCATATACTTACATTTAGAACCTTATTCACAAGCATGTCATTAATGCACCCACCAGCAATGCCCATGTGCGAATAGCAGCGTCACAGGAATGACATAGCAAAAGAACATCCATGCCTGATAGTAATTCATTTCATAGGCTTTCATAGTATTGTGGATGCTGCATGTGGAATCTCAGGACTGCACTTGCTGCAGTTCACCTTGCCGTAGCTCAGCAGAAGAGCACATGTTTTCCATACAAATCGTACCAAATTCAATCTCTGGCATCTCTAGTTAAGGATTAGGTAGGAGCCATCACTCTTTAGACCATGGAAATCTGCAGCCTGCCAGACTGGTGCACTGCTGTTGTGGGGTGGGGGTTGTATCTTCATGCTTCTACAAATTCAATTTTTTTAAAAGACAAAGAATATACATTATCTGGTAAGTCCTCATGTGCAGGCTCCATTGAAATGAATGGGAGCCACACAAGACAGATTGTGCCCATGGAGAGAAAGTACAAGATGCACACTCTGAAACATACAAATTATGCTGTTTTTCTCCATATGGCAATTGGTTCTCTAAGCTAACAACCTCCATCAGTAACAAGCAGCCTTTTACTGTGGAACTTTTAAAGTTATATTTAATGCTTAGCTGCCACACATTATTTTTACTAGTATGGAACTTGAATAACAAGAAGGCACTTTTCTCTACAGAGTAACTTTTCAACCGATTGATATGTTAGGCACATCTAATATTGTCATGATATTTATTTACAAAGATCTGTGCCTTGGCGTCATGATGTATTGAACACAGATCTTCTCTGTTGAGTTGTCCCAGAGAAAAAGGCAGTTGTGCTTTCAAAATTCATTATGCTTGAAAAAAACTCTTTTGCTTCAATTAGTTAAGGCTGTGCCTATCTTGTAAATCGGAGAATGTTGGTGATTAGACATTTGCAAAGCTTGCAGATGGCATAATAAGGCACTATATTCCTGTTTCAGTGCAAATATACCCCCCAAAATTACTTCTTGAATCCATAAAGATGAAACACTCGTCTTCAAACTTTTCAGACCCTCAAAATAGCAGTTTACAGGATTAGAAGTTCATGCAGTGCATGTGCAGGAGCAGGCATTTTGCTCAGGAAAACATGATCCATCCAAGGTCTGTACCTTCAAAGATTTAGGATAAATCACCCTTTGAAGCAGTACTTTGAGACCATAGATATGTCATCTATGCCTTGGTTCTGTATCTCTGTTGCATATTTAAACATGTAAGGCTTCAGTGCTATAGCCCCTGCAAGCAGGTCCCAAGGGATCTATGATTTATTGTCTCTCCCACTTCCCATTGCTGTGGACAACTCCATTGACCTGGTTCCAAAAGTGTGTGTGTGTCAGGGACATGTCTGCGGTGACTCATGGGTCGGGTTACTTTTCAGTTACTAATGGTTTTCAAGTAATAGTAATAGTAGTAGTAAATAGTAATAGTAAATTGCCTGTTGGTACAGTGCCTGAACATGAGTTGAAAAATACTGTAGTGTGGCAGCAACTTATGTTAAGTATTTGTGGGATAAGCAGCCTCATATAACCAACATGCTTAACTCTATTAAATGCATGAAGGGGATAAGGTCACAGAGTGAGCTGTCCTGCCAGGCTTAGCTAGGTCATTCCTTGTCACCTTGGGAGGAAGGTAATCAAGCCTGTTGCTCCCCTTAAGTCTACCCGAGAAGCTCAGCATATTGCTCCAAACTTAGACCACTTGGCTCTCACACGCTATTCTTGAGTTCCTATACCAATAATGTAATAACTTTCACCACTGTAACTATGCCAAATTTTACTTTCTGTGCAATTTCCCCCTGAAAGTACATGAATCTGACCTTTGAAGAGATTGTAACCGTTTTTAACTTACTAAACGTGGTATTTTTCTATGCTAGAGGAACTAGGGAACTTTGGAAGGAACTTAGAATAACATGTTTTAAAGGTCTAACAGCCTATATTTCCATGCTTTACTTTGCTTCATAATTTGTGATATTAAATCTCTGTTGGGATTCTTTTACCAAAGACTACTTGCCCCAAACTTTGATACTGGTATCTAGGAACTCTCCTTTTATACCTATTTAATTTTTTACTTGCTTCCATCAGTATTAACCATATTCTCTACAATCAAACTGTCTATTGACAAATTTTAGTGCTGGTGTAATCTAGACATATACATATGCATACAAAGATAATGCATTTCTCACTGGATCTTTTTCATTCATTTATCTGAAAATGTTAGTCACAGCTATTCTTTTTTAAAATGGAAACAACAATAACAGGATCAGAAACACGTGTGCAAAAATTCTTAATGCCATAATCTTTTTTCCTCCAGAACCAAAAATACTCTTGATCAATATACTTCTGATCTAAATTTAGCGTAACTTTAAAAAAAGCAATTTACTGCCAAGTTATTGTAAAGCACAACCAATAGGCTTTATACACACCAAACATTTAAAACACATTGACTTTCCCCAAAGATTCCTGGAAAGTGTAGTCTGTTAAGAGTGCTGGGAATTGTAACTCTGTGACAGGTAACCTACAATTCTCAGGATTCTTTGGGGGAAGTTAATCTGCTTTAAATGTACTTTGGAAACTGAAATGTATGGTGTGTACACAGCCAATAGAGTTTTGCAGGCACGTGTTCTGGATTATTTCTGTATTGCACATTGTGGTGATTTCTCACAGAAAACCTACCCACATTATGGTTGGTTTCCAATTTCCTGTGGAATTCCCTTGTTTTGAGCATAAACATAACAAGAACTACTCCTAGAGCAAATTAATGGATTGGAAATAAGGAGCCAAATAGTGATTTGATGAAAAATGTAGCCTATTTGTTTTTACTTGAGCCAGGGAATTAAAAACTATTGAACTACTTAAATGACTCATGACGCAAACAAATTGTGACCACTGAAGAGAACTAACCGGCTAACATTAACCTGTGCTGTTTGTTCAATGTATTGCTTCGGTGTTCCTCTGTAGCGCTTCATGAGAATAATGAAATAGAGCACCAAATTTCCAAAGAGTAGTTTTGTAAAAATCAGCACTAATGACCAGTTCCAGCCTCTATACCATGGTATTAGCTTGCTGCATAATCTGGAGATTCTAACGCTTGCTTGATTGGCCAAAGTTCTGTATATTCTCCAGTCTTTTACACATTGGAATAATGTAGATTTGGGCATCCAGTTATTATTACTATTAATATTACCCACAATCCAAAAGTATCCTGCTTCCTTAAAAGACTCTGCCCTTTCTCCCTTGCTGCCCCATATGCTTGTAACTGCCTCCCAGAACACATGCATGATTCCATATTGTCCTTCATTCAGAGCCTCCCTCAATGCTTGCTGACCTGTGCTCTTTTGGAAGGAAGGGTGGGATATAAACCTAAGAAATAAATAAATACCCACCCGCAAAGCCTTTGGTACAACCCCCTAGTTCCCTTGCCCTGCTGTAACTCAGTTTGTAACTCGGCCTACCTCCACTTCCCTCCTCTTTCTCTGTTATTTCCCATGTTGAATTTTAGGTTATATGCTCCTTGAATGTAGTCCTGTTGCACCCTGTAAATCAAGAGTTGGGAGACCTGTGACACTCCAGATGTTATTGAACTGACTACAGCTCCAATCAGCCCCAGCTAGCATGGTCAATGATTAGGAGAGATGGGATTTATAGTCTAGCAACCATCTGGAGGGCCACAGATACCTTATCGCTGTGTGCACACTGATGGCTAATGACAACAGCATTTGATAGCACAATGCACATGATCATTATCTTTCAGGAGTCACGATGTAGTGAAGTCTCACTTAGATAATCATTATTATTCAGTATTTCCTATGCTCTGACGGAAAAGATCAGCAGGTTTGCTTTTTGAAGCTTGCTGAGCTCATACTGACCTAGGATCACGATGCCAAACCTTAATTGTGCAAAATTGAACTACTCACACTTTCTTTCTTTTACATTCAGTGTCTCAACCAGGCTCTTAGACATGGCTGCCCACTGAGAAAGACTAGGGAGATGATTACTCTACTCCCATTACTGTGAGGCTTAAAGGATGTTATAAGCTGATAAGAGTAAGCACTCTATGAAAATTTCACAGCTCCAAATGGGCTATTTGGGCCATTTTGTGTCACACCTTAATTAATAATTGCAAACATTTCCTGGCATAGCCTGTCACTTGCAGCGCAACACAAAACCCTAAATGTGTGCTTAAACAATACAATGTTTAACAAATAGCTGAGGCAAGCCTTTGAGAATGTTTTGAAGCTCATTCAGATGAACAGAACAATCGGGTATAAAAATAAATCCAGGGAAGTCCGGATCTGCTCATGAGCAGGGAGAATAGAGCTTTCTTTCCCAGATAATTTACTTCCAATGAATAATTCAACCAAGCTAGCAGTAAATTCAGGAGATTAGCCTGTCTCTGACCTCCCACTTCAAGAAGCTCATTCAGCCAGATGGAATTCTATCCTCTGTTTTATGATTAACAATCTATTCAAGCCATTGGATGCATCCTATATAACGACATCACGGAGATCCAACGTTTGGGTGTTAAGCTGTTAAATGGTAGAGTGTTAAAAAAATTACACTGCCCAAAATACTTTGCTGTTGATGTCTGTGCTGACATGGTTTCATCAAATCAGGATTCCCAGAGCAGAAACAGAGTGACAACAAGAAGAATTCATAAACTTCAAGATAGCTACCATAGCTGTGAGAAAATCCTGATAACAATCACCATAACAACACTCTGAGGTAGATTAGGCTGAGAGATTGTGACTAGCCCAAGAACACTGAATGCAGATTTGAATCCTGACCTCTTAGGTCATCTCTTTAATCATTACACCCCACTGACTCTCATTCATTCATTCATAATTTTATTTGTATGCTGCTTTACACACACACACACCACGCTCAAAGTAGCTTACAACAAAGAAAACAGGAATGCATTTCAGAACCAAACAGTGCAAAAACAATGTCAGTAATATAATAAAACGACATCCAAAATCCGATAGCAAAACAGTAACAAAGGAACTTGACAATTTCACATTGGTCCTAGAATCACCACTCCCATAACGTTGAGCATGTCATTGGTCCTATTGTTAATTTCACACATTGCTTCATACCATGACGTAGTTGTTTAGTGATCTGATTGACAGATCCTTGAATGAAATACTCCACATCCTTCTGCCTGGACCATTCAGAGAGGGTTATAGTAGTTTGAATTGGTGACCAGACCACATCCCATCTTCCAATAGCAGCTGATGTTGACAGTGAACAATGAAAGTAAAAACCAAGATTCTTTTAAGCTACAGATGTGCGTCAAGCATCAAAGCTGTGATATACAGAGAAACAGTCAGGTTGCACCAGTACTGACCATAGCACTTCTGCAAATTTGTCCTGAGAAATGGGCCTTCACGGACTGCAGCACATGCCTTTCGCCATTTTAGAAGGCTGATAGTGTGATACTGGAACTTGCTGGGCCCCGTCAGCATTCCTGCAGTGAGCCAGCCTGGGCAGTTTGACTGGATCTTTTCCAGCTCCAAAGTACCACATTGAGATACCTCAGTTAACTAACATAGTGAAGGAGACAGGGTGGAGGTGGCAGCAAAGTCCAGATGAGTGGAAGAGGATCTAGGGACAAGGAGTGGGAATTGGAGAGGCTTCTGGACATTAGATGACAAGTAGTACATGCTGCAAGTATTTAATTACATGGCGATAACATTGGAATAAACAATTCCGCTTCCTTGATTTCCTGTGAATAAAATAATTCATGCACACCCATACTTAGCTGTTGAGACACCAAAGCCATAGAAGGGATTCATAGTCAATCAGTGTCACTCTACCCAAAAGATTTGCAGAAGTCTTTCTGTGTGTTCTCTGAAGCCCAACCCATATGCACCCACTGAATGTCCTACATCAGTGCCGCTATTTCATTCAAAGCCCGCATCTCCCCCCCTCCACTCCATTCCTGCTCCTGATTCCATCTGCGCAAGCTTCACTTAACTGTGCAAAAATGTTTTGCATAATACAAGCTGCAGCTGCTGATAATGCACATCAATACATTCCAATCGTATTTTTCAGAAAGTTAAGAAACATGCAACACAGAATACTGACATTTCATCTTTCTTTTTCATGCAGAAGTAAGTTGTGTTTAAAGGCATTATATACGCACACGCTGTGTAATTACATTAATCAGAGAGAGCTTCTTCTCAGTGTTCCTTTACGGTTACTATGGCAGCACCCACATGTTTGCACAGAGCAGAGCATGGGTAGGCCCACTCTTAATTAGACTTACAAAGCAGTTACATTTCAAAGGAAGGCAATTAATACAAAGTTAGAAGTAAGACTGCTGGAAAAGAGTGATAGGCCTGGAAACATTTTCCTATTTTTCCTTATGGTTATTCCACAGCTTTTTATTTGAATGTGCTTCATCTTGCTTTCCTCCATCACCCACCACCCAATCCACTGACTGCTCATTTGTGTCACTGCATAAGCATTGACTGAGTAGTAGACACTCAGCAAAAGCATGAGGGGACAACTCTTGTAGTGGCTCTGGGATCTGGTCTCAGCCTCAGGTTCAGATTAGAAATGGAAATACACACCAGATTGTAGCGGGGAGGACATAGCTCAGTGGTAGAACATCTTCTTCACATGCAGAAGGCCTCAGGCTCAATCTCTCATGTCTCCAGATTGGTCTGGGAGAAGCTCCTGTCTGACACCCTGGAGAGCCACTATCAGTAGGCAGCACCAAACTCAATGGACCAAGGGTCTGACTTGTACCTATGTTCCCAGCACCACTGTCCCCTTCTCTGATAAACCTATTCAACACAAGCTGAGGGCATATATGACACACAAGGAAGAGGCAGAAACCATGGGTTCCTTTTTTAAAGTGAATCTATCAAATTCACTCTTCCTGAAACAGTATCCAATCCTAAACATAGAAATCCTTCCAATTCTGCACTTTTCTAACCAAAAAATGTGACCAAAAGTGCACATAGATGAGAAAAGAGTGCATAAAAATGCATATATTAATGAAAACTACACACAAAAATGCATTGTGTTAGTGGGACAGTGCTTGAAAAATACGTGTATACTGTATTGCACAAAATTGCACGCAAAAATGTTAAGAGAAATGTCAGCTAAAATGCCAAATTCTTGTGAGAGCTTTTTTTAATTGTAAACTGATTTGGAATTATGGTGAATTGAACGTGAGAATGAAAAACTGAAATTGACTGATTCCTCCATCCTTACTGATACGTATTAATGTCACTTTGCGTAGTATCTTGAAGCCTTTCAAAACCTTTCTGAACCTCCTAAAGAAGCACAGATCCATATCTGAATTTTTGGTCTGTATTTGTGTGCGGGTGTGTGAAAAGTAGGTGGGTTGCTAGCTGCTGTTGGAAAGAGAACGCTTGCCTAAGTCATTGTACATAGGGGGTTACAATTCCCATTGAACTTAGTGGGACTTGCTTCTGAGTAAGGATGCTCAGGATTACACTGTAGGTCCAACAGATGGATTTTTACTTTGTAAAATTACATTTCCCTGCCTCACTTAGGATTCCATTTTAGTGGCAGCAATGCAACTTTTTAAAGTGGCTCCTTCCTTCATGGTGCTCATGAGACTATGTAGTAAACTCTGACCTGGTGTTCTGCAGATGTGGCATTCTACTCCTAAATTCATTATCTAACACCTCCCTGTGGCTTTATATAATTTTAAAATATCTCAGAACTAAACAGGAATAGAACAGGCTGAAGTGTAGGAGGCCTTTGGCTGAACAACTCTCGCCAAAAATAGAAAGGCAAGACAAGCACAATGTTCCTTGCTTGCAACGTTTCCAAATATATTTTAAAAAGGCCCAAACCCTTGACACCTTTGCCTAGATGCTTGTCTCAGTCTCTTCTCAGCAGTGTTTGTTGCTGTTGGTGAAACCACCATACACCCACAGTATGATCCCATCCAACTTTCAGGAACATCTGATGGGTGGGATGGGATCTGTGCCAATGGAACACAAAGTTACTTTAACAGTGTGTGGCTGTAGTGCCAGGATGGTAGGCAGCTACAAGACAACTCTGGCATAGGTTAGAGGACTTAGAGGGTGGAGATTGGAGTGTGGTTGGGGGTGGGCAAGGCGGTGGTCACCCTACACCAGATTCTATTCATGAAATCTGGACTGGATCCATCCTTTGCCTTGATGTAATGTTGCACCAGGTCAAAACAACAATGGTGTTGATAGCAGCCGATCTGTCACCAGCTGGAGGCACTGGGTTGACTACGGGAGATTGTACTCTCAACAGGAGTTGGTGAATTGATCTGAAGCAAGAAGAAAAAGAAAAGCACCATTTCCCAGTTACTCACCAAGCTCCATGGAGAACAGTTAAAGCTGTTACCTATTCTGCATTGTTATTCTGTCCCTCCTGTCTCTCCTCCAGTGATCCTACAGAAGAACACAGGAAACTTTCTGCTGATGAGTCAAATGATGAGTCAACCTAGCTCAATATTGTCTATCTTGACTATCAGCTGCTCTGTAGGGTATCACACAGGAGTGTTTCCAATCCCTACCTGGAGATGCCAGAGATCAAACCTGGGACTTATTGCATGTGTGCACTCTACTACTGAGTGACAGCTTCCTTCCCAAGCAAAACACAGGACTGCATTATTGCTCCCTGGGTCTCTGCAATCTGGTATCACTTTGCTTATTGCTCCAGTTTCCACTTTGGCTGAAGCAAAAGAGATGACTTAAATGTGCCCAGTCACTTTGCTTAGTGTGCTGAAGAAAATCACACAAGGGGTATATGCATTTCACCTGGAATGATCTGTTGCCACCCCCCGCCCTTGATTAGTGCTCTACCTCTCTCTCTCTCTCTCTCTCTCTCTCTCTCTCTCTCTCTCTCTCTGTGATGTGTAAGCTTGGACTGCTAATTCATCTACCTGAAGCATTAAAAAATATGCTGCAGCTTGTACAGTACTGTAAATCACTATTTCCTACACACAGATCATCTCCATGAAGGAAAACAAAGGAGATAATTTGCATGGAGGAAACATGTGAAGTGTCCTTATTCCAAGCTGCTTGTTCATCCAAGGGAAAAGAGCTAATCTTTGCCTGCTTTACTGCCGTGCAGGCAGACCTTCAGGGAATTCTGGGAAATGGTAGGACTGTGCATGCCTTCTATATTGCTATCCCTCCCCACCCTAAAATGTTTGGTCAATTTCCTGGAACTCCAAAGTCTGAGTAACAACTAGAGGGGAAGAAACTAGACAAGAAGCATACATTGACTTTCCATTTTCTGTAAGAGCCCATTGCAGTGCCTGTGCCTTAGGCGCCATTGTCTCTCAGTCTAACCTTCCGCACAGGGTTATTGTGAGGATAAAATGGGGATTTGTTGCAGGAAGTTTGAGCAGTGTGTATCTATTTTCCTTTAAAAAAAAAAACCTAGTTCCCTATAAAGGAACATAAAATGTTCTTCAGTGAATTCATATTATAAAACATTATATGCATGTGTCTGAACACAGGCACGAGTTAGCCTATTTTTCCAGGCACAAATGTTTGCTCTAATATATGCCAGATTAATAGGGCCTGAAAATCTTATACAGATACACAGAATAGTTTCTGCAAGGATGCGCTATCTCTTTCATGATGCAAGGGTGACCTGATTTCAAGAAAAGTGCCAACTACTGATTCAGCAACATGAAATCTGTGTTCTTCCAAAGAGGGTTTCCCACAGAGATCTGACAAGCCAGTCATGCTTTCCCCACCAACATTCAAAGTGGAGGCCATCATTCCGTTTTGTGAGCCAAAGGCTCTGGGGAACCAAATGATTTTCATTATTTCCATAGCAATGGTTCTGGGTAGAAAATGCCACATTAATGTATGACCCTCTATCCACTGCAAAGACATTATTTAAAAATGCAACCCTTCAGCTCCTTTCAAGATGGTTACCACCTTCTCAGATGGTTTAAAACTGAACTTGTGAAATGAGGGAGTCTCCTTTTCTGTCCACAAGAAGAGGGAGAAAAAAGGATGTTGCTAGCAACTGTGTGTAACTAATCAGGAAATGGAGTGGGTCTTGAGAGCCAGTGTGGTGTAGTGGTTAAGAGCGATAGACTCGTAATCTGGGGAACCAGGTTCACGTCTCCGCTCCTCCACATGCAGCTGCTGGGTGACCTTGGGCCAGTCACACTTCTTTGAAGTCTCTTAGCCTCATTCACCTCACAGAGTGTTTGTTGTGGGGGAGGAAGGGAAAGGAGAATGTTAGCCGCTTTGAGACTCCTGAAGGGAGTGAAAGGCGGGATATCAAGTCCAAACTCTCCTTCTTCTTCTTCTTCTTGCTTCAGTGCCATGCACTGGCCAGGGGTGGCTTTGTGTGTGGCTGCATGTGTGACTGTTTATCGTGAAGAATCAGTTCTGTTTGGTTAAGCTCATGTTGATTATCTATAGATACAGAATGCAGTGCTAAGATACAGCTGAGACAGGTGGTGCTATAGCAGGATCTACACTGGCATAATCTTCCTGAGATGGATGTGCTCCCCCAGCAATCTTTTTTTTTTTTTTTTAGCATAAGAATATCATTTAGGGGGAACTCCGGTTCTCCCACAGGCTCCCCACCAGTCATGATAGGGGTGTTCACATGTTACAGCCAATGAGGGTACAGTATGTGTGTGTGCCTGCATACACAATTAGTTGAGTTGTAATGTAATGTTCATCAAGTGTACCATCAGTGGGCCTGTGTATACAAATTGCTAAACTGTACAAATGAGCAAGTGTACACTCCCCCCCCCCCACACGCTTGTGTTCGGTGTAATGTGTGATGATCCCTAAACAAGGTCCCCAAATGACATTTATTGAAAAAGCATAAAGCAGCGTTTGGCAATGGCAAAGCACTGAAATGATGCTGCTTCACTTGTCTCCTATCTCTGTTTCACACAGTGTGCAAGCAGCCTGCCAGGAACTGCCCACAGTGAGTTCTCCAGTCCCGGCTTCCATAGCCTAGTTCTTGGGAAGCTTATATCTACAGGTTTTCTGGGAGAAGGGTTTCAGTCCTCTTGCAGTAGGCGTGCTTCCAACAGACAGTGTTTAGAACAATGTCTTTGTATTTGAAGCAAGCATTTTTCAAGGAAGGAGAAGGGTGGATGGGGTGAATAAACAAGAAAAAATGGGCGTGAGAAGAGTCAGTCACAGGAGGTCATGATGACTCTGGCTGATTATTCATTGGAAAGAGGACTGCAACTTTTGGGAAATGTGGGTTTGGGTCCTATTTCTAATAAATATTGATACATACTGGTATCTATACAATGCAGAGGTTATCTTTTTCTTCTTTGTTTCCTACTAGCATATATAAATGTATGAAGCTACCTTAAACCAAATCTGCCCACAAGTTAATTTAGTGCTGTATTGTTGCATCCTTAACTGGCAGTGACTGTCCATTATTTCAGGAAGAAGCTTTTATTACATCTGCCTCTAGAAGGTGTCTTCCTTCCTTCCTTATTGTGGAAATGCATGGAGATTCAATCTGGGGCCTTTTGCATGCAGTACAGCTCCCGTACTAGTTCCAAGTTTGCCTTATCTGACAGAAGTGGCTAGGAATAAGGTGGCAAGCGAGGATGGACTCTTGTACCTGGAGTCCCCAACACTGTGCCGTTGAGCATCATGGCACCCACAGATACTCTGTAGCCCCTCTAAATTGTTTATTTAAAGTGTTTGGGGTTTGTTTTTGTTATTGGGGTGGTGGTTTCCTGCTGTTTTTTGGGTGGGATTGCCTTCTTTCTTATTTGTGTTTTTGTATGGTGTTCTGAGCATCATTGGTTGTTATTGCAGTGCCCACAACTTTTTTTTAGATTTCCAAATGTGTTCCTTGGCCCTCAAAACATTGGGGAACCTTGCCCTAGACCATCTAATAGGTACATAGAAAAGAGAATTTTAGCAAATGCAGACTTTTTAAAATTTGTTCATTTGGTCAGACGCTTTTGCTCAGTGATGCACCCCTGGCAGTCAGACCCATTTCAACCAAAAGACAGACTCCTGTTGAAGCCTAGGTGTTCATGCATGAGAATCCACACCTGCCAACATCTGCTCTTCTGTATAATTATTAAAAATACAGGAACCCTGTCCTGTATATTTATATCTGATCAGCATATCTAGAAGCCAATGCAAAATGCTGTCTCATACATTTTGTAACTTGAAGATTGCAATCACTGCAATGCCTACAACCAAAATCAGTATTCAGGATAGCACAAAGGAATATGATTGTTCTGCTCCTTCAATAACTTTCTATAAAAGTCACTGAGGAAAATAACAGAAAGGGCATTCGTAACTTACAATACCAAGAGCAGACTCATATTCACCTCTTTGGCATCAAACCGCTTAATAAATAACTGCAATTCACCCTTCACCAGCAAGACTTAAACTCAGCAGGAGCCTTTGAAATACTGTTTAAAGTTGGTATGTAAGATAAGGGAAAGACCCTGTGCTCCTTAGATCTTATTTTAAGGCTTCAGCTCAAGAACTTATATCTTACCTGGGTGGAATGAATCTTGCCCAACAGAGTAGTGTTGTTCTATTTCACTGGTGAGCAGAATACAGAACAGGCATCACACATACATGAAGATAAATATAACACACCAGGTTAGCGTAATCAAGAGCAGTTAATAACAACTCCTAGGATTTGTTTTTAGTGATTTTTTAAAACAATGCTTCATACAAAGAAATATGTTTGTATGTGCACATCTAAAGGAATTACAGTCATACTTCTTGTTATGTTTGCTTCAGGTTAAGTCTTTTCAGGTTGCGTCCTGCGGCGACCCAGAAGTACCGGAAAGGGTTACAGTGGTACCTCTGGATACGAACGGGATCTGTTCCGGATCCCCGTTCTCATCCTGAAGCAAACGCAACCCGCTTCTGCGTGTCTGCGCGTGCGTGGGTCGCGATTTTCTCTTCCGGCATGCGCGTGACGTCATTTTGACCGTCTGCACATGTGCAAGTGGTGAAACCCGGAAGTACTTCCAGGTCGCTGCGGAGCACAACCTGAAAGTGCTCAATCTGAAGCATATTTAACCTGAGGTATGACTACTTCTGGGTTTTGCCGCTCGGGCATGTGCAGACGCACAAAATGACATCAAGCACATGCGCAGAAGCGACGAATTGAGACCCGTGTGTGCACAGACGCGGGTTGTGTTCCTTTCAGGTTGCGAACAGATCCCGTTCGCAACCAGAGGTACCACTGTAATCCCAATACAATAATAGCCCTGTTCTCAGAATGCATGAATGGACCAGTGGGGCTGTGCGCATTAGCCCAACCCTCCACAATATGCCTGTCTGGTGGTGAGACCAGCATGTGCAGCCCAGCATTCCCTTGACCCATTCTCTGCCAATGCCTGAACGGAGCTACTGCATTTGCATTTGGTCCAGTTTATCCGCCAGTATTTTACAACATCCTAACTTTTCATACATTTGGTGTATTTAATGATGAATTGGTATTTTGAGGGCTACAAACCACCCGCCCTCTGTTTTCCCTACTTTCAAAGTCTATATCAATTGCTTTGCAAAGTTATGTAGTTATTTATTTGGACTGAGACTCCTGTCATCCACAGGTGCAGTAGGCAGCCGATTTATGCCACTGTTAAAAGCATAACACTGCTGAAAACACTCCTCCGAGAGGGTTACAGCTCAGGGCAGAGTGTGCATGCTTTGCATGTAGAAGATCCCAGGTTCATTCCATGGTGTCTTCAGTTAACAAGATCAGGCAGCAGGTGATGTGAAAGGCTCTCTGCCTGAGCCACCACCAGTCAAAGCAGATATACTGGCCAGTAGCAAGTAGGCTAGATTAAATTTCCCTACCCACTGGGTGGCGCTGTGGGTTAAACCACAGAGCCTAGGACTTGCTAATCAGAAGGTCGGCGGTTCGAATCCCCGCAACGGGGTGAGCTCCTGTTGCTCAGTCCCTGCTCCTGCCAACCTAGCAGTTTGAAAGCACGTCAAAGTGCAAGTAGATAAATAGGTACCATTCCGGCGGGAAGGTAAACAGGGTTTCCGTGCGCTGCTCTGGTTCGCCAGAAGTGGCTTAGTCACGCTGGCCACATGACCCGGCTCCCTTGGCCAATAAAGCGAGATGAGCGCCGCAACCCCAGAGTCGGCCACGACTGGACCTAATGGTCAGGGGTCCCTTTACCTTTACCTTTACCCACTCTTGAGGTACCATCCACAGCCTTTGATTTATGCCTGGTGTGCACACCTTGGTGAATGCTGGACAATGGGGGTCAGGTGTGCCTGCTGAGCCCAGGGTATATTGCCTGCGTATAGATTTAATTTAAAACACTGGAAGCTAGTGTTACCTTGCAGTCTGGCAGCAAGGCCTGTAATATCTTAGTCCTGTGAAAGTAAAGAGGGCATTTTCACCTAGCACTGATGGCAGGATTATATCCAAAATTATGATTCCCAGCTTTTTCCATGGGAAAGGATGCCAAACACTGTGAATACTGAAATAAAAGGATTTGATTTTAAAGTTGTGTTTTTCTGCCATCAAAACAGAGACATACAATGTTCTAAAGTAATCCAGTTACCGTGACTATTTTGGGAATGTGAGAAAAGGATAAAGGTCTTGCACCTGATCTTTTCTCACTGGCCTATTTGCATACTATTCTTTATCTGGAAGTGGAAAATGTTTCTTGGCAAGTAAAGGTATCAAATTAAAATAGCAAACAGTATGACCTGTCCTGCTAATATTTCCCCCAGCAATGTGAGCCCGGTTGATAGATATTTATGGCTGCTGTGAAATTATCCCCAAAGATATACGGTTGTTGTTTACACATATTGATTATATGTACCTGAACTGATTTTGGATGAGAATTCCCAAATCACTCTTTGGGCTGTAATTATAATTATGGAGCAATCATTTCGCAATCTGGTAAGGAAGATCTTATGGGTAATGAGTACAAGATTTTCATAATTTCAAATAAATAGGATAAAAATGGTTGACTTATAGCAGATGAAAAATGGGAAATGGTGTTTCATACAAGCACAGTGACCCTACAACTGCGTATCACAATAGGAACCACCTTATTTGCTACTTTTAACGCCCCACCCTGCCAGATGGCCAGCAACATCCCTCAATCTATCTATACCTTATCATTTAATGATTCTTTTTAATTAAAAAAACTGCATTTAATAAATGCCACCAGGAGCCACCTTGCTCCATCATTCTACCTGCTATAAGAGTTTCTAGCAGACTTTCCTTCCTCTTCACTATTTCTATAACAGTGAGTAGGGAGTATTCCAACGGAAAGAGAAACTGAACCAGAAATGACTGGTGTTCATTCATTGCATATCTGGAATGGAAACCAATCCAGCAAACATGATGAGTGTTCGCTGCTGTTGTTTTCAGTCTGCAAATGATATTTGATGGATTATTCCTCCTCCTTTTGCATTTCCATTTCCTTTGCGCTGAAATGAATGGTCTTTGCATTGAAATGAATAGTGTGGAATAATGTAATGGTAACATCATTAATTATATAACATTCAGCAGACAGTGAGACAAATAACTTCGTTTTTGTCGAAAGTGAAACTGCAGTGGCATGGAAACAGTGCTGCATGCAATTAACACGGGCCAGAATGGAAATGGGTGCCATCTTAACATCCCTAGCAATGAGTGTTTGTTCAAGGACTTCCTACCTGCCACTGTAGAGCCTGCATCCTGCTAGAGGAAGCAGAGACCCCTGAGTGCTGGCAATCAGCAGTGACAGATTGCTTCCTGAGTCCTTCTAGCTAACTAAATGGCAGTGGGAAGGGGCATTAGGGATTGGGTTGATGGATTAAGGCTGGGGTTGGCCTTCATACTATCCCTGTATAATTCAGGAATATACCACACTATAGTATCTACAGCACTGTATTGCTAAGGCTGCAGACAATCATTCCTTTGTCAGGCTTGTTAGAGTCTCAGGGTAGTTAGCTGATGTGTCTTCAATGGGAGCACGGGGGAGGGGGGAAACGCCATGGTACATCTGTAGCAGCAAAAACGGATGCTGACATTTGCCACAGCTGCAATAAAACCTGTCTCTCCTGTATTGGTCTCTACAGTCACAGCAGGTGCTGTAACTCTCCAATGGTTTGACTTTATTCCCAAATACGCATTCTTTCATGTCTCCCAACACAGACTGATGCCAACATTACTCTTGCTATAGTGTTCCCAGTTTCACTGTTCCCCAATACTGCAGAGTATTGTGCAGAAAGTCCAGGAAAAAGCCTGGGTGCCTGGAGTCTCAGGGTACCTACATACCATACCCCCCAAAAATCCTGGGAACTAAATTTTGCTAAGGGTGCTGGGAATTGTAGCTCTGTGATGAGTCAATTATAGTTCCCAGGATTTTTGGGTGGTGGTGCAGCTATTGTTGTAAGTAAATGCAATACAGGACCCATAACCTGGGATCTTCGATCTGTTCAACAAGCAGCAGAACACAGATCCAGAGACTCCTGGTATGTTGGACTGTGACGCATGAATGGAAGAATTTTCATGATCTGATCCTCTGTAGGTTACATCATTCAAATCCACCTTTTCTCTTGTTGATAGCCTCCAAAGCATCCAGCACTACTGATGGGAAGATGAAACTGAACTTAGCAAAACACTGAGAACCTAGTGTTGCGCTGTTCCATATTCTCAATTACACAAATGGAACAGATGTCATTTAGACTTGCCCAGAGGTTGCTGTGTTGCTGAACCAGGGCTATGGATGTAATCTTATTATTGCACTACCAGCACTTTGTGCTTCACATGCCTTTTGTCTCTTATAGTTCGCAAATGCCTCTCAGCATTATATTGTTAAATGTCTCCCATTAGACCTATTAGCATGTTTTTCAATTGAATTAAATATTGATTGTCAATTTGTTACATGGAAATGCAACAAATGGTGGGGCAGGGAGGGGAGTACAAATAAAGTGAAGAACGTGGTGTACCTTCTTAATGAATTGGCCCTAAGTCCTACATTACAGACACTGGTGTTTAATGCATTGCTTGCTATTGCAACGTTCCTGGAACTCTGCAGGATGTGTTCTGTAATGAGCCTATCTGACAAACAGAACTCCTGTTTCAGATATACTGAGCAGCCTGATAATAGTACATATACAGAAAAATGGTTGTCTTCCACAATGGCAATCAAAATTCCTTATGTTAGTATATCCCTTCTGCAGATTTTTTTCTCCTCTTTTCCATTTGTTTCATCCTTTTCAATCCCCGTTGTTCAACACATATCTCCAGTAAAAGCATAGACGCTATACATCTATTAAACTGTGGTTTACTCCTAGGCTGAATGGGAAATGGAAATGTGAAATCTAAAACTATTGGTAGGTAGCAGGGCAAGTAGAAGTTCATACCCTCCAACATTCTTCATATGAATATAGGGACATTTATCACTCTCCCACAAACTGACCCCCTCTTTGTTGTTGTCCCCGCCCCCCAACCACAGAGCATTTGCAGATGCATAAAGCATTTTTTTAAAAAAAAATCATGACTCCTTGTTCTCCGTTCCGCTCCTGTTCCTTCCTGCCCAGAGCGGCCCTGCCTTCTGCCTGCACCTCACATGGGACATCACATGGGGCTGGGCCTTGGTGGCCGCAGCCTCTCCTCCTTCTCGCGCACTCTCCACCAGCCGCTACCAGCTGCCTAAGAGGGGAGGCCAGCCGTATTGGCCATGGAGAGGCCATGGAAGGGCAACAGGATGCTCCCTTGGAGCTGCCGCCACCACTGCCATCGCTTGGGACAAGTACTGACTCCTCTCCCTCCCCAAGCTCAGCAGTGGTGCCACTGGCAGGGAAAGAGGGGCATTCTGGGATCAAATCAGAAGCCATGATGGCCTTTGTAATTCTGGGACTGTCTCTGGAAAATTGGGACACTTGGAGAGTATGGATTTTATTCTGGATGCTGTAGCAATCCGTTGAGTCTGCCACCTGCCCATGACTATTCATCAATGAATAGTTAAGTGATTTGGGCTTGACAAATCAAGCTGTTTTATCCCTAAATTAGAAAATAGCTCAGGTTCATTTTCCTGAGCACAATTCCCAGTTCATACCTCCATTGTACTATCAATAATGCCATTGTGAGTGCAAAAGGATCCAAATGTCTTTCCCCCATCAACTGTTCCCTTCCCTTTCTGAAAATACACTTGCTCATTTCAAGGCAGAAGCTTCTTTGTGAGGCCTTCCTTCCTGGCACCTTGAAGATGATGGGGAACTTGAGGCCTGCTGCTTTCTAGGACTACTGAGCCTATTTTGTCAGGCATCCTTTAAACTATCTGTTCTAGGCCTTCTTGAGACTGTGGATGTCAAGCACTCTGGGACATGTAACTCCCAAGTTCACCAGTGCCTGGACCACTGCTGCAGCCATTTTTTAAGCACCAGGAAAGATTAGGTTGCACCATTTCATACTACAATTCGATCTGGAGAACAGTTTATGAGAGAATTGAGAGAATCAACATTCTGAGCTGGAGAAAGTTGCATTCAGAATTTGTGTTTTTGTTTTGTTTTAATGACACCAACAATCTGAACCACAAACTCATGTGGGTGGAGCATGGGCAGTCCCAGGACAACCAGCAACATTAAGTGCTTCAAATGGCAGGGTGCACTAACAGTCAGACCAGGATAACATCCACAGACATGATATTGCCAGCATATGAAAGAACATTGCTATATATATTTAAGATCGTGGAAAGCATGAAAAAGGCAGTTTATACAAAATCTGAAATTTGGGAGAGGTCAGATTGTCTCTTCTCTGTAATCACCATCTTCAGACTTTATTTGATCTCTGGTTTGTATTAAGCAGTGCGAGAGCAAAATTCACAGTTATGGGGTGAATGGTTCATTAATCATGCCAAGAATTGTTTTCTACTAAATGTGAGGCATAAAGTGAATTCTGGAAAGGTCAGTTAGCTTAATATAGGATATATGAATGTGATCAGATGTTCGTAAGAGTCAATCACATCCTGCGGTGGCTGAGGTTAAGATAAGTCAAATTCAGCCTTTGGAGTAAGTGGCTTCTTTTTTATGCATCTAAAGAGAGAAGAACAGGTGACAATGTATTGGATTACTAATAATATTTCCACACCTAAAAAGATTTATTTGCAGGGTATGTGTGTGTGAGAACACACATTTGTTTTTGCATCATTATCAAGGTTACAATGTTTGGCAGTGCAACATCTGGGTACAACCTATATGCTCAGTAAAGAGAGACTGTAGCATAGTTTGGTCATAAGGTAAATACATATATGTATTCATAGAATAATGAAATTATATAATTGTAGAGTTGGAAGGGAGCCACAAGGGCCATCTAGTTCAACCCCCTTCAATGCAGCTGTCTCAACATGTAGTTCCCCCTCTAATTTGAAACCATACCAGACCCTGCTTAGCTTTGCAGATGTTCTATTTTGATTTATGAGTAGACTTTGTGACGTTTTTACTCTAGGTTGAACAAACCTATGATAACATGGAGGAAAGTAACTAGCTTTTTTGTTTAACTGTGTGAATACTTTAGGTGAAACTAATACTCCTCACAGGATCAATGGTGTGATAATGTTTGTCTCAGTTGTTAGACTAGATGGTTGCTGTCATCTCTAATCGTTTCCTTAACATATTATAACATACTAATGCTAATGACTAGATCAGATTAGTTCTTGGAATACAGGAATGTAGCTGTTTAAAACCATGCATTTGCAGATGTATGAAGGAGCAGTATAATTTACGAGAATATTATAAGGAGCTGGTCTTATAATTTATTAAAGTCAAAACACCTAACTAGCTATGATGGGGGCTTTTTGGCCTTGACCTATCTTGGAATGAAATAAATGTTGCAGTATTCATTTTGCTATCAAGCCACTGGGTTATGTAATGCATTATATTATTTGACTACAATAAAGTATATTTTTATGGATGTAGGCACGTGCTTATACAAAGAATAGTAACCTGCTTACCATTTTTAGAATCTGAAAAAGGGTACATACAATGATGCTAAATTAGACAGAATTAAATGGGCTTATTTTTAGGCACCTTAGCACATACAGTGGTATCTCGGGTTACATATGCTTTAGGTTACATACGCTTCAGGTTACAGACTCTGTTAACCCAGAAATAGTGCTTCAGGTTAAGAACTTTGCTTCAGGATAAGAACAGAAATCGGGCTCTGGCGGCGGGCGGCAGCAGGAGGCCCCATTAGCTAAAGTGGTGCTTCAGGTTAAGAACAGTTTCAGGTTAAGTACGGACCTCCGGAACGAATTAAGTACTTAACCCAAGGTGCCACTGTATTGATTTCATTTTGCTTTTCTTTCCAAGTTTACCACTTTAGCACATATTAATTTCATTTTGCTTTGTTTTTTTCAAGTTTACCATGTTGTGATACAGAATAATGAAATACAAAATGGGCATGCAAGCAAATATTGTATGTATTTGAATTCAGACAAGTAAACCATATGCTTAGCTTTCTCAAATAAATAAATAAAAGAAGCAAAGAATACTCAGAATCTTCAGTAAAGATTCTTACAGTTTTAAAATTAGATTAAGCTCAAAGTTGTAGGCAACTACAAAGAGAAACATCAAAACTCTATTTTCATTCCATGATATAGCTTGTATCAGACACAGAATGTTTGTTTCTTAAAGTCAGATTTTTTATGCATTTTTATAAACATTGCATTCAAAAATCGATGGTCAGAAAAGTTGGTTCTGGCAAAGTGTAGTACTTTGAAGCATAATATGCTGTTGAAATTTAAACTGCGATGTTTCTTGCAGTAGCTCTATTTCTGTCACATTTCCACCATTCTCCCCTTAGCATAATCCCTAAGGATAGGTAAAGAGAGTGCCTGGAACATCATACGATAAATGAGTGAAGATAGCAGAGTCAAATTTATGCATTTTAAGGGTACATCTTTAGCAATTTTTGAAATGCGTGCATCTGTTCAAAGGTTCATGTATTTAACGTCACAAGTAGATACGAAGAGCACACTGTGATGGAAACAAGAATGTCAGTATATAATTGGCAATGTCTTGTAGCACAGATTGTCAAGTGTACTGGGTGTCTTGTTAAATCAAGTCATATGCTGATATCAAATTAATCAAAACATTGGCAGGTCATAAGAGTTTAATTCAAACTGAGCTTGGAAACTCTGGCAGTGGTCACATGTGGTCACACTGGAAACACTGCACAATGTTCTCTGAACAGAGAAAAAAAGTTGCAGTAGAATTGCAGGCATCATTCTGATCCACAATCCAATTAAGCTGAAGTACTTTAAGGCAGTTTAGTTCAGCTAAAGTCAATAGAGCAAAGTCAGCTCACGTTCTATTAAATGCAGTTTAGCTGCGATGTAGATGGGCTATAACACTAATAAAATAATGTGTTTTTCAGATTCTCTGTTCATTCATTAAAATCTCCATACTGAAGTATAAGCTGTACACCAATGATACATTTCATGTCTTTGAGATATATAGAAAAACAGTTTATTTTTAAAGCAGAAATCTTGGTAACTACAAAATGTTAAACCATAATATTTAATTGGTCAAAAGTGTATATGCTGGAAGCCACATGGCCGGGGAAACCCAGCCAGATGGGCAGGGTATAAATAAAATTATCATCATTGCATATTTTGTTTGTGGGCTTCACATCAATATCTGGTGAACCACTGTGGAAACAGAATGCTGGACTAAGCAAGCCCTTGGTTTCACCCAAAAGGTTCTTCTGTTGCTCTTCTGGTATCCTTCTAATGAAGTTTGCTATCTGGGATCCTGTAAATGAAGACCATGATTACTTTGTATATTACTTCGTAAAAGGACCGAATATGTCTAACAAAACATAAAGTGGATCAACACATTCAGTGCTTGGGATCACATACTCTCTCATAAAAGCAAAAGTACACTGGCATTTTCCAGTTTACTGTACAGTAACAGATTCTGCTTTAAAAACCCTGTCCTTCCAGATTTGCAGAGTGAGTTGCTAAAAGCTTCAGAAGGCACTTTGTTGGTGCATAGCTCACAGCCTGGACTTTTTAATCCCATTCATTGATTATGGGGAACTTGATGCAACTGATCACAGCAGCTCACTCTGGCTGAAGATCTATTATTTTATTTTAAGCACTGTGTGTACAGTGCACAACACTTAAAACAACAGATTTAAGAAAAAATAACACAGCATGCAACCACCAATGTAACATTTTAATTTTGTTTTTTAAAAAATTGAACTGTTGTCTCATGGAGTATCCAGATTCTTTATAAGTCAGCCAATGATGCAGTCCAGTTTATAAATGAATGAACAGCAGCAACAACAAAAAACCACTGTGCTGAATAAGAAAAGAGCTAGCTATACAAAAACATGTTGTTATAAAATGTTGAGATAACTTATTTTAAATAATATGCAAATAAAAGGTTAAGCATATGGGCACAAATCATCACAAAATTATTTGAAGGGGATTTAAGTAGCCAATACCACTTCATTATGCTGATTGATTTAATTCAGAAAAACTCTCAGGTTGTATTCATTAGTAGGTTGTCATATCAAAGCCACCTCTTCGCACAGATATGAAAAATAGAGTAGGGAAAATGAACTGAGAACATAGTTTGAGGGAATGTGATGTCATCTTGTACAATGTGAATGGCACAAGCACGGAGGGTCCTATGGCGACATACAATACATTTTGTGCAAATAACTGGCATATTGGTGCTAAATTGCAACTGGAATGTACTAGCAGCAATGTGACACTGAATGCATTAGACAAATACAATCATGTAAAGATATATATACGCCAATTGTGCAACCCCAGCACAAGTACAGGCGGAGAATGTATGGAGCAATTCAGGTCAGCAGAAGCGAATTCAAGGATATGTAACCTCCAGACTTCTCTCCTGCCAGATGGAGAATTGCAAAGATGACACATCCAGTCTCCTTAGGGAAGAAGGCAAATCACCCCTAGCTGTCTCTGACAGACAATCCCCTGCGCACCCATTACATTGGCCTTGAAGGAGGCAAGGCTTCCTTTTCTCTGAGCTGGGAGATAAGCAAATCTTCTAAACTGGTGTTAACCTATGACAGTAATCTAAAGGGAACATATTTAATAATGAGCCTGCACGGTAATATTGCATAGTTATATGACATTCTCAGAGGATCAGAGAAGCGCTTTTATAGAAAAGCATAAAAAATACACATATGCATTAGGCATTCTTCTTGATTTCCCTTTTTAATCTCTCTCTCCCCCCCCCCCTTGCCTGCTCATTTCCTTGTAGGACTGCCCTCCAGCCTTCTCCCCCCACCTCTCCTTTACAAAGAAATATGATGAAAGCAGTGCAATACTTGGACATCAGGGCCATCTTATACTTAATATTTGAGCCTCATCAGATCAAGCTGACGCCACAAATTCTGTGAGCATTGCAAAGCTGACTTTGTACTTAACCAATTAGAGGAGGTTCGGAAGTGGTTCCAAGGTTTGCCCGAAAGCTGTATGACACGAATGATATTTTCAATGTTAAAGTACGAACTACCGCACAAAAGCACTTCTGAGTTTCTTTTACTTCAGTAATTATTCTCAAACCCAATATCAGACACACAAAAGTAGCAATGGCTGACATTAAAATTGTTTAATAGTACCTGCTATAGACATAGAATCCTGTTCATTTGAATGGATACATATTACTTCTAATCTTTTTGGCTAAAGGTACTTTAATGGTATGATAAATCATAAAGATTGTAATTTAGATAAGCCAAAGGTGGAGCACCAGTCTGTGCAAGTGTTGAGCTGAAAGTGGATGCACAACACCTCAGGAATCAGCTTACCCACAAACCAGCATATGATCTTCCTTAGTGGTTGTGCATAGATCTGTGTCTAAAGAACTCTGGAATACTAAGTTTCTGGGTATAGTGTTTTTTACTGCAGCCTTTATCACCAAAATGTGTGACGAAAACTTTCGAAACGGTTTCTTGCTTTCAGAGTTATTTGCTTGCTTATCTCACTACAACCCCCACCCCTAATGTATGTTTGGTTCATGTGTATTAAGGGGAAATACTCACAACCCAGCATTTCATTATATGTGGCTTGTTCATCTTTGTTGCAGTGCTAGTGTATTGTGAGCTGGACATCATGATCAAATGCATGAGCAACAAGACATGGAAACACTTCATTATCAGATTTGTATAATCACTAGGACTGGACAGTTCTGATACAATCATCAATGACTGTGGGAAACAGCTCTGTCTGTCTGTCTGTCTGTCTGTCTGTCTGTCTCTCTATCTCTCTCCCCCCCCCCCACCTCTCTTCTTTCATTTTTTTGTTTGGAATTGTTTATATTTGTATCATAGACCTACTTTTAATGTAAATGTCATTTTCCAGCACATTTTCAGTAGAAACTATTGCTAATAGAAAACTGCATTTTCCATTGCGAATCAGCAGGTTGTTTTTTTGTTCTATCTAGGCAGAGGAAAGCACTTTGTGTTAGCTTGTGCTTTCCCCCCACTTGCCTCAAAAGTCTATCTGGGTTTAGCTAGAACTGAGCTACATCAATTTGTCTCATCAGATGGTACAACCAACAGTACAGGCTGAAGACACACAAGGCTGCCACCTTTGTGAAGCTCAGTAGGTCTGGATGTAGCCAGTGCTCCACCTGAGATGGTTCACTCCACCTTCCCGCCTGATTATGTTGAGTGGTGTGCTAGCATCCTAGGGCCGGTCTGATGGCTTTGCCAAGGCATTCCTCAGATGGCTCCTTCTTCTTTGGCCTTCTTTCATAATTAAAACACACACACACAACTGTGGCATTGGTGAAACTGATCCTGATTTCATCTTGCTTTTCCTGCTTCAGAATGGAGTGGTGATCACTGGTGGTGGAAATGGATTATGGCAGATAGAAATGAGAATCTGGCTATTAACCAAGAGACACATGAGAGAAAATGGTGGGTTGCAGATTAATGTGCTTCAAATGCAACTCTGTGAGCATGCTGCTGTAATGACTGAGGGCATGGGGCACAGCATCCTGCTTCTCTGTCTCCTGGCCCCACACCTCTCCAGCCCCCTCTTCTGCCTCAACCTGAACTGTTCTCTGCCTCCGACACTTTCTGCTCACTAAACCTTGTTACACTCCCTGCGTAGGACCCTTCCTCCTCGCAGTCTGCTCGTCCTCCCTCTTTTCCCTCTGGCCACTAATTGTCATCCCATAACCAATCCGCTGGCTCTGCGATGTCTTCCCGTGGATACTCCCTTGGGGGGTTCCCAAGCTGGCACTTGCCACCACTCCTCTGCATCCAGCCAGTTGATGACATATTATGGTTGCAGGGTCCAGATTGGTTCATGTGAGGAGAGGCAGTCCTTGAGGTATTGTGGTCCTGAGCTGTTTAAGGCTTTATAGATCAAAGCCAGCCAATGAATGAGCATGGATTCTTGTTAATGGCTCAAGGCTCTGGAAGCTAACCATGGAATTGTGTATTGCTGGCAAAAGATAGAACGAAGTGTAACCATAACTAGATAGGGTAGAAATGAGATGCCCTTCAAAAGGAATATAGTAGCTAAATGCCTTACTATTTTGCAGAGAATAATGATGTGTGTTAATGACTTGCAGACTCAGCCTCACAACTTCTGTCATGTCTGGCCAATTTATTTTATTGAGATCAAACAAGCATCAAAGCTGAATGCCTGTTATTTCTAAGGCCTCAAGTACACAATTGCCCTATTCATTCTGTTACTAATAGGCTGTGTTTTATGTTTTCTCAAAGTGCTTGCAAGGTATATGGAAACTATATACTTAAAAACGTTATACTAAAAAACAAACAAAAACAATTTCTTTGCTGTATAGGGAAAAGTACATTAAAAATAATTTATGCTATATGTTCCCCCCCCCATGTGAAAATCATTTAAAATGGGCTTCATGCAACAACACAGATGTAGACTATTGAGCTTGCATTGGCAGAGAGGTGCTATTTGTATTATTTTACTAGGGCTTCATGAATGCATGTAAAATGGATGAGTCCCCTGTATTCAGCCTAATTGCCTAATAGAGGCCTCCACCTGTGAAGTCTTGACATAGCAGATGCTGTGATGAGAATCTATTAAGCTATATTGGCTGCTGAAAATCTTGGATCTGATACAATAAACAAACAATAGAAAAATAATTTTGCTTTATTGCATCCAGGTTGCTCAGCTCTCCCCAGTTTAATGGGATGCCATCAAGTACAAAGTCTCATTAAATCTAATGGTTTAATTCTGATCTCACAGAAGTTTGAATGTCATCAGCTTCTATAAAACTCTTTGCAGCAACTGTATTTTCGCAGCATGACATACAGCAACATGGGATCTAATACAATATAACTGCAATTAGACTGCCAGTTCTTTTCAAACAGCCAGAACCTCAAAACACCTGTGAAGGCAGGATTCATTTTCTGCAGAACATGTGTACGCTCATCTAGTGATAAATGTAAGGCTGTAATAAATTCCTTGCATCAATCTGCACAGATCTGCATGACGATTACCCTCTTCCTTAAAGCATACGTTTTACTAGAAAGGACCAGAAATTTCAAATAAAGTTGCTTACAGCAATGGATGTATCTCCATGATTCATTACTTGTGTGAAGAAGTGGCTAATGCGGTTCAAAGCAATTTAAATCTTACAAGAGAACACACACATACACACAAACTTCAGATTTTCAACACACACACCCCAACCCTTTACTTACTTTTATTAAACTCTACACACACTATGTTTTTAGAGCAGGGATGCTAATCAACTAAGCTTTACTCATAATAAACCCATGGAAATTAATAGGCTTAATTTAGTCATGTCTATATTTTTTATTAACCATATTTAGACATAGAACCTGAATATTCAAATGATTTTTTTTTTAAAAGAAAAACACCCTTAAAGCTTTGGTGTCCCTATCCTTGTTAACTTCTAGTTTTTATTGCATTTTAAGTTCTGGACTCATTCTTCCCAGCAGCAATTTTGCATCTTGTCATAGTGACATGAAAATGTACCATAAATAATTAGTGCTGGGATTTAAATAATACAGCAGATATGGATACAGAGATGGATATCTTTACACATAGGAAGAATTTAAGTGCATAATAATTTCCTTGGGATTTTTAGAAAATTTATTGGACATTTGTATATAAATGTGCTCTTATTAAAAATGTAGATGCAAAAATGAACCTACCTCCACCTCCACTCTTTTTTGTCCCCTTGAAAGTATAGCTTCACATGCTGTTTATGTGGGTTTTTCCTCAATGAATTTACCTTTCGGGGTGATGTCATTTTGAATAAACACTGCATTTAACACAGCGAGAGTCAGAAATTTGCAAGATTTCTTTTTATACTTGCTGGTAATATGGATCACGCTCTCTCCTTAGAAATGCAAAAAGGTACACGAGGACTAAATTATAGTCTACATTTTAGAATCAGTGACAGAGGACTGGGAAGTATGGGAAAGACATATGGTAATTGGTGATATTGACAGTGATGTGCTAAGGTCAGCCAAGTATGTATATAGAAGAAGTCCAGCTTTTCTGCTGTTCAGGAAAGAGATCTTTCTGATTCAGCTGCAGCTTGGGCCCTATATTCTCAAAGTGTGAGTGGAACCAATGCATTAGGTGGATATCAGCACTATTTGAATGATCCACTGTTTGGAATGATCCAAACAAGGGTTGTGTTCCTCTCTAGATCTGAGTCTGAGCTAGAATTCATTTCTTGCCTTTTGGGCCAGTGCCCAGAACAGCCAGGTGGATCATATTCCCAAACAAGGGCATTAGAAGGCCCAGAAGTGAGGTATCACTCCTGCTAAAATCATTTTGAATGTCTGTTTATTCCAGTCCAGAGATCATCATGGGCAGCAGTGAAAAGGTTAATACTGTGCACAAGAATCTAATTGTTTTATTTAAAAAAAAGATCACTGGTGTAATATTGTGGGGAGGGAATCCAGAAAGCTGGAGTAGGTTGAAAAAGCAGATCTGTGTTTGAAAAGCCTATCAGCACTACCTAGCCTTAGACCTTACTGTTCAGCCAGATATGGCTTAAGACTATGGGTGGAATCCAATGTAACACTAAGTGAATGTCTCGTCAGCACAAGAATTTCTGCTTGCACAGCACAATATTCTCCCCCTTTCCTGCACCCCCAAAGTTTGTTCTAGGTGCTCCCCAGCCCTCTGGAGCAGATGGGGGGGGGGCAGAGGAGAGGGGGAAAGTCCTGTTGCACAAGTAAAAACCCTTCTGCTGATGGGATAGGTTTGTTGAATATCACTCAGTGTTATCTGATGTGACTTTCTGATTAACTACATCCATAATCATTATCATTGGTCCCTGCTCAACCTACATCATTGGACTTTTACCCTTGACTTTCAACACCCTTGACTTTCAGCACTGAGACCCTGTTGGATCAACTGGTTGCTATTGCCATTACCTACAGCCACTATTGCCAGTATTTTTCTTGCCAGTATTTTTAGTTTTACCTTACAGCATCTGAAAGAGGAAGATGAAGGGAAAGAGACAAAGCAGCAGGGTAGGACACTAAGTGCCTGAACTGGATTTTTTAAAGATGCAACAATGATTTTTATGTTGACAGTGGGCAACCCAATAAGATTTCTGCATTCTTTATTTCAGTATCAAAATCCTATACAAAAATAAAGAGATTTTCCCCCTTTGTGGCAAATCTCACATCATTATTTTTTTAAAAAAAACTACTTAAAATGATATAATTTTGCAAAAAGTGGTTGAAGTCTTTGAAATGGCTGAACATCTTAATCTTATGCAGACTTAGGATGCTCTCTAAACTCACCGAAATCAATAGACTTGATTGTACCAAGCTCTGCTTAGGAAAGTCCTCTTAATCTCTTAATAGCCTTAATGAAACCCTACATGCTTTCAATTATTAACAAATTTATGGAGGCCAATGATTTGTGTTTCAGATTATACAACAGGAGCACTGTTAAAATGTTATCATGATTAAAAGATACAACTGACATGGATGTTTACAACTCACTGTATTTTCTTGTATTTAAGATATAGCCAAAAAGACAATCTTCGTTAAAGAAATATTGTTGTCAAGTAAAAGAACTTTGCATATCTAATTACGAACAGTTGTCATCCATTCCCCCCCCCCCCCAATTCAAAACATCATTTGTTTGGTCAAACCTATGTTTTCTCCAGCTTGTACCACACCACAGATGAAAATATAAAGCTACAGCCTTCCCATATACAAGACAAAGGGGGAAAAAACTAAAATGGCAAAGCAGCGTCTGATTCTTCAGACGCTGTGGGTGGAGTGAGCTGTCTGAACTGTAACAGGCACTGGATCCCAGGCGAGGTGGGTAGATGCATAGCTGTTTCTCCTCCTCTCCTGGTTTTGATCTTCCCTTCCTTTGATGAATTTAGACCCACTTCATACGCTTACAAAGAAATGCTATTAGCCATCAAAGGATTTCCATTGGTGCTGACTTAACTCTCCCATGTTGAGGAGGTGCTTTAAAAAAAAAAAAAAAGCCAGTGAAATCATGGCACAATTGTGCACAGAAACAAAATAAGCAGGATAACCAAATTATGTCTACATTTTGTTTTCAAAAGCTGATTTACAGCATTAACAGTTAGCTTAGTCCTAAACTCCCTAAGCCAGTGATGGGGAACCTTCAGACTATGGACCTAGTATGGCTATTTTGGGTGAACCACGCTTGCTTTTTTTGTGCCTGACATGATGTTTTTGAAATATCAAGTGGTATATATATATATACTTATAAATGAATGAATGAATGAATGTCTGGTGTCACTTGTCACAGTAACCCACGGAGGCTTAGCCACTTCTGAATCTGGTCCTCTGGCCAAATCCTACTCCCCAAATTGATTTCAATGGGCTTCAGTACATCTTACACTGCATAGAGAGGCCTGCATTTCAGCTTTTGAATTTTGCTTTGTTTTTCTGTGTCTGAAAACAATGAAACTATGTTTATCATTTGCAACAAAAAAAAGTATGTCCAAATTTATTAGCTAGCACTGGTTTTTTTTGGGGGGGGGTAAATGTAAAGCACAGGACACGGTAAGATAATAAATAAAATTCAATTTCAACAAATGTATTTTTCCATTTGGCCGGGATATCATCGGTGTCAGTGTTTTGCCATAAATGTGGCCATGAGAATGTAAAGGAGCCGTATCAGTTTACAGAGGAAAAATGTGCAGCTGTGCTCATTTGTTGGATGGGATATAACTGTCTTCCCTTAAGGAAGTGCTTCTGTTTTGAAGATGCTGCACTCAAAAGAGAAGAGCATTTCCCCCCAGAATGGAATAGAACAGTCTTCCCTCAGGGATATGCCTCTATTTCAAGAATGTTGCACATTCCCAGCAGTCCAGAAGCAATGCATTTTATGCATTTGCACCACCCAAAGAGTGGAATCATTGTCATACTGTGCTTGCTGGTAAGGAGTTCTACATGCATCACAGGCACATACTGGACAGTGCCATGAAATAACTGATGGCATGAAAGATCTTCCATGACTGCTAACAGCTTACATGAAACAAACACAGCGACCCTATAACCAGCACTCAATCTGTAATGATGGAACTCCTATGGACACTGAAACTGGCTAGTTTCAAGCTGAGAAGCTTCTGATACTCTGCTCTGAGACTACTCAGTTTCAGTCTCTTTCCAAATTTCCTCTTTATACAGTGCAAATTTCTCAAGTAATAGAGTACACATAGTTCCATCCTCTAAAAGCAAGGGTAGGGGAGCAAAACACAAATATGGTTAAACCTCCCCTTCCATAGCAAGATACCATCACCATGGCAGCACAGTTTTCTGTTGCCATTCATTAAATGCAGAATGGATATCATGCTATTGCTATGTAGGGCATTACATAGGACTCATGAGACATGAAATCCACAACCCCCTACCCCCGATAAAAAAAGGAACGGTTAGCTAAAGAACTGGTAGCTTGCTGTCTTTCCAGCATGCCCCAAAGCTGTCTTCAGGGCAGCTGCTCCACCTTGCATAGTGGTAGGGCTGGCCCTATGGCCATTGACCATCTGGATATGGCTTAGGGATGTCCGGACAAATGATACAGAATCTTCCTGCCTGAAAATCTGTTGCTAAAATGTTAGGCTCTTTATTTGCCTTTTAAGTCATCTTGCATAGATATACACAGAGTATTTTTCTATCCTCTTTATATCAAAATGTTGAGCAGAAAACATGAGTCATATGTATTAACAGTTACATTTTGTTCTTGGCTAATCCCACTTCTCTGCTTTAAGGAAGAAAAGATTAAGAAATGGTGGCATGTACTCAATTATCAGCAGCCATTTTAATTCCTGTACAAACATACCTAACTTTTCACACAGGAACAGAGCTAAAAGCTAACTAACTATTGACCAAAATAGTATCTGTACAACCATGCAAGGGATGGGGTGCAATTCACATTACACAATCTACCACTGTCTATATTTTATTTTTGAGGTGGAGTAATGGGCATACATAAACTCATAAGGTAAAGGTAAAGGTACCCCTGCCCGTACGGGCCAGTCTTGCCAGACTCTAGGGTTGTGTGCTCATCTCACTCTATAGGCCGGGAGCCAGCGCTGTCCGCAGACACTTCCGGGTCACGTGGCCAGCGTGACAAGCTGCATCTGGCGAGCCAGCGCAGCACACGGAACGCCGTTTACCTTCCCGCTGGTAAGCGGTCCCTATTTATCTACTTGCACCCGGGGGTGCTTTCGAACTGCTAGGTTGGCAGGCGCTGGGACCGAACGACGGGAGCGCACCCCGCCGCGGGGATTCGAACCGCCGACCATGCGATCGGCAAGTCCTAGGTGCTGAGGTTTTACCCACAGCGCCACCCGGTCTTGAGGTAAAAAAAAATTACACACTTGTTTTGGGACAGAATTCTCTTACCAATATCTTACCAAGTGATGAATTTGCACCATTGTACCCAGGCATAGAATCCCTCACTTGCCTTGTTAATTTCATCAGCTAATTTATTTCATCAGAACCTAAATCTGCCTCCTTTCCAATTCTGCCTTGGGGTTCTTTCCACCTTAACAGTACCATCATGTGTATGGGTAAATATTATATTTAATATATAAAATAAGTAGGGGAGAAAGTGTTCCATGTTATTTTCTGGGCAATATAAATCTATATTAACATACTAGCAGAACAGCAATTATTCTTCAAACATGTTGTCATTAATTTAGCTAAAGGCACTTGCTTTATTATTTATAACATATAAACATAAACAATAAAAAATATATAAAAGCCAGAATGGGTATGTTCCACTGAAACCACTGGAACAACTTAATTGTTACTGAAGGCCCATTGCCTTCAGAATGATTGCCAGCACAACTCTCTGCATGTTTACTCAGGAGTCAATTCTACTGTGGTCAGTGTGATTTATTATCCTATTAGTCACAAGAACCTTCAGCTGGAGAATGGCCATCATTTTTTTCTGTTGTTTCTGACTTGAATCCAAATGGTGATAATAAAACATGATAATTTATCAGCCTAGAAGTTAGGTCCTAGCTTTGCTCCTCACAGTGGAGGCCATCTTGGTGCTTCTTCACATACAGGGCTAAAAGTAGCCGGTGCTGTATTTTCTATGTTGCCTTCTAAACACGCCTTGGTAGCCATACATTGTGTGAAGAATGAGGAAGAGCAGTAATTAGGATAGGTGAGAGAATGTCACCTTTCTGTATTTACATTTATAATGCCCTTGCTTTTCTGCCCCATCTGCTTTCTTTTTCTTCTCATCACCTTTCTCACATTTTGTTCTCCCTGTAAGCTATTACTGGGCCTCGTTTACTTCTCCCAGCAACTGACCTTTTCACCCTCTGCTTTGCCACTCCACTCTTCCTACCTCCTTCTTTGCAAACCACTGTAGCATCTCCCTCTGTTGCTGCAGCAACCTTGCAACTTATCCAAGTCTCAGCACTGAACTTTCGTAAGCTTCATGCTTACCCAGACCACCTTCAATTACTATCGGTTTCACCCTTCACTGCCCCATCTTCCTTCATCCTTGATCAAACCTTATCTTATCCCTGTATCTTTGATCCTATATGAACACTTACAGGAGTCAATTTCACAAAATCGATGAGGCTTACTTCTGCATAAATGCATTTTTTGGCCAGGGGAAGCTCAAACGCCCATGAATTCTGTAGACTTTTCAATAAGCAATGCAATTCAGTGATCTGTATAGCACCTGGCATGCTGCTGGAACTGAATTATTGTTGAATAATAGCAAGAAGGCCTGTCCAGAAAGATATTCCCCTCCCAGGGGGCCACGTATGCCTGAAAGGGAGTTCTTAATACAGGGAAAGATGTGATTTCTGGAATCAGAGCAGTTTAAAGATAACAGCATTTATTCTTCTGTGCCATCCATCACATACTGTACATTGAGCAGCCAAATAAGGAAATAACCATTCCTTTGGAGGTCCATTTATTCTGACAGCCTCCGAATGCTGATCTAAAGTATGTGAAATAGAATCATCCTAATAAAAAATGATGTTCCTATTCCCCCTCCCCACCCTGAGCCAAGGGCTTTTCTCAGCAATTACCTTCCTAGCCCACACAGAAATACCTAATCCGCTCTCCGCGCAGCCACCCCCACCCCGCTGGATTTCCTCCCCCTCAGTAATGTATGCATCATAACCTCATGGTAATTCCCTCCTCCGTTCCCCTGGGAAGAGCTTTAAAGTCAGGAAACGCTGGAGGGATAAGCAGGCGCCTCGCTCCGCCAGGCAGGTGCTGCACCTACAGCCGAGGCCTCGCGCTGCTTCGGAGCAGGGAGTCTTCGCGCGCTCCTCCCCCCTTCCCCGCGGGAGGGGATGCGCGGGCGCGCGCGCGCGCTCCTACGCTCCCTTTCACTCCCTCCGACTCCATAGCAGCACGAGGAGGGCATCTCTCTCCGGGCGCTCGAATTCCCGCTTGCAAGTCCCACATGCAGCCCCCTCCCCAGGGCGCTCAGGGGGCCGCTTGACTTCAGATATTTTCGGCTCTGAACTCTCGTCATTTCCGCCAGTGTGAGAGAGGTGGGGGCTGCGAGGGGAGCGAGCGAGCGAGAGACAGAGAAAGAAAACGCGCGGCAAGCGTGCAGCTACGCGAGGGAACAGCTCTGGGAACAAACGCGGCGAGAGCGCGGGGCTCCCGGCGTCGCTGCCGCCGCCGCCGCTCCATTAAGCCTTGGCGCCCTCGGTGCTCGTGAGCAGCGCCGGACAACGTCCCCCAGCATCCTGGAGCGGCAGCCGCCGCCGCCGCCTCTCGCCCGCAGGTCAGAGGGGGCGGCAGGCAGGAGGCGTCGGAGCGTGCGGGAGCAGCAGCCCTCTTCTCCCGCTCCCTGCTGAGGAGGCAACATGAACTGAAAGCCCCCACAGGCGCCGATACGCACACGCGCGCGCCCGCGCGCCACACCGACCCGCTCACGCACAAGCGAGAGGAGACGAGCCGCAAGAGGAAGGCGAGGATTTTGTTTCCCCAGGCAGCCTCGCTGCTGCTTCTCCGCTCTCCGCCGTTTCGCGCCTTAACCGGCTAGAAGCTGAAATACGACCCCCCACAACCCACCCACCCAACTCTACCGCGGCTCCTAGGCCAGCCGGACCCGCCATCCGCCTTTCTTTTCGCGGTTCCTGAGGAGGAGACACCACTTCTTGCAAAGTTTTCCCCATGGCGCTCATTATGGAACCTGTCAGTAAATGGACCCCGAGCCAAGTGGTGGACTGGATGAAAGGTAAAGAGCGAGCCAGGAGCTCGGGGGTGGCGGGGGGGGGGTGGCTGGGTGCCCCCCGGCCTCCCCTCCCTCTGAGGGAACGGCGTGGCTTGCCTTCCCCTCGCATGTTTGAGAGTCGTGGGAGAGTTGAATGTTGGAAAAGCTGGCTGGGTGTCTTAAGCAGGTTCTCGACGTTAGACACACAGAGAGACTAGAGCTAGCTTTCTGGGTTTGCCATTCGTTTTTATGTTTTGCTTTTGCTTCGTATCCCCGTGGACTCGAGGCGCCGCTTGGCAGGTGCCGTTTGCTGTCTTGCGGGGCGAATTGAGGGAGGCACCCACCGCGCCTTCCCAGCCTTACCTCGCTCTTTCGTGTCGCCCTGGGCTTGGGCTGCGCTGCTCACTGCAGGCTAACTTAGGTGGCCTCCAGTGTAGCGCCCGGACATCCACTTCTGACCTCATCCGAGGCATGCAGTTGCCTCGAGCTACATCTTCCAGCCTCCCATTCATTTACGGTACTTAGTTCTTGGGCAGTTAGGATACGGACCCTCGTTCCCCCGGTTAGGCGACGAGCTGAGATTGGAGTGGCTTTAAAAACAAAACTTTTAGCAAAGATAGATTAAAAGCCGCGATCGCCAGACGGAATAGCAATTTAAAAAGCAGCAACAACCCAAGGAGGTTAATTTGGAAAAGGAAGGCTAAGGGCGTTTAATAAGCGTAATAATAATACCCTGTGGCTGTTTGTAAATATGCCTTCCACTTGGAGCACTTGGCGAAATGCGAGCCAGCGACCCAGAATGGCCAAGAGGCCATATGGAACTGTGGAGGAATGCTAAAACAATCCTGGCCATGGGGCGAGGGGCGGTGATGGAGGAGGATGACAAGGGAGATAGTGGAGAGCAGGTGCCAAGACGCAGCAGCGCCTCTTGAGGAGAGAGGCTGCAATAACAGCGCCAGCATGCTTGAGGAACACTGGCTCTGGTGTCGGCGTGACCTGGCAAGGGAGGGAGCAGCTGGGACGACAGCCCTGCATGGGCGTGTGAGACCTTGCAAAGCTGATCTCCGGGTCAGAGGGCTGGGAAGGTGGCAGCATCACATGTCATGGGAAGCATGTGCGCTGTGAAACAAAGCTACTAGAGGAAGGAGGGTGAACGGAGAACATCGCATTTCATGGTGTGCTTGCATCTCATAGAGTGACAGTCTGGTGTCCTTTTAAAATGGTACATGCAATGACTTGTACTGCTGCTCCTAAGCATTCCACTTGTTTCCCTTGAAGCCAAGCGAGGAGCACCTGAGGGGCTCCAGGCTGTCATTTAATTCTACTCCACAATAGCAGCTGAGCTGCTGTACCACTCACTTTCAGCAGCTGTCTTTTTGTCATTCCCTAGTTGCCCTATAGCCCTGCTGGCATCACTTGTGAGGTTGGAATGAGATTTCTTTTAGTCGGCTCTCTCTAGCTTTCCTCCACTAGCAATTGTCAGTCCATTGTCCACTCCTAGCATCATTTTTTATTATTATTGATAGCATTAGAAACTGACCTTTTTTTGAGGATGTGGGCTTAGATGATCAGTCCTGCTATTTACCCACTAGTTAAAGCCATTGCTTTATTTGTGGGTTGTAACTTTGAGGAAACTGACATTTTTTTATTTTTACATTGCTGATAAAATGAGAAATTGTGCCTCACCTCTTCGTTACATCCAGCTGCTGCTTGACTGAAACAGCTGAGGTCCATCTGTGGCCCACTCTTAAACACACTCTAGCTCTGTTGAATGGCTGTGAACTTAAGTCTGCTTAAACATGCATAGAATTGCACTGTAAGCTTAGTAGCCACTGTTGTCAAATGTGCTTCTATCTCTTTCAGTAGATATGCTCCCATACTTTTCAAGGAAAGCCTGTTTCAGTCAGTGCTCTTGAAATAGGCAGTTTCTTGCCATTTAGTATTTTGCTTACTCACTGTTTGGTAGTGGCTTGGCAGGGAATATATACTTAAACCTCATTGATTTCAGTGGGAGCTTTTCAGCCTGATTCAGTACATGTTTCCAGTACGTTATTTTCTCTGAAGTAATTTCCAGTTTATTAAATAGGATTTACTCTCAGGAAATGTGTGATTAGGATCACAGCCCCAAGCATGTGCTAAACTCTGGCCCATTGAAAGCAGGACAACCAGAAAGTGCTTAACTTTGGCCGTATGGTGCCCAGAGACTAGAAACTTCTCTTATCCTGCATAGTATCATAGCTCACTTAGCATTTAATTGCCCTATTTTGGTAAATGAGATCACCACATTCTGTGAGAATGAGCATTAGTACACCTGTTCTGTTTGAAACACTAAAACACTTTGCAGTTAGTTGTTTTCTTTATCAAGACCCTGGTGTGGAAGATGTAGTTTTGGTTTTTAAATAATTAATTTCCAGGTCTGCAATTTTCCATGCAGTTGCAATCTCTTATTTACTGATACATAATTCTGGGCATGTATGAAGCCCAAGAAAGATGCTTGTATTTCTCTTTCTTTTAAAATGAAAATTCTAGGTGGTTTAGATTTTTTAAAATCACGTGTAAAAAAATATTGCATCAACATTCTACACAATGTGTCTCAATAGATATAGCATTGGTTTAGCTACAGTTTCATTTTGTAACATTTCATTGAAGGCTCCAAGATGTGATAAGTATTATAAGAGGACAATTGTGTGTACAGTGGTGGTGGTGGTTTTTTGGAAGAGCAGTAATATCCTTTTTTAAAAACATCCCATGTCATTTTCCAAAAATGGAGCTTCTGAATGAAGCATTGGAAATCAACATTTCATTGTGAAATGTATCACAGAATATGAAATTTTGCCTGCTTATCCTGAGCACCCAAGGATATACTTTGAGGCTTTTAGCATAAACAGCCCACATTTTAAGATACATTGTTTATACTGGCATTGCATTTGACTATACTTATTGTCTTTCTGCTTGTTTGCCTTCCCAGTGTAAAAACAACAATATGAACATATGAATGTGGGTTACAGGAAAGGCTTTCATGTATTAGAGATAACTCCAGTTTTCATATTTATTTTATAAAATCCCAAGTATGAAAACTGGAGTTCTCTAATCCTGGCTTGTAGCGTGAATAAATCTAGCTAGTATCAAATATATCTGTGAAGCTGGTGCAATTGAATGACTGATTTATGAAGAACTGCTATGTTGTGGGCATTATTTCTCAGACTTCTTTACCTTGCTAATGCATTGCAATTTCATCCTCCTTAAAACTTGAGGCATATGGTCTTAGTTATTTAACTCTTGTAAGTATTTCCATAAATAGTTATGTAAGCCTGTTTAATAATGCTTATTAACTATATACATGGTTCCCGAAACAGGGCAATGATTTGCTGTTCAGCAAAACTGCAAAACAGTAGACAGTATTATGGTAAAATGCTTCATAAAAATGGAAGGTCTAATACTTTGACCTTATTCTATTGGAATTAATGAAGCTAGTTCATTTCATTACCATTCAGTTGATGCCTACTTAGAACATTTGGTTTCTGAATTGGTTGTGTATGTGCATATTGTGCATGCAATGCATGGGACAACATGGCCATGTTCTTTGCAACATTAAACAGATGGATTGGGAATTATCATTTGCTTTTTGCATTTTAAATGGTTGTGATTTCCCTCAAGATCCCTGGAGTGATGTTTGGGGGATTTTTTTGTTGTGGGGGTTGTTGGTGTTGGGTTTCTGGGTCTTCATTTTAGTTAAATCCTACTTAGAATTAAGTTCAGTGTGGCTTACTCAGACTGAGGTCTGAATATTTTGACTAATGAAGCAGAAGTTACAAGCCTATACTTCTAACTTTGTGTAGTACTAGTGACTGGTTTCCCTGTTTAAAAAACTGCTGTTTGTGTTTCTAAAAGAAAATCAATTAGTTATTTTCCAGTTTTTTCTTTACTGGTATATCCGCTTCACACTTAATGGACTTGGGAAGAGAAGATAATAGTAGCCCAAACTCACTTATGTGCACAAACGAGTTTTCAATAACATTAACCTGCTTGAAAGTATCCTATATTATGACTTCATTGTTTTTCCTCGCCAGAGTCTGTTTTTATGAATACCAAAAAACACACTTGCTCATTAAGAAATGTGTTTAGCTAAAATAAAATAAGCATTATTATTGCATGGGGCATGCCATTATGTGACAAAAACCTTTGGTTTTCTTTCTGTGTTTACAGCTGTAGTTTTTCTCTATTCCCACTTCCATGTACCCTGAGGCTTCTGCTAGTACTATAGATATTGAAAATATGGGGAGGAGAAGCAGAAGAACCAAATCTTACAGGAGGATTGCAGGAAAAGTTTACATATGAACAAACATTATAGAAACGTTTAATTTTTTCATTTGTAGAAACTCTGGTCTCTGTCATGGTAGATCATTTGTCTGAGAAAGGCTCACAGCTGCCAGTTCAGGTGGAAGGCAGGCTAATTGGGAGTGCTGCCACCTAGCATACCTACTCATGTGTAAATTTTGTTGCAGGATTCAAAGGTATAACTTTAGCCAGGGCATACCATTGTAATGAATTTTAATGTAGCCTTATGCCACGCAGCTTTATAATTTCCTGGCTACACAAGCTCATATAATATCAGTTATTAAAAGTTTGTTTATCTGACTAGATCTAATATGCAGCAGTGTACACTATTTGAATTCTTACAACATAAACCTTATGTGGAAAAAGCACTGTGAGATGTCCTAATATTATAAATATATTACAATAATACATAAGAATTATTTTGCGACTTCTTCTGCTGTGACATTTCTGGAATATACTGCAGGCCTTTAATGACAATGGGGACTGTTTGGGCTGTGGTGCAGTGTTTTGAGAAAGGACTGCAGATCCAGGGAGCTTCCTTTCAAGCTATTCAAGGCTTCCAGGTTGCAGCATGGAGGATCTTGCACTAAGTCCTGCAGCCCCTCTCCTACAGAGAAGAACCTCGTTTATTATTTCTAAATTGAATTGATGAGAAGGAGGAAGTGTGCTCCCTTATCTATGAGTTGCCTGCAACTCTGAGTAACCAGGTTCTGTTCATGCAGCAGAATTTCTTCTTCTTCCTATGCCCCTCCTTCATGTCCTGAAAATCTGGAGGGTCTCCTAACCTTCTGGAGCTGATTCTGAGGGTGTGTGGGTGGCTGCAGGAAGAGAGGAAGTGGAAGTCTGTTCCACGCATGCAATGGCAGCTGCATCCCTCACTCCAAAGAAAGTTTTGTCTCCTGTGTGAAGCTTGCATATAACACTCTTCTGTAATAGTGCTGTAGAATTTCCAGTTCTGATTATTTTCTGCCATTCTATGTAGGCTTCTAAATGTGACGGGATGTGGCTCAGAGTAACAAAGTATGCACACAATGTACAGGTATGTTGTAGCAGCACACACTATTTTCACAAATTCCAATGTGTGCATCAGTGCAAGCTGTGTGTACGGATTACAGTGGACCCCAATAAATTTATTGAATTGGGTTTCAGTAATTTTTCTGGATACACCCTGGCATACATTGCAACTGAATCCGTCATAAATATTGTCCTTGAATTGAGAGGCATAGCATCTTAACATATTGCTTCTGATATCAAATATAGACTTTTTTTGGGTGGGATTATATGCATATTTAATCTTCCACCCAAATTGAGGGGTGAAATTACATTGACCCATGGTGCAGTGAGGTACAGAAGGGCTCAAATGAACATTTTCTCCCTGGACTATCAGAATCTTTAAAAGAGCCTGCCTTTGTTTGTAAGGGCTGACCTTATTATGTATCTTAATAAATAAATCAAGCCAGGTATTTAATGTCTTGCTCTCATGTTATTCAATATTGAATGCATGAAGAACATGACAGTAGGGAATGTAATGATGGAAATGTCAACATTTGGCCTGAAGCAATAAGAAAACATGGATGAATGACTCCAGACTATTTTATAACACTTTGTAATTTATAATTAACATAGGTGTGATGCTTATTTCCTACATATGAATGGCTGGGGAGTAACTTTCATAAATTTTAAGTATTGTGCCATCATAAATCTAGCAAGAGCACTGGTACTTGTCTCCTCCCCTCCAATCTTTCCTATTTTTGATTTTAGGATTAAGTTATTGGACTAGATGGACTAACAATTAACTGAAATATGTGCTTATCACTATGCTGTTTTGTGATACAAGAGATTTGAAACTGCTGATACCCAACCTTGAAATATTATTTGATTGAGCTATGGAGGAGGGTAAGGTATTAATAGTCTCCCAGAGAAACCACCTGTTGCTGAAATAGTTTTGCAGCTGATATCTCGTGTTGTGGAAATTACTTGAGTGCCAGTATATTACTGCAAAGTGGTTCTACACAGCTATCAAACATGTATATTGAAGGTACATGACAACATGAGTGGAAGTTAACATGATAGGGAGGACAGTTTGGATAATGATAATTGTATGTGGAAGTGATGCCCTTGACAGATGTGAGCTATGTGTATGTCATTCATCAGTGTAGTTATGGAGTAACTGAGAGAGCTTCAAATCATTTTCTAAAGTCTGATAAGTTATACATTCTGTTTTGAAGTGATGATTAAATGCATATTGTCAGGAATTATTTAGATTATTGTTTAATTTTTTGTGTGTGTTCATTTTCTGTAAAATGAATATAGATCACAAGTGATATTCTTCATATTACTAAGAAAGGATATTAGCATATTTTTAGATATACTTAATAGAAAAAGTGTATTTGAACTGTTCTTGCAATTAGCAAATTGTAATTTTCAGGTAACAAAAAAACAGGATCAATTCAGCTATTGCATTGCTTTATAGTAGTTATTTTTCCAAAGCAATCTGGGTTTACTGTGTTTTCCTAGCTATCCACTGATCCAGTCCTTCACCTGAATTAATCCACCTTTGAGCTAGCTGAAATAGTAGTCTCTGTTGTGGTTGTGTAGTTTGGAGCAGAAAAAATGGGGAGAGGAGCAATGGCATTTGGCATTTGACTCTCAGAAAGAAGTGATCTGGCAGGCTTGGAAAATTGGCCTTAGGAAAGGGGCCTTCCTCCTTAACAGAACCTTGGAGGATAGTGGAAAGAGAACATGACTCTAGCTGCCAGTTGGCTCTCAACAAAATGATCTGTGGAGAAGAGACTTAAGGAGGTGTGATTTGGCATTTGCAGTGATAATTTGTTCTTCCAATGACTATCAGTCGAGCTGAGAAAGAACAGGAATATCGTTCGTAAATATGTTGTCTTTTCACAGTATTATCCTGTGTGGTTATTGTTTGTTATGTCTTCCATAAACCTAGTCCATTGATTGGGCCTACAAATAAAACAAACACATGAGATTTATTATAAGCTTCAAATAGCCCCAATCAGGTTTCGGTTTTGTTATAAAGAACCCAGCTGCTTCTGCTTCTGTTATGATTATTATTTGCTTAGCTTTGTATCTAGTTGCTTGCATAGACCTAAAACTCATATATTTGCTTTGTGTGTCAGCTAACTTCTAACACACACCTATACTAAATGCTACTGATATAGTTTGCTATTACTATTTAACATATTACTTAAAGTATATGCTTTATATAAGAACAAAAATATTGCTCTAAAAACTATGGTCAGCATACGTTAGGTGAAGTTTTCAACATTAATAAGCAAACAACAGATTTGGCACAAACTGATAAGCAGCAGAAGACCACTCTTTTGGCCATTGTTTAACATGCAAAACTAAGCTGGGACGGTTGGAAGAAACACTTGGGGATAAACAAACAAACATTAGCACAATACTCACAATAAAAATACAGTAATAATTCCAGAAGTTATTGGTTTTACTTAATATAAAATTTCACATGGTGTTCATTGTTTCATCTGGCACTTCCTTTCCTCAGCAACAGGTCTGGCAACTGTTACAGATACAATGTATACAAGTCATATATGTATGTTTATTGATGTTCAGCAAATAATACTATTGAATAGAAAAGTGAAGAAGTATAGATAAATACATCAGCTTTATAGACTGAGACTAAAACCTTTGGCCTCTCACTTAAGAACAACCCTGCAATGATCAATACCCAATACAGGCCATGGGGAAGGGTATGGGTTTGTTCCCCTGGACAAAGTTAACAAATATGAGGAAAACATAACTGCCATGTCATTTATTTATTTTTTGCATGCCCAAATTCTCAGCTTCAAATTGAGATACTTTACATAAGGAGCCAGGGCTAAACAAAACTGCTGCTTGAAATGTCTAAGAAGGGGCATGGGTCAGTATATTTGGAAGGCTGTTAGTTTCTTAAAGTATCTGTGTATTTACCATACTATTCACAAGATATGTTGGATTTTCAAAAAAACCTATGACACAGGACACAATGCATTTGGGCTGTTTTGCAATTTAACTATTTTTACTATTTGAGGAAACAATGTTAAGCACAATAATATTTTAAACTAATATATTGATTACCTTATATAATTTCACCAACAATTATTAAAATCTTGCAAATCTTAATGAAGCTGGTCATACTACAAAAGCTAACTGCTATGTTTCCAGTGCTTAGTAATAGTAAAAGTTAATGCTATTAATAATTTTATTTCTACATACTTATATATAAGAATATATAAGAGTTGTTCCACCTCCCTAGCTAGACTGATATTTGGAATGTGTCAGTATCATACCTCAATTCTATACATCATCAGAAGTAACTCCCACTAGTTCAGTGGGTCTTAATCACAAGTGAGTGTGCATAAAATTGCATCCTTAGCTTTGTATACAAACGTTTTGAGATTCTGGGAATTTCAACAATTATGTAAGTTTCCTGTATAGTTCTTAATTGGTTTTTTTCCAGATTTCCATGCAATTTTGTATGTCTGCTATATATTTTGCCCATCTGTCTGTTCTCCATGCATTTGAATGCCTTTTGTGATATGGTTGTTAAACTTAGTGTGACAGTTCCCAAAGTGGAGAAGCCAGTTTTTGTCTATGTTTGATTGACATTGTGTACCATTATGAATTAAGATGGTGGACTGAAATGTTCCAAACTGCACCAATTTTGATGCCTCTGGAGTTAGCATGGCCTATTTGACTTGACGGTGGCTAAGATCGATGAGTGGGTTTTTGGCCTTTGTTTGGACAGGCACCATTTTGAATCAAGATGGTGGACTGATCCATTCTAAACAGCAGTGATTGGGATGCCTCTGAATATATTGTCACCCAATTTGGCAAGACTGTTACTAAGATCAGGAAGCAGCACTTGGTTTACTTTTAGAAATGGTTGGACCCCATTTGAATCAAGATGGCAGAACAAACTGTTCCAAACCATGCTGATTTGGATGCCAATGAAGATATTTTTCCTGTGTTTCCTGTGACATCATCCAGTTTGGTCTGACAGTTACAAACTGCACCAATTTGGATGCTTCTGACAATATTGGTGCCCAATTTGGAATGATGGCTCCCAGGAGGAGGTTTTGGTCTATGTTTGGAAACCGTCAGGCACTGTTTTTTAATTACTGGTCAGTACCTATGTATGAACTAAAATTGGAACTTCGCTCAAATACATGATTTTTTCTTAGGCGATTAACATTTTCATTTGAACTAAATCTTTCCATGTTAAAAACACTTCCAAAATATGATCCACATGTATCATTTAAGATGCCCCATATAATTCTTTTAAAATCAATCAATCAATTATTGTGTGTTCATATGCTTTTTTGGGGTCATATGCTTTTTGGGGGATCTAAAGGCCTTCTTGATTTTGAAAGAAACAACACTCATATACTTATTCAGTGACTTTAATTTTTGAAAGTGAGTGGCTAACCCCTAAGATGCTATAGCCTAATATGGCTGACTCGTACAAGGATTCTGAAAGGTAATAACATTATTACATGACTTGATCTTTAGAATATTTTCAACATTTATATCTGCCGGTACATGTGTGTAACTTGATTTTTCTCATCACCGCCCTGCCCAGGAAGTGTGTGAGAGAGGTACCTAGGCTAAGGACTAAGACACAATGATGGCTAGCTAGACATGAAATATTGTTTGCACAGCTGTATCTTGGAAATGACCAAATCGTTAAACAACTTACTGGGGGGAAGTGAACAGAGACTCTTATTATGTTCAACCATGAAATTGCTGAACAGTGCTTGTCCTGTTATAAAGTCATTGCATATGTTGCTAGGTCAAAACCCTTACCCTTATTATCCTATTGCGTTCAGAAATAATTGATACTTAGCTCTCTTATCGTAAAGCAACTGTTTCATGGAAGAAATAAATTTCTATTCCAGTGATGCATTGTAATTGTAACATTACCACCAAATTATTATATTAAAACCACACTAGTTTTGACATAAGATCAAGAACAATCTGTCCCACCTGATTGCATTTTGCAGTTGTTGAAATAGGACTTCAATGCAGTAATTAAATCATGAGCATCAAAAGAGCTTTAATATTTAGTAAAAAAAAAAAAGGATGATAAAATGTTGTTAATTTATGGCACTAACTTATTCAAAATGACAGCTATTATTTTACTTGCAAGTATTTAACACTTGCTTGTAGAACAGATGTCTTAGGATTTAATGCATGTCTCAAGTATTAAGTTTTGATTAATGAAATTTGTCTTTGACCTAAAAATATAGTTAAGATGCTTTATTCAGCACACATGCAAATCTGAATTCCATAAACTGGTTATCGGTGTAACAGCTTTCTCACTTCTTAAGACTGTATATCATTGTTGGTAATCACAGTACACTTATTATGCGAAACACCTTTGTGTAATGCTTGTGGTGTGCCTTTTCTCACCACTGATATAGCTATCTCATTATATGAGGCAACATTACACTCTTCCAGGAGGGGTCTGATGCTGATATGGAAATACCACCTACTTGATTCTAGGTCACCAACCTTGATGATAGCTGAGTGGTAGACAATATTCCCTGCATGAATAAGGCCCTGGAAATTTTAGTTCATTGGAGATCAGGTTGGAAGGGTGAGACTATGTCTGTCTAGCAGGGCCAGTACAGTTGGACTCTGTATGAGGTGCAGCATCAGAACTCATAATCTTGGGGCAGTGGCTGGGAATCTAGGAGGTTCCACTGCTGATTGCCCAGGGCCCTGCTTTTCCAGGGCTTCCATGAACCTTCCTGTCTAATTTCCAACAGTGCCCTGGAGGATCTGTTGTAGTGCCAGCCATAATGCTCTGGAGTGATGCTGTGTTGGGCACTCCAGATAGTTGGATGATATCTAAATGATGGCTCTGAAATACCACCACTCATGAGGGCAGCATTGCAGCCGGCTGCCAAGTAAGGCCTTGCTGGCTTGCCTGTAGGGGCACTGGGTCAAAGGCCCTCTTAAGCCTGGAATCAGACCTGCTTGGTATAATGTTCTTGCATACTAACCATGTCCACTTGGTTTCAGGTGTGTGTATCTCATGTGGCAATGTAGAGCCAAGAAAGTTCAGATAGTATTGGCCAAAAGTATGATAAATGTATTTGTGATTTTTTGATCCTTATACTGGGATCAGGAAAGCTTATTTTCCCTTTTAATGCTGATAATCTGTGACAAAGTCACAGGGTGTTGGAATTAATAATGGATTCATGTCAGCAAATTTGGTTTGGCAGGGATTTTTTTCTATGGGGTGGATGGGAAAATAACATTGGGCAGTTTCCTACTTCTGTGGATTTGAACACTTTTTGAATAGTCTTGTAGTTATTTGTGTTGCTTGGACATCCTCAAGTTGTGCATTTGCTGCATTCTGCTCTATATTTGTAGCATGTCTGCTCCACCTGGTGCCTTCCAGATGTTTTGGACCACAACTTCTGTCACCCCTGATCATAGGCCATGATGGCAGTGGTTGATGGGAATTGTGGCCTATAACATCTGGAGGGCACCAGGTTGAGGAAAGTTGACATAGTTTAATTAATGTTGAACTGAAATTTGGATTGCTTACTCCACAAAACTATAGAAGCACATTCTTGATAAGGCAAACTATACACTTGGTGTGAACATAACCACTGTGTGAAGAGGGTCTTCTACCTTTAATGTGGCATTTGCTCTTTGAAGCAAGCAACCATCACATTTTGCATCATCCCATACCTCTTGACAAAGGATGCTACCAAACATTTAAGATTACGTCAACTAGTCTGTGTTCTGTTTTCAGTGGATATTATCAAATTTGAAAGCATTGTTTGAGAGATTTCTTTAATATGTCAGAAGGGTTTCTGGTATCAAATATGAAGAAAACATGCCAAATTTTTCTTTAATATATTTTACATAATGGCCATTCATTATATAATGCTCAGACCATATTCTTTTATTTTCTTGTAGTTCTTTGTATCAAAGTTTACTTTTATTCCAAAGATTCCAACTTTTTTCATATTGTGGGTTCTGTTTTAATAGTTTGCTGTTTAGCATGAAGACCAAGTTACTTCAAGTGCAAATCACTTAATTTTTTTAGCAAATCAGCAGTTCTAGTACCCAGAGGCCCAAGCTTTAGGTTGAATAACAGCATTTGTGACTGTGTGGTAAATTCAGCTAAATTTGTGAGGTTCACCTGAAGACCAGCATTAAAAGACTTACATAATACTAAGTAGTATTATCATTGAACCACAATTATATCATTTTAAAAGTGAAAATAAGTACTGAACATGCGTAAAATTATGCTGTTATTTGTATAGTCAAGTGTCATGCATGCCTTTGTATGGGACTGGTGTTTGCATGGTGTTCTGGCTGAAGCATTAAGACTTTAAAACAGAATTGAGAAATGACAATGAAACCTGCATGAATTGAGCTGATATGTTGTGACGAAAGTGAGCATGGTACAAGGAATGAGAAAACTACATAGGCCAGGTGCAGACAAACTTAACATTGCTGACCTCTTAACCATATTTAGCAGGGACTGGGCAATGGGTTTGAGCCTAAATTTTCTTCATTCCTTATTGTTTCTGCATAAATTCTACTACTGTAGTCAGTATTAGCACTGCTGAAAGTTAGTTTGAAACTAGGGTTTAAAGGTACCGTATGTGGTTTTAAGGTGAATATGTGTGAGAACAAATTAGTGGACTACTCCTTCAACGAAGCTAAAGAATTTTATACAAGAATTTTGATTCTGACCATTTCCCTCCATATTCATCTAAATGTTCAAATCTCTGTTGATCAGTTTGTGAAACATTTTGCTTAAATTCTTCAGTCTAATATAGATTTCCCCTTATTTCATTTATATGGAAAAATAATTCTTCCCTTCACACATTTTTTGTTTGTTTTTGTTTTAGGTCTCGATGATTGTCTGCAGCAGTATATCAAGAATTTTGAGAGAGAAAAGATTGGTGGAGATCAGTTGCTACGTATCACTCATCAAGAACTGGAGGATCTAGGGGTTACTCGAATTGGCCATCAAGAACTCATCTTAGAAGCAGTTGACTTGCTGTGTGCATTGGTAAATGTCTTTGTGATAGATTGTTGGGTGGCAAGAGAGACAATTTTTGTCAGGAATGGTTTTTTTTTTTTTTTTTTTTTTTGCAGTTTGAATGCCACAAATGTTCTTTACATTACTACATCAATCTAGAATCCTCCACTTTTAATCACATCAGTTTCAATGTGCCAGTTTCTTACAGTATTACAAAACTGAATTTTAATTGAGGAGGATAATGAGCATGATGAGAATTGATCTGTATATCTTTCAAAATTCGGTGTTATTGCCAGTGCTGTTTAACAGAACTCTGAGCGCGTGTTTTGCATTTTCAATAGTTGCACTAGAACCTGCAGTTGCCTTAAGAAAAAATTGATTTTGTATAGAGTTTATTTCAGGGACTTTTCAAGACTGCTTATGATTACATCATGTTTAGAAAAAACATTTTACTAGTACCCAGAGTCTATCAATTACTTCACATGTTTTTGAACATGTTTTTGAACTGAGCCTGCAGTTAAAAACAAATTATGTATTTGAATACCTGGTTAAAATTAAAAGGGAGAGGTAAGGGGTGAGGCGGCAGAGAGACAAGATATGGGAGCTGTTCTGCTGCAGGTGGCTCTGCGCCGGAAGTTTGGGGGCGAGGTTCTGAGGCAGTGCACCTGGGATTGGTGTAGGGCCAAAGAGAGGCCCACCCAGTGTACGCTGCTTACACCACAAGGTGCCCAATGCCTGGTTTGTTGTGCTGGGCTCCTTACGTTTCCTGTTTTCTTTTCCTGAGCAAAAGTCAACAACTTTGGGAAAACTTTCCTTAAAAAAAAATCAATAACCTTGGGGTCCCCCCCCCCTAAAAAAAGGTCGGCAACTCTGGGCAACCTGGGGGGTGGGTACCGGGCAGATCTTTGCATCCTGGTGCTGCATATGCTTAAGACAGCCCTGGTTGCATTTGAGGTCTAACTGGTAGGTAATAAATTCAAGGGACTTAAGAGTTTATGTTACAATTATGCAAACAATAGGAGAGGAGTATGGAATATGGAGCGGGTCGCGGGTGGCGCTGTGGGTTAAACCACTGTGCCACTTGGGTTTGCCTATTGAAAGGTCGGCGGTTCGAATCCCTGCGACAGAGTGATCTCCCATTGTTCGGTCCCGGCTCCTGCCAACCTAGCAGTTTAAAAGCACACAGTTCAAGTAGATAAATTGGTACCGCTCTGTTGGGAAGGTAAACGGTGTTGCCTTGTGCTGCCCTGGTTTCGCCAGAAGTGGCTTAGTCATGCTGGCCACATGACCCAGAAAAACTGTTTGCAGAAGCAGACAAACGCCGGCTCCCTCGGCCTTTAAAGCAGGGTGAGCGCCACAACCCCAGTGTCGTTCACAACTGGACTTAATTGTCAGGGGTCCCTTTACCTTTTTATGGAATATGGAGCAAAAAGTAACAAAAGTCTGGCCACTTTGGGATGTTTCCCCCCTGAAAGGCTGGGTTGTTGTTGTTGGCACTCATCTGTCTTGAGAGACAGTGGAGTCTGCCTTCTGGGGGTGAAGTTAAACTGCTGCATTAGCAGCACCAAAGTGTCCTCCCTGGTGACCAGATCCCCCCTATTCAGCCTTGCTGGTGTGGTCCAAAGGAAAGCAGAGCAATGTGTTTGGCACCAGCTTGGCTGTAAGAGTTGCCAGAAGAAAGTGTACAAGGTGCTATCCAACTGTCTTAGGGTCTTCACTCCATATTTGTGTAGGGTTTAGTACTTAGCCTTTTCTTCTCCTGAAGATATCCTGCAAATCAGTGGAGGTTTAGGGTTAGGGTTAGGGGTTAGTGACATTAGGGTTAGTGACACTGTTAAACTAGGATATTAAAAAAAAATCTGGCTTTCATAACACCCTAGCTTCATAGCTTTTGGATTTTTAACTTTTTCTCCTTCTGTTATAAGAGCAGAAATAGCAGCAGCACTCAGCTAATTGCTTCTGTAGATTTTATATATTAGGCTTCCTGAGTCCTACTCCCTGCTGTTGCTTTGCTTCTTAGATGTTTATAATAAAAACTATTGTGCTTTAAAAATCTATTCTCATCCTTTGTACTTTTAGTAAAAGCAACATGCATATTATACTTACAAAATGTCACATTGCTCATGGCCTTTTCACATTTGCCTCAAAGTTATACCTGCATGAAAGTAAAAATTATTCTGATCTCAACAATAGATAGTTTCATAGTTGCCTGAGAATTTAGTAAAAAAAATATTAATTTTATAGGAGATCTACAGAAGTTGGATAAATTGGTATTGCAGTCCATTCCATAGATTGTGGAAAGAATTAAGTAAAGTAGCCACATGATCACCTTTCTGTTTTAATTATTTTAAAAGCCACAAGTGAACATGAACATGTATTTGCTCCCTTGAACAGACACTGTGGATAGAAACTGCATTCATATGTTTAAGGATCTGACAACATTGTACACAGCTTGAGCTTTTAATACAGAAAAAAGCAGAAGTGACAGTAGTAATAATATGCCTGCTTACTGATTTGGAACATAGCCTTCAGTTTCTAGTCAGTATTTTATTCAGTGAATCTATGCATCCTTAGCAGAATGCAGACCAGAATATAAATCATAGGTTAAAAAATGAATGATGCAGCAGCAGGTGATGACTAGTTTTGCTAGCCCACTTGTGCAACAGCTGAATCCGTTTGGTTTCTTGCACTTGTGAAAGATGATGTGCAATTGCTTACATAAGAGCTTACATTTCAAGTTTGTTGGTCACATTTTTATAAGCATAAATCCACACTATAATAGTGTGAGAGAGAAAGAGAGAAATCAAACCTTAGTTGCATCATGTTTTTCTGTTTGTAATACTACTAAAGCTTCTGTTTCTAGCTTTTCCTCAGATTATATGTATAAGTATATGCATATGTGAGGAGATTTCTTGAAGAACCTTAGACTTGATTGCCATGACATGTTTTGGATCCTGAACATAACAGTTTTATTACATTCTACGTTGAAGCCCCAAGCTAAGAGTGCAGTTATACCTTTTCTAAATAAGTAAAGAATGTCTTCCAGTCACTTGGTGGTCTGGACAATAAGAAAAAGGGCTTGGAAGAAACTGCATCAGGGAATAGGATCAATAGTCTTTTCTTAAAAGAAAGATTTGTCATACACAGCTGGAGTAGTGCCACATTGCTAACCTCTAAGAAGCCTCTTTGAAAGGTTTCCACATAAGAAGTGCCAATTCAGAGTGGCCATGTTAATTTGTTATAGCAAAATTCCAAGAGCACTGTGGAATCTTACTTATGTATAAATTCTGGCATGAACTTTCGTGGAGAAAAGTTTGCTTCTTCAGCAGCATGATGTGACTGCAAAAGCATTCAACGAGGGCCTAGGGCAGGGGTGGCTAACCTTTTTTGACTGCATTTGCTGTTCACCAACCCTCTGAGAGCTGCATGTTAGTGACCAAAGTGAAAGTGAGCACTGCCAAAAATTAGTGTGTCTACCCTGAACCTACTGTCACTGGCATGCACTGCTAGCAGATATGCATTCAAACATGCCACACATACAGCACATGCTCCAGGGGGAACGGCTGTAGCTCAGTGGTAGAGCATCTATCTTTCATGCAGAAAGTCCCTGGCATCTCCAGGTTGGGCTAGGAATGCCCCGTGCCTCAAACCCTGGAGAGCTGCTGCTAGTCAACATAGAAAACACTGAGCTAGACAGAACAGTGGTCTAATTCAGTATAAGACTATGTTCTCTCCCATCCCTTTTTCTCTCACACAACCCCCCCCCCATAGCATACGTTCTCTTTGTCTGTCTTTGTCTCTCACATTCACACACAACAAACTCATCCCCACTTCAGCATTGAGCTTGATTTGACTCATTCTCCAACAAGCCCAGCCATCCTATGGGGAGGAGAGTCTATTTCATTGGCAATAGCACTCCAGTTGTGGAGCCGTCTATTGCCATTCAGCTGCTGCCTACTTAGACTGCCCAGGTTCTGAATTGGTTGTGCATGTAATGCATGGGGAAACATGGCCATGTCCTTTATAATATTTAATAGATGGATTGGTGATTACATTTTTAATTATATTTCACCTTTGGCGCTTTTTTTTTTTTTTTTGTATTTTAAACCATTGTGACCTGCCTCAAGATCACTGGGGTGTTTGGGGTTTTTTTGTGGTGGTTGTTGCTGTTTGTTCTTTTAATATTTATTTTAGATCATGTTATGCTTTATTTTGAAATTGGTTGCGGATTTTTAATGTTTTATTTATTGCTTATGATAACTTTTGCTATGTTGTAGTTAGTTCTTTTCATGTTGTAAGCTGCCTTGAGCATGGTTTGAACTGTGGAAAGGTGGCATGCGAAGAAAATTATATATGTATGTATGTATGTAATAGGATTAAAGGTGGCATATAAACAGTTCAAACTGTTTTTAGTCAGAGAGAATTTTAATTGACTGTGGTAATTAATGGGCCTGGCAACCATTAGATAATTATGATTTCACTCCCAATTAATGGACCTGGCTCCCAGTACATTTCTAAGCACAATTCAAAGTGTTGGTGCTGACCTTTAAAGCCCTAAATGGCCTCGGCCCAGTATACCTGAAGGAGCGTCTTCACCCCCATCATTCTGCCTAGACACTGAGGTCCAGCTCTGAGGGCCTTATGGTGGTTCCCTCACTGTGAGATGTGAGGTTACAGGGAACCAGGCAGAGGGCTGATTTGCTATTTTAAAGGCATAGTTTCCTGGGTAAAGAGACCTAGCATAACAATACATTATGTGGCATAAAGTGGAATGATAAGATGGAGACACTTTATTGTTATGGATTATTTAAAGGCTTCATATTTTTTCTCACATAATCCGATAATATTTTTTATTACTTTTCAATTACAATCCAATAGTAGCCTCATTATAGCAGTACCAATTTATAATACAATTATTAATACCAATCGTTCAAGTACTGAATTATATAATTTAGATAAGGTGGCCCCCTACGTGATAGAATTGATGGCTTGATTATTTGCTTCATTTCTGCATTCCAGAATCTTATTAATTTCCATTACATTCTGGTCATAATAACAATCCCTTATACAACAACTGCAATATTAATAACTTCTATTCGTGTTGACACATTAAATGATTTATTTTTTTAAAAAAATTCTCACATGATCAGTCATCCACTTGCCATCTTGCTCAAGGGTAAGTTTCTCAGGCTTTTAATCAAAAACAAGGCTCAGCAACACATATTGCCTGATCTGAGCTCTCACTTGTGCTGAAGTCTGGAGAAAGAAACAGCAGGAGTCTTCCCCACTGTTTTTCTCATGTCCCCATTTCACAGCAAAATTTTGCCCGTGCCTGAAACAAATTTATGGGTCCCTGCACAGGTACTGAGGACTGTGAAAGGCTTAAGGAGGAAACCCAACCATTCTGTCAAGTTGTTAGGCCGGATGTGCCTAAAGATAGCCATCCCCCCTCCCCACGCCAAAACTTGCTAGATGTGAGGTGTTATAATTCTTTTGAGCTGTCTGTATTTGTGAAAATTGATTAGTATTGGCTAAAGAAGCACCAGAAAGGCACCTATTTTGATACTGATGATACTGATGCCTGAGCGGAGATTTTGGAATGTTTCGGAATTGAGAGCTAAAGCATAACGTCACATCATTAACTGTCAACTGTCACATCAACTGTCATGCATCTACCAACATTCTATTTCTCCTAAAGTTACTGTAACTAATAACACAGGGTAGTGGGGGCAGAAGTGACGCGAGGTTTATTTTGGGATTAATATGGTAATAAATGGTTCCTAGCCCTGATGGGTTTGTTTTACCTCTACTATTTACCTCCACTGTACTTCTGAATACCAGCTGCTAAGAGTCCTACTGATGGGAAAGGTGTTGTTTTGCTCAAAGCCTGCTTGTGGGTTTCCTCAGAAGCATATGTTTGCTCTCTGTGAGAAGTGGACATTGGACTAGATGGATCCACTGATCCAGCAGGGCTGTTTTTTGTTCATAATAGCTGTAGCCTAGACTCCCTTTTGCCAGGTTAATCGGAATAAATTGTGAGCACATATAATGAAGACTTACTCCCAGAGAGAGAGAATTTTTTTTCTTCTGCCATTTTTTGGCATCCTTAACTTTCATTTTCTTAGACGGAGATCTTATACTCGAATAGCAAGTTTTGTGGATAATAATTGCTATCATATATTATAGCCAATAAAATTGTACTTACAAAAATATGTTCCTTTTATAGTGTATGTTTAAATAATTTGGCAATCCCATTTCCCCTTCCTTAGTTTAAAAATGAGCTGCGTACATGCGGGGGCGGGGTCCTTGTGCAAAAGAGGTAATGGTTCAGAGCCCAGTTGAGCACCAGTGTTCCAACTCAGCATTTTGTTGCAAGCATTAACTTTCTTTCTTAAAATGCCACCTTTATTGTAATTTGTCAAAGAAATATTTAAAGTAATTCAAATAAGACAAAACCACAATTTAAAACTCCGCAAAGCATAACACACGTGAGGTGGGATTTAACTAAGTCTTACTCAGAGTAGGCCTGTTGAAATCAATGGATCTAACTTAGTCATTTTCATAAATTTCAATGGATCAGCTGTGAGTGAAACTTAATTGAATGCCACCCACGAAAATTATTGTTTGTAAGGGTTGTTCCACACATCTGAGGAGTGTCTACTTTGGATTATGCTCCATTTAGTCAAACCATCTATTCAAACAAATGAGCTAGCTCACATGTGCACCATGCAAGCCGTAGCTGCATCTGGATTAAGATGATTTAGTGTAGGTAGGTATTATGTAACAATAGAAAAAAAAAAGTTGGTTTTCTTAACTAAGTACATTTTAAGGATAAGCTTCACAGCATATTGGAAGCTTTTCCTAGAAATATCCACACATTGATAAAAACTACTCAAAGGAAGGCAAGAGTTAGGACAGTACCGCATCATCTGCAGCCCACATGGTTATACAATATGAATATGTTGGTTATAAATGAGTATGGCCATACTTGTTGCTGTAAAGATGTGGCTTTTGGCTTCAGGCTTGGAGGACTTAAAAAATGTTAGCCCCTGGCAAGAGGAGGGCCATCTCTTCTGCATTTAATAGATATAGTTTAGTTTACATGAGATTCAAGATTCAGTTTCCTGTATTGACAGAGCAGATCATTTCTTATGTTACACAGGTGAAAGTGGGTCTATAGAGAGGTTAAATTAATTAAAGGCTTAAAATTGCTTTACAGGATATCAGAAAAGTACACTTGTTTGTTTCCCTAGATAAAGATTACATAGACTTTTGCCCAAGTCTGTGTCAATATTTTTTTGGAAACAAAGCATGCAAGGACTTTTTAAAGCAGTTTGCCATGTATGCTTAGATTTTAACCATCCTTGGTTTTTTTTAGTGCTTTCTATAAAGATGAAGAACTAACTGTTTTCCCAATTTCTTTTAAATGCAGAACTATGGACTGGAAACTGAAAACCTAAAGACACTTTCTCACAAGCTAAATGCGTCTGCCAAAAACCTTCAGAACTTTATCACGGGAAGAAGGAGAAGTGGTCACTATGATGGCAGAACCAGCAGAAAATTACCAAATGATTTCCTTACCTCAGTGGTGGATCTGATTGGAGCAGCAAAAAGTCTCCTGGCTTGGCTAGACAGGTAATTTCAGGACTTTCATGGATGACCATTTTAGTCATGCACATTCACCTACATGTTCATATGCTGTTTGTTAGAAGACTATATTATAAAGTTATACCTGCAAGTTGAAGTTACCTGCTTTAAAAAAAAGAGGAACTATCACAATATTCGGTCTGGATCTGCAAGTGTGGTAGAAACTGTCTGAACACAAGTTTTCTCTCCTGAAGACAAATCCTCAGAATGCAAAGAAAGTATGTTGAAACAACTTCTGCCATATTTGGAATATATGTCTTCACCCGTTAGGAAGGAGCAAAATAATGACAGCTCTTGGTACTTTGTTTCTTATTATTTGTTTCATTGAAACATATGTATTTTTATTTCACTGAAACGTGTATCTTATTTTTCAGTTTGAAAAACCACATTCCCCCAAATCAAATAAAAATATTAAAGCTACCTAGATAGGCCATCCAGAAAACCCCCAAATGCAAAGGAATGATAGCCTTTTGGGCCAACTGCCTAAAATATGGAACTTCAGCACACAAGGCTTATAGCTACCTGCTGCATTCCAAGGCACACCTAGATGTTCTTCCAAGGAAGAACTGGCAGTGCAGGTAGGGCTCATATGAAGGGCTAACTAGGTATGAAGGCAAATTTGTAACATGCAATCAATGCTATTTTATTTTCATTAGGACCAGAATGCATGGGTTAACCCTTTCTTCCCTTGCCATGATCCTCATCTACTATTAGCCCAGAAAGAAAAGCTTCATTGGTACCATTGTTTGTGTTCTGTGGAGTGAAATTCTGAACCACATATCCATGTTGTTGTTGTTTAGTCGTTCAGTCGTGTCCGACTCTTCGTGACCCCATGGACCAGAGCACGCCAGGCACTCCTGTCTTCCACTGCCACCCGCAGTTTGGTCAGGTTCATGTTTGTAGCTTCGAGAACACTGTCTAAACATATATCCATGGTAGCTATTAAATGTAAAAATGGGAAAAGAAACAAATATTCAAAGGTGGGTCTTCATATTTATTTGGCTTAGAGTATTAAAGATGTAAATATTGCCAGTTTGAATTATCCCCTGAAACCAATTGAGAGCTAAGATAATGATATGATTGGGGTAATATGCTCCAAGCACCCAACTCCAGTCAATATCCTGTTTACAACATGTTATAAAAATCCCATATGGATGTGACCCAGGCATAGATTACTCTGCCTGCTCATTCTTTCATTTAAATATGGCCTCAGTATTTAGTGGGGAAGTCTTCAAGGAAAGAGTAGATGAATTTGGAAGTGAATTACATTCCTGTTTATTGTGTGTGCTTCTGCTTACCATTAGGCCTACTATTAGAAAGATCTGCATCTCTGTGTCTTTCTTTATCTCTCAAGAAATGAACTTCCAAATGAAGTCTCAATCTTCTCCATTGCTTTTCTTGAAGACTCAGTAACTTTATACTGCATATTAGTGGTGCTGATTAATCATTTTGGGTAGTGGTGACCTGTCTTTATCCCATACCTAACAACATTTTGCCACTGTAGGGACACACATGTAACAGAGCGTTGGCCAAGCTTGCTATCCCATTGTTAAAGGATCTATACAGCTATATGCTTTATCAATTTACTCTTCAATACCCTGCAGTTTTTCAGATGATAATAGGATATTTGATCTACAATATGTTATCAGAAGCCCAATACTGTAGTTTAGCAGCTGCAGTGTTTGGAATAGTAGGTTGTGCACAGCATGGTACCTTACTGATCATGTGTGTGAATCTTAAAATACGACAATGCAAGAAACTCAAAATAACAACATTTTAACAAGATAAAGGTAAAGGTAAAGGTACCCCTGCCCATACGGGCCAGTCTTGACAGACTCTAGGGTTGTGCGCCCATCTCACTCAAAGAGGCCGGGGGCCAGCGCTGTCCGAAGACACTTCCAGGTCACGTGGCCAGTGTGACATCGCTGCTCTGGCGAGCCAGAGCCGCACACGGAAACACCGTTTACCTTCCCGCTAGTAAGCGGTCCCTATTTATCTACTTGCACCCGAGAGTGCTTTCGAACTGCTAGGTTGGCAGGCGCTGGGACCGAACAATGGGAGCGCACCCCGCCGCGGGGATTCAAACCGCCAACCTTTCGATCAGCAAGCCCTAGGCGCTGAGGCTTTAACCCACAGCGCCACCCGTATCCCTTTAACAAGATACCAAAGGGCAAAAATGAAAGTGATTTACCATGGACGGTAACGTTATCCATCTTGTGTACCTACTATTGTGGAAGAAAGTTGTTTTAGAAGCTGTGGTTGCTAACTGTTCTTATATATCCTGTTCTTTCCTCCTTCTCATGCCAAGTAATACTGCTTTCTTTTTGCATAATTGGCTTCAGTGGTCTCATTTTTGTCTTCATGCTTCCCCCAATCTAAAACCCTAAAGCCTCCAAAGCTAATGCGCTGTGGAGTATGTTGAGAATGAGATGAATATTTATAAGGTTCTCTCTTTTTTCACTTGCTTTCTTTAGGACCACTTCACTCTTTCCTGGTCCACCTGTTGAAACAGCCATTTCAGTGCAGTATTTAAATCTGCTCCATTTGGCAGCAGCATTACACCTCGCCCTTCCTTCAACTCACTGGTTTCCTCTGAGATTTCTGTTATTTTTTCCATCTTTCCATGCTTTTAGTGTTGAATACAAGTGAGGGGAGATGGCAGGAGAATATTTTTACAAATGCTTCATATTTCCATATGAAACAAATTTAAAGGGTGAGAAGAGAACCACGTAACCTGAAGAATAGGACCAGGAACTTCTCAAAGAAATGTCTTTTAAAAAATATCATTGAGATAGAAAATCTTGAGCAAGCTTAATATACAATTCTTTATAGTTTGGAAGTCATGTATGAAAGGGTTTAAAATAATCTGGCTTAGAATTTCACTCCACATGATTCTTTTTGTAGCTATCCTCTGCTGTGTCATTTTATAGAAAAGTACTCATGAGAGCCCCAGAACCAAACACTGTTTACCTGATTGTCTGAGATAAATCTTTTTTCCCATTTTCCCTTATTCTAGTAGAGCATGCTAAAAAGCTCAAAAGGCAAACAACTGTGGTAGTTTATAATATAGATAATGGTGAAGATTAAAGTGCTTTGAATGGAAGTTACAAGTCAGAATGGGGTAGAATTGTCGTTAGTGCTGTAGGAAAAATCCAGAAGGAGACATAACTGATGATGGCTGGGAAATGTGCTACGTTTCTGGCATGTGTTGTGGTTAATATTGTGCCCATGCTAAAATGTTCATGTTCATTTTCTCTCTTCTCCTCTGTTTTCAAAAGAGGTTTTGCAGAAGTACAAAAAGGCTTTTGAACACCCCCCCCCCCCCCCGAACAAGCCAATGAATGTGCTGAGTGACCTTGAAATGCTCTATGACAGTTTGGGGGTGGGGGAAGAAACGTAGGATAATGGAATGGGGCACCACAGAGGTGGGCATACAGTGCAACAGTGAAGAGGAACATTGGGCACTGCATTAGTATGCAGCAGGTTCCAGTTACAGGTGTAGAATGCACTTGGGCTGACAAATCTAAAGGAAAATCTCTACTCAGTCACAAAGTTTGCTGGGTGGCCTTGAGAAGTCAATGTCTGTAAACTTAATCAAAAGGGGCACTACAGAGGGGGAGGGATAGGGTTATCACATGTACACATCTGATTTTTATATGGGTAGTAAAAGTAAAAAATAACAAATGAGTCCCTCAGGTTCAAGGATCATAAGCAGAAAGATTCACTCTTAGTAGAAGTTGTGTAATTAAAATTTCCAATGTCCCTTTATATGAAGAAAAAAACATTTCTTTCATTTAAGGTCAATCAAAGTGCTGTGTTTCATAGTGCAGCCTAAATCAGTTCAATAAATGATGCAACATTCCTGCCTTGGGATGTAAATAATGTTGTATTAGAGTAGCAAAGAATAGCATGAGATAAATTTGCATCTCCACAAATGTTGTCTTTTGTTCTCTTTGGGGACCAATGTGTTTCTTCTTTTCTGGTTATTAACCGGTTTTGCCTAGTGGTTGGAGGGTATGGTTAATCTTCTCCCTTCAAATTTAGTTGCAGCTACAGGGTAGAATATATTTTTTCTCTTTCAATGTTCTCCAAAATACACAAATATTGTAGATAGCCATTTTTATCCATTTGGAAAACTTCAAACGCCATAGGATGTTAATACCCTTATTACGTTCTGACAATTCAAAATGTCATAGAACCCTATGAATATAAAACACTTCAAAGGAATAGGTTTCAGCAATGGCTACATGTAATGATCTTGTACTGTAACTGCTTTCAAAGCAGTGTATTATAGGCATAGGGAAACTCGGCCCTTCAGATGTTTTGGGACTACAACTCCCATCATCCCTAGCTAACAGGACCAGTGGTCAGGGATGATGGGAATTGTAGTCTGAAAACATTTGGAGGGCTGAGTTTCCCTATGCCTGGTGTGTTATATATAACTAGCATATTTGTTTTTCATAAATGCTATTGTTGAAGTCGTCTGTGTATATTTAGTACTTAAAGAGAAACCATGATTTCATTTTATTAAACTTTTTCATTTTTTCAGATCACCTTTTGCTGCTGTGACAGATTATTCTGTAACAAGGAACAATGTCATACAGCTCTGTCTTGAATTAACAACTATTGTACAGCAGGTATGAGGTCACCTTCATATCTTGTTTAATTTTATTTTAAAAGAAGCATTCTGTGTAATATTGTAAACAGAGGTTTCCTCTACAGTCAAACCATTTTTATTTGCTTAATAATTAAGATATCTACAGTGCCAATTCCTGCCTGGTAATTTTAGAATACTTCATTTTATGTTCCTTTCCTTGTAGGGAGAGGAGAGGAAGAATGTGTCAGGAAATTTTGTATTCTTTTCAGTTCTTACTTAATATTAAGTAATTCATTTCCAGTATCTTAGAGATGTTTCATTTACCACTTTGTGAGAAATTATTTAGAAGGCAGGATATACATTTATTAAATAAAAATCTAATCCCCCTCCGCAATATAGAACAGTATCCTGTTTTTATGGCTATTCACCTAGAACAGTATAACAAGGCAATTTATTAATTTGCACATTTGACTTTTCTGGAGTGGAAGGAATTAATATTCACTGTAGATCTATTTATTAAAGAATATAAAGAAGGAACAGTATCACCAGGCAGTTTAACACTAACATGAACATATTAGTTTACAAGTGAGTGGGACCAAAGTGGAGAAAAATCAGCCATAATGATCATAGCTGTCTCCCATCTGTATTTTATTATACTTTAGTCAGTGTCTCATTTTTACTCATGCCCCTTTGGCATGTTTGAAAGATTGCTTCTGCACGTGCAAAGTTGGCCCCTACTTATTTGAGATAAGTTACCTACAAGTAATGTTGATTTAATTGAACATGCATTTATTATAATACAAACAGCCTGGACAGGCTGTGGCTGGACAGAGGGTGAGATTCAGTTATGCAGCTAGCGTTCTTGTTCATCCCCCTGTTGCAGCCCCACATTCCTGCACACAATCTGCTCTGGGAGGTTGGGGGACATTCTGGAGCAGATTTTGGGGGCATGCCAGGGGTGGGAGAAGGAAACTGGAAGTCCCATTGTGCAGGCAGATTTCCATTGCATAGGATAATACCAATAATTGTAAATTTTGTGTATTTTTCATTATACAATTTAAATTAAATACCCATGTTTTATTGTTTACATTTAGAAGTGTTGTGATGCTAACTGGGGACTATCATACTTCATCAAAATTTATAGTTAACATTGAAGGTATCACATACCTGTTTTTAGTTAATAGCATTTGAGATTTATGACAGAATTTATCTGAAGGACTACTTTTAGAAGATCACTTTGACTGCATGGAGATTATATAAAATTAAATAATGGCAGGGATTATGCAATTGTTCTTATATTCATTCTTATGTTTGAAGGCATGTATAAAATGTATTGGGTCTGCTGCATGGATTTCTCGGTTTAATTATTACTTGTTCACTGTGCTTGAGAAATATGGTGGTTTGGGGCTTCTTGGACACATTTACTTTATAGTTGCATTTTGACAAAATGTATTAAGGTTTTAGAGCTGCCATACTTATTTCAATTATAGTCCTATATAAATAAGTTCAATAAATTATTGTTAGTTAAATACATTTTAGAAGTCTTTCCCTACATTTCATATTATACATATATATAGAAGCCATTTTGGCAAGATAGCAGTAATAATAATAATACCCACACATGAAAGTTCCTACTGATGTCTGCACATAATTTCTTCAACACATTTGATATAATTCCCATAACAGAAATCTTTATGTGAATAATTGTGTACTGCACAGGGGATCATGTGTTTTGAAGCCATCTCCTGAACTATGCTCCTTTCTATGTAAAAATGTCAGTGAAACATTCCATTCAGGCTGGTACTTAATATGGGTACTTAGGAAAGCATGGATTGTCTCTTCTTGACGTGTTCACCTGATAAAATAGTGCTGCAGCTTCCTCACATACCTTAAGATGTATGCAGGGAGGGAGGGAGAGAGATTTCTACATTAGGTTTTTTCTTCACATCCAAATGCTTTAAAGGCTTCCTTTTGGAATCTAATCACAAAGCCCATGTTGATTCCACACTCTTGCTGATAGGTGTTGAAAGCCTCATCTACTTTTTGTTGATTAGGGGTTTCAGAACAGCAGAGTGGTAAAATGTTATTTTTATTCGTATTGCTCCCACAAGCCCCTTGATCATACTGCTTCAGGTGGAGGAAAAGGGCTTTGTGTTTTCTGTTTCTATATATATATTTGAAAAGCAGCATGTACAAAAATCTGATTGGTTTCCACATTGCTATAAGCATTGTGCATAGAACTGGTTGTCCTAAGTCTATCTCCCTGGCAACACTGGTTGTCCTAAGTCTATCTCCCTGGCAACAAGAGCCTTTTCACAAGTTATATAATAAATTATATGTATAGTCAAGGTCTTTTCATAAGTTAAAAGTTTAATTTTTTAAAATTCCATTTGTAGAAAAGAGAGAGGCTTCCAGTAGCTTTTCCTGTGGTTTAAAGATCACATTTATTTGTCTTAATGCTTATTAGTGCCTTCTCATACTTCAACAGGGAAAGAATATTGCCCTGGGAGACAGCTGTGTGGGCATCTTCACCTACTTGTTAGACATTTCAGCTGACATTTATGTAGATAATGCAATAGGCTTCCATCTTTAAGTTTAGTGTAGGTGTGAGTGCCTTCAGTTATTTCCCGCATATTCACCTCATTTCATTAGGAGAAAGATATATGAAAATTACTGTAATGCATTTCTGTACAGTTTCTCACAAGTTTGTTGCATTTCAAATATTATGGCGGTGGTAGAATTCACATGGGACAAGCAAGAAACAAGGAGTGAGGAACTAAGTAAGTAGGTCCTGAAATAACTAGATAGGTAGGATAACAATAATTTATATTTATATGCCGCCAGCCATTCTGGGTAACTTCTAACAAATTAAAACACCAAACACAGGAAAACATTAAACATTAAAACCTTCCCTATACAGGGCTGCCTTCAGATGTATTCTAAAAGTCATATAGTTTATTTCCTTGACATATTACAGGCAGGCATTCCACAGGGTGGGCGTGACTACCGAGGAGGCCCTCTGCCTGGATTCCTGTAACCTCAATTCTCTCAATGAGGAAGCTGCCAGAAGGCATTTAAAGCTGGATCTCAGTGTCCAGGTTGAACGATGGGAGTGGAGACGCTCCTTCAGGTATACCGGGCCAAAGCCATGTAGGGCTTTAAAGATCAGCACCAACACTTTGAATTGAGCACAGAAGCATACTTGGGAGCCAATATAGATCTTTTAGGATCAATGTTATATGGTCCTGGCAGCCACTCCCAGTCACCAGTCTGGCAGCCACATTCTGGATTAGTTGTAGTTTCCAAGTCACCTTCAAAGAAAGCCCCACATAGAGCACACTGCTGTAGTCCAAGTGGAAAATAACCAGAGCATGTACCACTCTGGCAAGACAGGGTGCAGGCAGGTAGGTTATCAGCTGGCGTACCAGATGAAGCTGGATAAATTTAGTTGTTTGGAAGCTTTGGATAGCTAAATGGATGTGATGCACTGGCAGAGGAAGAGGAGTGGGGGGGAGCGCACCGCCCCCGGCAGCGCAATCCAGGTGGGGTGCCATCGCAGCTGCGCCCCCTGCCCACGCTGGGTGCCACGCCTCTGAAGGCAGCATGCCACACCCCCAGGACGCACGCCACACCCCTGTGGGCAGCGTGCCCCACCCCTGGGACACGTGCCAGCCCCGCCCCCGCCTGCTCTTTGCCCCCTCCCCCGGTGCCGGAGAATGAAGTTCCGCCACTGATGTGATGTAGATATATATTTGCAAGACTCAGAAGGAGACTGAGCCATATGATAAAATGGGTATACTGTGATTTTGCTTTGAGCCATTATTTAATGGAAATTGACTTCCTGGTGCAGATCTTTGCATGCTCTCCCCAAAACCATACAGCAGGGGTTCCCAAACTGGTAATCTGTGGTATGTCTTTAAAAGTACAATACAAAAATCATATAACGTGTAGCACAGCTCATGGCAGTTGCTACAACACAGAGAATAAACATTATCCCTCTGAATATGGTCGTATTATTCCAGTGCCTTGTCAGTGACTCAAGCTTTGTGGAACTGAAGACATGTGCCACTTTTGCCTTAGTGGATGATAGATTATCCTCTAGCTGGGTATTTTGAGGAAACAATAGTAACTTGCTGTTTGCAAACATAATCTATATTTGTCCTGTATTGGTGAAAAAGGATCTAGTGGGCTGAGCATGGGTGCTTTAGATGTGTCTACAGTTGTGCATGGCTGCTGCTGTTGTTAAGTAGAGCATGCTGTCATAAATTTAGAAAAACAATACAGCAATTTTACCTGGTGGCAGCATGAAACATTGGATATGCCAATATTTTCTTATTTTTTCCATTTTCCTTTACGGTGAGATTATTTTAATTGTAAACCTTTAAAATATGGAGAATTTATATTTTCTAGTTGTATGCATATATGGATTTATGTTTCAAGACAGCTCTTCGAGTTTAAGATTGTGAACTTGTTTGTTCACAATTCTAGGGCATATTTTTGTTTCTATTGAATTAAAATAAACAAATAATAGGATTAAATTTGCTTATTTATTTTTGGCACTGAGGAATGTATTTAAGTGTGTGTTTATATGTGTACGCGTGCTTGCATTAGTTATTTCATTTATTATTATTATTTTTGAAACTATACTATATTGATTTTCCGGTATAATAACTAAGGAGACAACAATAACATTAGAACAACTCACCCTGCTTTCCAAAGTAGAGACAGTGTTAAAGAATAGGGTTTTTTATTTTCATGTTCCAACCATAATACTGAACATAGAAAGATTACTTTTAAAAGATAAAAATAAGAACAAGGCTAGGATTCTTAAAACAGCCAAAGACAGCAAAACCTATTGAGCTCATTGTTGAAATAGACCACAATCCTGTACACACTTGCGAGTAAGTTTCACTGAGCTGAGTGGGATGTACTTCTGAGCAATGTGCATAGGATTGTGCTGTTAATTGGTAATGCTATCAGTACTTTTTTTTCTAGAAAAACAGGTGCCAGTACTCACCATGAAGTTGTAACAGTGAGTGCCACACTTTTTAACAGTAACAAAAAGAGATGCTAGTAATGTGTATCATTGAGTACCACCCCCCCCAAAATACTGGCTATCAGTAATAATGTGAAAAACTGTTTAGAAATAGGACAAAGTTACATTCAACTTGGCAGCTATTTGCATTTTTTAAACAAGACTTTAATAAAAATGATTTGTAGAAATGTGAGTCCTTAATCTTCATGCTGTGCCATTTCCCACTGATTTTAAAGTAGCATAGATTATCTTTGAGATTCATCATAAAACACAAACTTTGACATGTGGTGAATATTGCGGATTATGGAGGCCAGAGTAAAACTGGGGATGGGGGAGAGTAACTCATTAAATTATCAGTGAAAGAGGTCAATGTGCACAGAAAGGATTCCTTTTGCAAGTAACACATTGAATACATATTTATTAGAAGAATATCAGTAAAATTCATTGGAAATGGTAGATGGGTCACTGGGAGAAAAAACATCCCACTAAATAACTATTTGTTGCAAAAAGAATTAAGAAATGAGGAATATGCTAGGGAAAATATCTAGGGCCTTACAAAATATGTAAAAAATACACAGTTTCAAATATTAAGATCATTAATAAGTAGTTTTCAATGGGGGGGGGGTGCATTGCTTGGCTACTGCAGTGCATCTACTGTAAATGAGGGGGAAAGAGCAGCAGTGCTTGTAATATTATTAATATATTGCCTTCAAGGTACAGAGTGAAAGAAGCAAAGATGTCCTGAAAAACACTTGTTTGTTTTCTGGAAAGTTGTTGCTTTACTTAGTGAGTGGTTAGAGATGATAATGGGCTAGATTAGAGGTAGTTAATGGAAGCTTAACTTTAGCAAGACAAAAGTGTTCTTGGTTAGGGGGAAAAGGAACTAGGAATAGGGATTAACCCTGTTTTGGATAGGGTAGTACACCCCTTGAACACTCAGTTTAGGAATACTCCTACATTCAACTTTGCTTCTAGGTGCTCAGTAGAGGCCATGGTCAGGGGTGCTTTTGTCCAGTTTATGCTGGTGCATATAGTGGCATATCCCTTATTTACACCAAATATTACTGCAGTGTGCTCTGTGTGGGGCTCCCTTTGAAGAGTCTCTGGAAATTTCAGTTGGTCTACAAAGCACCAGGAAAGGTTTTGGTGAACACTGACAACTGGATGCAGATAGTACTTACCGGTACTTTTACAACAGCTGCATGTTCAGGTGCGATTTAAGGTACTGGTTATTACCTTTAATGCTCTAAGTATTCTAGGTGCAGGATAACTTGAGGGCTGTCTCCTTCCACATAATCCTGTCCTCTCTGCAAGATTTCACGCAAGGTGCTTTTGCGTGGACAGACGGAGTCCCCCCCAACCCCAGGCGACTCCTGAGTGGAATAACAACTCAAGACAATATGCCATGAGATTAAAATTGGCCACAACTTTATTAAAGTTTCAGATGTAGGGAGACCTTGGCTTAGGCATTGGGCGTTTATCCCTCCCAGTCCCTGTCTGGGGATCTGGGGAACATCAGGGTTATCCAGAGTGTGTGGGGATTGGGCTGGCTCTGGAGAACATATGTTCAAGCAGAGAGCCCACCCCCCATTTCACCATCGTCACAGGGGAAAGCAATAACATCCAGTTGGTGTATGGCCAATGCTTCCCCTCAGAACAACCCCTTTAACAGGGGACCCTGGGATCACCACCGTGGGGGGCGGGGGGGGGTCACCGCTTCACGCCCACCCCCATTAAGTGAAGATAGACTAAAGGATTCCACCCAATGCCTGAAACTGCCAAAGTTGTGACATTTTGCTACAAGGAAGGCAAAACCTGCCAATGCAGGAAAATTCCTCTCCAGCCCTTCAACAGCGACCATGATGTAGCAGCACCTGTATACCTGTGGAGAAGAGGTTACCCTGCAAAGGAAGGCTTAAATGTGGGAGGGCAGGTTGGGAGAAGCTCTGGAGCCAACTGGCGATTCCCAGGTAAGATCCACCCTCTATTGTGTGGGTATGGCGGTCCCTCTCCCTACCTGGCCAGGTCCCCTGGCAACTCCTCCCCAGGTGGGATTGGGTAACTGCTTAAGGTAGGTGGAGACCTCCAGATATCCAGCCTGAGGAGGGTGAAACCAGGCTATATGGCCACATAGGATCTGGGGGTCTGCGCGCGACCACGCAAAAGGCACCCCCATTTGATGTGGGGAGCGGTCATTCCAATGATAGAACATTGGAATGTCCAATGGGACATTGGAGATACATGCTGTGTGACTGCTGGTCCACATAATTGTTTTTAAGATATGCTGTATTTCTCAAGCATTACTGTCATTTGTAGGTCTCTTTTTTGCAACAGAGAAGGATTTTATGAACATATATTTTTAATAAAATATGTCCTGTGCAGTATTTAGCAGGGCTGATGTCTTTGGCCTGTACTCTATGCTGTTGGCTCCACTTCGTATATTGTGTTATGGTGTCAGTCTTGGCCCATGGTCTTGAGTTGCTGCTGTATAAATCACAGTTCCCTCAGATACTGAAGCTCTCATGATTCTAGCTCAGTTTTGGATTGTTCAAACCTTTTTTTTTTTTTTTTTACATCATGCACTTCTTTTCCTCATATATTGATAATGTGAGTTTGTATTTTGCTTTTCGAAAACTTCATTCAGTGCTATCCATTCCGAGTGATTTACACAAACAAAATGCTTACTGTTTCTTTGAAACTATGTAGTTCCCATGGATACTGGCATCACAGTTTCTAAACTGCTAAAACTGAAGGAGCTGTACTTGAATTTAAATAGCTACGTATTAGGTAATTCTCTTCTGTTGCATTATATTGTGTTTAGGTAGAGGTTTTTTTGTGGGGAAAGGACCTTAACCAGTGTTAGAAACTGAGATATGAAAGCTAGGAGCTAAATGGCACGTTAAACCTAGATTATGGGCGCAACAACAGAATGTCTAGGCACACTTTTTAATAACTAGAATACAAAGACGAAAATGAATGAACTGCAGCTAAAATATTACGTTCATTTTTCACGTGGTCTAGTCCTTCCCCTGCCCACCCTCCTAATATTCTTAAAAGGGTCTCTAGAGAGTAGCTTGAAGTGGGGAGGCAGAAAAAGGTCTTCCTTTCCTTCCACTCTTCAGTTTTAATCTGAAATCTTAGGTGCAGTACTGCACCCAGAGTTCAGAAACTGCTTTCACTAATGAAATTCCCTGTCACAAAATGCACCTAGAACAATGGATGTTTTGAACGCTGACCATAAAAAAGTTTAGAAGAGGTGGGAGTCCATAACAGTAGTGAAGCTCTAGCTGTGTTGAAGGATGCATGAGCCTAGATATTTAGAACCCTGTAAAGGAGCAACTTTCATACTTATATTTCATAGCAAGCACTGAAAGTTGCTTTCCTTTCATTGTGTATACTGATAGCTAGGACAGAAGACAGGTTGCTGAAAGCACATTTATGACTAGAAGCACTTAATCCTAAAACCTGGTGCACCTGCAAATACTTTACATTTATTTTTAGATATACTACTGACATTGCAAGGATAATAAATTCACTGTTGAAGCCAGCTGTGACATTAGCGAATGTTGTTCACATTCCTTCAAATTATTCTGTTTGAATTTGAGACTTCTGGAAATAGCAGGAAGGTTTTGAACACAGTCAGTGAGCTAAACAAGAACCTTTCTGTGTCCTAAACTGCTTTGGGGACCCTCAGATTCCCATTACTTCAAAGTGTATGCTGTTAACAGGTCTTTGCTCATAATTTTATAAGTCAGAAGTCCCATCCTCCTTATAGCACTTCATGCAACTTGCTCCATGGTTGAATTATGCTCACCTGAGCTCATGTTATAAAATCTTCTTGGTAAGCCTTGGGCTTTGCCTGAGCTATAATTGACCCAACTTTCCGCCCTGTGTTGATTTACATCAGGTTGTATTCTGAGGAACATGATTATGGTGAATTGGGCACTCAAAAATAAATGCAGAAGAAAGGGCATTCTTTTTATTTTCTTAGGGGTTTTGTTTGTTTGTTTGTTGGCTGCCTTCTATGTACTTCCCCCAAACTTGTGCTAGAAGAGCGGTGGTGCTTTGATCTATTTTCTCAGAATTAAAATGCATGTGCACAAAGAAAATGTTGTGTTTCCCTTCCACCAGATCAGATTGGCTCATCTGTTCCCTACATTAGCACAAGTGTGACTACAACGACTCACAGTGCAGTCATAATCACATCTACTCAGTTGTAAGTCACACTGAATTCAGTGTGATTTTCCCCTCTAGTAAGTTGGTATAGCATTGCAGCCTAAATTTCCTAGAAACATTTCTCTGGCTAGTTTGCCTTTATTTGTTGGTGATTCACAGCAGTTTTGTTTTAAGAATTGTTTTGGTAAAAAGTTACCTCTGTGGAATTGCAACTCTTGGTTGTAAACCGTGTCTCCCAAACAATCACACCATACTTCATCTCCACTTCTAGTAAGTTAAAAGTGTGCTTAATCTGTACACCAATAATACAGCTTTAATCCTTGATTTGTAGTCTAAAGTCATTTCTTTCTGACATGCCAGCTCATGAAAGGAATTCTTTTTGCCATGAAAAAAGGCCTGCTAAAATACCTCTCCTGGAAAAATTCCAGAAGGATAGCCATGTTTTACTTTGTCTGTAACAAATAAAGCATATTATAAAGCATATATTAAAAAGAAAAGCATATATTAAAAATAAATAAAAACAATTTCATCATTGTTTAAGTGCCACTGGTCTCTTCAAATTAACCCAGAATGACCACCAGTTTCTCTGTAGTCCTTGCCATATTACCTAAAGTTCCTGCAAGATTTATCAAGACTTGCCAGCATAGGATACAAATAAACTTATGCTAACTTTGGAGCAATGAATGGCACCAACATGTCTCTATTAGTGCTACCATTAAAAAATGTTAAAGATGAAAGATAGGTTTGTTTTACTCTTCAATGTGGATAAAATGGCCTGAAAATGTAGGCTTCCTTTCTACTGAGAAAAAAAAATGTGATATTGCAGTGTTGAATTCCACCCTAAGTGGTTAAGTGTGTTTAGCAACAGTAGTTTTTCTGTATCTGGAGCCTTAGAATGGTGCTTCTACATTCTGCTTTCCAATTTTCTTTATAAATGTTTGATTGACTTATTCAAAAAGAAAGAAATCTAAGAGCCTGGGGGCCCTACTGGCTTGGACTCTGGTACATGAGTATCCCCTGTGCTCCTGCTGTGTCCCCTGTTCCCAGTCCTGCCTCTGATTATTGAATAAGTAAACCAGTGATAGAAGGAATTGAAAAGAATGGTGAAGGAAAGATGCATGCATGCACATGTGGGGAGGTGACATGGACATTATTTCTATACGAATACAGCTGGGAGAGAGGATGTTTGCAAAAGTCTATGAACAATTAAAATCATTCCTTTGTTTCTAGATTTAAACATATCATTGGAGCACAAAAAAATATTATTTCCGTAATATTTGATGTACTCTGTTAATTTTGTTTTTTTTCAGGATTGCACAGTATATGAAACAGAGAACAAAATTCTTCATGTGGTAAGTAGAATTTTTAAAATAATATATGCTGATAATGAACTCAATTATTTGAGTGCCAATTCTTATAGGAACAAAAACTGCACCATGCAGGCTGACAAGGGTTACAGCCCCCCCCCCCAAAAAAAAACAGCTCAGTGAGTATTGTATATGCTTAGTGACCACAAAGCTGGCTGACTGTTGGAGGAAGAAGAGAAATATAATGGTTTATCCTGAAAAAGGGAATAGCACAGTGCAACATTTTCTTTCAGATCCCCCTTGTTTCCTTTAATAGTCTTTGATCACTTCAGCATTATCTTGAGCATTATCTTTTAAAGTGCAAAAGTAATCAAAAAGTCAAATATGATATGAAGCTTTCTCTTACAATGAGAGTCATCAGAGCCCTAAAGGGTGTCCTTACTTCCTAACAATAGAGAGACCATTCTTCCCACTCTTTCTGGCTCTTTTTATAAATATTCACATTAATCCTCATTAATCCACAGAGTTTCTTGCTTCCCTTTCCTCCTGTTTGTGCATTCTACTCCCCTCTGCTTCATAGAATCATAGATTTGTAGTTCCTCCTGGTTTCTCTCCAATCTTTGTGTCTTCTATGAAGCAAGGATTCACTTCCTCCTTCTCTTATATTTTGAAAGACAGTGTGTATATGCATGCTTATAATATGCATTAATCTGATTCTGTACTGTGATATGGATTCTGGTAAACTAGTGGCTGTAAATAATGTAAGTATAGCTCTAGTCCCAATTCCTTGTCTAACATATAGTACCTCTAACATATAGTACCTCTGCTTGATTGCTGGTAGATAACTTTTCCCCTGAAGCCCCTATGCCACAGCCCATGCTTTTCAAAAGTGTCCATTGAGAAGGCTGTTTCAAGGTCGGAAGAAAAAAAATCAAATTTTGTAAGCAGCCTTCTCTTTGTGGAATTTTGGATTTAGCTGGTTGCTTTAACCTCACAGCAATACAACAAGGGAGGCAAGGCTGTGCCCAAGGCTACTCCGAACTTGAGAACTGGGTTGATATTTTAACCTGGATTTCCTACATCTTCTTTAATGGTAGGTGGCTGTGCACTGCACACCCATGGAATAATAAATCAAATGGAACATTTGAGATATAGTATATTACAGAATTTACCAGCATCTTGTGCGTGTCAGTGGAAAACTTCTAATTTGTATTTAAATCAAAAACCTCAATACTCTCCATCGTGAGGGTGCTGATAGAGCAGTACAAGAAAAGGAGGTGTTAAAAAGTGAATGTAAATATTTCTAGATTGCACAGTGCCATTGTAGTCTGAAAATAGGTACCTTGTTGTATTCTTAAGCCAATTATTCAAGAAAAAAATCAAGAACAAAATCTAAGTCAGGTCCAGACTGTCTGAACAGCCCTTAAACCATTTTTTACATGGCACCACCATGGAAGTAGGGATAAGTGTAGAGATGTTGATGCTATTTGAATCCTTTCCCCAGTCCTGCTCAGGTAGAAGAATTCGAGGTTTTTTTGATTGTCCTCTAATCATGATCTTTCTAGAATAAGGGACAAGGAATATGCTTATTCCCCAAAGAATGATATTCATTGCCACTTAGATAAAATAGGAATTTAATTTGAATATATAATAATGTATTTTAAAGGCCAAACATGATTACTGTCCACTGTGTTAATGAGTTTTCATATTCTTGATTGTTAACGGAAAATACACTTTTTTATTTCTAGTGTAAGACACTATCTAGCGTCTGTGACCACATAATCTCACTCTCATCTGATCCTCTTGTGTCTCAATCTGCTCACCTGGAAGTGATCCAGCTGGCAAACATCAAACCAAGCGAAGGGCTGGTAAGATGTACGCAGTTAATCAAAACTGTCATCCAGGACGAAAGAAATACATTCTACGAATAAGACCTGTATTTGGCATATCTAGTTCTTCTATTTGTAAATGTGATCTTTAGTCAGCTAGTGGAAATTGCATATTAATAATTACTGTATAAAATTCTTAAGGAAATATTGAAAAAAATAGTACCAGTTGAAAGCTACCTCTTTTAAGTACTGTATCTCTAGAGGTTGGTAAGCTTGCAAACCTGTGTCCCTCCTTTACGTCCTGAGTCGCATTAATGAGGAGCTCACAGTGCAATCCTATACATGTCTACTCAGAAGTTGAGTTCAATGGTGCTTACTCCCAGGTAAGTAGGTGTAGGATTGCAGCGAGAGGCTCTGAATGCAATCAGATATTTAATGAAGTTGCTTCTAGGTTAATGGGTTCAGGCCTGGGATGTGGATTTCTTGCATCCCATAAAATAAATTTATATGTAGCAGCTGAATGTTCTTAAAGAAAACACTTCCATATTGGTTACATAATGCAGGAAAAAATCCTGGTTAATTTAGGAAAATGTTTTCCCCCCCTGTTATAGCAAGATTTATTGATAATGTTGTTACTTATATGAACTCCTTCGGTATATTTACAATAAGTTCCTCATATTTGATATGAATGTTTATGCAACAGTTAAAAGCGCTAAGGGTTGTAGCCAAGGCTGAGCAAGAAATTCTACTTGTGCAACAAATTTTCAATTTCCTCTCCTACCCTGCGCCCCACAAGTGTTCTGGAGGCTCTGCCAACCCTATGCAGCTCTTTTTGAGGTTGTGGTGGGGCTGAAGAAGTAGTTCTGTTTTCACATAAAGAGGTCTGATGTACCAGCAGTACTGCAGCATGTGATAAAGCTCAAAGTCTTTATTTTAATGGATACTTTTTATATGTCACCTGAAGCTTTTTAAGACTGGATACTATTTAAATATTTTCAAAATTTGTTCATACTGTACTTGATGCACTCTGCCCTGCCCAAACCTTCCATTCCTACTGTAGTACTATACTGCCGTTCATTCGTAATCTCATACTTGTCTCAGTGCCACCAGTTCAGGTAAAGACCATTTTCAGTACCATTGTCTGCTGTTTTTTCCATCTCACATATCGTAACTAATGTTGGTTCTTCATGGTTTCACTGGGATTCGTAAACCTTTCCTAATTCAGCTCTCCTTTTATTGTTTTCTTCTTCCAGAAGTGCCCTTTAAGATGTGACCAAAACGATTTTATTTTACTGTAAATTTTCTATGTTTCAAGCCTCTATGATTGGTTTTCTGCTGCTTTGTCGGTTTAGATGGCAAGGTTCTCCATGCATGGAGCTGTTTGTTCATTATTTGTTTACACTGTATATGGTACAGTAAAGTTATGCCTCTTAAGAGTACTTCAAGAACAAAAAATGGATGACAGAAACATTGAATGTATCTTCAAATTTTTAACTTTTGCCTTTCCCCACTGTATTTTGCAGACAGTAAGCTCTTTAGGGCAGAGCCAAGTGGTATCAATTTCCTGGCAAAACATGTTATTTGGGGATTCTGTAAAGTATTGAGTTGTAATGGTTCGCTGCTTATGTAAACTATTTTTGACACCTATCATTGAAAAATGTTTCATGAGCTAAATTTGTGTAAGCTACTTAAATGTCTGCAATAATGATTGCTATAAAAGTGTGAATGGGTGTCTTCAAACCTTGCTATGATTATCATGGGTATTCAGCAGTTTTGAAGGGTCTTCCAGATTTTTGTATGTAGGAAAATGTAAGCAGAACAGCTGGGTAACCCAATTTCCTATAGAACGTTTGATTTATCTGAAAGTTATTTATCGTCTATATAAAAAGCAGGGAACAAGGGCTGCATTACCATGTAGGGAAACCTTCTTGGGGCCCAGGCCTATGGTGGGCAGAGCAATGGATGTGACTCTTAACTTTTGTTCAGTAGGCTACATTCCAGCCACACAAATGCCACAGGTTTCTGTGTGCATGTACATGCATCTACCCATTATTGTAAGAAGAAAGCAAGATTATTATCACAGTTCAATAATACAGTCAAGCTAGGCAACAGCACTCAAGGAAAATGTGATGCACAAATGGTGAGGGTTGCAGTCTGGGGTGAGGTCTGAGGGCAGGATAAAGAAGTCGGGGGGGGGGATCCCATTCATCCTCTGAGCCTGAAATTTCTCACCACTGACCCCCATTTCTTACTGTTGCCAACTGGAAATAATGATAACAACAGAAGATACGGTAAATGAATTACAATAATTCATGTTAAAAGAAGGCACAGGCAACAAAGACAAGTAAAACCTCTTCAGCTAAGGTATAGGCAATATGAGCTCTAGAAGGATGGAAATAAGGAACAAAGTGAAGTAAATTTTTTTTGCCAACTTTTTATTGTGAGTGGTTTTTAGGAACCAAATGGTTGAACTATAGGAGATAAAAACAAGATAGAAAGGATGGAAGAGTGGGCAGGAAATGAGCTGGCTGCTTATTTTTTAATGAATGCATTTCAGCCTTTATCCCTTTTATATTTGAGGGCTCTAAGGCTTAATTGCTACTGACATTGTTGGGATGTTAGGCATTATTAATTTAGTGCACCATTTGTCATATCAAAGAATATATGTCTTTGGATAGCCTTGCACAATTGCATGCTGCTAGGGATATACTGTGATCAGTGATAAATGTATGAGGAAGTTGTATACCATGTGCAAAGCCTGAGGTAAGGTATAGCTTGCAGAATTTTAAGACACAGGCAAGAAAATAGCTGTAGTGGTTAAGAAGCATCAAGATTCATTCATATGATTATGATCAATTTGCAGTTTTTTATCCAGATGGGTTGGTTTGTAGGAGGAGGGTAGAGATTTTACATCACTGGTTTAATTACTATCACTGGTGTGTGTTTCTGTGATCTAGATTCTCAAAATATGAATTGGACTTGTTCAACTAACACTTTTTTAACCTGTCAGGGATCATTATGTCACTTTTGCCTGGATTCAGCATTGATCAGCAACTCTATATTTAGTTTTTGGTGTCAACTGTAGGGCTGGAATCTTGATAGAAAAGAAAAGTCAGAAGTGCATTTTTATCATTGTGCTGATAAAATCTAATTTGGCATTCCTGAACAATTAAATTCCCGAGTTCAAACAGCAAGACACAAACTTGAACAGAAAGAGAACAGGATGGACTTGTGGGCACTTTTCAGGGAAGGCAGGGAAATACCAAGTAACCAATCACCACCATTCTTAAACTTCACAGCTAAGTACCAATAGAAATACAGTGGCAGGTTTTACAGGTAAAACCACTAATATCATATAATCAATTCTATCAGTAGCCATTGAGAAACATATTAGGATTAACCTCTCTAGAATGCTATGTAGCAAATTTTTTATGGCATAGGTTTATGAATGAACCAGACATCATTCTTACTGTACAATCATGATGATTTGTGATCATGATAGTATCAAGGTGCTTATATGAATGACACTTTCAATACTGGTTGTGCCTGAAAATATTTTAGGGTAAATGTACTGCTTCATTTCTAATCACTATATGCCCATAGCTTCCTGCTGAAATCCTTTTCCCCCCACAATTTTTTTGGTTTATTGCTGTTCTGATTTTGTTGTGCTGTAGCACAAGATTGCCCCTTGCCCAGCGGTAATAATATGGTAACATTGGAAAGCATTGCAAAGCAATTAATAAAGCAGAATGTATATGAACTGTCCAGTATAAATCCGCCACTGATACATTAGTATTGCATCAATGGCATGTTGCAGAATACCTGCATAAAGGGTCATTCTAGAGGGGCCCCAATTTCCTTTTATGAAATGCATGCAGTGCTATCCTCAGTTGATATATGCATATGGATACAGCGGGGGGAATGTAAATAGTCAAAAGCAAATAACATGCAAAATGTATAAACTGTGACAATTATGTTAAAAGTTTAAATATATGTATAATAAACATAGAGACCTTTCGCAAAGCAGTACTGATTATAACATCCAGACATTGCTAAGTTAATTTGCAATTTTTTGACTGTTTCTAATATGTGATAAGAGAAAGATTAGTGTTGGTATAACAATGTTGTTTAGACAAGACAGAGTTGTTCTCAGACTTGTAAACAACATCTGAGTTTAGTAAATCTCAGTTTTTGATCCATACAGTATCTAAGAATCCAATCAAAAAGTTCCTTAAACTAAATCACGCAGGTTACATATTCTCTTTGTAATGTTACTCAAAAGTTTTTTTTACAGAGAGATTAACTGGATTATCTCCTATCAGAACATGATAGGTGCCTCAAAATCTTGGGGATTTATATTACTGAAAGATGCACATTAAAACCCCTTATTCACACTCAGAAGGTGTTCCTGTTTTAAGTATGTCAGAGATAAATACTCTGTTCAAGTATAAACCCTGAACACCACTATGTAGTATGTGGAACAAGTGTTTGGCAATTGTATTATATAGAACAGTTGCTGTAGCTTATTTATTTGGTGATACCTTGCCACCTCATGAAGCATCTTCTAGAAGTCTGCTCGTGGGGTGCTCCTGCCATTAGAAGCAGTACAGAAGCTAGGGGCCGCAGGAGTAAAGTGACAGCAGCAAAAAATCCTGCACCATTCCCTACTCCAATGGAAGCCTCTGCTGAATCTGTTTCTTCAATGGACATAAGGAGTTACTGTGTTGAACACTAATGAATATCCAAGCTATTGTCTTTATTTCATTAAATGACTGTTAGAAAAAAGGTAGTCTAAACATAGTTACATCTTATATCCTATTTGTCTGAATAACGCAGTTTGTTTTGAAGCTTTTTCTTTTAATATTTAGAAATAAAATAAATCTCTGTGCTTCAAGGAAGATCTTCTGCAGCGCATCCTCCCACCTGTGCCTTTTCTGCTGTGAATGCTTTAGGTGTTCTGTCTCCCTAGAGTGGACTAATTTGCTTGACATTTCTCATCTTTGCATATTTATGCCCTTATTATCTTCAGAGTAATGACATAAAATTGTCTGTGGCTACGTACCTGAAAAGGGGTATGTGCTTTATGTCATGACTATGAAAATTGAGACATGTACTATCTTCAGCTATGTTGAACTAACTTGTTTTTTGAGTTCTGGATTTTGCTTGCTTTATGTGTACTGTTTCAGAAAACAATCAGCGGCCAAATGTCTATTTTTTGTTGTTTTTTAAGTAAAAGCACGAAATTTGTTTTGGGACACAGGCTATTTAAAGATAATCTAGCAGCTCTTTATTGGTGCTAGTTATAACTTGATATTTTTACATTAAAAGGATAACAAATTGCTGTTCCTTAGTGCTGGTCCCTTATGCAAAGCAGGCTGACAAGACTCTAAAGCTCAATATAGTTATAAAGTACTATGGCGCCCCTTGCCCCATTCAAGCCACCAGAGGTCAGACGGTGTACAGATTTGGAGGAAGAATAAAAGAAAAAGGACAAGTTGAAGTAACAGTATCAACATAATACTGCTGGAAAAAGACTCTGTTTTCTTGAGTTTAGCATTTGATACAAGGCTGGATCAAAGCTGTAGCAGCACCTAAAATGTACTGCCTGAGGTGGACCCTCATTCCCATATTAAGGCTAGCCCTGCCTTGCCATGATAATAGAATGCTTTCGGTAATAGTAGCAAAATAAATTTCATCCTGCAGAGAGGTTTGCCTCTGCTGTAAAATCTGTAAAGGTTCTAGAATGTATATTGCATTTTACTGTCATTTCAATTCCATAAAGAAACCAGTGGTTAGATATGGCATGCTTGTGTTGTACTCTGAACACAATTTATCCTCTCTGCTGTTCAGTGTCAGTGAAGTTACTCTGTAGGAAATTTACCGTTGTCTTTGATGCTGTTAGTAGATGGCATAGAAAAAATACATTTACAGCCCATCATCACTTCATGGATTAAAGCTTTCAGGCTCTGTAAGGTCTTGAATATCTTTTTTTTAAAAATAGGGGAGCTATTTCTGTGAATTCTTCTGGCTCTTCATTGTAAATGATAAAGGGTAATCTTTCAGATATGTACTCTGCAATGGAAGTAAAACAGCCATTATCCCCCCCCCCCATCTTATTCTGCACACTGCCTTGAGTGTTTCTTGAGACAGAGAATCACAGGTGAAGGTCCCTCCTTTTTTTCTTGAGCAAGTGGCACACCCAAAATGTCAAGCAAATGAGCAAATTATTTCATCATAAAGACCCAGTTGTAGCCAGGCCCACAAACAGGAAACCATCCAAATCATACGCAGTGTCAAAAAAATGCAGTTCACCTCCTCAGAGCCTACTCCAAAAACACGCTGAAATGCTCAAAGGTGGAAAATGAAATTGAACACCACATGGGTAATGCTCAATCCCCTCAAAGGAATGTCCCCTCAAAGGAAAAACCCAGCAAATCAAATTCTTCCAGATGGACTAGGAGAAGGTGAAAGATTGACTTAATGCCACATTTACACATCAATGTACGCCTGCCGTAGTGCTGAACCATACAGACAGCACTGTTGGAGGAGTCATAATATGCTGTGCAAAGCTGGTCAGGAATAGCATCATTTACTGACCAGCCTCTGGGAATCAACCTAAATTCCTCAGGATATTTTTTTGGTGACAGTGCCTAAAGGAGGCATTTAGAAGGATTCAGGAGGGCATTGGCCTGCTCCAATTAGCTTTCTACAACTAAAATAAAACAAGATTTCATTACTAAATGCCGTGGTCTAATAATGTGAATATGTAGAAGACCATTAAAACTATTGCCCTCATCTAGAAAATATCATATGGGTTGTTGTAAAAGTGGAAGAGGATCAACTAAAATATGCTTTGGTAGTATCCTGGGGCATGTAGTCTACATTGTGTGATACAAGATGGAAAGATAGCACGCTAGAGGAATTTAGCTTCTCCCAGCAACTATTTAATTCCACTTGACTAGAACATTTTTGAATGTGATGATCCATAAAGCACCTTAGATGTAGGTTAGTATTCAACCAGTGTTATAACACATATAAACATTCCCTAGGTCATAAAAATATAGCTCATGTGTTCCATAGAGGCCTCAGTTCATGTACTATTTCTAAAACTAGGCATATTTTATTTATCTTTGTGATCCATATTAATCAGCAAGTATGAATTGGTTATATACAAATTCTATATATAGTTCTTTGATCAAAATACATTCCTTCCTTTGCAGAATAATACTTTTGTAGATCTAGTGGGTAAATAGAAGGCTCACAGGTTCTGCAGTTTCGCTGAATTGCTTTTATAGTTTTCAGTTGTTTTTAAATTCTCGACTATATAGTCACTATTTCAGTATCTCAGAATTACAATGTGCCTTTTAAAATATTGGATTTTAAACAATATGAGTTTATACTATTTATGTTCCTGAGAAATACATGTAGTGATGTTTTGGTCAGCCGAGCTGGTTTCTAATTATTAAAATTTTGGCATCTCAAATCACTTAGAATATCGATGGCATTGTAGTCTCCCCTGTGACCCCCCCCCCCAATTTTAAAGTTCACTATTTAAATCTGTATGCACTTTTCACAGGATGTGCTTTGATTCAATACTACCCTGGATTTGCCATTTTCAAGGGATTGTGTTTAGTGTTTATAATGGAGTGCCTATGGATTCTACTTATAAAATGGACACTTTCTCTGGTTATCTTCATATTTAACCTTACACCTGAGATCAGTGAATATGAAATTGTTCCCACCTTAAATAGCGCCACTGACATATAGTTCATTTCAGTTTTGCCATGTGGATTGGGATTTCCCCCCCATGTCACTACAATATTTTTGCAGTGCTATGAAGACACCTCTCAATCCACATTGTGAACCATTGCATACAAATGAGTTGCACCTAGAGACACCTGCCGCATCAAATAAAAGGAGTTTACATGTATTTTCTTCTGATAGAAACACTTGGTATTCCAGTGGCATGTGTTAGTGGTATTACACAAATGCTGTTAGAGAGATGTTAGATGGGTGAGACGTTTATATTGGATGGCAGTAGTTTGCAAGAACTTTACAATTTTTTTCCCATGATGTCTTTTTCTTAGGGTATGTACATTAAATCAACATATGATGGTCTTCATGTAATTACTGGAACAACAGAAAATGTAAGTATTGTTATCAAATTTGCTGCAGTCTGGAACATATTTTTAATCTAAATTTTGGATTATGATTCCCCTTTTGCTTGCGTACGTGTGTATTAACTGCAAAGGATCAAGAGCATGTTTGGGGAAGGAAGGGGTGCACGTGGGAGAAGAGCTTGAAACAGCTTGGGCTAGAGTTGTGAGAAAGTTAGCTTCAGTAATGCATATAAACTGGACTTTGTTCAAGGGAGGAAAAAGTGTATCACCGTCATACCTTGTCGTGAATTAAAGGAAATGTGTCTTAATTTGCATAGGATTGTGTGCTGTAGTTTGCTGTGGTGCAGTAAACACATTTCCTATCTAATAATGTTTTTGGGTTTTTTATTGGAAATCAAATAATATTAAAAGCTGATAAGTTAATATCTCATCTAAGCAGCACACACACTCCTTCATGTCTTTTTTGTTTATAAAAATAGATGTAATGTCACCAGACTTGAACTCATTGTACCAACTAATGAGAGTTTGAGAAAGGATAGTCTCTCTTGCAGACATTCACCTCTAGCCATTTTCAGACTTATGCTTATTCATTTGTGTTGTATGAGAGGTATTCTCTAGGTTCCTCTAAAAGACAGAAGCCACCTTCTTATGAAGGAAACTCAAACTGCTGAAAATATCTGAAAATAGAATTTCCAATGACATTCTTAAATCAACCATAGAATTCTTCTTCCCATACTCCACCAGAAGTGGAGTTAAACTTCAAGTCACCAATAGTAGTGTTTGTACATTGTTTACTATACAGTGGTACCTCATGTTAAGAACTTAATTAGTTATGGAGGTCCGTTTTTAACCTGAAACTGTTCTTAACCTGAAGCACCACTTTAGCTAATGGGGCCTCCCGCTGCTGCCGCACCGCTGCTGTGCAATTTCTGTTCTCACCCTGAAGCAAAGTTCTTAACCCCAGGTACTATTTCTGGGTTAGAGGAGTCTGTAACCTGAAGTGTCTATAACCCGAGGTACCACTGTAGTTGGAAAGCTCCTGCCACTACAGTTTCCCACAGGAAAACACATGAGGGTTTCCAACAGGTGTTCTACTGTGGGTTAGAGGCACAGCCCACCACCGAAATGCTGCAACGCTTTGCATTCCTGGTACTTAATGTGCATGTCAGTAAACTAGTAACACACTCCATCCTGTGTCAGTTTGGCATGCATGCTCCCACAATTGCCTTGCTTCTCTATAGTAAAAACTTCATTGAAACTGCCTTGATTGAAGCTTCTGTTGGGATGAAAGTCACATCACAGTGACTAACAAGATCCTCTGATCAGTCCCTTTATCTAATCAACATGACTAATCACAATGATAGGTCTGAGTTCTTGCAAATTTAGTTGAGGCTATAAGTGAGTTACTAATGTGCGTGGAGCAGAACAATATGAACAATTACAGCCTTCCTAGTTCTGCTGAAGAAGTTTCCATTGTCAAACTGAATAATAATAATATGGTTAAACTGAATAATCTCCCATATGTGAAAACATAATTTATTTGAACTGTGACCGCTATCAATATAATAGTAATACTTTCCATGTATTGCTCTCAACATCATTTGTCACTTAATAAAACATCTGCACAGATATTGATAATACATTTTTAGAACGAGTCCATAGATTGATGCTGTTGGTGTTATTTAATATTTAGTGCTCTCAGAGCAAAATAATTGAAAAAAATCCATAATATATAGTACTACTTGCCTTGTTTTATAAATATTAAAAGCATTTATTCCATAAGGGCTAAGTTATATTTGGAGGAAATGTAAAGTGGTTTCTAGTTTGCCTTAATAGATATCATTACACTGCAGTCTAATTAAATTCAATGTGATTATTCCGCTTAGAGCTTCTTCAAGAGCAGCCCCACATTCACCCCATTGCAGTAGTTTAAGTAGGAGATTGCTTGAGCATGGACAACTGGGACCAGGCTATTCTAGTCCAGGAACAACTGTAGATGGCAGTTTATCCTAAAATGGGCATAATTCTCCTGGCCACAGAAGCCACTTGAGACCCCAGTTCCAAGCTGGGATTCACGTGCCAAACCACTTGCACCATGAGGCTTTCCTCCCTTTCCCTTTCCGTTATTGGCTCCAGGATGGTGGTGGTGAGGAGAACCCTCAGAACGATCTGCAGGGGCAGGGAAGGGAATTGTTCTATCTGGTAATCTGATATACTTGAACAGATGGAACATTTGTAATATTGTGACATTGAATTCTACTCCATTAGTACTTCCAGTACTCAAAATTTCTTTCTGAGGGAGAGCGCAATCCCTCCCAGACCCAATGATGTACCTAATTCCCAGACACAGGAACCACCTACCATAGCACCTCCTTCTTAACAATATTCAACCTCAGTTTACTGGCCCCCATCCAGCTCTTCACTGCTTTCAGACACTGATCCAACACCTTCACAGCCTGTCCTGATTCAGATGGAAAAATAGAACTGCTTGTCATCAGCATACAAATGGTACTTTGCCTACATCCCTGCATGACAGCTCCCAGTGGTGGGTGAATAAAAATCTAAAAAACAACACATCCATAAAAATAGGTGAAGCAGATCCTACCTCATGGCCAAGAAGGGAGAATTAGAGATTCGACAGTAGTTTTCTAAAATCCCTGGATCCAAGGAGGGCTTTTTTAAGAGATGCCTTTCCAAAGCCCTTTCCAGGAAGTGGGGATAACTCCCTTCTATAAAGACGGAACCACTCCCTGCATCAGTCAAGTCAGTCCGCTCCTACCATATTTTATTAGCCTTGATGGGCAAGGATTGAGATGGCATATAGTCACCCTCACTTTCAGGCTCCTATGTCATCAGGCTGCAACAACAGAAACTGATCACACAAACTGAAACTAAACCATGATCCTGGGATCTCCAATGGGACTAGAATAAGCGTGACTACAGTGTGCTGTATTGGCAAAATAATAGCCAGTGTATGTTACTAGATTTTAAGATCAGTTGTAATATTGTGAAGCATTCAAACAACTTGAATCTAGTGGTGGTAATCTCACTAGAGGGTTTGAGCGTTGCAAACGACATAGATCATAACAGTGTCCCCCCTTACATTTAGTTTTTGCTGTGTGTGGCACGTGCCATTTTAGAAGATATATCCCACTTCTTTCTCGCGCAGGTTGTAATGCCTCTTCTTTGTTGCTTTACTTGCATGCATAATTTGAAAATAAAAAGTGTCTTGTTTGTTCAGAACTACTGGTTTTACTCAGTGCAGATTGAGTAAAGCTTGTACAAATAATGGACTAAGTTTTCTCTAACTGTGTGATATCCCGACCATTTTTAGAAGTAAGAACCCTACTGCATGCTTTAGTCCCGTTCATTTCAATTCACCATGGGAATGCTTCATTTTCTCTGGATTTTGATCTGAATCCTTCCGAGTCAGTCCATCCTGAGTTTAAGCTGCATTGATTTAAAATGTTTAAATTTTGCCCAATTGCTATACACAGTGTTTTGTATTATCACCGCATTTTTAGAAATCTTCCAACTTCCAGAGGACAGAAGTAGGAATTGATATAAATGCCTTCTGATCATAGTACTTAAATTGAACTCCTGGTGTTCTGGGTTTTCTGTGGTGAAGAGAAATGAGTGTCTGTGTTTACTTGCACTGGAAAATGATTTATTAAACTTCAGAGAAAATATATATTATGTGATTATCTTAAAAACTATTGCAGTTAGGTGAGAATTTGGGACATTTTGGGTATTCCATGGATCACCACTCTTTGTGCCCTTGCACACAGAGCACCTTTGTCCAGTGGCACAGCAGACCTGGAGCAGCAAGGGAGGAGTCAACCTCTCATGGCACCCTTGAAAGATCCCATGGTTCTCATGAGGGGCTGATCCACTGAGTGCTTAAAAGCCTCAACTGCACAGCAGTCAGGATCATTATCTTGTAGAAGAGTTTTGTTTTTAAGTCACTGAATGTTCTACCTGAGTGGTTTTCAGACTTACCACATTCAGGGAACCATTTCTGTGTTAATTTATGAGCTCAAGGATCTTTGTAAAATTCCTGTCATTTTGAATGATTCGGGATGCATGTTCTAGGGAACACTTTCAGTGCTCATGGGTGCCCTCTATATCGGTCCTGAATTAAGAGTGCACCAGGACTTTCAACACCCATAAACACACACCATGCAGTCTAAGGAAAGATCAGTAATGGCAGAGAAGCTGTTTTGGGGGCATTTTGTCAGAATAGTTGAACACTATTCACAAAACCCTTCTAGAGATTTTGTGAGTACTCAGTGGACACACAAAACTCAGTGTGTTTGTATTTCCTCTCCTTGTCTTGCAGCCCCCCTCAAGGAAAACGAGGGGGGTTGTATCTGTTAGCAATAGGGAGTACTGCCCCCCCCCATCCATTCATCTTGAGGAAAAAGCTACATGAAGCGTGCCTCTCTGGCTTGAAGTAAGGCTGCATGTCTCATTTATAACTGGGAAATGGAGGCTTGTAGTCCAACCCATGATTCCTCAGTGAGGAATAACACTGTGTTATTTGATCCAGATTATGTCCTTTTCTAGACATTTAAGGCTCACTGAGGAAGTCTGGTGTTGTCCCATCACAAGTTCAAGTTCAAAACACCCAGCACACTCAAAGGGCCTTAGAGCCCTTTGTTATTACTATACTATGTAGTATAGTATACTATACTATACTATACTATACTATACTATACTATACTATACTATACTACTAGTATAGTATACTATACTATACTATGTTATTACCATAGTAGCTCACTGAGCTGCTGTCTGTGCAAATAACTAGTTCCAGTTGAAGCCTTATATATGTTGCCAGGACTGTAGCATTGAAAAAGAGAAATATTTTACTTCCTGGAAAATACAAATACAGTATAGCGAGCTAACACAGAGTGCATAGCTTAATAATCTTGCTTTTGCGAAAGGAGAGATGATAGCCAGTAAGGATTGTATTCTTTATCATCTCTTTTATTTTAAATTCAGTCACCTGCAGATCGATGTAAGAAAATCCATGCTGGAGATGAAGTGATCCAAGTTAACCACCAAACTGTGGTAGGTATGATTGAATTCTGTATCACTTGAAGATGACGGTGTATCAGCAACACATGTTAAAATGTGTTGTTTTACTGGTTTTAGTAGCTTTTGCATGAGAGATTTAAAAAAGACTGTAATTTTTGTGTATTCTAAAAAATAAGTAGTGTGGAAGTGAAATGTGTGTAAGACTACCAGTTTCTCATAATATTTACTAATAGCAAATTTAGGTGGTTGAATGCCTATTGGTTTGGAAACAAAGCAGAACCACAAAAAATAAGGCAGTGGTTTCTCCATACTTAATGGTCTGCATAGATACACAGAAGTGTAAATTAAAGGCTAGGGTTGTAAATAGCCCTCTCAAGGATCTGTGAGCTGCATGAACATACAGAATGGTGAAATCTCAGCCGAGTGAGTAAAGTGGGAAGAAGAGGGAATTAGTCTAATCCTTATCCTAGATTAGGGGTGGGATGGATGCATCCCATAAAAAACTGTAAAATGCTCACGTTTGTGGCTGAGAGCCATCCCATCTCTTACTGCATTGCTCAGTGGGTTGCCCATTTGCTTTTCTCACCCCTTGAAACTCCATGAGGCCTGAGCAAGACTACAGGTCTCCTATTTCAGCTGGCTGGAATGCTAAACAAGAAACCTGTGTATCAAACAGGTATCTCTCTGGAGTTAACACAGGTTAAACCATTTCCTCTCTCTTTTGGTCATTTACACATTGCTTTAGTATAGCATGAGTTCAATACATTTACTCACATTTAATATTCTATAATTTAGAATATTTTATTCTGAAGTGCCTTATTTATTTATATTCACATAATTTTAAACTGCACTTTCATATGAAAATATCACAAGGCAGTATAAGAACTGAAAAGACAGTGTTACACTAAAAACAATTAAAACATCAAACACATTAGTAAGAGCTTAGGTTGAAAGTATGTCTGAAGAGAGTTTTTAGAAGACATCTAAAAACAAGGTATGGCTCCTGCTAAGCCTCTATTGACAAGGAGGTCCAAAGGGCATAGTCTGCCACATAAAAAGCTCGGCACTTGTTAAAGGCCAGCCCAACCTAAGGGGCATGGAGGTTTACCAAATGTGCCCCATCGGGACACAACAGTGATCAAGACAGATCATAATTACAGTAAAACTGTACAGGGAAAGTAATATTTATAGGAATTGCTATCCTTAAGAGTAATTCTGAAGCATCATAGGATGAGACTACTATAGGACAGCTTTCATAGCTGCACAGGCTGGGCAATTTTTGTTGGGTTCATGGTTGGGAATGGAAGGATTAAGCACTCTTCCCATGCACTGTGGTCCCCTTCCTGCCTGTTAACCCCCCCCCCCCATGTGTCACATGTAGTTTTTTCCTGTAGGGATTTCTTTATACAGTCTAAATGGTGCAAAAACCTAGATTAGGAAGGGTATGGGATAGATTCTGGGATTGTCACTCATTGCACCCCAATTGGCAATATGAGAAAGACTGTGCTGCTATTTGGGATGGAGGGCACCTCTCTGGATGAGAAGTAGAGTAGCAGATGGACATTAGTTGTGGGGGGAAATTTCCCTGATTGCTTCTATATGACCTGTTTATTGAGCATTCTATTCTGATTTGTTTGTGGGAAGGTTTAAAACATCACATCAAGCAATTGTTACTCCATACTTTCCAGTTTATTTAACCATTGCTTTGCTTACTGCAAAAAGTCTAACTTGCGGGGCTGGGGGATAGGTTTGCCATAAAGTGATTGAATCCCATCTGCACAATAGCAACTGTCTTGAAGTGCCCTCTTTATGAGAAGCTGTTAGTAGGAGGATTCCTCCAGAAGGTGAGAAAGGCAAGCGAAATATATTTTAAGTGGTCTTTGAACTTTTCTCTGGCCATTTCTATGTCCAGTCTGCTGAGTCAAGTTGAGATTCAGCTCTATGGGAAATTGCACTGGTAGGATATACATGCCACAGCAGTATGATAAATTCTGTCTTAACAAGTTGGAGACGAATATTTTAATTATTTACAAAGAGAATTGGGCAAGATTATTTAGATAACATTGCAGGAATGTAAGGTACTTGTCTTTAACATCTAATGTAAAGAACATTGGATTGGCTATGAATGCTGTGACCTTAACTATAGTTATCTATTAAGGGATGTAAAATCCAAATAGGTAAACTTGTGAAGCTAATGTGGCATAGTTTTTCTTACCATTCTGCAAGGTTGATGTTCAGTGGTTTGCAGAACATATCAAAACTGAGGAAAACAACACCAAAAATCAGTTATGTCTGGCAAAGGAGTATAGTCAGGACACACAACAAAGGAGTCACAGCTGCACTTTTTGAAGGACAAAGCCTATTAGCTCACAGGACTAGAGAAGCAGGCTGGAAAAAAGAGGTGCATGTTTGGGCCCCACCAACACCAAACTCAACTTTTGCATGCCTGGTATTAACTTTCATGTTAGATGCAAAGGTGGAGAAGCTTACAGGTCTAAACCCCACACCCACACTACACATTCCCTAAAGCAGCTTCCAGGTACCCAACTCGGACTAAAGGGATTGCCTGACTAGTCCTAGCTCTGTGGAGCAGCATATGTGTCAAATGTAGGATGTGTTCTATGAAGAACATAGGAAGCCCTTAGGCTGTTGGCCCAAGTAGTACAATAGCTCTCCAGGGTTTCTTGCAAGGTTCTCTCTCCCAACCCTACCTGGAGATGCCAAGGACCTCCGAGTTATGGCCCACTAGAAAAGCTGGGAGAAAGTCTCCCACATTGCGCACTTGAAAGCATATGCAGTCCCCAAGGACCAAACTAGATGTATATTAAATGCCTATTTGCACTTAACATGTACAACCATTTCCTTCCCTGATGTGGTCTGACAAGTTATTGCTCCTTTGAAGCTGTTATTTACATCTGGAGAAAGCCCTCTATTGGGTATTGCTTCAGAGTTGATTTAGTAAGCAGCAGCTGCCTCAGGGCTATGCTCATTTGTGTTCTTTATAGTATTGGGAGAGGGGAATGTCTTTAAGACTGTTGGGAGGACTGCAACAAGACCCAAGAGTGATAGTAATGGTTGGTAGCTGCAACATGTAGTCTGTAGAGGTTGGTGAGCATCAGTGAGAGAGAGCTGCCACCTGTGCACTCATCTGTGTTCCTCCTTGAACTACTTTCTGTTTTGGGGAGGTTGGGAGAGACTCATCACTAAAAATATAATTATTCATACGCTGTAGGGAGCAGTAGTATAAAGCTTTGCTCAGCGCCTGCTTGTTCTGCTCCATGTGGCCAGGCTGTTCTCCTGAAATGCAAAAGGGTACATTAGGTTTTGAGTAGCCATACAATTATTGAAGAGGAGTGCCTGGCATTTATCAATGTTTGAAGGCTGATAACCTCTAGCCAATCCCCTTTCTGAAGAATTCATGTTTTTGGTGTCCTGTGTGGAAACATTGCTGCTAGCTGATGAGTCAGGAAGCATTGATTATGCCACACAATTTAACTAAATTATTGTTGAGAATATTGCAGACATGGGGAGATATATGTTGCAGTCACATTTAGAGAAATACTTTCTCTCTTCCCACCACCTTTGCTTATCTATGTGGGATGTATTCTTGCATCCCCAGCTGGCGTAATAGAGCAGAAGTTCCTGCTGTGGAAGGGAGATGATCCTGCAGCAGAGTACTTGTAAGGGGTCTGAGATAAGTGGCATTAATAGTGTGTTCTTCCTCTATTTGTTCTGAAACCAGGCTGTTTGTATAAAGTGTAGTATTTTATTATAGTGCCAATCACCAAAGTTCCCTCCAAGGATCTATAACATGAGGCTAGATGTGATACCAAGTGTCTGGTCATCTGAGGTGTGGAATCTGTTTTTAAGGATTTATATTCTGTTGTGGATTTGCTGCGATTGAGTGCAGAGTTGGTTGCAATTCTATACACTATTGTGATGGTGTGGACAAAGTAGAAGGAAGTGATGGGGCAATGTATTTTGGCTCTGCCTTGCTCACAGTAGAAGTTTTGCTTTGCTTCTTTTGACTTGCGCCACCTCTGTCACTAACATAACATTATGCCAACATATAAGGGCAGGAGCAGGTCTGAGTGATTTTAAGATTCAGACTTAGAATACTTCTCCGTCCACCTGCCTTGTATATAGCCCATTTCCAGCCCCCAAGCCAGTACAATTGAAGCAGTACTGGGGAGAAACTGCTGTAGCACCGAGTCCCTGCAGTAGTATTAACTTGAAGATCCATTGGCCATGAGGCCAATAGGCCCCTAAGTCAATGCTCTTGTTTATAATGGCAGTGAGATTATTCTTACAATAAATCCTTTCTGTTTTTCTGCCAAGGGAATGATATCAGTTTAGATACAAATGCTAAGGATTAATTCCAATGTCAATTTTGCACTACAAATAGTTTGATACTTTGTATAGCTGTACTCTAGGTTTTCGGAATTGCACACAATTGCAAACTGTGCATCAGTTTGTATATGCTGAATGTGGCGTAATGAGAGCGTAAGCTTTCAGTTGGAAGTTTCCAGTTTAGTCTTCAGCTCTGTTATTAACTCACTTGGTATTCCTAAGTGAGCCTCTATCTCAGCTATCCTTATCTGTTACATCGGGAAAATACTAATGGCTCACTGGATTACTGACAATGTATGTGAACCCCTTGTGTAGCCCTTAGGAAAAGTGCTGTGTAAAAGCCTTATCATTAGTTCTGAATATTGGTTCTGCCTAAAAAATATGGATGCATCAAGGAATTAGCTAGTTGATTCTTGTTAGCATGCAAGAGGTCATAGTAGATATTTGAATTTTTCTTGCAGTTCCAGATATGCAGTTGGAAGATTTTATTCACTTGAATTAGTTAAAGTTCTGCCTAACTATAAAATAATTCCCATGTAATACTTAGCTAAGATATATTCTGTCAATTGTGTATAATTTAGTTTAATGCAGTAATAGTATGCAACAATACAAAAATTAGTTTTTCTGCTTATTACTATGAATTAATGATGGTGTGGCAGTGCAAACTACCTCCAAGTATACAAATTAATATTAGAAAATTTATGAATCTCGCATTGATTATGCTGTAACAATGTTATAGCTAATTCAGACTTCAGTTTACTATGAAACAATGCAATCTGCAGCAACAACAGTTGAAGAAACAGTCTCAAAATATTTGCTGAACTCAGTGGACTTTGGGCTACAATCCGTATTTGCTGGAACATTTCCTGCCTGCCCTTATTTAATTAAATAAAACTGCATACCTTGCATGTTGGATTGTTCGATGATCACCCTTTCGTTCAACCAAGTAAAACAACTGAAGGTGAGATCCAACTAAGTCATTCTTAGAGTAGACCGATGAAAAGCAAAGGACTTAAGATACTTAACACTTATTACAGTGGATTGCTTAGTCTGAGGATGACTAATGTTGGATATCAGGATATCCTGAATTTGGATAGGGAACTCCAGGCCTTGGGACTGAATGTGGTCCTCCAGGCCTCTTTTCTGATACCAGAAGGTGCCATGAGCTGTAGGTCATATTTCTAATTAAAATATGTTGTTTTAAAAAATAAAGAAGTTTCTAGAGGAAAAACATGGTAGCACGAACTGTTGCAGAATACATTCTGATAGGTTCATAAGGAGTTGCTGTTCCTTCAAGGAGTTCAGAACTAGGATACACAGAGTTATCCATTTTTTGTAACTTTAGAGTCCCTTTCCACTTTTGTTTTCACTCTTCCCCAGCAACTTGTCTGTACTGATACAAAATACTTTGTTTCCTAGTCCCACTAAAATGGCTATTTTTGTAGTCCAATTACTCCCCAATTACTCAAAGGGAATTTCCATGGAACAAACGAGGCCTAGTTGTAGATGTAAGCCTAGTCTTGTAAAGGAATAAACCATGACAGCTCTAGATATGAATCACAGTTCAGAAAAAGCACCATTCTGCATTTGGTAAGTAGAGCAGAGTCATCCATTCTTTTGTGCCAAGTTCAAGCAGAAGTGCACCGGTGTGTGAGGGTGATTTGAGGGGGCGGGGAGCAGTGGTTGCACATGTGATACCAGGATGTTGGGAGTATCTGTGGGTGGAACTGAATGTGGCAGCTGTGAGGCTACACGGCTCCTCCTCCGCCTCTTCCTGTTGCTGCCACTGGTGGAAGGTTGCTTAAACCCTCCTTCCTGTCCCTGGCAGGAGGAGGAGAAGGAGCTGGCCACTGGAGCATTGCCACACTCTGCTCTGTGCTTCGCCTCTGTGGTTTTTTTGGACATGGGAGGCAGGCCCCAATCCCCAAAATATTCAGGGGCTTAGCCCCAGGAGCTGGGGGGGGGGGGACTAAGTTCAAGTAACCTTAGTTTATAGACACCTGTTACTGTAGCACATATATATATATACATACTGTGTGTGTGTGTGTGTGTGTGTGTGTGTGTGTGTGTCAGTGTTCTTTCATAACATCTTAGTAAACAGTTTGATTCTCTCAGTGCAGGTGGTAGTGGCACAAGGGAAAGAACAGTATAAAATAATTAATGCCGAACAGATGGGTGACCCAGTCATCCTTGCATCATTATCATTATTATGAAATTTACATTCTGTCTCAGAGGTCCACTTAGTTATTATAGTGAATGTAATTCTCCACTAGCTCAGCAGCTCAGGGCAGTCTGTAATGACTTGTACTAAAGCAGAAAGGTGGATATGTTGGTCTGTAAGAAAAACAAACAAAAATACACAGTTGACAACGCAGTTGGTTAGTAGGGCTAACCAAAACGTCACAAAATTGAGGCGAGCTTTCAAGCTCTCCAGCACTCTTCTTCAGGCAAAATGCTACACAAAGTGCAGGGTGTTAGCAGGAGGAAAAATAAAATCAAAATGTCCAAAATTTAGGATGAATGTTGTAGCTTGTTTTGCCTAGGTACCAGGGAGTAACTATAGATTACAATGTATCAAAACAAAACAACTAGTTCTACATCTCCATTGATGCTTTCTTTTTAGTGCTTTTCAAACAGCAGTCGTATAAACCACTTTTGAAACTAGGGGGTTTTCAGAGTAGTTTGTGATGAAGCATTGTATTATGCCACCCTCAGAAAGATAACATACCTCCTGAATAAGCACAAGCCATTTTGAGGAATTAAATACTGGCTATATTTCAAAAGCCTACTTCAGTCCCATAAGCCTAGTCAATCCTAGAAGAGGTGTGCCTCTCCCCTCCCCAATTTCTTCTTTGAACAGTTAAGCCCACTTTGTATCACAAAGAGTTTTTGAATTTATATTCTATTTAAAAATAAGTTACAATCCCTTGTGGTGGAAAGGAAAAACCCCACAGGTTTTATGTATATTTGGGCTAATTTTGAGGTTCTGTGAATCTGGCCCATTATTGTCTGGGCTATGACCAGAACATTTATTTATTTATTTATATTTATAAAAAATTATTTATTTTATAAAAATTGCTGCTCTCCATTTCCCCTTTCACTAGGCCCTCAAACAGAACATCTGATCCCTAAGTGATTAAAGTTAACCCTGTTTAAAAAATTTACAAGTGATCTGAAGGCTGTGATCCTAAGCATAATCATCTGAAAGTGAAAGCTATTGATAGGATTTCCAAGTAAAGAAGTTTAGGATGTTAAGTGTATAAATACAGGGGACTTTGTAAAAGGAAAACAATTATATGATTATTAAAATAGCTATGATACTTTCAGAATTAAGTTATTGATCAGTTTAAAGTTATGATTCATATATAAGGCTCTTCCGACTCCAAGCATTTTTCACAATCATGCCTAAGAGGAGGACTTGGAATCTGTGACTCTCTTCACCCTAAACTTCTGTGTCTCTGTCATTCCAGGCTCTGCCTCTTATCAACTGTAACGTGAGTAATGCATCCTGAGTCAGAGGTAACACCCACCTACTACTTGACAGAGTCAAACATTTGGGTCAGTAAAGCTTCCAGCTTAAAAGGACCTTTTTGCTATTAGAGTATATTCACAAAATTGCATTTTAATGTTGTAAATTAAGTAAGTTTTGAGTACTTTTAATTTTTAAAATCAGGTGCTTTTTTATGAAACCTTTAAAGCGAGAGCCTTACTCATATGAAGTCTTCAAGAAATACACACTTCAGGGCTTTATGATTAACACACACTCCTGTTACTTCAGTTCACATAATTTAGCAGCACTTTTACAAATAAATAAATAAAAATTCATATTAATTATACTGTGTTTAAAAGCTCTGCATCCATTCTTAAAAGTATCGCTTTTGAGCATTATTCAGTTACATTAAATATACCATAATACAAAGATTGGCTGCAATCTTATATAAACTTACTGAGGAGTAGTCTCATTCAACTCAATGAGGCTTACTTCTGAGTCAGCACATATATGGTTACATTGTTGTTATTTGTTTGGCTCCATATTTTAACAACTACAGGGATATCTAAAGAGTTACGTTTTGCATTGCACATTAAAATTTTAATTTTAGAAACAGCATAAATACAATGTAGGGCGTTCTTATAGTGGATAATGTATTGACTTCATTTTTTATTTACATAAATGTGGACAGGGTAAGCAGTGATTTAAACATTATATGTCTCTTTTAATTAACTACCAAAATTTTATGCAGTATACTCCGCTGTCTATCATAATCAGAATAGAGAACATTGTATTTTGGCTAAGAATGTGCTTATAACTAAGACTAAATGAAGGAGTTTGTCAGAAACAAATCTTTCACTGAAGAAAAACTAGGAAATCCTATCAGCAATTCCATGTTCATTTCTAGACAATTTATTATTAGATATTTCTGATGACACACCTTTTGCTATCTAATATATGCTCAGTCTGTCTTTTCAGAAATAGTCATTTAATTTATTAATCTTCTGTGATAATTTTTATAAAAAGTACTATGTAAAAAACAAATCAGCCATCTTTGGTCAAAAGGTCTGCTACATGTCTGCCACTGCCATTGTTACATTAATACTGTAAAAGGGAAATTTAAATAGCACAGTTCATTGGGAAAAGACTAAGTTCATGTTTGTGTGTATGTGTGTATAGATTAAGATTCTTGCACACCTTTAATCTGTTGTGGGCTAAAGATTGGGCAGGCAATGAAGAGGTACAGGGTCAAGGTTAGGAGTAGAGAAACAAGAAGCCCTAGATGGAAAGCTCTGTAAAATATCTGGAATGCTGGGGTATTATACAAATTCTGAATGCTTATGTAGAAAAACCTCTCTATCAGCAAGTTTTAAAAGAAGATTTAAATACCCACAAGATACTATGATTTGAGAGAAGCCTTGATTTCTTGGCAACGTTTCAAGATTTGGACAATAAGTCAGGTTTTTAAAGAGGCAGACCCCCTAACTGCTATATGGCTCCTTTTCCATCTTCGACTTGCTCAGTAACATACACTATGTAAATGGGAGCCAAGGAACCATCTTTAAATGCTGGAAGAAGCTGTCAGTGGTCAACTGCAAAAATAGGGTCTAGTTTCCGGTCTTCATATTTTTAACTGAGCCCATGCATGGATCCTGCAAGATGGTGATTTTACTGCTACTTTATCTGAAGTGGATTCCGTAACCTCTAGCTCAGATTTAGCATACTTCTGAGCAAGGGCATAATTTTTAAATGCCTCATTGGCAAGAGTGTTTCCTTGCCCCCCTGCAGAAAGAATAAATTGAGATTAAATAGAAGAAATGTGGGCTGACATTTTGATGCTGAAGATATCATATGGACAATTCCAAAAACACATACATGCATCAGAAACATCAATCATGCAGTAATCACCCATGTGGAATCACCCTTTGACTGACATGCAGATCAGCAAATGAAATTAGGTAGTTTTTCATGGAAAGACTATAGGTCAATTAGAGAACCCATATTTGCAATCCAAAGTTTCAACGTTCAATCTCTGGGAATATCAGTTAAAGGACATTGCCGGGGCTTGGACTAGATGACCCTCGGAAACCCTTCCAATTCTACAATTCTTTTTTTCTATTACCTTCCTGCCACTCCCCCCCCCCCCCCATAGTAAGCAGCAGGAAATCCACTGCTGGGAGGTGAGGCATGTGTTGCTATCTCCTCAATGACTGTTCCTTCAAATGAGGAGTGGAATTTTTATAATTGGATTGGATACAAACCTGTTATTGTATGAATGGAACGGCTCCTTCCGTTTTCACAGGGAATGAGGATCCAGTGAATTCCACCACTTCCTTCTGCAGCTCTGAGCTTCACTTTGCACACTGTTCTGGGCTGAAGAGAGGAGGCAAAAATCACTACGCACTGTCAGTAAAGTTGTGCTGAGCACAAGTCATAATGTAACCCAGCAAAATGTTTAAGCCAATTCAGTCCACTATGGACTTTAAAGAACAAAAGGTTAAAATAGATAGCCTTTAATTAACAGACTCTGGCAGATTTAGCATACTGATTGAGGCCTGCATGCATGGGTGTTCCTTGCTCTATGTCATATTAATAACGCTTTCTAAACAATAAGCACTTAAGCATCTAGGAGGTATAGGAGGTAACTGAAAAATAGATAACCCTTATTTAGATAATTCCTGTTTACAGCCTTATAGTATATGGGCAGGATTCATATAAGAAAGTTAATTTCCCCTGAAACATTAGCATCATGTAGATGCTGAGCCAAAGGATGAAAAGAAAGGCGGGGGGAGCTTGGAAAAACATGAGGGAAAAGGCTTAACTTTTTGTTTCTGTTGTAAAGGAAGCAGTTTGTATAGTTATGCTGTATAATTTCTTTGTAAAATGTTGTAGTAGAAATCAGAAAGGTATGAGCAAAGACTAAGAAGAGAGCCTAAGCAAAGAAATGTGCTTCAAATAAAATGAGAAATCACTGTGAGGTCATAAGAGCGCATCATTCGTAGTAGAGAATAGGAAGCCTGTTTATCAGCTAGACACTATTCAAAGTGCAATGTAGTAGTATCTTGATGTATTTATTGACTTAAATATTACAGTATTTGGCATCAGGCATATTAACAAGCCAACCTGTTTACGTGCTGTTCTGTCACTTTCTTCAAAGAGTACCCACACTAAAGATAGCACAGAGTATAGTGATTTGGTACAACCATCCTTGAGATTGCATGTAAACAACCCTATTTCAGCGAATGTGTATATACTCCAGATGATGGTTACACATTGCACTATCTTGTACTTACTGCAGCTGCAGTTGCAAAAATAAGGTTGAAAGCATGTTGGTTGTGGGTTTGAGTCCCACTTTGGGCAAAAGATTCCTGCTTTACAGGGGGTTGGACTAAATGACCCTCTGGGTCTCTTCCAACTCAATGATTCCAAGTTAGTAAAGCCTATTGAAATCTCTGAAGCCGAGAGAGAAGAAGGTGAGAAGGATTCCCTGTGATCAGGGACAGGGTTCTAGACCCTAGTACTTCTTTGCTGGGATCGGCCTGAGGGTTATCTTCTCTCATGGGCAACCTTCTGGAGGCCTCATGCCTGTAGCAGGGAGGCAAGAGACAAAAGGGGATGGAGCAGCAGTATAGCAAGCTACATTTCAAGTACTGTACACAGAAGTGAGAGGTTTGCGCGCGCGCACACACACACACACACACACACACACACACTATTCAGGCAAAAGTACTTGAGAAAGATGCAGAGCAGGTCTCATGATGGGTGTGGCCTGGCGGCTAAACCAAAGCTCTAGGAGGAACACATTCAGTCTCCTCATCTGCAGTTCTTCATCCCTGCCCTACATGAAGCAGAATACTTTATGCAAAAGAAGGAAATAGTAACCAATTTGTATAATTTAAATAATGTGGCATAATTCCTTCTGGACCCCAAATTTGGTTCATATTGTTGCAGAATATGTGATGGTTTTATTTTTCAGACAGAATGCATGCAGTCTGCTTAGTCCCCTGCATAATTCTGTGAATATAGTTAATATAATAGTTCTCATTAAATTATGAATGAAGAATAATGCAAATTAGTGCCAGACTATAAGAAATATTTGTTGAATATCAGTAAGAAAAATGTTGAAGGATTGTCTGAGATGGAGATGCAGTTTCATGTCAGGATATAGTTTTCAATTCATTCTTACAATATACTGTTTAGGTTAGGTTCCTAGTACTTTTACCATTATATATCTGCAATAAATTTATTGCAGCTAAATAATTTTATATAAAATTCACTTTTGATTGGATGCATTTTTACATTGTGTTGGAATGGAAACATTCAGTAATCAGCATTTGTCCATCTTGCTTATATGAATTGTTCAAAGGTATTTGGAGTTTAAGGGACAAGCTTCCCTTGTTGTTGCTATGTCATTTGCTAAATAATAACAAAATTGTTCTGTGTACAAGTACACAAGCGCACATTCCAGTCACCACGGGGACCCTACAGAATGTGGTGTCCTTGTGATGAATGATCCTTGCCATGGCCATAATAATTGCTGTATTGATTTCTGCCATCACATTGAATTTCCATGCCTCTGCTTTCATTTTTCTGGTCACTGACTGTGGGTGTCTAGAAGTTATTTCATCTTCATTGTGGTAGACACACAAATGGGTTGGAGAAGGGAGGAACATTCACTGACTGGTCTGCTACACATTCAAAGTTTCTCCCATTTTGGAGAACAAGTTAGATAAGCTATCAGTATTTATTTCAAATTCTCACATTGTTCTCAATATATGAGCATTGCTTACCTATTGTGACTGAGAGGATTAGTTCTCAGAGGATAAGGAAGTGAAATAGATGCCTTTTATATACTGCAGTCTATTATTCATTTAACATAATGGTTTAGGAGACATCAACAGCAGCATCTCATTCCCCTAGGCTGATGTCTTTGGATAAAAGCAACAGCTAACAGTTAAGTTGCTCTGTACATATGATAGTACCAACTGTTTAAACCTATTTGTTCATTTTCTAAAGCTAAGGATTTGGTTGCATTAATTAGGAAACGCCTTCCTAAATGTTTTGTGTCTGTTCTCTGTGCACCAATTTTATCACTGAACCAGAAGTGTAGGACACTTGCCCTTGAAAAATCAAGTATCTTCACCAGAGCTGGAATGTAATTAGACTAACATAGCAAATTTAGTCACTCTGCCACTGGTGTGGAAGGATTGCTATACCTGGTAGATGGTAGGTGACAGATGGGAACTAGCAGAATAGAAGCATCTTAGGATATATGTACTGAAGGGGTCAGAAGAACATCCAGTGCCAGAACTATTAGCTGCTTCAGGTGATAATATAGGCCAGTTAAAAACATTAGTTCTGTCATATGTGCCTAATATGCCATCATGAAGGTAGTGCCATGACTTCTGTAACTGCATTTCCACACTTCAGTGCTATATATCCGACACACATCTTGATCTTGAATAATTGACATTTATGTTTGTAGTTACTAATGCTCATTGAAATTTTTGGAGCCATTTAGAATTGCACTGCTAAAGCATGAAGCATTTATAGTATACTTTGGTTTTATGATGCACTCAAGACCAGACTGTGGGGTGTTTTTGTTGTCTTACGACTCGTCCATACTTGCACTTGTCCTGTGCGTAGAAAGCACAGGTCTGAGAGATCTTCTGATCAGTGCATAGGCACTGGTCTATGAGTTTTCCCCTTACTCCCCTCCTTTCCCAGAGAAAAAACGCTCTTTAGCTCTTTAGAACAAATGGCAATCCACAGAAAACCCAACTGCCGTTTGCCCCAACTGAGTGCTAAAGAGCAGTATTCCCCAGGGGAAGAAGAGGAAGTCTGGATAAGCCCTTAATTTTTGATCAGTCTGAAAGAACAATTTTTTTTAAAATTAATTTTATAATGGCACAACACATGAAGTATGGGGGAGGGGGATAGTAGCATGCTTGATTGTAGAAAATAATAAAGTATGAAATATGTAGCTAAAATAATGCTAGTATTTTTTAAACTGTAGGGCAGTGTCCTTTAAAGTCCTTTAAATGCATAAGATTATTTTATGTTTTGATCTTCCAGTGCTCAACTGTAACTAGTTTCAAACAAATTATTAAAGGATCACATAAAAATTAAAAGAAGCGCCCAAACAAGCTTAGCAGCAGCAGCAATGTACAGTATTCATTATTTAGGCTTAAATGGCACATAACCTACTTTATTGCATCCTGATAATACTGATATTTAGATGGCATGGTTCAGTGATGTAAACTGTGACATTTTAAAAACATTAATCTTCTAAAACTTTGTTGATTTTACTAATCTTATTAAAAAGGGAAGATTACACTGTGAATATTGTACCTCAATTTTATTGTAATAATTTTGCTGGTTACCAGGTGGGGTGGCAGTTGAAAAATTTGGTGAATGCACTACGAGAGGATCCGAGTGGTGTTATCTTAACTTTGAAAAAGCGACCTCAGAGCATGCTTACCTCAGCACCAGCTTTACTGAAAAATATGAGATGGAAGCCCCTTGCTCTGCAGGTAATGATGCTTAATCATAAATCATACACCATCATTTTAGCTATAGATTATCTCAATGCTGCTTTATTGTGCCTCATCTCAGCAGCATATGTGGATTTAGTCTTGTATGCTTTGACAATGGTTTTTGACATGATCTTTGCACATTTATTCTCTAGAGTTCAGTTCACATTAAATCCCAAGCTTGCAAAAATTAGACAATCTTGTATTCCTCAGTTGCATATATCTGCTCTATTTCACAAAACTTTAGATCTGTTTTCCACCCTATATAATGTTTATAGGTTACTATGCAACATTAAACAGGAAACAGTTTGTTACAGTATGAGGTCCTGATTCAATAATTAAAAAAATTGAATAGACTGTGATTTAACCACATTGTTAAATCCCACATTCTCCATCTCTAGACTCCCACCCCACCAGTTCACGTGTATATAAGCAAGAGACACACCTACAGAGTAGATGAAGAAAGTCCTGATTCGTTGTTGCTGGGAAAGAAACAGTGGATAGTTTCCATGCCACGAGCCTCACGGTCTTCCTTCCTCTACCCATAATTAGACATCAGGTTCTATAGACACAGAGCAACGAAGGGGGTAGGGGTGAGGAGTGTGTGGCAAAAGAACCTGAGTTGGAACTCAGTAAAGAGCAGCCAAAGTAAGAAGCTTTTCAGGGTCCTTTGGGCAGTGCAGCTAGGTGGATGTCAGTGTAACTCTCACAGATGTGAAAATGTAATTTCCTGCCTTGGTTAGGTTTCTTTTACTTTCCAGGCAAGTAAATAACAATTAGTATTCTTCACATATTGGTTTCAGCCCCAGACAGGCTTGTACCTCCCTTTGTCTATTCTGCTGACAAAGAGAGGGAAAGGTGGGTACACTTAATGAATGCCATCTCTGTGAATGTTACTGAATGCCCTGCCTGCCTGCCTCTACTGCTGTGCTCTGGTTTGTTAAGGAAGACTGGAATCATGTAATAGAATAGGAATGATGGCAATAAAGGAAAGTAAAAATATATAAAGGAAAGGAAATAAAGGAAAGGGAAATGAAAATAATTCTTCATACCAAACCATAAACTGTCATAGATTGCTGTTTGGTTGCCTGCTAAACATATTGTCAGTATATCATAGGAGTGGCTTAGAACACAAAATATGATTAGAATTTGACAAACAGTGCCTTAAGCCCATCTATATGCAGCTATATTTAACATACGTACAGGTCACATCCCTGCATAATTTTGCTCAGGTAAATAGTTCCAAAGGGTAATATGCAACGTTAGTCATACTCAAGACTAGATCCATTGAAATCCATAGATTTAAGTATATTGGGTTATATCCAATGCTAGTCCTACTCAGAGTAGACACATAATGTTGGTCCATTAATTTCAGTTGGTCTGCTTTCAGTACACCTTAGTTGAATACTATAGTATTTTGCTGACCTGCTTTCTAACTGATTCTTTTTTCTTATTTTAAGTTAAACCCTAACTCTGTATTTTTGTTTCATTGTAAAATATTTGTTATGATAAACTGGACTTCTATACAATTTAATTAACAATTGAAGATATAAAGGCTTGTTGCTTTTTCTAAACTAAAATATTGATCTTTTGATTAATATGTCACTTAAAATATGTATACTCAAAACCCTTTCCTTTCCAAATGACACTAAGGAACACTGTTTTCCTTCTTGGGTACATTCCAGAACAGTTACATTGTTCCTGTTTAAAACAAAAAGCAAGATGTGGAAGAACTCTAAAGTAGCCTTTAAAATGTTTTTATAAATGTATATTTATTAATACAGATATAGGCATAAAGCTAAAACTCTAGAATTCATTTTGCAGGTTGGGGGTGGGATCACAGTCTCAATAATTGTAAAACATAAATCTTACATGACTAACAAAAGTCTGTTTGCTGATCATGATAGTTCAAAATTTGATAGATCTAAGATGTTATTCTAATCTGAAAATGCAACTTCAATTGGCGTTCCTATTTTATAGCTTTGTAAAATATTTGTTCTCATTTTTATGTTCTGATCTGAACTTTTACCCAAAAGAGGTTCTTTACTTTCAGTGAGCTCCTATATGTACAAGTTAGAACATTAGTAAAGAAAACTGATGGGAAATTAACAAAACCCTCTGTAAACATGGAATTTTTAACTGTATAATATACATCAGTAGCTTTTAGTCTTAATTTTCATGAAAGGTTAGCAACTTGCCTTCTTAAGACTGATACACTTTTATTTCTGTAAATATGCCCTTGCATATTTATGCTTACACCTTCTACCTTTGCATTAATGTAATGTGTAATATTATAGCATGATTTATTAAATATGTTCCTTATGTAAAAAGTATGCTTATTTTGCAAGATACGGTTTGCATAATGAAAAGTTGAATATGCGTTACACTTCTGAAACACATAGGACAAATGCTTGTTCCAAATGATCTGGTAAACATTCCTACACTTTCAGATAAGCATAACTTTATACTAACAGGGGTGCCATTTCCATAGTCATTTTGCAGCCATCTTGGTAAATGGGCTGCATTTGAATAGTTGAGAGATATTATCACAAGTTCACAGAATGGGTCTGCTTCCCCATTTGTAAAACATGAGTATGTTTCTATGACCAGTAGCAACTTTTAAAATACCACCAAGAGGGAGATGATGTTCTTAGCAGTTTGCATTGCAAATCCTCATGCTCTGGACATTAGATAAGGCAGCTTTTTTGGGGGGGGGAATGGGGGTGCGGGGAGAAGAGAGACACCAGGCTAAAGCAGATACAGAGGACATGTCTCGAAATACCAAAGCCCCCCTTTCCCATGCGCCAGCCTGATAATCATTTAAAATTAGTAATGGTTTTAAAGTTCTTTTACCAGTACCAGACAATTTGATTATAAGCAGAATTTACTTGAACATGTCATTCCCAAACTTTGGAATGTGGGGATTCCCACAAGAACACAAAGTTATTTTGCATTGTTTTCAGTGCATTCTAAGGGATAGTGAAATGGTGCTTAATTTATCAAGTTAAGATAATATAGGTAATATAGTACATGAATTATATAAAAAACTGTGACTCACCTAGTGATTCGCTCTTCTTTTATAGCATCCTGCTTTTAAACACTTTTAATGAGTGAAGTAAATAATTTTTACTGTTTATTCCACCCAACAGTCATTTATACGGAATGTGGAAATTCAGTCTTGGGATTTATTATTCAGAATATGGCTGTGATCCTTTTCAGAAGGTAAATCCCATTGAACATAGTGGGACTTCCTTCTGAGTAGACGTACATAACATAGCACCATAACTGTGACTAGTCTTTGATTTCATTGCAGCATGCTATTAGTGGTTAGACACAGAAAGTACTATGGTCTCAAAGCAATCCTAAACATAATTAATTGGAATTTGTTTTTTTAAAATCAGTGGGACTTGCAAGTAAATATAGTTATATTTGGACTGTAAATTAGTAGCCAAATATTTTTTCTGGAACAATCCAGAGTATTATCATTATATTACTGTTCCTTAGTGTTTTGCTGATGCACGTTCTTAAATTGTCTTTCAAGTTTAAAATATTCATTGCAATCCTAATATGTTTTACAAAATTTACAAACTGAAATTTCAGGATTTATACATGATTTTTAGATTTCCCCCCTATGTTCCTTAGAGGGATCATCATTTGACCATACCCTTTGTATTGTTTTGGTAATCATAACTTCTATATAGTTTTTATTTAACAGAGCATTGAAATAAGCATATTATTTTTCTCAAAGCTACTGGCTTAAAATTATCTGAGTTGTTGTTTTTTTTGAAAATATGTTTCTTTCATTTCCAAGTTTTAAATATACATTTTTATCACCCTCTTTTTGTGATATTTGTTTCATTTCCCAATCTTGTTATTTCCCTTTTTGGAAGGAGTGGGGATGGAATGATGTTCTCTTTTGGGAGTTTCCAATAATGTAAATGATGTCACACAAAGCTAAGTACTAGTAAACTTTAATCAAAGATGGGTTTGCTGCTGGGGAACCTACTATTCTGCCTTCTGGAAAATACTCCTTTTAAAAAGTGCTTTGGACTAATTTAGTAATCTATATAATGCTGTTTCAACAGATAATGAAGCCTGGAAAAAAATATAAGATCCCTGAATATTAATTCTCTGTATAAGGTTTCCATGTATGTAAGTGAACATTGGTGTAGTTCTAAATAGACAAATATATTTTTCAATGTTTATCCATAATTATCCCTTTGATTCTAACCTATAATTTGTCCATATAGTCATACAACATTTCATGTTTAGAAGTTTTAAAATTATTCTGTGACTGTCATGTTTGGCTGAGGTTCTGCTGTTAATTCAATATGAGTAATCTGATACTTTAAATGATTTTTGCTAAATGAAACGTTTCTCTGCTGTGCTGTTTCCCTTGAAGAAATACAATCTTTATCACTAAAGGGTCACACATTCTGTATATTTTTTGTTGTTACTCCCATTTGATTTTTGCTAGTTAATAATTTTTTTTTAAGCACAGAAACTTTCTTGTCTGACGGACAGGACAGTCCTATGATCTCACTGTTCCTCATAGCCACTGCACTAGGGCTATTACCAGGGCTAAAGTTGTGCTCAATTAGCACAGCCAATAGCCATATAAACAAAAGAAAAGTTTCCTTTACCGGGGGTTGCAGGAACTATGAAGCAGGCAAGGAGACCACGTGGGTGCAAGTGGTGGAAAACCACATGTGAATCTGAACAAACACAAATAAAAATTTGTTATCAAGCCTATGGTGGTGGCATCTACTTCTCTATTACCACCCAACTGAGGCGTTCCATCCATTGGTTCAGGAGCTTACCTGGTTCATTAAAGCAATATGAGGCTACCTAGGATCTAGTCTTCCTTTGCTGTATGGTTTTGAATTGTTGAAACCAAAGGATATGGACAGGTATTTAGATACGTAGGCCTTAAGCATAACCACATATCCCTTGCTCTTCTTGGCCTGTAACATCTAGCAGAAAGAGATTGGCTTAGTCCAGGAGGTAGTGAATGCCTCTTTGTGGAATGTGGAAATGGGAGGGGGTGTGGGTTTTCACCAGAACTGAATGCCATGGTTCTATAACATGCTCCTTGGACCTAAAATTGTAACAACTATAACAAGTCCAGTGACCAAGATGCTTGCCTGGACCTGAACAGTGGTAACTGCATAGCAGTGTTTGATGAGGACTGGTTTTGGTAATATATATTTTTTGCCAGCATATTGGATGACCTCTGCAAAGCAGGGTTGACCCTTATCCATACTGGCTTGTTACAGCTAGCTGTAGGGAGTTGACTGGGTGAGTCCAGCAAGTGACTAATACTTCACTGGAGCAGGCCAGGTGCCACATGCCTTGAAGAATGTGGTGGTGTACTCCTTACTTACCCGGACTCAAAAATATTAAAGCAACTATCACCCAGTGTCAAATATCCCTTTTTTGACACCTCTGGGAGTCATCATCAGGAGATTTGAGGTGCAGTACCATCAATATGCAGCTCTCTTTTCCATCTGAAATGGGACGCGGGTGGCGCTGTGGTCTAAACCACAGAGCCTAGGGCTTGCCGATCAGAAGGTCGGTGGTTTGAATCCCCGTGACTGGGTGATCTCCTGTTGCTGGGTCCCTGCTCTTGCCAACCTAGCAGTTCGAAAGCATGTCAAAGTGCAAGTAGATAAATAGGTACTGCCCCAGTGGGAAGGTAAACAGCATTTCTGTGCGCTGCTCTGCTTTAGCCAGCATGTGGTCATCCTGGCCACATGACCTGGAAGCTGTACGCCGGATCCTTCGGCCAGTAAAGTGAGATGAGCGCCACAACCCCAGAGTCGTCTGCGACTGGACCTAATGGTTGGGAGTCCCTTTACCTTTTTATTCCATCTGAATCAGGAGAGATAGCTGAGATATTTGACTGATAACTGGAGGTGGTGATGGATTGGATGTGAGACAATAAAATGAAGCTGAATCTTGAAAAGGGGTTTCATGTGTGAGTGGTGGGGAGGCAGCCTGATATGGATGGGGTTGCACACCTCTGGAAGGAGCAGGTTTGCAGCTTGGGTGTTCCTGGTGCTCAGGGGGCCTTGGTAACTGGTGCCCCTTTTTCTGCTTTGGCTGGTTTACCAGCTATGGCCGTTTTGGACAGAGATGACTTGGCCCATGCACTCCATACTCTGTTAACTTCCAAATTGGATTATTGCAATGTGATTTATGTGAGGCTGCCTTTGAAGACAAGTCAGAAATTTCAATTGGTTCAAAATGCAGTGGACAGATTACTGGATGGGTTCTGTTTAGATCTTGTGTGACCTCTGTTTTAAAATAGCTGCACTGGTTACCAATCTGTTTCCAGACCAATTCAAAGTGCTTACATGTTCCCCAGCGCTGCAGTGGGGCAAGACATTCCATTCATTGGTGTTTTGAGTGCTCTGTGTATCTCAGGGAAAGTGAAAGATAAAGGGTGTTGGGGAGTCCTACTTCATTGTTTGTGCTCCTGCTCCATTGCTTATTCATGCAGGGTGGAGTGACTTCTCCTTGCATCTCTAGTTGTAGCAAGTGTTAGCAGTGCACCCTTCTCACTTTGTTGTAAGTCTTGGCTGTTTGTGCAAAGGGGACTTTTACCGCAAAAGTCTCACTGGGTGTCTATAAGTTCAGTGCCCCAGGATGCTCCAGATGTGTAAACATATCAAGTGTCAATGTATGTTCATAGAGAGACTTATAAGCCATCCCCCCATTTCCAACAGATTATAATTCAAGGGTGCTGTTGGACCTTTTATGTGTAAAACTCATGGTTTTATGTGTAAAACTCGTGATTACAAGGAAACTTGAGAAGCTTTAATGTTTGAATGGATCACTTCAAGATTTTTTCAAGTTAAAATGTTTACATAAAGTTTGCAGCAAATCAATGTAGATTCATAATAAATTACACGTGATGCCATTTAACCAGTACCATGAATTAGAAAATTATTTGGTTTATAGCTAGCTGAAATAATTGTTGCTTCCACGTGTTTAAGTTGTTTTTATGTGGTTTAGTTCATGTGTTTTGCAAACATAACTCAAATTATTGGGTATTTCTGTAGCCAAGTTTCCTGCATATTAGGACAGGTCAAACTTTCTTCCTGTGAGTCAGCCAAGATAACACAGACAAAGGCTATTTCTCACAGCTTAGCAAGGGAATTTGAGCCATGAGCTAATTTGCAGCTGGGGGGGGGGGAGGGGGCTTGTGTCTCCAGAATCTCACAGGGCTTCTGCATATCAAATGGCTGGGTGAGATTGAGGGGGAGGGGCACTGGGCCTTCTTAAAGTGCCGGTTGCCCTCAGACTCAGCCTTTCTCCTTTTGGGGCTGAATTTTCCAACTCTCACTGCCTCAGTTTTAGAGTTTCCCACTGAGGCGTGAGTGGTTGCTGGTTTACAGGGCCAGAAAGGAATTTTACTTTTAACCACAGTGGGCCTTCCATTGAAAGGTTTCCATTTTTCTCTCAGTGGATAGCAGGTGTTTGCTAGGTGTCTTCTACAAATCTATTAGTTACAACTTGAGCAGAAATGGCATTGGGTAGGATCTGAACATAAGGGTATTTAGGAGGTGCACCAGCTTCTGGCTCAGCATGGGTGGGGCTGGGGCTGGTGTCACACATCTCAGGTTACCAGCAGGATTCCAGCTGCAAGTTGTGCACCGTGCTGGGTCAACTTCCAAGGAATTCCCTAGTAGGTGTTCTGGGATGGTGTTTTCAGATCAGAAATCTTACAGGATGACAGACCCTGACCCAATGCCATGCCAACCCTGCTTACCTCACTGTGGTCAATAAAGGTTCCAGCCTATTTTCACCCACTCCTGTGTCCTAGTCATTATTCACTCTCTACCTGGCCCAGGGAGGGCCATCACAATGTGCCTGGCATGCAACTGTATCTTCACTGTTATTAAAATAAAAATTGAGAACTTGCTGGCTGCCTTAGGAGATGCAAATAGAATGAACATGATAGGGAACAAGTCTACTCTGCAGCATTTATTCAAATTCAAATAAAGCAAAACCTGTGAGGAGGAGGACTGTGCAAGACATTCAGGTGCCACATGTTCACCCAATCAAGGCCCATGCCAGAATTTGAAGCTATGGGAGACCATGCAATTTTCCTAGCAATTGTTTCTCAGTCTGTATATGTTATACAATTGCTGTATTTTAGCAACAAATTGTATTTGTATATAATTTTGCTCCTGACATTTCAATGCTCCCTTTTTCGCACACAGTGGAGTATCTTTGTTTTCATCTTACCATGAGTCTTTAGGACTCTTGCTGCTATTAAAAATCTATGTACATCCAGCTGTGTGCTAGCAGCTATGGTGAGGATATGCAATTGTGAAATCTGTGTTTTGCTGTTTGAAAACTCCTGGCTGTAATATAAATGCTAGTAGACATGAGCCAGTCTTTCTGCCTGAAGGCTGAGAAACATACCTAAACAGTTGCACTTCCTCTCAAACACAACCCATGGTGGGGAGAGCAAACCATCCTTGAGGGAGATGTGTGTGATGCTGCACTGCATAGACAAGGTTGCTGGGTTGCTGTGACAATCAGATTGAGTGTAATCTAGTAATCACTGTATAGTTTCTGACCCAGAAACAGACACACTCATCAGGAAAAATATACTTTTGTATCTTGTACAAAAATATACTAGACATAATTTTTTTAATGTTAATTTTTGAGTGCATTCGGAAATATTTCTACTCAAAAGTAAATTCAGCTAAATTCAATGGGACTCTCTCCCAGGTAAGTGTGCATAGGACTGCAGCCTCTGGACCCTTTTTAAAAAATAAAATAAAAATGAAAACCATTGAAATCTGAATTACTATTTGTGATTTAATAAATCAAAACTACATTAAATTAGTGTTTCTTAATTGCGTGATTGAAATTTTACAAAATCTGAACTATAAAGTGTGTAACATGTCATGCCATTTTCTAGGAATGCCTGGGAAGGTTAAAAATTGAGAAGGTTATATTACTCAGAAAATTGTACTCTACAGAATGTAACACCTTGTTGGAATTCACCTGTTCATGCAACATTGAGCTCATATTTACAATGTCAGCTACTAGTTTTGTTTCCATCTTGAATATCGCCTTAATAACAAAAATGACTCTGTTATTTAAATTAATAGTTAAGTGCATCTGAAGAATAAGATGGCAGTAACTATGAAAAGAACCATCTGATTGAAATTGGCTTGTTTGTTAATGTGAACCTTTTGAAGAACGTATAATTTGAACATATTTTGGAATTCCATATGCTGGCAAATGGTGCTCAGGCAGCTTCTTGTCAGATAATAATCTTCTTTCATTAGTGCATCACTACTTTGGAATGTTCATATCTTAATTTAGAAGCAGTGGCAACTGAGGAACCCCACGGCTTGCAAACACTGATGCTAACTTTATAATTTCTGTTATGGAATGTTGAAGCCACCTTTGGCTGTCATAATGAATTGAGCATGGCACATTTCAGTCTACATTTGAATGATAATGGGGGATCCTTATTCATGAAGATTCAAAAGGTTGCTAACCAAGATTATTAAAATCTAGAAATCAAATAACATGTGGGTTTTTTTCTGCTAGCACCTTTGAAGTGATGCTATCAACCTGAACCACAGCGGGACAGCCATAAACTGCCATTCTGTAATTATTGAAAATGACTTCTGAATAAGAAACAGTATTTATGCTTGCCTCAATTTTTCAGTGGTGATTATCTATTTGCTAATGCTGTGTCTTTCAGTCAAGATTATTGGGATTCAAGAGATGTTTTGCTGCTTATAGTAGACATTTTTCACTCCTGCTCTTAAAATTGAAGCTTTGCTACTCTGTGTATTGTTTTGGATCCAGAATAATGTCTTCTATTTTAGTAGGTACTCCAGACATCTTTCTCCTTAGGCCAGATTTCCAGAATTGAGAGGGAACTCTTATTTCTCCTTCAGATTTTGAATCTATGTCCATTTTTAATGTTCATGTTGATGTATATCTATTCCATTTTTGTGTGTGTCTTTCCATCACATTACATCTCACTGTAGTATCAAGCATATCTTGCTGGATTTTGTAGACCTCACATTTCAGTCTCTGTACCCCACAAAGGTGTCATGATTAGTATTTACAGTAAAGTCCCAGTTCCCTGTCACAATGTATTCATTTTTCTTCTTACAAAGGATTATATACTATGCCCTCTATCCCTGAAACCCCAAAATGAAATATTTGTGCCCTGCTATACTGCTATAGGTTAAACACAACATGATTGCTGGTGTAGATGCAAGTCCTAAGTTGTGTTTAAATGCATTGGTTACCAGAAAAATCACAAAACAAGCCCATTGTTTGGCAAACATAAAAATGTATCTGCTTACTTTTAATATTCCAGTTAAAATAAAAGCAAATTAACTATCCTGGAAATTAGAGTTATTACATGCTATGACAACTAGAAGTGGGTGGACTCCCCCCCCCCCCCGCAAGCAAGTACTATAACTAAACAAGGACATAGGGTTTAAAATGTGGTGTTAACTGAAGAAGTGTGTTTTAAGGAACACCCCTTGGTAAAAACATTGAAGAACATTGTTTATGTGACTTCTGTGAAGCTAGGGACCAAAACATGTAACATTGGGAATATATCCAGAAGGAGATATTTCAGCTCTGTCTGTGTGATGCAATTTATATTAAACTCTAGGAATATGATTCTATGTTGTAGCTTAGGAAATTTGCAATATGTAGTCACCTAGCAGTTGGGGAAAGGGGTGGATTGAAACAATCCTTGTAATGTCACCAGTATATATTCCTTGGATGACATGGAATACTTTTATCCATGCAACTCACAAAGAGGTCAGCTATGCAAACATTGCATTTTCTGGTGCATAAACATTTAGATTTAAATTACTGTGATAATAAAAACATGAAAGTGATTCAGTGGTAATCATGTATGCATTTAATTCTTTATATTTTGTTTTAACCAGCCTCTTGTACCTAGAAGTCCTACAAGCAGTGTGGCAACACCATCCAGTACTATAAGCACACCGACCAAGAGAGACAGTTCAGCACTTCAGGACCTCTACATACCTCCTCCTCCAGCAGAGCCTTATATTCCCAGGTGAATTGTCATCGTTAATCTTCCTGATAATTTGAAATCGCTCACATAACAAAGTGAAACTACATCCTTTTTTGGGAAGCGTGTTTGTGTGTGTGTGTGTGTGTGAAATTGCAAAGTTTTGCTACCAGATTGCAAACTTGGCAATATAAAGAGGAGATCCACAAACCAAGATCCACAGACCAGCTGTCACCCACTCATAGACCTGGCAGTCTGTGTGTGATTCATATAGCCTTTACAGGGAAAGTTACTGATGGAAGAAGAAATCTCACCCATTTTCAGTGACATTGTTTCCTGTCCTTACAGGGTTTTTTTTTTGGGGGGGGGGGGAATACCATACAAAAAATGGAGTTTCAGAGACTCAAAGGAATATAGCAATATTTTCTTGGTACTGGATACTCAAATTGTTCATGTTAGTTTTGAATAGATTTCTCATATAGTTTAGAATTCTGCCACTTCATTTTGTACAAATTATAGCAGCTATTGTTTGCAGGCCAAGGTGCTAGGCCTCTTCTGCCCCTGACCCTCCAAGTAAAATAAAGGACATCATAGACTGGCTTTTTGGATGGAAACAGGCCACAACTTTTTGAATACAGATGAAAAAGGTTTGGCTTAGGCTTAAGGCTTGGGCATTACTTCTGGCCCATCTGCCAGAAGTGACGCCATAGGTCAATTCGGCCACAGGGTTTCCTGTGACATAAGCAACTCCCCCCAGATCCCTTTAACAGCATGCCCTAGCATTAAAGGGGCAAGTGGAGACTACAACCGTTCCTCCATCCCAGACTAAGACTGTCCCAATGCTTAACTAAGTTGTGACAATTGCCATGAGGTAGGCAAAACCACCGTTATGCACAGCGCTACTTACTTTCCTCCTTCATGTGGCTATCAGAATGCATCCAAATTTATTTTTTCCCTCAAAGGGATGAAAAGGGGAATCTTCCATGTGATGATATCGGAAGACACTTAGTGGGGAAACCAGTGCACAAGGGATCTGAATCTCCAAATTCCTTTCTGGACCAAGAATACCGAAAGCGTTTTAATGTGGTTGAAGAAGATGCTGTTTTATACTGTTATGAATATGAAAAGGGAAGAACAAGTAGCTCTGGAAGGAGAGAGAGCACTCCAACCTATGGTACGGTACTCACTTATAATGAAAACATAATGCTTCATGGCTCTTGTATAGTTTTGTCCTGGAACATACATTTGTTTGTATCCATTAGAGTTCATGCACCACAAATTTCTTCTCACATTATGCTGTGCTTTACTGCATTGTGTATTACATCCAGCCCTGGATTTCACAAGACAGTTATTCAACCGCTCCTGAAATAGCCAAGAGCCAGCACAGTCATTTGGCCTTAACAGTCAATATGAGGCTCATACTATGAGCCTCAGCCTATTTTGCAGATCATCTTCTTCACCTCCTCTTTTCTTTCCTGATTTTTCTCCCATCCCTTCTGTTCCACACATACACATGCCCACTTTTCTATTTTGATTTTGGTCCTCTTGATTATTTTGTACAGAGTGTTTTTTTGTACTTGTTCATAATTTTCATGCAAATACCATGTACGCAAAGGCCTCTCTCCTGGGTTTACATGGTGCTCTTCAGACTGCATTCACATCAGTATTCACCCCTGAATTTCACTAACTGCCTCAGAACATGGAGGTTCTTTTGCTGCTTCCATGACTAATAGTCATTGATAAAATACTGTTTCAGTGTATTTGCGGCTTTTTAAAGACACCTGTGCTAGTACTGTGTCTGTGCTAATTAACTTCATAGCTAATTCTGCACTATGCAAATAATTAATGATAAATACTGATTTATTTTAGTCCTGAACTTCCACAGATGGTGAATCTTTTTGCTGTTATCTCTTCATTGTGTTTATTGTTTTATAAAGCTTTAGCTTCTCCTTTTCCCTCTTCTTCTGCCTGCTCCTCTCCCATCTCTGGCTGTCAGATTCTTTACTTGCTGCTTATGAACCTACCATAGATTTAAAATCATTGTTTAAGGTTTCACTGTGTAATATTAAAGTCTAAATTGTGTGGGCAATTTGGTTGGCTGAAAATGTCATGCTACATAAATCCTGAATCTGTCTGAAAAGTGTTTGAGCCTTCGTTTAGCTCTACAAATTACCCTTTCAGACTTCTCTTCTTTCCTTGAATGATACTATTTTATCTATATAGCTGTTATTTAAATAAAAGCTTTTTTTCATTGTTTTTTCCATTTTCACTTCACCACAATTTAATCTTCAATTCTGAAATGGCAAAACTGAAAGCAAAATCACTTTTTAATTCACTTGACTTTTAAATGTGACTCCTTTAAGTCTAGAGCACAGATAATTAGATTGAAGGAATACTACAATATCTGATAATCTGTCAGTTTTTACCTGGAACACACATAAAGAATTGTGGCAGCTGTTATTTACAGTTTTCACAACAATAAAGCTAATATGGTCCTTTAGCTTTATAAAAAGCTGGAAGTCTTTTCTTATTTGCATAGAAAGTTTTGTATTAATTTTAATTCCAGATACAAATTTACAATTAAAATTGCTGTCAGACTGAAAAGAAAGTAAGTTTTGCGGTCATATTTATATAACCTAAAATGTACATTACTCTCCCATCTTATTCCTGATTACTTTAAATCTTGGCTATCTCTTTGCCTTCCACTTACTTCTTAGAAGGTCAGCCCTGCTTCTCTCAAATTGTTGCCTGTTGTAGCCATGGCATCATCAGTTCTATAAACTTATGTTTCCACATGAGGACTAGGAATAGGCTAATTGATATAAAGAATATCAGCAGTTCTTTTTGAAGACACCATGTTTGCTTAAATACTGGTTCTTGTGCATATAGACCTCACATGGACATAGAGGCTAATACTGTAATCATATGTATGTAGTCTCCGCCATATTGTATGTCTGTCCACAGAATCTCACATACAATTGTTCAGTCTTACAGACTGAATTAGGGCTTTCCGTGTTATAGATACTGTTGGTGATCAATTCTTCACCCTTTTTAAACATGATATTCCGCAGTAATTTTTCCAGGACATTGGGTTACTCCTACTGCCATTTTGTATCTAATTTATTGCTGGAAAAGACGCAATCTTTTGCTTTCATTGGAGAGCTTACACAGTAAATCCTACGGATGTATGCATATGGCAAGTTTTATTGAATGCTAAATCATTTTATGATTACCCTAATGTAAGTTATTATAATGTGAAGAGTTAGATCAGGTTAACAATATTTTAGAAGAATTCAGACTGATGGGTCTATTTAGAGGGGGAAACTTTTTTTCTTGTATGCACATAGGAAAATAATTCCAAAACCATTAAGTTACAAGAAGCCTACTCATGATAAATTACTTTCGTATCACATGAAGAAAGTGTAAATACATTAATCTAATCTTCTAACTTCGTTACAATTATTTTGAAGTCAAACACTTTTATATATTTTGTTGCAGGCAAGCTAAGACCTATATCTATGCCAGTAGAATATAACTGGGTAGGGGATTATGAAGATCCCACCAAGACAAAAAGAGATAGCAGGAGAGGTAAGTGACCTCAGACACAAATTGTACATTTAATTGTGTTTTAGTGTACATTTACAGAAATTATTGAATATATTTATAGAAGTTATTAAAATGTAAATTGTCCTTATTATTCCAGATCATTCTACACAATGCAGGTTATGTGGTTAATGTTTGAGGATTCTTGTTGATGGTTCGTTACCAGTGTCACAAATTGGCAGTTAAGGACAAATTGCTAACTTCTTCTCAATTTTATAAGACCATTCATGATACTATTGCAATTTGATTCCCAGAGTGAAGCAGCAGGGAAGTAATTGAAACTCAGCCCTAGCTTTTGAGGAATTTCCCCACACATATTTGAACAACATAATTTAAAATCTTATTATTTCAATGTCAATGAAATACTCTTGTGAGAATCTATGAGATGTTATAGAATTCATCTTAATAATACATATTCTTCATATTCATTTTAGTTCAGTGACACATAAGCTTGCAGCCTAAGAGCCCTTGAAGGCAAGTATCATGTCGGCTGCTGGCTGGCCCTGAGTAGAAGGAGGATGCTTAGGTGGGCTGGCAGAAGCCTCCTAATAGAGATGGGAAAGCTGTAGTGGTGCAATGAGGGGAGAAAAGAAGTTGAGGGTGAGATGAGGAGATCAGATCAGATCTACAGCTTGTGTTTACTCTTCTCCTCCTCTAGTTTGCACCTGACTGCATAAAGGCAGTCTGCATTCCCCTGTTTTAGAGACCCTTCTTCTTCCTTTTCTTTTTAAAAAGAATACTCAGATCTGCAAACATTAGGGCTGCCTTGAGTCCTGAATGGTATACATAAGCACTGACAGTCACCCCATCAAGTTAGCAAATAGATGGTACTATACTGCAGCTTGCATACAAAAAAAGTATCCTATAGCTTCAAAGTGAGCTATGATTGTTGTTGTTTAGTCGTTTAGTCGTGTCCGACTCTTTGTGACCCCATGGACCAGAACTATGATTAATACCCCCTTTTTTCATAGTTGATGAGAATATAAAGTTATTCTAAAAGTTTGAATGAAAATAAGAAACGTTATTCAAGCAAAGACAGAATATACAGTATAGTTTCTATGATTCTCCAAACATTTTTATTGAATTGTTTGCAGAGCTCGGTTAAGGAACAAAATCAGCTTTCATTTAACATTACAGTCAGATTCCCATAGTCTATTCTATAGAAAAATATTATAGGAAGGTTTGGTCTGAAAAGTCTGTGTTAAAACGAGTAGCAGCATTGGAGGCATGTAATAGTGGAAGGCATAGAAATTTGTGGTGCGCTGCAAAGTAAGATGCAAGGTTGTGCTGAATTGCTAGAGGTGTTTATTGCAATGTAAGATAAACCTTTTGTTTTATGTGGATTTCAGTTATGTGGTAAAATTCTGCATTTTTATGGATAAATAACTAAATAACAGCAGGAAGAGATTATAGAGTGAAGCTAACATATAGCTAACTTTATGTTCTAGCCAAAGCTGCAGGTGGATTTATCCATAGATAATGAGAGTTAGCATGAGTCAATGATGCAATATAAGTGTTTGTATTAAACAGAAGATAGCTTTCAGAATAGGGTACTCAGTTGCCCTTTGTAGATGTTCTAAACTACTGAGCCCTAATATTGTGTAATATTGTGATAAAACAATAACACCAATACATACACTGTGCACCATTATTTACTGGATTTTATGGTATTAAACATAGAATCTCAGCATTATTGTGTCTTTCAGTCCAATGAAAGACAGGTTTGAAGGCAGGTTGTCCTGATTTCAGCAAAATATGTCCTGAACAGCTGGACAATTAAGAACTGGTTTTCAGTATAACCTTTCCAATTTCTACCTAGAAAATTCATTACTTCGGTATATGAGCAATGAAAAAATAGCTCAAGAGGATTACATGTTTCAAAGAAACAGCAAAAAGGACACAGGCAAAAAATCTAAAAAGCGGGGAGATAAAAGCAACAGCCCTAGTCATTATTCTCTGCTACCTAGTTTACAAATGGATTCATTAAGGCAAGACAGCATGAGCACACCTGGGCCTGAAACATCTTTATATCACGTGAGTAAAATTACAAAATAGTTCACTCTATGTTGATGCTGTTGTTGAGTGACTGACACAGGACCATTGGTTGTTTTTTTAATTTTTGGTAAGAAATGAAGCAAAGAAGCCTGGCAGTTAAGTGTAATTTGCCCTTCAGTTGTATTGAATGATGAGGATAAGAAGCTGGAGGTCATTGCTATATACACCTTTTTTTTGCAAATTCAATGAGATAAAAATAGAATTAAAATGTAAATCGTGCAGTCATATTCATATGATCCCTGTTGTTTTCATAACTACTGTGGAAAGATTAGAAAATATAGTCACCAATTTTATTTTGAATTGAAAAATAATGAATTTAGGTAACCACTCAAAAAAGAACTATTAAAAGACCATTAAAATCATGCAAAGTGAGGGGAAAGCCAATATTTCCCCACCCCCAGTGCTCTCTTACCCTTTTTTTTAGTGAACTAGCAAATGGATTTAAAGACATCCAGTCTTTGTGGGACTTTGTGTTTCTGGCTGTGTCCCAGTTTCTGTTGTCATTGAGTGTTGTCAAAGCAGATGATTCTCCACTGAGCCCAATTTAAAACCAGTGACCTGCTTTTATTCCAGCAAACTCATTTTATTTCTTCCCTTGAAGCCTGGGTGACTGAAATAACTTAAAGTATTATAGGAACCCAATTCATGGTACATGTGAGTTAACAGAATCCCTGGGGCCTGTGGATATTCTTGTATTTTATTTTCATAATGAATTCATTCATGTACAGTTGTGGGGAATTTTCTCATATGATAAATTTATTGTCATATATTTTAATAATACAGAACAAATCTATGGACTGTCATCAGAGTCATCCAGGATGATCCAGGATATATGAACAAAAATTGCTTTTTCTTTTTGTGACATCTGTTTGCCTATATGCACAAAGCAAAGCAAGATAAATGGTTTTGCATATCTTAATCGATTGCATCCATTTAAGACATGGATTTCATTTTTTGTTTTGGATATGATCATTGTCTTTCTTGGAGCTTAGTTAAATGTTTTGCAACAAGGAAACAGCTGCTTCATAAAATAATTTGTATTAGTGCTTTCTTTAAATAAATAGAAATTACCTACTTAAGATTTTTTTTTATTGATAGTCTAAGTTATTGTAAATTTTCCTGTAAATACAAAATTTGATACAAACAATTTTTGCTATTTTGATCTTTAAAAGTAATGAAATTAAATAGGAGGTGATCCTTGTTTATTTTCCTGAATTGTACAGATTAATCAAACAAGAGTCTGAATCAAAGCACTGAAGCCATTTAGACACTGAAGAATTTAGACATAATATCAGTATAAAGAAAGGCAAGGGGGACCTATGCAGGAGCACACCTCATTAACAATATATTGAACTGATATTATGTCTAAATTCTGGCAGACAGGGCCCATGCTGCTACAATTGTTCTGTTTTTAATTATTTTAACTGCTTTTAATTTGTGGGGGTTTGTTTTTGGGGGGGTTTGTTTTTACTGAGGGAGGGGAGGAGCTGGAGAGGGCATCAGAGTCCCAATCATAGTGGTTCAGGGGCACATAGCACAGGCAATTAGTGACTGTGCCATGTGCCAGCCCCTCCTCCAACCTGAACAATTGCAGTTGTCCTACCAGCCAGCCCACAGGTCTGCAGCTGCTGTTGCTGAATACCAGGTTAGCTCTAAATAAGAGCTCCCTCACCAATGAGTTGATTATGGATGATGAGGCCGATCTGTATCACTTTATCATTGGCCTGTGTCACTGAGACCTGGGTGAGTGAGCAGGGTAGAGTTGGTCTCACTCAGCTGTGCTCATTTGGGTACTCTCCCCTTCTTGGGCAACGTTCTTGAGCTTATGGTCTTGGAGGGATATAATTTTCTAGATCCATCTCAGTTGGCAAGAGCATTCTTCTCCCAGACCTTTGATTAATTACAGCCTTTTAACCTGGGTTTTTCTTTCTTTTATTATGTTATGTGTTTTTATATTGTCAGCTGCCCTGTGATCCTCAAGTGAAGGGCAGTATAGAAAATGAATGAATGAATGAATGAATGACTTGAAGGGACAAGGCATAAGCAACTCGGACCTTCAAAGTCCATTAACATGAAACTGTTGAAATCTGGTGATAATGCTATCGTGAAATTGTCCTATTGAACTATTAGTCTCTAGTCTTCTGAGTTAACATGGCTAGGCAGACATACCCAAATCTTCTCACAGTTGCCATTACTTTCCATTTAGTTAAAGAGGAAAGTTCACAGAGATAATTGTAATCTTCTACTGTATACTTTTGAAGAATTAACAAAGAGGATTGATTAGACTTGGAAGTTGCCGTGTTTGTGTGTGTAGCAGTGTACACATGGGAAATTGTATGCTTTTTCATAATTGGGTCAGAAATGCCTTGTTAACTTGTTGATGGAGCATTGGTGCTCCTCAGTCCATGAAGTGAAAGCATCTATTAGAGCAGCAAACACTGAAAGGTCAAAAGAGCTCTTTCTTTAATATTGGGCCAATGCAGTCCTTATATTCAGTAAACATGCTTTTGATGTAATGATTTGTCATATTGAACAAAACCAGTAATTGTAGAACTGTTGAAAATACAGCAATACAGATTTTAAGTAGGTGTTTTAAGTTCTTGAAACTTGTTATCATCCATTGCTGCATATGCTGCTTGATATTTCCACTTTTCCAGTTTCTTGAAGTCCTGATAGTAATATCTCCAACCTACCTTGGCTGCCCATCACACCCCACCCCACTGCTTTCATTGAAAAATGCAATACCTTTGCAATTCCTTTCAGTTGTCATGAGCTCTTTTCCCATAGCCACAAGTATGCTATATTCATAGAGAAAAATACTGAAAAATGCGTATCACAACCATCAGCCAAGGTCTTGACTTTCTGTGCCAGTTATGCTTTCTGAGCTCAACTGTGTCTGTAGGTTTCACAGATAACATTGTTTGGTGGTGCCATTGAGCTACTCAGGGAAAGCAGAGGTGGAAATAGGGTTTTGTGTAGCAGATGTTTTCAAGGACAGTCTGAGTGGGTTAATAACGTACAAACAACAAAAAACAATGTAATTCCTCCCAGTCCATATCAGGTGCCCTATGCCTGCAATTTACCATATTTTTTGCTCTATAAGATGTACCCGACCATAAGATGCACCTAGCTTTTAGAGGAGGAAAACAAGAAAAAAAATATTCTGAATCAAATGTTGTTGAAGAGGCTTTGCGTGGCTATCCCTGAAGCCAAGAGGGATTGTTGCGCAGCAATCCCTCTTGCTGTTCTGGCTTCAGTGATAGCTGCGCAGCCTGCATTCGCTCCATAAGATGCACACACATTTCCCCTTACTTTTTAGGAGGGAAAAAGTGTGTTTTATAGAGCGAAAAATACGGCACTTTGAAAAGAAATCAATCACACAATTACTAACAGGGTAAATCAAAACTTGCTAATTATTCTGTTTTGATAAATCTGACCCTGGTCAAAACAACCTCCATCTCAATTGTTAGGGAAAAGTAAATTAACTACAGGGCCAAGTGCATTTATCAGCCATTCCATAACGTATTCCATCTGTATAGAGCTTGCAGGACACAGTTTAAGAGAACTTCTAGTCTAAGGTTTGTGTTGTTGTACATGAAGTACTGTGGTGCGATTGGCACACATTAACTAAACTGTTGTGTGTGTTTTTCTTAGACATTTCAACAATCCTCTCTACAGCATAAGTCTAAAAAGAAGAACAAAGGTAACTATTATGTAAAACAGTTTTTACCTTATAGGTCTGGTGAAAAATTAAACATAATTTTATACTGTGTAAACATTTTTGTCTGCATATATTTTAAACGTGACAATTCTAAAACAGACACGCTCCAATTTTGTAACAGTTAATGCTGCTATGTTCTGCTGGGATAGCTCAGGTGGTAGAGCATGAGTCTTTTAATCTCAGGATCTTGGGTTCAAGCCCCACATTGGGCAAAAGATTCCTGCATTGCAGGGGTTGGACTAGATGACCCTCCTGGTACCATCCAAATGCTACGATTCTATGAAACATCCATAATTTTCTCAGCGCACGTCGCCATTTCCTTCAGTGGTCATTATGACTTTAAGCCAGGGCATCTCCTATGAGAATTGTATTACCTTAACTAGGCCTTAACTCTGTTTTCCATCTAAGTCCAGGCATAGGCAAACTCAGCCCTCCAGATGTTTTGAGACTACAATTCCCATCATCCCTGACCACTGGTCCTGCTAGCTAGGGATGATGGGAATTGTAGTCCCAAAACATCTGGAGGGCCGAGTTTGCCTATGCCTGACCTAAGTCATACATAGGCTATGCTTTAGTCATAGCTACTTATTAGAATGGATGGAGAGAAGTTCCACCCCAAAAGAAACCTAAACCACAACAATGCATTCCTGCTCAGGACAGACGTATTATATGGGTACATGAATCATCTCTGAAACAACTGTTCTTTTAAGGTCTCGCACCAAGTAAGAGTAAAAGGCGAATTTCTTGTAAAGATCTTGGTCGTGGAGACTGTGAAGGCTGGCTCTGGAAAAAGAAAGATGCCAAGAGTTATTTCTCACAAAAATGGAAGAAATACTGGTTTGTCCTGAAGGATACTTCTCTCTACTGGTATATCAATGAGGAGGTAAGAAACTGACATGTTTGGTGTTCTTCTTGCAGAGGGATGTGACTGCACTGAATAATATGGTCCAAAAACATGATATATGCATGTGGTGAAGAACCATATATAACTGCCCAAACTTGATTTGGTCATTACATGTGCAGGGTTTTGTTTTTGACTGTCTGTTTGTACTGGAGAGACAAACTACCTTTCATATTGGCTTTTCCCTTCGGCAGTGGAAACAAAAAGTGCGGTTCTGACACTGTGCACAGCTCTCTTCTGTCCATGTTTTAAATTAGTGATTCCAAGAGCCATGCTAAATATTGGTAACATAGGTTTTCTTCTTCTTCATTAAAACAAAGATAGCCTGGATACACTAAACATTCACCATGCAGAAAAATTATATCATCAGATGCTATGGCCCTGATTCAGAAGCCATACAATTTCACGACTTCCCCATATAAATGAAACACTTCAGATACCAACAGCCCATTACATGCTCCATTTCTTTCTCATACAATATAATGTGAATCCTACACTTACTTTGGGTTCAGTATCAGTATTGTATGTCTCAATCTCTGACATTGATTGGTGGAACTGGTTTGATGGTGTGGAATGTAAAGTTGTGCAAGAGCTAAATAGTTTGTAGTGTATCTTTTGTGAGGGAATTGAGTATTGTTTGTTTGACTGGAATTAGAACTCCACATGGGACAAAACTTAGGATGGAGGAAGATGTCACAAGAAACAGGCAATATAATGATTCCTGGAGGATGAAGAAAATATGTAAAGAAGGTAGTTGACTGAGAAAGAAGAATCTGATAGAAATGTAGGTGAAAAGTGAGGCTGCAGTAAAAGAGCTAAGGAGGTAGAAAATTGAGACAAGAAGGAATTAATGAGAGCTCTTAGCAGTTAAGATGAGAAGTGATAAGGAGGGGGGAGTGTTAGGATGTTGATTAAGATACAGGATGACTAACTGAAGTAAGACAAAGTTGGCAGTGACCTAAGGTCCTGAGGAAACTCTGTGTCATGGAGATACGTAGTTGAAAAAAGGAGGAAAATTAGGATCAGGGCAAAAGTATACATAGAACTGGCAAGTACATGTGACTGAGCAGTATTGGCAGAAGGGCTGGGAAAAGGCAAGGGATAGAATAAAGGGGATACAGAAATGCTAGATCTGAAGTGTAGATGCTAGCAATAGAATTATAGCAATAGAATTTTGGCAATTTTTGCTTTGGCTGTTATTGCAAAGTTCTGCTTTTGCAACCCCAAGGAAACAGTGAGGAAGAGACAGCAAGATGACAGTAACAAGAGTAGGCAACTAAATTTCCACATTTTTGGTTCAGTTCAAATGTAACCATTTTTACTCTGTGTACTCACACATTTGTTCATTCTTGCTAGGCTATGGTTTGGCTTAGCATTTTGTACGAACCGGACCATTGTTTTAAACTAACCAGCCAGTTCGTTCAGCTGCAGACTTCTAGTGGAACCAAATTGCATTGTGCTTCTAATACTATGTTCTATCTTAAAAATTGCATGTTTAATTGTGTATGCTTCTACTGTCCAAGTTATGTGAATTGCCCCAAAAGAGAAATGATTGAAGACATAGTTTAAGTTGTTCTTTAAAATAATTATTTTTAAAGTGATGTTTTCACCTTTCTGGCAAGATGCTTCCATTAATTTTTGTGGAAGTTTTAATGAAGCAATAAATCAGAAATTGTTATATTGTGACAAGAGATAGTTCAGTATGCTTGTATTTGTTTTATTTTTGATTGGCTTCTGGTTTTGCTCTTGTTCTTTAATCTGTTCATCTTCATAGGATGAAAAAGCAGAGGGATTCATCAGTCTGCCAGAATTTAAAATTGACAGAGCTAGTGAATGTCGCAAGAAGTAGTAAGTACTAGAACAATATTCAAAAATAGATAAAACCGTAAACGTTGAAACAAACATAATTTTGATAAAATGTTCCATTATTGATGTCTTTGTATGGTAGCATTTATCTTTGTGGAACTTCAATCACTACTGCTACTACTAATTAATATACCGTATTTTTTGCTCTATAAGACTCACTTTTTCCCTCCTAAAAAGTTAGGGGAAATGTGTGTGCGTCTTATGGAGTGAATGCAGGTTGCGCAGCTATCCCAGAAGCCAGAACAGCAAGAGGGATTGCTGCTTTCGCTGCACAGCAATCCCTCTTGTTGTTCTGTCTTCCGAGATTCAGAATATTTTTTTTCTTGTTTTCCTCCTCCAAAAACTGGGTGCGTCTTATGGTCTGGTGCGTCTTATAGAGCGAAAAATACAGTATATTATCGTTTGCTACTTTAGATACTCACCAAGTTCATTCCTGAAATTTAGGAATAGGTGTTTAGGAATGGCTGCTCATCCCCTACTCAGGTAGACTGTGGTTGCAGACCTCACTTCCATCCACCATCCCTAGCAGCTAGAGCCCAGTGTGTCTTGCCTTGCCCCGGGTGCTGACAACCCACGCTACGCCACTGCCTTTACTTTTAACTGATTATATTATCATAATACATTTTAATTCTTAATATGTGATAAAGCAAAATTCACTTTTTCTAAACTAATGTTGACTTCAATTTGTAAAAAAATATATAAGATAATTAATAGTAGAATACACAAGAATTACATTTGGGCATCCAGCCAAATCTTTCACAAAGCTGTAACTTGGTATGGATGCCAACCTTTATGTGCAGTTCAGTGCCTGTTTAGATTAATAGTGGATTGTGCCAGTGTAATACCCTGCGGTCTAGAATGTAGATCTGATGTTTCAGATGTTGACAGTAATGCTTTTTATAGTTGGTTGAGAGGGAAAGGACCTATGAAATACCTCATTACTGTGAATAACTTCATGATTACAAGTTCAACAGCTTGTCAGAAATTAAGTCACATTTGCTTTTTCTGTTCAACTATTGAGTTTTAAAGTTGAAAGTAAAGCCAGAAACACTGTAGTATGAAAAATCATAGGGACATCCTGTGAAGTATAATTTGGCTAAATGATATTATATCCAGAAACTTTTATGATATATTTGCCTACTAAATACAAGTGCCCCAGTAAATAAACTGCTTCATATTTATCAAAAGTATACTCAGTCAAGATAGTGTTTAACTTGACACCATGTTCAGATAGATTTAATTAGGGTGTAATCCTGTCCACACTTACATAGGATTAAATACAACTCAGTGGAGCTTACCTCCACATAGACATACATAGGATTACATGATTACTGTATCTTATCACACAAGTATATCCCAAAATGTGTATAAAGTGCAAATGTTCTTGATTTCAGAGTAGAATTGAAACATAAACAAAATATAGATGTATATAGATGATATACGGTGTGGCCCAAAAGTAGCTATACAGTCAATCAATCAATCAATCAATCAAGGATTATTTTTCTTTACTGATACTGTGAATGATGAGAACTTGAGTCAAGGACAAAGAAAGTGGATTCTAAAGCAGTATACCTACTTTTGAGCCAGCCTTTTGATACTGAAAAATAATGTATACTTAATATTTCACCCATGGTCCTTTCTTATTTTCCCCCCTTCCAGTGCATTCAAAGCTTGCCATCCTAAGATCAAAAGCTTTTACTTTGCTGCTGAGCATCTAGATGACATGAGCAGGTACTGTAACTTAATTTATGTAATGAATCAATCTTGAGTATTTTTGGTATTTTTATAGTATTCACCACCAAAAGGCCAATGAAAAATTTATTCCCTGAATGTAATATAAGAGAAATATATTTTAAAAATTGTTTTAATTGGTGTGTGTGGTGAAGTGGTTAGAGTGTTGGGAGTTCAGGATTCAAATCCCCACTCAGTCATGAAACTTAGAGCCAGTCATGGGAGCCAAGATGGCCACCGTGTAAGGTTCCTCTTCCCAGTTCTCTCCGACCTCTTCTCCCGATTTGGATTTTACAACCACTGGAGTAAGTCATTTACTTTAGTTTTGCATTTAGCTAGACAAGTAATTGCTGGACTCTCCACTGATGTGATGCCAGATTTTAATTAAGTCTGACGAAGGAGGATTGCTTTGGATTGAGCTGGGGAAGCTGCTGTAGAAATGGCGTCAAGGTAAGACGCATTTGCCGGAGTTCATCCCGAATCCTCCCTAAAATTTGTGTTGCGGCTCCCAGCCTTTCAAGTTCTTGCTGAAGGTTGCACCAGGGTGACGGAGCCCATACCAGGAGTTTACATTGCTGATAATCTACAAAGCCTGCATCGCAAATCAGCTTTAACGAGCAGATAACCGTACCCTTCGGCAGCCTTCGACACACTGGTTTTTTTCGCCAGCCCACATTAGGTTGTTTTTCTATTTTTATTACCTTTTTTATTACCTTTTATTACCTTTTATTACCTTTTAACCACTGCTATTTTAAAAGACTCACAACGATGGGCCAAGGCAAACGCCTAAGGGACTGTGACGAGGCTCTGCCCTCCCCAAGAGCCAAACAATCTAAAACCGACCCCCCTGTGTCTGGCAAATGGAGTGTCCCCACTGACCACTGCTATAGGGTGAAAACTCAGAACCGTTTTCACCCTCTAATGTCACCAGAAACAACGTCAACACCAGAGGAATTACCTTTACTTTTACCCCAGACTACAGCTGTGGATGGCAAGCTCGGAGGAAGAGGGAGTGTCCCACTGGGGGTGGCGCAGGACGCTGGAGTCGAGGTCTGCGCAAGACAAGAACAACACGAACATCTCCACCTTGTGGTCAGAACCCTTAACTGCATATTCAAGAAGATTGATGTGCTAGCCTCCCAGCTATGTAACCTTGAACAGAAAATTGATAACCTCTGGCCAAAGTTCGAACCAACTGTAGCTGCGGGGGAAATGAAGTGCCAGAGAACCTTATCCTCAACCAAAAAAGGAAGTGGGATCCCTAAATATAAACCAAATCCCGCACTGAAACATCAAGCATTGTCTCTGCAACCTAAGAAAATTTGCCTAAATATCGGGGTAGGGTCAGCAAGGTGGCTCACTCTGGATGGGGCCAAAAGGTATATAAGCAACCTACTAAACATAGAAACCACACAATGCGATCTCATTGCAGTATTACCTCTGAACCAGCACCTCAGGCAACAGAAAGTGATGCTTGCGTTTTACTCTCCAAGGATCCCCTCAGCTATCATCAGGCAGAAATCACTCTTGGCTAGGTACGATATCATCCCAACAAGAGTTTTTATGGATAGCATGATCCATCCCCTCCTACTTGCCGGTTACGACACGGAGCGGACCCGGTCGGAGAGGTCGGGAACACCTTGGGACATCGAGCCTCCTATTCCGGAGGATACCCATCCATCTCGAAACTGGACTTATTCCATGTCCCCACGAGCCTTAAAGGATCCCACTGGCGCAAGTAACTCTCTGACCCCACCGGAGGAAAGAGAGCTTTTAGCCACCTTTGGCGACCTTCCACCGAGGGAACAACAAGAAATAATTGATAGACTAGAAGTACTTAATCATCAGCTCATACACGTCCAGAAGAACGGAAAAGTCCTGTCCACTTCTCAGGATAACCTTACCAGCTTTTCGGAGTTGTGCTTTAAGGAAGCAGGAAGTCTTCCACACCTCAGCCCAGCTCCTAAACCCATACCTCCCCCACTTGTGGGTAAATCCCACCGATGCTTGGCAGACTCAAGTTTTGCCACACAAGCTGGCCGCTCATCCCAACTCTTGATAAATTTTGATTCGCCCTCCAAGAGCCCTCCGCCGAAGAGTGTAACTCAGAGTGCCTCCCACCAAAACAATTCCTTACCATCTAATCCATCAATGCCGGAACTGGAGTCTTCATATTCCCCTGAGCGGCATAGACCCATCATACAAACGGTAACTGCACGCCGAGCATCCCCAGCACCTTTGCTGGCAGCTGGTCAGGGGAGTGTTCCATCTACATCAAAAAATGGCGCGGATTTGACTGAAGATCCGGCCGGACATATAAACCAAATGGTTTCATCGGCGACCTTTAGACCTCGCGGTGGGGCAGTCTCAGCTAACCCCGTGGTGTTCCCCACTGAAGTGTCCGCCCTTGGGTTAGCTAGCGGGAGACCCGTTCTGTCACCCCAGTCAGAATACCTCAATACCAACTTCAAGACCAGGACCCTTCAGCAGGTGCCTATGCAAAGTAAAATAACTGACTTCTTTGCGGGGCCTGCCCTGCCCCCAAAGGTCTCACATTCCTCCCCGAAATGACAGCGAATTGGACTCAACAGGAACTCCCCCCTATCAGTCCTGAGCTGGAACATTGCGGGCTGGAGGGGAAAAAAACTTGATCCAGAATTCCTGGAGTTTATTAACCCATTTCATATCATCCTGTTCCAAGAATCGTGGGAAGTAGAGAAAATTGTCCTAAATGGTTTTGAGCTTCTAGAACTCCCAGCCTGTCCCTCCCTGAAAGGAGGCCGCCCTAAAGGGGGCCTAATAATAGGCATCTCTCTCAACCTTCATTCTAAATTTTCTCTAGTACAGGCCTTACCCCCTTACGCCCTTACCGGGCTGATAGCGGGGGAAAAGATCTCACTCCTAGTTACAAATGTTTATTTGCCTCCTGGGGGTTCCTCTCTTGAACTGGGCTCTAAATGGGCCTCGCTGGAAGATCATTTGCTCTCATGTTATGTTAAGTTTCCCAACACCCCGGCCATAATAGGTGGCGATTTTAATGCCCGCACAGCAGCAAACTGGGATTCGCTGACCAAAGCCAAATGGTGGGTTACCCCAAATCTTGATAATTATGATCTGGAATACATCATGAGGAGAACCTCTAAAGACCACAGAGTAAATGAGGCTGGAGTGCTCCTATATCAAATGGCCATCCGTCTAAATCTGGCCCCCTTAAATGGCGCTTGTCTCCCTGATATCCCAGGGGATTTCACTCACCTGAGCGTTAAGTCAAACAGCGTCCTCGATTACCTGTTGGTCTCCAGGGATTTACTTAAGTGTATTTCCACCTTTAAGATTGAGAATGTACAATCTAGTGATCATCTCCCCCTGGTAGCCAAGTTTTCCCTGAACTGGCAGCCAGAGGCTGATAGACACACGACCCAGATGGTAACCAACGAATCCCTCCAAATAAGAGGAATCAAATGGTCGGAGACCCAGGCTCAAAGGTATCAGGAATTCTTTCAAAAAGAAATCCTTGGGCCTCATCCCAACATAGGCTCTGCCCCAGACGAGCATAGCATAGTGTTGAATCGCTTCCACCATCATACCACTGTTCTTACGTCCTTCTTCAGGCTACCACCCAAAAATTTAAATCGTAACGAGTATACTCACGGTGCCCCCTGGTATAACTCTCAGTGTAAACAAGCAAGACAGCGCCTTCGTGCTATATATAATGTATATAAGACCTCTGATGCATCTACTCTGCCAGCTAGCTACGCACAAGCCAAGCAAGTTTATAAACGCACGCAAAAAATTGCCAAACGCGAGTGGCAACATAATCGTTGGCAGGCCCTGATTGCTGCTTCAAAACCACACAGATCCAGGGAATTCTGGTCCTTGATTAATAGAAGGGTGAGGATATACCCAAGGGCAGTCATCCCTGCACCGACATGGGAATTGTTCCTGAAGAAATGTTTTTCACAAGCAGATGCTCCCTCCGACCATCTGACGCACCTGTTTACCCATCTACCCATTTGGCCTCCCACCGATCCTGACGAAATAGTCAAGCTAATAGCCCAGCTGAAACCGGGCAAAGCCCCAGGGCCCGATCTGATCCCTGCCGAAGCCATCAAACTACACCCAAAATGGTGGGCTGGCATCTTGGCCAAAACCTTCAACGCAATCAACGCCTCTGGTCACATCCCCAAAATATGGAAGGAGGCCATTATAGTACCAATCCATAAAAAAGGTCCTCCAACGGAGCCGGAAAACTACCGTAACATCAGCCTCCTTTCGATTATAGGGAAAATTTATGCCAGCTTCTTGCTGACTAAACTATTGCGTTGGGTAGATGAGACTAATCAGATTGGCCATGAACAAGCAGGGTTCAGAATTAAACGCTCTACAACCGATCATGCGATAGTGCTCTATCACCTGGCACGGAAGTACTCCTCCCCTCCGCGGGGCTACCTCTGTGCGGCCTTTTTAGATCTAAAGGCAGCCTTCGACAGCGTGCCCAGAAATATTCTTTGGGAGAAACTTGCGAAACAGGGCATTGATAGAAGACTCTTATGGCTTATAAGTCAACTCCACGAAGGTACCCTTGCCAGAGTGAGACTCACTCCTGCGGGCGACCTCACAAACCCGATACCAATAAACAAGGGAGTGCGCCAAGGTTGTATATTGGCTCCCTGCCTATTCAACCTATTCATCAGCGACATGCGAGCACCCCTAGTTAATTCATCTCCAAGTACACACGCGCCTAGACTAGCGGACTATCGTTGCCCACTCCTTTTATATGCGGACGACGCAGTACTCCTATCTTTTACACGTGTTGGACTAACCAGAGCTCTGAAGATCTTTGCCACGTATTGTCAACTCAACCAATTAACCATCAACTATGCCAAATCCAAGATTCTGATTTTCTCCAGAAGCCGGAGATTATATAAATGGAAGCTTGGTGGAGCAAAAATAGAGCAAGTCCTAAAATTCCAATACCTAGGAGTTATTTTTCAATACAATCTGGGGTGGAAAGCTCATATACAACACCTACTTAATAAGGCCAAAACTCTGTCATATGCGCTCCTCCGATTTTTCTTTTCGGATGGAGCTTTGCATGTTCCCTCGGCCCTAAAGGTGTTCAAGGCAAAAGTGGTGGCTGTGCTCGCTTATGCTGCCCCGCTCTGGGCCGTGTTGACTGATCTTGCTCCCCTTGAGACTCTGCAAAACCAATTCCTACGCCGGCTCCTAATGCTTCCTCTGTGCGTAAGCAACGCAGCCATGCGACTAGAATTGAAGATCGCATCCTTAGAAACTTGTCTGTGGAAGCAAGTCTTCAATTACTGGTTATCACTGTGGCATAGATTACCAAACCATTACCTTATCCAATGCCTATGGCGAGATGAATTCTCTAGCCTTTGGTCTAGTAGAATTCATGCCAAACTCTTGAGCTATGGAATCTCTCCCGCAGATTCCCTAAAATTAGATCAAATCACAGCTCAAAGACTGATCCGCCAAAGACTGGATGACATCGACTTACAGCGAAATTATATGCTGGGGGGAGGTGTTTGTTCGCCCCAGAGCATTGGTATCACTTTAACTTACTGCGTCCCATCATACCTCTCCTCCCTTTCGACTGTTGCCCATAGACTGGCCTTCACCAAAGCGAGGTTTAACGTTTTTCCCTCCAATGTCCTGAGACATAGATTCTCAAAGGGCCAAGTCCCCGCCATGTGCGAATGTGATAAGGTGACGCCGGAGTCGCTCCAGCACATTATGTTTTCTTGCCCCTTGTTCAATGTGTTACGAGCAAATCTGCTGGGATCAATCATACAGAAACTAACGGGTACCCCTCCAACATTCCACCTTGCCCAAATCTTGCAGGATAAGGATACCCATACGACCCTGAAAGTGGCTAGGTTCCTGGTCGCGGTCCTTACCCAAAAGCGACGCCAAGGAGCACTACAAGCTAATTAAGGCGTAGGATGCCACTCTATCTTATAGTATTTTATTGTTATAGCGGTGTTTTAGTGGCTGTTTTTTTCTTTTTTTGTTCCCTTCCCTTTTTTTTTTTTTTTTTTCCTTTCTTTTTTCCCCACGTGCACAAGTTGTTATTTATGTTTTTTCTTGTATGGGCCTATGGCCGTAATAAATAAATTGTAATTGTTATTGTAGAGCCAGTCACAGTCTCTCAGCCCAACCTACGTCACAGGGTTGTTGTAAGGATAAACTTTGGAGGAAGAGAGCCATGTATGTATGCCACCTTGAGCTCATTGTAGGAATGGTGGGATATAAATGTTATATCTCCAAATGTGAAGTATACAGTGAGGGAGTAACACTGGAGAGGAGCTAGTGGAGGGTAAAAGGTGGCTTTTGCTAGGATTGTGGGAAGTGAGTGGATTTGGCAAAGAATAAGGAGAAGGGCTGACTTTGGCAATGAGTAATGGGAAGGGTGACTTTGGGGGGAGTAGACAAAGTTGGTGAGTGAAGCAAGCAGCAGTGCATCCGTGTCTGTGTGTGTGTGTGTGTGTGTGTGTGTGTGTCACACACACAGTGACACTGATCCAGCAAAGATCAGTTTCTAAGCATGGATTATTTCCTCTGGAAAAACAAGAAGCTGCTATGAGTGTAAACATCTGCTGAATGCTCTGATTAATTCTCCTGCCTGGTTCTGGTCTTAATCCAGATGAAGTGTTCGATATAGTTAGTCAGTTAAGAGCAATTTAAAGGAGCCCAAACTACCTTCAACTATTTTGGAACTTAAATCAATTTCATTTTTATCAAAGTGAAAATATATTAAGACAAATCAGTCCATGGAGGGTACTGTACCCCAGTTTCATTTTTCTCTGGCATTTCTTCTTCAAAAATTGCTTACAAATTTTCACTGTTTCCTGAGTACACTGCACATATATATATATTTCAAGTGCTGGATCACATAAGTGCTTATACACACTAATTGTTCATGAAGTACAACTGGCCCATAAATGTGTTGTTTTCCGTAATGGGGTTCAGTTAGCATTATTTACAGTGAACATCATAGTAATTATTATTTCCAAACGTTCAGTCACTGTAATGTCTTTTGGGGCTCTGATACATGCATTCATACACATGTAGCTAAACAATTATGTGGGGATAGAATGAACAGCATAAGCAGTGGCTGCCCATTTTTCTTGAGTGCTAGGAATGCTAGTGAAGACACGTACACAGAATATTCCTGGCTCTTAAAAAGAACAATTTGTGTACATCAGAGCTCTGAAGAGTATATATTAAGGTGAGTGAATGAGTACAATATGTTCTAGTGCAGCCGTATCAAACTGCCAACATAGTAGTTGCCAGAACATAGTTTCCAGTAATTAAGAAACTTGTAAAATGATCTAGAGGCACAATGAGTCTTTGTGACACATAGCTCATATACATTTTTCAAAGGGTACTTAAGTCATTCTTGCAAATTACCATGATTAAATGTCAACTTAACTGCAACCATCAAAGATTGTACTGTCTCTTAGATATAGAAATTAATTTAAGTTCATTTTAATTCCTTTCTAGAGACAAAATGCCTCCTTGTTTCCATCTTCTTTTTTTAAAGAAGTCCAACATGGAAAAAAAATTCAACTGTTCCTTTGATTTCAAAATAGTGATGGAAGATCTGAGTCTGGGCAGGGCTAAATGTGAGGCAGGACTGTGTCTCAAACCTGTTTTCCATGTTGCTGCTTTGCTATGAACTAGCAATAAAAATAGTGCCTATCTAGCTGTGCCAGGAATCACATCTGGGATTAAAGCAATAATCAGGCTTTCCTGCCAAGATTATGCACCCATTATTTTCACTTGGAAACTAACTATTGGCAGGACTGGCCTGACTGATGAAATAGACCTCTACTGACTCAAAATGTGGAAATCATCATAACAGAAGCAACTGATTTTACAGACGGTTTAGTTCTTTTGTCCATACTGCATTATCAATGGTCCAACACACACAACCATCTTAACCAAGTAGTCCTCTACCCTGATTTAAAAAATAAAAATATAAAATAAAATATGGAGTTTCTGCCACACTTTCTAATGTGTGGTAAAATTGGGAGCCTTATGAAGTGGCAAATCTTCGCCCCACCTCCATTTACCACTTGGTACTATTTGCCATTTGTTTTCACCTATGAAAACACTTTTGACTTTAGAAACATTTATTTAAAATAAATTATGGCTTCTGACAAGCTGTATCCATTATGCATTTATAAATTGGGGCAGGGGGTTGTTAGAATTCCTGAGCAACACCTGACACTTTCAACTTGCTAGTATATATAGGAGTTAAGGTCTTCCTATATGCCTTGGTGGTGGTGGTTGGTGGTGGTGTTTTCAAATTATTTTTATTAGTTTTCCAAATTATTACAAATCAAACCAAATTACTTTAATTTAATACAATTTCTTCCTATATGCCTTTGTTAATGGGCAATAAAGTGAGAAATCTTTCACTCTGAAATTTGGCAAATGCGATTCCTGGTGGTTGGGTAGTAAGTAGAATGCCTGGAAATTACATTAAGAAGCACAGATGTTACAGGCAGAATAGCAGCTGGGTCATCGGTTGAAATCAATGGGAAGAAAAAAGAATGATGAAAATACACCCAGCTTTACCAAGCAGACAGTTCTGTTGGAAGAAGTCTAGGGAATTGGAAGTCTGATTTAGCGTAAGGTTAGAATTTTTTTTACTTAAAAGAATTATTTTTCCTCTCTCTTCCTTCTTGATGCACGCAAAGCTTCTCCTATCTCTTTGTTATACTATATGATACATGTGCTTCAAAATTGAAGAGTGAACTTTTTTCCTGCTGGTATGACAAATAAGGCTTTAAATGTATTGATGAAAACTTTGTAACAGGATTTGATCTTGAGAAATTGGAACAGCAAGAATTCTTCAGTATGATGACGTATTTGTGAGCAATATCTAGCAGATCTTTGAATACCTTGAAATGTTTCATTTTAAGGACTTCCAGCATCCTTGTTCAAGGTTTTCTATTTGAAACAACACTGTATATGTCAAAATAGTTTTACAAGAAAATTTCATCTAACAAGACAGCTGAATGAAACATAGGTCTTACTGCCTTATCTTGTCAAGAAGCTGTAAATATTCGAATAAAAGATCACATACAAAGTCATGTAACTTGTTAAAGCATTGTCAGTGATGCATTTAAAATATGATTACAGGTGGTTAAACAGAATTAATATGCTTGCTGCTGGTTATGCAGAAAGAGAGAGGATCAAACAAGAGCAAGGTATGGTATAATTATTTTTGTTTGCTTCACTTAACCTCCCTACTTAAAGGATATGTATTCTGTGCTTTATTGCAGAACCCTTATTTTCTCATTTAAGAATATTCCCTCAGTTACCGCAACTGTTGTTCTTATGCAGTACTTTATTCGAACACATAGGAACTTTAAAAAATATTCAGGGCATGTTTGACTACAAAAAAGGACCTGTTATATATGTGGTGATGATTGGTGGATCAGGTTTTTTCCCTAAAGCATATTGATTTTATATATTTAACTTTGGAAAGTCACTAAAGGCTGATTACATTTTTATTTTTTCTAATTCTTTATTAGGCCAAAGTGTGCTTAGCAAATGATACAGAGATAAAAAGAGGTGTAATAAAACAGTGTCATTTTGTTTAGTAGATAGCACTGTGAGGGAAGGGAGTGAGATAACTGAGGATTCAGCCATACAGCTGCAAATAAAATGTTTTGTGTTTTAAGTGGAATATACAAGATTTGGGGTTGACCTGTCAGACTGCCCTGCAGCCTGCTGGTGTTGCTTTTTAATTGCAGGGCAATTCATTGCCATTAACAATTATACATGACAGGACTGATGTGCCATATATAACTGGGATCTCGGTGGGTGATTAAACTGGAAGGAATCTATCCTAGCTATGTATTCCAGAAGGAACAATCCTGTTAACTAAAGAGGCCTCAATGCAAGGAGTGCATATTTCCATCTATGGCTAGTTTGGCAGCTGTGGTCATTCATGGACCAAGATAGATTGCCACCAGTAACTCATGCTCTAGTGACCTTAGTTTTTGTTTATTGCAATGTGTTCTGTGTGGAGCTGCCCTTGAAAACTGACCAGAGCATCTCTCATTTCTTGTGCTTGGCTAGCTGTTTGCTTTACTAGGAAGCCAAGACCCATGGAACAAGCACAGAGACAATTGTGTACAGAGAACACAAGTACGGATCATCATAGTGCCTACTCTATGCCAGTGATGGTGACAAAACATACTTAGTTTTCCACCACCATTATATTCTCAAATAGCAGTCCTGTAGAACTTTGATAAAGGGATTATTACAACACAGCTCTAGGATGGTTGTATTAGAACCCTTGAAGGCCTGCTTTTATTCATTAGAATGAATTATGAGGATGGCTCTTAAAATCCACAGTAACATCTATCTTCCATTGCTCCCCTTTTCTGATTATGACACATGAATTTTGAAGAACTTGATTTATACAATAATAATATAGGGTTGTTGTTGTTGTTGTTTTAATTTGTATTGTTTAGATTACTGGAGTGAAAGTGATAAGGAAGAAGTAGACACGCCATCAACACCCAAACAAGACAGCCCACCTCCACCATACGACACATACCCACGACCTCCTTCGGTAAGTGTTCATTTGTAATGACTAGCTGCCATTGACCCAGAGTGAGAATACAGAAATACTTTTAGGGTAGTGGCTCCTATGCAACCTTCATCCATTTCAGCTGAGTTTGCACTTTGGGGTAATGATGTTGGAAGTATCCTGTATAAATGCTTGATGTCAGAGGAATTATGTTTGTATATATTCAGTTTTTTGGTCCTGTATCAAAATATAATGTAAGAATAAATACCCTGAACCACTGCATAGAACAACAATCATGACAGGTATATAGGATCTTTACATTTAAAAACATCTTCCAGTTCTCATTAAAACAGTTAAAATAGTAGAACAGCTGCTTTATTAAAAAGATTTGTTAAGAAATAAGGTCTTTATTAGACTATCCTTCGAGGAACAAATTTAAATCTGTACATTGCAATTATAAATTGAAGCTAAGCCAAGGTAAAATACTGGCAGCATTCCTGCTTTAACCAACATGAACTAAGTTTCTCACAAAAGCTTATCCTCCTTCAGATAAGAATAGATTCTGTGCTTCCTTTCAAGTTCTTTGTGCATTAAAAATAGACTTTTCTATTACAAAACAAGTAGACCATACAAAATATTAATACATAATTGTACAAATGGTCAGATAATAAAGGGCATCCTTAATATACCTTCAGATGTGAAGTAATGCTAAAATAAAGAGAGCAAACAATAAGCTTGTATGATAGATGCATTTGAGTGCACTCTCAAGTAGATAGAGGTGAATTTTTTCCCATACCATAGGAAACCTATTTTTCCAGATCCTCTTAAAATCCTCTTCCCAATTTCAGCTATATTCTTTTGAGGTCTGTAGGAAGCAGACTGCATTTTTAAAAATGTTTCCTTAAGAACTTTAGTTTTTGAAGCTAGTTCAAGTGCCAGAAGAACATACTAGTTCATCCAAAGAAGTGCTAAGTTCATTTGGGAAGTCTGGATGTGATTGTGTCATTTTCAAAGAGGAAAGTTTTTTATTTAATCACAAGAGAATAGGTATCTTAATAGTTAAAGAATCTGTTGAGGTCATAGTGAATCCCAATTCTGTCTCCAATGCCACTGGGCCCAAACTTACAAAATGAATTTCAGCAGCGACAAATGTCATGTTCTACACTTAGGCTGGAGGAATCAGCTGCACAAATATAAGATGGGGGACATCTGACTTGCCAGTAGTACATGTGAAAAGGATCTAGGGGTCTTAGTAGACCACAAGCTTAACATGAGTCAACAGTGTGAGTCAGCAGCAAAAAACTAGTGCTATTCTAGGATGTATCAACAGAAGTATAGCGTCCCTATCAAGGGAAGCAGTAGTTCCATTCTATTCTGCCTTGGTCAGACTATGCCTGAAGTACTGTGTCCAGTTTTGGACACCACAATTTAAAAAGGATATTGACAAGCTGCAACATGTTCAAAGGAAGATGACCAAGATAATCAAGGAGCTGGAAACCAAGCTTATGAAGAACAGTCGAGGGAATTGGGTATGTTTAGCCTGATAAAGAGGAGACTGAGAGGAGATATGATAGCCACATTCAGATATCTAAAGAGTTGTCATATGGAAGATGGAGCAAGCTTGCTTTTTTAAGCCCTGGAAACTAGGACCTGAACCAATGGCTTCAAGTTACAAGAAAGGAGATTCCAGGAGGAACCTTCTGACAGGTAGAGCTGTTTGGCAGTGGAATAGGCTCCCACAAGAGGTGGCAAACTCTCCTTCATTGGAAGTTTTTAAACAGAAGTTCAATGACAATCTATAATGGATGCTTTAGTTGAGTTTCTTGCATTGCAGGGGGACGGCTAGATGACCCTTGGGGTCCCTTCCAACTCTATGATTCTATAAAATAAGACGTGCTAACTTTGAAGCTCTGACTTTGCCTAGCTGATTTTCTTTTTATTTTCAACTATGCTAAAGGAGTCACAGAATAGCGTTGTTTCAAGAGGCATAACTGAAATCACATGAAGTCATCTTTGATCTTACATTAGAATTTCCATATCCAGCAAAGAGATTTTTTGCAAGCTATCTTTTGTGTTTTTGCCAACTGTGTCCTGACTGAATGACTGCACTGTGCATGAATGCCAATATGAGTAGCAAGGCATTTCCTCAGCTACAGTCTCAGTTTCATCTCACTACCACTATACCATTCAGTTTGTGAAGGTGTCAGGGGTGCTATAACACACAGTTGGAAGGTAAAGTTGATGAATGGTTAATCTCAAAGCTTCTGCTTAACACCCTCCCATTGCACTGCCTGCCTCAAAAAATCTCATACTCCTTTCTACAGTCTACCAAAAGTGTTATGCTTTGGGTGACTGCTGCTGGTTGTTTCAGCAAGACTCAAGGCATGTTAATAAATCTTGCAGCTAGAGACAAAGAAGACTTATCTGGATCACCCCAGGAGCACTTTGGAAAAGTGATTTCTTATTCCCTCTATCCAGTGCTTACCTGACCTTACAAAAGGGAAGGGCCACATGACTTATCCACAGCTGCTTTTTCTTCCTGTATATTGCCTCATTGCCAGGTCTTTTCCAGATCTCACCTTGCAGCCTGATCCTGATAATCTGTGTGGAAGACCAAGAGCATCTTTCTAGAAGTTGATTCATGAGTAGGGACTATGTATTTCATCACTTTGGAACAATAGATTTGTCTCCAAATGCAACAGGGATAGAGAAATTCTTCAATGGTGCACAAACCAAGTAGCTAACCCAGGCAGTCTTTATCTAAAAAGTAGTCAAGGTGACTACTCAGCATTTTACCCCTCTGTTCATTTTTGGAAGAGCTTTCAACAAGATCCTGGTAGAAGATACATAGGTAATATTTGTGACAGCTTCTGGTTTCTGGTTTTTCAAACTGAAATAAAACCACCATTTAATTCTGACATTCATATAATTTGTAGTGTAGGGACTGACACTCCAGATTTTTGTATGCCACAGTAGATCCCATGAAACTGACACAAAGCACATATGGAGTTCTCTGGATTATTCTTTAAAGGCTATTCATAAATTCTTATGGCATTCTGTAAATGTCAGTGACTGCATTTTCATAACTTCTTAGGAGCAAGTTTTTTCCTCTTCTCCAGTGATCTGCAGGGTTTCGCCTAAAATCAGATTTTAGTACTATTAGCTGTAACTGAACCATTATTTGAATCACTTAGTTTGGTAACACACTGTTTTCTGAATATTGCCTTTATTATTTAGATTAACCTTGCCTTTCAAATGCATTATGAGGGTGACTTTATCATAAAACAGCAACTCTATTAACTGTGGAATCAAGGGATCCTTAAGTATATTAAATAGCTAGCTTCATTGTAATAACAGTTGGGAGAATATCAGAGCTGGGCCCAAAGACTGGAGTGGTTAAAAGACCTTGTAGTTATTTGACTACAAGTATTGTGAGATACATCTCCTAGGTGTTTATACAAACAGATGTCGCATACACTATTTCTTTACTGTTTTGAACCTTGGGATTTTGACTGAACGATTTGAAGCTAGATAGAAGCAAATACAACTCTTATTCAAAATGTTTGTCTGGTGTATGTGCAGAAGCATAAAGCAACAAACAATCACATATTGATGTTTATACCCAATATGAAACACAGAATGGCAAGGAATATAGTGCAACAAAGCCAAATAATGATTGTACTCAAAGAAATTTGTGCTTCAGATGATCCTCCTAAAATTAATTGGGTGGCTACATATGTATTGGGCCTTTTTGGCTGGAATACTCTATTCTCTTTCTGATAGTTCTTTTTCTAACAATTATGGTTTTGTAGATAGATTTCAGGTTTTTTTCTTTGAAATATCCTTTTATGAACTAGGAGTTGGGAAAATAGATAAGTTAATAATAAAACCTATATCCTTGCTAGCTGTAGTACGTAATGGCCTTTGAATATTGCAAACATTCGGCTATCTTCATAATTGATCTGAAACCAGAATCTATATTCATGTTGCAGATGAGCTGCGCAAGCCCTTTTGTGGAACCAAAGCATAGCCGACTCTCTTCCACTGAAACTTCCCAGTCCCAATCTTCACATGAGGAATTCCGTCAGGAACCAGTTGGGAGTACTACTGAATCTCCCATCCGCAAAACAGCCAGCCAGCGACGTTCTTGGCAGGATTTAATAGAGACTCCGCTGACAAGCTCAGGGTTGCACTACCTTCAGACTCTACCACTTGAGGACTCTGTTTTCTCTGACTCAGCTGTTATCTCTCCAGAACACAGGCGGCAGTCAACTCTTCCTACTCAAAAGTGCCACCTGCAGGATCACTATGGCCCTTTCCCTTTAGTGGAGGGTGAGAAAATGCAAGCCCTAAATGGGAATGGGGGCAAGCCCCGCAGTTATACTCTGCCCCGGGATAGTGGGTTCAACCATTGCTGCCACACACTCTCTGTCAGTGCCTCCAGCCATCAGGAAGAATTGCCACAGAAAGAGCAAGAAGAAGAAGAAGAAGAGGGAAGGCAAATTGCACCAGAAAACCAAGAAGATGAAAGTAAGCACTAATTATATTTAAAATTGATTAGAAATAAATTGCATGTAGAAAAGGGAAATTGTTTAATTGCGAATATGACTTTTAATCATACCTTTTTCTGTACATAGTAGAAATAATTAGCTTTTGATACAAAAATTAACTTTTTATGCATGCTAACTTGATAAATCAAATTTTAGAACAGCTTTATTTGCATCACAGTTATTCCTCATGTTTATTATCATTATTTTTTTGGGGGGGGGTTCCCCATGGAGGGGTATTTTGCCTATACTAGGGTGCTTCTGTCTTGGATGCTAGTTTCTTTCACAGGCATGGATTTCTTGTTTTGTGATAAGTGTGTTTGTGTTGTTCCTCAAACTTTGGAAAGAAAATCTTCAATGGTGAATATGAAATATTTATTTCTAATCCTAGGGCTCTTGCATTCTGGAAGGCTCCAATCCTGATAGTTTAAGTTAGGCAGTAGGTGTCTTTCCTAATTCAGTTTGCTTGTGCCTTCATCGAAAGCAGTCAGACTGCCATTAAACTCCCATCTCTACTCTGCTGAGACAATATTTTTCTTTCTTTGTATGACTTTTCAGTCTGTCTTTCTGCCTTTTGCCCTGCTTGCATTTGGCTTATTTTCTCCCCTTTGTGGCTTGCTGGTTCACATTTTCTCTACTCTCTCCTTAAAAAAAGCAACACTAAATTTTTTTAAATCAACTCCGTTGCCTCCTCTTTGTCTAGCCTCTTCTCTACCCCACTTTTTTCTTCTGGCTCTTTGGTGGAGAGTGGTGAGAGTGGAATACCAGCCTCTTTAAACACGGCTTTAGCAGGCAGCCTCAGATCCAGGTGTGAGTGCTGTATCAGTGTTTCAGAAGTGTCCCTTTAGTGGTAATGACAGCAGACCACCCTTCCTCTGCAGCGTTTTGTGGCTCCAGCCAGCCAGTAGCCCACAAGGCAACAGAGGTTCCTGATTGGATCTTAAGAGTAGCATTCCATTGCTAGGGTAAAGTCATCCTCCCCCAGTTATATTCGACTACAGTATTTTGTCCTAGATAGGTCCTAGTTTCTCCTTTGTTGCTGTTATGGATTTCTTGTACAATTAGGCTGGCCTAAATTCCAACATAGATAGATGCTGATTTTAAAAGGCAACATGCAATGAAAGATTGTTCACTTCACTATTTTCTACTGTATACTGAAAACCCAGTAAACGAATGGGTGTAAAATATGAGCATAATAGCTACTGAGCATACAAGCCAAAACTCAAGTTTCTTGTTACTATCAGTATTCTGCTCATATTATTGGCACTTTATTTTACAGTATATGTACATGTCACATATTTTACTGCTCTACTCCTTTGTCATTAACTGCAGCCTCACATTACAAAAGTGGCTGGAATTTTTCCTGACATAGAGAGATGTGGTTTAAAAACTTGTCCTGCTTAATTTCTGCATCTTAAGATACTGTTAAAGGCACCAGAAAAGAAAAAAAGTGATAAGTGTAGATAGCAATACTTTTTCAAAATGTTAAATGGTTTACTGGGAACATTGCATACATAACATCTATCAAGCAAAACCTGGTGAACAATAATTGCCACTTCACAGCTTTCGCTGCTATTTTGTTCATTGCCCTGAGCAGGGATAAAATTCAGACTGGCAATATTTTTTAAAAAAATAAGTCATAAGGGGAAGTTGATTGAGGAGTACAGGAAGAGAAGTAAACTCTGAGCCTTATATATGTGTTTATGTAAAATTATACTTTCTGTGCTGAGAAGCCATACTGTGAGCCATACTTGTAATATGCTAGAAGATGCAAGATACTGTTTTCTGGTGCAACATACAAATTTTTGAAGTAGCATAAAATAGATTCCTTCATCTCAGAGGGTTTTGAAGATCCTCTCAGAATTTCTTTCATTTCATTCAGACCTACTTCAGCCATCTCTCATTTTGTAGAATGTGAAGAGAGAAAACTTATTTTTGCTGTGTATATTCCATCTACTAGGTTAAGAAAGGCAATGCTACAGAGAAGAAAGCACATAGCACTGGTGGAAAATACTTAATGGAAGTGCTGAAACTGGCCATAAATTTTGCCTTAGCTGTTTAACATTCTGAGCAGAATAACAGTGTGTTGCTATCTGCCACAGTGAAAGCTTAAAAGGTCAATGAGAGATGTATTTCCCTGAACACTTGAGGACTTACATCAGAATACACAATTTTCTAGTTTCCTGGCTCATATCCAACAAGTTTTTGGAGCTGTGTGTGGAAGGAGCTGAAGCCATTACAATTATTTATTAGTTCATTTATTAATAATTTTTAAAACACCCTCTTCATTTAGATATCAGAACAGTGTACAAAATAAGATCAAAGTGGTCATCCCACCATAGTAATAGTGAATAACTTGATGCTAATAAGGATAACAGTCTGCACCAATCATACTTCTACATGCTTTACACTGTATGCATGATAAACACTCTGGCAAACGTAAGTGTACCTGAAGATTTAATTATATGGTGGCTCTTACAAAGTGACTTAGAACAATCACATGAGAAATGCAACTCATGTGTGCCAATTAAAGAAGCTACATTTTAACTTGAAATGGTAAATGTTGCATGGCTTAAAGGTAAAGGTAAAGGTACCGCTGCCCGTACGGGCCAGTCTTGACAGACTCTAGGGTTGTGCGCTCATCTCACTCTAGAGGCCGGGAGCCAGCGCTGTCCGCAGACACTTCCGGGTCACCTGGCCAGCGTAAGAAGCTGCATCTGGCGAGCCAGTGCAGCACACGGAACACCATTTACCTCCCCTCTAGTAAGTGGTCCCTATTTACTTGCACCCGGGGGTGCTTTCGAATAGCTAGGTTGGCAGGCGCTGGGACCGAGCGACGGGAGCGCACCCCGCCGCGGGGATTCGAACTACCGACCTTTCGATCGGCAAGTCCTAGGCGCTGAGGCTTTTACCCACAGCGCCACCCGCGTCCCATTGCATGGCTTACTATATGCCTAAAAATAATGGATCCCGGTATACAAGTACCATAAGCACTGATAACTGGGAAACACTGGCCTGTGAGCATTCCAACTGGAGAACAGCCTTTACCGAAGGTGTCACAGACTTTGAAGGAGCATGAACTCAGGGTGAAAAGGAGAAACGAGCTAAGAGAAAGGCATGTTTGACGACCCTCACCAAGATCAACTCCCACCTGGAAACCTCTCTCCCCCCTGTGGAAGACCGCGTGGATCCAGAATTGACCTCCACGTCACTTTCGGACTCACTGTTAAGATGGTTTCATGGAAGACAATCTTACTCAGCTATGAGTGATCACCAAAGAAAGGAAAGAACAAGTACCATACATCCTACTTTTTATATAGATTATATAATTTATACTTACAGCATTTTTATTGTGGTTCCTTTTTTATCTGGGAAGCATAAAGCAGTGTTGAACATCCTTTGGTTTAGCTGCCGCTGTGTAAACCTAAGTTGCTGTGTTTTTTCCCAAGGGCTTGCTGGGTAGGATAGACTTCGAAATGATATAGATCACTTGAGTTGTCTGCACCAGACAGAATCTATTAAGTATAGTTGATGTTCTGGCTACTTTGTTAGTTCTTTGAATCTTCCCTGGCAGGCAGGCAGAAGGACCATTAACATGTTATATTTCTCCCTCTGGAACTCTTCAGTGTAATAAATGGACATGTATCCAGTGGCATCTTGGATGTTCAAAGCTATAAAAAATGACAAGTGATGTATCACTTTACAAATATGAGTAAGTTCTGTTGAGTAGTTGAAAGTATACTACAACTGGGAAAGAATTTTCTGTTCTTTAACAGCCAACATGTTTTTTATAAGTCACCTTCATTTGTTTAAAAAACATGTACCCAGTATAACCAGACATGATCACTCCATGTGTTCTTAACAGAACCAAACATAAGAAATAAAAGTCTAAAGATGAACTGTATAAAACATGTATTTTATGCTTGGTTACATTTAAAGCTCCAATACAAATCCTTCCACTGTCAGGTGGTGTTGTGGCCTGGCCACAGCCATGTCTGCAACCTGGGAGCATCGCCTGGGTGGATTCCAGCCTGCTCGCAGATTGGCCAATGGTGGGCAGGCATGGGCTGGAGTTCCCCACGGGGCAGACCCAACTGACCAATAAGCGTCACTTTGGGTCCACTCCAGGTTTTCTTCCTAGTTCGTCAGTCTTTGTTACTGCTTTTGCTGCTTTCAAAGGTTAGTCACTTAATTTGATTTCCCAAATTTTCTTTCATTATAATTTTGGTTTCACTTATAATCCAGTTCCAACACTATTTCTGATACTCCAATTTGATTATTGTTGACATGGGGTCTATGTGCTGTTGACAGTGTGGGATGCATGTGGTTAGAAGGCCAAAAAGGCAAGCAAGGTAGGGGTTTGATTTAAACTGATTTAAATTACCGGGTAGGCAAAATATTTATCAGTACATTGTTAGCTCTTTTGACTTCTGGAGAGGAAAATTGCGGACCAGATTTCGTTTGTCAACAGTCTGTCGACAGAGATAATTATTTGGTGATTAATGATAGTGAAAGGCATAAATCTTGGTTATTACATTCTCTCTGAGAAGAGAGTGGCCTAGAACAGAGGAATTTCAATCGTGTTGAAACACAACATAATAGTCCTGAGGGTCAGTCCTGAGGGCATAAAGTGGGCAAAACCTCCCTTTCTTTAATTACTTTTGAGACTGTTATAAATTATAACTGAAGTGATCTCTCCGCTTGTTGAAATTTGCATCTGGAATGTGAACAGACTTATGAAGAGATGATCATTGAAAGGCTGAAAGCAAAACAGAAAGAATGTTTTAATAGTTTACGACTAAGAAAATTTTTAAGTGGCTAAGGAACATTTCAACTGTTAGAAATTTTTATTTTATTCTTAACCTTCCATCCCTTTGATGAAAGTACTGGCTGCAAACTGAAACTAGTTTTATTTATACCTCTGTGGGAAAAGAATGCTGTCTGGAGATAAGGAGATGTGAGAGTCAAGCTGTTACGGCAGAGACAGTAAGACTTTAAGGTGGAGAGTGCCATACAAACACTGTATGGCAAAAACACTGTTGGACACCCCATTGACTGTTGGCATCATGCAGCGATTACTGGATGAGCAATTAAAATTTGAGATCAGAGCTGAGATGGCTAAAAGGGTGAATGAAAATAGACCAGTGAAAGATGAGGTTAAAGAAGACACTGAACCTTTGAAAATAATATTGATAAATGACTGCCAGAATAGGAGAGTGGAATGGAAGAAGAGAAAATGGAAGTACTGGGGTTTTTTATAAATTAGGATGGAAAACCACAACGAACAGGAAATTGGAAGATATGGAACTGGGTGTGAATTAATGAATGAATAACTCTTGATTACAGGAAAGAGACTCCTGTATGAATAAAGATGAAGGATTTATTGCTTCTCAACATTGAAGGTAAAGTTATTGTGCTGGACAGGAAGAAGACTATTCTTGACATTTATCAATGATAATAACTGGAGAACCTCTTTTAGAGTTTGTGTAAGCAAGGGAAAAGGAATGGACTTGAGATGTCTGGATCTGAAGCCTGGGATAATATTGCCTAGCAGAAGGAGGAAAAGCTGGATACCTTTCTGGAGTGAAGAATAATCTTTATATATATAAAACTGACAGATGGAGAAATTGAAGCCCTTTTTATTTCTCTTTTTATTTTCTTTTTTCAGCCTCTTATTATTTTTATCTTGCTTTTTTCCCTTCTGTTTCTTCTTGCTTTGTTTCTGGTGTCCTATACTCTGGGTCACAGAAGGGATTGTATACACATGAAGGTGTTGGCTGGCTGGTGAAGGACCCCATGTGAGAGTCAGGTAGGGGAAGCTCTCCCAGGATGGGAGGCTGGGAGAAGAAAGGGATGCTCCCAAGTGAGAGCTGGGAAGGTACATCCCCATCTGTGTGAAGCAAGGATTAAGATACCTTTGTATTTACTTAACTCTTCCTTTTTTGTTTTCTCTTTTTATTTAGATTAGTTTGTTGTTGATTTATTTTATTGTATGATGAAAAACTTTTAATAAAAATTATGGGGAAAATACATTGCCAGTTCTTTGTTTTGTTTTTCTTTGTTTTTGCTTGCAATGAAAAGACAACTCCTCTTTGAGCATTCTAATTTTTTTTATTAGAGATACCATAGTAGATTTGTTGTAATTTGTGGTGTTTTTCATTATGAATTACTCTGTTGTTTTCTATTATTGATTTCCTACCAGTCCTACAATAACTAAATGAAGAGCTTGCTTCATTCCCTGAAGCATATTCTTTCAGTAGTGGTTGCAGAAACAAGCTTTGTATGACATTCTTTGTGTCACTTAAACCATGTTACTCTTTTGTGTTTCAGCTACAACCCTATGTAATTACTATATTCATCTGAAAAAGTTGCTATCTAAAGTGTTTTGAAGCAAGACACCTTTCCTCTGAGATAATATCTGGCTAAACTACAGACTTTTTTTTTAAGCATAAATATTTTCATTTTGGGAGTTAAGTGTTTTGATACATTGGTAACATAGCTGTCAACCTTCCCTTTTTTGTGTGGGAAATTCCCGTATTCCAGCGCTGTTTCCCGCTGCTATCCCGGATTGTTAGATATCCCATAGACTGTCCCCAGGACAGGTGAGGCTGCTGATCCCGTATTTTCAAATGTGAAAGTTGACAACTATGATTGGTAATGAATATGCTCTTCTAGTACGAAGTTCTGTACAAAAAAAAGTCTTCTAGTTGAAAGAACTGTATGTTACTTCTCATTTCGTGAATACCTTATGGTAGAGGGATGAGGAGCATTTTTCAGCCAGAGGGTTACATTCCCATGTCCTGAAGTGAAAAGGAAAAAGTGGTTGATGCAATGATGAAGATAAATGTAAGAGGAGCAATGAATGTGATTCTTGCATATCTAAGAGGTTTCTACACACACCTGACTCCACCCTTGCAAGGAACATACCATATCACAGTACAAGGAGTGATCTAGGGAGAAAGCCAAGGGGCACACAGGAGGACTGCATTCAGCCTCCATGCCTGCTGTAGTATGTCCTATATTCTCTGCCATCTATATTAGCCATATGCTGAAGTATGACGAAAAGCCAACAAGGGCTTGAATATGGTGGTAACTTTGCCACACTGCAGCTCTCTGTTGCCAGTTGGGATTGCTTTGTCCATCATCTTTCAGCAACTTAAACATTTATGGTGCCTCTTGTTGAAATGCAAAGTTTCTTTTTTAACTTAGAAACTCAATGAAAGCTTGACATCTGTTCCTAATAATAATATTATTTTATTATATATTTATTAATATTAAACAACAGAGCAAAGCATATGTGCTAGCTCAATGCAGGTCCATAGGAAGGTATGCATTTACTATAAGAGTCTATAAATCTTACGGACAATGCCTGCTGTATGTGTACCATATGTCATATGCCATATTTCAGCACACTCCTTTCTGAATTGAAAGTGTACCTATGCCACTTTGAAACTCTTACTACTTTTGCAGCACCATCACATGCATGTCTATTCAGAAGCAGCTCCCACTGGGTTCAGTGAGGCTCCTCCATTAAATGTGAATAGAATTGTAGCCTTAGCAGTAAGAGAAAGAATTACCCACCCTCAGAGGAGGCCATCCCTCCTTGATTCTGCACAAGTTACTGAATCTGGGGATGCGAATTATGCATAGATGCAGTGAACTGTCTCTTCACTAAGTGGGTATTTTGAGTTCAGGGGGAACTTGAATTGATTTACGGTATTTTTTGCACCATAACACTCACTTTTATCCTCCTAAAAAGTAAGGGGAAATGTCTGTGCGTGTTATGGAGGGAATGCCTACGGGTGGCATGCCTACGTATTTTCCTCCTCTAAAAACTACGGGCATGTTATGGTTGGGTGCGTGTTATAGAGCAAAAAATACGGTAATTCGGTTCTCACAGTACACTGAAGTTTCTTTCCACACAGTGTGGGAATTACTGACCTAATAAAATGAAAAGCAGCATGTTTACCCTAAGTTGCTGTTGAATTCAGAATTAGGTTTATGAAAACATTATATCTTCAGAGGTGATCAGCCTGCAGTATCTTCACTACTAATTTAGGGCTTCTGCTCAACGTCTCCTTCCTTAGTCTGTCAAAAACATTGTTTAATGAGTACACTCTGCCAGGGTATGCCTCCATCAGTTTTTTCAGAGATGAATAGATTTCTTTTTTGAAAAGAGTGGCATTTTGCATTCAAAGCCAACATATTTTTGGTACTTTTAATAGCTAAGTTTGCTTACTTAATTCCCATTGGTACCACTCCACGCTGCCAGTGGAATCAAGCAGCTTTGGGGGACCAATTTTAATTGAAACCATGGTGTAAACGAACAGGGTTAACCCCCTCCCTTTGTGCTATGATCCTCAATATGATTAGGGGCTCTGCAGCTGCTATTAACATTTTAAAATGTTTCAGTCACACAGTTAATGTCCTGTCTTAATGGCATTTCCTGTCTCTTATGCCCTTTGTGTTTGTAGAGTATAACCTGGTAGATCACACCTCACAACTCACCATTGTTATAACACAGCCTTCCCCTGGGCCTGTTTTTGGCCCAGTCTAGGTACTCATAAACAATAATGTTTCTCCTTTCCTCTTTGAAATGTTGGAGGGTATGGAAATGATGAACTGCTTTCACCAATTTTTCATGGAGCTATAGGACTATTTTAGTATGTAGCTCACAGAAACATGGAATATATTTTGATGAGCTTCTGAACAGCTCCCAGCTGTCCTAGGAAAGCTGTCACAAAACCAAATCTTACATTTTTGACAGCAGTATCAGTGAAGTAGTGAAGCAAGAAGAGCTATTTTTAAATCATCAATATCAAGTGTTAAAGTTAATACCATAAGGATTAGTGAATCAATAAGCTTTTAAAATTAAGATACAGACAAGGTTAGAGACATTTAAGTCTTTGCTGGCAAGCATGATGCTTACAAAGTGTACAGGCTATATGTATTCTATAACAGCAAATTATAATTGGAGCTGGTATATGTCCTGGCTTTGTATGATTAAAACTAGGGATATACTTGTGAGAGGTAAGTATTACTTTTGTAGGTTTAATGTAAGCAAGCAACAACACTGACAGCTTGAGATATCCACCCATCTGTGCAATACAGCATGTAGGTAGGAAACATTTTGCAGGAGAAGAGGCACAATTTAAATAAAGTGGAGAGAAATAACACTAGACTAGAGCATGGCTGTGGAGACATTCTGTGATAGATATCCCCTAAAGATTTCATATATACTATTTCATGTGCGTATGGAACCTCTCAAGACACTCGATTAAGTGCAACATCAGTAGCATAATGATGATATTCTGTGAACCGCACTGAGACCTCCGGGTATAGGGCGGTATATAAATTCAATAAATAACAATAATAACAACAAGCTGCACTTACCTTTTTCACAGATCCAGGTGCGTCAATCTCTGTATTTAAGCAGTATTTGGAAGCAGTGCCTGACTAGCTTCATGAAAATTGGTTGAACAATCTAGGGTTTAGCCTTCCCTTTTGATAAGGTACACTGGAATGCCCCTGGAGTGAGTTTTGCTACTAATAGTGCCAATGATTTTTTTTTGTTTGTTTTTTTGTTACCTGCATTGGAATCCATATCAGCAGCCCTTCATAGACTGAAAGAGGCCTTTCAAGCTATTCACTTTTTTTTTCTAACTTTGAGGATTGGCCATTTCAGAGCCTCAGTGATAACATAGAACCATAGCTAAAGGTTTTTCCCTATAAAAACCTTCCATCTGATTTATTTTGAAAATCATAACTTAATATATTTTATTTAGTCTCATTGTATTATCTGAAGGTACATGAGGCCACCACCTTGCTTAAGCTAAGCAGATCTGATCATAGTCTGGAACAGTGACCACTTGGGAACCACATTTATGCCACCTTGAGTACCATGGTGGAAGAAAGGTGGGTTATTAAAATTTAAAAACAAATATATGGCCCTGCCTTTGATGAATGTTCAGAATTTAGAACTGGATAGAAGTCATACCCATGCCTTCTAACAGTAATAGGGTAACAAGGACATAGTCAGTTACCTTTTTTCAGCAACTGCACTGGCTGCTTATTAGCATCTGAAATACATTCAAGGTGCTAGTTCTAACTTACCAAGTTTGGGAGGGAGGACACACGCTCAATATAAACATTCCTCTCCTTTTAATATCAACAAAGGGTCTATTACACATCCATAGTATCAAAAGGATGCAAAAGGGTCTTATTCCGGTGGCCAAAGTAGGGCTACAAGAACACAAGGCTTAGTCTTTGAATAAACATACCAGATAAAACAGCAAGTAGCACAGGCCATATAAAAGTTATTGACAGATAAACCAGTCACTGCTACAAGCACAGGGAAATAAAATTAAGGTCTTAACCTGCCAGCTAAAATGTAATACAGGTGAACTTGTCTAGGGAGCAGATTCTACTACAGAAAAGCCTCTTTCCTTGGTTGTTACCTGCCTCACTCACACTTCTGAAATAGTTTTAAGAACTTCCATGAATCGTGATCTGTTAAATTTACCATAATTATTTGGGGGCAGGAAATGAATCAGGAGAATTCACCGCAAGAGTTTTCTGCAAGCAAACAGTGCTTCATGGTTATCATCTTTGTCATCAAAGAAATATATTCTTGCAATTCATATTCAGTTGTGATTCAAAATTTGGCACATAATAGATTCAGCACGTAGTGTTGACATTTGTCCATCGCAGCAAAGCTGTTTTCTCTAAAGTGACCTAGGTGCAAGAAATGAAGTTGGGGAAGGTAGATATTTTGTAGTTGTTTTTTGGTCACATCAATACTCAAGTTTGAGCATTTTCATCCCTTAATGTTATTATGAAAAGCATCCCTTGTTTCCTATCTATGTTGCTGTGGCAACTTGTGATTAGGTAGCAGCAGTTGATGGGTTTCAGGCTTTATCATTGCCGAATTCAGAGGCAACACTTCACCCTGCCAGTTTCTGCAGTGAGCTATGAAATATTCTCCTTCCTGTCCTTCCCACAGACTTTCTCATCACCAAGGCGACGGGTATCTACCCACACAATTGAGATCTGAGATCAGCAGCTTAAAGTGGGATTGTTCAGATTCTGGCACACACACTCTGAATTCTGAATTATTTGCTGTGGTAGCACTGTGCTGTCTAAATGCTCTTCCTTTTTTAATTTTAAAACAATCAGGTTAGTGGTGTAGGGATTGGCGTGCTGGATTGGGACCTGGGAGACCGGAGTTCAAATCCACACTCATTTGTGAAGCTCACCAGGTGACCTTGGGCCAGACATACTTCTCAGCCTAACTTAGCTCACAGGGTTTTCTGTGAGGATAAAATGGGGAGATGGGTATGTAGGCCACTTTCAGCTCCCTGGAGAATGAATGGGATATAGAGTAATAATAAATAAAATAATAATATCTTATATTTACATTTGTAAGGATATCAAGGGGTTACTCGAGAGCAATCAGGCAAATGCTTCTCTGGTCGGCTGTAAAGCCTCGTTATTGGTGCCAAAAACCCTTCACTATGCAGAGCGCCACGATTCCGTGGCTCGCTCATTCACTGGCAGAATCTGTGAGTGGGCGGTCCTTAAACCTTCCCCAGCAGAGTAGTTTCTTGACGCCCAATCTATGTCTCCCCTCTCGGCGCGGAAGTCTACTATGCAGGGAAGGCGTAGGTAACGGAGGACCTCTCTCCTCCCCGCTTTGCTCAGGCAGGGTGTCCTGGCACTGCCTCGCCTCCTCCGAGCCCTGAAGCTCCTCTCCACTGGAGGTGTGGTTACTCTCCTCCGCTGAGGAGGTGCTGCTTCCCACGATCTTTGGGGGCTCTCTGTAATCCATCCGGCTTTTCCCCTCTCGCCCCTGAGCCAATGGCAGTTCCCTGACAAGATTTAACAGATACTTATATTGATGTAGCATATGGAAGGCATTGCCTAATCAGTCCCAAACCTTAGGAGTTGAATAGCTGTCAGCATGGTGTATTTTAAAAGGCCTTCAGGCAGGATTAGGAAACTTCTGATGCCAAACATGTTTTCAAGAAGCTAGTCTTTTGATTTAAGATTAAGATTAACTATATAGAGCTTGTACAGACTTCCTTTTGCATTGTGCTTTCTGGGCATAGGTCCATGCTTCAAAGCTCTGTGTCTTGAGTGTTTTTTGTTTGTCCCAGGAAAAACCTTCATTTTACCTCTGAATCGCAGTACATGACTATTCACTGAAAACCCAATTGCTGTTTGCTCCAATTCAGCGTTGAAACACTGTTGTACCAGGGAAAGTGCCAGAAAACACACACACACACACACACACACACACACACACACACACGCTTAGATACGGAACTTTAAAGCCCAAAGGATGTCTGGATGAGCTTATCTCGTGCACCTGTCAAATAGAGGGGGCTCTCGTTCTTGCCTATACTGGGCACCTAGCTTGCAGAAAGCACCAAACAGGCAGTTGATTAGAGAGAATGTATCAGAGGAAGGAAAGTGGCACTTGAAATGGGGAAAATGGACCACAGAAGGTGCAAAATGATTGTTGTTAAGTGCCTACAAACTTGCTAAGCCATGTGCAGAATTTTCATAACATCAATCATCATAGACTTCCCCCACAGTTTAAGATTGTACATGAAATGGAAGAGGCAAGAGGAGGCAGGTCAAGCAGGGAAATCTTTAGAGAAAGAACAAGGTTTTAGAAGGTTCAGGAGCCTCAGAATTACAATTATGAGAAGAATTGTGTTTATAGAATAAAGCACAAAAGGTCATTTTTTGCCGCAGTGAACAGATTTACAAAAATAAGAATAAAGTGTGTTCCCTAGTTTGTTTGTTTTGCTTTTCTGTTCCTTTGTTTATTTACTTGGTTATGCAACTAGAAGAGTTTCACATTAAAAAATAACAAACCCATTCTTGTTCACATATGGAAAGACTGAAACGATAGCAAAGCTGTTGGTTGTTTCTATCTTTAAGCAAAGCTGTAATGCACTAGAGATCTCATAGCATTTGCATCACTTGACTTCTGTAATAAGAGCCAGCGTCCTAATGAAATCCCTGTATAGTTCTGATTTTCTCTAATTACACTGGTGAGTGCAGCATATTATGTGTTTAGTACCGAGATGCTTTCCTAATAGGCTGAAATCAGAGTTTTCTTTCCAGTTTACACAGCAATAAAAGGACTGAAATCAGTGGCTTGTAGAATATTTAATATAGTCATGCTTATGTAAGAACACTAGCACAAATGTAATTCTCATCAAAATCTGAAAGCAGTAACATTTTATCTGTTTGAAATTCTGTTGAATGGGTTCTGAATTTACTGATGCAAATAGAATGAACAAATATGAAACCATCATTTTAACTGTGAGTTGTTGGCATTTGTCTGTCTCTAGGGGTGAAGTCAAACTGCTGTGTTAGCAGCACCGAAGTGACTTCCCTGGTCCATACCAAAGTGACCTACTGTGACTCAGTGGAGGCTGCTGCTTTCACTGTGTGTGCCTGAGACTGCCCTTCTTTCTTGTCTTGGCCCTCTTTTCTGGCTCATAGGCAAAAGAGTCTTCCTTGCAGTTGGTAGATCTTGAACCTGTGTCCCAGGAGTGTTGCATATGTTCTGTGTAGCCCCCTATGCAGGTGCTGTGTTTTCTCCTTCCTTCCCTCTGTGTGTTGTGTTCCTAAAACAGTGCTTGTTACAGGAGAAAGGGATTTGTACTACTCACCTTTCAAAGTCTGCTGGTCCTACCAGGGAATCTCTCACTAGGACTCATTGCTCTCCTTATCCTTTTCCATTGACTGCCTCATACCAATACCACCTGTGTAGCCTGAGATACCTGGTCCATCACAGTCCAAGAAACCTTACCAGCACATATTGTTACTAGGCTTTCAACCATTGACCCTGAGTCCTGCACCTCCACCCTCACATAGTGTCATTTGAAGCCTTCTGAAGCTAGATCAAACCAGGGTTTGAAATACTGAGGCAAAAATTTATTATGGGAACTGGTCCACATAAGTTGGCGCCATAATAAATTTGTTAGTCTTTCATGTGACACAAGATTTGTCATTGTTTCTGTCTGCATCTGATAGTATTTACCTTGCTTAACCTTTGCTGTAATCAAGACCAGCAATCCTAGCATCATTCTTCAAATACTTTGCTTTCGTCATCTGACAAGGAACCAGTTGTTGCTCTAAATAATTCTCTGCTGTGTTTGGCCCCTGAACAAAATAAACTTCAGAGAAGATGCATTGAATTGGTTCTAACAGGTGCTTATTTGACATATCCTGTTTCTGATTCTTGGATTCTTGGAGTTTTTGAATAGCAAAAACATTAAGGGCCTGTCCACATTTCCAGTTGTCCTGCACTTATTGGAATTTGCATAGGATCAATAGTACTGATCTGAAAGCTTTCCATTTATACCCCGACCTTTATCAGACCAAATGCAAAACCTCTTAAAACCTGAATAGAAATTTATTCCCCTTCCAATCTGATCCCTTTTTTAGCTCCTGAACAGAAAAATGTGCACTTTCCCTTGTGGTGCATTGTGTGGGTGGTCCTCTTTCACCTCCACCCCTTCTGTGCACCTCTGGTTCTCTGCCCCACGCTTTTTAAAAATGTGTCTGCCTTTTGTGCTCATTGGATTGCAATCGATTATATGTGTTTGCAAGTGAGCATGAAAGCAGCTTCCCTTTCCAGTGCCATTAGTGGGCAGTCTGTTTGGGGCAATGCAGAGCCTGCAGGCCCCATGGTGAGTGCTGCCCGCCATGTTGTAACCCCCCTCAGTGGTGACACCGGAAGCAGACCGTCCCCCTTCCTCCGCCCCTGATGTGTGGCTCTGCTGTGATGCAGGGACAGAGAAAAGGGTGGGGACAAGGAGAAAAGTGGAACAGTGGAATGGACATGTTTCAAGGAATTCGCAGTTAAAAAGATCAGTGTAAAATGCATTGGTGGGGACCTAGAAGCCCAGACTAAACTTGAGATGAGACAAATCTGCAATGGATAAAACACAAACTTTTGTGAAGTGTGGATGGACCCTAAGGCAGGGAAATACAAATTTCTGAAGGGTAGCCATATTTTTATAGTAGACTAACGCACTGTGACACAAGCTTTTGTGAGCTAGACCCACTTTGCCACAGGCGTGGTCACTTAATTGAGTACTTACAGTATGTGTATGTGTACACACACAGAGAGAGAGACAGAGAGAGAGAGACAGAGAGAGAGTTCAGAGGTAAGGGAGCCAAATGTTATTTCCAAAGTACTGGAAAAAAGAGTGACAGGCAATGCAAGATATGATAGCAGCAGGTGTATCAGCACCATGCAGAGTACATATGAACACAGAATCTAGTCAGTCTTTTTCAGTTTAATGACCTGCTTCTCTGATTAGTGCCAGGGTGATGATTGGCATAGCCAGATCAACAGGGATAATCAGTTTCTTTGGTGAGCTAGGACATATATATATATATGCATGCCAACTTCCACTATGTAAAATGTGCTAGTGAATTATAATCCAGCAGCTTCATGTTGAAATTTTTAACCTTTTTTCCTGGGAGTTTGGTGACTTTGTCTGTTACAGAATGTCCTGGAAAACTGAAATGCTTCCTATTAGTTCTCAAGTGTATTCAATCTGCACCTGTATAGGAATAGTTTTTTATCTATTTTTATTTTTATCACTTGTTGTTTGCAACCCTGGGCATAAATTTATGCCTGATTTTGTCTGCCTTTATTCTCTTGCATGTTTTGGCTTGTGTAAATGGTGAAAGGGAATTATTGGCAGAGGGCAGCATACATCAGGTTAGAAGATGTGCAGGCGAATAACCTCTTGGTGGAATGCCTGAAATTGTCAGGGTTCTAGATGGTGTTGCTAGAGTAGCAAGGGGACCAAAGTTGGCACCAGGGTTTGCTTAAAAGTTTTCCCCCTGATGGTTCATTGCTGTAGCTGCTTCAGATTGATGGGGCTGTGTGAAAGGATAGGCCTAAACTGACCCTAGTGAGAGGAAAGGGCCATCTCCCAGGATAGATTGCAGATCTTTGATAACATATTGGAAAAGTTTTTATTTGGAACCTGAAGGTGACACAATTAACCAATATAAAATTGGCACCCTAAGCATTCTTATATTTTGCAAAAAGAATGGAATGCCTGGAATCCTATTCTCTATTGAAGGCTTTTCTTTGATACCCATATTTAATATAAAACAGGAAATTTGAAATGAGATGGAAATACACTGGGCTCTTAATATAATAGCAAAGTTGTTTTGAGGCTTTAGAGTTCATTTGTTTTACAGATAACGCTGAGAAGTGCAGATGATTTGCCAAGCATATAAGAATTGTGATCTGCTTCACATGACACAGTAAGCCAAACTATGGCTTTCCAGGATTGCATAAATGTTCAAACTCCCAGAGTGAAGACTCACAGCCACTTTGCTCCTCTGCGGCTTTTATCATTAATGAGGAGCAAACTTAAATCACAAGCTAAGTCAAACCAGTGGTTTCACAAGAGGGACATTATAATAATTTTGTACAGTTAGGAATCGTGTGAATATAGTGAATAGAGAGACATAGGATTGGATCTGGGCTTAGGCTGAATTTCTCTAACCCGATTTACTTAGGAGTAAGTAAAAGCTCTAAATTCTGTTTAGACTTAACCAATGGGTGCTTGTTTTTATTTTTTTATTTTATTGAATTTATATACTGCCCTATGCCCAGAGATCTCAGGGCGGTTCACAGAACTAAATAAAAATATAAAACCACAAAATATATAATCAAAATAAAAGCAACAACGCAATACCCCCCCCCCCTTATTGTAACCACAATCTACAGTAACCTAATTTTTTGTTAATTAGATACAAACCCTACCTTATCAGGGAGGGCAGCTCGTGGGTAGGCTCTATGTATATATGAGCTCCCATATCTGTTGATTAAATTACAGTCATATGCACGTGGATAGATAGATAGATGCATCTTATGTACATATATGAATGTATGTGTGTTTCTAGAATGTACTTAGTGTTCCTTTAAATTTCTACATAAGCGTGCCAACTCAGTCAGGCATAGGACTCATCAAGTATGAAGATTTTTTAAACATTCATGTTGTTTTTAGTTAGAACAATCATACAATCATACTGGATATGCTGCTAAAGGTGTAAACATAAACAAGGCTTCGATTTTCAGTATCATTTTTTTATTACAGAAATTAATATGTGTGTGTGTTTTTTAAAACAAAAACACAAACATGTTGAGAAGGTTAGGTTTTTCAGTCTAAATCAATGTTTCCCATTTTCTTAGTACGTAATTTTTGTAATGCATATTAAATAGGAAAATCCTAGTTGATAATTAGATTAAAACTAAATATATGTTGCTTATCATTTTTGTTTAGTTTGGTTTTATAATTACTGTCACCATTTTAATTTAAATTGAAAAATCTAGAACTGCATCCTACTAATTTTCTTTCTTTCATCAGAGACCAAGACTTCTAAAGTCTGATACCAGAATAAGTACTATGGGGTTTTTTTTTCTTGCGCATGTATGCATGCAAATAAAAAAAGAGCACTGTGGAGCTAACATCATATGAAAATCTTGCCATATATGCTTTCTCTCTTTATCAAGATTGCATGATTGTATTACTAATGCAATTCTAATATGATATAATAATAACAGCCCATCACAGTTCTTTCACCATATTGTATCACTGCTTTATCGTATTAGGCTAAAGCACTGCGAGAGTTGATAGAACCTCCCCATGCCAACTCGGATCCACTTCTCTTGGCACTGAACCGATTGGACTCAGAGATTGATAAACTATTGGTTAGAGAATTTAGATCGGAGAGAATTGGCACGACGGAGACTCATCTTCAGCCTCTTGCAAGCAACCTCTAATGTCCTGCATTCTGAAAGCCAATCAATTCTTCTTGAATAACTGATGTTTTTAAGAAAGAACTGACTTTAAAACATAGACAACCAAATGCCTGGGTAAGGGGCCTCCAGGAAAGTCTTACAAAGGGCAAACCTGTTGCCAGATCTATTGCTTTTATTTTGAAGAATGCATCCTTTCTACAGAGGGATTAGGCACAATATCAGACCCAGGCTACATGGAATACAGTTGCAGAAAATACTGCTCACCAACTTGGGAGAAACAGAAGGGGGAAAGGGTGATGGCAGGGGAAGGGCTATGATGATACTCAGGTGTGTTCTGCAGTCTTCAAGGAAGGAAAGAGGGATCAGCTGTGGTAACTATAAAATCATATTTTGGAAATATTTTGGAAACTTCAGTTACTTCCATTCATCCAAAGTGGCAAAAGCTAATACCATTCTTAGTGTATTTCACAGTAGTGAAGGAAGATAACTTGCTGTATAATACTCATTCAATGTATTCTGTCAAGTCCAAGTGTGCACAGACTGTTGCAAGACCTAAAGCCGAATTCTAACTGTGTTTACTTAGGAGCAAATCCTATTAATTTCAGTGGGATTTAGGCTCAAACTACACATGATGGTAGCAGAACCATTTATTTAAATCCACATCTCTACCAAAAATGTCCACAAAGGATGTGAACAGATTCCTTTTTTAACACAAAGGTTGTATGCCTCTGGGGACTGGTGACCCTTTCCTCCATGTGCTGTATCTTCCTGCAGTTTGCCCCACAGGACATTTTATTCTAAGCTGAGCTCCAATTCCAGAAGTGAGCTCAATGTGGAGAAGAAAAGGACTGGGGAGAGGCTTTAAGGTGGTTATTAGCAGTGTACACGTGGAAGGTTCAGTTGGCCTAAAAATCACAAACTCAACTCCACCCTTAATATGTGATTGAAGCAGACCTGGGTTTAAATACTGTCATGTGTAGCTTAATCCTTGTTTTCAAGTAAGTGTGCTTAGGATTGCAACAGAATTTGTTAAGCAGTTTATAATGATTTATCTGATGGTGCACAAATACTGATTTTATGACAGTGAATATAATGCCTCACTTTGGTGTGTTTCAAACTGCAGATAGAAATCTTCAATTTCTCCTTACCTTCTAGGATTTAAATGTGAGTGATGTTGCCTTGCAGCATAGACATAAGGTATTCTCTGTAAATCCTTCAGGATCCCTAGGAGGCAATTTGGAGGGGCCAAGATTTCGATGGAATGTCTCCCTAAGTAGATTCAGATATTGTCTATCATTATGTTTTGGGTCTCCTATGGATCATTTTTTGCCTGTATCTCTGTGATTGGATGTGGGTTTTCTTTCTATTTTTGGCTAAGGGTGTACTGTAATGTCAATGCTAAATTCTTGATATTTCATACTAATTATGGAGAGAGAATTTTAAGATGTATTTTGAAATGTTTTATTTCTGTCAGGTCCATGTATGGTATTGCATTATGTTAATACCAATAAAATATATAGAGTTATTTATATACAAATGCATATATTTCCCTTTTTATAAAGGTGTTGCAATTTTTTCATAAGGAAATAATACACAGCAACTGCTTGACAGCAGTAAGAAAACTCTAGAAGCTTTAATATGCTTGAATAATAATAATAATAATAATAAAAACCTGTATTCTGTAGGCAGACCAGTAGAAAATGCATGTAATTTTTAAACAAGGTTATTTGACCTGGCATAGGTCTGTCAAGATTTGACTATAAATTCAGCTTCCACTATTTTTATGAGCGCAGATCTAATGTTCTTGTTTTATCAAAATATGTTGATTATTAGCTGATGTTTAGAAAGTTAAACAATAATCTTTGGACACACTTCATTCAAATATAATCACTTTAGTCCTGCTGATTACATACAGGAGTTAAGTGCAGGCCTAAATACCATTGAAATCAATGGGATTTGAAGTGCTTAACTTTGACTGGATTTAGCTGTTTATGGGCTGTTGTGTCGGTCGACTAAAGATACAATCTCCCTGCGTTTTTTTAATTAATCATATGTTCTAAGAAATTTACTGTAATTCACTGCTGTTTTGATGCTTAGCAAAAGCAGCCTTCAGTTTTTTATAGAGGGTCTATTTTTTAGGGTTGATAAACTACTTCTTAGTGCATAAAGATTTGCAAGCCAGAAGATTTATCACTCAAACCTAGCTGGATTGGCTTGAAACCTTTACAGTTTATCATTAAATTCTGTAATTAGACAGAAATGAAATGTTTTAGAAATGAATCAGGGAGCTAAAAGCTGAGATTAGAATTTAAAGTATCTTCCATTATCAGTTTTCAGTGATGGCTCATATGTAACACTTCGCCTAAGGCTGAAAGGAGCTGATACTCTGGCACCATTGTGCATTCAAATTTCAGCATGGACGTTTCTGTCCCAAAATAGTGTATTGAATGACCATTTCCATTTTGCAGGGATATTCATGACAGCAGTTAGCTGTCCAAGACATTAATTGCACATATCTTTGTAAAGCTTCTCTGTACTACTAAAAATAAAGTTTGTAAAATTCCAGTTATTTTTTTCTTAATGCAAACAGGGTTTTTTTAACAAAGTAAAAAAGAGGTGAATTGCTTTCTACTTTCTTCCTTGGACACAGATATTTCAGTGGTTCTGCTTTGCCTTTTTTTCCTTAAGGCCTTTTCTTGTGATGAACCTGGACATTCACCGAATGATTCAGAATGGGCATATTTCTTTATTGCTTTCTCATACCATTTCTGATGTTACAAACTCAAGTTATAAGTATGCTGAGGATTTTTTTCGCAAGGGTTATACCTCACTATGAAAAGCAACAGGAAAGGCTATACACACAATATATCCAGCATATCACTCAAGTTATTCATTCCTGTGGAAATAACCCACTAAACTCATTGATGCAAAGCAGCATGCGGCACATTTGGTTTCATTGTAAAGCAATGAAGTTGGTTGGTTATCAGTAGCTATTGCCCTCAGTAAAAGTATGCCCTGCCTCTAAAAACAGATGCATAATTCAAAACTACATGGAAGAGCATCGTGCTGCATTGATTGCTTTCAGATGGGACATCTATCTGCTATAAAGTAAGAAACCTAACTACCATGGTGGTAGTCCTGGAAGCATAACTGAGCCTGTGTTGGCACTTGGAGGAGAACTGTGTGGTGCTTAGTAATTTAAGGCCTCTATAGAGTTCGCGAAGATATTGCACTATTGGGCTAATCAGTGTAAAAGTACATAGATTAGGAGTGCACATTTGTTGGCCTCCTTACACAGTGCTTTCATGGTTAAATCTATGTACTGTAGTTGCCATGGTGATACATCTGTTGCTGTGGATCACTTCTGATCCATGAACAGAAGGAGATTTTGTTCACAGAAAGAGAATTGCTCTCACGTTGAAAAGGCCTGTTCTGTGAACACAAGCTTTCTGTGATTACAGAACAAAACATTACGATCAAATATGGTATATATATTACATTTGTGATATGAGTAAAGAGTGTGTGCTGAGCATACCTGTACTGTATTCATAGTTGAATACTTGTCCTAAAAACCTTGGCAGACAGGTGTTACTCAAATTTGACTTGACTAATGTAACTAAGAGCAGCCACCTCCACCATTTGTCATTTAACCTTTAGTACAGCCTCATATATGATAACCACATTTCACACCACAGATATTTTGCTAAAAGAACAATAATTATGTGTCACTTGTTGTAGGCTTTTCCATAAGAACAGGATTATCCCCTTCAAAACTGATTTCCCATAAGGTGAAACAAAAAACGAAACAAAGCCCCAAGCTATTAATTGCTTACCGTGGTTCTGATTCTATCAGAATTAAGTATCAGAGTAGTATTGTATTACCTGATCCCTGAAATAATGAAAACTAAAAACTATTCTGCCATCGAAATGTGGTAGTGATTTTTTTAAAATTACTTGAGTTCTTTTCCCTACGACTGTAACTGCTTTGCTCACCACCGAAAAATGCATGAAATAAACAAGCTGATCTATTTGTTGTATAGTGCTTAAACCAAATGAGTTAGGGTAGGTTTATTAATGTTTGCCATTGCACATACATTATTTTGAAGCATATTTGTTTTCTGCTAATTTTCTGTTGATTTTATTTTTATTATTTTTCTCTTTTCTTTGTACTTTCTGTCAATAGCTACCTCTTATGACCTTCAGGTAAGAAGCTTGCTTAGTTGTTTCTTTCCTTTGAAATGATGAAGGCTCAGTGTAGTGTCAATCAGACTGTGCCTTTCCATACTGAAAGCCTTTAATGATGCTTTAAAATGGTTGTTAACCAGGTCTTACCTCAAACCCTTCAACCGATTGCACATGACATAATCTCCATTAAGGTAGCTTAAGGGACGGTTGTTCTGAAATGCAATAACTTACAATCTGATAAGCAAATATTATTCATTGCATCTTTCATTTTTTCTTCCTGAAATTGGAGAATATGATATAGTCTTTATTATTTAATTCAAAATTGTTCAAGAAACTTAAATTCAAGGCCCAAACTGTATTGTGAAAGTTCCAGCTTTAAGACATGTTGGGATGGAACAAGCCCATTGGACACTGATTTCCACTTAGCAATGATTCCAGCATCCTTGTAAGTGGGAAAAGAACTAAAGGTCAGGGGGTTGGGGGCTGGTAATTTTTCTAGAGATGATTGATTATAATTGCAGTTCCTAAGACCCCAATCACTGAAGGTGGAGAGGGGTAAAGTGAGACATAAGGATATGAGGGATAGCTGGGGAAAGAGAAAAGGTGTTCGGCAATGGCCATTTACCTGGTCCAAGAGTGGCCAGCTATTGGGACCCATCACAGGCGCTCGGATGCCCTTTGGAGCCTTGTCATTGCTGCCTGGCTGTTGGCCACTCCCCCCAGCTGTCACGGAGCATCACAGATTCCCGCCTGACCCGTTTTTTAATTCAGCCAATCTGCGGCAGCTTGGGGGACTGTGTGTCTTCGGGAGTTTTCACTCTGTTCCGTTCCCCAGGCATTAAAGCTGGCTGGCATTGCACTCTGAAGATGAGTTGGCCAGAATTAGCATGTATAAAGAACCTTGTGGTGGAGCAGAGGCAAGTGAGAAAGTATGACAGGGCACAGAAAAAAATAAATGAGCAACATGGGGTGCAGAGAATCCTGTCAGTTTTGGAAGGACAGAAGAGGCAACTATGATGTGATAGACGACATGTGCTATGGAGTGCAGAGAGATAACAGGGAGTTTGTGCTGTGGTGTAAAAAAAAAAGGATGGTTAACATGAAGGGGACCTTGGGGATTCTGAGAAAAAGAGAAAGTAGAAGATATACAATATGAAACACAGAGAAAGGGGGAGTTAACTGATAAGGAAAAGGCTAAATTAAAATTGTAGCATAAATGTGTTAAAGTCCGTAACTCAGGAGTCAGCCCTCTTGAGTTAATAAAAATACATAAGCTACCTTCGGTTCTGACCCCCGGTATTTGGCATTTGTGTTTAGTAATATTCCCATGTAGCTCAATCAGCTGGGAATGTATATTAACACATAAGTAACAGAATAAATAAGGGACACAGGTGGCGCTGTGGGTTAAACCACAGAGCCTAGGACTTGCCGATCAGAAGGTTGGTGGTTCGAATCCCCGTGATGGGGTGAGCTCCCGTTGCTCGGTCCCTGCTCCTGCCAACCTAGCAGTTCGAAAGCATGTCAAAGTGCAAGTAGATAAATAGGTACCATTCCAGCGGGAAGGTAAACGGCATTTCTGTGTGCTGCTCTGGTTTGCCAGAAGTGGCTTAGTCATGCTGGCCACATGACCCAGAAGCTGTACGCCGACTCCCTCAGCCAATAAAGCGAGATGAGCGCCGCAACCCCAGAGTCGGCCACGACTGGACCTAATTGTCAGGGGTCCCTTTACCTTTACCTTTAACAGAATAAGTGGAATCATAGACTCTTAGAGTTGGAAGGGACCACAAGGGTCATCTTAGCTACAGCATCCATGACACATGCCAATCCAACCTCTGTTTAAAAACCTCCAAGGAAGGAGAGTCCACCACATCTCGTGGGAGTCTGTTGTACTGCTGAACAGCTCTTACTGTCAGAAAGTTTTTCCGAATGTTTAGTCGGAATCTCCTTTCTTGCAACTTAACTTATTTTATTTTCGTATTATGCCATCCTTGCTATCATTTGCAATACAGCTATTGCGGAAGGATTTTAAAAAACTGCTATGAAAGAGAGTTAGGGTTGTATCTCAGAGCATTTCCTATCTAAAACAGGTTATTTCTTTTTCTTTCTCAAGTTTACAACAATTTCTTATTTTCCACATGACAGATTTTACAAACACTTAATGCAAAATTCTGATGACTTTGGCCAGAAGTTAAAACTTGCATTGCAGTTCCTGAGTTTAATTCTTGTCATGTTCACACATGACTAATAAACAAAACTCTAGCAATGGAGCCAAGCTTTACATGTGGGGCAGCCTCAGTTTTTCTGTGGATCAAATGGGACAACATAAACAGGCTATATGAAAAGAGGTGTTAAAGAAGGCACAATCCACTTGCTGCAACTGGTGTCATCAGTGGTCCATACTGTGTTCTTCTGTGGTGTCTGTAAATAATATAAATAACAGAGCAACACTCCTCTGATCATTCCATCGATCAGGCTGGAGATAGCAATATCTGAGGATGGAAAACACTAACAAAGCTAGAAGAAAGATAAAACATGTAGGGCTAATTTTATGCTAATCCTTCCCCACCCCTTCAGTCTTTTGTGATCAGTATCTCTGTCAATCACATCCACAATATGTCACAAACACTTTCAGTTGGATCCAGAATTAGATGCACAAGCAAAGAGCTCCTCCAGACCATCTTGTTTATGAATCCTGATTTGCTTGTGCAAAGCACAGACGGTTGGTTAGACTGTGTCCAGTTATGCTTGAGCATTTCTTCTGATTTGTTTGTGGGGAGATTATATGAAAATATATTCATCTTCATTTGCCTGTGGGGTGTTTATATGTCTTTTCATTGATCAGTTGTACATTCCATACTTTTCAATGCATTTCTCTGTCACTTTCCTAACTGCAAAAAGTCTGTTATTTTTTAAGTGTGGATGGGTTGCTGCAGGGGGGAAAGTGCTCTAATCTACTTCAGCTGCGCAAACTTATATATCTCACTTTGTGCTTCAGTCCTTCCCACAAAATATTGACAATCTGCAGTTACCCAAATTTATAAAGACCTTGTCTAGGTCTTGGCTAAAAAAGAAACCAACCCTGACATAGAAGATTAGGATAATTTAACATTTATATATTGCATTCACATACATTGTCTCAGTGATTCATACAAGATCTCTGAAAGGTAGGCCAGTATTAATATCCCCATATTGCACCTGAAGGTTTGAAGCTAAGAAAATAGTAGCTTGGCTAGGGCCATCATAGGAGTTCATGGTTATGATTTGAATCAGGAACTTCTCAGCTCACATCGTTAGGCACTTTTCTACATCAAAATTTCGACTGCAAACCAATTTAGTTTCCATTGCATTTTTAGGGAAACACTCCTAAATTATAAAGATGTAGCCACGGCATATATATGATGGCAAGCTGTGAGATGCCATTAACTGTAACTCTCTAGACACATTGAATTGTGGTGCTGGTATGTTTTTGAGGCATTTGGTTATGAATCCTGTCAAATCAAAGCAGAAAGACATATTTGCCTGCCTGATTTCAGTAATTTGTACATTTTTAAAACAACAACAACTGTATTGTATTTGTGCAGACTAGAAAGCAATTCTTGACTTAGATATTTTATTGGAGCATTTTCTGTTTGGAGAAGACACTCTTCCTGCACCAGTGTGTGTGAACTGATATGTATACGGAGCTCCAGTGGCTCATATATTTCAATTTAAAAGATTTTTGTGGCAGGAACTCTGTGTGCTCATTGAAGTCTGGTGCCCTCAAAGAGTACAGGATGAAAGTTCTGCAGTGTAATCCTATGTGTGTTTACTTGGAGGTAAACTGAGTTTGGTGGAACTTTCCCCTAAGTAAGAGTGTTTAGGAATGCAGACTTGATAGGTTAGTCCTCTTCTATTAGATCTTTTTTCCAAGCACAATGGAAGGATTCTTTAGACAACCACTCTTCCCTCATGGTTTGAATTGTGAGCCAATTATAAAATAAATATAGATACATTTCAGCAAACAACACTCCCATTTCAACATGTAACAGGGCAATGGGTGTGCCCTTGGAAGTGCACAATACAGTTCTCATCACCTGACTTTATACAGTTTTTGCACGATATAGGTGATTGACTTTAAATTTGATCTTAATGTGACAAATTAATTCAGAAGCTGTATATTGATTGTTACATGATTATCTTTTTATATGTACCTGTGCTGGGAATTTGTAACTTACAATGACTTTCCACATTATATATGTATATGTATATGTATATGTATATGTATAGAGATATATGTATGGGGGAGATATATGCATACACATATATAAATACCTGCATGTTGCAAAATACATGTATGCATGCATAAGGATTGCTCAAGGATTGCTCAATCTACACATTTCATGCCTTTTCTGTAAGGAAATAATTTCAGTAAATTTTTGCCACATTTGAATAGTTAAACTTCTTAAACCTTGTCATGGAATTTAAAAAGAAACTGATTTAGATTGATTTTTTTTTCAAACTATGCAGTTAATTTTCTCTGTTTCTTACAGCTGAAACCATAGAAGAAAAGCCTGCAGATTCCCTGCAAGATTTGTATCGGTCCTTGGAACTAGCTAGCTTGTCACCTTTAGGAGACCAGCAAATTTCTACAAAAATGGAGTACAAGAGGTATTTTATTAAAAGATGCAGTGATCCAGTAGTCAATGAAAAATTGCACCAGTTGCGAATTCTGAAAAGCACTTTAAAGGTGAGTTAATTAGGGGGTCATCAAATTTCACAAAAGGATAAGTATCCTGCATAGAACTCAAGGGATATATTGCACATATTTAAAAACAGATGGACACTGGGAAATGATGTACACAAAAGAGGTTTGAAGAAAGAAAGAAAACATTTGTTTCTCAACAACAACAAACACATTTACCTCAGTTCCCATTTGAATGAAGAGTTAATCTGCTTCTGGTCCATTCTGTGGTAAATGAAGACATTATCCATAAGCCTGGTGATGTCACAGATATTTAGATAGTATCATATTGCTTTGTGTACTTCAGAATATGAAATAATTTTGTCCAGCTTTCAAGAGTCTCATAGGAGTACAGAATTTTTTATGTATCCAGGTACCATGCTCTGAGAATTCCCTTTTTGCCAATACATAGTAAATAGTGTAATGATAAATTGATTTCTCAGACACCATCACAGCTACATACACCACTTTAGGAAAGTTTCTTGGGGAAGTTCCAAAATCTCAAACCATCACTAATTCAGAGCAAACATTCAAATTAGTCGAAACACCAAACAAAGTGGTTTTCATATATTTTTAGGGAGCTACCCACTGGTCTTAAAATGAAGCTATTGGGGTTTTTATCTGAAAATGGCATCTCAAAGTACAATGGTATGTCAGATATGTTCTTTAAATGCTAACGGCACAAGACGAAGGGTGCTTTGTTCCTCATTCTGAACAGATCTTTTTGTTTTCTTCTAGGCCAGAGAAGAAGAAGTAGCCATCATAGATAAAATTCTGGATAATCCAGATTTGACATCTAAAGACTTTCAAGACTGGAAACAAATGTACCTTGACCTGTTTCTGGATAGTTCTCAGAACAACCCTTCAGAGGACCTTGTAAATGACTCTGATGAAGTTGATGCTCTTCTAGACTCTTTAGCGCACACACATTCCTATATTGAAACACATGTATAAAAGAAAATGATTTTGCCTCTTTGTGGCACTTCAGACCTTTATCAAGTACACTGAGTAGCTTTTATATCGACTTACAGGAGATCTATTTTATTGTTTATGATATGAGTAAAGTAAAAATTCCATTGTCATTGTGCGAATAAATACTTGCATACTTTTTACGCTGCTGATGCTCAGTTTATGTTTATGTTTACAAACACTGGCTACGATCCAAAGAAGGAATATGCACTTGTGGGACAGAATCCTGCACATTTTGTTTGATATTGGTGCTGAAGAGTCTAAACTACTTTTAAACCGAAGAGAAACACATGCATGTTGCTTTCCTTGGATCGTGACCATTGTCTTTAAGGATTAAAATATATATATTTTAATGAGTATATATTTTGGAGGATTACATTGATTTATCAAGTGAAAAGATGGCACAAGAACAGTGTTTTATTACTGATTGTCAAATATGTTTCCTATTTTAATAGTATCTTAACTGTTGTAATGAGTTACACTTTCAAAATACAGCCTTTGTTTTGGCCAGTGTGGGAATTAAACTTTTATATTTGGTGGAATATTTTAGATATTTTAAAAAATGAAAAAAAGTATAATGCTGTGATTAGGATTGCGTTTTAAAAAACGGTCAGGGAATAAGAGGGGTAAACTGGACTTTCATAAGCTTAGATTATATATTAAACAGTCAAAGTTTCGTTTTTTCCAGTCTTTTGAGAGATGGTTAACAGACAATCTATAGCATAGATTTAATTTGAGGATAAAGGGCTCTCTTTGTTTCAGTTATGGCAGAGACCTGACTGGACAATATTATTGCCCTATGTTGGCCTCTTCTGACTCTTTTGCAGAAAAAAAATATTGTACTGTTAGCCAAAAGTTTCCATTCAGTGATTTTTTTGTTTAAGTCAAACTTTAAAATGTTTCAAATGTGCCAGCTCACGTAAATTCCTGCTTTAAATAGGAGACGTTCTGAAAACTCTGGTAAATAGGAAGGGGGCATAGGTGGGTGGGTTCAGCACATTATCAAAATACATAAATTTCCATACACAATTAATGTGGTTCTCAGTTTCCTTAATAGGCTGCTTTCCCACATAACACAAAAACATGCCGTAGTGCTCCATGAAAAGGCCCCATGAGCTTGAGCAAAGAGTTAGGCTCATACATGCCTCCATCCCTTCTCCTTCTCCTGTAAGCCAGAGGAGGACTTCTGACTAGTTTACTTCCACTTTTAAAGAATCTTGGATTAAAGTCATGTTCATACCATATATCCTGATTTAAAACAAACTGGCCAGTTTCCTAATAGTTCAGCTTCAAACAATGCATTATGAAGCCAGGGTTTGTTTTAAACTAGGATCCCTGGTTTCAACATAACTATAAGCCTAGATTCTTTAAAAATGAAACTATGCTTGCCAGAAGTCATCTTTCCATCGAGAGGAGGTGGGGGAGGTGGCATACATGTGCCTGACATCACGCTCGTTGAAGCTTCTCCGCACAGCAATAAACTGTGGCTTAGCATTATATGCAAATTCAGTCATACAAAATTTCCAGAAATCATTATAAATAGGCTTTGAGCAGAAAGAAGGCTCAATGGGATATTCCTCTATCCAAAACAAGATCCATATTAATACAGAATTACTTGCATGCCATGTGAAACTGATTATTATGCTAGCACAAGTGGCATGACTGTAACCAGTGGCACTTTAACATTTCTTCTCATTCGTGCGTTCCTCAGAATCCATACAATGTTTCTCCCAAACTATTGCACTCCCATTTATTTTCCATTGTCATCCCATTGTCTGATTTGCAGGTAATCTTTGAGTTTCCAGTGCAAGAGGTCCAGTGCAGGCCTTTCCAGATGTGAAACAACTTAGTGCCCTTGCGATGTGGAGGTGTAGCTTGTGATGTGCATGGCGATCGTGTGTTATCCCACCCTTCTGTCTCTTCACCATTACCATTTTGGGGGAGAAATACCATCCTTTGCTATGGAACTCCTGGAGTTGAAAAGGTAGCAAATTTAGCTAGGAAAATTGGGGTTAAATAGACACAGGCCTTTTCCATTTTATCTTTTTCTTTTGGAGTGCACAGATGAAGGGGGTGGTAGCATTATCAATTTCCACGTTCAATATAAATGCATACACACCTATAGTCTGCATCCTTGAGCAAGCACTAAAATGCATATACCTTCTGGTGTGTTTTTGAGGGAGGAAGGAGATAAAATTGACAAGCTGCTTGTCTAGTTCAGTTCGTTTTGTATTCTCTCTCAGAGCACATGTGAACAAGGGTGGGCAGATGAAGGAACTGATCTAAACTCTTGGTAACAGGAGGTAGGTTTCCCTCTCCTTGGAATACCAAGGGAGGTAGTGAGGGAGAGGGTGCTGCTTACAGTGACCACTTGTAGTTTCCAAGGCAGGAGTAGCAGCACTGGACACTCCAGTGTTGCGAAAGGGATGGGTGAAGTTTCCCCAGCATAGCTTAACCATCTGAGGAAGGTAATGCATGAGATCTACATATTGCCTGTTCACCCTCAGTCAGACTCGCCCTTGAATGACATTAGCAAAAATCTTTGTTTTGTGCTGATGATGTTTGGGAGATGCTAGGAAGCAAAGTTCACTCCTCACACCTCCAGAAGAATGTTAGGTACCTTCGTATCACGAGACCCTTATATTGCAGGGGGTTGGCTGCACTCTGCATGCTTGCCACAAAATTGGTCTGGAGATGCCCCATACAGCCAGCTTCCCAATAAGCAAAGATACTACAGAAGTTGCAGCATTAATGATTAAACCCATCTGTGCCTGGCTAGAGATGCCCTCTATCTATCAGCACCTTAATTTTTGCCAAGACTGAGCGTGACAAAAGAAAAAGTCCTTGTGGCTTCTTAATGCTTTTCTGCAGATGGGAGCAGTTGAGAGATGAGCTGATAAACCCCCAAATGGGATACATCTTTTAAAACCTTTCTTTCTTATGAATTGTACTCTCTCAGCTAGCTTCCAGCTATAGTCTGTTCAATGCAGTGAATGTACTTATAAACATTTAAGAGCACAATTATTTTCTGCTCTTGGGACTAAAAGAAGGATCAAAGGAATTCTTGTTTCTTTTCAGCTGCATTTTGGATTCCAAGCGTCTTGCAAACTTTGCACAACTGTACAGGAGAGTGGCCTTTTTACAGCTAATTTTACGTAAATCTGTATTCAATTAAGACTGAATGGCAATTCATGCATTAAGATTTGTATGAATTTACAGGTCCGATCAACTATTTATATCATCTATAAGAATCTCTTTGTATAAACAAATTATTTGACTGCATGATTTGTTTGTTATAACTTGTGATATTTTGTATATTTCTCACATAAAAATGCTTGAACAATGATAGTGTTAATTGACTTCTGCTGCATCCCCCCTCTGCATTTTATGAATTTACAATGTACATCAAGTGATATTTCTAGACATAACCATAGCCTTATGGTCAAAATCAACCTGCAACAGAATCACTTAATAGTTTAATAAGGACTCCTGCATCATACCAGAATTGCATAGTATCCTGCATAGAAATAGGAAGTGACCATAGCTCAGTGGTAAAGCACATGCTTTGCATCTGAAAGGTGCCAGGTTCAATCCCTAGCATCTCTGGGTAGTGTTGAGGATGTCCCCTATCTCAAACCCTGGAGATCTGCTTGCAGCTGACCCTGGACTAGATAGAGCAACAGTCTGACTCTAAACCAGGGGTAGTCAACCTTTTTATACCTACCGCCCACGAATGCATCTTTCTGGTTGGTAAAATTTCCTTACCCCCCACCAGTGCTCAATGGAAGGAGGATTCAGCTTGTGCTGTATAACCCCCTACTGCCCACCTAGAATCCTGAAACGCCCACTAGTGGGCGGTAGGGACCAGGTTGACAACCTCTGCTCTAAACCATCTCCTTGTGTTCCTAATTCTTTAATCTGTAGCTTCATAAGATTCTTGTAGGTTGTGGGTTACAGCTTTATGTTGTAAATTGCAGGCAAAAATTTCTCTGGGTAGAAAGGTGAAAGATCAGTGTAGACCTTTACCTCACATGTTTCTCCTACACATAAAGTCCTTCCTTCATTGATAAAGTATGAAGGTTGTATCTAGTAGATACATATGCTAATGTTTGTATTTACCAGTAGTTCAATGTACAGCTGTGAAGCTGGGGCTACTCAAGGCTTTCCAGTAAACAATCTGAAAAGGTGTGACCAATCATAGCTTCTTTCACACACAGAATAAAATTCACACGTGTGTGATCGTCTGACACTGTTGCTCTTATTTTATTGATTGAATTATCCTGCCACACTGTCTCACAGTATCCACAGCATAAAATACAATAAAAGCACAGTCAAATACAGCATAATGAACACAAACCAAGAACCTAAAACTTAAAATAGAAAAAAAGAATATGTATTGCAACAAATAACATTAGACGTTCCTGGAATTTTTTAAAATGTCTGTACTATTTTCCTGAAGTTAAAAAAATATATTCATGAGCTACATGTTTCTTCCTACACTGAAGCTTCTCTGTGGAAGAAAATGATTACAAATGCAGTACAGCTAGGAGACTTTTAAATTTATACAAGGGACTGGTGGGTTTATGGGAAATTGAGGATCCCCAGAAACTTTAGAATGAGTGCCCCTCCTTGACCCAGTTGGCTGTGTAACACTGGTACAGAGTGAGACCATGCCAACAAATTCTTAGGATTGGCCTATAGGGCATCTTATACAACTGCATCCTGTTGCTATGCAACAGTAATTCTGCCTGCATGTTATCTTGCTGTAGACAGTGTTTGTGACTTCGTTCCAAGCATAAAATTCAGCCTCATCTTGTAAGACTGTCTGGCATGAAAGAGTGCTATCGTTTTTTTCATTGTGCTGCCTTCTTTGTACATTAGACTGAGAAGTGCATCTTCAGTGCTTTCAGACTAAAGGGATATGCTATAAAATAGATTGTGTTTGAAAGCAAATATTTAAAATTATAAAGTTAAGTTACAGTCAGATTTCACACTCTGAAATCAAATACCATATCTGCAAGTCTGTGAATGAGGCATGGCTTAAAACTACTAAACTCCATCCTACCCTGGCAGTAATGCAGAAAGAGGCTGCTAATGCCTTTTTGAAGTCAAAGCAGAAAATTCCTTTACCTCTTCAAACAGAAATGCATCGTGCACAATATACCCATGGGCAGCTTTTATAAGTGTGCTGAAGCACAGAGTCACTCAGCAACTAGAAACAAACATCTCCATCCCATTTATGGTCCTAAAGGGCACAGAGTACAGGGTGTTATTTCTCGAATACAAGATACAATTGTTTCATGTTCCACTCAACCTTATAATAGTTAGACCAGCTGCTAACTCTTTGCCTTAGCTGAGAACAACTGTTTCAAAATTTCACCAATTAAAATGGGAAGCACGACAGAGATTTAAGGAGTGCAACATTTTGTTTGCTTTTTTGTGCAGTTTGCAGTGCTTTCCCCCATTCTGAAGCTTTGGCACTACTAAAAAAATGAACTGGGATCATGTGGACAATGCAATAACATGATGCAATTATGCAGCCTCTAATTCCTGTATCAAATGAATACCTCCTTCAAACATATAGTGAAGGTATGAAGAAAGAGGCATATAAATGGATTCATCCATTCTATTTTTTTTTTACTACAGTATGCCTCTTTCTTCACACCTTCACTTTATGTTCTGCAAATCAGGTATTAATTCACAGTTATTACTGAAAACAAAACAGTTGTTTATGTACAGCTCTTACTGGCAACAAGTTCTTAGTCTTTGCCTGTTTTACTCTGTGATTTGAAATACAAAATTCAAGCCTATTTACTGATTCACAATATTATCTCTTAATATAGAATGGGACAACATTTTTAATATTTAGACATTCTGGAGATGTTACGGAATTGTCCTTGCAGATCATTTTATGGTGAGTTGTTACCTAAACAGTTAGTCTCTTTTGTTGTTGAATGTCTTTAGCATCTAGTAATTCAGAAAGCTCTAGCACAGCACACTGCAATCCATACCAAGGCAACGAAGCTTTGCATATTTCTTCCCAACAGTCATTGTCTATATCATAGCCCACCACATCCTGAGTTGGAATCTCCTGGGAATCTTGCCACTTCTTCCCCCCAATGAGAAGGGCAGTTTCCTCCACTACTGCCAAACCATAACTAAATCGATCATAGACCAATGGCCTTAGACGAGTCCATTGATTTTGGTCGGGATTGTATTTTTCAATTTCAGAGAATGGTTCATAAAGGCCTAAAAATGTAAAGATGCAATCTCTTATGGTGGCCATCTGATGCCCAAACCGGGCAATGCTCATGGGGGCTTGCTTTTTCCATTGCCCTTCTAGTGTACTCAAAGAGTACAAATCCTTACTTGTGTTACTTTGATTTGTGCATTTGCCACCTGATATATAAATGTTATTCTTGCAAACAGTGCCGGCATGACCGTGGATTTTGCATGGCAAATCTCGAACTTTTGTCCATGTGTCTCGGCTAATGTTGTAGGCTTCGACAGATGAATGTAACGATCCATCCTCACCTTGACCGCCAATTGCAATAATGGTGTTTTCTAGGATGCAACAAGAAAAGTGGCATCTTTTTTCTAGCATCCCGTTGATTTGTATCCACTTGTTAAATCTGGGGTCATAGCGATGGACTTTGTTTGTCACTGTTAGAGTGGGACTTTTCGTTTCACCTTGCAAATCTTCTATTTCTCCACCTAGCACATACAGAAAGTTTCCAACTGTACACACACAGTGATTTTGTAGTCGATCCTGCACCTGTGTTAAAATCTGCCATTTGTGATTGTAAACATCAAAAGCCACCACATCCCTGCTGGGCCCTTCATGTTGAATCATACCTCCAAGCAGGATAATCCACGTCTTCTGGTTTCTCAGTGTGCTGTACTTATCCTGTAGGATAGGTTGCCTAAAGACGAATGAGTGGTAGTTTATTGCTTTTATGATTAAGCATTTTATGGGTGCTGTTAGAGGCACTTCTGATTGAGTGTAGACTTTTCTCAGATTTTCCACAGGAATAAGACCATATCGTATGTGTTCCAATAAGCTAGTTGTATGTGTCAGCCTCAATTTATCATACTTCAGCCACTTCAGCAATAGATCTAGCAAATTAGATTCTTTCACCATAGGCAGCTCTGAACATTCAACTACTGCCTTCAAAGATCTGAAATTCAGTTCTAGCAGTTCTGCAAAATCAAGGTCTAGGAGTTTCCAGAAATTAAAAATGAGATATTTTTCTACAGCTGACAAAGCATCTGGAAGATAGAATCTTGCAGCAACATTGGCAGAAAAGCAGCAGTTCTCTAGGGTAAGATTGTTAGCCAAATATTGGCTGCACAAGACAATTGCCTCAGACACTTGCAGGTAGGTAGCAGCTTCCAAGGTGTCTTCCAGGCTGGCAAAAGACAAAGGCAACCAAGAAGTATAAATGAAATCCAGAACGTGTTGCAAACCAGTGGCTGAGATGACTTGCAGGTGAATGATGGCAGCCTTTGATTCTTTGGTATAGCTCTTGAACATGGCCCTGAAGTAATCACTGGAGCAGGCCAGCAAAGACTTGTGAGCAGGGAACTCATTTTCTTTCACCTTCAACAAAATGTCACACAACAAGCCTTCACTGCGGAGGGTTTGGTACTGAGACAACACAGAACCACAATGTCCTTTGCAGTAGGACAGAAAGTAACTCATTGCGTAGAACAAAATGCTCTAAAGCCTTTTTGTCAATGAAAAGAAGGAAAGACACTGCAGCTGTGAATTAACTCAACTGGACGAGGAAGCACTTGAAGAACAACCATCAGCTCTGCTCCTTCAACTTAATAGAGCCCTTCACATCCCTTTCCAGTTTAGCATCCTGCTAATGCACATTGTCTCCTGCATTCATTCATTCATAAAGCTGAATTCAGTAACATCCTCCAGACATTTCTCTCACCTCTGTTTCCGGCACAGGAGATGGTCCACAGGAGATGAGAGCACTTGCTTGGCCAGCATCAGGTGACGATTTGTGCCAGCTCAGATGTCTCCCGTGGCTTTTCTTTCTCTTTAAGCTGATTAAATAGACCTTCTGTGGCTGCTGGTGCATCACGAATGGAAGGAGGAGGGCTGAACTTTGCTGCAGCTTTTGCTCAAGCTGTGTCTTTCACTCTTAGACAAGTTTAGCTCTTATTCCCCCAGGGCCAACAAGCCACGTATGGTGATTTCTCCTCGTAGGAAGTTTCAGCTGAAAATCAAATCAGCACCTACAGATTAGAGTGTTAGGATTTTGTGGACACACAGACCTTTAGCCTGGGAGCAGAAAGACGAGCAAAATATGAGGATTAGTCAGTGGTTTAATTTGACATGCATTTTGGAACCCTTTAGTTTATATGATATCACCATAACTCACAGTGACCAGAATAGAATGCAAACACTAGACCCCTTGTCATAGCTGTCCAAGCACTGAACTGAGATGGGTGAGGGAGAGAGAGAGAGAGAGAAGGGGAGGGGAAAGCAGTCATTTTACAAGGAGTGCAAGCCAGAAGATCTGACATTGAGTGACCTGGGTGGAAATCATGCGAGCAACACATTTCTTCAAAGGAGTGACAAAAATAGCCCCAAAATTATGTCATATAAAGCAAGCTCTGTTTATTGTGGGATGCAGGCATAAATGAGTTCCAAGCGAGCTTGAACTTCCTTGGACAGTCCATCACATGGCAGATTTGCAATGGGAAAACAAATGTAGTCAAATTAAATACAAGGAGTAAGAGATTATCAGTCCTTATCGCCTGTGTCTTGGGACATCCAATTCCCCTCAGGGGCTAAAAACAGTCAGATGCACTCACCCCGCTGGCTGGCTGGCTGGCTGGCTGGCTTGTGACAACCTTTGGATCTATTTGATTGAAATGCCTTTTTCACAGCTCTCATTTCTAAGTAAAAAATAAAAAATGCAGGTATGTGAGTATGAAGGCTGACACAATCCTGGGGAAGGTACAAAATGACTTTTGGAAAGAGAACCCTGGTCTGCCTTATTGGTAAGTTTCTGCTTTTGAACAATGGGGGTGAAATGTTATTATAGTTAAGTCCTATCATATATGCTTGACCTGGTAGTTTACAAAGGGACACAGCTGATTATGCAAAGTGTTTATGTTTCCTGGGAGGATCTTGATTATTAATGTATTTTAAGTGGATAAGACATTTGTCATACACCACAAAGTATGCACCTCCTTTCTGATGTGATCTGTTCCCTGCTACTTTATTGTAGCAGTATTGAACATGCACTGGCAAAGCAATCAAGGACAAATAGCTATGGAATCTTGTCAGCCAGAGTGGGAACAAATACTCAAAGCCGTGACATTTTGCAGCTGTCCAGGCATATCCCATTTTACACTGTAAGTCAAGCTTTCAGTGTTTCTTCTGTATATAAAAAAATTGCACGTGCGTACGAAACTAGTGAGCCACAAGAAAGAATTCTAGCCTAGTTTTCTCCCTGACATTTGTTTTGTATGTAGAGGGAGATACGTTTAATATGGGAAATCAGGAGAATTCAAACATACTATTTCTCCCCTTTCAGTCTGCATTGGTATGACCCAGGAAAAACTGCACCATGTGACTGCTCTGATTCTATGTTTCTTTCAGCTGGTCCACATACAGTCACTTATCAATAGATGATTGCACTATTGAGTTGCGTTTTGCACATATGAAGGAGCCATTATGGATCAGATATTAAAGACAGGAGTTCCTTATCTCATAGCACACTGCTGTTCATATGGTGTCGGATCACAAAGAGCTGAGTCACCTAGTGGTAAGAGTTCACATAATGTGTGCACATGGACACATCTGCTCCTTGCGCTTTCAATTTCAGTTGAGGGAAGGGCAGTGTACATTATTTGCATGCAGAAGGCACCAGAGTCAGTCTCTGACATCTCCTGTTAAATGAATCAAGTAGCAGTTTATGTGAAAGTCTTGACTACCAGAAAGACAGAATAATAGACAAATATTCGGACTGACCATAAGGCAACTTTCTATATTAATCTGTAATTCTGATTCTATAGGTATGGTAATTTTATCTTTATGGTCTGTTGTTCGTATACCCTTCTGATGTAGGGTCAGGGGGGTTGAATAGGAAATGCATGCATCCTGGCTATACCACCTTTGGGTTTGGGCAAATTGGGCATAGGTACATGCCAAGTTAGTCAGCGCACCTGTGTGATAAAGGATGGATAAAGTTGTCCCAGCTGTCTGGAACTTGAGTCTTGCAGAAGTTGTAGCTGCCAAGAGAAGTGCAAATAGGCCTTTAAAATAAGGTGTGAAAAACAGGATAGCCTTTTAAAAGAGGAATCTGACAAAGGATCCTACCAGGAGCATAACTTAATAGATGTTTTGTTTTGTTTCTTAAAATATTTTTCATTAGCCAAGGCAATAAACATAAATGATGAAAAATTCAAGAAAATGTTAGCACAATGATGTAACAGAGATAATCGTGGAAATTTCAAGAATTTAATTTTAATTTGAATATATTGCAGGGACAAAGAATCTTACAACAGACTCAACTTTCAAGGAAGGAGCTTGAGAATTACAAACAACGTATTATCTAATCTTAGGCACTGCAGGACACTGACTTGTGTGTGTGTGTGTGAATGTACCACTTTAGAAGAAAGGAGGTGGATTGTACCCAAAATGAGTGTGGATGGAGTTATCCTACAGAGTATGAGGTGAGAATAACTGGATATAGTTAAAGAAATGTAAAGTATGTAGATATAGAACTATAGGGTAGAATACAATATATGATAAGATAAATGTTTATTATTGGGTTGAAGGGAGATCTTGTTTAAGAAAAAATTATTAAACAAAGCCAACGTTTGGGGAAAATAAGGAATATATAAGAAAGATGCAGTAGATGGGGGGATAGGGAAATTCTTTCTAAACTTTCAATCCAAAAATGTGTGTGTGTGTGTGTGTGTGCGCGCGCGCAAAATTTCTATACTGCCCTTCAGCCAAGGATCACAAGGTGGTTTATAATATAAAAACACAAAAATACAAAACATCATAATACACAATACAATACTCCCTCACCCAACCATGTAGTTTAAAAGGCCATAGATTGTTTGCTTAGTCAAAGGCTGGGAAAAAGGGATGTTTTTTGCCAGGCACAAAAAATGCAGAAGAAAATGTTGCATATGCCCACATAGATTCCCTGAAGAAACATCCTAAAAATGATGGCAGTGAATGAGGATTGGAATATAACAATTATTTCTTAATTGTCCTGGACTGATTGAATGTACCTGTATGTAATACACCACTCTAGTCCACCAGTGACCAATTTGATGCCCACAAGAATTCCACAAGCAGAACCTGAGCTCAGCAGCACTCTCTCCATGTTCAGTTCCCAGAAACTGGGTTCAAACGTATATTGCCTCCAACAATGGAGGTAGAACACAGCCGCCATGGCTAGATTGATAGTCTCAACCTCCATGGATTTGTCTTCATAACTCTGCAAGCTTTGAGATGACACAGAAGCACACCTGGAATCTTTGAGTGGGCCACAGAGATGCCTTGGTGCTCTGCCCCATCCCTAGTCCCAACAGAAGGATAGATTTATTGAGACAAATTAGCGGGGGGGACGGGACGAGGGGACATCATGGATTCCCTTGAATTACGGTCTCTCATAAGGCTGCAATACCAGGTTACTAAGCACATGCCCTGGACTAAACGTGTTTAGAACTGAGGTATCCTTTTGTCCTGCGCCACTGCCATTCCTGTTGATCCAACTTGGGCTGCAACTTGAACTACTGACCTTTCAAGAGCCGCTCATATCCACAGGGACAACTGAAGTATGTCAGATATTCACCGCATCTGAAGCCTGTGACTGACAGGTTTATTTCAGGTGAGTCCAAAGCCTGAATCCTCTTGGCTGACCCCGTATAATTGGCAGCCATGAAAAGCAACCACTATGGCGTGCTGCAGGAATCCTGCATAAATGGTTCTTGGAGTGCATCAGTGCTGCATGAAAAGGAAGACCTGTGGGCACTTTGATGGGCTATTAGCAGGCGGAAAACATTGAAGCTTTTGTTCCTTCTAAGAAAATTGCTCACAGAAGATGTTGTGCAAAGAAAAAGGGCGCACTGAATGTTGAGCCTCTTTTTATGCAAACCTCTAGCAACTGTGGTTTTAGCATGTACAATACAGTGCATTCTCTGCTCCCTTTCATTTGTTCATTCTAAACTGAAGTAGCAAAGAAGTCAGTCAGAGTTGGTTCGCTCTTGTTTAGCCATAGACTGTGTTTCTGCAAACTTTTTATATTGGTGTAATGACATCAAAGGTAAGTATCTCACTTACAGCATCAATTGACTCACTTGTATTGCCCTTGCGTATATCTACATGTACTTCCTCTTCAAGCTACAGCACAAGATAATTTCCTTTCTGTTGTGTTTCATTCTTGTTGGCTTTTCATGTTTCAATGTTGTTTTCTGCTTTATTTCTGCATACTCAAGTGTCTCTGAATGTAGAGTGGCCTACAAATTTGGGGATAAATAAATGATATTCTAGGAGGCAGGGCTCTGCATGTGAGCCCTACCGAGACTATGGCTGCATTCCTATACCTGCAGTACTGGGCATAAGCCATGTTGGACTTACTTCTGAGTCAAAGTGGGTAGGGTTAGGGAATAAGCCTCACTTTCCTGTCTCCTCATACCCGGGCAAAAATCCCCCTTAATTCTAGAAGCTGGCCCTGTGCCACTTGCCAGACACTTTGAGTTACACTGTTAACAATAGGGATTATCTTCTGCACATTTATAAGAAGTGAATGTGCACAGCACATAGGTTTTTTGTTTTCAGTGTCTGGCTTTTTGTTACTGTTCCCTCAGTGCATTCTTTACATTTCCAGACCACATAATTATTCCTAATTTACTCTTCAGGCAATATTCATTGTTCTGTGTGAATGGAGAGAGTGAGTCTCACCCCGCTTCCATGACTTTCCAAGGCATAGTATAGCTTTTATAGGTAAGAAATGAGGGAGACCAGGCCAGAGAGCACACAAACCACCAGCTCCTGACGGAACCATCAACAGCCTGAGAGAACTGCTGGGGTAGTTCCTCCTACATCTGCCTTGCAGGTCTCTGTGACCTGAGGAAAGGCAGAAGTGAGGGAGGCCAGGCTGAGGAACACACATACCATCAGCTCCCAAAAGAGATATCAAGAGCCTGAGAGGATTGTTGGGGCAGCTGTTTCCCCACCTTCCCAAGGGCTGCCAAGAGCTGTGTGTCCTGAGGAAAGACAGAAGCAAGGGAGCACACAAACCATCAGGCCTCAGTTGGCCTGAGAGGACTGTGGCACTCTACCTTTTTATATAATGTATTTGTTTTAGGGTTTTAAAATAATTGTGAACTGCCTTGGCCAAAGGTGACATATATTCAACTGAGAGAAAATTCTGAGATTTCAAGCAATGCCTTCCATCCAATATGGGCAGAGTAACTGGTGGGTCAGACAGGACTGTGGAAACTTGCTGAGGCTTGTGAAAGTTAGATTCTTCACAGACCCAGAAAAAAATGGAGAAATGGTCTAAGCAAATTCTACAGTGCACCTGTTTTGCTTTCCTCACATTTGGATTGGATGTGATCCCAAGCAATTACCCTCTATTGAGAAAGGAGTAGTTGGCACACATGATGAAAACTTACCCTAGATATGTTAAAGGGCAGTTCCCTCAAGGTGCATACTTAAGATGTGATGTGATGTCTTATCACACAGACAAGAACCAAACTCTCCAAACTACCTTGGGCAAACGCCAACAGAAAGCTAACCTTTAAAACCCTTTGCATCTTAGGAAAGCCAGCTTTCTCTCCCATCTGAACATTCCTGCATGTTGAGATCTAGTAGTGACAATTTACTGCAAGTGCATTTATCACTGTCAGATTACAGGTAACAACTAAGATGACTTTTTCTGTCATAGTCCTGGGACAGTGGAACCATCTTCTGCAAAAATATTATCCAGATCTAGAACATCAGTCTTTGTTTTTACTGCAATTTTCTTTTGCGTTTTTGAACATATTATAGTTAGAGCTGCAGTGGCCACTTGCCACTACTGTCTGAAAATGTGAATTTATTTAAAGGTTTTAGATATATGGGATGCGGGTGGCGCTGTGGGTTAAACCACAGATCCTAGGGCTTTCCGATCGGAAGGTCAGCGGTTTGAATCCCCGTGATGGAGTGAGCTCCCGTTGCTCGGTCCCTGCTCCTGCCAACCTAGCAGTTCAAAAGCATGTCAAAGTGCAAGTAGATAAATAGGTACCGCTCCAGTGGGAAGGTAAATGGCATTTCTGTGCGCTGCTCTGGTTCGCCAGAAGTGGCTTAGTCATGCTGGCCACATGACCTGGAAGCTGTATGCCAGCTCCCTCGGCCAATACAGCAAGATGAGTGCCGCAACCCCAGAGTCGGTCACGACTGGACCTAATGGTCAGGGGTCCCTTTACCTTTAGATATATAGCATGTCTGTATTGGATGCTGGACCCTGTCTTTCTTATAATCAAAGGATTGGAAGAATCTATTTCTCTCCCCCCCCACCCCACCAATTCATAGCCAAATTTTCAACCTGATTTTGTGACTGGGACCACAGAAGTGAAGAATGGTGTTTCTTCCAGATAAATTTGAATGCGTGGTACTAGTGTGCAAGTGTGTGTGTGTGTGTAGAAGAAAAATGAAATAGTGAAGAAGGAACAACTCTTTGATTATGAAGACACCTCCAGTAAAACCCCTTTCTCAATTATCCTTCCATTTTTCCACTTGGCACCTGATGTTTGCCTAAAACACCCCCCCAAAAAAAAACCTTGGGCTTGGAATTAAGTGGAAAGAAGATAGCCTTTCCTACTGTGTGGCAACCTGAGAAGCACAGCCTGTAGAATATCCTGTGTCTGTATTGAAATCAATACATCAAATCCCTGCAACTGGATTTGTACACCCTGTCATCTGAGAGTGAATTTTAGGCTTATCCGGAGTTTTGTCACATTTGGTTTTATTATAAGTGGTTTCTGTCAAATTAGCTAAATGAAACTTTTCAGAAAGGTTACCACAGAGAAAAAGGAAAAGAAATGCACTCTCCCACACAGAACAGCCCCACAAAGGAACCCCAGGATGCCTTCTAGGGCTGCCTAATTATACCCTCCAATAAAGGAAAAGGAAACATTAACACCTGCAAGTGACTTAAGGCCACCATTTCTTTTTTCCTGCTATTTCTTTCTGAAATCAAAAGCGGTAGTTACAAAACGGTCATTAAATGATTTCAACAGACCTTGTGTCCTGAAACTATTATTAGAAGTTATAGATAACAGCTCAGTAGCTGGAAGTGGAAAACAGGAGCAAAGCAAACTATGTGTGCCTACATGGAGTTCGGTGGGGTGGCTTGTCTCATGGCATCTCATCTGTGCCAGTGGCGTGCCAATGGCCCTTGTGCACATTGTACAACAGATCCAGGGGCTTTCATGGACTGTTTACAAGCAGAAGAGTTCACATAAATGAGGGAATCCTGTTGGTACACAAGATCCAATATAATTTCCTAAGTCTTTTCCAAAATATTACTTCTAGTTTTGTATAAAAATCCTCCAGGCAACATTTATCACAAAATGTGGTCAGTTAAATTATGTCCATCTTACATGTTGCAAAGATGCAACTTTTGCATGGTTATATCATTTATACCTGGCAATTCTTTGGGGGGGGGGCGGAATCTAAGTAGCATATAATGGTGGAAAATGGCTCTAAAAGTTTGCTCAACTAACTCAACCAGTTTCATATTTCTGGCACCTACAAATTAACTGAAAGCAGTCTGCTTAATTTCCTTCAGGGGTCAGTATCTGGCATCCAACAGCAAATGCCTTCAATTTCACTTTCCTCTTCTCCTTGTTAACCTGTTGTTGTTGTTGCTGCTGCTGCTGTTCATTTTATTTCTATACTGCTTTATATTTTTAAGGGGGTAGGAAATCTCAAAGTGGTTTACAACAGCTTAAAACATCAGATAAAACAATCCAGAATAAATGTTACTGAAGAAAGTCAAATGTAAAATATACATTCAAAGCAACATAATTAACAAGAAATTAAAATATTATCTTAAATGTTTTAAAATCAAAACATTGATGGCAACAACTTAACGCAGCCAAGTTAACAAAAAAAAATATCTTAAACATTTTTTTAAAAAACTACAGGAAGTCAAATATAAAACACACATTTAAAATAGTATAATTAAGAAGATAATAAAATAGTCAAGTAAAGCATTTCAATTTGTTATACTTGCTTGACATTGTAAATAAAGAGGAAAATCATCTATGCAAACTAGTCACTTCCTCTTACGACATTAATAATGTGTCACATTCATATTATCAAATAAATGAGAAGCTCAAGTATACTTCTTTTTGTTATGGCATGCCTTATTATCTGAAAGGGGAAACAGCTCCAAAAATTGGGTTGACCTGTGCGCTTGTGACTTTTCTTTCAACTCCTGGGATAGTCTCAAGCCCATTACTGACCTTTATTAACTCTTAGACTTTTTGAGGGAAAGAAGTCTTTCTTTTGGAGGGAAAGAAGTAAGACTTTATAGCAGGGTTGGCTAACCTGTGGACTTCCAGATGTTGCTGGACTACACCTTCCATAATCCCTGACCTTTGGTTATGCTGTCTGGGACTGATGAGACCATCTGAAGGACCATAGATCTGCCACTCCTCCTTTAGATTTTAAAATTACATTTGTATCCTTCCTTTCCTCCAAGGACCTCAAGGTAGTGTACATGAATCAACCTCTTTTCATGTTATCCTCACAACAACCCTTTGAGATAAGTTAGGCTAAGAGACTCTGACCGAATCAAAGTCACCTAGTGAGTTTTATGGCTGAACAGGCATTTGAACCCTGGTCTTCCAGAGCCTAGTCTAGCACTCAAGCCACTACATCACACTGGTTCTCTTTATAGTGTATATAGCAGAGATAGGAAAAATTGTGCCTTCCAGATGTTGCGGGACCACAACTCCCATGAGCCCCAGCCACTATGGTCCTTGGTCAGGTACAATGGAAACCATAGTCCAACAATGCCTGGAGAGCATCATATTGTCAACCACTGGTATACAGTATGCTTTCATGCTACTAGTCCCACTACTCAAACAGGCTGAGAATATTGCTTACAGAGGGTGCCAGATTTTGAGCAAAGCTCTATCCTTACATCCTAGTGTAAGGCCACACCATACATGCAGGAAAGAGTCCTAAAGAAGAATGAGAATACTATGGTGCCAACAAAATTTAGAGACTGAGTCACTCATGTATCATTTGGGCATGTGGGCAGCTTGCAGATGCTCCAAGTCACATGCGCTTTCATGGCTGTGTGACATTTAGAAGTGTTAAGTGACCTCGGGAGAGATTATTTGCTAGGCCAAGCCTAGCTAGAGAGAAAAAGAACAGCGTGCTTCAATTCATCCTAAATAACCTTGAGCATTAAAAAAGAGAATGAGTGAATGAATGGGCAGCCAAGGCAGTAACAAACTGCAGAGTTTAAAGGGAGGCAGGTTAATTCAATTGTCCCTCTTTTCCATCAGGAATTTAGAAAAAAAAGATGTAATCTGTGCAGTAATTAGAGACTAAGCTTGGCGCAGATTAACCCTGAAATTTTTAATGATCTTCCCCCACAAAAATGGGGGCTATAAATTATTCAAGGGACCAATCAGAGGCAATTCATCACTTTTAGATATTTATACTTGGTTTATCTAGGATTCTTTGATGAAATCATTAGCATCAAAATGGGAATCAGAGCCCTACGGTTGGGAGTTTTTTTTGCAACTGCAATTTTTTAAACACAAACATTAATGCCCCTTAAAGAAGTTGCTGCAGCTGGAACAAAAAAAAAATGGTCTGGCATCAAAAATTAATGAGATGTTCTTAAATTATGAATGTGAGAAAGTTAAGAGCTGCTTGGCTAAATGAGGCTTGGATTAGAGTGAGTCAATACATTTGGAGTAATGAAGATACTTCTGTAAATAAAGTGGGTGGTTATTGGCAAGTTGTGGAAAGCATTGGGGGGCGGGCAAGGTACCAGCTATGCAAGCCTGATCTCCATGTCCAAATTAACTAATTATACAGAGATTAATGAAGGGAGACAAAAAGTACATTTGGGCTGGTTTCCATTTATTAAATAATTAAGAAGGATCAGTGTAATAAGTTATGACCAAATGAAATGTGGTTTTGAACTTGCCATTACAATTCTTGTAAATATTTTTTCAGTAAGAAGAATAAAAGAATAAGAATAGCAGGCACAAGAAGAGGCAAGGTGAACTCTGTGCATTTCCTCTCACATGGTGGTAATGACAAAAATTGACCCTCATTATTTGACATTTGGTGGGACGGGGAACATAAACTGGTGTCCATGAAAGTTGGTTTTGTGGGGCTAATAGTAGCTGTGAGGAGCAATATTTATTAATGGAAAAGTAACTTCATTAGAGCAGCATCAGAAACTGGTGTGCAGAAAATTTGCTCTCCTTAACGTAGGAATCAAAGTCCCCCAACATACCTATCTCTTCAGAAGGAGGCAGCCCACTGAACGGGAAGTATGTATTTCATACATGACAGTGAATCAGGCTTGCACTTGAATAGTCTAGCATTTTTATATTGTTGTAACCTTCCCTGGGACCTTATGGTGAAGGGTAGGAAAGAATCCTGTCAGTCAACCAAGCATTCGCTAGAATAAATCATTTTTGGTTGTTGTCTGAAAGCATCAGATGTTTGCTTTTCTGCATAGCATGTGGCAAATGCTATCAGTATTATTTTGAACAGTGTATTTGATCCAATGTTCTGCTCTGACTTGAATAGAAATGCTTCTGTTTGTGCCAGGGGTGTTGGGAAATTGCCAGTCTTGTATTCCTCCCCTCTGCAGTCCATCTCACTCTGAAAAGATGTCCCGGGGGGTATCCCAATCCTCTGGAGCTACTTTTTGGGGTGTGGGAAGCAGCTTAAAATGGGGGAGCAAAGCTACAAACATAGAAGAAGGATCTTTGGCATCAAGCCTATTATTCTAGTTTCATTCTAGTAAATGAAAAACAATTTCCCCCTTTTTAAAACAGATACAGATAGATGGTAGAAATTATTCCTGGATAAAGAATGCAGCAGATCATTTTATCATGCCTAGTTTGATGTTCTGTCAGCCACTGGGAGAAAGTGTCTGCATGAATTAATCAGTTGGATGATTTTTCTACTCCAGAGAGGAAGGTGTCACTTGGTAAGTTTTCCCTCAGTGGAAGACAGAGGGAAGTGTTTGTTTATTTATTTAGCTATTCTTGATCTCCAGTGCAGTTTTGTAGGCAGTATCCAGTCAGAACTCTCATAAGTCAAACAAAAAACCGTTTAGGACCATGGACAGCTCCAGAGCCACTTGCTAAACCACATGCTAATGAAGTTGTATCTGAAGCCTTATGTCAGGGGTAGCCAACATGGTGTCTTCCAGATATAGCTGGACTACCAGATATTGCTGTCATAATCCCTGATTATTGGGCCATGCTCACTGGGGGTCATGGGATTTGTAGTCCAACAACATCTGGAGGGCACCACATTGGCAATCCCTGCTTTATGTAAACTCTTGTTACAGGGCTTAATTTGAAGGAAATAGGTGGGGCAATGGTTGTACACAAGAACCTTCTGATCATGCACTTAGTATTACAGTATGAAAAAATGTTTGCATTCTATTTGTGATTAAGGATCTGGTCTTAAAACTGTAACCCGGAGAAACCTTCCTGTTGTTAGTAGGGTCAGGGTTCTTTTTAGACACAAACTGTAATAACTGCCTTTGACCATAGAGAGTTCTATTTCCAGAAACAGATGTCTTTCTACTCAACACATCTGAGTTTCTTCATCCCTGAGGACTTAAAATGTTTTTACCTGTTTGCCAATGTAATAATTCCGCAGTAAAGGGTTTGCTTATGAAACTCTGAAGCTAAAGCAGGGATCTATTTCAGAGGGTCACAAACTGTTGTCTGTGGACCACCAGTCCACTAGTGGACTATGAGCTTCATGCAGGTGGTCGGTCTGTGAAGAACAGTTATAATTTGAATGTGATGTAATAAAATACAATATATTAAAAATAAAAGAAGCAACAAAATACAATTTAAAAATTATACAGCGTTTAGCACAGTGCATTACAATTTGTGAAGCAGGCTGAAAAATCCTTATGTGGTCCACCAAGGCCAACAGCATTTTTCAAGTGGTCCATGGTGGGAAGCTTGGAAAACACTGATCTATTTAATTCAGTGCTGCAAACTTTAGTTGGCCCTACAAGTACTCTGGCAGAAGTTTCTCCCTGCAATCCTTTAATATTGGATATATCAGGGATTAAACTAGTGTGTGCAAGTCTCCACCATTTAGCCATGGAATTTCCAATACTCTTAGTTATTTACTGTCACTTCAAGTCTGAAAGCTGATCCCCTGATGCATAAAATAGCATAGAAAATTGGGCTAGATGACATTGGTATTTAGGTGCACATTTGAATGTGGATGCTGGGGAACCTGGGGTCCCTGATCTGCCGCAGAAGCGGCTCCTTCTTGTGGGCTCATTACCTGAGGTTATGGATATTTTATGCATTCAAAACACAGGCAATTAATTTCATCGTATAGTATTTCATCAATTTTGCCATTAGATTTTTTTATTTAAGCAGCAAAATGTTATCCATGTTAAATAATTCTAGACACTGCTTTTGGGTGTTAAGGAAAATAAAATGTTTATTGGGCACAATAAAGTTAGCAATATTTAAGGGCCACTGGTTTCCATGAGAAAATTTAACTGTGTATTTAGCTTTCCTATTGGCATTTATAGGACCAAAAAGTGCTTCTTCTGTAGCGCACACATTGTATATGGAATGTTAACCTTTATATGCATATACTCGGCATATCTATGATATTTATTACCATGCTCTTTTGAGCATATTCAGAAAAGTGAATGAAATGAATGCTTGTTTTCTGAAAAAATGTTTTATTTCAATTCTACTTTTAAAATAATACTACATTTATCTCTAATTGTATGATCAAATTCACTTCATGTATATGTACACATATGCTTTGGTGCGGCTAATATAATCCATATGCTTTACGGTAATCAAAACCAATAACAAGAAAGTCCATAAATGTGCAAATATTCCTATGACGTTTCTTGTATTTAGGATGCTCACAATCATCATATAAATATATAAACTATCGCAGTGAACTTTCTTCATTACAATCAATTTAGCTTCTCCATATGCGTCTTGGCAGACCTGCAAAATAAAATCCAAACGAGATTCATTTGCATTTTTGGAGGAAATACATGGGAATTCTAAAGGGCAATATATTCTTATGCATAGAGACAAACATCATGAGTCACATAAAACCTTCACAAGCTCCTGCTATGTGGGGGAAGAAAGTCTACAGATCAGCCTTGTACTGAAAGAGGGTGCTATTAAAGATGGGTAACCCATCTTGTATGTTGGTACAGTCCCACAAGACCATACCCACCCATTTCTCAATATGGATGAGAAATGCACATAGTGGGGGGTTTTTTTGTGTGTTTCTTAATGTGTTACTAGTCACATTTATTGTGCTTGCCCATCCCTGGATTGGGGCCAATGAGACTTGTAGACCAAAACCCCACTGAGTCATTTTGCTTTATGCTTTCATTGGATTGTTTGCTATGATATTGTGCGGACTTAGCTAGACATGGTGGGTGGTGGGGTAGCAGGGGAGGCAGATATGTTTATTCACATGCCAGCCCTGTTCATTTTTAAAGCTGTCTCTAATTTTCGCATCAAAGGGAGACATGGGTGGGGAGCTGGACCATGAGACCATACTAAAAGCTTTGCTGGATTAGGCCCGTGGCCCATCTGGTCCAGCATCCTGTTTTCATAGTGGCCAACCAGATGCCTATGGGAAGACTTAGAAACAGGACAAAGGGCAACATCTGTCTCCTGTGGTGTCCATAAACTCCTACCCAGAGGCATACTGTCTCTAACTACCCTGTCCCTGGCTTATCCACACTCTTCTTCTTTCAGATATTTTCCCCTCTTCTCAGATAGTATCTGAAACCTTTTAGAAAATCAGTTTTAGCTGCTGTTTGTGCACAGGTGAATATTTTATCAAGTTTATACTAAAAATGAAAAGAGAAAGTGAGAGGGGACATTTCAATAACAAATTGTTCGCAATATAATGATCCAGTGTATCAGCAAAAGCAGGGGCATATACTAACAAGTCCTATAAAAATCTCTGCTCTTCCTTATGCATTATCAACTTGCACCATCCATCCAAAGGAAAAATTATTTGTCAACCCAACATTTCTTCTGATTTATGCATCTCTTTCACTAACTTTTGACAACGTTTTATATCTGTTGGGACCATCCTTCGTTCCAACTGTACTCAAAGGCTGGAGAAAATTTGCTGTATTCCAGCTCTGTGATCCACAAAATTAAATGTAATCCACCCCACACATAGGGTGATCCTTCAGGGACTTGATAAGCCTCCTTTTATGCTTATTGGCTGGGACAGCTTGTGGAATCCCCAGACGATCACGATACATGGCTGGAGAATGCATTGGGTCACAATTTACAGAACTCCCCATATGAATTTAAAGTAGCCTGTTTCTGATTGGGCTATAGGTCTCATTGGCCCAATTAGCAAGAAATGCAAAGGAAGTTCTGAAAATGTCTGCTCAGAACATTCAGGGATTGGGAGCTGTTTCTGGCACATTCCCAGATGTATGGTGGATCAGACATACTACCTTCAGTGATTATTTTTGTCCTAACTATGCTCCAAGGAGTTCGAGGGTAGGGGGACATACAGTTCTCACCCTACCACTATTAACATCTTGAGAGATAGGTTAAGCTGACAAAGGTAAACTGGCCCAAGATCACCAAAACTAACTTCACGGCTGTATCGCAAATTGAACCTGGGTCTCTGTGGTCCTAGTCTGATACCACGTTTGCTACCTGAGGCGGCAAAGAAAAGATGACACTCACCCATTCCATGACAGTTGGATCTTATTACAACAATGGTGGAGAGACAAAATCCTACAATACACCAGAGTTTAGCTTAGGGGCCCTATATGAGCTCATGTGACACACACATCACTGTCCCCCCAACATTTTATTGCCACTCCTCACCAACCAGCACCTGTCAGTTGAGGCAGCTGGCTCACTCTCTCCAACAGTAGAGCTGGCCTTAATTATGCTTTATATATATATATATGATTGTGATATTCAATTTATATCCTTCCCTTCCTCTCAAAAGGAGCCCAGGATGGCAAATGCACAAACAACAAACCAATTAAAACACCTAAGAACATCTACTCTAAAAAAAATAAAAATATTATGGCTGAAAGCTGCTGTTGATAAGGAAGGCAAAAGAACATATGAAACTTCTAAAGTTTTGCTCGAGATATTCTGAGTACACAAGTGTACTTGCATTCCAATCTGAGTAATTACACTCTGCCTACACAAATTCTCCCTGCAGTTTCGTTTGGAAATGTTCCTTCGCTGTTCCTCTCCTAAAGAGTGAGCTTTGCAACTGTGGGTGGATGAAATGACACTGAAACCGGCAAGAGCTTGTCCTCAGTTTTAAGTGCACAGTGCCTATTAGCTCAATACTGTAGTCTTACTGTTAAGAACATCATGCGCCCCAAAGAGCCAGTAAACTATTTTGATAACAATTAATGCGAAAAGTTGCCAGCGCAGAGTGTAGAGTGTGCTATATATAAAATATAAACAGCATAGGGTGCATCTATTAATAAGCATTTTGTGTTGTTTAATAGGCTTAAGAGTGCAATCCTATCACGATCTACTCATCCTATTGAGTTCAATGGTAATTACAGTCATACCTCGGGTTGTGAATGTTATCTGTGGGGGAGGCGCGTTCGCAACCCGCAGCGTGTGATTCGGTTTGGCGCTTCTGTGCATGGCGTCATTTTGTGTTTCTGTGCATGCGCAAGTCCCGAAACCCGGATGTAACCCGTTCTGGTACTTCTGGGTTCGGCGTGGTCCGCAACCCAAGAAAGCTCAACCCTCAGCATTCATAACCCGAGGTAATACTGTACTTTATGAATAGGATCGAAGTGCAAATAGGTTGCAGTCTATTGGTCAAAGAATCTAGAAAGCAGATCATTATGCTGAATTATTTCTATACTAAGTAAATGTAGAACTATCTATATTCTCTTCCCTTTGGAAGAGAAAGTGGGCCACTTTTAAATTTCCACTAGTTAAGTTCTAGGTATGAGACTCCATCACCATTAACAAATGGCAGCATCAAACAGTACTGTCTTGATATCATCTTGATAAATATCTGAGGGCTTCCTTTTATTATTTCATTAATACATAACAGCATACCAGCAAACTGATGCCCCAAAATGCACTTTGACATAACAAAAGTTTTTCTCATTTTTCCATTACAGTATTGTTCGTAGGGAACCCGGTGCTAAATCATTCATAGACGACCTGATTCTGGGTCAGGGTTTTGTACGTAATTATATCAATCCAGAGCCTCAAAACTGAACCAGAAAAAGGAATACAGGAAAGTCTGTGAATCTAGCCTCATGGTCTGAGATATATGTCACATGTGTATGTACGTTTTCTATATTACATATGTTTTATTATACTGTATTATCTTTGCTTGGTTGCTATGCCTTGTGTCTTGTTAGCATCCCATGTCAAGGCAGCAGCCTTACTCACAGCAATATTTGAGTCATTTTCATTGTCCAATATTTGAGTCATTTCCACTGTCTGCTGGAGGGTTCCTAATTTGCCCATGAGGCCATGTCCTCAAAACCCCACTCACCTGTCAATCAAATGACATCACTTTGATGGGTGGGTGACATCAGCTGAGGGTTCGATTATGTGTTGGCTGTGGGCGCTGGCTCCATGGAAGAAACTGGTGCACACAGCCAATGTTGCAGGGTTTAACTCTTGCTCAGGGTAAGTCCTGCTCAGTTTGGCTGTGCAAGCCAGTTCCACGCAGAGAACTAGCACATGCAGCCAATGCAGCATGTGGTCCTGGCAATGTTCCCCCAGAAATACACAATGCCATATCCTTTTAAGGAAGTCTGACTCTTCTGAAACATAGATATCACAGAATTGTAGCGTTGGGAGGGACCTTGAGGAGCATCTAGTCCAACCCTCTGCAGTGCAGCAATATGCGGCTGTTCGAGCCATATGGGGATTGAACCATGCTCTAACCAACTGAGCTCAAGTACCGTATATTAATTTGTCAGTGGCAATTTAAAAACAATAACAGGGCAGTATTCTCCAGTTATTGCTGAAATCTGCTTTTCTTAAAAGAAAAGCATATGCATTGGAGTTTAATGTTCTCTTTAAAAAAATAATGCCGATTTGAAACTTCCATCTGCTGCACCTCATTTGAGAAGCCACGTAGAATGAAATCATCAGTGCTGGGAATCTCAAGCAAAGGGGTAGATTACTTGCAGGCTAGATGTCTTGGCTGGCTGTGTCTGTCATGTAATTAAACACTGACTTAAGATTCATACACGCAAAGGGAGATGGTGGACGTTGTATTAGCGGTGCTTAGTATGCCACTTTCAAGCGCTTTGTCCTTGCGACCTCACTCACGGCCTTTACATGCAATTACATGACTGGGGTTAGGCTAAGGTTCTTTAAATATTTCCAGCGGAGAACAAGCAATTGTGTGCTGTATGCCCAAAGATGCATGAAATGTTTCCCACTCAACAAGAATCTAAGCCAGAGACCATGTGATGTTTACTCCTCGGCTGAACCCATTTATAGATACATTACTCACCACTGTCCCAGTTAGTATACATGCCCCATTATTTTTATTTTTTTAAAGTTCTGTTGCCCTTTATACTGTTTGGGAAAAGGCAAAGTGATGAGGCATTGCTGAATTATACTGTTAAAAATCCCTCTGAATCTCACCCTGTGGGTTATGGGCAAGATGCATGCACTTGTTTGCATAGTGCATGCCATTAACTTCCAAATGAATCTGTTATTTGGCCCATGTCAGTGAATGGGGGGGGGGGGGAGAGGTTTAATAGAAGAAATGTGGAAGGAATGACTTTCTTTAGACACTGAGAAATATTTCGTTCTTAGAACACTAAAGCAGACAAATGAAGCTTTTGAAGAAGAGAAATGAACAAAGCAATCCTATATAGATGAAACACAAAAGTTCATGAAGCTTTGTAGGCTGCAGATAGAACTGGTGCCAAATGTTTGCATTATGAATGAAAGCAGAAAAAAGTTCATAAAACTGTGTATCTCTTTCAGGCCCTATCCCTAGAAAGGAGCTTCCTGGACTCCACTCAGAATCCATCTAATGTGAGCTTGCATCCTTACCACCATTACTTTCCATATACATTTTGATTTCAGCAGGACCTATGCACGACTCTGCAACCACAGCTGTTTAGCTGGCAAGGAATGTTTTCCTTTGTGGGAAGGCAAAGTGAAATTCTTTTCAGCCAGCAGCACCAGGTGAGACCACCTTCCTGAGTAAATTAATACCGTCAGCAACCGCAGTCAGAATGAGAAAACAAGAGGCACTGCTGCAAATCAAAAGTTATGCAGCGATACTTGATAGGTGTATTTTTAAAGCCACAGTTAAGTGCTTACAAGGGGGGAAATAGAGAAATGAACATTTGGCAGGATGAGGCTCAGTCTTTCCTGATTGATTAACAGCCATCAGTAGTTTTTAAACGTCTAATTCTATAGGCAACTTTTAACGAGGCTGTGTAAGTATGGACACTCTGGTCTCCAGCTGGCAGAAATGCAACATGAAGAGTGTCAGGCTTGTTCCATTTTCTCAGCCTCCAGCAAGCACTTGCAATTATGAATCCTTTGGCTTTCTTTTTGGTCCCTGCTGTTGCTAAGTAACAGAAGTATGTAGACCAATGCCGAAAAGGCAAAGGCATTTCCCTCTCCTGTTGCTGCAGCAAAACTGCCCTACATTGCAGTAAAAAAGAAAAAGGGGGGAGGGGGGAGAGGAAAGCGGGAAGAGAATAAATTGCAAAATGTGATGTGAAAGTCCTCTTTTTCAGCTTCAGCTCTTATTCTCTCTTGGAATCATAGGGTTGGGAAGAGACCTCAATGTAATCTATTCCAACCCCATGCAGAAGAAATCTACCTACTGCAAACTTTGGTAACAGTTACTTTGATAGTGACATCAATTAAAACTTCAAGGCCATTTTTCCATTTACATTGTTGATCTAACTGGACATCGTTTTGTTCATGCAAATGCTACTGGTTCGGGCCATGGTGTAACTGGACAGGTTCTACATATTAATTTCCATCAACTAATCCTAAATCTTGGACCATAGTTCTTTAAAGCTAGCATAGATTCATAGAATTGTAGAGCTGGAGGTGCTCTTCAAATGCTGCCGGTGTAAAGGTGTCGCCATAATAGATGAAACTGAGAGACCACTTTGAGAATGTGTGTGTGTGTGTGTGTGTGTGTGTGTGAGAGAGAGAGAGAGAGAGAGAGAGAGAGAGAGAGAGATGATAATTTCAAGGGTGACCATAATGAACAGCCCATATAAAAATAGGGACACTTTCAAGGAGCCAATGAAAGGATGTAGCTCAATGCTGACACAGACACACACACACACACACACACACACACACAGAGAGAGAGAGAGAGAGAAACATTTCTAGCATCCCAGAAAACAGGAACTCAGAAATGGTTTGAAGAGATTCTGTTTTAGCTCATTGGAATGGAAGATAATCTTCCCTATTGATACTAACATTGGTGATCAGTGGAAGATGTGAGTAAACTCGCTATGTTATGTCATGTCCCCACTTCATATTGAGAATGATGCTAAATGTTTTAGCTGAGTGCACTGAAAATTTGTTACAGTGATGATAATTTCAAGGGTGACCATAATGAATAGTCCAGCTCTTACAGGCTATATAAAAATAGGGACACTTTCAAGGAGCCAATGAAAGGATGTAGCTCAATGCTGACACAGACACAGACACACACACACACAGAGAGAGAGACAGAGAGAGAGAGAGAGAGAGAGAGAAACATTTCTAGCATCCCAGAAAACAGGAACTCAGAAATGGTTTGAATGTTACTAACACTGCCCAGTTTTCTGGGAGTAAGCCCCATTGAATGATGGAGCTTCCTTCTGAGTAAACACACATAGAATTGTGCTGGCTTGTAGGTTATCAGTGAGAGATAAACAATTCAGTGACTTCAAATTCACGGTGCCGATTACTCTCTGAGAAGTGCTGGTAAATATGTCAGCCCTAACCTATGTCACTTCAGAATGAAGTAAAGTGTATGTATCATGACGTGAGCCTCCGATTGGATGGTCTCCCGGTGCTGATTATGTTATATGTAATATCAAACAAACACTGGACATGGCAGCTCTTGGGTTGCTGGCAGGTGATTATATTTTCCTGGAAGTTTTATTTAATGATGGATTGACCTCAGGGTCCCTCCATCTTTGGCTGTAGAATAAGAGTTGCAATATCAGAAGGTGCAGAAATGACAGAGCGTATTAAACAGGGAGGATCAGGCAAGCTCCAGAAAGTATTTTCAAGTCCCCTGTGAGAGTCCACAAAGTGATTTTTTTAAAGTGTAATCTGGATTTTTTTTTTTTAATGAGAGAAAATTGTATTCCACTCACATGCTGCGAAGGATTAAAAAAATCCTAAGGGTGAGCTAGACACATACTATTCCTTTGCACCATTGCAATTTAATATTAGGATAAGCAGTTATGTTTATAGTTGAGATTTTGAATAAGGTCTCCATACACGAAGGGCAGAGCTGTGATCCCTCATAGTTCAGCTGCAAAGGAGTAACTTTCTGATGAGGCACCTTCAGCTTTCAGCAACTGACAGAATGGTGCTATTCAACGAGAAGGGTTATTTAACTTAGACACTATGGTTTTTGTTTTGTTTTTTGTATCTGCCCCAAATCCCAAACTATTCTCAGAACAAGAAATAGCCAAGAAAAGCAGTGTTACTCTCCTGCTGTTGAATAAGAGATAAGAACATATTGTGAATTTACATTATTAGTAAAAAGGAAAGGGGGGGGGGCAGGAAGGAAATATGTTTCTGGTTGTCAGGGAAACCCAGAAGACCAAATTATGAACAGAGCTGAACAGTTTCCATAGCTTTGATACTTAAATGAGAAAATGACTAGATTCATTTCTCCAAATGAGGTTCCTAGAAGGAGGCAGAGATGAAGAGAGATGCATTAAGGCTGTCGTGGCTAAATAGAACTAAAAACGACAAACTTTGAATAAAAAGGTCCAAGCGAAAGTGACATCTAAAGGTTCTGGCCATGCATGGCTCAGTAAAACCAACCGCAAGGAAGCTTTTTATACTATATTTAATAATTAGATCTTGAGTGCCTCCTTGAGGAACCAACAAGTCCTGCAGATCAGAGCAACTTCTGCTGCTGAATTCAGCTGTGCTTAAAGAAACATTTCCAGGGTGGGTTTACTGATCATTAGTGCTGATTTGTTTGCAGGGAAATTAGATGAAGTTGGCTATTTAAATGAGAATTTATTCTGATCTGTTTGCAGGGATATTCCGTTATTCCACACATTCAACTGCATGTTCCCTGGGGGAAGTAGGTTGGTTGTGCAAGACCTCAAAACCAACTATAACTGTGCAACCTGAATTTGCCGGTATGTGATTCAATTCCACCTGACAATCAGACAGCGTGGAAACACTCTGGGTGAAGGAAAGAAACCACAACGATGCTTCCAGTGTATCTTAGCCACTAGCTCAAGCTCAAATGCCTTGAAGGAGAGGCAATTCCACGAGGAATTCATGCTGCAGGTATGCTTTCAATGAATATAAAAGGGTCTAAATGTGTGTGCACCAGCAGCTACACAGTATGAAAGGATACCATTTCTGGGACTAGGTGTCTGATTTGGATACATGTTTTGAAAAAAGCCATGCAAGGCTCTCAGCAAATATGACTCAGCTGAAATAGCCCATGTGATGACTCGTGATTTTGACCCATACAATGGATCAGGACAGTTTCTCCAGCTATTATAGATGCAATACTAGTTTGAATTAATACGTGTGCAGTTTTCAGAAGAACATAAGAATCTGCCTGATGCCAAGTCAGTTCCTTTGCTCTATCAACCTCAGCAGCTCTCTAGGATTTCTTCCCACTGCAACCCCGCCACACACTACATGGGCACCCAACCCTCTGAAGAGTGTTGGGTGCCCATGTTTAGGGCCCTCGTATTTAAGGGACCGCCTCTCCTAGTATGCGCCACAGAGGACCTTAAGTCCATGAATAACCATAGTTTAGAGGTCCCGGGGCCTAAGGAAGTCAGACTATCCTTTTCAGTGATGGCTCTGACCTGGTGGAATGCTCTGTCCCATGAGACTAGGGCCCTGCAGGATTTAACCTCCTTCCGCCGGGCCTGTAAGACAGAGCTATTCTGCCTGGCCTTTAATTTGAACTCAGCCTGATCTTTTATTTCCCTTCTTTTTCCCCTCCCCCCTTTTTATGAAGATTACCTGCTCTGGGACCCCACAGCTAATTCTCCCCTGGCCTCCTCGCTGGCCCAAGTAGGTCTAATTTAGCCAGCTAGCCCTGGTGACTATCTAATGTTTATTGGCTGGATTTCCCTCAAATTGATTTTTGAACTTTGAATTTTATTGTTATTCATGTTTTTATACTGTCTTTTATGCTGCTTTTATGTTGTATTACAATTAAGTGTTTTAAATTTGTTGTTAGCCGCCCTGAGCCTGGGTTTCTGAACTGGGAAGGGCGGGGTATAAATAAAAAAATTATTTATTATTATTATTATGAAGAGGTTTCTCAGGGTTGCCGTGGAAAGAAGGGACTACAAGGAAGCCCCCTTCCACCAGCTTCCACTCCTGGTTCTCAGAATCCAAGCCACTCATTCCATTGCTTATACTTGCATCCATGTGGGTAGTATTTCCTTTGATTCTGAAGGAGCAACCTCTTGCCTATGAGGGCTGAAATCATGTCAGTTCCTATATATTCCTTTCCCCTGACAAGCTGGAGTTCCATTGCTGTTGGGGTTGCTGTTTTCACCCTTTTATGTTTGTACGGGGGGGGGGGGGAGGAGAAAGCTCATTCTCACTGAGCACTTTTGGAGCCAGGGTTGCAGCTATTACAAAGTGCAGATGTAGGCAAGCCACTCTCTCCCTGGTCTGTTTGTCTGAAGAAGAAGCAAGAGCTTTTCCTCCTAAGTGCACTTACATTATTATTGTTTGTTTCGTATGGCCGAGCTTGGCATAATAGCAATTTGGAACGAAGCTTCCTCTTAGGCAGCAAATGGCATAAAGAACAAACACAACTCAGAGCTGCAGGCCTGCTTTTACATATTACTGAGGGAATAAACAGGCCTTTTCAAAGCCAAAGAAAGGTTAACATTCCCTCCCCACCCTACTCGAAAGAAATTAGGAGTTCAACTCTTTCCAGGCCTGAATTGTTAACTTCAGTTTTAGCCATCAATGTCTGACAATGACGACTGGCAAAGGCATACTGGTGCCAGTGTGGTGGACGCAGGTGGCACTGTGGTCTTGGGCTTGCTGATCAGAAGGTCAGTGGTTTGAACCCCCATGACGGGGTGAGCTCCAATTGCTCTGTCACAGCTCCTGCCAACCTAGCAGTTTGAAAGCACACCAGTGCAAGTAGATAAATAGGTACTGCTGTGGTGGGAACGTAAACGGTGTTTCTGTGCACTCTGGTTTCCATCATGGTGTTCTGTTGCACCAAAAGCAGTTTAGTCATGCTAGCTATATGATCCAGAAAGCTGTCTGTGGACAAACACCGGCTCCCTCGGCCTGAAGTGAGATGAGCGCCGCAACTCCATAGTCACCTTTGACTGGATTTACCCGCCAGGGGTCCTTTACCTTTTACCTTTTTACCTAGCGACTATGGTGCTGGACCAGAATACAGTGGTACCTTGGGTTACATACGCTTCAGGTTACAGACTCTGCTAACCCAGAAATAGTACCTCGGGTTAAGCACTTTCCTTCAGGATGAGAACAGAAATCGTGCTCCGGTGGCAAGGCGGCAGCAGGAGGCCCCATTAGCGAAAGTGGTGTTTCAGGTTAAGAACAGTTTCAGGTTAAGAACAGACCTCCAGAACGAATTAAATACTTAACCTGAGGTACCACTGTATATGATAACAAGGTTCAAATCCCCACTTTGAAGGGTGACCTTGAGCCAGTCACTGCCTCTCGGCCTAACCTACCTCACAGGGTTGCCATGGGGATTAAATGTCTTGGTGATGTGTAAGTAGCTGCATTAACCTGCACTGGCATTCTGATTTCAATACTGCTAGGGGATACGCCCTAACAGCTCTATTTTGGGTTTGTTTGTTTTTCTGTAGGCAATGCTCTGGCGAAGCAGCATTCAGCTGGATGAACTCTCCGCTCACTAGCTGGTGAGCAGATGGTTTAATCCTGCTCCTTGCAGGTGTCTGCTTCTCCAGAGCATTCCTTGCAGGGAAAGGTGCTGCTGAAGCAGGATTAAACTCTCTACTCTCCAGGGTTCAGTCCTGCTTTCTGACAAAGCAGCACCCAGCATGGCAAAACCATTCTTCTCTACCCATCAGCTGGTATCACCCCACTGACAGACTAAGATTGTTCTGAAAGGATGGAAGTTGCCTGCCCCTGATTTACTGGAATAAGTCCAATTGACTTTGCAGTGCTAAATAAGTCATTTTAAACTGTGTTTTTTTAAATAAAAAAATATGGTGTAATATCTGTGCTATTTTTCTAGAAAAAGAGATGCCGGAACTCACCCTCATTCTCTTAGAATGGCGCCCACCTGAGAGGTGCTGGAACTGAGTTCCAGCTGAAAAAAGCTCTGCTTTTAATATTAATGTTGTGCTTTAATAGTTATAACCTACCCTGGTACCCTAGGGTGAAAGGCGGGAAATAAATTGTGATGATAATAACAACAACAACCATGATGTTGAACACACTGCTGTAAAAATGTGAATGTTCTAGTGGGTAAATGGTTGGACAACACATGATATATAGATCAGCAGATCTAACTCTGGAATGAAAAACAAGGCCTTGCTTATATATATATATATAATGACGGCTGAAGTGTAGATAGACATGTCCAGGCCTATGGCTACAGCCCAGGCTATGGAAGGTGAAGTCTCTCAGACCCTCAGGGGAGTTTTGTGGTCTCATGGGCAACAACAGAGGGATTACAATTACACAACGCATGAAAGGCAATCACTCCAGCAAAAAAAGCTGAAGTGAAAACATACTCAAAATATAAAGATTTTAAAAGCACTATACTGAAGTAATAACTTAGCCTGCTCTTGAGCACAGGACTGTGAACACCATAATTAGGTAGCCTCCTATCAAGTGACATGAGGAAAAATTACAAAAGGGAGTGATGGAAGACAAAAGTGTGTGAGAAATAAATTAGCTTGATTACCGGGTTGGAGCTGTGATATTCAAGATCACTTTGTCAGCTTAATTGGCTACAATTTATGCAGCTCTATCAAACCTAACTAAGGCATTAATAGGGGAAGAGGTGTGCTCCACGTCCTTAGGAACAATTAGCCCTTGTCTTTCATGAAGGTATTTGGAAGACTCTCTGTGCTGGAAAGTGTGTGCAATTTGTAAGGTTAATTATTTGCATTATTTATTATTACCTTTTCTTGGTAGTGCCTGTTGCCATAATACCTTGAGCACAATTTTTGTGGTTCAAACAGATCGCACAATGCCCATGTACAGAGAATTAGCTGTTCTGTATAATATTCTCAGCCAGCAGTCTCTAATTATGTTCTCCTTTACATTACATCCTGTACATTGTGCTTTCCTCCCCGTCAAGTTTCCCCCCAAAACAAAGCCAAGGAAAGATTGATCCTTTAATTGTAGCAATAGGAGCCTCACATCCATGGTGCATGATCCTGAGGTAACCTTACAGGAGCTGTGAATCTAAGCTCTGGCTTGTCATCTACAAGGCACCTTAAATGAACCTCTCCATGTGAGAAGCAAGAGTGGTAGGAACCTCAGCTGTGTTATTTATTAAATCTGAAGATCATCTGAAGATCACAGGGTGATTCACAGAATAAAATGCAAGATGAGAACACAAAAGACATAATAAAACAAGGAAAAAAAGACAAACCAATAACTTCCCTCCCACAAACACAAAGAACGGGCCATTGACCAAAATAAGAAAAGGTAAGGCAGAAACCATAACAAGCAAATCCAAGCTGGTTCAATGAGCTGAAGCAAAAGGTTTTTATCCTCCCCTGTTACAAATGAGAAGGGGGGGCATTTTTTAATGCTTTACCCAGGCTACCCAATTTTGAATGGGTGCATTGGGTACTATCTCACAGTGATATTCTGGGTAATAAAGGTTCAGTCTTTATGCTATGGCTGTTTGCCTGGACTGGAGTATGGGCTGTATTCTACGAGATAGAAAAGAGGGGAAGGGTAGGGACAGAGCTATCGGCATTTGTCTATTTAGGTAAACAGCCATTTATTTGTAGTGTATGTTTTTTGTCTCTAGTGCTCTTATACAACATGAAGGTGGAGCCACCATCCTGCACATTGTAGATGCCTCTATGTGAGAGCCCCGTTATTCTGTATGTGTGCTCCTCTTCTTCCTGAGATGGGTTTTTAAAAGCTGTACTTCACATGCAGACTATATGGAAACAAGACATTATCTGTTTTTGCGCCAATTAACAACTTATTTTTGGTTGATCAAAGCCTATTGTTTCTAATTTTAAAGTGAAAACATAATTGTTCCACCTACATTTTGCCTCTCTGCATGTATTATAATTTGAATAATAGAAGAATAATTGCAGTGCTAATTGAGTGTACTATAGCCTGTGCATTTTTATGAACAAATTGAGGTCGTATAGAAATTAGCTTCTGAATATTTTAGAAGTGACCTGCTACTGCATTAGGATTGGATTTCCAAAATTTGCCTTTAGTTTACAGAGCAATAAAAATGCCACCAGTAGCTTTAGTTCTTGGCTTGGGTTCCTTCATTTGCAAAATGGGAGTAATGGTCTATTCAAGGGATATTTTTTTGGTCAGAATTAAGAGGGCACTTTGGGAAAGCATTACAGTGACCTGACCCCAAAAGGAGTACTCACAGGATAAATGTAGTACTGTAGTTTGGAATAATTTCTCTGATTCTTAAGCATATTTCAATCAAGGGTAATTGCCACAAGATGATATTTCTTTTTATGCAAGGTTCTCAACTCCATCTCACCATACTGATAATTGTAACCAGAGCAAAGTTCCCTATATTTCATTGTAGTTTAGGTAAAAAAAAAAAAAAAGACATACCTTTTCATTCCTGTTACTACTGTTCAGCTCTTGGGACAAATTTCAGCTCACTCTTTACATTCTGGATCTCTGACAGGTTTACAGCTGGGCCAGGTAATTTCTTGGCTCCTGGGAGCACCTTTTTCTTTTCCTCTTCTGAAGAAGCTGGAAGGCTCTGCAGACAAAAAAACCCAGCTACTTCAAACTAATACACTGGGGGATGTTTCCATTTTCACAATGACCCAGTTCACATGCACTGCTAAGCCAAACCAAGATTGTTCTTGGCTTAAAGCTCAAAGTTTGTCTGGAATGAAACAAACTGGGAGCCCTGGTTGAGGCAAATCCGCTCCATGCTAAGCTAAACCATGGTTATACACACACATACTATAAGCCAACTGTTAAGTTGTGGGTGAACATATCAGATGACACAGCGATTCTTCAAACAGCTCTTGTTTATTCACAGGCCAGAACAGAACAGAACTGAAGGGTTCAGCCACCTGCTTATATAGAGCTCAACTACAAAGCAACAGTAACAACTTTCTGTAACTATCCAATCACTGAATATCACTTTCAATTCCTTATTTGCATATATGGACCTGAGTGAAAACTATCTACAGTATCCCACTGCTGGCCCAGGGAGAGAACTTCAGTACATAACACCAACAAATTATATTTTTTTAAACCTCCCAGCTTTAGCTCTAGGTAATGCTGCAGCATAAGGACTGAGGGGGGAGTGCAGTGGGTGTGGTCTCTTCTCCAGTAACCCACATGTTCATGCATCTGCACAGTGCTGTTTTTCTAAAGAGGGGCCGGAACTCACCATGAACACCTCCCTTGTTCTTTTATCATGGCAACAGCGCCCACTTGAGAGGCGCTGGAACTGCGTCCTGAAAAAAAGCCCTGCATCTGCGCCAAGCCATGATTTGCCTTGGCATTACGTGCGAACTAAGCCATTATGTGACAGATCTACTAAAGTGCACAGAAGATACTAGATCTGACAGCCTGCTGAAGACTGTAAGGATAGCTCTGCCACATCTCCCAGATGATCTACCTAACCTGGTAACCACATCACTTTTGAGAAGCTATAGAAACACTGTGGAACTTTAAATCTCTGGCATTGACTGATTGCTTCTGGTCATTCAGTGTTTAGGCACCTATTCATGTAGCATGTTATGCTTCTCCTCCAGAGCCTGCTTATGAGTCAGACTGAGGCAGCTGCCTCAGGCGGCAGAATCTCATGGCATGGCACCCACTCTCCCCTGCTACTGCCACTGGAGAAGCAAGAAGGCAAGCTTCTGAGGTGGCTCTGTGACTTGGCTTCTTTATTGCACTTTTAAAGGACCACAAACAAGTTTGGAAAAAGAGCACTCAAGGCCCTCTTCTCTTAGTTGTGGGATAGGAAGGATTATTTATCATAAGCTTTATAATATTTTGTGCAGATACCCCTTTCATTGTTACTAGTGGGTCTTCATCCATACAGCATCTCACAGGAATGAACAGAGGCAAATTGAGTGGTGAATATTTTAAAACCATTTAAAATATGCTCTAATTGCATAACATTTTGAAAGTGGACCTCTCCAGATATTTATTTCTTCAAATGATATGAAATATAAATTTGTGTTAGGGCTACTGGCACATTTATGGAACCTAAAATTAAGCATAGCTGATGCTGCAAATAGATCACAGTAATCATAGCAATATCTGTTCTAAAATAACCTGTCTCCTTGCATCTTTTCAGATTTAAGAGGAATAATTTTGCTCCTGCAATACGAAGTTTTCATAGGATTGGATTGAGAGAAACAACTAACTGCATGGGCAACATAATTCTGCATTATAACATTTAGGTGACCTATTTATTTTTATTTTAAAATGTACGCCCCCCTTTTAACTATGTAGATCTCAAATTGGTGAGTTAAGACCAAAGCAGCTGCTTAAAATTGTTCACTGAAATATGGTTCTGTTTTGCAGCTGGAAAAGTAGAGCCATGGACTGTGTGATGGCTGTGCCACAGTCTGCAAAGTTTCTAGTCCAGAAGTTCCTTATAAAACTATTATTTAATTTCAGAAGTTCATGAAGCATAGCTGCATATCTCAAATTTTCTTTCAGTAAGTCCCATGCATCTGAAATTGAATTTCGCTTCAGGTTGATAGAGTCAATTAGCTGTCTGGTTGTGGTAAATTACTGCATGCTAGCAGATCTGTAGATGAACAGACTGTGTTCTCATCTGAAATGTTCACACCTCCTACACAGTTTCCTTGCTTCTTGCCCTTTCACTCATTTTCCAGCTATATCCAAATATCTGCCTACATTTCAGCCCACTGAAACCCACATGTATCCTCCAAGTACTCAAATTACATAACCCATTTTTGGAAATTCATAAGGCTCCTTTCGATATCTAAACTTAGGATCTAGGCCCTTTTTTTCTACTCCCTTCCTCTCCCCATTATACTATTACTACTATACTAGTACTAACACCATCCCAATACAATGAATGGTGAAAAGTCTTGAGCTGCAAGCGGCTGCTACTAGCCACTATCCGAATGGTGGGAGTTGTGGAGATATTTGTATAGGGTTCATCCGGGGTGGGGGAGTTAGACATGCCTCCCATATGCACTGTGGCCCTGTTGCAAAGTAGGACTCCTTGCGGTTGCTTTTAGAAGCCAAACATTAGGAAATGCAATCATGCAACACCCATCTAACTATAGTGGTGTTTCCAGATTGCTCAGGATCTCTGTTTCTTGCATTTGGAACACAATATCCACCCTTAGTTTGGAACCAGATTTATGTTGCACCCATACACTGACCCCAAAATACCACCAACCGTTGTGTGTATTAACTAATTGTACTTGAATAGAACTGATTTATACTGACTGATCATTATATGGCTTCTTAAAATAACGAGAAATGAACTAGGCTAGCAGATGAAGACATATATTGCTCTTACCTCATCAGCTTCAGTAAATTCTTTTCTTTTTGGTGGCTGACCTGCTCCAGGTAAAAGGGCTCCCATTGGGATGTTGATATTAGCCTGGAAGTTAGAGTTCATATCAGTATAGCATCAGGATATCATCAGCAGCATCATTTTATTCGTATGCCGCCTTTCCGTAGTTAAAACAGTGCTCAAGGCAGCTTACAACATGACAAGATTTACATAATTACAAACATAACAGAAGTCATAAACAATAAATAAAACACATCAAAAAGTACACAAGCAAATGGAAACAATTTCCATGTAAATCATAAGATCTGAAACTAAAAATACAACAATAATATCAATAACAGCAACAGCTCTCTCAACCTCCCCCCTGTAACCAATACTCCAGTCCAAGAATCTGTTCAACAGCTTCAGCTTTTGTAGCTGGAGTCAGTCAGCACTCCACTCTCCCAGACCAGATGGGAAAGGGCCAGCAAGGCAGGGTGCAGGTCTTCCAGGGTTCACAGCCAAGATGGTCTCATTTAAAACAACGCAGATAAAAATTAAAAACAATTTAAAAGCAGCTGCAGTCCTGCCTGTCAGGCCCCGCCCCAAGCCAGGTGGAAAGAGGCAAGGGCAGGGTCCTTCAGGCCCTCAGCAGGCCCTCCTAGCTCCCTACTTGATGTGGCAGGCTTACAAGGACAGTTTTTTGCACAGTACAAAATGGTAAGATGTGCTCTTCCTGGAGAACTGCTGTACATATCAGTCCAGAGATACGCACGTCAGCCTGCCATTTGTCCCCTGTGGTGTCTTTTGCCCCTTGATTATTTTGGTAACGTTGGCAAATTCTGATTTTCCCTGAAGGTGGGTTTACTGTCCATCCAAGTTCAGCTGTGACTGTCGAAGCAGCCATTAAGGTTTCTGGCTGCTGGGTGCTATCGTTCCACCATAGGCTTTGTGTTTACAAGCTGCCTGACATGCAGAAACTCAGAAGGTATTTCCCCCCATCACGTTGCCACTGTGCTGAGTCAAGCTGCACCTGATAAGGACATCAGAGGATGTTGCAGGGGCAGCTGACAGTTCAGGGGAGCCAGGGAAGGGGGGCACATCACCAGAACCAGAGGTGCGCCCATCTCCACAGACACAGCAGCCTCTGAGGCAGCAGGAACAGGAATATACAGCTGTAAATTCCATTGAAATGGTCCCCATACATGGTACTTCTAATAGCAGTAAGAGAATGTATTACTGTATTCCAGGACTGGCGCAGTCATTAGGCAGGGTGAGGCCACTGCTTCAGGTAGCAGAAGCCTCCAAGATGGTACCCCCGTGGACCCACTGCCTGCCCTGCTGCCTCCACGAGTGAGTTCACACTGATTTCCAGCAAGATGTCGCCAAAACTAAGTGCCAGAGGTGGCAGCAGCAGGGCAGAATTCCCATTTCACATCAAGCAGTGAAACAGCACCGCCATCCTGCTATACTCTATTTTCCAACTCATCTATTAAAATATGTGCTTGCATTTCTTTGTTTTCAGGCAGCCTTCTGAGGGCAAGTCCACTTTTGTTAGCAAGCTCCAGTTAGTGTCCTCTGGGCTGTATAGGTCTAATAGAAGGCTTGCAACTGGGCTTCATTCATGTGGAAGTGCAACTGGACCGAACCCCAGGTTTCACATGGAAGCAACTCAGTTTAGGGTGGCCACTTATATGTTACCAAAAAAAGATGGAATGTATCACCCAGAAGCAGACAGAAGAGAGCACCAATTTGCATGGCATTTGCCTGTGCTGATTTTAAAGTTATAGATGCAAATTTATATATCTGCAGTACAATACATATCACCATAGCAGTCTGCTGTTCAGGTGCCAACTGCTGATGGGCAACTTTGAGCCCCTGCTTTTCCTTCTTATGGTTCTTTATACAGTATTTAAACTTGACTTAGACCAAATAGCTCTTCAAGGAAGTGAGACCTTTTGTGTTCAATGGGACTTGCTCCTATAAAAGAATTTAGTGCAATTTTTTGTTTGCCACATTCACTCTTGGCCAAATGTCTGGGAGTGGTGGAGGAATGGGTGCATGCCAGTCAGGGCATTTTTTTCAGCCGGAATTTGCCAGAAGTCAGTTCTGCCACCTTTCAGGTGGGTGCCATTGGCATTATAAGAGAACAAGGGTGGCATTCACGGTGAGTTCCGGCACCTTTTTCTAGAAAAATAGCACTGATGCCAGTGATGCGTGTAGCCACTTCTCACACAAACTCTGCCAGGCATGTAGACACAGCACCCCTTCCTTAGCTGTGTCAGCAACCCTTGGCGCATAGGAATGCATAGGAATGCATTGAACTCAGTGGGACTTACCGTACTTCTGGCTAGGCATGTATAGGATTGCACTGTCTATTTAGCTGTAAAGTTAAAGAGATCTGTGATACACACACACACACACACACACACACACACACTCTTTACGTAACATATAATTTTGCTTTCAAGGCACATGGCTTAAAAGAAAATATTTTTTCTATGCGTAACTGTGGTAAAATAAACTCATATTTCTCTAGAAGGTTAATTGGGAATTCTTAGTGGATAATTCCCTTTAATGGAAAGTAAGGGAGGCTGTAAACTACATTAAGTTCACAATACTGAGATAAACTCCATGTTTAATGGACTTAAACTGTTTGTTTCAATGCATTTAAGTGAATTGTTTATTAGAGCTTATTTAAAACTACATAATAATGCCTTGTCATTTATCAAAATGTAGATTCCCTGTGCTTATAGAATGCAGTGCAGATGAAACAATTTGAAAATGCTAAAATAAATGTAACGCTCTACTGCATAATTGCTTTTGACTTTGTGTATTAAAATGAAAAGGCTCCCTTTGTTTCGTTGACTGATGCTTGTGTACTACAATCTATAAATAAAAGTTATTTTCCCCAGAGATTGGTAGACATTTTTCTGCTTGCTTTCAAGAGAGAAGCAATCATCCTGCCCATTTAAATCTTCACAATATATACCGTCTTTGTTTGCCTAGCCACCATTAAAAACTCATTGTGATAGAAAATTAATACTATATAAATCTATTTACTACCAGGAAACAAATATTTCCTGTCTTCAGAACCAATAAAAAGCTGCAGCTATAGTAATTTCATGCCTCTGATAGTACTGTTGGATACCAAATTCATAGGCTGCAATTCAGAAGGTTGTGAACAGAAAAATCTTTCACTATTCCACATGTAGATGTGCAAACCTTGTACAGCTAATATACACAGTTGTGTAAAATAGGATTATAAAAGTCAGAGAAAATGGATAAAACAAATACCATTAGCCGTACTGCTATATAAGTGTTTAATGGATATTATATTTGTATTTGTTTAAAAAAAAAAAAAAATTGTTTTTGTTTTTTTAAAGTCAACCAGACAACGGAGGAAAAAGAGATTTTGAGCATGGATCTGTGGAATTCCCTCACAGTCCTAAGAAACAAATGCAGACATTCTGCTATAAACCATGGATTGCCAAATGTAGGGCTGGAACTTCAAACTATGGTATGTGCTCTCAACTATAGTAAGTAGAAACCATGATTTTGCATTACAACTATCCTGAACCCAACCATTGGCCTAATTTGGATGGTTATGTTTGGGCTTTATATGCAGCTGATTCCCCACCCCCCTTGTGACATGTAGCCATCAAACACTGGTCTTCCATTAATTCATCTGAACTGGAAAACTATGGTTGTGTGGTTTGGAACAATCCAGAATCAAACAAGAAACTGTAGTTAACTGGAGACTTTCAGGTTAAATAACTGAGGAGGGATAAGGCTATGTGTGCCGATAAAAGGCTTGTACATATCTTGGTTAAATGAGCCAATATATGATCATCCAGATAGAGCCATAGCAGTTCTGCAAACCCTAAAAGCTAATATTATTTGATAAAACAATACAAGGTATTTACCAACACATTTGTATTCATGATAGCACATTAATATATTGAGTACATCTCACGGACTACAACTGTGAACGCTTAAAAGGGTTGTTCAGCTTGAGAACATCGGCTTGGACGCAGTGTGGGAGGTGGCACAAGTCTGCAGGGGAAAGAGGCAATTGGCAAAAGTCACCTTCCTTTCCTTCCTCCAGTGAGAGCCTCTGCTGGACCTCAGGTCCTTCCTGTTTTTGGACGTAGGCCTATTAGGAGCATAATGGATACTCCAGATGCAACCCAGTGTAAGCAAATGAAGGCATACTGAGAATCTGGTTGTCCAACAGACACTCTCTCTCTCTCTCTCTCTCTCTCTCTCTATATATATATATATATATATACACACACACAATAAATATTAGTATTGGGAGACGGATGGTGAAAACAGATGTCTGTGAATCTAAACTGATGCCATTGAATCTAAACTGGCACAAGTTAACTTCCTTCCTTCCATACAGCATTCAGTGCTTTGCAATTCTAAACATGTTTACTTGTAAGTATGCATAGGACTTCAGCTTTTTATACTTGTCACATTCTTTTCTTCCTTTCTTTTAAATAATCTTGGCTTAGCTTAAAAGATGCCAGTAATGGAAAGTGAATTTTGCTGGACAATTAGAAGTAAGCAACACACAAACATAGGCATATATGTGATGTTTGTGCAGTCAAATGCTTTTAGATGATGTACAAAAAACCCTCCAGCTTCTTTATCATGCCTCGTGGAAAATGCTATAGGTTGTTTTGTGTGTGACTGTGTGTGTGTGTGTGTGCTTGGCACAGCACACGGGAAAACTAGTTAAGATAATTCAGCTGATAATGGAATATGTAAAACCATGGAAAAGATGGGATCAAAATGCATTTACTTGCATGACAAGCAAGTTTTAAATAATTCCTAGTTAGCGCTGAAGCGTCAAACAAACGGATGTTTTGTTTTCAATCAAAATACTTCTTATTTACTACTAGTAACATAAAATATTATCTCTTACCTGAATGCTTCTAACATTCGAAGCTGGCTGTTTTGACATTTTAAAGGAAGAGATTTATCCCTGAAAGCAAAATAAGTATGATTACTAATAAAACAAAACTTTTTTACGAGCAACAATGGCTTGATAAACTACAATTTAGCCCATGTTTCTTCTTGATAGGTATTCATTCATCAGTCCAGATTGTCTTTCGGGCTTAGTTTCAGTGTTACTTAGATACAACCATAGACTGCTGCAAAGGAGTGAGAACACCTGAGCTTCCCTTGTTAATTTTTCATGGGCAGAAAGAGCAAGATCGCTTTCCCATCACAATAGTAAATGAGAAGTTAGCTTTTCCATCAAACGGCACATATTCATGGGAGAGCTACTTATTAATATGTTCGCTTCAAGTTACACAGTCAGGAATTGCTTATATTGAAAACCTGGCTTTTGTTGATAAAAAATTAATTTGTCCCATATAAAACTTGCAAAGGCATTATAAATTCCTTTAAACCGAAGGTAATGCATCTTCTCAAAAGTAAAAGGCAACTGCGGCCTGAAAGTGATAAACAAACTACTTGAAGGCCTGTTACTATGGGTTGTTGAGAGAGGAAAGATGAATGACTATTTAAAACTGCAGTTTGTCTTCTCTGTCTAAACATGACACTGCCTACATGTGGCTTCCCAGGAGCAGTTCTTTAAGCTTGTAAAGCTCTTAAATGGAATATTAACTTTGGGATGAAAATAAAGTAACAAAAATAATGTGAGGGCAGAGCAAAGCCCCTATAGAGGTGCCTCATGGATTTGTGGAGATCTTCTGGCAGAGACAATCTTTCTTCCCTGCTCGTTTCTGCTGACCTCATTATTGCCAGAGAAATCAGGACAACAGAATGCTGGAGAGTAAAAATAGACAACCTTATTGGGCTACGCTCTCTCTTCCCCCTTCCCCTTTGGTACAACTGCTGGCTATTAGACATTCAGGAATCAAAATATAACAGTAGGCTGCAGCAACTTTATATTTGACTACACATGTACAGGAGCCAATGCTGTCACAAGTTCAACAACTCTGGGGTTTGTTTTAAAGAAGCTCAATAATTTGTGGGTCTTCCATGGTTTCCCTGCCCCTGATGTATAGGATTGTGCTGTCAGTACAAGAAATTATAGGGCACAGAGGGAGTTGCTGTAGAAAGGAACTGAAGTATCTCCCTCTGCACCTTACTGAGGCTTGCACTACTTCATGGACCCCATAAATCCAGATGATCTGGCACAGGATAGTTTCTTTTTCTTCTCTAACTCTCTGGAAGAAACATGGCCCAGTATGGCTACAGTAGCAGCAAGCATAACTCCCTTCCGGCAAGTCCTTGTGACACAGAGCCTGAGGGCAGCTGTGGACCAAGGAGCAATGCCTCCAGTCTTCCTCCTCTACCCCTATCCTAACTTCCATGCAACAAAATGGGAGTGATCAAACTCAACTAATTATGCTCCTCAATGCTTTCCTAAGTATTCAGCTAACTGGTGTTAAAACATCCAATATTTAAATACAATTTTTAGCTGAAAACCTGGATACTACTAAATCTTTCAGGCATTCAAACATTTAGTTCACAACTTACCTTTTATGGCATCAGTCTACCACATGTTGAAAGCAATGCCACAATTGTTTCTTTTTGGAACTATTTAGCACTTCATTGTGCGAATGTCCCTATGATTCCTGAACAGGCGCAAGGGATAGGAAGGAATAAAACTCAAAGAAGTGGTGATCTTCTCTGCCTGATCTAAAAATAAGTCCTGAGAGAGGGTGCCAAAGGACACGCAGCTGTTTGCACCGTCCAAGTTCTTCGGTTTGCTTTAAAGGAGCTGATCTACCTGAGGCACTTCCATAATTTACGTCTTTCATAACACTACCCTAGATCCATTTGAAGAGGAACTAGGAATGTCATCCTTTGACTCCCTGCTGTATGCATGAAACTGGCACAAGTGTTATAAACAGAAAGCTCTGCTGTGTTGAAGACCTAGATAGAAATTACACCGCTGGGAGCCCAGCATGTACTGAAAGCAGAAGAAAAGTCCATGCTGAAACTTTACTTGCACGCCATGCAGATGCACCCCATCAAGCTCATTGTAACTACTTGCCTTATGACAATTCTTATCAAATCCTTATGATCTCATACAGTGATCTTATAACTGTTCTAACTTTGCTGTTATTACTTTGCTGGTACTTGCAACAGCATCAACAAACATCGGGTAAATTAAAATATTTCAAGCAGACAACAATAAAGAAATGGTGGAGGAAAACGTGCCTTTTTTCTAACTGTATGAAGCACATTTCCATAGGGGCCGTGTTGGCATATACACAGGGGATATTCTTAAGATAATTCTAAGTGGCATCAACATTCTTACTGTCTTAAATTTCCAATGAGGTATAAAGCACTTGTAATAGCAGCCTGTGTAAGCATACTGATCTGGTTTACAGAGATTAAACTTTACAGAAAACGCAGTTCATTCATTCATTCATCTCCTAGCAATATATGAAAGTGTTTTCCCAAGTAAACCTTTCGCTTTTTCAAACAGCACCCCCTCCCCATATTAGCTTTTATTATGTACCTTGTTATTTATATAAGAAACACTCCAACCTGTCGGGAGAGTAGATGCAAACACCTCCTTTCGATGCTGAGTGATGCACCTTCTTCGATCAGCTGAGATCTTCCCTGGAATCCTTTAGAGGTGGCTGGAATTGATGAAGCCCTTTGTGCCTGTGTACTAACTACCAAGAGCACTTCTAGGGCTGGAGCAGTGCTGAGTTTAGAAGCCAAGTGTAAAAGAGAATTCCTGTCATAGCTTACAGTTGTTCTTCCTAAATATAGAGTCGGATTCATCCTGTAACTTCATTCCCTCATGGCTAAAATCGGGGCTCAAGTGTCAAGCAGGAAAGAGTTAGCAAACTCACCGTCAGGACATATTTTGCTCTCACTTTCTCAATGTGGAATTTAGGATAGTTTTTATTTCAAAACAAACAGATTTTGCTGTTGGTAGGACCTAAAGAGTAGCATAAGTTCCCAAACTATTTAAGGCAGAGAGCAAGAAAGACACGCAACACTTCCTTTGGGTTTTCACACAAAGTTGTCCTCAAGCTACTCAAATGTGGTTTGGTGACCGCAAAGTTAGAGGCCAGTTATGCAGGGGCATTTTCAGTGATATTTCAAAATAGCTGTTTGCTAGTATAACTGTTAGGGCTGAGTCCAAATGTTCAGTGATTACCATTTTTGTGTTTTGTCTACTGATTCAAGCCTCAGTCTAAGAAACTAGGGCCCCCAATTTATTTGTCTTGGTAAATGTTTCCCCACTCGCACAGAGATGTAACAAAACAAATACATTTATTAAATTACTAAAAAGGGAAATGGGAAAAAAGAAACATATCCTTTGGTAACCTTGAGCAGTGATATTCCAGAAGTCCAAAGAACCAGGTCTAGCTGCACATTTGAAAATTTATTTACTTACAGGGTACAGTTGTTGCAAAATGTTCTAGTCACCCTCTTTCTGAGGTGACCGCCAAGCTGAGAACATTGTTCTTGGCAGAATGCCACCGGAACAGCACATAGAGCTTGCTCCTAATTGATGAGCTGAGGCCATGGCGGCTGGATGGATATTACAATATTTTCTAATGCTTAGAGCGTAGGCAATGGGGTGAATCCAAAATGTGATACTTCAGCAAAAGTGTATAAAACAGAGCACAGCAAACAATTGCAGGTAGACCTCTAATCAGTAACATTTATCATCCTCATCCTTTCTATTTAAAGACCCCATACGCTCTGGAGATCTTGAAGCTTTGAAGGAATGTGAGTCTTCGGTCTGTGGATAAAGGAATGTGAACTGACTGTTATAAGGTAAAGAATAATAATAATAATAATAATATCTTTATTGTCATTGCCCCCTTCGGGGACAACGAAATTACTTGGCTGCTCCATAAAAACACTAATTAAGAAAATATAGTAAAATATATAAAACACCAATTAAAAAATATAGTAAAATACAGCAAAGGAGATTTGATGACTTTCAAAGTCCGGGCTTCCCATTCAGGGCCGAGATCGCTCTGGAGAAGAAGCTGTTCTTAAGACGGCTTGTTCTTGTCTTCATCGTCCTGTATCTCCGTCCCGACGGCAAGAGCTCGAAGAGACAGTGACCAGGATGCGATGGATCTTTTACTATGTCCAGTGCCTTCCTATGGCACCTTGTGGCGTAAATCCGCTCTAAGGTGGAGAGTGGGCAGCCAACAATGCTCTCTGCTGCCTTCACAAGCAGCATATGAGTTCCTGTGGTTCTGTTCTGCCTATGCTACATATATAAAGGATTTGTCAAACTCACCGAGAAGATGTGTATCAATAGATATTAACTACAGTAGTGGAAAGGAATCTATGTGTTTACAGGCAGTGCGTCACTGAGTACCAAATGCTGGGAGATAAACAGGAAATAGCTGTCCTCTTCATCCATCTAATCTCTCAAATGTCCCTGCTGCAGGACACAAAATTCTGGTCTATCAATCAAGGCAATCACGGTGTTATATAAATTTTAGCAGTTGATTGAAAAGGTCAACAGATGCAACATCAGTAGTTGTTTGTTGTGTCCATACTAACTCTGGTGAACAAACAAAGCGCTTCGTCTTGGTCTGTTGTTACATAACACAACTACAAGTTTGTCTTGTGAGACTTTTGTGAATTTTTATTACAATAAACTCCATATCATCATCACATTTTAATATACAGACAAAGAAATATTATGTGCAGGTAATATCCAGTGTTTCTTTTCTGGGGGTACTCAAGGGTACGCAGTACTGTCACCCCCCCCCCCCCCCGTTAAAAGTGTGGCACTTACTGTAACAACTTCATGGTGAGTACCACACTTTCCTTCCTTCCTTCCTTCCTTCCTTCCTTCCTTCCTTCCTTCCTTCCTTTCTTTTTTTAAAAAAGCACTGGTAATAGCCATGGTGTGGATATTGAACTCCATATATTTTTAATAAAAATTATCTTCTTTCAAAGCCTATTTTCACACTGCATACAGCTCACTAACTTCAGTTTTGTGATTCCGAACAATTTTTACTTCAGTCTCAAATAAATTTTAGTCAGGTGTGGGATTACAGCCTAAATTGTGTAACTTGACATTTGTTTTTATCTCCCCTACCCCCACTCTCACCTCTGAGTCTGTCTCAGCATTCAGCATATGTTTTGATACACTCTGGTTATGTCAATTTTTTAAAAGCAAAAGTTGGTTAATAAGAAACACACCTTTTATAGGATTTAAGATACCACTTTGCAAATGAAAATATGGCAATGTGTTTCTGGGAGGGCAAATCTTCAGCTCAGGCTCTGCAGAAAACAGGAGATATCAGCGCCAGATTTACAGGTACAGTGGTACCTCGGGTTAAGTACTTAATTTGTTCCGGAGGTCCGCTCTTAACCTGAAACTGTTCTTAACCTGAAGCACCACTTTAGCTAATGGGGCCTCCCGCTGCCACCGCCCTGCCAGAGCACAATTTCTGTTCTCATCCTGAAGCAGAGTTCTTAACCCGAGGTACTATTTCTGGGTTAGTGGAGTCTTTAACCTGAAGCGTATGTAACCCGAGGTACCACTGTATATGCAGTTTGCGTTCAATTAGGCCCCTGTGTTACTGAGGACCCCCACAAATTATTAGTACACATTGTTAGCTGTGAGGATAATTTGAAACATGAAAATAATGAGCTGCCATAGCTGAATCCTCGTATTTTAGTTTGTTGCTTTGTTTCTACTCTTCATTTCTCCTACTCCCTGATTAAAGTCAATGGACCTAGGTCCATTAGGGCAGAGGTTTCCAAAAGGATTCCTGTGAAAACCTTCATTGGTGGCCCTGAAGAGGGGTGGCAGACTCTGAGCTTTCAATAGAAAAAAAAGTCTCTAGCCTTTCTAGAAAGAAAGTTATGAAGTATAATGTACAGGTACCCTTTTAAGTCATTTCTGTTAAACGAGTCAGCCTGACTGCTCCTGTCTCTCAGGGGTTGTTTTTTTTTTAAAGTCTTATCAGTGAAGTCACAGCTGTGAATGAAAAGTGAGTTGTTTGGTCAGCAGGCAATGGGAATTCCTGGGGTCCTAACAAGGCCACATTTATAATGGTGAAATTGGAGAAATTGTACCAGGGCCCATATCAGCAGAGCCAAAAAGCACTGGGCTTTTTTAAAAAAAAAAGTAAGTCTTTTGTTCTTCTAGACAGAAAGTTATGAAGCATAATGTGCAGGCAACCTCCTAAATGTGGGTCACCAACCTGACAGAGGCAGAGGGCCTATAATAATGTTTCTTCTAATTCTGCAACACAGAGCACTTGTGGAGTTGAAAGGGCCCATCTACTTTCAACTCCAGCTGGCTATGATGCTAACTCCTCCACTTAATTGCTGAAGGAAGGGTTTACCTGGGCAGCTGCTGTGGGACAATATTAGAGAGGAGAGGAAAAAGTAGGATAGCTGCAACCTCCCTGGATTTTTTGAAGATGCTGAGGATGCGGGAAGCAGTAAGGCTTTTTCCTGATTAATCCAATTGTAGGGTGTTTTTTTTTGGGGGGGGGAAGCACTCAGTTCAGAGGCATCATGATCACCACCCTTTCTTCCTGTCTGGCCCACAGCAGGGATAGATCCCAAATTGTTTGGGGAGGTGAGGGGAGCACAGTACAAAGGCAGAAACAGGGTTAACATCATCTCATTTTGACAAAATCTTGTTTAATTAGGTGAAGGAACAGGGGCACCCCAAAGAGCTGTGCACAGCACCCCACGGACCATAAATCCACTATTGGGACGATAAGGTAGGTAACGTGCATATGACGTGCTGGAATGTAGTTTATAAACAGAAGGCTGAAGCTGCAAACCTGTGCCCATTTACCTGGAAGCAAGTCCCATATACTCTTGCTCCTGAGTAAATATGCATAGAGCAGCACTGCAAGGCTGAAATCCTAAACACAAGGAGACCTTCACCCAACACAGCATTATCAGTTTATTTAACAAGCCTATGAGGCCGGAGGCCACACAGTAAGTTTCATGACTGAGTAGGCATTAGAGCAAGGAATTCTTGTCCTAGCTCAGCCCCACAGCCACTACACCAGGCTGGCTCAAAGCAGGCCTTTATCCCAACTAAACATGTTTTAACGTTATGTTGCATATGGGTAGCAATCCCGGGCCTCATATGCTAGAGCGCCAGGGCTTCTCTTGGGAAATATAGTTCCAAGGACAAAGCCCTAGCCTACGCCCACATTGTCGACACCGTCACAAAACTACGATTCCCAGGATCCATTGGAAACAGCAATCGGGGTAGCTGTTGGTTGGCCCGACACTGTGCCAATCAGCGCGCAGGAAAATGAACCGGGCTGCTCCGCCTCTAGCCAAATCAGGTTCAACGGTGGGCGGACGCGAAGGGGGGGGGGCTTTATTGGATTCCCTGCTTTTGATTGACGTGGGCAAGTTACTGTACTTTAAAAATGAACGTGTTCAGGAGAGCCCCGCACCTCCGACATTCCTAGGAAGCGCTAAATTTGAAAGAAGTGCTTCCTTGAAAGAATAATAAACAGCAACGTCACTTTCTTTTATTGTAAATCAGATGGATAATTAATTCCCTTTTGCTCCCACCGCAAATTCATTTCTCAACCCGCAACAAGATCCAGGCACGCGCTCGAGCAAGAGGGCGCCGTTTCCCTTTGTTTCCGGGGCAACAGCCGGGTAAAATGTTACTTTGGAACGTGCACTTCGGGCTCGTGGAGTCCAATCTTAAAGAAACAGAAAAGACGCTAGGAGTCAGTGACTGTTTTTTTTTTTTTTGTCTTTGTCTGACAGCTACTGTGCTTTTAAAATGCCCCACGACGAGTCCCGACAGGCAAAAATAAAAATCATCCGATCTAAAGATGGCAACTGCTCCCCCCTTTAATAATTTATGTGCCTTAGACCTGTAGATTTTAAATATTTATCATCTCCAAGCAAAACCCTTTTTTTGCTCATTTGACATCACAGATTGGGGGAATGATGATGATGATTAAATGCCCAGCAGGTAGAAATTTAACAGGTTTAGCCTCCTCGCCGCTATATTTTGACAATGGAGCGGTTATTCCTGCTGCATTTCGGCCTGTGACACACTCGGAAAGCATGCAAGCTCCTTAAGTCCACTCTCCAGTATAGATCTAGGCATAGCTTGTAATAGTCTGGGCGAGGAGGCAACAAAAAGTCGGCGATTTGTTCCTTTGTCTTTGTTAGTTTACTTTCGTCACGCGGCTTTTAAACTCAAGAGCCCCACCGGGGAAAATCCCAAAACGTATGAACATGGCAAAGAAATGAACAGAACAATCAACCTTTATATAGATTTTGTTGACTCTTTTCTTTTTATTTTTTTAAGGAGAGCGCTATTATCGCAAAGTGCTGCACCCGAAGGAAGTTTGCTTTTAGTTTTATATACAGTACTGTATATTAGTCATACTTCGCTCGCGCAGGGAGAATTCCACCACTTGCAAATGGGAACCCGAAGTGTTGGTAGACGTGCTTAGGAGGGGAATGTGATGCTCAGTACGCGGCACGTGTTTTCCGGGTGCTGCATCCGGAAGCCTCCTGCTCAAGAAATGTGCTTGGTGCGCGGTGGTTCCGTGTGACGCTTTGTTCCGGAGTGTAAAGGGATTAATTTTTTTGCTTGGCTCGTTTTGCTGGTTTCGTGTCGTTTCTGCTGCTGACATGATCCCGATGCCGGTGGTGGTTTGCGTGCTGGGGGGCTGGTGTGCCGTATACCTGGCCGACACCGCACTGAAGGTGAGAGGGGCGCTTGCCCAGCCTCGGTTGCTACAGAAGGAATTTTTATGGGAACTGTAGAACGATACTTAACTTGCGTAAGGCTAGAGAAAGAGGAAACTGTATGGATGGTGCAAATATAGGACTATAATGGCATCCCGAACGATTGCAATACGCCTTCCTTCCCGTAATCTAAAGTCTAGATTTTGCACGCACACACTCGAATGCCTCCGTGCAAACACTCCGTCACTAGGGGGCGTGTAATGCGGGAGTTGCTGAAATGAAAGGCGATGTACGAATATAGGAGTGATTTCCCCCATTTCTTCCGCGACAGAGCCCTTAACTGCTGCAAGAAGGCCAGGCAGAAATTCAGCAGGTGCAGCTGTCCAGTGCCTTTCCTGTTCAATGCTTGCCTTTCTTGCAGCTTATAGAGGCACAAGAGAAATAAGACTGATTGTTCAAGTCTTGGGATACGCTCCTTTTCCTTCAGATGAAATCGCGGTCCACCGTGCTTTTGCATTTTTACCCACCATGCCTCTCTTCACACGGAGTCGGGAGTCTGTATCCAAGCTCCCTGTTTATGCCATAGCTGTCAACTTTTCCCATTTCTTGCGAGGAATCCTACTCGGAATAAGGGAATTTCCTTTGAAAAAAAGGGAAATGTTGACAGCTATGGTTTACGCCCATTGTGCATAGGAAGCAGAGCTGCACAGGGGCCTATCCATCGTTTATATACACTGGATTTTGTTTTGTTTGTAGTGTACAGACCACACAGATTCCTATGCATGTTGAGGATTTAGGTGTGTAGGTAGAGGGAGACAGATGTTGTACTCCATGTCTGCATAGGATGTATACACACACAGCATGAGAGCCAGTGTGGTATAATGGTTAGCGTGACCTGGGAGACCAGGGTTCAAATCTCCACCCAGCCATGAAGCTTACTGGGTGACCTTAGCCAGTCACTAAGCTCTCAGCCTAATTTCCTGCGCAGGGTTGTTGTGAAGATGAACTCCTTGAAAGACAATGTGATACATATATGTAATAGATAAATAAAATAAGTGATACTAGTAGCACTTTCTAGTAAATGATTCTGTGATTTGCTGTTCACTCTTGGACTCTAGCAGTTATTGATTTTTCTATCTTTTAAGAAGTGTGTCTTGCCTTCTTTTTGAAAAGTTATGTTTTTAACTTTAATTTTGGAAGTGAGTTTCAAAGATGAGGTGTGTGACACTATATTTATATTTGTGTGTGACTCCCCACACCGCCACATTGGCTTAGGTTCAACATATGTTAGACTAAAGCTAATGATGTGTAAAATTGTACAGCTGCGTCTGTCCATAAGCTCTAAGGGTATACAGCTGTAACTGCTGTTTGTTTTTACCTGACCTAAAGAACAGCCCATCCTTGGCGTGGGAGAGTACAAACAGAGCTAGCAAATGCAACATGGACAGCGGGGGGACAAATCAGCACAAAATAAATTGTGAAGGGTGCAATAGAGATGCTTGAAATACTCCTGTGAAATACCTTCTATGTCTCACTGTTTTTTCCCTTCTGTTAGTCATCTTCCTCCCTGAAGACATCTTACGAAGACTGGCTCACATACTATGGTTTAACTATCTCTCCGTTTCACATGCGATGGCAGACGGCCCTCTTCAACCGCCTGTTTTACAATTGGGGAAGATGGAAGCCCAGACTTCTTTATCTATGGTATTGTTTTAGAACTATAATTCAGGCTTTAGTGAGACAATTACTGGAAATTCTTTTGTATCCTGCTAGTAAAAACAGTTAACATTCTGAGACTGATTGCTTACACAATATTTTATAGCTAAAGAGAATAGCCTTTTGTTTTAGACTTGAATAGCCTTTTTATGTGTGTATGTGACTTGTTTCACATGCAATAGATGCATGCTGCTGGTATTGAAGACTTAGGAGTGATAAGGCAGTTGCCCTGTAAAATGGGATGGTACACCTCAGGCTCGGGGGCCAAATGCACTCCTGCAAGTCCCTCTATCTGGCCTTTGGGACACACACCTTTCTGAGCTCTGCTTTACATCTTCCTGGAGTGTTTTTGCTTGGCTGGAATGTGTTCTGGTACTCTGATAATGCTTCTTGCTTGTCTAGATGGAGGCTAGAGAGTGTGAAGAAACTAGATTAGTGTAGAAAGGTAAAACTTCACATGTGTTGTTCTGTCCACTCTAACCCTGCACCCCAAAAGCTTGCCCAGAAGGGAAATGCGACCGTTGGGCTAAGAAGATTCCACACCCCTGTGGCTAAATAATGAATGTACTGGTTGGGTTTGCCAAATTGGTCTTGGCATCTGATGTTGAGGATGGCAGCAGGGCTTCAGTTCCCACTAGTGTGCTCTCATTGGTCTATGGGCTGTTCCAACAAAGCATCATCACAGTTTAGGAGTCCACTACTGAGATTATATTATGACAGCATTTCTGCCTTCATTTCAGGTTTAGTGCGGGAATGTTTTTTGGCATAGCTGCTATGTTTGGTTCTGTTATTCTCCTTGGGAAGACACTGATGCAGACACTCTCTCAGATGCTAAGCGAAGCGCCTGCCGGCCAGAATGATCAGATGCTGCAAGTTGTGGTGAGTTTTATTGCTCTACTTACAATTTAAGCATTGGACTGTAATCTTAAATCAATACCTCCAAAGAAGGCATCTCCTTTTCATTAGAGGGTGTCTCCAAACCTAGCATTTTAAAATACATATATAATTTTACTTAAAACTGTTTCTAGATCACCTTGCCAAGGTGGCTTATAATAGCTGAAAATACAATGTGAATCAAACACAGAATTAAGAATAGTAGTCCAGAGTGGGGAGCACTTTATTCAACAAGGGCAATCCTTTTAAAAAATAATAATTAAAGGTACTAGCAATGATGCAAAGCTGAGCACCTCTGGAGAGGACCGTACCACAATTTTGGAGTAGCTGATGTAAAGGCCCTACCTTTATGTGTCCAAATGCATCCCTTTCAGATAATTTATGTACATTCTTATTTATGTACATGCCACCTTATACGTACCTATATGAGCATAAGTGCCATTCAACCCAGTGGGGCTTACCTCTGGGTAGACATGTATAGAACTGTAAGGTTGCTTGTGGAGTTGCTAAGACATGGGAATTAAGGATATACTCCATATGCTGTCTTATTTGCCATCACAACAAGTACGCAACACAACAATGAATGCTGAATGATAAAATAGGAGCTACATTTTTTACGACTATGCCTTCTACCAGGACATGTTTCACAGACGAAACGTGATTTTCTGTGGTCTTGTGGAGTTACCACTTGGCTTGAGGAAAAGCACATTCTTGCTGTTTTATGAGAGAGGCCTGCTCAGAAATGATGGAGAGCACAATCCTTTTGGCAAGACTCAAACAACCACTGTGAGGTTTGCTGGTAGGCCAAAGCAGTAGATTTTGTTGGGCCCAGTCTTCTCTGCAGGCTTGAAATTCGGAATGGCACAATTATGTTATAGGGTAAGGAACTAACAGGAGAATGCTTGGTGTTTATTATTATAGGCTTCCTGTAGTTTCCACATAGACAGAGCCAATTATGTAGCACGAGAACCAGTGTGGTATAATGGATAAAGTTAAGGAATTGGGACAGGGAGCCCTGGGCTGGAGTTAGTGACATTGAGTCCTATCCCCACCATATATCCATATAACCTACCTCACAGGATTTTTGTGAGGGTAAAAGTGGGGTAACTTTCACATAAGCTTCCCTGAGCTCCTTGAAGAGAAAGGTGGGACATAAGGGCCTGTCTTTGCCTTGCTTGCTATCCTGTATCTTCTTGTGTCTTGTGAAAACAGGTGCCTGGTGTAAATCTTCCCATCAGCCAGCTGTCCTATTTCTTCACAGCTATCCTTATCAGCGGCGTCATACATGAAGTTGGCCACGGGGTGGCAGCTATCCGGTAATGCAATCCACTTTTTTCTTAACTTTGTGATGAGAAAAGTTTCTGGAGGATTTAATTACGTGTGAATATGATACCATATGAGCTTATAGTGAGCATATGCTTAACCTCCCCTCATCCGAAATGAGATTCAGCAAGGGGATGAGGTGACGGAGAACTGCAGTCTTTGAAATTAGTTTCAGAGGTGGATATCCACAAGCTTCCTTTTTCCGAACATCCTTGGGACACTTGTGTAAAGCCTTCAGTAAAGTTAACCCCAGTTGCTCCTAGTAGGCCCTGAAGCTTTATGAGGTAAATTGGAAAGAAGACCAGTCATTGTGTGGACAGCTGCAGGGAAAGATGGCAGCCCAAACTCTGCAGAGCCAGCTTCTGGCTGTTCTCTTTTTCAGCTTTCAGCACCTGCTGTGAGCCTGATAGGCCAATATCTGCTATTAATAAAAGGGGATCTGGCCCAGAGTAATGAATCATCTCCTTCCTTCATTAATCTCCTTCAATCACACCTCTTAACTCTCAGGTTCTTAGGAGTCTCCTTATTCTTTCTGCCACCCCTTTTTCCTAATTGAACCATTTAAAGTTGTTGTTCCACCTTTCTCTCTTAAAATCCACCCTCTGTCCAGAGAGCTGGTGCAGAGACTGAGCTGTGAAGTCTCTTTTTCAACACTTGTCTCTGCCTTGGGATTACTAGGCAAGCTGCACTTTCTCATGTACAACATTATAATACTAACGTACCTTACAGGGCTGTTGTAAGGACTGGAAGGTTGCCTATTAATTTATTTGGTATGTTTCTATCCCACCTTTCCTCCAGGGAACTCAAGGTGGCATACATTTCCCCCTCACAATAACCCTGTGAGTTAGGCTAGGCTGAGAGACTGTGACTGGCCCAAGGTTATCCAGTGAGCTTGATGGCAGAGTTAGGATTTGAACCCTGCTCTCCCAGGTTCTAGTCCAACACTCAGACCACAGCACTACACAGGCTACTGGACCAGGCTCAAGCTGTTAATATTAGCTTACAAGGCCCTATAGCATTCAGGGCCAGGTTACCTGAGAGAACACTTTCTCCCATAGAGACTTGTAGGGTCACTGCAATCAAGATGTGCCACATCTTGCAGGTGTCCAGATGGCAACAACCAGGAAGAGAGCCTATTTAGTGGTGGCACCCATACTATGAAATCACCTCCAGCTCTCCCAGAATGCATCAACTATTACAATTTTGATGTATGCTGATGACCTTTTTGTTTTCCTGGGCTTTTTGCTTACCTTTATGGTTTTTATGTTTATCTGGCTACTGATTGTTTTCTAATTTTAATCATAATTGCACATTTGTTTGTATTTCTTATGACTGTACACTGCCTGAAAAACCTTGACTGAATAATTGATTCAGTGTTGCAAATTTGTTTTATTCCCGTTTCTTTTAGAGAGCAGGTTCGATTCAACGGATTTGGAATCTTTATATTTATTGTTTATCCAGGGGCGTTTGTTGATCTGTTCACCACCCACTTGCAACTCATTTCCCCAATCCAGCAGCTGAGAATATTTTGTGCAGGTAAAATAACTTTCCCTTTTGTTAACGTATAACATAAATTGTGCTGTGTGTTCCTTAGAACATTTCGGTGTTGCAGATGGAATCTGGAAGTGCCTGGTAGAGCACGGGAGGATGAGTTGTTTCGTTATCCCATAAGCCTATAGCCTTGGAGCTGTTCAAAGCCTTTTGGAGCTGAGGTGTGCAAAGATAATACTTACCTGATCATGAAGGAGGTTTTCCCAGGGTGAGGCTCATCCATTGCACACGCTGCTCCCTGTGATTTCCCCAAATGCGGGCAACTCAACTGCATTAAAAAAAGAAAAAGAAAAAAAGATGTGAAAAATATCTTGAGCAGAGATGTAGAGGTTTGTGTTGCCAAGCAATGAGTCTGGCCTAATCTAACAGCAGATGTGCATGTACATAAGCATTCCCTAACCAGGTGCCCTGCAAATTCTCTAGCATGATGGAAGCTGTAGCCCTAAATATCTGATGTAGATAGTATTTTCTGTGAGTATGCAAGCTGCAACAAATTGGCAATGTGTCTATATATAGCTTCCCTGCCCTCACTTCCACAGTGAATCAGGGGATCCTACGTAGCAGTAAGTTGCTGTGCTGATCAGGTTCCTTCCATCTTCTCCCAGGTGGGCCGAAAATAAATCTAGTTTTTTCTTTCTTCTCTCCCACTGATTATCTGTTTGGTGGGCAGAGGCCAGAACTAAATCTAGATCTCAGGGCTCATAAATCTCTAGACTGGGCTGTGTACTCACACTCCTTCAAGCTTAATACATCGGGGTCTGTAATTGAAGGTACTGGAGTTGTCAACAGCACATGCATCTTAGAACTACAAGAACAATCATGCCAGCAATGGGTTGTTGTTTAAGAAAAGCAGGCAGATGTATAGTGGAATACAATCTGTCTTGCTAATTGAAATAGACTGTTAAGAGCAAAAATTGTGTGTTGGGATGGCTTCAAATGGAAAATAAGATGGCTCAATCACCCATTTAATTTGAGCGTTCATGGATATTTTGCTTACGAGCAAGAGGATTAGCTTTCTGGCTAAATTTATGTGCCAATTTAGTTTTAAGCCAGATGTGATTTAAAACACTCTAAGGAGAAGAATATTATTATTAAAGCCAGCTCTAGTAATGGAAATGTAGACAAACCCTTAGCTACACGATTATAAACAGGCTGGTTTGTTTTACTTTCTTCATGGCAACTCAAAGCCTCAAGGAAATCCAAAGAAATGAAAACTGGGATTGAAGTGCAAGGATGATGTAAAAACACATTCATAGCAAGCATCTGTCATCAGGTTTAATTACTTTTGGCTTCTGCAATAACTTGTTGGTTGAAATGTGAAATAAGAATTACACCTCCGGTCAGGCAAAATGTTCTACGAAAAAGAAAGACATGTCAAAGTGGTATGTGGGTTTGGCTGCGTTGACAGTTCACAATTCACGTCCAGGGTGTGGGGTGATGATGTGGGGACTTGCCCCTTCATAAAGGCTTTTTTCTTTTCTTTTCTTTTGCAGAGCTATATTTGCAAAAAGAAATTACTGAGCAATCTCTCCACCCCACCCCGCATAGAGCCAGGATGGATAACCCCTGGCTTTTCAGATCATCTGCAGGAGCGTCATTAGTCATGTCCTGAGCTGTCAAGGCTCATTTGACAATAACATTAAACTGAAACTTTAGTGTTAATGTCCCAGTCCTGTGGAATACTCTGCCAACAGAGATTCGGCAGGTGCCTTCTGTGCCAACTTCCCCGATGAAACTTTTCTTTTCTGTCAGGAGATTAAGAATGTATCTTTCCATAGTAGCTAATTTCTGATTTTAACTTTTTAATTTGGTTTTTATTGCATACCTTTGTGCATAATTGTTGTAAACCTCTCTGGGTTTTTTTTTTAAAAATGAATGGTGGTAAATGTTTTGGGCCACAACTCCCGTCATCCCTTAAAATTGGCTGTGCTGGCTTGAGCTGATGGGAGTTGGAGCCCAGCAACACCTTCCGGCCACAAGTTAGTCACCTCTGATGTAGAGCCTTACTGCTTCTATATAACTTCTGCTACGGCAATTTTGGCACAGTTACTTGAAAGCAAGCCCAGTTGAAACCTTGGGGTTGCATACGCTTCAGGTTACAGACTCCACTAACCCAGAAATAGTGCTACAGGTTAAGAACTTTGCTTCAGGATGAGAACAGAAATCGTGCTCCGGCGGTGCAGCAGCAGCAGGAGGCCCCATTAGCTAAAGTGGTGCTTCAGGTTAAGAACAGTTTCAGGTTAAGTACAGACCTCCGGAACGAATTAAGTACTTAACTCGAGGTACCACTGTAGTGATAAAGCACTTAGCAATTACTTATATCTGTTTTCATTTTTTTGCAGTAATATGTATATATTAATTCTCACTTACATGGACAATCTTGTAAAGTAGGATAGTGTTGCCCTCTTCAATTACAGATGGGGACTCAGGCTAAAAATTTGTGACTTGGGTGAGGCGAGAGTTGAACCAATAGTCTTCTGGCTCACACTCTTGGCTGCTACACGAATCCAGCTCTTAAACAGACTCTTATGTCCAAATAATAGTGTGCAGGGTGGTCTAGCAACATGTGACCCTTCCGTATTTGTGCTCTTGTGTGGCTGGATCAGTTGAGTCTGAAGGAACTAGCTATGGCACCCAAAAGCTATGAAAGCATACTCTTTATTGCGAGTCCTTGCTATCCTTATGAACAGTGTTCTGCTGACATACTGTGAATCATGTGATCGCTTTTCAGAGGTTGACTTAGGTCTGTTCAGTATTCATTCAGACTTCAGTCTTGCCTTTGGGATCCCTTTCACAGACCCCACCTATCGTCATTGCAGCAATGGCCCCTTTGTGTTTGAGGCTGGATTGGTTCCCATTCATTATTTATCCTTGTGCGCTGCTGCTTTGTCCATTGTTTATTAAGAGTGATGCGGTGTTTGCCTTGGAAGTTCTGCCAGGTACAGCCTTAGTCAGGGCTGGCACATTACAGCGCAGTCTTAGCCACATCTACCCAGACTTTATCCCTATTGCATTCAATGGAGATTACCCCCATGTAAGTGGGGTTTGGATTGTGTTGCCTTTGTCTTTGAGATCTTAATTTTAAAACCTTCCGTCTTGACGTATAACTAGGATGGTTTATTCTTCTCCACTTAACAGTTTGTCACTGTCGTAAATTTAGAAGCCAGTTCTAATAAATTAAGATTCTGTTTCATCTGCTGTTTGTTGCATCGGTAGCCAGTGTGGGTTTTCTTTCTTAACACGTACGCTCCTTCTGTTTTTATAGGAGTCTGGCATAATTTTGTTCTTGGAGTTGCAAGTCTTGTGGTCCTCTTCTTCCTGCCAGCTATTCTTTTCCCATTTTATTACACTGGTGCTGGGGCACTCGTCACTGAACTCACAGAGGTAAGAGCCATGAATAACTCAGGATTTAGAAAGAGTCCTCCATAACACTGGGCAACAATTTTTTACTTTTTGAATGTTGTCTAGATTTCTACAACTGATTTAGGGTATTTTTGCCCTGCTGAATCAGAAAATGGCATCCGTTTCTCTCCATCAGGTCAGGTTTAGTGTAAACTGAATGGTGGGCATTGATAAAGGTACGTACACGTAAACTGCATGTTGCTTCACCATTTTTCAAACTTCAGTGCTTGAACTTCCGTTTCTTGGAACTCCTGTAATGCTCAGCGGCAGGGAGGTCTCTCTTCAGAGTCCAACAGTAGTCAGCCATCATGACTGCGTCCCAGTGACCCTGATACCTGGTCTCCATCTCTTTCATGTCCTGATGTCATCTCTTTCATTTCATGTCATCTCTTTCATGTCCCCTGCTCGTCACTCATTGAACCCAGGTTCTCAGGAAACCGGTCCATATGTGAAAATAGGTAGTGCATCTTGACACTCATGTTGCAGCCCAGGTTTCTGAAAGCAGTCAGCATGTTGTTGACAAGTTCTGTGTAGTTTCTGGCCTTATTGTTGCCAAGAAAGTTCTTCACTACCAGAACAAATGCCTTTCACGCTTCCAGTTCCACTTCGTTCATTGAATTTCCGAACTCTGGATCTCTGATGAGCTGACGGATCTGAGGACCATCAAAGATGCCAACTTTCAACTTCTCCATGGTCAATCCTGGAAAAGCCTGGCACAAGTAAGTGAAGCAGTCACCATCCTTGTCCAGAGCCTTGGTGAACTGCTTGATTAAGCCGAGCTTGATGTGCAGTGGTGGGAAGAGTATTATGTCTCTGTCCACCAGAGGGTCGTTGATGACGTTCCTTTCTTTGCAAGGCACCAGTTCCTCCCGCACAGGCCAGTCCTTCTTCGTGTAATGCTGAGCACGGTCCCTACTATCCCACATGCACAGAAAACATGGGTACTTGGTGAAGCCAGACTGTTGTCCCAACAAAAAGTTCACCATCTTCAGGTCAACACAAATAAATCACTTATGCTGATCATAACCAATTTTCTCCAGCACATACTTCACCGCTCCATAGTTCTCCTTCAGTGTAGTCGAGTGAGCCAGGGGTATAGAGGCAAACTGGTTGCCGTTGTGTAGCAGAACACATTTCAGTGATTGCTTGCTGCTGTCAATGAACAGTCTCCAATCTTTGGGTTCGTACTGTGGCACTCTAAGCTTGAGCAGAAGCTGCGCAATATCTGCACAGTACACCAAGTCCTTCTCTTCCGAGAAAAAACGGAGGTACTCTTGATGCCTGTTGCGGAAGAAGCTGATGCGAGCACTGTCAGAGAGGAGGTTTTTTTCCTTCAATCTGGATGCTAACAGTTCAGCAGAGTCCTTTGACAAGCTGAGGTCGCGAACTAGATCATTCAACTCCTTTTAGGAAAATGGATGTGGAGCATCATCTTCAAGAACCACTTCTTCATGTCCTTCAACACTGGAGGCATCTTCGTCACTAATGTCAGGAAGTTCTCCGAAGATAGGCACTGGAATTTCATCACAATGAGCTACAGGACGACATGCTGATTGAAGATCAGGATTAACTTAGTTTTGATCCCCCAACTTTATGCTTTGCTGCACCAATTTATGGAAGATTTTGAGGTTTTTTGACTTCATACTGATCCCTTTTCGACATAATCACCCAGAACTATCGGACCTGAATACTTCTTGTCATTAAAATAATCATTTCCAATCAAAACAATTATTCAACATGGCATTTTACCCCCACCAACTTCTTCTAAAATGCTCCACACAAGCGTACATGTGAACAAAAACGTAAAAAAACGACATGTGGCCATAACTCAAAAACTTGACCTGATTGAGCAAAACCAATGTGATTTTTGGATTCAGCGCATCCGATTCGTCCTAAATCAACTGAAAAAACGCAGACAACAAATTTGTTGTTGACCAGTGTAATCTGTTAAGTCAAGCCCTGCAGTTCTTTCACTCCTCCCCAAAAGTGTTTGTGCTAGGAAACTTGATTTTTTGGTGCTGCTGCTTCATGGAGCCCTGGGGCTGGGTGAAATTGCTCATCCCTGTTCCATAATATGGTACTAATTGCTAAATTTTCCATGTTAATTGACCCATTCAAAGTACTCCTTGTCCTAGAGCCAGAAAGGATATGCTGTTGCCACTGGAGCTTCCTTAGAAAATTTGTAGCACCACTAATGATAAGTCCTGATGCAAAGACTGTGGACTAGTAGTAGAAAGCGTAGTGAGACTGCCTCTGGCCAAATTGACCTTGCATACTGGGATGGGCAGGAGCCCATTGATGGCGCAGGGTGGTGCATTTATGTAATGAAACAATAAAGATTGGGAGATAATCATAGAATCGGGGTGTTGGAAAGGATCATAAGGGCCATCTAGTCCAATGCCCTGCAATGCGGGAATCTTTTGCCCAACGTGGGGCTCGAACCCATGACCTTGAGATTAAGAGTCTCATGCTCTACCAGCTGAGCTATAATAAATCAGAAGTAATCATTCTTGAAGCAAAGGGCCTGAAAAAGAAGCTCCCAGACAGACATAGATACATATACATTCCAGTGCAGTCACTGTCACAAGGAAATTTGTCCTTGGCCTAATTTTAAAAAGTTTATTGTTGATACAGCACTTTAGAAAGTTGCTGTGCTTCTTCTGGAAGGCAGGAAAGTGTTAAGGTGGGTTTCTTTGGGTCCTTTTGGAGACAGATGGCAACAAAATGAACCCTGGAATGGACATTTTCACATTAAGGCACTTGGCTAACTGAGATGCATCGATTGCACTGTCTCAACTTTTGCCAAAACTTTTAATTTCTCATCATATCTTGTATGATAGCAATTCATGAAATCCAAAGTGTGTATTGACTGTGGTCTGCGCACAGCCATAGTCCAGTTTTAGAACTATGTTTTTAGGAAATATTCTTTGTTCCCCTTCCCATTAGAGATGTTACTCCTTCTGTATTTTGGAAGAATGGCAAGAGACGGAGAGATCCAGGCACTATTTGGGACAAGGGTGCATACAGGTTTTACAGCTTAATGTTTTGTTGCACTTAGGATTCTCCTGCTAATGGGCCCAGAGGGCTTTTTGTTGGTGACCTTGTCACCAGTCTGCAAGACTGCTCAGTTCATAGTGTGGAGGACTGGAATTCCTGCCTGGGAAAGATCTCTCTGAAGCCACAAACAGGCTATTGCATAAAGACATCAGTGCTACAACAGCTAAGCTACCCATCTAGAGGTATAGTCGTTTCTATGTTGTTGGTTGTTGTTATTCTTAGTCATTTTAAGGATGGTAAAAACAAGGCCTTTGGCCATTTTCCCCCTGTTATATCTGATGCTTTAGTTCTGATGGCTATCTTGGAATTTGTATTAGGGTAATATTTTAATTTTGTGATCAGGGCTGGAATGGGGATTGTTGTATATTTTAATACTATTGTGATGTTGAATTTGTTAGCCACCAGGTTCTATTGAAAATTGGTTTTGGAAATATTTAAGTATCTAAACAAATGCCTGTGCATCTATCTTGCCTGCCTAGTACATTCTTTCTGTGGTTGCCTGCTTAAGATGGATCAAAGCCAGATAACAAATAGATGAGTAACCCAGTCATGTGGTTTTAGTTTCTGCAGCGCAAACCGTAGTCTGCACCCTGACAACTGGAAGAGCAGCCTAACCTTGGCAAATGGGGCAGATGCACCTCCCTTTGTCCTGCTCAACATTGGGACATTACTACTGTAGAATAAGGATTTGGCCTTGTAGAGCTGTTTCTAAATTCATAGGCTTCCTAAGTAGCTGATAGGATACTTCACAAAGGGCTATTTCTGGGCTCTTTACACGCCTCATCTGTGCCATCATATTCTCAAAACAGCAGTTGATGTTGAAGTCCATCTAAGTGGGTGAACACAATTTGTGGTGGCACAAATTTCGCTCTTTAAGCTGTCTTAGCAGGAGCATCTTATAACTTTGGGCTATGAGGCTAAGTATCCTTCTTACACTGCACAAAATAACATTTCACTACTCATTAGTTATCCAAGATCTTCATCTCTTCTTTTTCTTTTCTGATGTAGCATCGTGCCAGTTAGAAAATGACAAGAGGGTGTTCCCCATCTCCACCCATCTCTTGTCCTGTATCCACAAGTTGGCTCCCCGAGTTCCTAGGATTTAAATATTTTTATGTCTGTGGTGAAAAATGTATAAACTTTAATGACAGTTTTTCATTATGCTACTGTTATAAATAGCTTTGAGATTCTCCTCTGGCCAAAAAAGATCAGTATAAAAACATGAATCTAAATAAGTAGAGCCTTTGGGCTTTAAATATTTTGTAGCTGTGCGTGTAAAAATACTCAGCAGGCAAATCTGTTACCAACATCATACGTCTATTTAATTTGCATTGATAAATGTAATTTGATTTAGCTATGGCTATACCTACAACTTTCTTGCAAACATAGGTTAGTTTTCAGCCAACTTGTCTGTCCAAGTGTGTTTGCTAATAACCCTTAGTAACTGTAATTTTGTAAGGGTTCTGGTTATAACCATTTACAGATCCTTTGCCCTTGCTCAGAATAACAGATCCAAAGGCTCTTGTATGCATCAGTACTAATTCAGCTGAATACTTTAGACTACAGAGAGAGCTTCAAAGGCAAGGGCTCAAGTGGGTTTATTCAGCATGGTCCCCCAAACTTGGTTTGAGTACCCTTGACAGTATCTAGATCATGCATAGGAAAACTCCGGCCCTCCAGATGTTTGGGACTACAATTTCCATCATCCCTAGCTAACAGGACCAATGGTCGGGGATGATGGGAATTGTAGTTCCAAAATCTGGCGGGCCGGAGTTTACCTATGCCGGATCTAGATGTTCCAATTGAACTGTGTTCTTTTCTGTTCAAAAAAACCTTCACAAAAGTATATGGGAGAAATAACTCCACCATGAATTGATGACAACATTTCTCACTAAAGCATGAAGCCGTCACAGGGAACCATGCCTTCAATGAAGGATAGTGGTGGCTGTTGAGTCTTTTGTTTCTTTCGCTCGGGAGTACAAATCTAGGAAGCTGTGATTTCTGAAAATCTAATAATGAGTTGTGTTTCTCTTTAGGTTTTAAAAGACTTGACGGCACTGTTGAATGTTGTAGCAACAACAGCCTCACAGACGTCTGCTTTTCTTACAGTAATAACTTAAACGGTCAGTCGGTAAGTTAGCTGTGCAAACTGGCAGATCCAAACACCAATATATATGGTTGACAGGCACCACAAGGTTTGTTTTGAAATGTTGGAGTTGGGCTCTTAAACTGAACTTGGCATATTAATCCAGTTGTAAACATATTATCCTCATAACACAATCTGTGTACTTGAGAAACAAAAATAAGGAAGTTGAGCAGTCATACTTCTTCTGTTTACTTAACCATTTGAATCCTTTCCTACATGCAAGCAAATTGCAGTGACCTCCTGACACACATGTTTAAGGCCTGAGCTAAGAGAGCTAAACTGGCAGCCATTTAACTAAATTTAAGGGTGGGTACTGGTTTTGAGGGGACACGGGTGGCACTGTGGTCTAAACCACAGAGCCTAGGGCTTGCCGATCAGAAGGTCAGCGGTTCGAATCCCTGCGACAGGGTGAGCTCCCGTCGCTCGGTCCCTGCTCCTGCCCACCTAGCAGTTCAAAAGCACGTCAAAGTGCAAGTAGATAAATAGGTACCGCTCCGGCGGGAAGGTAAACGGCGTTTCCATGTGCTGCTCTGGTTCGCCAGAAGCGGCTTAGTCACGTTGGCCACATGACCCGGAATCTGTACGCCGGCTCCCTCGGCCAGTAAAGCAAGATGAGCGCCGCAACCCCAGAGTCGTCCGCGACTGGACCTAACGGTCAGGGGTCCCTTTACCTTTACCTTACTGGTTTTTAAGGTCCTAAGCAGCTTGTGGCCAGGTTTCTAGAGGGAAAGCCTTCTTCCATATTGTCCAGTGCAGCAGCTGTAGCCTGCAAAAGAAGTCCTATTAACCACCTCACAGCCTGCCATGCCCATACTTAGTGCTGTAGAGTGATTACTTTCTCCACGGTGATAATTACTTTCCAGAACAATTTCTTGTGGAGATCTGGCAGGCTCTAACTGTTGTATGTTTCTGCCAACAGTGGAAAATACCTGTTTTACCTGGTTTTACTTGGCCTAGTTACTCTGATCAATATTTTTAACTTTGTTTCATTGTAATATTTTGTTGCTGGGAGGTGTGTGTGTGTGTTTCTAAATGCCTCAGCATTTCTTTTTAAAATGAAAGATAGTTCATAAATTATTTTAATAAGCAATGTCAAGAAGATCATGTATGCCTATGGGGCTGTAGCTTGGAGCAAGGGGTGATAAAAGGGATACGCATGTCAAAACTAGAATAACTGGATCACAGCCATTCCCTGAAGTCCAGCTTTGTGTTTGAAGAAGACACATGCGGTGAAAAGTGCTTGTGAATGTGCACATGAAGTGACTCCCTTATGGGGAAAAGTTGCAACATTTGGGACTTTTCACATTAGAGAAAAGGAAAGAGGCGACATGATAGAAGTCTATAAAATTACACATGGCAGGGAGAAAGTGGATAGAAAAAAAAGCTTTTCTCTCTCTCATAACGTTAGAACTGATGGACATCCAATTAAGCTGAATGTTGGAAGATTCAGAACATATCAAAGCAATTCTTCACACAGCACATAGTTAAAACTATGGAACTTAACTCCCACTGAATGCAGTGATTGCCACAAACTTGGGTGGGTTTGGAAAAGGATTGCACAGATTCATGCAGGAGAAGGCTATCAATGACTACTAACTAGTTATGATGGCTGTGCTCTCTGCCTCCATGGTCACAGGCAGCAATGCTTCTGAACAGCAGTTGCTGGGAGTCACAGGAGAGGGGAGAGGGCTCTTGTACTCAAATCCCGCTTGCTGGTTTTCCACAGGCATCTGGTCGGCCACTGTGAGAACAGGATGCTGGACTAGATGGGCCATTGGCCTGATCCAGCAAGCACTGTTATAGTCTCTACCTGCATGTTTATGTAACATCCCAGGTCCAGTATGCCTGTCTGCCAGCACGGAAAGCGATTGAGGCCAGCCAACTTTGCCGAACCAATACGGATTGCCGGAGGGAGTTTGTTCCAAGTTTGTGTGTGACGCCTTCTCTGGAAAACCAAACTAGGCTGATCCGAGTGAAACATCCACCTCAGATGGATATGCTGTTTGTTGGGCACCCGCTGCATCTCCAGTATACAGGTTGGTATGATTTTGCGGGGAGATTATAAACAAAGCTGAGCATGTGAGTAACTAAACGTCATAGGAAATTTGTCGGCAAGTTGCTGGTGTAGCTTCCAGTGAATTCAGCCATCCCCCACCTTTACCAGTGCTTTATCTGTGTGATATGTCGATGGCGCTTGAGGCTGTTTTCTGAGTCAGACTCAAAACTGCACTCCACTCTTCCTTCCTGCCCTTGAGTAGTTGCAGTAAATGAAGTTATTGGAAGGACCTCAAGGGTCATCTAGCCCAAGCCCCTGCTTCATGTGTTTAAAATACTTAGATGTGGCAACATGGAAAAGATTTAAAGTTCTCTAAACTTTAAAGAAAATGGGCTTTATTTTGTAAGCATGCCCTTCATACCTGTTGATTCAAACAATCAATTTTATACTTGGGGATGCATAAACAGATAATTGGGCCTAGGTAGGTAGTATGGTCACCCACATCACCCTTCCATTTGATTTCCACAGGCTAACTTGCTGTCATTTATTTAAACTAATATCTTTACCCACAACAGGGCCTTCTTGGTGGTGGTTCTTTACTTGTGGAATGCCCTCCCTGGTGAGGGGCGTCTGTCTCCCTCGTTATTAATTTCAGGGGGCATTTTAAAACAATTCACCCAGGCTGAAAGATACTATTCCTAGCAAAGCTGAAATCATTAGCTGTAAAAATACATTATTGTTTTTAGTTGTTCTTAATGCTTTAAAAAATGTTTTTTATATACTTTGTATTTACTTGTGTTGCTTTGCTGCCTTGTTGTTTGCCACCTTGGGCTCCCTTGGGAGGAAGCAGGGATCTAGAAGAAGAAGAAGGAAAAGAAGAAGAAGAGAGCCCTGATTCTGTCAGCAAATGGTGTTTTTAATCAGATTTCTCTGAATGCTTAAAGTTTGTACCTTTGGGCTTAAAACCAAATCTCAAAGAGCAGGGATAATCCTCTCAACAATGTAGATTATTCCTCTTCCTACTGTTACCTTCCTTACCATTTCTTCCTAGCTTGAAGTTAAGCTCTGACACCAAACAATTGAGTTGGAATGGAATCCATTTCCTGTTTGTTGCTGCTTTTTCTGCTGTCATAATTGCGTCTGTGGTACTTCAAATAAGAATATTTGCTTTATAGTCTTTGATAATAAGAAGTACAATTGCTCAACTGTAAAGTAGCCACAAGCACATCATATGCTTAGGCCTAATGTTCTCATAAAATAGAGCTCATTAATGTATGACTACATTGGCAATAGTATGGGAGAACAAAAGCTATATTTGTCATGAATGCTCAGAAATGAGAGATGTTTGTATTCTGCCAAAATGTTCTTCACTTTTGTATGCTTGTAAAACTTTCTTTTTTGTTATTCTTTAAAGTGAGTCTCAGCAGTTTTGTACCTCGACACAGCTTCTTCAGTATTGATCTGCCTGTGGTAATGGAAACATTTTGCAAGTATCCTTTGTTATTTGTGTCAGCTTTTCTAGAGAAGACACTGCAAATATCTCTGCAAATACATAAAAGGACTTTTGAGGACCAAAACAATTTGATTTTTCAAAAAAGATATTGCTCTTATCTAGGTTGTGTAGATTTAGTTTAGAATTAAAGCTTATTACATTTATACATTGGTTCCTACTAAGGGTTTCCACTAAGGTATGTGAAATATAGTGTTAGATTTTCAGATTCTAATCCTAGCACTTCTGTCCTGTTTTCTAATGTTCCTTTCACACTGCAGTACCTGTTACATTATTGAACTAAGGATTTGTTACCAGTGTTGTGCTATATTCTGTTTATACCGGTGATTGTGGTGAGGCACAACAACAAACATCAATGGAGAACATCACTACTCTCCAACCCTATCCTCACATGCATTCCTCTCGTCCCCACGATACCCCCATCCAAAGAGTGATAAAGAACTGTTTGCCAGTATACCACCTCAATTTTTGTCCCCTTCTATGATTTTCTGGGTTAATGGGGCTGCAAATGGATTATTTATGGAACCAATTAACGCAGAAATGAGTGTTGAACATCTGCTAGTTCCCACTAGATTTCCAGAATTGGCTTTTATGTTGTGTGAAAGCTCAAATACAGCATGGAAATTAGAAGTTAGGGGAACATCAGGGCAATGGAATAAACTGCTGTGCGAATGCAACCTAAGAAAATTCTGAGGTGATATATTCAACGGTTTAAGGGCTGAGAGCCATTGTCAAGTTAGAGATGCTTTAGCTCAACCATTGGTACAGCCTTATTGAGGAGTAAGGAGAGTCCTGCAACTCTATGGACTGCCTTGTCTTTTTATCATGCTGTAGCAATGCTCAGTCAAGTAGGGGAACCTAAGGCCCTCCAGATGTTGTTGGACTCCAACTCCCATCATTCCTGACCATTGTCCATGCTGGAGCTCATGGGAGTTGGAGTCTGATAGCACCTGCAGGGCCACAGCTCCCCATCACTGCTCTAGCTGCTTTAACAGTGTTGAAGCTGAAGGCTTTCTAAGATTTGACTAAATAATTTGTATATTCATAACTCCCTTAGAAAGGCTGTATCTGTGATGGATAGGCCTGTAGGATGCAAGACACTGCCAAGTCCAGCAGTCTTTCATGCCTATGCTAAATAATGCTTGTGGCTGACAGGTGTAACAAATTATACCCATTAAAGTGTTTCACTGCACTTTGCAAATGAGTACCATACTGTGAGCAATATATAAATTTCTCTACATGAATAGGAATGGTATATAGGTTTGGCTGTAAATTAAGTGATGGCCACTTATTCCTTTGATGATCATAACTGTGGCATGGAATAGAAATGGTGTGGCCAAACTTCAGCTTTTGGTTTATTTGGATCGGTCTCCCAAGTTAGAAGCACACCTTCATCTATCCTCTAGAACAGGGTTTCCCAAATTTGGGTCTCCATCTGTTTTTGGATTACAGTGCACATTGTCCCTGCCCACTGGCCCTCCTAGCTAGGGATGATGGGAGCTGTAGTCCACAAACAGCTGGAGACCCAAGTTTGGGGAACCCTGCTCTAGGAGGTATGAAATGTGGAATTAGAAATATGTACACAGAAGTGAGAGTAGAAATGTTGATGTGATAATAGAGCACGTGTGTGCATAAAGCAAGGATAAAGGTAAAGGTAAAGGGACCCCTGACCATTAGGTCCAGTCGTGACCAACTCTGGGGTTGCGGCGCTCATCTCGCTTTATTGGCTGAGGGAGCCGGTGTACAGCTTCCGGGTCATGTGGCCAGCATGACTAAACTGCTTCTGGTGAAACCAGAGCAGCACATGGAAACGCTGTTTACCTTCCCGCCAGAGTGGTACCTATTTATTTATTTACTTGCACTTTGACGTGCTTTCTAACTGCTAGGTTGGCAGGAGCTGGGACCGAGCAACGGGAGCTCACCCCGTTGCGGGGATTCGAACCGCTGACCTTCTGATCGGCAAGTCCTAGGCTCTGTGGTTTAACCCACAGCGCCACCCGTGTCCCATAAAGCAAGGATGGGGCATGGTTATTCTTTTCATGAAACATCATACTTAGAGGATGGCAGTGAAACCACCTCATTCCTGTAGCCAAATCTTTTAACTTGCAGTGTTTTCTTGCTGCAATGAGTGTGTGTTTTCCGCTGAGCTCCAATACAGTAAGTAAGCTGGTCTGGGTGGCAGGCGGGGAATCAAATCTTTTAAAATGGAATGCAGCAATATGAGGGCAGGTTTTCTTCCTCTTTGCTATGTGCTCTTTTCTATGCAAAGAATCCAACACTCCCAGTTTACATGTAAACAGTACAGATACATATAAATGGCACAGATACATGACTCCATTGCTTCTTCCTGCCACAGATACTCTGTGCCTACTGCATATGCTCCATCCTCACTGAGCTGTTTTGGCTTTGCTTCTCACTTAGAAAAAAATTCTAACATCTGCAGTCCTTGAGAAACGCCCCCCCCCAACCCTGTTATAATGCCCTCTCATTGGTACAGGGTGCCATTTTGGTTACCTAAGGATTGGCACTTGGGAAATGCAGTTGATAGTATATACCAGGTGTGGGGAACCTTTGATCCTCCAGCTGCTGCTGAACTACAGTTCCCATCATTCCTGGCCATTGGCCTCGCTTGCAAGTTGCAATTCAGCAACATCAGGAGGGCCAAAGTTTCCACAAAACTGGTATATATAATCGCTAAGCTTCTAACTTAAGAACAAGGGGAACGAGGTTGGAGGGTGGGGAAGTTAGACTATAGAGCAAGAGTTTTGAAGGTCATTTGAAAAAAAGAAAACCAGTTCATTGATGCTAAGGTGGCATGCTATATCAAAGAAATATTAAAATACAATGTTTGGTGGCACCTCCTGGGTTTTTATGTGTTCCATTACCAGTCTTTCTCTAATGAGGACAATATAATTAATGTTAAAACAGTTGTGTGGTGAAATACTGTGTTTCCAAGGTTTAGACTGTATCTTACATTTAAAATATAAAAATGCAATCTTGTTTATTCCCCTTAACCAATTTTAACCAGGTATCTGATTTCCCTCTCTGGAGCGCTGGCTGTAATCAACGCAGTCCCTTGCTTTGCTTTGGATGGCCAGTGGATATTAAACTCTTTCCTGGAAGCTACTCTTAGCACGCTGGTTGTTGAAAAACAAAACAGGGAGCTAATTGGCTTTTTAATTTTGCTCTCTGGCAGCACACTTTTAGCTGCCAATGTGGCGTTAGGACTTTGGGTGGTGACAGCCCGATAGCACATTTTTTGTTCATTTTGACATCTGATAATTTATATTAGGCACATGGGAACTAGTGAAATTGTTTTGTGTGTGTGTGCATCAATGTGTGTGTGTTTGGACATGAGGAAGACAAGCAGCTTCAATCAAATTATGGCACAAGAAAGATTACTTTCCTGTGAGCTGTAAGTAATTCAGGATTGGACGGTTGTGATCTTAAAGATTAAATTATTTCTACTTCAATCATTTGTGAAAACTTTATTGGAAAGGCAGAAGAGTTAGACTTGGCTTATTTAGATGTCCTAGCAAGCTCCTGTATGCTGGAAAACTTGCTCTTCCAAAATAAGGGGACAGGAATAATGTTGAGTTCATTTTCCTAACCATCACTACAAGCTGTTATTAGGAGCTAGAAATGTTTGTGATAAATGCCGAACCCTTATTTTATGCTTAAAATACATGGTCCTGCACTCTATACATGCAGGATTTTTGTGGGTGTAGATAGGCATTTTCCTTTGTTTGCATAGGAATATTTCTTCCCCTAGATGAGACGGGAAGTTCAGCACTGCATTCTCATTCTCTTATTTTCTGTTTAAACTGCATCAATATGTTGGTTATTCAAAATATCTTTTTAAAAGTTCCCCACCCCCTTATTATTTTATATTTGCATTTTTAAAATGTTTACTTTAGGCAGATGATTTTACCATGATCCTCAATTTTATCATAGCCTATGTTGATCTGAGAAAAATAATGGTATGTTTATGTGTTTTTAATAATTGGTTGGAAGTCTTTTTGAATGTGTCACGGCATAGAAGCAGGATATCAATTTAAATATAAAAATTATGATGTGTCATTGCTAATTTATACTTCATTGTAAAAATCTGTATCAGATGGAAAAGTACTGTTTGATATTCAGAGAGAATGTACATAATTTAGGCTCACTTACTTAATAAGGAGTAAGTCCATTAAGCTGAATGAGACTTCATTTTGAGTAGATGTGCTTAAGATCAAACTGCACAATGAATACTTTGCTGGTTTCTTTAAGTGACCAATTCTACTTTTAAGACTTCAGATGCATATAGAGTTACCATGTTTATTCCTATGTAATGATCTGATTGTGATGAATGTAACCATATAATTAAATGCTTATCTTTCTCTGGGTTTACAAAAATAAACTTTTTTGTTTAGTTAGAAACTCCATTACACAACAGCTGTACATTGGCTTTACAGAAATGTTGTAAATCTATAGAACGCAATATTGATAGTTCTATGGCTGGAAAAGTGGCCCTACAAGGTCAAACATTGAATTTCCCAGACCACAGTCCAACACAGATTAGAATGGTTTCAGTAGGCTTATGTGTATCATATTTTTGAGTTGGATTGCAGCCCAGTGAATTTATGAGCTTGGGGGCTGACACAAACTATTCACCTTCTAACTTCTTCTCCCAGAAAAACAAAATTGGAGTGAATTCTAAGGTGGATATTGGTGATCAACTGAGGTTTATGGTTAATCTTTACACCATAGTGAAATCTGGCTGAAGTTTAATGTATTTTCTCTATACACTTTATAAATTGTGCCAAGCATTTTCAGCTACTCCTGCATAAATACTGAGGTAATATTCAATACGCATGCCAATACTGGTGTAAATTACAGTTATTCTGTTTTAGTGGTGGGGTTCCTGCTCATATGATTTTGTAAAATGGTGAAGGTCAAACAGTTTAAATGACAGGGTTTTTATTTTTAAAAAATAAATGGAAACTTCATTCTTCTGAAGAAGTAAAGAGAGAGAGAGAGTTCTCTGCTATGTTATGCCATTCTTGATGGAACTACAGCTTTCCTGAAAAACAAAGTAATTAACCTTCTCTCTTTAATTCATAGAGGGTTTTGCAGACAAAAGACACTTTGAAATGGTGTATCTGCCTTCTCTAATAATCTTAGATATTTGACCTTGCAACTCACTTAAAAGAAACTATGTCTGCTGCAGATAGAATGTAATTGTTCTCCTGGCCCCAAGCAGTAACTAGCTATCCAAAGGAGTTTCAATAATTAACTAGTTTCACTAAGCAGTTGACATACTTTGAATAATGCAAGATTTAAAACTGCTTTTCAAGCTTCGATCCTGTCTGCTCACATCTGTGTCACTATGGTGGATGAGGGAAGCTCAGGAAAGAAACTTAACTGCAATAGAATCACTGTCAACCAAATGTGCAAACCGAATTTAAATTATGAAGAAATGCTAAGAATATTATGTGAAACCTGTCATCTCCACTGTGTCCTTGGGCAGATTTAAGCAGAACACCATATTTACTTGGAAGCAAGTCCGAGTGGATTCATTGCGGCTTCCTCCCAGATGAGAATGCATGGAGCTTTAAATAATTCATTTCCTGCTGGGAGGCAAGTCTTGACAGTGATCTGATGGCAATCTGCTCTTAATTCCTGCTGTCCGGTACCAGATTCTTATGCTATTTAACATGTCCAGTGGTCTCTTTATCATTGTGAATGCCAAAGGGAGAATATTTTGTTGGCCGGTTTTGAGGAGAGCTGGGCTTGATCGTAGGGTTTCCTTGCTCCAATAGTCAAGGTTTAAATTACACGAATACTAAAAGCTGACGCACTAGCTGCCCAGATTGATCAAGGTGATTGATTAGCGATAACAGTTGATAAGTTATCTGTTTCCCCAATGTTATCTTGGTTTCGTCCCCCTGGGCAAGGACCAGTTTCCAGAAAGTCCCTGGGCTCCTGTGAAAGTGATTGACCAGCCAAGTGGCAATTCCCTTCTTTGGGTTATGAATTTTATAAATCTTGCTAGAGGCAGGAATTGGAATATGCAGCTTTTTATACTGCTCTTGAAAGGTGGTGATGCTGGAGGTATGTATGGGGTGTAGAAATATATCCAATCCTGTGAAAGGTTTATAGAAGCTGAAAGGAATGGAATGATTAAACAGCATTTATTTGGTTCACACTGCCCTTGGAGACTGCCATTAGCCCTGCAGGGTCACGTGGCTGTTGACCAAAGCTTTGCTTAGGTCTGTAGTTTAGAAATCTGGAAATTACTTGTCCTTTTGCAAAGAAACCTAGCATTGTGCTTTATTTGTATATGGCTGAAATCTGGAGTTCTTGTTTAGTTGTGTCCGACTCTTTGTGACCCCATGGACCAGAGCACACCAGGCACTCCTGTCTTCCACTGCCTCCTGCAGTTTGGTCAAACTCATGCTGGTAGCTTCGAGAACACTGTCCAACTATCTTGTCCTCTGTCGTCCCCTTCTCCTTGTGATCTTTCCCAACATCAGGGTCTTTTCCAGGGAGTCTTCTCATGAGGTGGCCAAAGTATTGGAGCATCAGCTTTAGGATCTGTCCTTCCAGTGAGCACTCAGGGATGATTTTCTTAAGAATGGATAGGTTTGATCTTCTTGCAGTCCATGGGACTCTCAAAAAATCTGGGGTGGTTTAGTCTTAATAGTGCAGATTTCTTAAACAAATAGTAAAGAGATTAAGGGTTGAATGAAATTTCGTGAACTCCTCCCATGTAGTCTTTTCCCAAGTTGTTGTTGTTGATGATGATGATTACTTCCCACCTTTTTTCCAAAGTAATCAAGGTGACATGATTCTTCTCTCCATTTTACCCCCACAATAGCCCCGTGTGGTAGATTAGGCTGAGAGACAAGTGGCTGGCCTGAGGATAAGGTAAAATAAGATAAAAATAAACTATTTTGAAGATGAACAACCAAAACATCGCAATATTGTGAGCAAACTTTTGAGTGATACCAGAGCTTTCCATCAGGCTCTCAATGGTAAGTAAAGGGAAGGGGGGGAGAGAGAAGGGGGGGAAGCTAGCTTGGTATTGAAGCCATATTGTCTGCCGTGGTAAAAGGTTTGTTTCTGTTGTATAGCCTTAGAAGGTATATGAATATCGGGGCATGGCCATGGGGGTTGTCCTTAAGAGTTCTGCACTTCAGAATTTCCTACTGGAATAGATACACCCTGGAATATTTGTTATTTAATATTTAAGTAATTAAGTAATTAAATTAATTAAGTAATTAAATATTTAAGTTAATTTAATATTTAAATATTTAAGTAACTTAAATAACTCTTTAGCTTGGCTATCTGGGCTTATGGCAAATGATGGCATATTGTTACTTAGCTGCACTGCAAAACTACAGCTTGATTCCCGCTTGAAATCTTCATTTGAATCCCTTGTAACTTGTTTCCATATTCATTAAACCCTGAACCATAACCGTCTGTTACAGTTCGTCTTTCCAGAGACACAGATGTATCATTGAATAATGCTTCCCTTCTAGCAACCTTTTTCACTTGGTCTTGTGGCTCACCACATCTGGTGTGATTCACTGAAGCTTTGTTGGTATGGAATTGGCATTTGTTGCAGTATATAGAGTTTTGTAGCATTGCAAAAACATTGTTTATGCTGATGACTTTTGCATCGAATGGCTTGATCGTTGTTTCTAATACTTTATTTGCAGTACTGCTTCTTAAGGATTGATCTTCCAGTCTGATGAAGCTATAGATTTAGAAGAAAAGTTTGAGATTGTATTAATTATCAGCTATAGTCAATCCAATATATAGAAAGGTAATGTATTTTACTATTTGGGTAGGTTTGCTTGATTGGGATATCTGGACTGTAGAGATGCTCCTGCTCCTTTTTCTTTTTTTTTTGCTTTATCTAGGGCCTCCGCTTACAATGTGCCACATAAAAGCTGCAACATACGGTAGACAGAGAGTGACAGTCTCCTCTTTATTTTTGAATACAGACATTTCCACTAATACACTTCACCACCAAGTGCCTACATTGTATGACCTAAGCGACACATTCCAAAATTCCCTGCAGGGTCACAGATGGTGAATTCTACGCAGCTTCACTGGCTCCTTAAAAGTAAAATCAAAAAGCAGTACCCTCAAGCAGCCGCTTACTGAACTGCATGTTGAACAAACAAAAAGCAAAATAAAATGATAAATAATACAACAGATGGAAATCATTCCCTTTCCCATTTAACTCCTGATCGGCTTTTATCTTGATTTTCTCCCCCCCACCCCCGCTGTCACAGTACGCTAAACAGTCACAATTTGCAAATAGTAGTGTAACCACATTTTGAGGAAACTGTTTGAAGACTTAAAAAATATGTGGGAAAGCTTTTTATTTATTTCAAACAGATCTCCACTTTAATGGCTTGTTTCCATACCTAAGAAGTGTGGTAGCTCTGCAAAGACCTCGTTTTCAAAAACTGCTGAGTAATTTGAAACATCATTGATTTACCTGAGCCACAATGCAATTATTGGGGTGGGGATATCACCTCAATAGTCTCTATAGAATTGCACCAATTTATAGCAAGAAGAACAAGCAAGTAGTAGAGAGGTTAAGAATAATAATAAAAGGTTTCTTTAGCTCTGTTCGAAGCAAGAAGAAGAGTAAGCTTGGAGAAGATGGAGAAATGCTACTGGATGACAGAGAGCTGCTCAGCACCTACTTTGCCTCTGTCTTCACCCAAAAGGAAAGCAGTGCCCAACCTGGTGATAACAGAATACACAATTCAAGGAGGGAGCTGCACCTCAAAGTAGGAAAAGAGGTGGTAAAGGAACACCTAGCAAATCTAACAAATTCAAATCTCCAGGGCCTGATGAGCTGCACCCAAGGGTACTAAAGGAGCCTGCAGGTATCACGTCAGAGCCTCTGCCACAATCTTTGGGAATTATTGGAGAACAGGTGAGGTCTCTGTGGACTGGAAGCAAGCAAATGTTGTCCCCAACTTCAAAACAGTCGGTGGGGGGGAGAAGACCAAGGTAACTACTGACTGGTCATCTTGACACTGATGCCAGGAAAGGACCTAGAACAGATACTGGAAATTACTGTATTTTTCGCTCCATAAGACACACTTTTTCCCTCCTAAAAAGTAAGGGGAAATGTGTGTGCGTCTTATGGAGCGAATGCAGGGGGGAGGCAGGCAGGAAAAGCCTCCAAGAGCTGCACACAAGCTCCGTGCGGCTCTTGCGGGCTTTTCCCCAGGAGGGAGAACGGACTAATGTGGCCAGTCAGTCCCTTCTCCCTCCTTGTAGAAAAGCCTGCAGGAGCCGTGCACTCCTTAAAGGGTGCGCGGCTCCTATGGGCTTTTGCAGGTGGTGGGGGAATTGCCACAGCTGCGTGCAGCCTCTCCCAGCCGGAGAGGCTGCGCACGGCTATGGCAGAAGCCAAGACAGCCATCGGGATGGATCCCGCTCGCTGTCTTGGCTTCTTTGCTCTTTGGTGCTGGGGGGGGGGGGTATTTTTTTTCTTGACTTCGCCCTCTAAAAACTAGGTGCGCCTTATGGTCCGGTGCGCCTTATGGAGTGAAAAATACAGTAAACAGTGTGAAAAGGATGTTGTGATTTCTTTTCTTGATATACGTAAGCTTAGTGGATGAGGGAAATGCTGTGGACATAGTGTATCTTGATTTCAGTAAGGCTTTTGACAAAGTCCCCCATGATATTCTTGTGGAGAACCTGGTAAAATGCGAGCTGGGTGAGGTAACTGTTCAGTTTGTAGCTGGTTGACTGACCAAACTCTAAGCATGCTTACTAATGGTTCCTCATCATTCTGGGGACAAGTGGGGTGCCACAGGGTTGCCTTGGGCCAGTTGTCCAACATTTTTATAAACAACTTGGATGAAGGTATGGAGAGGATGTTTGTCAAATTTGCAGATGACACCAAACTGGGAGGGGTAGCCAATACTACTGAAGACAGATCCGGGAGAACAGATTGGAGCACTGGGCCAATACTGACAAAATGAATTTCCATAGGGACAAATGTCAGTTTTTCCACTTAGGCAGGAAGAACCAGCTGCACAAATATAAGATGGGGGACACGTGGCTTGCCAGTAGTACAAGTGGAAAAACTGTCCCTGTGGCGATGGCCCCCTCAGTTCCACCCCCCCATCCCTGCTTATGCGGAACGGTTGAGGAAATTTAGCCTGGCAATAAGGAGACTGAGGGGATATAATAGTCACCTTCAAACCTTCAAATATCTAAAGGGCTGTCGCATGGAGGATGGAACAAGCTTGTTTGCTTCTTTCTCCTTGTTTTATAGGCATCTCTGGAACAGTGTACTTTCTTCTTGGCCTGCTCCCTATTATGGGTCATATAAGAGCAGATTATATACTGTGATCTCCCATATTTGCACTAGCTTTTTTATTGCCTTTCATACTCAAACTAAAGTTAGTAAAGCCATGTATGGTCTTGAAAGACCTAGTGTACCTGAGAAACCTACTCTACCTCTATGTTGTTGTCATAACCTCTTAGGTTTTCCATCAGTGTGTAAAGTAGAGAGTGCTGGTGTGTTCTTGGTTGCTACCCACCTGAGAAATATTCTCTCTCTCTGGAAGACTTTAAAGCCAAGGTGGTGATCCTGTGGCCCTCCAGATGTTGCTGAACTCCAATTGCCCCAGCCAGAACGACCAATGATGGGGGGGTGGGGGTGGGATGGGAATTGCATTCCAGCAACCTCTGGAGGGCCATTGGTTCCCAATCTGAACTTTAAGCATTTATAGAAAGAATTTATGCTGAAATAAGGCTCTCAAAGTTCTTTTTTAAGGCTGTAAAACAAAAAATGAAGAACGCCCCCCCCCCCCCGCAAACACCAATAAAACGGCTATCAATAGAAACAAGACTGTGCAGACAGAGGAAAGAATTTGTAAGCCAATTAAAGCAGCTGCACTGTAATAAGGTCCAAGTCCAGGCATCTTCAAGTGGTGTCAGGCTTCTTTCCAGCTGGCATTTGATAGCAAAGGCAGGGAAGGTTATGAGGGTTGGGCTCTTCAGGAAAAGCTTTATATATATATATATGCATCCCAAACATTTTAGATAGGGAATACTACAAATTACATTTCAAAAGACCCAAACCACCTAATTTAATTTTGATTCTTTTATCTCTCATCATAGCATAAATAAATGCTACATTTTTTATTGTTTTTATGGGCCCAAACCTACCTTAATGAAGAAGCTTCCCAGCCTGCTTAAGCCAATGGCACTTCATGTAACAACATGCAGTCAGAGCCGTAACAAATCAGCAGAAATGGTGGATGGAAGAGACATGTCTGCTGTGAGCAGGGCCTGAAGCCTTCTTCTGGGTCACAGCACAATTATATCTGCCTTTTAAAATAACAGCCCTGGAGCCATTTTTTAAAGAAAATATGCTAGTCTAATGTGCTTCCAAAGTACAGTAATATATCAGGCAGAAATAAATATTCAGTGCTCAACTGAACTAGAGTTTTAGACTTTCAATTCTGCTTAGAACTACTTAACAAGGTCTGCAACAAATTGATGCACTTTTATCATTCCAAAACTCTATTAATTAAAAGCCAAGACTCTTAGAGTCAGTTGGGTTCACATGAACATCGGGTAAAACCTTGTCAAACTTCTGGCATATTGTTAATGAACAAAGCAACTTTCAAGGTGACTCTACTTGAACAATGCAGTTTGCTGTCAGTTCGTTTTCAGGGTGAAAGGTTCATGCAGGCCCAGCCTTAGGCATTTCTGAACAGGTTTCTCGCTGACAGGATATCAAGTGTAGCACCTACAAGACGCACATGTGCAATGTACATGTGCATGCCTTGAACCCCAGAATGTTCATATGGCAGTTGTAGGATAAAAGTGCCAATTTCCAGGAAGTAGGTTTCTCATATCTGACCCCTAGGTTTCACACCTCTGGTCTAAGGAATTGTGGATCAGAAGGTCTGTAGCTCAGTGGTAAAGCATATTATACTATATGTGCAACAATATATGAATATGGGTGCTCACAATAATTTATCCAGGGGTGAAGGGTAATGAAAAACTGAAGGTTTGGAGTTTTGCTTCTCACAAAAAAATGAGAAAAGTGCCTACGTGTTTCCCCTTGTATCTCAGGTTCTACAAATGAACTTACTTTTTTTAAAAAAATGAAACCTGGAAATATGGGAATTATGATTCATTGTGGGGAGGGAGAGTCAGCTCCAAGTTTGGTGGTTGCCCAGGCAAAGGGTCATCTCGGGGAGGGGCGTGTCTCTGTCAGCGGGCCCTGGCTGGTCAAAATGGCACCAGGCAGCTGGATCTAGCTACCCTTTTAATTTCCTACAATGATCAAAAGTTAAAAGGTTCCTAGTTCTAGCCCTACCTCGGAGTGCTGGACCAGAAACAATGTTATGGGTGTGTGTGTGGCATGGAAAGCATCAGTTGTGGGCCCTGGCAGCTGCCCAAGGATGCCAAGTGCTGACGCCATCCCTGCAAGAATGAATATTGCATGAGCTGTAGGTGCCAATATGTATTACTCACTAATGGCAACGTCTAAAAGTATGTTATATAGGGAGTCTTAAACATGCACAAACAAAGCCTCATGGCACATCTTGCAGAAGAGATGTCTTGTTTTAGAAACTTGCTAGTTGTAGAAATATTTACTAGTGCTGTTTTAATATCCCTAAGCCTGCAAAACCACGTTGATGCAGGGCCTGCTCCAACACCATTAAATTTAATAGAGGTCTGCTTATTTATTTCCACTGCAACATAATTACTAAAGTGCTGATTATGGAACTGTTATGCCTTTGACTTCAGTGAAGCAAAGCCAGCTTCTCTGAATACATGTACGTTCCACACAGGATATGGTGTGTATAGTGATTGCATATGTAGCAAGATGTTATACTGTGTACATATGGTAGTATGCCCAGATGAACTATTTAGGGTCTCTGCACAAAGGGCAAAATATTATTATTAATAATAATACCAATATTTATATACTGCCCTTCAGCTTTGTAACTTGCAGGATAAAAGCACTTTGCAGTTCACAGGATAAAAGCACAAAATAAAGAGTTGAAACAATAACCCCTCCCCCAAACATTTAGAAGGCCATAGAAGGCCTGGCACCTAAAGGTGTATAATGGTGCCTGACAACCCTCCCTGAAGGGAGCATTCAACAAATGGGGAGCCAACACAGAAAAGGCCCATTCTCATTTTGCCACCCTCAGGACCTCTTGTGGAGGAGACACACCAAGAAGGGCTTCAGATTATGACTGTAGAATTCAGGTTGGTTTAGATGGGGAGATGCAGTCCTGAGCCGTTTAAGGCTTTATAGGTATAAAACCAGCACTTTGAGCTTAGTCTGGAAGCTAGTTGGTAGCCAGTACAGTTGGCCCAGGATTGGCGTAATACGCTCAAACTGTCTTTCCCTGGTGAGCAACCTGACCACTGAATTCTGCATCAGCTGAAGTTTCCAAACAATCTTCAAAGGCAGCTCTTCATATATCGTGTTGCGGTAATCTAACCAGAACATATTGTTAAGTGATGGTGTATATACAGGGTACATGTATTAAACCTTCTTTGTGAATTGGCCCAGTGACACACATATGTATTGCACATATGTATCATAGTTCTGATATAAATCAGTGTGCAAAGTAGGAGTAAAGTGGGATAGGATGCTGTCCCACTTTTTTTCAGGTAGACTTTTTGCAAAAAGCCACCAACAGTGCCAACCTATACATGTTTACCCACAATAGAGTCCAATTGTTTTCAGTTGAGTTCAGTCCCAAGTAAGTGTGTAGGACTGCAGCGTTACAATGAAATGCTGTGCATGACTCACAAATAAGCTCCATACATACCCTATATGGGTATAGGATTGCAGGTTGAGAAGGCAGTCCTATGCACTTGGCAGAAAATACTCAGTGGGATTTATTCCTAAAGAATGCACTGTAAAAAAATAAAATTCACAGCTGACACTCTTCTCATTCCCCGCCCCCTCCATCCCACTTTGAGCACTGGACTTAATCCAAAGCTACAATAAACAGGAGCTTGGTAGGTTGTTCAGTGCACAGTAACTGTTGCGTAAACATGTGCAGACTTCTCCCTTCACTTAAATGACAGGGGCAGCCCACAGGCAGACACTATAGTGAATACAGAGACCCATATGTGCACAGAGGCTTTCTGTGTGCATTCAGTAAGTTCTGGCTGCATGTTCTTGTGTGCCTCTAACTCAATGTTATGTGCAAATCAATAAACCAAAGCTATGAGACTCTCCTTTTTTTTGCTTTGCCATGTAGAGGTAATGCTGTAGGGATGTTTGATGCTTAACCTTTTCCCCCACCCGATTACTTTTCCCACAAACTGTCTGTGGAATTCAAGATACATGTTTGTAAGACTATTTTTTTAAAAAAAAAACTCTCTCTGTGGAACCGACAAAAGTGGCAGGTGGGGAAAGTCTTAAGTCCTCACCCTTTCCTGTTTTCTGCACCAAACTTTTTATTTCAATTCTTAGACAAGAATGCAGCTCCCAAGAGTACTGTCATAGCTTTCTAAAACAATGTTGGAAGTATTCCTCAGTGATTAGATTCGGGATTTTTTTCAGGAGGGAGGAGCAGCCTTCTAAAAGCTAAGAGGGACAAGAAAAGATTGATAATAGCGGAGGCCTGTTTTGAGGGAGTAGGCTTGGAAGGAAAATTAGCACTGTGTGGGCATGAATAAATGTGGCTTTCAGGGATGAGACACAAACATTCCACACCAAAGGGATAGAGGATTTTAGGAATGGCTGTTCAAAAGAAAATCATTGGAGATGCAGGAATAGACAATTTGTTTTGTTGTCTTAGTTTGGATGCTGAATCACCTCATTTCTGGGAAGTATTGTGTTACCATTAGCTCTTTGATTTGCTCATTATGCTAGTTTTGCGGTAGCAGTTTCATTTTTTAAACTAACCCAGTTGTGAGAGTGGTTCATCACAATCCTAACCAAGTCTATTCAGAAGCAAGTCCTATTAAATTCAGTAGGGTCTACTTCCAGATAAACAGGGTTAGGACAGGATTAGTTTTGGCATTCACTAGTCCGTGATGGGCCTGCCATACCTGGCCAGTATGTTGGGCAAGTCACATGCTGTCAGGCTTTGTTTTCAACTTTACAGAAGGAAAAGATGGCAGATTTTCCTTTCATTGTTACAGGCTTATGACTAGTGGGCCTGCCCGGAAGTTTATTTTCTGTTGAAACTAACTGCTGTGGTTGGGTGGCTTACTACCACGTAGAGCTTTTCTCCTACGGTTGCTGTGTCCCCTAAGAAAATTCTGCTCGATAAACTATGTTAAAACACCATCTTTCAAGCTACTTGAAGCTCATTTTTGGAACTGGTTGCTGAGTAATTTCCAAAAGCAGGAGACAAGAAGCGACCACTGAAACTTCTACAATTCAACGTGTCCTATCAAACAAACACCCACCCAAACACACAGTAACCTAGATCTCTATTTGAACATGTGAACTTCTATATTGTAATAACTGAACATCAGAAATGAAAACGCTAAGTAAAAAAGGCATGGGGGCAGGCAGAGATAAGGGAGCTGAGGGTGAGAGGGGCCATGGGGCTGGGAATAAGGGGCTGACCTGCTGTTATAGTACTAATGTGAAAATCCTAATTAACTATAGGAAAACGAACGCTCCAGCAGGACAAGCAACTTCCACAGCCCTCTCAAAAACGGGCTTGGCAAGGAGTCCTATGCGATTCAAAAGCTTGCACCCTTTTCCTCTTGGGAGCTTTTAAAATAAGTTACAACAACACAAGCTGGGGCAGTTTCCTAATCCTCCCCAAGCTTGTTTTTCTCCTAACCCCCCCCCCCCAACCTGACAAGCAGTTTTTGGGCGGGCTTGGCGACTGTAAACCGCGAGGCCGTTTCAGCGGCTACCGCCTTAGCAAAGCCCGCCTTGCTCACACAATAGGAACAACTCCTCAGCAAAGCGCCTGCGGTTCCGCGCTCCCCGAGGGAGGCGGCCGGGCGAGCGAGCAAGCAAGGCGGCGAGCAAGCAGCGAGGGCGGCCACCTCTCCGTCCTCCTGGCTCTGAGGAGTCGCAGCCAATTCTCTGCTTTTGCCTCCCTCTCCCCCTCCTCCCCCATCGCCGACTCATTCGCTCCCAGCCAGGCTGCCCCTCCCCTTCGGGCTCTCCCCGCTCGGCGGCAACCCCGGCCTCAACCCCGCGTGCGTAACACACACACACACGCACTCGGTGGCACTCGCAGCGCAGCAGCCACGGCCGCTCCACCAGGCATGGCACAGGGCTCTACCTCACTATGGCAGCCGCGCGACACAGCACCCTCGACTTCATGCTCAGCGCCACAGGTGAGGCGCCTCGCCCGGGGTTTCCCCTGCCCACCCTAACCCCGGCCGGCGAGACCGACCCCGCGCTTCCACCCTTTTATTTTTCGGGGGGGGGGGAGGGAGGAGGAAGAGGCTCCTGCAGCGAAGGAAGGCAGAGTGGCTGGCTGGGCGGGCGGGCGCCGTTGCGGTGCCTCTCCTCTCCTGCACAGCCATGGCTCGCTGCTGCAGGCCCGAGCTGCTCCTCTTTGCACCGTCAGAAGCAGCCGCGGCTGCTGGGCGCAGGCCACTGCCTTTGCTGACTAAGCCGCGCCGGGCGCCTTCCCCTCCCGCTGACCCCCGAAGCTGTGCCGCACATGCCCGCGTTTCGCCCGGGCTCAACCGGGAGCCCTTTTGCCGCCAACTTTTGCGCCTTCAGCCGCAGCCTTCGGCCTCCCCATGTTGGGATTTCCCCCTCCCGTATTATTTTCTAACCTTCGTCTTTGCAGCTCCTCCCCTTCATATATGCAGATTCCCTGAAGCTCAGCCCCGCTCTTCTGTTTCTCCAGCCATACAGATTTCTTCGCCCCCCTCCCCCGCCGCATGTGCCTTATTTCTCTCCCCCCCCCCCCTCCACCGCATGCAATTTCTCTCCATTCATTTCCCTGGGCACAGGCTCTGATCGACACTCTGCATCCGAAAATAGACCAGCAAGGGCCTCTTTCGATTCTCCGTCTCCGCACCGTTCCCCTCCCGGGGGGGGGGCACGCTCTCTTTGCATACATAAACATTATTAAATTGCTTGCCCGTGCTTGCAAAATTGACTTTGTAACTGGCTTTTAAAAAGTATGCGCCTGTAAATTTTCGAGGAAGGGATGATCGTGCACGCCTTATAGTCGCATGCGTGACCTTAATCTGTCCCTTAGGCGGTGACTTTTTTTTTTGCTTTTGCAGCTGTGCTGACAGTGACGAAGGTTATTCAGCTTATTTTCTCCAGTAATCCTGATGATTGTGAAAGGAAGTGATCTATTGATATGGAAAATCTGGGCCCAGGGAGAAAAAGTGGAGTTCAATGGATTGATATTGGGGAAGGGCCTCTGTGTTAATGATAACTTTTTTCAAAAAGGGAGGGGAAAACCTAGCAGGAAATGAAAGATCAGGAAGTGTCTTACATTGGGACTCCTCTGTTGTTAAGTTGCAAAGAAAAGAAATCAGGAGCGTTTTGTTTTGCATTCCTCCAACCCTTATTAAGGGTTAAAAGGAACTAGCTGTGGAGCTTATGACCATTATTCTCAAATCTTTATTTGGCAATTAAGAGTTTACTGCCCACATAGTTATTACAGTAAATTAGTTTACAACCTGTGTTTCAGATGTTTGGTACAGTTGAGCTATAATGATTTTGAAAACCCTCTAGCAGCTCCAAAAGTGGTATTTAGTCTTTTGAGCATGCCGGTTTTAATGGCATTTGGGAGGATGGTCAACCCTTCATTTGCTACCAACACGTTATGAAGAGTGCATGTATGGAGGAAAGTGTACAAAGCAACTTTTATGGTAATGGGCATGTTTTGTCTCAGTTGTTCAAGTGCAGTACCTTATTTATTTATATGTGAGTGAATGGCAGCTGTTAATGCAAATGATGCACTGTACATTTGTAGTGTAAAGGATTGCACTTGCATAAATAAGGAATCATGTCAATTCTGGCTCTTGAGTAGTGATGCTTCTCCTGCTATAGCCATTCATCGTTTACATGGAAGCAGAAGGTGTGCCTATGGGGCTTGCTTTGGAGGGTGGGACCTTAATCTGCAATTTACCATCACTTATCTAGGTATATAGATCTGAAAAAGAGTGCGTACACACAAAAGCTCATACCAATAACAAACCTAGTTGGTCTCTAAGGTGATACTGGAAGGAATTTTTTTATTTTACATGTAGAGGTATAAATAATCCCATAGATTATTTACACTACAGGAAAATGAAGCTGCTCCATTTTGTAATTGGGCAATCATGGGCTTGCTTCAGTTGCTGTGGAATCTCATTTTTGAACCAAAGGTGTGCATAGTTGTGATATGCATAGGCTGGGATTCAAATAACTGGGAAACTAGTTCTGTGTGAGCCCAAGGGAACTTTAGAACCCCATCCCTCTGAACTACAGCTTTCATTTCTGCTGGCAAACACCGTTTTTTTAAATTGGAAATTCCAGAGGTGGTTTGTTATATGGCATTGGGGTCTTCCATTTTAGGGGCTAAAGATCAAAAAATTTGCAGGATCAGCACAATGCCTCTTGAAGCTAAGCAGATCTTTGAATCCCAGTGGTAGAGTTTTGTACTGATGCAGCTCAGGCAGCACGCCTTATAATACAAATTTATATCTGGTGTGCCTGATATAACTAGCTTAGCTCTAGGTGCAAGTGAGTTACCTAAGCCTTCCAGTTACAGCACCATTTTTGCTAATTCCTATGTGACACTTAGGAGCACTGCTGTTATGCCTTACCTTGTCAGTGGCTGCTCTCTTAGGAGCACTGCTGTTATGCCTTACCTTGTCAGTGGCTGCTCTCAGATTGTTGAACTCCTTTCCACAAGAGGCAAGGCTAGCTCCCTCTATGCTTTCCTTCCGTTCGTAGGCAAATATGTTTTTTAGACAGGCCTTTGGCCACTAACAGTATGGTGTGGCAAGAACTTTTAATGATCTGTGCTGTATATTTTCTTTTGCTTTTGTGGTTGTAAGTTGTTTTGATTCAGTGCTGTGTTTAATATGGTAACTTGGTTACCATATTGTTTTCTTTAAAAAAAATTATAACATGTATTTAGCTGTTATTAGGGGGTGGGTGGGTTTGCATTTCAGCTGTATCTGTTTTAGTTCATGTTGTGAGCCAACTTGGGCCCTGCAGTGGGAGAAAGGTAGTATATTAAATAAATAAATACCTGACAATATTGCTTGTTGACTGCAGCAAAATTCAAGGAAAGTATGGGGATTTTTATTCATATTTGCTACATTCCTCTCTCTCATAGTTTTTTTAAGGAGCTCAAGGCATTGTCCGTGCCCCACCCTGGTCTAATCCCCCATTCCTTATTCTCAAAACTAACCAGTGATGTAAATTGTAAATTCGGCTCTGAAAGAGCTATTGGCTCACGCTCACACAGTGAGTTTCATGTCTGAGTGGGAATTTGAACCTGAGAAGACTCTTACTACTTCCCTGATCCAACTAAATCAGTGTTCTTTTAATGATATCTAGTTCTGTAATCATATACACATATGTGTGTAATGGAAAAAAATACTTGCTTAGAACAAAGAACAACAAAACAACTGGCAGCTTTATTGGGGTACTCAAATGGTCACAACATACATTTAAAACACATGGGTTTTCTCAAAAGATCATGGGAATAGTAGCTTACCCTTCATTGAGCTACAATACCTAGCACCCTTATCAAACTACAGTTCCCAAGATTATTTGGAGGAAGCCATGTGCTTTTATTGTATTATGTGGATGTGACACATGCCTGTTGATCTTGACCAGCTTGCTATTAACGTTATAAAGAAACAGATTCCAAAGCTGGGTAGCAGCTCAGCTCCCAGCAAAATCAACAGTACTATGAAGGTTTAAAGGTTGTGTGACTCTGGGTATATAGACACAACTGCAGCTTCTCTGGGACAGAGGGCCATGTTTCCTCCGTTTGTAGAAGAGCTATATTTCAGTATTCTGTATCATCACAAGTTGTTTGTGGTTGAGATACATTCTCTGTTCTCCCTCTCTCTGCAGTTTGTTTCTATTTTAAAAGAAAGCATCATCCTAATATTAAGTAGGGAGAATGGTTGCAAGGCAGAGGTGAGGAAGGAAGAATGGATGAGCAAGTTCTCGGGTGTTAGAAGTATCTCATGATCATAATCTGAAACTCAGATCAGTTTGTACGTGTGCTTCAATCTGCATTCTGAAACTATTGTAGAAGTTAATTCCTCTTGTTTCCCTGCTTGTTAGTCTACCAAATTCTTCTTGCGTAAACTTGTGTAATCACATTTGCAGAGGTGTTGCATAGCTAACTCTGAAAGATAGCAAGCAAGACAAACTGGACTCCAGCCTTACTCATATCGGTTCTGCAGAGCAAACAGTGCTGAGGAATTAGTCAGCTTTTCTGTGTATCTTCAGCTTTTTCAGACTTACTTTTAACCCAAACATACATTTGAAGACCCATTTCTTAACGTTTCACCATATCTTTGCATAGTTGTTGCAACTTATCTTGGATTAGGCCACGGCCCACTAGTTGAAGACCAGTGGTATGCAGGTATTGCCCTGAATATCTGCTGAATAAGCAGTCTTTGTGTTTTGTTTAGTCACTCACCTGTTCCTCCAGAGCATGTAAAAAGAAGCTTGCTCCATCCTCCATGTGACAGAAGATAGTTGTGGTCTCCTAAGGCGTCTAGATTCTTTTCGCATGAACTACTCGCAGACCAGATGTCACCCATCTTAAATGTGTGCAGCTAGTTATTCCTGCTTTGTTTGCCTCCTCCATAAAGGGCCTGGAAATTGGCAACACAAGAATGGGCCTTTTCTGTGGTGGCTCCCTGCTTGTGGAATGCTGTCCCCAGGCAGGCTTGCCTGCCACCTTCTTTACATATCTTTAGTTGCTAGGCATAAACATTCCTCTTCTCCCAGTCTTGTAATTTGGGATTGATGCAGTAAAGGGAACAGTGATGATAAGTATTTTGAATAAGTTGCCAATCACCATTAGGAGGGATCCACATAATATCTTTCTACCACAATATGACTATTATGCTTATAGGGAATGATCTGTTCAGAATGAATGCTGTTTATGCTTGTTTTTGGTATGTCCACATTTAAAAACAAACAGACTCAGGCTAACTTTTGATTTTTATAATTTTATTAGCTTTATCATCAGATTGATAAACAAACACACTGAAGTGCCATGCAGTGAAATTCTGTGGCAAGCAGCATTCTGATAAACAGTGCATTAGTGGTTCCTTGGAGATTACAAAGACAAGAGATGAGCTATAGTTATAAAACTAAAATAAAACGAATACTTATAAATGATATTTCTTAATAACTTTGGACTTGCACTTTCAGTATGCAGCCTAGGACCAATATGAAATCCTGAAGGAATTTGTTAGAGCGCCAGAAAAATATTTTGAAAAGAAAAGGTAGCCACGTTTGTCAATAAGAAAAAATAATCCCAAATCAAGAGTTGGGCACTACCTTTATTAGGAGCTACAAAAATGTGGCAAGTTGTCTAGTATTTAAGAACTCTAAATCAGATAAGATGTTACACAAAGCAGGGGGTGTGGGAAGAACAAAAAACAGCTGGAGGATGTAGCCATGAAGTCATCTTGTTAGTTTGGTTCCAAGATGGAGATTGCAGACTGAACTACTCCTTCCCAGGTGCTATAGATGTCAGGTTCTGGAATAAAGAAGCATTGTCTCTGTGGAACTGCTCTCAAACAAACCACTGGGGAGGGTACATAATTGGTGCATTTGGGATTGTATTCATACGAAAGGGCACTGATAAAAGTTTACCTCAGAAATATGTTTACTCTTGATTAGATACTGGTAGTTTTATTTTGATGTTGCTCAGACTTTGGGTAAAATGCCTCACTGCATTTAGTTACATGAGATGAAAAACTGAAATCTCTACATCAAATATTCAGAAGTGCTGAAATATAACAGGCCAATTTTGGAGAGGAAACACACATAAAGCTGAATGCACACAAATTAAATGTGTATAAGTTGTGGGCTTACTTGATGTCTGCTTAGAAATTAGCCCACAAAGAAGCTCAATGGGCCTTATCCCTTAAAACTTATTTGAAGCATTTCTGATTGGTTCATTGGTGGCTTCTGAAGTTGTTAAGCCCAGCAGTGAGAAATTGAATGGTTTGTAGCAAATGGCAAGCTTTCAAAAATGTTACTGATATAATTAAAGGCAAAAATGAGCTTGTGCAGTACAAGAACCAGAAAACATACCACTTAACATGTTGAGGAAATTTGTTTGCAAATTATTTTGAGAGTCAAAATACTTTGAAGAATGATTTATCTTTGCTCTTGCACCATAGGGGTAATATTTCTACAATTAAAGAAACAAAATATGACAGGGTTACTATGCTTTCTTGTGTTTTGGCATAAAGTGAGTGATTACGTTTATGGTGATATTTTCTGAGATAGTGGTTTTATGGTAATTGCCACTGAAGCATTCCTCTTGATACAGGCAGAAGAAGCCAGTTTACGTTGGCTGAGCCTGCTAGGATGCTGATCTTGTTGCCCAAGTTTGGGAATGATCCTTAGTTACGCAACACACACCCATCTTCCCTGCCTATCCCTCCCATTCTGCTATGTCCTTGCTGTTGCCTTACCACAGTCTGAAAGCTTTTAAGTGCCACTAAGATATTTTAAACACACACGGAGAATTAGAGTGGGGAGACCAGTAGCTAAGCCATAGAACACTTAAACCTTTTCCTCTAGCAGAATATCACAGAGGCAAATATATTGCCTAGCAATTACCTGTGCACCTCTAGATTTTGCCCAGAGGGTTACACTCGTAGAATGCTTTCCCAGGTTAATAGGTTTTGTTTTGAATTACGAGTAGAGACACGGGTGGCGGCGCTGTAGTAGGTGTCAAAGTTTTAGAACAACAACAGCAGGTCTAAAGCAAACCAGTTTGGGCCTATATTAAAGCAAAGCTTACAAAATTCCTAATATTTATTCCAATTAAGGCCTTCCTCCAGTGGATATTATTTGTTTGTTTGCATGTATGAGAGACAGTGAGAGAGACTGTCTGTTCCTTGCTTATCAGCTCTGCACTGTTGATGAAAACGGTAGAACAAGGCGAAATTGATAACTTGTTGAATGCAGGAAGGAGATACTCATTTCTCAGAACAAAATACCATTGTAACCGTAAACCAGAAAGTTATTTTTTCTCCCATTTTTCTCCTGCCCTTACGCCACTGAGCTTGGGGAAGCATACATGTTGTGTGTGTGTGTGTGTGTGTGTGTGTGTGTGTGTTCGACCCACCCTTTTATCCTTTCAAACCTTGTGAGATAGATTAGGCTGACAGCGAAGGTGGCCAAACAAAGCTTACCTGCTTTTTATGGCTCAGTGGGAAATTAAATCTTGTCTTCCCATGCTAAGTCCGACACTCTAGCCACAATATAACCACACCGGCTCTTTTCTCCTCCCCATTTTTATCCTGCTGTTCTGTCATAGAACTTACGGTGCCCCAGTGTTCATTCTCACAACAACCCTAATCAATTAAGCTGTTCAGTAAGCATTTCTCCCCCTGAAAGTTTTTCTGCTTCACCAAGTACAAGCCCCTTCTTGTTGGAGGCAGCCCCTTCCTGTCTAATCTCAGCAGTTTATCTTGTGCTCTAAGGAAAGAGGTGCATCAGCAAAGCCTTACGAAATTTAGGCTGGCTGACTGATACCATTTATTTTAAACTAAGAAATGTCAGGACTCCTCTCCAGGGTGCTCCCCATTTCTGGGATCCACTTCCAGGATACCTGCACTGCGCATATGCGTGGGGGTGTGGAGTTGCCTCTATTAAAAAGTTATACAATGGTACCTCGGGTTAAGTACTTAATTCGTTCCGGAGGTCCGTTCTTAACCTGAAACTGTTCTTAACCTGAAGCACCACTTTAGCTAACGGGGCCTCCTGCTGCTGCTGCACCGCCGGAGCACGATTTCTGTTCTCATCCTGAAGCAAAGTTCTTAATCTGAAGTAATATTTCTGGGTTAGCGGAGTCTGTAACCTGAAGCGTATGTAACCTGAGGTACCACTGTATGGGATATGAGCTCTTGAAATTTGACTTCTGAGGTTAAAGTGAAAAACAGGCGAGTATTTTTTATTCCGGAAACTTCTCCAGGAAGTCATCTCATCCACATACGTACAGGCTGATGAAAGTCAATACTTGGTGGAAGGAACTATTTTGGGCTGGTTTTCTATATATGGCATAACTTGTACCAAGCTGTCTTAAAATTACGTCTTTAGTCCTTTTTCAGCTGAAAGGTTGCTTTCCTTTCTTGGCAATTGCCTGCCAGTGTTGGATGATGCCAGAGGCAAAAACAGGCAAAACAATTAATGTGACTCTTCTGTTTTGACCATAGGCACACACCTCTACATTAAATTATGCAAGAAGACATATCAATGGTATATTCCATTGATATATTCCAAATAGGCAACAGCGCCTGAGGGGGGTGCAGAATGTTGCTGGGAAAGAAGGGTGACCTAGAAGTATCCTAAGGGCCAGACGGAGAGGCCTATGTATTCAGCTCCTATGCCTGAGGTTCCTCATCTGTCCTTTCAAAATTAATGAGCAGCAAAATGCAATTTCTAAAGCATTAGGATTATTGCTAGGCACACCTAACTTCGCTAGAAGTTTAGCTTCTATCAAAAAAGGTGAAAAATGAAACCTGAAACATGTCAAAATGACCATCTGTCAGTTTCTTGTTCTTTGAATCCACTTGGACAAACAAGGATGCCTGCTTGAGCATCCTGAACGTAAAACAAAAGCCAGCCTTTCATGCAGATCAATTTGTGATTCAGATTGTTGAAAACATAAAAACTCATTTGGCTTTGCAAATGTAATGGTCTGATATTCATCGGAGCAAGAGTTAATATTTACCAATAACATTGTACTTTTTATTCATTAGCTCCCCAGGTTACAATTCATGCACAAGTATAATAAGAAAAAGGTTTCTTCTATGTTCTTTTATTCTTTCTTACATTGTGCTGACTTATTTCCTATCATTCTGTGCTCCTGTTGAAAATTTGGATTGTTCTGTATTATTATTACAGTCGTACCTTGGTTCTTGAAAACCTTGCGACTTGAACGTCTTGGCTCCCGAATGCCACAAACCCGGCAGTGAGTGTTCTGGTTTGCGAATGTTCTTTGGAACCCGAACGTCCCACGCGGCTTCTTCAGCTTCAAATTGTGTGCAGGAAGCTCTTGTAGCCAATCGGAAGCTGCGCCTTGGTTTTCTAATGTTTTCGGAAGTCGAACGGACTTCCGGAACGGATTCCGTTTGAGAACCAAGGTACGACTGTATTGCCATGCATGGATTAGTCAACAAAACGATGAAGCCTATAGACAAATGGTCCTTGCAACATTTCTGCCAGATAGGACCTATGTTATATAGAAAGAAAAAAATATCATTCTAACCATGGTTACGTGTGATGCCTAGAAATAAAAAACAGGAATGCTGTTTCCCCCGCTACTCAAACTGAAGTCAAGTGGGATGTAAGGAGCATAGCTGCAGAAGTGCAAAAATGTTATACTACAAATAGAGTTGTTTTCAACAAACTTGCTTTCAGTACAGAGAATATGGGGAAGAAATTCATGTTGTGCTCTTATGATCATTCTGTCAGTCCAAGCATTTATGCTTGCGAGATGGAATCCCCCCCCCCATTGATGTGTTCTGGGGGTTCTTCTAACACTCCAGAGTGCTTGGGAGCTGTGGGCTAGTGTGAGCCCTTGCATTGGCTTCTGCTATTGCTCTGGGTTAGTTGAATCCGGTCCTCACTCTCTTAGGGCTGCTTTTTATTATTGAACTCTGGAAACGTGCTTTGTTTTCCTAGATAAATATTTGCCACATTCATCCCCGTTGTACAAACCTGTGTAATGCAGTGGGTTGCAAACATTTTACATGTGTATATTATAACTGATACCTGTTATTCAGCTTGCAAAAACTAAAGGAGAACCTAAGAATCATTATATAAAAAGGAAATGAAGATTTAAAATTTGTATTTTTAAAAACCTTGTGTTCGTTTTTCTTTCTCTTTAAAATGAATGAACTGGCCTGTTTCTCACATTTGTGCAACTGCATGTACTAAAACAATTGTCCTTGGCAGCAAGTCTCTCCCCACAACCCCAACATTAGAAGCATTTTATAAATATATTTATGAATAAAAACACAGGAAAGACCTTTTGTTTTCTATCTAGTAGCTATATATAGACCGGGAGCCAGCAGGAAGCTCCTTTATCAGAGTTTACACAATTTTGGAATGAATTTTTATTTCATTTACAGCTAGATGCAGCCACATAGTTTGTTAATTTGCTACTCTTAAGTAAGAAATATAATTTTAGACATTCACGTTATACTTTGTTTTTATCCTTCTGAGAGAAGATGCTGACAAAAAAGCTAAAGCAGATGGGGAAATGTCTGGCAAAAGATACAGTACCAGCATCTTGGGAATCTAATTTTATGCTCATGATGATAGTTCTACAAGTATCAAAAGAATACATGTTAAAAATCGAAGTGCCTTTATTGACCCATGGTGTTTTTTCTTTCATTGTCTAGCTGATTGTAGTGCCGTTTTTAAAGGTCTACAGCCCATCTTCCAAGAGCAGGGAATGACAGAAACTATTCATAACTGGGAAGATCATGGGTACTTAGCAACCTACGTCAGTAAAAATGGCAGGTGAGTGCAATAGACTCATAATTTGTGGAGGGTGTTAGCATTACTGTTTAACAACCAGGTAAATGGCATTGTCAAGATGTGTCATCCACCTTCAAAGAAGTGAAATAAAAAGGGCAATTTAATTAAGAACTTTTAACACTTTTTTTTTTGCAAGGGTTTCAACGAGTTAATTTCAAATGCCCACAGTAACTAAAATGTAATGGAAATGTGTTTCCCAGTGACAAAATGAATACATAACCCTACAAAACCACAAGGCTTTATTGTTTGTTACAAAACAAGCCTAGTACCGCATTCTTAGACAACATTGCACATGTCTGGCTGACTGAAAACAGTGGGTATTTTTCTGCCCTCGAATGCTGCAGTTATCTGACCTGGCAACAATATGAGACATCACCCTGAAGCGTGGTGTTCTGTGAATGGCTGAGTTGGTTTGTACCATTTTAGCATTATAATTCTAAGAAAATAGAGCTGCCCTGCATAACAGCTACTGTGGAAGGGCCTGTATTTAAAACTGGAGTGGTTGTATACGGTTTAGTATTCAAAATGAAAATCTCACACGTGTAAAAATTCATTGTCAGGCATTCTGTAATATTTACAGACCTTTCTGAGACTTCTCGGTTGTGTTATCCTCTCTCTTTATTTTGCTGCTGGTTTTGTTTTAGACTCCGTATTTGATGCCTTGGGATGTGGGTGGCGCTGTGGTCTAAACCACAGAGCCTAGAGCTTGCCGATCAGAAGGTTGGTGGTTCGAATCCCCGTGACAGGGTGAGCTCCCGTAGTGGGTGCCCACCTAGCAGTTCGAAAGCACGTCAAAGTGCAAGTAGATAAATAGGTACCTCTCTGGCGGGGAGGTAAACACCGTTTCCGTGCGCTGCTCTGGTTTTGCCAGAAGCGTCAGTCATGACCCGAAAGCTGTCTGTGGACAAAATGCCGGCTCCCTCAGCCTATAGAGTGAGATGAGCGCGCAACCCCAGAGTCATCCGTGACTGGACCTAATGGTCAGGGGTACCTTTACCTTTACCTTTATTTGATGCCTTATTTTTAGTAGTTTGCAGTTTAATTTTTTTTGCTTGTAAACTGCTCAGAGAGCCTTTCTTATTTGGATGGTATATAAGTATTTGATGATAGAGTTGTAAGATTTGGTTCTTGAAACAGCCATTCTGTTAGCAGGTGCCCCATATTTAGCATAGGGCAATAGCTGAATCTGAAAGGTGCCTTGAACTTGCAGCAGATGTTGCACAAGCCCTTGTGCAATTGCTGTTACTACACTCAGTAACAGTTAAGCTTTGTGAGCTACTTCTTTCCTACTGCTTCTACAGGTGCTTGGGTAACATCATCCAAACTTCTAAAAACTAATACTATGCGTAACGTCACATATGCTTTTCTTAACTGCCTTCTGATGTGCTGGTATTAAAAAAAACTTAATAGGCCTGATTGCAGCACTCCATTGGAGAGTGGGATTTAATGCAAGATAAAATGAGAACCTGCATCCCTATTGTAATAATAAAGTAATGCTGGAAACAACTGGTGCATTTGTGGAAACCAGGTGAAACTTAAGTGCTGTGAACTATTGGATTTAACTACTAACAGCAATGTAAAATGTAAAAAAAAACCCTCCTTCCTACCCCACATTGCAAAGATTTCTGTGACTATACAACAGCTGGCATGGTTTAAGTGCCAAACTAGGCTTTAAATACAGTATATAACATTCATTCGTTCATCTACTTATTTATCTAAAATATACCACTTGATATAATAAAATCTCTTAAGTGGTTTGCATAGAAACAATAAAAGCACAGACAACAAGGTTCAATAAAAAACCCTGAAAACAAGCTGAAAACTCAACACAAATAAATATTACAAATAAAAACTGAACAGCGTACCAAACAAAATTCAAAATTAAGAGTCAAAGTCTAGGAAAGTTTGGACAAACGTATGAATTTTTAAGAGGTGTTTTAAAGCTCACTATTATCTCTCCGTCATTAATTACCCCGTGGAGTTTTGGTGCTGCCACTGAGCACCCAATATTCTACATTTTCACCAAGTGACAATCTGCTGGTTGTGGAACAGCATGGTATCCTCAGAAGATACTAAAGGTCAGCTTGGTATTTACTGGAGGAGCCAGTCTGCTAGGTGTTCCATTAATATTTAGTGTGGATTTTTTCCCCTTTTAAACAACCAGTGGGAGTGGAGCAGTCCGGTCAGCTGTGATTTCTCCTGGACTGGGAGTTATTTAAATACAGTGTTCCATGATATGGAAAGTTCCATTTAGACTACTATAACAAGTTGTATGTGCACCTTGAACACTGCTTGGAAATTGCACCAGGTTCAAAATTTAGCGGGAGCAGTCTACCAATTTCGGAAGAGCTGCTCTGAAACCAATGCAGGGTACTGATTTTTTACTTTGCAAGCTGTCCATGGCTTAGAACCCAGGTACCTTAAGTACCACCTGCTTAACATGCCTGGATGTTAGAAACCTCTACTGAAGCCCCTTTCTGTATACACCCAGCTATGAGAGAGAAGGTGGGAGGCGATGTAGGGAAAATACCTTTTCTAATGTGATACTGATATGGAATTCCCTCCCCAAAGAAGAATTCTTGGTGCCTATGATGGGGAAAGAGAGAGATTCCTATCTTTCGTGGGGCTGGAAGGTTGCGGTTTGTTGGTAGGAAAACCAGGCTTTACTCTACTCCTTCCTCTGCTCATGAAATTGTTTCACTGAATGATTTCAGGGCAAGGAATGGATGGATCAAGGTCTCTCCTAATTTTCATGCTGTCACACTTATCAGTGGTACTCTTGCCATTGTAGCAGTTGCTGTTGAGTTCAAGGTCAGCTGGTTGTCTCTTCATGAGGAGTGTGGATGATGTGCACATGAAAGGGGAATAATAGAAAGTGGTTTTGTGAGTGGAAATAAGTGCAGAAGTAGTAAATTGGATTGAGAAAATTACTGGTAATAGTAATAATACATTACACCGTGAACTGTGACTAGACAGAATGTAGATGTCAGTCAGAATTGGAAACCACACATTAATGTACATTAACGTACACCGTAGAGTCGAGCAGTGCTGCTGAATAATGGTATACCCACAAAGGTTTTGAACATACATTCTCGGCAATTTCAAACTCCTGTGAATGCTGCTGACGACAATTTTTTCCTTTAACAAAGACCATGTATTAATCCCTATTGGGAAAGCTGCAGCTGCTAAATGAATTGAAGTTGCGTGGGGATTAAGTCATGCTTCCTTGTTGTCTCTGCTAAAACAATTCCTCTGTATCTAGATTAAAGCCACTTTGCATGAAGTTAAGCCAGCAAAAGTAATATTTGTCATCTCTCCCAGGTCCATTTAATTCATGGGTCACTCTAACAAAAGGCAGAATTGTAGAAGGCTCTATTGTAAAGCTTTCATTAATCATGTTGTCAACATAAATATAGGCAAAACAGCCATTCACTTTCTTTGCCAAGCAGAATGTTAATTACATTTGCCATTCAAAGCGCTGCGTGTGGTGGTATGATTTTTTTAAAAAAACAAACTTTTTTTTTATTCCAGTTTATTTGAAAATGCCAGTGAATGGGAAAAGAACAAGTATTTCTGGAATACATGAATCTTTGAGATGCTTGACTTCTAGTAATTGTTGGAATGTTATCGTACATTTTAAAAACAATTGGGCAAGTGAAACTGTTTTTTGAGTTTGCGCAGTAAAGGAACCATATTATTGAACTGGCTAGTGTGTATGCTAGTGGTTTTAATTTTTGTAAGTGGTGAAATCTGTTAACAGAAATTTGTGTAATCAAATACAGGTTATTTTTATTCGTTTATTTAATTTTTTTATGTCCTGCCTTTCCTTTAAGAAGCTCAAGACAGCTAGCTGCAATAAGATAAAAACTAAGTGAAAATTGCTAAAAGCAGCAGAACACAAAAGGATAAAAGGCAGCCATTAAAACAAGTAGATAGTTTTAAGCAATGATGAAACAGTTAACTGTGGCAAGGTAAAATACAAATTGGTAAAGGCCTTTAAAAGCTTTTGTATCCCAAAATCCTTCTTAAACTGCAAGGCTTTAGACATTTGACAGAAGGCCATTAATGCAAGATGAGCTTCCACCGCAAGTCAATTCCACAGCCTGGGTGCAGCTACTGAAAAGGCTCTCTCCCTGGTCCCAGGGCTAAGCAGACTCATGGAGACATCAGATACGCAGGAGCGATGATGAAGATATCAGGAGACGGGTGGGCTAATACTGGAGTTGGTGGTCCTTCAAATCACTGGCTCTTTAAATTGGGCGTGGAAACAAAATGGAAGCCAGTGCAGTTGTTTTAGTAAAGGAGTCACATGGGTTTGCATTCTAAAGTGATTGTTTTGGACAGTCTTCATATGAGGCTTCCATACTGCCCATTACAGCATGGTGTAACTAAGGCAAAAATGGGTATAGATGTACTAGCTTCAGCTGGGCAAAGGCACTACTAGCCACAGCGATACCTTGGGCTCAAGAATCAAGGCTAGGATCAGAAGCTCTCCTAAGCAATGCGGTTAAACTTAAGTTTGACAAGTTAAACAATGAATACTAGAAATACTAAAACAAGCATGATGCTTAAATTTATTATCCTACGCCAGCAGTTTTCAGGGCATATTACAACAATTGAAAATTCAGAATTAAAAACTGTTAACATACATACACACTGTGGCAATGTGTTACCAAAACTTCTGGCTGAGTGGGCTCTATTTGAAGGTGTTAGCTCTGCCTCTGTAGTTGAGGGCTGGCAGCCAGCGGCCCTCACAAAAGTGAAAATGCATCTTGATGAGCTCCAGTTATAATTTCGTCAGGGAAGTTAGAAACTTCTTTCATTGTCCCCTTCTCCAGCACTCTTCTCAACACTTTTTCAGCACTCTTGCCCAGCCTTATGATGTTCCCTTTTCCCTGTTGCCTCCCTTTTCTCCCCCCCCCCCTTTCACCTTGTAACTTCCTTTTCCCTCTTACATTTTTATTTCATCTGTAGCCTTTTCCAGCTCAAGTTACAGCTGCATTAAAGTCTTGGGTTTCTTCATTGATTTCTATGTGCAGATCTTCCTTCTGCCCTTGGGGACACTTAAAAATACTTTCTGTGTGAATCAGAAAATGACTAGTCTAGAAAATGAGATAATTTTCTTTGTCCATTTTATACCTCTGTGCCTCTCCCTTGGTCTTCTTTGCCTTGTTTCTGGTGGAAAGAGAAGGGGAGGGATGGAGAAAAAGATGGGAAGAGACACAAGAGATAAAACTGTCCCTTTTCCAGTCTCCTCTTTACCTCCTTTGTGCTCGTTGCCTTCTCCTTAAGCTAGCATCTCTTGCCCATCTGCCAGCTATTTAGCAGGTTTTTAAAAAAAAAATATTAAAAAGAATTCCCAGGCTGCATTGACCACATCTTTCCACTGATCACACCCAGCCAGCTGATTCCATCACCGCCCATTCCATCATTTATGTTTTTTAAGGATTTCCCCCCTATTCTTCAGCTGAAACAGTTTCCTAGAGTTGCCTGAAAAGACCAAGAATAAGACAACTTTTCCAACTGGCTCTCAATTTTCCATGAATATTGGGCAGCATGCTTAGCTTCCCAGCAGAATTTTGGTGGCATTAGATACCGCCTCTTATTCATGGAGCTAAGTCTTTTACCTCCTAAAGATTGCATTGCCCCTTTAATGAAGAATGCATGAAAGCGATTTCTCCAAACTTGCATGGAACAGAGTTTGATAATATTTTAGAAATCCTTCTTGTTGTTTGAAAACAAAACATACTAAATTTCTAGTCATCTTAGATCATTTTAAAAAAATCAAGCTCGTTTATAATGGAGAATTTCTCTTAACCACAAGGACTTACCAAATATTCACAGTTGGAAGGAAGCAATGTAATTATTCAGATGGTCTTCTTTCAACAGAAGCTCACAGGACAGTTGATTAGAATATACCGTATTTTTTGCTCTATAAGGCTCACTTTTTCCCTTCTGAAAAGTAAGGGGAAATGTGTGTGCGTCTTATGGAGCGAATGCAGGCTGTGCAGCTATCCCAAAAGCCAGAGCAGCAAGAGGGATTGCTGCTTTCACTGTGCAGTGATCCCTCTTGCTGTTCTGGCTTCTGAGATTCAGAATATTTTTTTTCCTGTTTTCCTCCTCCAAAAACTAGGTGCATCTTGTGGTCTGGTGTGTCTTATAGAGCGAAAAATACGGCAAATGAGGGGAGAGTTGGCAGCAGGCAGGCAGCTGAGGTGCTGGAGGTTCTCTTCCTGCAGTTCTTGTTGAAAAAGTTGGTGCTTAAAATGTAGGGACTGGGGGACTGCTTTCATCTGACACTTTTCTTGTTTTTACTGTCTAGTTTTGCCAATCTGAGAATTTATCCTCATGGCTTGGTGTTGGTCGATGTACAGAGTTGCAACGATTTGAGTGGAGGAGAAGTAGAGCCGGTAGGTATAGTACCATATACATATGGTAGTGCTTGAATTGTAGACACATTTTTTTACAGAGCTTATTTTTAATTTCATAAATGCTAAGTTTTCATTCTTGCAGCCATTAAACTCAGTGGAAAAGGACGGGGCAAGCCTCTAGCTTGCTTCAGACATAACAGTAAAGCAGAAATGCCTGTAGGTATATTGTGGGGAGAATTAACCCATTAAATGCATTCCTTAACAGATCGCCTGGCACTGACCTTGATGACATTTCAGTGGAAGACAAAACCATTTTTATTTTCACAATGGTTTTAATTCTTTCTGTTTCTGTTTGTATATAAGGCGTTGCAGATCTTTCTGTTTTTAGCTCTAAACCCTGAATACTACTTAACAGCAAACTTAATGAAATGATAAAAAAGGATGTTATATATAACTCATGTTTTGGATTTGGTTTGTTTAGAAACTAAGCTCACGAGCTTGAAGCTCACTGAAAGCAAAATTAATTTTAACAAAAATGAGAAGGGAAAATAGACAAATCCTAAGGCTTTGCTACCATGGGCTTTGGAGGTGAGAGAGAAAAGTTGGCTGTGTATCATATTTTTAGGAATCTTGTTCTTTTAGTTGGATCCTATTGTTTTTTAACCAGACTTTTTTTTAATCACAGCTTCTAAACAAGATAGAAGAAAGAATGAAAGAACTGTGTCATAGAAACATCAAAAGAGTAAAACGGTGAGGAATTTTGAGATTGTTTGGTCAGATTGCCCAGCGAAGTCTTTGTTGATCTACTGACATGTCTGGTAAACGAATACGGAATTTTAACACATAGTATTGAGACTTACAAAACATTTTGCTCAAGTTCGTTCTTTTTACCCTTACATTTTCTTAATGTAGTAAAGTTTTCATTTGCTGTAGATTATTCAGTGGAGTTCCATGATGACATAGTGTGACTACACCAAAGTAAACCTATGGAAAATGGGTGGTTCATCTCTGGCTGCCTTTTGCTAGTTGGTAGAGACATTTTATTTTATTTTGGCAGCTTCTTGCATTGCTAAGTACTTGAAACCATGGAGAGGCACAGCCAGTCAGTAGACAGTACTGAACTAGATGAATCAATGATCTGTAAGGCAACTTCCTACTGAATAAGTTGTTTTATATAATATTGTGATTGTCAAGTACAGTATAGTTAGATGAACTGAATAGTGCATAGGCACTAGAAAGGTAGGATAGAAATGAAATAAACTGAAATCGGGGGGCATAATTGGGTGGTGTTAAGTTGTAGTCTTTGGGGGGGGGGAGCTGCCACATTATTGTGGTTTTTATTCCATACAGAAATATATGGGGTTGGGGAAAAACTAAAGCAGAGAGCTGAACTTGAAGGAGCCTAAGGCACCTTATTTGACATTCTTTTCCATACCTACAGATTAGTGGGGGGGATATAGAATAGAAACAACTCACCTGGGTTTGCATATGCATTCCTTCATTCTTTCCCAGTGATTGGAGAAAATCTGTAGCTAGACCAAAGACTGTTACAGTAGTACCTCGGGTTACAGATGCTTCAGGTTACAGACTCCGCTAACCCAGAAATGGTACCTCGGGTTAAGAACTTTGCCCCAGGATGAGAACAGAAATCGTGCTCCGGCAGCAGTGGGAGGCCCCATTAGCTAAAGTGGTACCTCAGGTTAAGAGTAGTTTCAGGTTAAGAATGGACCTCCAGAACGAATTAAGTTCTGAACCTGAGGTACCACTGTATTCATGATATCTGGCTGTTTGCAGAACAGGCTGATGGGAACTAAAGTAAATGGGTTTGTCAGGTTTCCTGAAGTTCTGAGGAGATCAGCAACCATGGTCACACTCTCCGTATGTTGTTGGACAGCAACTTCCTTAATTGCTGACTTTTCGCCATTCTGTCTGGGCCTAATAAGAATTGTAATCTAACAACATGCGGAAGGCACAAGTTACCTAATGCTGGATTAGACAAGGAAATAATTTTGTTATATACAGGAACAGAGTGTTGAGCATTGATAAGGCATGGAGGCCGACTACGTTAGAAAAACAGAACTAATACTGTGTAGTAGGTTACAGGGGTGAGAGAGGCAGCCTTTTGTCTCTGATAGTAATATGAACATCTGGTTGTCAGCACCCCCAGCACTTTCACATTCAGTACTGTTCACATTTGTACCAGAGCACAGCGAAACTGTTACTTGGAACACCAGTGATTTTAGTCTCCTGCTTCTCTGGCTTTTGTGGGATGCCACCATTTTGGAGCTTTTTCTTGCTCAGGTTATACTTCCATGTGAAAAAGTAGGAAGCATCAGCATAGCCTTGTGTGCTCTCTTTGAGGTGGCAACTGTTTTGCTTCCTCTCCAGACTTTGAGGTAAGAGTATTCCAAGCTGTCATTGAGCCAGGTGCTGTTGATGTTCCTTGCCTGAGCACCACGTAAGTGAAGACTGCTTAGTTGGCTGCGGGGAGAGCAGGGTAATGCTGGGAAAGGCAAGAGTAGTATTCCCACTGTGTGGGCAGTGTACCCTTGGAACAAGCTTTACACACTACACGTGATCTGCCTTTTGTCAGCTCATTTTGTCAGTCTCTTGCATCCCAGTTGACCAGACAATGGCTATTTGGGTAAAATAACTGCACCAGCAAATGAATACATAATGTGTGGCATAGGAGTGGACAGGGGGGATTAAGAATAAAGCTTGAGATATTTCGGTGGGTTTGCTCTCTCTCTCTCTCTATTAAAATATTTATCTGGTTTTAATAGTCTATAAAGCAAATTGGTTTTTATAGTTAAAAAAACCTTTGGTCTCCTGAAGTTTGCATACTATCTGGTACTGCCCTCTAGTGTCTCTTAAATTGTTTCATTAGAAGGCATGGCTTGGGTATTACTGAAGGCATGACAGATTTTTCTGTCCTTATGTTTTCTGCTGCTGTGAAGGCATAGTTAAATTAATTAATCAATTAAACTAATTTGTATACCCTTTGCATTTCAAGAAGAAATACCAAGGGTGGTTCACAAACAAAACAACTTTTAACATGCTCTGTCATTTCTACCTTTAGAAAGCTAATTTAACAAAGTATATAAAAGCATTAATAGCTAGCACAGTTGTCCACCGTCGTTTGGCAACCTGTTTGACAGCTATGTCCAAGTTATATAACAGCAGCTTCCATGTAAACATTCCAGCCTAGGAATTCAGTTGTTGCTGTCGTGGTATCAGAATGGACATTTTTAAAATACTCATAGATAAGTCAACATGAGAGTCTGCCTGGAATGTTGTACCAGTGAATGCTAAAAATAACCACATTTTCAAAAACCTTTTGTGTGCTGCTTATCTCTTGTTCCGTTCCAGTAATGGAATACATTTTTTTGGGCGGCAAATCAGGGAATAGCAATTGTTGCAAAAGTACTAACATTAAAAAGTTTACAATGGAAATTCTTTGCTTGGAACACTAGGTTGCAGTGTTCGAGTACCTCTAGGAAGGTAACGTTTTAGAAATGTCTTGACTATAATGTAACTTTTGCTAACTTGCACAAACCTGAAATTGTGAACATTCTCTTCTTTTGTCTTTTCATTCTCAGATTGCCAGCCATTGTGAGAGGAGATGCTATTGATAAATATTGGCCCACAGCAGATGGACGATTGGTGGAATATGACATTGATGAAGTTGTTTATGATGAAGAGTCAGCTTACCAGAATATTAAAATCTTACACTCGAAACAGTTTGGAAATATTCTTATCCTCAGTGGGGATGTTAGTGAGTATTGCTGTTTTTATATAACACACAGCCAACTGCTATAGAGTTGACCTGCACAACTTGTGACCTGTCAGTCCAAAGTCAACCCATGTTTTGTGGTTTGCTGTGCTTGAAACCCAGCCCACCCTATTTTTTCTCCCTCAGTCCTGGACAGGCAGTAATTGCAGAAGGTTTTCTTGAACTTCTGGATGGCAGTGTTTAACTTTGCGGGCTCTAAATTGTGTCGGTTTTCCACAGAGCTGCTGGGATTTCTATTATCAGAATTTCTCTCTTTCTGATATTTTGACCTGTGGTCAAAGTGTTTTTCAGCTGAGATCATATCTTTTTTTATATATATATATTACCCCATCAGTAATTGTAAAAAGGAACCTTTTGGGGCAAGATGAAATAAATTCGGCTGGAAATTTTATACAGTGCTGATGAAGCTAGTTTCTTCCATTCCTGCTAGCATTGTATCATTCAACCCACTGGGGGAAAATAGCAGATAAGATTCTGTTGATTATTGTATTTAGGCTCCCCTTGTTATCAGAACTAATTACACTATCTATATTAAAAGATTATGTTAATGGAATGAATCATACTATGGTATGGACTCTTCTCCCGGGAATGTTGAAATTTTGGAGCATAACATTATCGCACACTGGCTGGTGCTGACTGCATCCTTGCAGTCTGCTGCTGTCTCTAGGTGTGTCATTGATCAATTCCAGTGACAAACCTAACCACAAACGAAGCCATGAATTATCTGATTTCACTGTTTCCAAGTATTTGAACTGAATTAGTATTAACCACTTATGTTCGTGGGTTTGAAAGAATTTCATGCTGCTTTGTTTCCTTTTCAGAATTACTAATGCAGTTTGTAGTAGGAAAATAGGTGCATTATGCCAAACAGTAGTGTCCCAGTATCTATCAATCAATCAATCAATCAATCAATCAATCAAATATTGGCATCACAGTATAAAATGTTTCAAGAATAATTAAAAAGATAACAGTGAAGCTATCAAGGGTTATAAGGTGACACTATAGTCGTGTGCATTCTGCTATGCCCTGTCTATTTCCCGAAAGGATAGTTTGTTGGGAACCGTTTCGGGTAAAATTGTGGCTCAAAAGGAACCTACTAAAGCAGCAATATCTTTGTCCCGATCTGCCAGGAGAAACCTTATTTGGCTTCTTCTTTGTGCTCACTGGCGAGGTCTGCTGTGTAAAGGGCAATCTAAGAGAATGTGGTCCATTGAATCAGGTACTTCTTGATTGCAGACACACAAGCGGGCTTGAAATGGGTGTCCCAGTATTTGAGTTTGGAGAGACAGGAGGCTGTCTTCCTGATTTAATCAATTAATGAAGAATTGTAGAATTGGAAGGAGAGCACGAGGGTAATCCAGTTTAACCATCTGCAATGCAAGAATCTTTTGCCCAATGTGGGGCTTGAACACACAGACACACATCTTTTGAAAGTACCGTGAGCCTTGCTTTCAGGGCCTTTCCTTGCTGAGCTAAAGAACAACAGACCCCTCTTCACCCCAGCAGGAAGTGATCAGGCTCCTCTGAACCCACTAATCAGCTGTTTGAAGGACTGAGGGGAGAATGAGTTACAGGGGGTCAGGAGAAGGCCACACACAAGGAAGGCACATGGGGAGAGGATTGTGGGGGTTGCATGTACCCCACAATTTTCCCACCAGTGATGTATATAAACAAATTATGTTCATATACATCAGGGAATAACAGTGACACAGCCATTAATAGTTATTTGACATTCCTCTTGTACTTTAGTTAATAACTTTAGATAGAAATGTAAAATCACAATTTTTATTTTTCTAAATCTGTAATAACATTTCTAGTCCCCCCCTCTTTAATTAGTCTGAATGATTTACTTTAAAATAATGAAGTCATTGTAGATTGCTGAAATGTAAATGCAAGCGGGTCTAACTTTATGTTCTTATTTATTTAGCACAAACAAAAGAATTTCGTTATAACATGCTCACATATATCTCTTACTCCCTGCGCTTTCAAGATCTGGCAGAGAGTGACCTGGCATATACACAAGCTATAATGGGCAGCGGGAAGGAAGACTACACAGACAAAGAAGTCCTCATTCTTGGAGGTGGTGATGGGGGAATACTGTATGAAATAGTCAAATTGAAACCAAAGATGGTCACCATGGTAGAGATATCCTTTTAATAAGTGGGTGATGGTTCATTTTGAAAATGTTTTGTCATGATTTCTCCCTGTGCATTCTGTTCTGAAAGATCAAAATAGATCAGACAATTAATGCAAGGACCTCTCAGAACCATATTAAGTTCTGCATTGTGTGTCGGGCACCGTAAATCTGGCTCAGATTGTCCTAATTCAGATAGAGGCATCATGACTTTAGTAGATCGTTTGACCAAGATACTTAAATGTTGGCCATTTATGATTATGCAGCAAATTTAAACTTTCTGAGCCATGCTAAGTATATTTTAAAATTAGGACTATGTGTCAGATAATTAGCTACCTATAAAGGAATGTTTAAAACAGTTGTCAATAACATGTATTTAAGAGTTGCCTGAAACAATTGTCTATTGATTATGGAATCTAAGCCTTACTATTCCAAAGCAAAACTAAATAACTTATTTTAATAACTGCAACAAAATGAGTTGGTGGATTCTTAACTAGCATCAGATACATTGACCAAATGGTGATTGACGGGTGTCGAAAATATATGCGCAAAACATGTGGAGATGTCTTGGACAATCTGAAAGGAGAATGCTATCAGGTAAGTAATTGTTTTAAACATGCAAAATGAAAGATGTTACCTTCATCAATGAAAATACACGTTTGGGAGTACTTTCTGATGCAATACTGTGTATTGTGTATAACTATATACAATTTTAAGACATTATGAACAAACGATAAACTAGTAGCAGCTGATTTTCTTTTTGCTTTCAGTCACTAAAATGTATACATGTTTCGGAAGAGGCCGCATGCACTGAAATTATAATATCCATTGTTCCATCTACAGCAGGACTGTGAAATAGAGTCATAATGTATTCTGCATAAACAGGCTACATAGTACATTTATAAACTCAAGAACTAGGCATCTGAGGTATGCTAGACTTCCTAATTAGAATAATGTTATAGAAAAAATAAATAAATGGTTTAAATTCAATTTATAAAAGGAAATATTCTAGCACCGTAAAACAGAAACGGCATGTTCATCTTTATTACCTTATGTTCAGTTTTCTTTATTTTGTGATGTCTTTGTTTTGTACAGAAAGGAATGAATGCTGGCACAATTAATGATTCCCCCCATTGCCTTTTGTCACATTCTTTTGGGGGTGGGGAGTAGTAGTAATCAAATATGGGTTCTCTGGGTAGCTTTAAGGCTCATCATGGTCTCTCAGCCAAATCTGAGAGTGGACCACAGCACAGTAGTAACCAAAGGTCCCCGGTTCATCCCTGCTGGCATCTCCACGTAGAAGTTGGGAAATGCTCCTCTGAAATCCTACAGAACCACCCAAATCTCTTTTCTGATGAGAGCAGCTTTTGCATCTCATTTGGAAACCAAGGACCCAGAGTCTGGAGGAAGAATGGGGAGGCACACAATGCCAGATGCTTGAAGTCCAATGTGAAGTTTCCACAGTCTGTGTTGATTTGGGGAGCCATGTCATCAGCTGGTGTTGGTCCACTGTGCTTCATTAAGTCCAGGGTCATTGCAGCCGTTTACCAGGAGATTTTGGAGCACTTCATGCTTCCTTCCGCAGATGAGCTTTATGGGGATGCTGACTTCATTTTCCAGCAGGACTTTGGCACCTGCCCACACTGCCAAAAGTACCAAAACCTGGTTCAATGCCCATGGGATTACTGTGCTTGATTGGCAGCAAACTCGCCTGACCTGAACCCCATAGAGAATCTATGGGGCATTGCCAAGAGAAAGATGAGAGATAGAGACCAAGCAATGCAGAAGAGCTGAAGGCTGCTATTGAAGCATCCTGGTCTTCCATAACACCTCAGCAGTGACACAGGCTGGTAGCATCCATGCCATGCCACATTGAGGCCGTAATTGATGCAAAAGAGGCCCAAACCAAGTACTGAGTACATATGCATGCTTCTACTTCTCAGAGGTCCAATATTGCTCTATTTGCAATCCTTGTTTTGCTGGTTTCATTTAATATTCTAATTTTCTGAGATTGTTAATTTGGGGTTTTCATCAGCTGTATGTCATGATCATCACAATTATAACAAATAAAGGCTTGACGTATCTCGCTTTGCATGTCATGAGTCTATCTCATATATTAGTTTCACTTTTTAAGATGAATTACTGAAATAAATGAACTTTTCCACGATATTCTAATTTTCTGAGTTTCACCTGTACTGATCTAGATCAAGCTGTTGTCTGACTGTATAAGACAGCGTCTTATGGCACTGTTGTGAAAGTAAAATGAGTTAAAGAATCCTGGGTTTATGGTGAATATACATTCACAATGAGGCTGAGATCATTGTTTCTCTGTCAAATAATTGTGCACTTAACATGGGAGCATACCGAAATAGAGCCCAACGCATCTGAGCAATCTGTTCATTTGAGTCTTGTGATGTTGAGGTTATGGGCATTTGCCTTTTTTGCATGTAGGCTTCTATGCAAACATGATGTGTTATATGTGAACCACCAGGCACTGACAGGCTTCGCTATACATTTTGATCCACACGCTAAGGGCATTAAAAACAAAAGCTATCTATACTAGTTACTGACTTCTTCAATGTTGGTACCGTCAAAATGACAGAAACAATGGATGAGTGATCTGGGAGTGCTAAAAAGGTAGTAGTGCTCTAACTGAGGAACCCTGCATATGAAAAGTTGCCCAAATTCTACTATTGTTGTTTTTTAGGTTCTAATAGAAGATTGTATTCCAGTCCTGAAGAGGTATGCCAAAGAAGAAAGGATGTTTGATTATGTAATTAACGATTTGACAGCTGTTCCAATCTCCACATCTCCAGAAGAAGGTTAATGTCTCTCTGACCTTTTGAATGCGAACCTTGTTTACAATGAAAACTCTTTCATTTAAAAACCTTGATTGCAGTTGAGTAACTTCTATCTGGGTGAGATAAGGGGATGGATGGGGAGAAGAAGGCATGCATTGACCCATGAGTGGCTTAGATGGTGTATGCATGTCAAATGTGTGGGCATGTGTGTAGAAAATGGAGCACAGTTGGCCATTATGACAGTCCTTCTTCACACATTGTAATTTCCATGTGTTTACAAGGCATCCTATAACCCTGAACAAAAAGATTACCGTAACGTTAAGAATGCCACCTTTTGCTATAGCTTACCACAGTTATGAATATTTCCTTGTGAATTGCTAATTAAACAATTAGTATTTTTCAAATTTAGATTCTACGTGGGAGTTTCTGCGGATGATTCTGGACCTTTCAATGAAAGTCTTGAAACCTGATGGAAAATATTTTACACAGGTATGGCAGATGAAAAGTAATCACAATGAAGTATGACAGCGAAGTTTGAAAGAATAAGCCTGTTTAAGATGCTACTTTGTCCCTAGGGTGAGATTGGGAGCAGTCCAAGGCTTTTATACGTATCCTACACAATCATGCTAGAGGCTGAAGTGAATCAGAGAAAATCTGGGTTTATTTGACTATGGGATCTTCAGAACCTGAGAAAGTTAAATAAATGCTTGAGGCTTGCTCATTGCTTTCTATGCATACCAGCAATACCAGCATTAGGACCAGATAAGCCAGCTCCAGAATCTGGTTAAATCCGGGGGACTTAAACATAATTTGAAGTTTGGCTAAAACAGTTTTTAGAATATTAACCTAAAGCTGATTTGTTTTTGTTTTACGTTTTTCAGCCTGGCTCAAGTTTTCTGGTTGGTTTCAGGGAAGTTAAATACTATTTTATACTGATAAGGTATACTATACCTTATCAGAAATGATGAGGGTATTTTAGAGCTGGCATGCAGCCATCAATATTCTTACACTTTGATAATCCTAGCTGCATTTTTAAAAGGCGGGGGGGGGGGGGGGGAGAGAAAGACAATACATTTCCAGCAACAGCCATGGTCAGTGCCAAACAGGATGCTTATTGTTTAATTTTGTCACCTTGTGACTCTGAAATATGTAGCTAGGCAAGCTCATCCACACATTCTTTATTTTTAAGCTAACACTTTTCAGTATTCAACTTTTAATAGCTAAAGCGGAAATGTTTTAGCATGTGATAAGGCAATCTAGTCAGTTCTGTGTTCTCTGTTTTAAATAACTCTTAGAAGCAAGGGGCCCCAATTCTTTTCTGGATCAGGAAGCATTAGTTCCATAGCAGTAGAACACTGTCAAAATGCCAAATACCTTTTGCTGCTCCTAAAAAAACGAATGCAACTAAGGAATGGCCATTAGAGTGTTGCTGTATGCTGGCAAGGAATATCTTGTGCGGTGTAGTCATCTGCATTATACTCTTTGGCCACTAGATGGAGCTTGACAACTAAAAACGTTGGCTCCTGTAATAAAATCCAAAGAATGTTATGCGCAAGGAATATAGGGACACACTTGAGAAAGACACATCTTACACACAGGCTGCTGTGTACAAACATTTGACAGCCGTTATAGTTTTGCTCACAGAATGAGAATTCACACTTTTAAAAAATGCGTAGACTTAGAAGATATGCTTGATATACATATATGGCACAAACACTTGTTTTAGTTTTATTTACCTTGTTAAGGGTTTTAAACGTTATCTGTATAGTTCTCAAAGTTTAGCAGTATTGTCAAAGTTTCTAAGCTCCTCTCAAAGATGGGGGTCCTTTGTACTTGATAAGTTGATAATAATACTGGGATTTAACTAGGAATCACAGCTTGAGATAATAGAAATAAATGAGGGAGATTTTCCTTCTCCAACGGTTTGAGGCAATTGATCTTTTATGCCTGAAGAATAATTTCTCTGCTCACCTAGCAGAGAGTGTCAGCAACCTGTGTTCTCTATGTACAGTGGTACCCCGCAAGACGAAATTAATTCGTTCTGCGAGTTTTTTCGTTCTACGAGTTTTTTCGTCTTGCGAAGCACCAATGTGTATTGACGGTTCAATGCCCATGGGGAAATTCGTCTTGCGAAGCAACTCAGAAAATGGAAAACCCTTTCGTCTAGTGAGTTTTTCGTCTTGCGAGGCATTCGTCTTGCGGGGTACCACTGTACTAATACCCTATAGGTCTGCTCATTGGGGTTCAGGGTATAGAGTGGGGTGATTATGCTCCCTCTCCATAGTTTATGGGGAAATTTGGATGGAAAATTGAGTCGTTTTTCAGAAATATATTTCATGGAGTATTTCCAGATCCTAATATAACCTTTTCAGTGACATTTTTAAGTTTTTTAAAGGATGTGCGGTTACTTTAAGACTGAAAAGGAAAGACCTTCTTTCCTCAAGTCCCCTTTCTACAACTCTTAGTTTTGAACTTGGACAGAGCCCTCAAACAAGGTTCTACTGTGTGATACGGCAGGCACTAGGGGCAGGAGGCCCCTGTGGCCCACTATGTAATTTCAGTACAATAAAAAGTGTAGGTGGGCATATAAATCCAACATTGGCCTAGGTTTGGCATATTCGATTTGTTATGAACAAACCATCCTGGTGTGTGAATTTGCATAGGTCTTTTTTTTTTAAGGCGAAGTGTGGTACTGTGAAGTGGAATATTCGCCTGCTTCTGATGCATATGTTGTCACAGTAGTGGCCCTACTCTAGGTGCCATATAGTACCCATTCCACATTGGTAAGAACTTGGTTGTTTAGTGTGGCAGCACCTGCACTTTGGAGCTCTCTGCCTATTGTGAGATGAAGCAGGTGCCCTTTTGGCAACTGCTAAAAACATTCTAGATGCCTGGGGGGGGGGGGACTTTTCTAGATGCCCAGAAAGTTGAGGTAATTTTAATCTGTTTTAGTCTTTTATGTTTTGAAGTATGGTTGTGAATTTCTCTTGGTTTTATTGTTCTAATTTTTCGTAGACCACTTTGAGGGTTGTTGGTTTTTTAAAAAGCAGTGTATAAGTGTTATGAATGAATAGCACTGGAGAAACTATTGGATTTAATTAAGTATTTCGGAAGTATTTTCCTTCTCCCTTTCCACAATTTGCTTGCCACGTTGTCTCCTGTGATTGCTTGCCATTTGATGAGCTGGTTGATGAAACCTAGGATACTGAGGATGACAAAACTAGACTGCAGATTACTCTCATTATAGAGATTGGGTTGTGCCATTAAGCTACCTCTATACTGGCAGGATGTCCCATAAATTACCTGGTGCTGTTTTCTATTTGTGATTTCCAAATTACACATGCAGGTTGTTTATATGCTATCCCATTCAATTTAATGCTGACAAAATTACACGCTTTGTAAAAGGCAGCGGAACAAAATAACCACTGCAGGACTGCGGATAATAATAGATTACTAAACAAGTTTTATATACTTAACTTCCTTACCTTTATATTAACCTCTCTCTTACCATTTTACGATGCTTGTGGTTCACATAATAACTCAATTTATTTCCGAAATACTTAATTTCCTTCTGCTATTTATTTGATGTTCTAATATTAAAAAATGAGACAATAATAATAATAATAATGTGTTTCTCTAATATAATAAGCATAGAAACAAGAATGTATTTCCCCTTGTTTACCTTCTGCTCCCTGCCATTCATTTTCCACCTCTAATTTAAATTCCTGTTGTTCTGTATATGATTAATGATCTCCCATTCAGAATTCATATAACATTTTGTTGTGCGTTTATGTATTGCCCTGTCTTAAGCCTCTTCTATATACAGTGGTACCTCGGGTTAAGTACTTATTTCGTTCCGGAGGTCCGTTCTTAACCTGAAACTGTTCTTAACCTGAAGCACCACTTTAGCTAACGGGACCTCCTGCTGCCATTGCGCTGCCGGAGCACGATTTCTGTTCTTATCCTGAAGCAAAGTTCTTAACCTGAAGCACTATTTCTGGGTTAGTGGAGTGTGTAACCTGAAGCGTATGTAACCTGAAGCGTATGTAACCCAAGGTACCACTGTATTTCAGGAGTGGGGAATCTGCAGTCCTTCATACAGTGCTGGACCACAGCTCCCCATCACTCCTGACATTGGTCCTGCCGGCTGACGCTGATGGGAGTTGGAGCCCAACAATATCTGAACAGCTGTAGATTTCCCACACCTGATATATTTAATGCCACAGTTGCTATTCAGGTATAAAACTTGTCATATCTTTCTCACTCATCTCCTTAATGCTGTACTTTACACTCATTTGCAGGTAAAGATTATCTGTTATTGATGTATTCATTAGTAACGCAGTCACTTCAGAATGTTTATGTTCTTTCGACTGTCGTGAAATATTTAATTTTGATAAAATAAATGCTTCACATAGATTGAAGCCACTCTGAGCAAGTTTGATTAGTAACACTGCAGAGTCAGCACAGCATTGGCATTGGGCAATCATTCCAAATTCCTGCCTAGTGATACTGTAGCCAGTCCTATAATTTTGTAATATGTGTTAACGTTCGGAATGGGAAAGGAGTTACTATGAGAGTCTACAAAACCATGATCCTCAATGTATTTAATGCAGAATAAAATCCGTGGAACTTGGTAAGACTTCTGTGTAAATATCCTTATGAGGTGCTTTATCTGAATCATACCTCAAAGCTGGAGTGTTTCTTTCTTACTTTATAATTTATGAATAATGATTTCTTATAGATTTCATGTTTATGTCTTACTTCCCTATCTTACGGTTTTAATATTTCTATTATAGTTTAATTGCTTTTTATCTAATATCTTTCTGTGTTGTATCCATGTTTGTTTTAATTTTTGTGAGCCTCCTTGAGTCCCAAAACTGGAGAAAGGTGGGATATAAACAAACAAGCAAATGTTAAGCAGCTCAATGAATCTTTGCTATTGGGTAGTATATCAATATTACAAATAATATAAATAAATTTGTGTCTTTTTCAAGATTCACTGACCTAAGTGATTTATACCGCTGTTTATATAGAATCTACTGATGAATTTGCTCCCTTTGCATTATGTCTCCCCACAGTCTTATTGATATATAGGTCACATGTTGTCTTGCAGGGAAATTGTGTAAATCTGACTGAAGCTTTGACTCTCTACGAAGAACAGCTTGGTAGGCTATACTGTCCTGTGGCATTTTCAAAGGAAGTTGTATGTGTCCCTTCATACATGGAACTGTATCCTTGCTTAAAAAATCATGTCTCTTGATAAGCACCATTGTATAAACCAAGTGAATAGTGAGTACGTCATAAAGACTTCACTGCACATGCTCTTCAAAAGGTAAAGAGTATCTGAATAATGTAGGGAGGATTCTGCTTCAGAATTTAATAACATGGATGGGTCTGATTTCAGCCCTACTCGGACAAGTCCATTTGAAATTAGTTGGCCTAAATCACTTGTGCCTAATTTTATTTCATTCAGTTGGTCTATTCACAGTTTAACTTGGTCAGATACCACCCCATAACTTTCAGAAATTGTGCTATGGGTATGTTTGTTCCTAACATGTGTAACAGGCCTTAACAAGAGCTGAAATTTTTCTTTAAAACAAGACAGCAGAAAGGACACGAAATAATACTAATTTCCATTTTCCAAAGTTCAGAATGATGCCCATGTTATTAAGACTGAAGTGAAGTACCACAGGGTAAACTAATAGTGCTGTGCTAAAGAAAAGCAAGGTATTTCTCACCAACTTACCATGAAGTAAGGATGTGTGGATTTGAAATGCTTGGAGTTTTTTTTTTTTTAAAATTAACATTGATGTGAGAATTTTAATGGCAATATATTATGCAACCAAAATGTATTTTTTAAGGCTTGAAGTGATGACCTGAAAGGTTGTCAACTATGGCACAGCTTTACAAGGTGTCCTGCTATTGATCATACTTCCATCAGGACAGAAGGTCATCTTTCCCGAATTATGAGGGGATGGGGCTAGGTTATCTTTGAGAATGCCTTCCAACTATGAATCTAGCCATATAATTTACAAAGGATGATAAAAGTAACGCAGATTCAAATTGAAATGATGGTTTCTTCCTGTTCATAACGTGACCATAGTGCAAAATATGTATTTGATTCCTTGACAAGTTTTTAGATGGGTATTTTATACTATTTGGAAGAAGAGAACAGATGTTTGAAGTTCAAGTTCCACACGCCACACATGCTGCATGAAGTGTGTCTAGGGCTTGCCAGATGCTACATCTTGGCGTCTTGAATCTTTAAATTATATGCTGTAGATGATCCTGAAACTTAGTCATGCTATCGATTTGTGAATTCTTTAAATGTTTTTTATTATTATTTTAATTTAAAAGCAAATGGGAAAAAAATGTATATTTTGATGAGCTAGGGTGTTATTTTTTGAAAGTCAACGTAGATGAATTAGCAGCAAAGCTATAGCTGCTGAATGCACTGAACCTTTAGAATGTGATCATTTTTATTTTTTATTTTAGATCGTTGAATACCAATTTAAAAAGACAATGTTAGCATTTCAGTGTGGTACCACAGAATTTTCTCTCCCTTCAGACATTAATCAGTTTAATAGTCACGGTGCTTTAAATAGACTTTAAGTGGGTTGTTTGTTAAATGATCGATGTGCTTCCATTGGAGGAATTAAGGGCAGACTTCTTTCTTTCTTTTTAAGGAAACCCTCTGGCCCATTGTGGTGCTATAAAGCCACCATGATACTACTTATGGTGAATCCTTATTCTAACCCTCATGTGTCAAGATCTGTTATTTCATTTTCAGTGGGTCTTCCCAACAGGTAATACTCAATCTCAAATGTGTGAGGGTTCATTCAGAGGAAAATGTGAGGGTTTCTTCAGAGGAAACGTTCAGCACAAGTAAAACGATGGGGATAAAGCCATGGTGTAATGACTGCCACATCAAAATGAACACGGATTGGGCCCAGTCTTTGGTTATAAAGGGAAAGAACTAATAGTTTCTTCATCTTCAGCAGACTAGTTTTATTCTAAAGACGTTTTCAACACACAAAAGTGAAAAAAGGCTGCATTACCTCATTCACAAAGAAATTTACAAAATACTTAATGCTGGAATAAATGCCATTGGCTTAAGAAGTCTATTAGTGAGCTGTCATTTGACCAATCAGTCTAGCCCCCGTTAATATTTATTATAAATAGGGAGGAGTAATAGATTAAACAAATAACTGTTAGTGCTATAAGCTTTGAAACTATGGCTTGGGCTGTTGCCCCAGTCCTTCAGTTTTAGTATGGAAAGCTGAAATGTGTATTGAGAATTCTTTTTATTGGTCACATACCCCTTTAGTGCAAATGTTCATGAAGTGCGAAAGGTCATTGAAAAGGAAAAATTAGCCAAGTGACTTATGAGACAATGCACTGGAAGCTTCTTCACCAACCGCATCTACTTGAGTGGGAGCTGAGCTCAAGAGCACAGGCCGTGTCCCATTCGTTACAATATAGTCTGTGCAGGTGAAGTTTCTGGTAGATTGTAAGCCTGAGAGTATTTATATTTTGTGCTTCTCTATAAACAGAGTGTTTACTCCTCTTAGTTGAGCCCAGCCACATGGATCTGATGGATCTTGCGGCTAAAACATCACTAGCCCATACACTGTATTTGCATATGCATGTTGAAATACCTATTGCATTTGTAGTCCCCACCCTGTCTACTTCTGCACATGGTGTAAAATTATATTTTTGTAAAATCTTTCTTATGTACTGATCATTCACTTATGACTTTGCTATAGGCAAATCCTTAAAGTAGCTGAGAAATACAACCTTATAAATAAAATGTTCTATCCTTCTCTTATCAGTTTCAGACTTTACAGCAAAATTACTCCCCTCCTCCCCAAATGAAAAAATTGTGTTGTATTTCACTGTTACGTTTTCTCACCACGCTAGAGAAAGGGCTGCACTTAGATTGCTTTCCCCATGCTATATTATTGCAAGATGAGAATGCACCACTCCATTCTGAGAAACCGATCACTAGGGAGAATTGCTTTATGTATTTAGAAAGGAGGGCATAGTCCGTCATAGCTACATGGAGGAATTCTGCAGTGAAGCTCAGAATTGCCAGAAACTCAGAAGGCTTTGCTGCCTTGGGGTTCTGTTGCGCTAACAAAATGGGCATACAAATAAGGTAAGTTTACAATTCATATCTCCTGAATTAAATGTCTTATAACTTAACGCTACCTGATCAGCAATTTAATCTCTGTTGACTTAAAATGATTAAAAAGTTAACTGTCTGATCTCGCCAGTGGTAAAGTGCAAACTTCCTTCAGCTCAGACGAAGCGTTCCTGTAGATTGGGAAGGAACCATTATTTAAAGCTGTCTAGTCTGAGGTCATAATTAAAACATCTAGTGCTATATTTAGAAGATTACGGTTATGAACTTCCATTGGATCAGATAGCAAACATGTCTGGAGGTTCAGCCCAGCCTTTTTTTCCTACTGGCAAAAGCATATAGTTGTGTCATATTTATATCAAATTGTTTTGCCCTGCTTTTGAGTAGATTGGCAGTAGCTTAGGCAGAACCCTTCTTTTCTTTCCTTTACAATCGGACATAAAATCTTAGGGAGCCTACAGTAAACACACATGATACTTCGTGCAGAATGTCCCAACATACACCCATGATGTGCATCAAAGAATGCTATTATTTTCAAAACCTCATTTATTGTTTTGGGATTATGCAATGCTTGTAACTTGGAAGTAATAGCCACGTTCTTAAGTAAATGGAAGAGTTTTTGTCCCGTTGTCCTACGTAGCTGGAGAGTGATCTTGACCCATTCATTCATTACCTAGGTTACAGAATTCCTCTAATAGCTATACTAAAAAAACACACCAACTAGATAAGCATAATTTTATAGGCATTTGTGTTGTAATTGGAAAAAGTGGTTCTACATTTTTACTTGAATTTCCCACTTTTTTGGCTTTCTGAAGAAACTTAAGAAAGAAAACTACTGGTTAAGTATGGATGGTTTTGGAGGAAGAATATGTTGACACTTCATTTTATTGTATACATAGATTTCATGAGCATAGCATTGATTTTTCTGGAGAAAGACATATTTTAGTATTACTTCCCTGTGCATTCTATTAGATACAGAACCAAGGTTAGTCTTAAATCTGATACGAACGAAATGAGGATCAGGAATAGATGGGAAGTGATATTGCTTGGAAAGGCAACTAATAGATGCTTCATTCTCTCAGTGAAAGGGAAACAATGGAGGGCAACTGCATTTTGTTTTGTTTTTTTTAAAAAAATGTTTTATGTAGAATATCATTATAACATAGATGTGTGTGTGTGCGTTTAAAAGCAAAATGTTATAAGCTGAACATCTCTTCCCACCCCCTTTTCCTATTACTGCTTGAATAGACTGAGGAAATGTTCAAATAAAGTGTTGTCACTCTTTATTTATATATACATACATATATATATAGTTGTTGCTGTAGTGTACAGTATGAAAAATCACTTCTTTTTGACGTGTAAGAATTGGCTCGGGGGGGGGGGGAAATCAACCTTCAACAGATTAACTTTTATATATATATATAAAATACACATGGAACAGAGTGGAACATCAGTTGTGAGTGCCTCACTACACATGCAAATCAATCCCAAAGATGGTTGGCATGGGGTGTCTCTTAATTCTTTGCACTAAATGCTGCTTCCATCTAGTAGTGAATTTTGACTATTTAACAAAAAGAAGTTTGATACCTATTCTGACTTTGCTGAAAGAAAACTTCTGGCGTTGTATCAATTGCACTAGTAACAGTGCACATATTCAAATAAAGGTACGCTGTTATTACCTGTACTGCCTGAATTGTTAATATCTGTCAATATCAACCCTATGTGCAACTACCTATGAGTATCCTTCATTGAACCTAGTGTGGCCTAAGCGTAAGCATGCAGAGGATTCTGCCATTTATTTCATATTGGTTTGATGAAGTGAGTTTTGGTTTCATATTGGTTTGATGAATTTGCAGCAGTACATAAAGAGTGTTTAATTGTACTGCAGTTAAACTAGTCAGATGGCTCACGTTTTGATTGCATTATGCAAAGTTTCAACTACAACACACACACACACACACACCAATTATCTGGTTTATATTTGTGGTAAATGAGTCTTCGCTCATTTCATGTGGTGGCTATAGAAACCTATAATCTGGTTTGTTGGAAAGATGTTCAGGCTTCTGAAAGGAATCGTCTGAACTCCCCCCCCCCCCCCTTTGGGTGTGGGGACAGGAGGACTCAGTCTTTAACAAATTGACCAGAACACTTAACAAAGATGTCGTCATTTGAATATTTTTTCTAGGGTGTCGGATGTTCAGTGGTTTTGGAAGAAACTTCACATTATTTTCCTGACTGAAATGGATGCACTTGGGAGTGCATTTCATTAAGTGAATCTTGCTTATGTGTTTTCAAATTCCTGCGTCTCACACCTGTATGCTTGGCATATAGCTCCCTCCCTTCTTCTATTCCACATATATGGAAGTTTTTAATTAAAAAAACCCCCAGACCATGTAAGTTGCTGCTTTATATTTATCCACAAGCAGTTACATCTATATACTTTGTTAATATAGTAGGCTGAATTAAGTATTTTATGATTTCAGCGTTTCCCAGCATTTTTAATGCAGCCTCTTCTTTTATTTCCACTTGCAAATCCCCTCCCCATTTTGCAGCATTTTTAATCGTGATATAAGTAGATATCTCTCCGCCTTGTAGATTTTTGAGAAGGCATGCTTCCACTTTGGTTCTAACTTCAGATTGCCATTCTTTGTAGCCAAATCATATTCTTCAAAGACAATGCTGAGTGCCAAGCAATCACTCAGAAGAAGAATCTAAGAAGATGACAAAAACCATGTCTGATCACCGGTCTATTGTTTTCTATGTTGCAATTGCACTCCAGCTTCCTGGGTTCTTTTGCAGCCCTACTTAGGAATGCTGGGGATTGATCTGCATCGTAATAAGAGACATAGTATAGGCATAATAGCTAGCCCTGGAGTACAATCGGCTTCCTTGCCAGTTGCTACATAGGTGCATTACCATAGAACAAATGTTCACAGGCTTCTTGTCTATATGAGTTACACCCTACAGCTTTTCAGGATGGAAACCATTCCCATTTTCAGTTATACATTCTTCTCTTTATTTGGAGACTCGACAGAATACTGCTGTGTGGTCGTCTTGACTACAACTTCTTCCCAGTGGGAAGGTTTGTTGTTTTAATCTGCACATCAAACGGCCACAAATCACTTAGCTTATTCTAGCATTCTCATTTCTAGTGTTTGTTCAAAATGCATGGTGTGTTTATATAAATATATGAAGCTCCTGGCCCTCAAAATGTTGTTGTTGTTTAGTCGTCTTAGTCCTGCTCGACTCTCTGTGACCCCATGAACCAGAGCATGCCTTGGAAACACTCACTTTCATCTCAAAGCTTCTACTTTTTTATGTCTATGGAGTTTTCTTGGCAAAATACTGGAGTGGATTGCCAGTTCCTTCTCCAGGTGGATCACATTTATTCTGAATTCTCAGCTGTGACCTGTCCGTCTTGGGTGGCCCTGCACGGCATAGCTCAGAGCTTTCTGGAGTCATTCAAGCCCCTTCACCACGACAAGGCAATGATCCATGAAGAAGCCTCAAAATGTATGCATACGTATATAAATCTAAAAGAATAAGGGGGGGGGGGGGAATCCTGTTCTTTTGGCTCACTGGTTCATGGAAATCCACCCAGAGAAAGGTGCCATTAAACGCCTTCCTGTGAAGATTTCAACTGCCATCAAGTCAGCTACCTAAGAAACTGGCAGAAGCTGCTCTTTCCTCCAAGCCTGGAAGTTGCCAAAATCTCTGTTCCTGAATCTGATGAGAGGTTAAAAGCAAATGAGCTGTTCTTTATCACAGGCAAGAGAGTGCCTGTAACTTTTAGAACTTGTGCCTCAGCTTGCTCTTCCCTCATGATTCCTTTTTCCTGGTGTGCCATGTCTTATAGATTGTGAGCCTGAGGGCAAGGACTGGCCCATCTTAAAACTGATTTTTGTAATGTCTCATTGGAGCCCTTTTGGCTAAAGGGCCGGGGAAGGAATGCTATATATATATATATAAATCTATTTTATTCCACTTTCCTGTTGAATGTATATGTTTACATTCAATCGCTTCAGAAGACATTGCTGCATCTCTCTCCCCCCCCCCCCCCCAGACCAGCGGTTTTCTTTTGTGAGTACTTTCAGATAGAAAAGTTGCGGGAAGTGTCACGCAAGGGCTGCCCAGGAACATAGCAATTTGGTTTACCAGGATAATTATATTTAGTTCTTTAATGTTCAGTTCTTGCGGATTTTGTGTGTGTGTGTGTTTAAGGAAGGCAAACATTTGGCCTCATTTATTCCATCCTGTGAGGAGGCTTTGTGGTGTTTTCAGTTAACAGTTACCTTGGCTGTAAGAGGTTCAAGATTAAAAGGTCATTTACATTCTCATTCTGAAAATGATAGTTGACACAGATTTGTACTTTCATAAGTTACAAAAAGTGATAGAAAGTAATATTACATTAACCAAGCAGACCAGGTTTCCTACTGCTTGGTTAACGTAAGACATGAAGCGTGAAAACAGGCATGTTTGTTTATTTTACTACACTTGTATCCCATTTTCCGCCATGGAACCAAAGGCATTGTACATGAGGTGTTCATGCACCCATCCAAGCACTGGCTAAACAGACCTACTTAGTTTCAGCAAAGTGGTGGCCTCTGTATTCAACAGGGCTTCTTCCTAGGTAACTACATGGAAGTTACAGCCTTAATCTGTTAACAAACATCAGTATCCTGTGGTACATTACCTATCCCCCCGTAAATACATAGCTGCATTGGCATGCCAGGTGTGCTGGTCGGCATCCCTCATGAAAACTGACTTAGAAAACAAACAAGAATTTTCAGTAATAGATCTGACATCTACCTACCAGTTAATTATCTGTAATTTATGGGAAGATGGTGGGCATTACAATACAGTGTAGAGGCCACCACTCTGAGAGCACTGCTTTGCTCCAAGCATTTTGAAGGAAAGGATTTTAAGCAGGCCTCTACTTGAAGACTCTTAAAAGTGTAAGTGTTCCTGTGTAGATGAGTAAGGCCTGGCTCAGTTCAGACTCTGGGCCTTAATAAATCAAAATGAACAGTGAGCTAATAGTAAGCCCATGCTGTTTGTGGAGAGTTGACTTTTTAGGTTCCTACCTACTGTATTTTTCGCCCTATAGGACGCCCTTTTTCCCCTCCAAAAATGAAGGGGAAATGTGTGTGCGTCCTATGGGGCGAATGCAGGCTTTTGCTGAAGCCTGGAGAGCCCCACCGCCAGCCCCACAAGCTCGGGGGACAGCGGGGAGGCGGAACGCCGCCATCCCGCTGTCCCCCGACTGTGTTAGAAGGCTGGCGGGAGGAGAAGCCTGCTCCTCCCCGTCGCCAGCCCCGCAAACTCGGGGGGGGACAGCGGGAAGCGCAGCGTGCCTTTCCCGCTGTCCCCCGACTTGGTTAGAAGGCTCCTCCCCGCCCCCAGCCCCGCAAGCTCCCAGAGCGATGCCAAAGCTGCACGCAGCTTCGGCATCGCTCTGGGTCCCGTTCTGGGGGCTGGCGTCGGGGGAAGCTCGGGCTTCCCCAGCCCCGTGCCTGGGAGGGTAATTTTTTTCCCTTTATTCCCCCCCCCCAAAAAAAATCTAGGTGCGTCCTATGGGCCGGTGTGTCCTATAGGGTGAAAAATACAGTATTTGTGGGCAAAACCAGAGGTGCCCCAAAGCCATTTTCCATACTGCCTACATTTGTAGTGTGCAGCCAATGTCAAAAGGTGAAGAAAGCAACAAAGTGTTACTACCAAACTCTTAAAATGTAGTCTGGTTGTTGTAATTTACAGTTTTCTGTCTTGGTCTTCAGAGTTACCTATCACATCTTGAATGAATGAATGAATAAACTTCCTGAATTTGGCCATCAGGCATCATCAAGATTCGTTAGGCATCTAATGCTTTATTCTGTACATAGGGATGGGCAAATCTGGCCATTTCACTTCCCTATTTCCCCCCAAAATTAAGTTCTTCACATTTCTGTAGCAGTTTGCAATTTAAAAAAAACCTACGAAGGCTAGAAGCTCAGAGTTTAAGCAGCCACATGATATGTAAGGCATGTGGACATAATTTGACAAAGCTCACACTGTAAGTTCCCTGTTGGACTATATCTGTTTTCAGTGTGGGCAATATGCCATATATAATAATCTGCTCCACCACACTATAAATGAGATGGGCCACAGAAGCTCCCTTGACCTCAAACCTTTGGGCCTCAACTTAAGCTTGATACCCTATATTTTAAAATCCTGACTTACAGAGAGACAAACATCGGTCTGCAGCCTATAGTAATCAACCTATGTTTTTCAGCAGAAAGAAACACATCAACATTGAACAACTGGCTTTTTGTCAAGATAGGTTACTATGTATAAAAAAAGCAATGCCTACCACAGTTTCAACAAAAGGTGAGCTCTGCAAAGGAAAGGCAAGAAGGCTGGTGCCTTATCCTCTTAATCCATATATTCCCATAGGGAAGTTGTGTCAGTGTTAAATTCCCATAAGTACCACACACATCTAGAGCTTTCATTGTGCTCTAAATGTGGAGTTTAAAATAAAATAATGCAGATAGTATTTTGTGCTGGACTTCAGAATTAGGAACAGGGAAACAGTTGTATATGTCTATGCAATGGAATGCGGTAAATGCAACTGACACTTATTAATTTTTAGTTGCATGCTCACAATAGCTCCTGTTGACCAGCATTTTTTTTTTTTTACATCTAATACTGAGGATGTGAAATACTGTCCAGGCTACATCAGAGGGAGAGGGTGTACTACAGTGAGAAACTCTTTGATTGCAACATTAACCTTCTCTTGGCATTCAATAGTTCTTGAAGATGCTGATTCTCCCAGTGCCCCAAGAAACCTGTTAAGAAGCTGTCAGAAATTGCCTTATTGCACTGGCAGATTCAGGACATTCATATTTTATTAATAACTTCACTGTCTTTCTACCTGAGAGATCTCCAGATCATTTTACACACAATGGGCCGTAACAGTGATGCTGCTCCTCATCAGAAATCTCATTAGGCTTACCTGTGATGAGATTTGAAATTGTGATGTGGGTCCAGTGTCGCTCATTCCACTGCCTGGCAACATCAACCTTTTTAGGTGTAAAATTCTTTATCCTAGAGCAAGAAAAAATCCAGTGGCATCATGGGCTTCAGAGTGGCATCAGTGGTGTCCCAATTTCGCTGCTCATGGCTAGCAGGAGACACAGCAATGGGGAAGTGATATGCCATCATGGAAGATGAAGGTGAGGCTGCTCATGCCTTGTTCTTCACTCCCACCCCTCCCATGGTCAGGTTTCTGGTTGCTCATATGCTACATCCACCAGCCTGTGTGTGCTGTTGTTTAGTGCCACATTGGTACAAGTAAGACTTCACCCATCCTTGAGTTGATCATGGATGAGGGTGCGGATCTGGTGTGTGCTACTGAGACCTTTGTGGGTGAGCTGGGAAGAGTTGATCTGTCCCAGCTGTGTCTGCTCAGATATTCAGTACAGCATCAGCAGAGGCTGCAGGCACCAGGGACGGGGAAAGATTTGCTCTGTGCAGTCATACCTCAGATTGAAGTTGCTTCAGGTTGAGCACTTTCAGGTTATGTTCCGTGGCGACCCGGAAGTAACGGAACGTGTTACTTCCATGTTTTGCTGCTTGCGTATGTGCAGTCGGTCAAAATGATGTCATGCTCGTGCGGAAGCGGTGAATCGTGACCCGCGGACGTGCAGACGTGGGTTGTGTTTACTTCAGGATGCGAATGTGGCTCCGGAATGGATCCCGTTCCTATGCAGAGGTACCACAGTAATTGTTTTTATATAGGCAGTTGTTTTGTATACCTTTGTACTGTATTGTGAAATCATCTTTGGATGCTTCACAGGTTTCCAGGCCCTTTTATCATCCTGGTCACCTTCCTCTGCACATGTTTCAGCTTGTCAATATCCTCCTTAAAGTGTGGTGCCCAGAACTGGACACAGTACTGGAGGCGTAGTCTAACCAAGGTGGAATAGAGCAGGACTATTAGTTCCTTTGATCTGGACACTGTACTTCTATGGATGCAGCCTAACAGCATTTGCTTTCTTCTGCTGCATCATACTGTTGACTTAGTCAAGCTTGTGGTCTACTAAGTCCCCTAGATTATAGAATCATAGATCCTTTTCACTTTTCATGTGATCCTTTTTACATGTACTACTAGCAATCTTGGTGTCCTTCATCCTATATCTGTGCAGTTGGTTCTTCGTGCCCAAGTGTAGAACGTGACATTTGTCCCTATTGCAATTCATTTTGTTAGTTTGGGCCCAGTTCTCCAATCTGTTAGTCATCTTGAATCCTGAGTGACTTCTGTGGCACCACCTAGCCCTCCCAATTTGGTGTCATTTGATGAGCAGCCCTCAATTCTTTCGTCCAAGTTGTTAATAAAGACACTGAACAACAACAGGCCAAGGGCAGAACCCCACTTGTCCCTTCCTTTCAGGACGATGCGGAACCATTAGTGTGGTCAGTCAGTTACAAATTCACCTAACCATAACCTCGTCCAGCCTGCATTTTACGAGCTCTGCAGGAATATAACAAGGGACTTTGTCAAAAGCCTTACGGAAATCAAGATACACTATATCCACAGCATTCCTGAGCCATCAAGCTTGTATCTCCATTAAAAGAAAGAAATGAGGTTCATCTGGAATGACTTGTTTTTAAGAAACCCATGCTTGGTCTTAGTAATCACAGCATCCTTTTCTATGTTCCTGCAGCCCAGCTGATTAACATCTGTTCTAGAACCTTTCCTGGTACGTATCAGTGTCAAGCTGACCAGTCAGTAGTTTTCGGGATCTTCTTTTCTCCACTTTTTGAAGATGGGGACAACATTTGCTCACCTCTAGGCTGCAGGGAGGGGCGCGGGTGGCGCTGTGGGTTAAACCACAGAGCCTAGGACTTGCCGATCAGAAGGCCGGCGGTTCGAATCCCCGCGACGGGGTGAGCTCCCGTTCTTCAGTCCCTGCTTCTGCCAACCTAGAAGTTTGAAAGCACGTCAAAGTGCAAGTAGATAAATAGGTACCACTCGGGCGGGAAGTTAAACGGCATTTCCGTGCGCTGCTCTGGTTCACCAGAAACAGCTTAGTCATGCTGGCCACATGACCCGGAAGCTGTACGCCGGCTCCCTCGGCCAATAAAGCGAGATGAGCGCCACAACCCCAGAGTCAGCCACGACTAGACCTAATGGTCAGGGGTCCCTTTACCTAGGCTGCAGACCTCTCCTGTTCTCCAAGAATTCTCAAAGATTATAAGAGGCTCTGAGAGGACATCTGCAAGCTACTTTAGTAGCTTTGTGTGCAGCTCATCAGATCCTGGAGATTTGAATTCATTTAAAGTAGCTAGGTGTTTCCTTAACACATCTTTTCATATCTTGGGCTGCAACTTCCTCCTTGCATCATTAATTCTGTTATCACAAAATTGGACACTGCTTTCCTTTTGGCTGAAGACAGGTGCAAAGTAGGTGCTGAGCAGTTCTGCCCTCTGTCTGTCACCCAATAGCCTATTTCCATCTTCTCCACACAGAGAACCTACAATTTGTTCTTCCTCTTGCTTCGAACATAGCTGAGGAAACCTTTTATTATGTGCCTTCAATATTTCTCCTTTAAGAACCTTTAAGAACCTCCCATCTATCTTGGACTCCCTTCCAATATTTAGCCTGAGCAAACTCAAGCAACATTTAGCCTTTCTGAAACAAGGGTGGTGGTGGTTTGTGTTAATGCTATGTGTGACAGCTACTTGTGGCAAGTAATGTTGTCCACAGAAGCAAGTGCCTTCAGATGGACAACTGCCTAATGCAGCCGGCACTGATACAATGTGTCTGTCTTAATGAAGTTTGAGTATTCAAACATGAATTATATGATGCTATGTGATGCCACGGAAACACCTTTCCCAGTAAAAGCCAATTTAGTGGCAGACAAGGATGCACATTGCCCTGTGACATAATGTTTAACTTTTTCAGTTTTTCAACCCAATAGTGTTTTTCTGGATTGTGTGAAAGCAAAGCAGTTTCACTGGAATTCTGTACAAAAAGGAAAAAGAAAAATAGGAAAGGAAAAAGGTTGAAATTTGTGCATCTAAGGGCAGGTAGGTTTACATTGGCAAATACAGAAAAAACCAGAGCAGAAAGATGTAACTATTTATTGCAATAGGATCAAAGGTGGTGTGAAAACAGAGGTCAGCTACTGCCTGTAAGAACTTCAGCCAATGAAACATGGCGAAATGTCCTGACTGAAGTCATTCTGTGTTTTTAACTATCCTTTTCAGAAAACGGCTCAGGGAGAGGACAATGGCAGATCTTGGCAGGAGCAGACTTAGAATTTGGAGCCAAAGTTGAGTTTCACAATCTGCTGTCAGTTCCAGGACTCAGTCCTGGAATCTATATATAAGATGGGAAACACTGTAGTGTAGAAAACACTTCTGAGCATATGCAAATGTGCAATTTTCTCACTGGCGAAGAACAGTAGTTCTTTCTTTCTAAATATGGGGTTAAGGACATAACAGATTAGGAGATAGATAACAGATTACGAGATAGATAGCAAATTTAGACTGCACCCATAAAAAACCAATCACACTGAACTCACTGGACCTTACTTCAGACTTAAGTATTTCTGAAGGCAGTAAAATTTAATCATGGAAATTGTAAGCACTCTCCATTACAAAGGAGCCAATTCCAGATTTCACTCTTTAAAATGTAAAATCTATATATTTGGATTCCAAACACAGGGATTTCACATTTTAAAAGGTTCAATCTGATTAAAACTGATTCTAGAAGACCAGATCCACTCCAGAGTTAGAGCATATACGCACAATGCCCTCCTCATGGACCAAACCCAGTTATTTAATGTTTCTCACCCTCGCAGTCTGCCTGCCTGCCCGCTGCTCGTCTCAGCTTTCCTCCTCAAAACGAAGGACTATGTTTGGATAGAGCTTACAAAAGCACCACAGTCCCTGAAATATAACTTTCCCATGTCTTTAAAACCCTTCTGTAGGCTGTTTTAATAACTGCTTTGCCTTCACTTAAGCATGACTCTGATGCTTGGCACTTGGTGTCGTACACAAACATCCCAAAATAAAAATGCTACAAGATATCCCAGGAACTCCTCAGGAGCTTTAAAAAGAGATTTGCGCTTGGGGACCAGATGTCTTTTCTTCAATGAAGACAAATGGTGCGACTAGGCTGAAAAGGAACCACCATCAGCACATAATGAGATTTCTTAAATAGGTGCAAGGAAACTTTCCTGTCAACGTAGTGCCTGCAAAACTTTGTCAGATGTCCAGTTCCTGATTGGAAGATTTTTTTTTTTTAATGTTTTAATTGCTGGAAGTTGGAATAGTTAAACCATCTGTCTGGGCAGCGTTGTGAAATGTTTATGTCCTGAACTGCTGATAAAAGTGGTCTGCTTGCAAACAGCGAGTGCAATAAATTAAATTGTCCCTGCCTGTCTTTCCAAGTCTTGGTCAGAGAAGAAACTCAAGGCTGCATTTTATGTGGTTCTCCTCCTCACCCCCACCCCATTTTGGGAAGAGTGAGAGACTTGGAAATGTGTCCTGACAGTAACATTACTTATACGAAATAAGAGCAATTGGGGAAAGGGCACCCATGGATGGGACTTCTCTGTGAATGAACAGGAACGAGCCGCAGTAGAAAGAAAAGCAGACCTTCTTTCAGAGAGCTTTGCAAGTCCAACGTGATGGAAGGCGAGGCAGCAGGGGGTTCGATGCCAGCCGGCAAGAAAGCAGCCAGCAAACCGATGCGGATAGCCCTTGGCGTGTTCGTGACCAGCACGGTCGCGCTTGGCACTGCGCTTTTCCTGGGTAAGTGTCAGAAAAATTGTGGCAGCATAAAATGAAACTTTTGCAAGGCTCTTTAAAAAAAAAAAAAAACCCTGGCTACAACAGCTTTGCCACTTGCTTAACTATGCTAATCACATTTTAATGTTCCTTCACTCCCACTGCTATTCAGTTGAAACGATGAATGAGCTTTTTGTTGGTGGAGGGTCTTGGCTCTATGTGAAGGACTACCTAAGAGGATTCAAAGGTCCTGAAGTTACTATCCTGCTGTTCTAGGATTCTGCAGAAATTGCAAATTAAGTTAACACTTTCCATTTTTAGTATTTGGAGATTCACTAGAAGCACATTCCATGCATTTCCCCACCCCCCCAGCTGACTGGGAAATATCAAAGGTGGCTGTGAAAACATGTTAAAAAGCAATGTAAAATCAGAAACCTGTGGATTAAACACACACACGCACACACACACACACACACACACACACAACTAAGTTGGTATCAACAACTGGCTGGATCCAAAAGACAGCCACTAAGTCACAATATCTCTCAAGATGTGATGATTAACATATGGCTTCCGAATAAATACTGCTAATAGCTTATGTGTCTTTCAAAGATTGAATTTCATGCTTGTACTTTTTGCGGGGCCCCTTTTAGGGAGTCTTTCCATTTGATTTTCAATTCAACAATGGCTAAGTCTGCTGTCCTATATCCACTTTCCTAGAAGTAAGCCTCATTGGATTCAGTGAAGCTTCCAAGTAGAGATTGCATGGTAAACGTTCTACTGATGTTTTGGACAGTCCGCAAAGATACCATTAAAAGATTAATAGATGAATTGTGGAGTCTTTAAAGAGGTGAGGAAATAATCTCTTCATCAGATGCTTTAACTAAATCTGAAAGATCTGAAAGACAAATATTTCCTACCCAATATCTTGTTGCTGTGATGAAGAACTTGTACTGAATTATTACATGATAGTCATTGCCAATATCCATTTACTGAATGATTTATTGAAAATATTGTGGTCAAAGGGGTTACAAAGAGTAAGGTAATTCAGTGGCCATGTCTACATATTCAAAATTAATCTCTATAGGGATTCTTGGAACTGTAAGACTATGAGGGGAGGAGGGGAAGATATCTAACAGAGAATTTGAAGTACCTTTATTATGATTTCCATGGTCATGACAGTTAAACTAGCACAGGACCTGATACAAGGTTGTAGCATAGATGTACAATCTATGCCTAATGAAAATATATTATTCTTTGTATCTATTGTATAATCCCAGTGGATTGAAAAAGACTACAGCGCCCACCTAGGCATTTCCTCAGTAGTAAGTCCTGCTGAATTCAATGGGGTCTTCCTCTCAGATGAGTGTGGACAGGATTGCAAGCCACTGAACAGAAAAGGATTTTCCTTACTAAGCGCCTCTAACAGAATATTCCAGATTATTGTCAGGGTATATATATTCTACACACAGGAGATCAAAATTAAAACTTAATTTTGCAAAGGAATTATGCATTCTTTTTTAAAGCTTTGTATGCTTTAATCTGCCTTCCAAAGACTCTTTATTATATGTCCCCCCCCCCAAACCTGATGGAAAGGACAAAAAAACAAAGCAAAATTCTATGGTTTAGAGTTAGCCTCTAGGGCCATAGAAACAGGAGACAGGCAGCCAGCTACCTGTAGTAATCCCTCCCCCCATGAGAACACACTATGCAAAACTATTTTCCTTTACAACTTTTTTCAGCCACACTGTGCAAGGTTTCTCCAGAACATTCTTTAAACATCATTACTATGCAAAATCTCAGATTGACTCTTGGATTCACCCAGTACACACAGTCCCCAACGTCTGTACGACTTTCAGAGCCCAGTACTGCAAATATATACAAACAAGCTTCTTCACATGCACAGCAATTTACTTGAAGGCATTTTTTTCCATGCATGCATTTTTTATAATTGTTTATAGGGCTCATGGATAACACAAGCTCTAACAACAGCTAAAGAGCAAAGTAATGGAATGAATATGGGGCAAACTCTATATTGTATGCATGTTGTAATAACAAAAACGTTTTTTGAAAAATGGAAATTTGTTTTGGGACGCTGAGTGACAAATAAAGGGAACTTTAATAGGATTGTGCTTGTCCCTCTCCTGATACAATTTGGGACCCGATTTTGCACTTTAGAGCAGCCCTGATCCAACCACACTATGAATAAATGCCACACTATGGTGAATGACTGGTCAATGCAAACATTGCAGCTGGAACTATCCCACCTTTCCTTCCCTTCTGCACTGTTCTCAGTTATTCCCAGACAGCCCCCCAGCCGCCAGTTATGGGGGGGGCACAAGGGGAGGAGAGGGGAGAAAGCCCCATTGTGCAAGCAGTTGTCCTTAGACAGGGCTTCCACTCATGGGTCAGGTCAGACATGGCCAAACTTGGCCCTCCCGCTGTTTTGGGACTACAACTCCCATCATCCCTAGCTAACAGTGGTCAGGGACGATGGGAATTGTAGTCCCAAAACAGCGAGAGGGCCAGGTTTGGCCATGCCTGTGTTAGGTGAATCCCACCCTAATTAAGCATGTGGGGAGGAATGTAAGGGAGGAGGAGATGCACCCTTTCTCTCCTCCTTGCTGTCCAACCATCCTCTCTTTTGACAGTGCCAGATCACTGAGCCTGCTCAAACCCACCCTGGCTGAATCACGGTCCACCCCAAATTGACTTGGTTTGGTTTGGGTTCAAGGATTCAGTCGTACTGGTTGCACATCCCTAATGCTTCACCCTTTTCCCACCAGATGTTTTCCCACCCCAAATCGCTCTGTTCAAACTGCTTTTTTCTCTGCAGAATTCCAACAATCTTCTGGAATTATCTAACCACCACCTTTGCCCTTTGTTCTTCTCAAAATCGTAGCACCCTAAGGCAGCTTCCCATTTTTTTTTAAAAAAACCTGTTGTTCTTTGTTACCATTTATATTATGTTTTTAATTCACTGCATGCCTGTAAACTCAGAGCAGAGAGCTTCCCTTTGAGGAGCAAAATTTGTCAGTAATAAAACATTTGAATATATGCAGTTTTTAAATAGCCATAAAAATCAAGTCCTGTTCATCCTAGGCAACTAGATACAGTGCTACCTCGGTTTACAAACTTAATCCATTCCGGAAGTCCTTTCTTAAACCAAAGTCGTTCTTAAACTGAGGCGCACTTTCCCTAATGAGGCCTTCCACCGTTTGGTTTCTGTTCTTAGACCGAGGTCAAGTTCACAAACCAGGACACTACTTCTGGTTTTGCAGAGTTCGTAAACCGACTAGTTAGTAAACAGGGCTGTTCTTAAACCGAAGTACCACTGTAGTTGGTAAAGCAGAAGGATCTTTCAGAACTTAGAGAAGTCAGAAAGTGCATTCTCAGGAACCGTTCTCATGGCTGTGATATTCAGCAGTTACATCATTTGTATACAAATAGCTATGTGCAGCCCATAAAGTGTTTGGGCAATAAAACAGATTGTGTGCATTCCATTAAGTGGATAAAGGACTAATCTCTGTTCCCTGTGTGACAGTGTTGGATCCAGATTAGTCACGCTTAGCGGAGTCTCATGGGAATGAATGGTTCTCATGTTATTCATAGTGAACTTGTCTCACAGGTCCAATCTAAGGGAACTGTAGTTTGTTAAGGGTGCTGAAAGTTGTTAGGAGACTCCTCTTCTCCTTCCAGAGTTCCTTGGAAATAGGAATTGATTGTTAAGCCAACTGTCAGGACCCTCAACTACAGCTCCTAGAATTATTTGAGGGAAGCCATGACTGTTTAAAGTGGTATGATACTGCTTTAATTGTATAGTGCGGGTGGGGCTTAAGTCTGGGGCCAACACATAATGTTAACATAGTAAAGGAATGAATACATTTTAGTTCTCTCACTCATTGTTCTTCATAATTTATCAACCATCCCTAATAGTGAAAGAATTAGCACGTTTGAAGCAAAATCTTTCCAAGCATACTAATTATTTTTCTCAAACTAACATTGCTTCAGATCTCAAATAGCTTGATTTAGAGTAACCTTCTTGAGATCATTTCTGCTCTTCCCATTAGCAACTGGGGGCCAAATTTATCATTGTGGAGCTATATTGGTTCATCTACCATTGTGGTGAGACGCATAGGAGACAACTCCATCTCTCTCCATTTCCTCCCTCCTTTGCTAGACTGGCCTTAGAGAGTCCTCAGGAAGGCTGTCTGTGAATGGCTTTAGCTGCTACACTGCTGCACCCTTTTCTTCCAAGTTCTTGAATCATTCTGCTCTCTTTGCATCAGCCTTCGGAGAAAAAAATAGAGAATGGCAGGTAAAACGTAAGCATCTGTCTCTTTGGCATGCTGGCTAGCAATCTGATTCAGGACTGATTCCTATATTACGTTGGTGGTGTGTTGTGGCTGAAAAGATAAACAGCGGGAGTGCTGCTCCTTGCGCTGTTTGACAAACGGCACCCGTTTGTTTTCTTTCTGGCAACCATTGATGCTGCCAGTGTAACCTGAGCATTGCCTAATACTTTTTGACTTACTATTGCATGCGTTGACCAAGGATGCTGGAATTTTTCTTATGCACTAGCATGGTTTCCTTTGCTTTTTGCATTAGTGTTTGGTCCTTTGGATCTCAGCCGCTTCCTGCATGCTTCCTCCTTTGGCCTTTCCAGCACCAGAGCTCCAATGTCGGTTGGGTCAGAGCTTCAGAGGAACCAGGGGCGTTGGAGAGGTAGGCTGTGACACTGGAGCTCCCTCTCTGGCCCTGAAGCTTTATTTCCAGCTTCGGAGAGGATGATCTAATTGATCCTCCGGTCCCTAGGACACCCTCCCAGGGGCCATCGGATTGAACCCTGAGTCAATATATTTGCCCAACAACCATTGTTAACCCATGTAATATTTTACTTTTGCAGTTAGCCAAGATCTTATAAAATTTCGTCCTAAGCAACAATACTGCTTGACTTCCGAATGCATCGAAGCTGGTAAGTGGCGTATGTTCTTTTTTTGTATTATAGTCAAAGCACATTGGTATGGAGAAACATTGAATGCTTATGTGCTCCAGTAGCTTTAATAAACTGTCTTGTGCTTTGAAAATCAACATCTAAGTAAGCCATTTATGTTAAATCAGCAATGCAGTTGCCTCCCCGAGACCATTAGCAGAGTTCTGATGGATCAGACCAAAGGTTTCTCTAATTCAGAATTGTGTTTCCCACAGGGGTTCCAAGCCACATTGTTGGCTACAAGACCACAAGGCTGTAGCTCTAGCTATGGAGTTAGAGATATTGCCTGGTGGGCAAAGGCCTAATGAAGATGCCCCAATGAAGTGCTTCAGGCCTAACTAGATGAAATCTCTGATAGGATCTTCTGGAGTCTTATTTCTTTGGTTAAAAGCAGCCAAGGGGCCCCAGTTTGGATTGGGGCATAGCTGTGGGAGAGAGTAGGGTTTTATGAACTTAGGAAGCTGCACTGAGTCAGACCACTGGCCCATCTAACCCAGTATTGCCAGAGTTGCAGTAGGTCTCCAGGATTTCAGACAGGAGTCTCTCCCAGCCATACCTGGAGATGCCAGGGGCTGAACCTGGGACAATTCTGCTTGCAAGCCAGATGCTGACCCACTGAGCTGTGGCCCTTTCTCCCCAGGCTATTTACCATACTTAAATCTTCCACTGAAGCTGGTGGAAGAGAGAAGCAACATGGAGGAGGCAAAAGTATATGAGTATTTGCCTTCTGCTCCTCCAAGGCTTACAAGAGCTTCAGAAAGTGGGGGTGATTTCCATTGTGGAAATAGCACAGGAATAACAGATTAACCCTGGAGCCCTGATCAAAAATAGGAGGCCTCTGGGCTGCTTTTTAATTAAAGAAAAAAGGCTATGGTCACAGCCACACATTTAAAGCACTCTTATGTGACTTTAACAGTCATGGGTTCCCCCAAAGAATCCTGGCAACTGAAGTTTTTTTATGGTGCTAGGAATGGGAGCTGTGTGAGGTGTCTTCTAATGATTGTCAGCACCCTTAATAAACTATAGTTCCCACCCAGGATACTTTGGGGTGGTCATGGCTGTTAAAGTGGTAAAATAGAGCTTTAAATCTATGGTCTGGAGGTGACCAGATCTCCCCCAACTCTAATACAGCTTTCAGAATTTCTGCCTCAGATTGCCTACTTGAGAGAAAATCAACAGCATGTTCATGAAGTCTGGAGGCAACGGGAATTAGTGAGGCTGTTTGGGATTTAGATGATGGTCAAGGGAAGGGTTTTTTCCGGAATGGGGGAGACGGTGGTATATTTGAACACAGCAGGGAAGGAGCCAGAGGAACCAGGTAGGTAGAAGGATGGGGAGAAATCAAAGCAGGGAGGTGGTAACTAGGAGGGAAACCACAGGCTTTTCCCCTCTCTTTAGTACAGTAATGAGTAACACCTGAAGAAGTTTTTGTTAAATTATGTGACTCTTTTCAGCTGCTGCAATCAGAAGCAAATTAAATACATCTGTGGATCCCTGTGATGATTTCTTTCGGTTTGCCTGTGAAGGGTGGATACAGAATAACCCAATTCCTGAAGATTCATCAAATTATGGAATCTATCCATGGCTGAGGCACAATGTGGACCTCAAGTTGAAAGGTAGGTGACTCCTTTCTTGAAAGCTTCCTGCTCTTCCTCACCCTTGTTGTTGCTTAGCTTCAGTGTGTATAGTGTGTTCCTTGATAAAAATGCACTCGGGTGAAAATATGAGGATATCAGAGCTGGTCATTGTATAAAATAGAAATAACACACAAATAAGGCTAGGCATGGCCAATAATCTGCCTGAAAACTCAAATGCTATTTCCAGGCATGGGGAATAGAGTTATGCAGTGCTCCCCCCCCCTTAAAAAAAATGTTTAGGAGTACTCTCATTTTGACTCAAGAAAATCACCATTTTAGAGTTCAAGTCAGGAAAAATAAATACAGTAAACAGACAAAAGTACAAAGATTCACAAAATGTTTAGGGGTATGCGTACCCCTGCATACCGCCAGAAAAAAATCACTGGAATTATGCATGCAAGCTTCACTCCCAGTGTCCCCATAGGTATTGCCCTACATGCTTAGTTTCTGATCTTCTCCACGTTGAGCTGGGATGGTCTTTAGGAGACTTTTCCTTGCATTGACTTAAATGAAAGTTGGAATACTCTGAATGATCTGAGACCATTCTTTATCAGGGTTCCCAATTGTGTAGAAGTGTCTAGTCATGTTCAAGCAAATACAAGAAACAGCCCACTGCAGGCCTAGCCAGCACGGCAAGGGGAAGTTCAAGGACTGCAATGTGTATGATGATCCTGGGTTACCCACACTTTGAGCATTCGCATGTTCAGGTGCTTGAAAACACCTATTTCATCCTCCTTTCTATAGGACAAAAAATGACAAAATGAATGGCTATGGTCCATCAATCTATGTGTTACATTCAACCACTATACCATTCTGGCTTTCGAATAGGTGAATGATTATCTAATAGGTCATGTTATATTCTGGATTATGTATGTTTTATAGATTATGTCTGAATGGATGAGAGTGTTGGAGGTACGTGCAAATGTGTATGTGAACCCGGTCTCTGGGTGGGTGTTTGATTTTCGTTGTTGTGTATACTGTGTATATACGGACAATGACAAATAAATTTCTAATTCTAATTCTAAATCTTGTGGGAGCAGGGCAAGTGCCCCTACCCTGACTTTTGGAGGGAAACAATATTTATTTAATTTGTAATAAAAATAAAAACCACTTGTATGCCAAGGCGGTTTGCAGATCAATAAAAGCAAACAGCGTATAACAGAGTATAATAATTTCCTAAGTACACAGCAACAAAATCCCAGCTGGAAATCCCAGGAATTAGTATTAACAGAGAAAGGGGGGGGGTTAAAGAGATATGTTTGTAATTGTAATGGGAAACACCCAGCAATCAGTGCCCACCTGATCTCTACAGGAAAATCTTTCCACATGGTAGCCCTTCTCCAGGCCATTGTACAGTATAAAATATACATCTGAAGAAAATACAACAGGCATAGGCAAACTTGGCACTCCCGCTGTTTTGAGACTACAACTCCCATCATCCCAAGCTAATAGGACCAGTAGTCAGGGATGATGGGAATTGTAGTCTCAAAAAACATCTGGAGGGCCAAGTTTCCCTATGCCTGAAATACAACCATTTTTCAGGGAACAGCTTCATGTAGTGATTTTCAGAATTGCCACCAGCCACACTTGTTATTACTAGCAGTTCTATGCATATGTGGACAATTTGTACACTGTGTAACACGTTCACAACCTTTTTTTTGACGTCTGCCAGCCATGGTACAGTTTGCAGGCTTTCCTCTTCTGTTGGTAGTGACTGTTTTGGTCTATAAGTTGTATAAAAAATAATTGTGCAAACTACACATTTGTAATTTATGCAGTTCGTGCAAGTGGGGGAATCCAGCTCTTCTGGGTGCATAGCATGCTCACAATCCACATCCCTGCAGTGAAGTAGCTAGCCGCTCAGGTGCCCAGGGCGGTGCATGGACCCTGCAGCTGGGGGCGGAGCAAGCTGCCCATGGGGGCGGGGCGAGCCAAGGCAGGGTGCACTGTGTGGAGTCTCTCTGCAGCCTCCCCCTCAGCTGTAGGGCGGCTGAGGCGGTGGGCAGACGCAAGCCCCATGCTGCTTGAAAAAGCAGAACAGAGCTTGTAGGCAGTCCGCCCACAGCCTCCTGCTCAGGCATGCTGCAGGCCCCGTGGTGTGACACCTGGTGCCCCCCGCCTCACCTAGCTATGCCTCTGGATTAGACAGATTAATGGAGGAGAGGGCTGTCAAAGGCTACTAGCCACAAAAGCTGTGCTCTGACTACAAAGTTGGAGGCAGCAATGCTTCTGGTTTATGGAAATCACTCGAGGGGAGAGTGCTCCTGCAATGGTGTAGAAAGATGCGTGCAGTGGGTGTGGGAGTTATTTCCCCCCAAAACTCATATTTTTGCCATTTTGTCAAAAACCCCCCCCTCAGTGATGACACCCGGGGCGGACCGCACCCACCGCACCTCCCTTCCTACACCACTGTATCCCTGGCCTCAGTATTGTGAAAGAATCACAACATTTAACTGAGAGAGTGGTGCAAGTTTTGAGAACTGTGTGGTGTCTATCCTTTCATAATTTTTCTTCAGCTTGTTTATTTGAAATGTGAGTATTTTAGCAGACAGGTCAAATCTAGGTGCTTAGGTGTTCAATTATCTGTCACCAAGAGAACTGTTTTGAGGAATGTCTGCCTGTTTGGAGGAAAAAATAGCCTGGGGTGGAAGTGTGTAGGAAGCAAGATATTTTCATTTGAATGTTCTTTTCTTTATGTTGGATTTTACTGCAAAACCATCTCAGTGGGCAGCCACACAGAACCGCAGAGGAAAGGGAAAGAAAAAAAAAACATTACTCTTATTTTTAAGCAGCAACGTCAGGCTTCTATGATGAGAATGACATTTAACAACAGAACAAAAAAAGATGAGCAATTATTAATGACAATATAATAGATGGCATTTACCATAGGGCATTGCCTATGCAGAGCCATTCCCACTCTGAGGACATACCATATCGGTATACATTGCAAATGTGGGCCAAACTAGACCAGGCTGGCACCAGGGGATGGAATCATTGGGTGCAGCAGGGCCCCACTTCCAGATGGTGAAGCACTTGGGCCTTCTCCTGGCTGCCAATGCCTGTTCCCTCTCTATGCAAGTGAGCAGTGAGAAGAGAACAAACAAGGAGAAGGACTCTGCTTACCTTGTTGTCTCTGTCTAGGTGCCTTTGTGGAATGGGCCCCCACAGAAAACACAAACAAATGGGTAGCATGAAGAAGGTGGGCCTGCACTAGGAAGAAGCATCTTGCACAAGGACTTCCTAGAATTCTGGAGCTGGAACTAATGTGAGACCTAAGGGGGAGACATTGCTACTATTGATCAATTTGCATACCAAAGGTCCCAGGGCAGTTTCAGCCTATGTGAACAAGTAATTTGACCCAGCACAAGGCCGCATCCTGTATTCCCATGAAATGCAGTGGCAAGGGTTGAACTGGAGAGGGGAGTGAAACGCTTTCCTGCTTTAAGTTACCTCCCAACCTTATACTGAGGCTGGATCTGAGATGGGCTGGGAGAAATTTGCATAAAGTAATGGGTCCCAGCAAGGCAAGGCAGTGACTCATCATGAACACTCCCCTTGTTCTCTTATAATGGCAATGGCACCCACCTGAGAGGTTTCGGAATGGAGTTCCGGCTGAACACCCCCCCCCGAACACACTTGGTTCCTGTCCCCTGATTTCTAGCTTGGCCCTGTGTAGTGAGTCTGTAATGTTTCTAGTAGTTGCACTGTGCCCACTTCAATTCTCTTGTGTGCTTGGGGTCAGCTTCAGAGGTTCACTGTGTATCCACCTGTGAGAGTCATTAGGCTGGTGGGCATGTGAGATGGGCAGACAATTGGTCCATCTGCACTGGGTGCCGAGCCGAGAGGGTGCTTCAGGGGACGTTACAACAATGACAAACAACGGAAGACAAGAGGCAGTGGGGGTGCGGGGGTGGGACATGCTGAATTTTAGCATTGCCCAGGATGTCACTGAAATTTTAAAGCCTTAACTCCACCACTGGGATAGGGCCTTCTTAGCGTTGCCTCCCCACATGTGGAACTCTTTTCCAGTTGAGATAGGGAAGGCCCATCTGGATTTCTTGATATTGTCTTACCAAAAAAACCCCACAACCCAAGCACACCTTCAGGCATGCATATGAGCTTGGAGAATTGGAGATATGTGGAAGAAGTTTCTATTTTAGCTTTAGTCTCCAGATCAGTTCATGTATTGCCAATAAGCTGAGGGAAGGAAAAAGACACCCTTTTCTCATGAGTCCCAGACCAGGAGCTCAAGTCTCACTTCACAGATTACAGTGGAATTAGAGGAATAAAAAGTGCAAGGATTGTGCCCCCTTGCCTCTCGGTAACTTATGAACCTGCCCCTGTAGGAATGCAATAACAGGAGCATTCCAATAGTAAAAATAATTGGGATGCTTCTGCCCTCGTGGAACCCTTTATATCACAGTCCTGCAAATGGTTCAGCTGCTGGCCTGCATTTTCATTAGTTGCTTTATTGTGAAATCTTTCTCGCATGAAAGAAAACCGCCCATCTTTTAAACGGTGACACCGTTTGGCATTAAAAGCCATTTTAAAAGTTGTTTATAATTCTTTTAGAATCACAGCCATAAAAAGTTAAGTGTAGCAATACGAGAAACAAGGACTGCCACGGTTTTTCCACATGTAATTGTTCTGCAGCTGCAGTCAGATGTTTATGAAACTTTTTACCCAGCCTAACCCTATTTTTTCCATGAGGCTCCAATCCTATGCATATTTACAGTGGTGCCTCGCAAGACGAAAAGAATCCGTTCCGCGAGTCTCTTCGTCTTGCGGTTTTTTTCGTCTTGCCAAGACCATTTAGGGCTTTAAAGGTCAGCACCAACACTTTGAATTGTGCTCTGAAACGTACTGGGAGCTAGTGAAGATCCTTTAGGACGAGTGTTATATAGTCCCGGCAGCTACTCCCAGTCACCAGTCTAGCTGCCGCATTCTGGATTAGTTGTAGTTTCCGAGTCACCTTCAAAGGTAGCCCCAAGTAGAGCTCATTGCAGTAGTCTAAGTGGGAGATAACTAGAGCATGCACCACTCTAGTGAGACAGTCTGCAGGCAGGTAGGGTCTCAGCTGATGTACCAGATGAAGCTGATAGACAGCTGCCTGGACAAAGAATTGACCTGTGCCTTCATGGACAGCTGTGAGTCCAAAATGACTCCCAGGCTGTGCACCTAGTCTGTGCACCTGGTCCCGTCCCCCCGCCTGCCTCCTTGTCCCCCCCAAAACAGTACTTCTTTCTTGTCAGGATTCCACCTCAATCTGTTAGCAACCATCTATCCTTCAACCGCCTCCAGACACTCACACAGGACCCTTGTCGCCTTCACTGGTTTCAATGTGAAGGAGAGGTAGAGCTCAGTATCATCTGCATACTGATGAAAACCCAGCCCAAACCCCTGCTTGCGGTTGGATACTTCTTTGATTAAGAGGTTTATAAATATTCTAAACAAATTCAATAGATACCTACTTCATAATTTACAAATAGTTTAGAAAAATTATCCAGAGCAACAGTTTTGTTCTGTTACACTGAAGAAATACTTGCTTTCTGAAATGTCCATGGGATGTCTCTAGGGCTAGCAAACTGGAGGTGTTTGCTGCTGTTTTGATGTATGCATGTGTCAAGGGTGATTAGTATAGACAGACTTCATTTAAGGTCAGGGATCAATTTTGCAGTGTATTTTTGCAAGGTGCCAAGTACTTTAAAGATCTAGAATTGGACTGACAAAGAATGAGCTGCATTTGAAACTATAGCCTGGTTTGCATGACGTGCTAAGCCAAACTACAACTTGTGTAGGTTCATGGAGAAGAGCTCACTGACACTTTGTTCCTCCTCGGTTTTTTTTTTACTCCCAAACTACACGGAGGTAAATCATAGTTTTGCTTTATGCGTCATCTGAACCTGGACTTTTGGTTAAGCTTTCTCCTCACTAGCCAGAAGCAAACCTTGGTTACTGCTCATGGTTAGCAAGAAGAGACCTTAACTATATAAGCTCAAGTTCAGACTCCATGCTGAATCCAACTTGGATCAGAAGAAGCAAAATGTCAGTGAACTTCTCTCTGAGAGCTTGCAGGTTTGTGTGATCCCATAGTTTGCTTTACAGTGTTGTGTGAACCAAGCCAATATAATAAAATTTGAAGAGGACCGGTCTTGCACACTTATCTTTCATACATAGCAACTGCTTGGAACCTTGACAATTGTTGGCATTTTCCCACTGGAATTACCTCAGGTATCCCCCCCCCCCTTACTTCAGAATTAGGGAAGGTTTAATTTAAGGATAAAAAATATCACCAAACAACGACCTAAAAATGATTCAAATAAGAGCAAGAATTTGCAAACAATAACAAGGTCCCCAAATGCTGTTAAAAGCAGATTCGGAACGAGGCAAAAGACAATTGAGTCAACCCTAAAACAATGTTTACGCAGTCTCTTGGTCTGAAATGTATTTTTGGAATCCGATGGTGGGAAAGAAGTGTCCGAGGGAGTAGTGGAATCTGGTAACACCCTTGGAATGGTAAATGGACATGTCAGTTCGACCTCTTACATCACTAAAGACAAAGAGCAGGACAATATTTTGACTCTTGTTTGTTTGAATTGTGTAGCAGAGGAAACCAACACTCTCTGGCAAACAGGATTCTATAAATCTGAGCTTCGTGTCAGAATGTATATGTTAGGGAATATTTTATGGAGTTTTGCTCTTTGCTTTTTAAAAGGTTAAGCAATCCTAATGGCATTGCATGCAGGTCTTTGCTGGCGTGGAGAGAAATGGCTGTGCCAAATATTGCTAACAGACCAGTGCAGCAAATGTACAATTGTTAGTTACTGGTCTTAGTGCAAAAAAACAAAAACAACCCCACCATATGCTTAAACTATTACCAGTTGCAATGTTCTGGTATCTGTCCCTAGCAAAACACCTACTTTCTTTGGGGGAAGCCTTGAAAAAAAACCAGTTAAGGTTTTAGTTGCCATTTAGGTTCTACTCAGGTCTTCCTCAGACTTCTTCACAGGGTCTACAGATGTTGACTGGCCTTGGTTGCCAAGACAAACCTTTTGGTCACCAGAACCCTGCATCCTTCTCATCCCTTGGAAAGTGCCTCTGCATGAAGGCAGAGATGATCTTAAATAAAGTATTTTTAAAAAATGAAGGCAGAGATGATCCTCTGCTTCACTCCCTAACCTCTTTCCCCAGTGCCTTGCTCATTGTGCAGCACATTAGCAGAGTGACCTTAGTGGATTTACAATGCCTAGGAGCTTCAGGGAGAGTGGGAAAGATCACCACTCTCTTCCATTGATGGAGGTGTCTGCCAGATCAAAAGCTTTCCCATGAGCTGAAGGCACATGGTATTACACACAATGAGTCATAGTGTACTTTTTCATAAACACTAAATCTACGCAATTCCTGGATTAATGAACAACAATCATTTTTGATGGGTTTTCAGAAGTATTATTTCTGTTTGTTTATTTTTATTAAATTTCTACCCTGCCCTTCCAAAGGAACCCAGGGTGGTAAACAACAAGAAATAAAACAATAAAAACATATTTGGAACATATTACTATACCAATCACTGCACACTGCTCACTACTGTTGAATGTAAAGAGACCAGAGAGCCACATTTATCTGGACCTTGCCAGGTTTGGGAGAGAGAGAATGTGTGTGTGTGTATACCAAACTACATGATGTTTGGCATTAAAGTATTTCTTTTTTTGAGAGCGAGCAAGTGAAATAGTAAACATGTTCCTCCTTATTACATTTCCTGGCTAACGTCCTTGAATTGGGCTCTGCCCTTTCTGTGGCATTTGGGAGTACTGCACATATTAGCCTGGTATTTAAATGAAGGTGGTATTTCTTTGTGAATCATGTAAACAAACTTAGGTAACCAAACAATTGACTGCACTTTGACCAGATAGCAAACACTTAATTTCCTCTCTGGAGCAAAATAAAAAAATGAAAAAATACACAACTGTTCCCATATGGCTCTGCAGGAAGCAATAAATAATCGCTCACATTCCTAAATCTCAGCATTGCATGGGAGATCATTTGGAATGGTGGGAATACTTTTGAACATAAGTATTTTCAAGGCTTTCCAGTAAACTGCTAACGATGGGAGACCTTTAACCCTGTATTGATCCGTGGCCTAATTCTCCTTCTATTTCTGGTGTTCAGTCTGTGTCATCGCTAATGTAGCAAAAACTGAACTTCCCCCATACATGAGTGGGTGATACGTACTTTAGACACCCTTTCTTACCCCATAACAGCATGGATAAAAGATGTAGCCATCTGTACGATAATTGGTTGATTCCAGTTTACCCAACTGCCAAGAGACATTGCACAACTGACATTATGGTATCTGTTGAGACAAAAATCCCACTCAGCCAGTGAAATCAGTTCATAGTTGAGCCTTCTAATTTTTTTAAAAAGTTTGTTTTTTTAAAAAATAAAAACTGTATGGTAGGAAACGCAGATAATTATGTAGGTTAGACAAATGAGCTGTCTTTGTAATGGCTATGTGGGAAACGGGGGATGAGTAAAGGAGATCATTTTGGTTCCTGAGAGAGGTTTTTATGGCTGCACATGATATAAGCCACAAGTTCTTTTTCCCCACAGACTTCTTTTGGGCGGGAGAGGCCACCATCTTTGTGTGAAGAGAGTTCATGCTGCTGGATCAGACAGTTTTATTTAGCTCTGTGGTTGCATGTTATTACAAAATATTTATGGAAGGTTTATACCAGTCTTGTGCTGCAGCTTCCATTTCCTTCAGAATGATTCATTTGCCTCTCTGAGTCAGGGGGGCCAACAGGATTTTCTGGGTTATGTACACTGTATGTGGATTCCACCCTCTGACCCACTTGCAAAAGAGGACACAGATTTGCGTAACACTTTCATATGTTTTGTGCCACATGCAAATTTGTGTCCTCTTTGCAGGTGGAGTGGAGGGCCCAAAAATAAATTGGTGACCACACATGTAACTAAGTGTCTGACAGATGGATTGTGAAGAGGTCAAGCTTTCCTTATTCACATACTAGAAAAGGCTTAATGTGTTTAATTCCTGCCAGTCACACAGCTGTTAAAGCCCTGCTTTCTCCAATACCAGCTCTAAACCAAAGCCTAGGCTGCAGTTGTACTTCCCCTTATCTGGGAGTAAGCTCCATTAAACACAAAGAAACTTACTTTTGGGTAGACATGTATACCATTGGACTGTTTAAATTAACTATAAAGTGACTTCTGAATGAGTGCCTGCTCTTTTGCTCCCGCCGTGCAGGACACATTCCTAACCTTCTTTGCAGTTTTCATGTTTACTAAGAGAATACTAAGGAAAAACCATCTTCCGCAGAAACTGCTGCTTGCCTTCTATCACTGTGCCATTGAGAGCGTGCTTACTTATGGCTTATGTGTGTGGTACGGAAGCTGCACTACCCAGGACAGGATGGGGTTGCGCAGGGTTGTGAAGGCAGCAGAGAGCATTGTTGGCTGCCCACTCTCCACCTTAGAGCAGATTTATGCCACAAGATGCCATAGGAAGGCACTGGACATAGTAAAAGATCCATCGCATCCTGGTCACTGTCTCTTCGAGCTCTTGCCATCGGGACGGAGATACAGGACGATGAAGACAAGAACAAGCCGTCTTAAGAACAGCTTCTTCTGCAGAGAGATCTCGGCCCTGAATGGGAAGCCCGGACTTTGAAAGTCATCAAATCTTCTTTGCTGTATTTTACTATATTTTTTTAATTAGTGTTTTTAAGGAGCAGCCAAGTAATTTCGTTGTCCCCGAAGGGGGCAATGACAATAAAGATATTATTTATTTATTTATTTATTTATTTATTTATTTATTTATTTTAATTTGCAATTTGGAGGCGGGGTGGGTTTCTGGCAAGTCCAGGGCCTAAGGATTTTAGGGCCAAATGACATGCTATGTTGAATTTGTTACTGTGATTGTTCTTAAAACTGTTCACCCCGGGGGCCATTCAGGATCAATACCACAGAAGGCAGGAAAGAGTTTTGGGGTTCAACCCTCTCACTCTGGGGTGACCCTTACGAAAATCGCCCTCCGTAAGCTGCTACATGGCACAGGAGGGAGGCTCCTATCAGCACCACGCACTATTTCAGAACAGAGATGAATCAATCTGTAACAGGTATGAACACTCAGTGTTGTTGGTTATGGGCAATTTTAGATTTAGAAGGAATTTCTGTAATGTTGTGTTGTTTGAGGCTGAGGAGGGACCTTTTTGCCGTGGCAATACTTTTGGATTGAGGTTGGCTGAGTGGTGCAGAGAGCCATTTAGCCGGAGAAGAGGAGTTTGAGGGAAATGCCTCTGTAAATTCAAGGAAGTGGAAATATGTGTGGGACAGGAAAGAGTGTGTGGCTCTGAGGAGGTGGGTGATGTGCTCTTTTAAAATGGGCTATAGTCTAGAAATTTGGCACCTTTTTGCCTACATTTCATGTAAGCTTCCATATTATTTTGAAAATATTGCACATCAAAATGGCTTCTTATGTGGAAAGGAAAGAATATACGTAAGAAAATAAGAATGGTCTGCTGAATGGCCCATCTAGTCCAACATCCTGTTTTCGCAGTGGCCAACCAGATGCCTGTGAGAAACCAAGGAACAGAACGTGAGCACAAGAGGAATCTCCCTTCTCTTGGTTTCCAGCAACTGGTTTTTGGAAGCATTGCTGCCTCCAACTGTGGAGGTAGACATAGCCATCTTGGTTAGTAGCCATTGACACCCCTCTCCTCCATGAATTTGTCTAATCCTCTTTTAAAGCCATTTAAGTTGGTGGCCATTATGGGCTCCTTGGATGAGCAAGTTCCATAGTGTGACAATGTGTTGTGTGAACAAGTATATTGTTTTATCCATGCTAAATCTTCCAGCATTCAGCTACCTTGGATGTCCACGAGTTCTAGTGTCATGAGGGAGAAAAACTTTTCTCTATTCACTTTCTCCGTCCTGTGTATCGTTTCATAAACTCTAGAGGTATCATCATTCTTTATTCAGTTTAATTCCCGTGAACTGGTGGTTGTTTTCTTGGATTATCATACCAGTTTCAATTGATTTATGGTTAAATGTTCATGAAATCTCCCTGGAAGTACATATTAATTAAATCCTCATTAATTGCACATTAGAACTCATTGATTGATTGCTGCAAGTGCTAGATGCATTCATAATAGGGAACCAAGTGTCAAAAGATTGTTTTGGATAAAAAGTATAAATGTCTACATAAATAAATTGGAGCACAAGGCTTCTATTCAGTGGAGTGCTGGGTTTGGGCTTGGTAGATCTGGGGTCCCTTTGTCTGAGATTACTCATCTTTGTTGCATAGAGCTCTGGCAAAGTGGCCTATGATTAGAATAAAAAGGCTGAGCCTAATTTTAGAGGCTTATGGCTGTTGTATTTTTATTTTCAGCTGGGACAGAATATACTTAGTATTTTGGATGTTCTTAAATACTCCAAATGTCCATCTTCTGTGTCTGGTGTGCCAGTTCTTGGAACTTTCAGTGAAGTAGAAATCTGACACTTGAACTATAATCCTCCTTGGAATGCAGTGGCGTCAAGTTGCGACACTATACTTAAGGTTTTTGTCTTTGTCAGGTCATGATTTCCAGGGGATAAAAACCACAGCCATGACTTTGTGGCCGTTTAGAAATGAAAACTGCCTCTCTGCCAAGCAGTGTTGAAAAGAACAAGAACCTTGTACCAAGTCAGATTATTGGTCTCTCTAGCTTAGTATTGCCTACACAGATTGGCAGGTGCTCTCTGGGGTTTCAGACAGGGGTCTTTTCAGCCCCTAACTAGATCTGAATCTGGGATCTTCTGAATGAAAAGGATTTGCTGTATCACTGAGCTATGGTGATTACCCTGGCGGTATAGGCAACCTTTCTCTCTCCCCTCCTGGCTAGGTGTGTCCAGGATTTGAACTGAGCCATCAAAGTAGTTCTCCATGTCCCATGCGAGTGAGTGGCCATTACTGGCCTTTGTGCATCTTCACTTTGAGCAGCCCTCTCTTAAACCAAGGAGATTTCTTACACAGCTGAGCTGCGCAGGGTAGATTCTGGGAAACGGTGTGGTCATAAGTGGCACTGAGCTCTGGAAGACTTGTGTATGATGATGGATGGTGCCTTTACACCTGGGCTTAAATCCTTGCAACTGTGGGCATGTGGTAAAAGTCTGTATCCACATTCAACTAGAATAGCAGCTCACAGGATTGAAACGTAAAGAAACCTGTTTGTCTTGGAATGATAAATTTTCAGTATGGGCTGGAGAGCATTTAGAAGATACTGGTCTGGATTTGAAGTTTATGAAGCTGGAAATGAGTGCTTGAGCCGGACACTTCTAATCTTGCCCTTCTTCTCCCCACTCTCATTCCAAGTTCCTGGTTTGGATGAAGCCAGAGTTCCCTGCTACATCAGAACCAGGGATCTCTGTATTGCTGTCTGTTAACAAACTGGGAAAATAAGGTTGGAATGATTGTTCAGACCAGGACTGAACATCAGAACATCTATTTATCTTAAAAAAACCTACAACATCTATTCCTGATATTTATCACTTTTAAGTATCTTTTTTCTTCCATTTGAGGGTGTTCAGAAACAAAGTTGTTATGTCTGAAATGTAGAAGGGCCATCTTACCACTTTTTTCCATATATAGGCCTAGTCTGTGGGGTGCAGCAGCCCTCTGCCTCATTAGGCTTCTAATGGAGAGAAGTGAAGGACAAATAAGTGAATAAACAAATATTATAGATGAAAAAGACTGATTTAATATCCACCATATTTTTGAGAAAAAGTTGCTGGTCTCTCAGATAGTTCATGTTGAATGGATTCCTCCAACATATCTATCAGTTGTATCTTCTTCTGTCTCCCATTCTACACTTATCATCTGCCATCCAAACAACATGACCAGTCCAACGAAGTTGATGTTGAAGAATCATTGCTTTGACACTGGTGATCTTTGCTTTTCCATAGCAACTACTCTATTCCCACCTCAAGAATGGAAAGCAAAATACGGGTGGGCAACAAAAGAGATTTAAAGACGCTCTCAAGACAAATCTGAAAAAATGTAACATAAGCACTGTTAACTGGGAAACACTGGCCTGCAAGTGCTCCAATTGGAGAACAGCCTTTACCAAAGGTGTCATTGACTTTGAAGAAGCACGAACTCAGGGCAAAAAGAAGAAATGAACTAAGAGGAAGGCATGTTTGACAAACCCTCACCGTGATAAACTCCTGCCCAGACACCTATGTTTCCACTGTGGAAGGACGTGTGGATCCAGAATTGGTCTCCACAGTCACTTACGGACTCACTGTTAAGATCGTGTTCATGGAAGACAATCTTACTCAGCTATGAGAAGACACCTGTCATGGCCTGGGTTCTTGCCAGTGCTGGACTTTGGGCTCTTGAATTTCAGCGGTGCCCTGTGCAACACTAAAATTTGCTCTTCCACCTCTTGTGCTCTGTTCAACATTATTATTATGGTGCCCCCTGTGGTGCTGGTACTCAGTGCAGCCAAACCAGACACGCTACCCTAAAACCGCCTCTGCTCTTCCTATAAATGCTTTTTCACCTCAGCTCTCTATAACAAAAGGTTTTATTTTTAATACGCACATGATATGTAAATAGATATGTAAATTGCTTGGCAATGTATGTTGTTTACATAGTTACTTAACTATAATTGCTCCTGTCTTGAAAGGGATCACATGGCTTTTCATTTTTCTGAAGTGAAGTGTTGTTTATTGACTTTGTATTATGTGCATACAAATTGTTACTAAATGCTACATTCCCAACCGTGTCTACTCAGAAGTAAGCCTGACAGACTTTAGTGGGGCTTACTCTGCTTCCTGCTGTGAATTTTTAAGACGAGAAGTGTGCCTTGTTGTTCTTCTTTCCACATGGAAAGAAGTCATCTCTTTTCTTGCCTGTTGCCTGTATCATTGCTCCTCAGTTGAAGCATGAGGATTTCAAGCTGTCAAATACAAAATGTTTACTGCAAACATTTAAACCATGAATTAGCTTGAATGTTGTGTTTCAGCAGATGCACAAAAACAACCATTTTCTGATATGCATTTATGAAACAAAATGTTATTTTGCAAAAAGGGTTTGTATAAGTAGCATTACACTGACATTCAAGTGGCATTCCTTGTAAAATGTTTAACGTAGCCAAAGGCATAGAATCCAGGGTACAAAGAGCAAAATATCAACCACATGCCCTCCATGAGTTGAAACAGGGGGTCATTTCTACTTCCATAGGCTCGCCATGTATCTAGAAGCCTTGTCTTGCAGCAAAGAGTTCTAAATCAGGTGAGGAGCGCATATCCGTGAACTCAACTCTCCACCCCAGATGCTTGCCTCTAGCTTAGTGCTAGTCCTGCAGTGAAAACAGGTGAGGTATGGCATTTGGGGAACTCCCAAGTTTTGTAGAAGTACCAAAGATCTGTGGGGGGGGGACCCTAAGTGGCAGGGAGAACCCCCAAACAGCCCAACAAAAAGCTGAACATGCTCAGTGACTTCAAATTGCTGACTGTTTGAGGCAAAACGTAAAACTGGATGGGTGGGAGAATGGACCAGAGTATCCTGAACAGGAGCACTCAATGCTACAGACAGCATGTGTAAAGTAGATTCTTAATTTGTGGGAGAAACTGAGTGATATGAACACCAGAGTGAAATTGTGCCGGCCTGTAGGCTGGGAAAGTGGCAGGATCTAGAAATAGCAAGTAAGATTAAAGGTAACGCTGAACCACAAGTATATAGTTAGTTAGCTTTAAAATAGATTTCTTTTTTAAACAGGAAAAAAGAACCCACTATAGGACGTCTTAGTTTTCAGTGTAGGTTGTATTTTGTTTGAACAGGATATGACTGATGGTTCCCCTCAGGGTGGGTAAACTGATGACCCTTTTAGGCCTCAATCCTTTATACACTCAGGGTCTAATGAGGCTTCCCAAAAGCTTGTGTAACTGTAAGTGCTGATGCCCCTTTTATTTCAGAAATGGCTTTTTTGGAGAGGGTGATCTTGAGTATAGGACGAGGTGCTTAATCTTTTACCCAAACACTGCATTAATGGTCCCTGTAGGGTTCCAAATGCAGAAGAAAAAGCAATTTAGAGCAGACTAAAATGTTATGTGGGCAAATTGTTAAAAATGCCTTGTACTGAATAGAGTTGCATTTAAGATATGGGTGGCGGTGGTGGTGGTGACCAAATAAGTTGTCAAGAAGAGAGTGGTGTTCCCTGTAAAATGTTTAAAGGCATATTGTAGGCTTTTCTTACAATAAGGTCAGGGAACTGTACACAAGATTTCCCCTTTATATCCTCACAGCAACCCAGTGAGGTGGGTTAGACTATGAATGAACTTCATGTCTCACCAGGAATCTGAATATGGGTCTCCCCACTCCTAGCCTAATACTACCCACAATGCTGCACTGACTCTCAGACCGTAATTCTTGCCTATGCTCATTTTGTGATGTGCTTTCCTTGTAGTTCGATCTGTACTCGTGTCAGCATTGATTTATGCAAGGTCTCTGTTTTGCACTCTAATGGAACCTTAGTCTCGCAGTTTCTTTGTCTTGCTATTTTGTGCACTTGCCAGAGAGTGTCAGAGGCTGAGCATGATTTGATGTGGTTCTTTCTGCTGAGCTAGGTCAAAATAAAGGCACCGGCTACATAAGGCTCTTTGCCTCTTTTAACGTTCCTGGCACAAGGAACTGAGTTATATGCACTAAAGCAATTTGCAGAGTTTGGAAGGCTTAAGAAAGAGCGCGAACACCTTGAACCTGCTTTGGAGTGCACAGATGACACTTGCTTAATGAGGCAAGTTATGGCATTCCACCGCCTTGAAGCACACTTAACAACTGGCTTTGGCACCTGCTGTTTCCATTTTATATTTCAAGCTGGATGTAAATCCTCTTCCAAGTCAACCTGGCTGCTATTCACTGGAGTGTGTTATAGATAATTAGGTCAAGAGAAGGCCAGGGAACCTCCTGGAGGACCATTTTGATATGCTCTGGGGAGCGTATATGATATGCTTTATGGTGGTGACTCAAGAAAACTAGCAATACAATTGACATTTACCATTTTCTTTGTATTTTACTTGAGCTCATCTCCTTCAGTTTTTATTCCTTCCCCACTATTGTCATTGAATTTATAATCTTAAGCGAGGTGAGTTTATTTTCATTGTTTTGGGCTATTTCACACCCCCACCCACACACCCCCATAGTGGCCTTAATATAAGCCTCACTTTTTTTCCAAATTCCGACCGTGAAAAGTTAAAGTGTGGTTTAAATTGGCTTTTACAATATCACTGATGAAACAGACATACAGTAAAATGGAACGGGTGTGAGTGCCTGAGGAATTTTAAGGGAGTGGCTTATATTCAGGTATCGTCTTTTTCTTCTTCTTTCCCCTTGGATTTTAAAGGTGCGGCTTATATTTGGGCCAAGACGGTATTTATAAATATAATGAATGATAGAGCTATATACAAGCAGTACTATATAATAATGCTAAATTACCAAATTTAAATATTGTCTTCTATCATTATGTATACAACTATGTAAATAAAAATAGTTTTGATATATATTTCCAAAATAAATACGAACCTATCTTTATACAGTTCAATAGTCAACATTCAATATTTATTTATTTAAAATCCAGGCAACCCCCCATCCCCACAAAAAAGGATCCATTGTGAGAGCTGCTCCAGTAGAGATGATCTGACAGATGTTTTGCAGTGTAGACTTGTGCATGTTTTATTAGGAGCACAACTGGAATCAGAGCACCTTTGAAGAGCCATATCCCTACAGGGCTCCCGCTGTCACTACCTGGAGGCTGCTGATCCTTGGCCTTGGTTTTGGTTCACTACCTCTCTCCAAGCATGCAAGCAATGAGTTGGAAGAAACAGTGGTACCTTTCTCTCTTGGGGTGGCTGCATGGACTGGGGCCCAGAGGGAAAGGGCAAGTGAATCAGGCAGCAGTACTTTGGGAAGGGGGGGGGGCATTTGCCAAACCTGGAACCATCCCTGCTCAGAAGTAAGCCCTACTAGGTTTAATGGGATTTCCTCCTAGGTAATTGTGTCTAGGACGTCAGGCGCATGATGTCCAAGGAACCTGGTAGCTGCATGTTACTGACCTGTTTCACATTTAATGCTGAGCCAATCTATCTATGGTTTGGTGTGAATGTGCAAGTGTGCCAATACATAGTAAGAAAAACATGGATGCTTCCCTCAGTCCTCTATCAGCTTTGGTTGAGTGTTATGTGTGAACCTGAGCTCACAGTTTGGCTCACTCCAAACAAGGCTTGTTGTTGGCTTAGCACTCCAGGTTTGTTTGGGATAGACAAACCATGAGCCCATGTTTGCACCCAACACTAAGCCAAGTGGTGGCTAAATGCACAATAGGATGACAGCAGCAGGAGTTGGGGATAAGTGGCCACCATTTTCTTACTGTGCGCCAGCATAGTTGCTCGTTCATGCTAAGCCGTAGTTTGGCTTAGTATTACAGGCAAACCTGACATTACTGATTGTCTAAGTATCCATTGGGTTTATCTGTGGGAAGATGTGTCTTGAGGCTGATTGCAGGGTCATAGAACAGGCAAAATGGAAAGGTAATGATGATTTACAAATCTGTTGCAGTTATACTCCACCTTTCCTTTAAGGGTGGTGCATATAATTCTCCCATTTTGCTGTCACAACGGCAGTAAAACCCCTGTGCTATAGGCTTTTGTGTTTTCTTTATTTCTAAGTCTTTCCACTCCTTCCTCCATAAAGATCACTGTCCTGTGTAAACCCTGTAGGGAGTGCAGCCTAGCCTTTCCCCGTTCCCTTTTAAGAATTCAAAACTGAAACTCTTTGCAGAAGCCTAGGAAGCAGGCAGGCTATAGTATTCTATAATAAAGACAGATACATAAAATAGCTTGTGAGCTTTGGAAGGAACAGATACAGCCAGGTAGGCTGTGTACACATTACTTCTTACTCTGGCTGTAGTGCGCTCTCACTTCTTTTTAATCTGTGTACCTATGACAATACCCAAGGGTCTAGAGCAATCCTGCCGTTTCTGGTGAAATACTCTGTTTTGATTTGGTTTCCCCCCAAGCCAGCTTTAATTGAACTTGAACCCAGTATCCTTTTTCAAGTAGCATTGAATCCCAGGTGTGTGGGATTTTCCTTTCCTTTTCCTACCCCATCTCTGGGGCAGTGATGGGGCAGCGAAAATAACCAGGCAATTCCATCATCTGAAGACGTCAGTGCCCATTCTCCCACCTTGCCTGTCCGATGGGCAAATGCAACTTGAAACGCACTGAGGAAAAACCCCCTCACTGTTTTAAGCCAGTAATGTGTACACAGAGTGGAAAGAACACTCCAAATCAGCATTGCACCAGGTAAAAGAATGATCCGATTCATTGCAAGTTAGCCTTTGCCTCTGTTATGGTATTTGAGGCAGTTCCGGGAGTGGGGAAATCTCTTGTTCCTCAAACACAAATATAGCTTTGCCAAATCCAAGCCTTGCATGTCCACAGAGAGACCATATATTATGGTTAATTACATGAAATCTGATATGCTTCCTTTGGCATTCTGTGTCTTGGAAGGAAAAAAATGCATTTAGTTCTTTCCCTATCTGTGCTAATTATATATAAATATGACCAATTTCTGCCTCCTTTTGTTTTGTTAGTGGTGTGCACATTCTTAGTGTTGTCATGTGCATGGCTCTATCCCTTAGGAACCTCTATCTAAGAGAATATTTACACAATCAATGTGTAATGCAAACTAACGTTCTTGTTCAAGGCAGGATTTACGTTTGTATTGCAAACGGGATTGACTTTGCTCCATGCAGGACAACTTAGGGCACTTATGAACGGCTTCCATTTTGTTCGTGAGAATCAATACGGGCATATTAAGGCTGCACAATTAAAATGGAGGTGGAGTTCTTGAACAATAAACCTACCTCCAAGAAAAAAGAAAAGCAATTTTGGGAGGGGTTTTGGTTTTTTAAAGGAGAATGACTGGAATTGGGGGAATAACAATTGCTTGGCACAACATCATATTACCTCATCATATTACCTCATCATAAGCAAATGAGAACGAATGCTCAATAAACAGGTCATCTGGAAGGGACCTCTGTTCCATGAATGTTTCCCTCAGATACTGGTTTGTTTTAATGATTTATAGCAAAGCTTTGGTCTTCTTGTAGGCTGAGATTTATTTGAAACATGGTTTAACCCTGGAACCTGTTCACTGTCTGAGCTTGGCTCTGCACCCTCAGACAGTTCACAGATGAAAGTAAGGATACTCGGTTTTGTGTTCATATAATAGTTCCCCCCTCCCCCATAGTGCTTCATTGCTTGACACCAATGCAGCATGCACTTCACACATTACACGGCATCTTGTATGTTCATCTGACCATAACACAAACTGCCTGTGTCATTTTAATGGCATATTGTGTTCATGGCTATATAAGAAGAAAAAGCATATGTCAGTTTCTGTATGTTCAGATCCCAACCTGTAACCTTGAAAATAAAAGAGTTACGTACTCTAATCCATTTCCAAACAAGGAGCTTGGGGAAACGCCAAGGTTTGAAGAAATACAACAAATAAATAAGATTCTTAGGGGAAACCCAAGTAAAGCCCAATGAGGACGAACAGTGCTCAGTGGCAATGGGATGCTGACTGATTATTGGAAAAGGGGGCGGAATAGAAAATGGGGGAGTTGAATGGAGTGTCCTGGAAATGGGCACAGTTTGTTGGCTTCCTGAACAGTACCACTCCACACTGCAAGATTTTGCTGCAGGTCCTACTTGAATTAGGTATTAAGGAAGAGAGAGCCATTTACTATATGAGAGCCTGTTACTAAAGCTTCAAAGCCTGCTCCCCTCCTCTAGAGTGAAGGGAAGAAGCTTTCAAAACAGAGGTTCTCTGTTCTTTGGAACCCCCAAACTTTTCATCTTAACAATGAAGCACTAATGTGTATGGGCCTAACATTTCCTGAGCCTCTAGATTCAAGAATGTCAGTCTTCCTAGAGTACCAACATTAAATTCTGAAGAATTCAGGTTCATTGTCTAGTGATGTGATGTTCTGACCTATTGTTTGATGTTGGTAAAACTCTAGGATGGTTAAACTTGAAACTAATGTTTTCTCCTCATTTGACTTCACAGCTCTCCTTGAGAAACCTCTTAGCAAAAGGCGAGACAGTGAAGCTGTACAGAAGGCTAAGATTCTTTATTCTTCGTGTATGAATGAGAGTAAGTAACTTTTACAGGGTTACAGGTTAGAGTCTGAATGTACACAAACTGGAAAACACTTTTTATTTTACATCGTTCTATAAATATCAAGCAATGAGCGGCTCTGAAATGAATCTCTGTTTTATGCATATCAAAGCATGCAAAATGTTGCAAAAACAGCATTTCATGACTAGTGCCAGTTATTGCTCTTTTCCCATTAAGTCAGTGCTAAATAATTTGTACTTTTAAAATGCAGTCTTGTACTTAAGCTACACTTACCTAGGAATAAGTGAGGCTTACTTCTCAGTAAACATGTCTGAGATTGATTGCACAGTATTCCCTGGTGCATGGGATTTTAACAATCATATATGTTTAATGGGACATTTCTTCTGAATGCATACCCATATGGTGAAATCTGATAGTTATCTAACATTATTACTACTTAAATAAATTTATGTATACACATCCTGTTGCTCTCCACATATAACAGTATTTCTAATGAGCACTCTTAAAATGGTATTACCTGGAAGTTGTCTTCTGATGGCTTGCTTTCCCCCCCTCCAGATAAGATAGAGAAAGCTGATGCAAAGCCTCTTTTGAGCATGCTGAAACATTCTCCGTTCCGCTGGCCTGTCCTGGAATCAAACATTGGGCCTGATGGATTGTGGTCAGAAAGGAAGTTCAGCATGCTACAGACCCTGGCTACTCTTCGTGGCCAATATAGCAGTTCTGTCTTCATCCGAATGTATGTGGCTTCTGATGATAAGAACTCTAATGAGCACATCATAAAGGTATGGTAGAGGGGGTTGATGGAGATAGATGCGAGTTTTCACCAGCTTACTAAAAATATCCAGTGCTCCACATTTTAGCCATTATGTTCAGGAATTGCCAACTTTTGCAAATGGGCACATTTACAAATTGGAGAAACTGTTGTGGGGACACATATGCCTGCACACTGCAACCATGCACAAGCGCATCCATGGCAGTTACCCCCCCACACTCCACTCATCAGCAATGAGACTTAAAAAAAGGAGACTGTTTTCGTTTCACATAAGCGTTATAGGGGTGTGTGAGTGAGATAGAGAAATCTTCCTGAAAGTGCAAGAGTTAACCTTCCCTCTCCAGGTGCATTATTTGGGAAGATCACCCCTGGTAACAACTAAAAAAAAAATCCAGCCCCCTATAACAACTAGGATTGACACAGCAGATTTCTTTGAAGCTTAATTATGACAAGAAGTGTTTTTAGTGAGAGCGATCCCTGAAAATTGCTCCTCCTCCAATGTAATTAGGCTTCAAATGAGCCTTGTACTGAGGCTAATATAAGACTTCTTTGAAATCTAACTGTGCCATGGAGTGGTGTGATTTTGGCGTGCATGTGTGTGTCGTATTTGTAAACTCCCCCCTCCAAACTGCCCAACTCATACAGATAGACTTGAAACAAAAACTTTCAATGAGCTATAATAGAAGGCTCCTTTCTATTTTAGCATAAGAGACTGGGGAGGGTTTGTCACATCAGGACCCTGTGGGTGCCAGAAAGGATTGCTTACTTGAATCTGGGGGAGCTGTGTTTGTGGCTAGATGCAGCCATGGCAGATGGGACTCCCTCCTGTGGCATGAGGGAGTCCGCTGCTATGGACTTTCCTGCAGGCAGCGGGGCCAGTCATGGGGGATTCCAGGGGTGTGGCTTGGGGAGCAGACCAGAGGGCCTCAGTTCTCCTCTGGATTCCCACCCTCCCTTTCCTTTAGTTGATATTTGGTAGCTGGCCAGGTGCAGGCAGACTAGCTTCTGTGTGCCTTGCTTCAGTCACCATTTTCTGAGCCGGAGGGATTTCCCTTTCAGGCCAATTGGACCGCCTGGAGGGCTTTTGCCTGCCTCATAGCAAATGTCACAATCAATCAATTAATCAAGTACCTTTATTGTCATCACAGTATTATTAATAATAATAATAATAATAATTAATTTATTTGTACCCCACCCATCTGGCTGGGTTTCCCCAGCCACTCTGGGTGGCTTCCAACAAAGATGAAAAATACACTAAAATGTCACATATTAAAAACTTCCCTGAACAGGGCTGCCTTCAGATGTCTTCTGAATGTCAGGTAGTTGTTTATTGCTTTGACATCTGATGGGAGGGTGTATAAAATGTTTAAAATAACTGGAAAAATTAAAAAGACAAGGGTGAAGCTTTCAAGGGTTATAAGGTCACAGTATGATCGTGTGCATTTGGATATCCTTCAAAGGATAGTGATGTCACAATTTTACAATGGATTAGGCATTGGGATGGAGCCCTAGGCTAAGTGAGTGGTGAGAGCTCCCCCCACAACAACTGCAGCAGCAGGGTATCCCTTGAAGAGAGCCTGGAAGATGATGCTCTTGTCTGGTCACCCAGTTTGGGAGTTGATGGGCCATAGCGCTCCTGAATGGTGTTCAAGGCAGTTGCCCACAATTGATGCACATCCCAAGGCAAACCCTTAATCTTAGTCAACCAGGTCAGTCATCAACCAGCAATGGCTATGCCAGCATCTGTTATCCATAAAGTTGTGGCCTGTTTAATTCCATGCTGCTGCCCTGGGCTTCACTGCATCTGGACCCACAAAAGCATGTGCTATAAGGGTGACCCATGTCCTGATTTATAGTTGACTAATTTGTGTCACAGGGAGTGGGAGTTCATGGCACACTTGGAAGCGGCAGCTGGAAGCCCAACCTGTGGCCATCAACACAGATGCAGGCATGTGAAGGCCTCTGTGAAGAAAGAAGGCCTTAGGATGGATCTAGACACATCAAAGAAGTGTTTCAGTTAAACACTTAACTGTTTTAAATGTTGTGTGAGAAATTAGGTTGGCAAAAATGGAACTCCACAGTGCCATCTGGTGTCACAGTGTTAGAATGCATAAAGAACGCATATAAAGTGCTTTTTCTTTGCCAATGTAGCTGAGTCCCTAGTTTCTGGACTCATTATATTTTAATTATGAAATCTTCAAACATGGCAGAAAGAATGCCTTCTTTCACCAGACATGTGAGAAAGTAATTCTATAATACCTTTAAAACCTGCATCAAACTCATAATTACACACCCTCCAGCTAATTTTGTTGATAGGTGTTATCAGCCTTTTGCCACCATGTTCAACAACATCTCCACAGAACCTGGCCATTAGTATGTATATATGCAAATGACTAAAAGTCAGGGGAATATATGTAACTGTATTCCTTAGGGCATTCTAAGCTCATCTCTAATTTGATTTACAGCAATCTGATTTACAAGAAGAACATGCTTGTATCCTAATTAGTTACTGAAGGATCAAATGAATTTCCAGATTAGATATGCCAGGGGACATTTATATCTTGGGGAAAATGTCTATTGTAGAATTCCTAAACTCCCCAATGGCATACAGAAGCCAATGTCCCCAAGAAAGCAGAATATAATATTTAAATGTGAACTTAATTGGATGCCTGAATTATTATTTTCTTTTTAAAAAAGTGTTCATTGCTTAACATTAGGAAATCATTTTTTAAAAGATTGCTTGTGTGTCTTCCTTTTTCTTAATGAAACTATAAATTTGAGATTGAGTAGTATTATGGAAGTGTATTTAATGGGAACTGACGCTGTTGTATTCTTTACATATTTTTAATAGCTAGACCAAGCATCTCTGTCCCTGTCAGCACGAGAAGACTACCTGGAAAACACCACAGAAGCTAAATCCGTGAGCATTGCTTACTTGAGCATCTAAATGGAGAACAATTAATACATTGAGGATTTCTTCTCCTTTGCCACCATATTAATTAATTAATTAATTAATTAATTAATTAATTAATTAATTGTTTAATCCTGTTAAGTTCCTGTTTAGAGATTTAAAGCTTCTGCAGTAACTGTTTTATTTATTTTCATTTATCTGCTACTATGCCATTCGGTAATTGAAGTTATCTGAGTGGTCCACAACAGCAAATTAAAACACAAAGATTATATATAAAAAAATCCAAAACATAACCAAAATAACACAATACAAGACTTGAATAAATCCCGCAGTGGAGTATATCAGTGGTGTCATATACATAAGGAACACTCAAACATTTTTTTTAAAAGCCTGGGAAGGTTAAAAATTTGTTGCCTGCTGGTGGAAGAACCACAGTGTGGGCACCAGGCAAGCTTCTTTGAGAAGAACATTCCAAAACTGAGCTGCCATTACTGAAAATATTCTCTCTTTAGTAGCCACTAGGGATGGGTGACTGTGTCAACATTTGTTTCTCTCAGTTTTGCATTTAACCCAATCTTCAATTTGCATTTTTTTTTTTTTAGTCTTCATGAAATCTCTGGCATTTTAATATATACCTTTTCGTTTGTAATTTTTCCTAATATGCAAATTTTCCCAAAGCAGTTTCCCCTAATATAATGCATTTTGTATGCTGTTTTCAATAACATGCATTTATGTCACATTTTATACTGGTATATGCATTTTTTTTTGGAGAGAACTTTGCTGGAGAACTGCATTGCAAAATTCAGAGAAATGTGAATTTCAAAGGATGCCTCTTTTGGTTCACATATTGTTTTGGAAATTGCGAACTAGTTCACCTTTAAATTTCTCCCCAATCCCCAATGAGTTCCAAACACCTACTACTACAAAAGGGATGCGGGTGGTGCTCTGGGTTAAACCACAGAGCCTAGGACTTGCTGATCAGAAGGTCGGCGGTTCGAATCCCTGCAATGGGGTGAGCTCCCGTTGCTCGGTTCCAGCTCCTGCCAACCTAGCAGTTCAAAAGCACGTCAAAGTGCAAGTAGATAAATAGGTACCGCTCCGGCGGGAAGGTAAACGGCGTTTCCGTGCGCTGCTCTGGTTCGCCAGAAGCGGCTTAGTCATGCTGGCCACATGACCCGGAAGCTGTATGCCGGCTCCCTCGGCCAGTAAAGCGAGATGAGCGTCACAACCCCAGAGTCGGTCACGACTGGACCTAATAGTCAGGGGTCCCTTTACCTTTACCTTACCTACTACTACGTGGTTGTTTCCAGCTTAACAGTTCTGATACTACAAGGAGTTTTAGCTGCGCAGTAGAACTTCCTCATGCTCTCCTCTTACCCCATAAACCTTCATTTGAGGGAACAGATTTAGGGGTTGCATGGGGGGTGCACAGGGAGAGGAGAGGAGAGAGAACCTGGCAATCACTGCTCTAGCGGAACCCTTTAGTTGGATACCACCCACAATATTTTTGCGGTTTGGAAAGTAATGGGGAAATGCATTGAAAGGGACAAACAAATGGCCAGTGAGAAGACATGCCCTGTCTTCTTTTGCTTGCCCTGCAAGCAAATCAGGATGAATTCTGGACGAATGCTCATTGTTGCATAACCACTCCATACACAAATCAGAACAAATGCTCAATAAACACTGGGTATAATCTAACATCAGTGCATGTTTCATGCAAGCAAATGAGGATGAATGCTGAATAGATAGAGCATGTTAACTAATACAGAGCACAATAGTATGATTAATATGCAAGGGAAATTGAAAAAGGAAGGGAGGAAAACAATGTACTGTTCTTATGCTTCAATAAGGTGGGGGGGGGCATACTTTATTTTGCTGAGGTTAATTCTCTGTTTAGCTGTAATGATAACTGGATTCTTACCACATTATAGTACAGAGAAGCTCTGTTCCAGTTCATGGTGGATACAGCAGTGCTTTTGGGGGCCAATGCTTCACGTGCAGAGTTGGACATGAAGTCTGTGTTGAAACTAGAAGTTAAAATTGCTGAGGTTAGTGCTTTTCTAAATGTGGGTTTTAGTTGCATTTGTGGCAACTGGATGTTCATCAGGGTAGACATGGCTTCACTTCTTCATTCACTTGGTGCTTTCCTGGAGTTCCAATGCAGTGACAAACTGTATCTTGTATTTTTATGTTGTGAACTGCCCTGTGATCTTTGGATGAAGGGCAGTGTATAAATACAGCGGTACCTCGATTTTCGAGCATCTCGGAAGCCGAATGCCAAAAACCCAGAAGTAAATGCTTCCGTTTTTCAATGCGCCTCGGAAGTCAAACGGCTTCCACTGCCTGTTTTTCAATTTTCTCCATTGAACTTGCAGCCAGCCCTTTGCAACTCGGTTTTAGAATGTTTTGGAAGTCAAACAGATTACGTTTGAGAACCAAGGTACCACTGTATAATAATAATAATAATAATAATAATAATAATAATAATAATAATAATAATGTGATGAATTGGCAAGATATGTCCACAAGTAGGCAACTGCCAGTAGCACATCCAGGAATGAGTTTGATACTCGAAGGATTTCAGGGTTGAACAAGAATATAAATGTAAATGAGTAGGAGCTCTTTACAGCTGCTGCTAAAAAACCTCTAGGTTAGATTACTAAAATGAGTTATATGTTGCGCTAACACTGAAAACAATTTGGAAACTTCTGGTGGTTCAAAATTCAGTGGCCAGCCTGCTCACCAGGACAAGACAACTTGAACATATAATGCCATTCTTGACCTGACTGCACTGGCTGGCAATTAGTTTCCAGGCCTAATTGCAGTGCTGAATTTGAAGACAGCATCAGTAGTTCACAATACTGGTTATTTAGTTTTCTAGATTTTCCTGTCTTTCAGATACATTTGACGTAGAGTAGGTATCCACCTGGGATTATGAAACTGAACGTTTCATACTGGAAGGGCTAGATATTAGTATAGATAAAGATGAATTTCATTGTGTTACATGGGAAAAAATGTAAAATGTTTATGGAAAAAGAAGATTTTTTGCTAATTATAATGGGTTTGCAACTTTTTATTGAAAACTGAACAGGTAACATTGCTATTCATACCTTGTCGCACCCAGATTATGTGAGTGTTGGCAAAGTCAGAGTGGATTTGTGGAGGAAAATAATATTTGTTTGCATTTATATTTTGCAGATAATGATTCCACATGAGAATCGAACCAGTGAATCTATGTACAACAAAATGAACATATCGGAACTCAGCACCCTGATCCCTCAGGTTGGTTGAAGTTAATTGGAAAATGACTATATTAATGCCTGATTGGACTGTGTAATTACCTTTCAAACTGAAAGGTTCTTCAGATGTGCATAAGATGGCAATTTAAATGAAATTAGTTGAAACAGGTGTTCACTATTATTATTTTAAATACAGCTGCATTTTTATTTAAGTTTCAAAATATTTGTGATGTTGTGCAGTGAACTTCAACTTTGAAATTAGGGAAAACTTTTAAGTCGTTCAGCTAATGGTAGGTAATTAACTTATAAGCTTTTGTTGTTGTTGTTGTCTGCAAGAGTCAGGAACTGAACCTTTGCTTCTGTTTCAGTTTGACTGGCTGGGATATATCAAGAAGGTGATAGACACCAAGCTTTATCCTGAACTTAAGGACATAGATGCTTCAGAAAATGTCGTTGTTCGTGTGCCCCAGTACTTCAAGGATTTGTTCAGGATACTAGAAAGTGAAAGAAAAAAGTAAGGATTTCTAATTTGCTTTGTGTATGTTTTTGCTCAGAAACAATCCCTGACTTTTCAGTATAATGTTTAGGATCTTGGCATACTGTGGTTTGTTACCACTTTGTTTTCAAACCACAGGTGGACCCTTTCAATTATTTCTGTCTCTGGGGTTGCTATGCAAACAAAATCGTGTGAATGCTGCAGCAAGAGAACTCATTGCTAGCAATTCCAGGCGAATGGATTCCCCCCCCCCCAGTGCAAAGCCTTTCTGCGCTTGGGGGGAAATGTGGAAATTGAGGCGATCATTATAGGAATCCTCTTACGACTGGGAAGGCATATCATATTGACTGAACAATTTGTTGCTCTTCGGCCATAAGCCGGTTTGTTTCGTGAACACTGCAGATACTAATGATAGCAAAGTGAAAAGATGCTGCTCGGAGCCATTGAAACAGAGATGCTCCAAGAGGGTCCTGCTGTTTTCGCAGAAAGGGCCCATGACTTCTGCAGAAGCGAAGGGTATTGCATAATAAAGGTCCATTACCACAATGTGGCAAGTTCTACAGAATTGTGAAAATAATGCTAGTGACTATGGGTTGTCTTCTATGGGGAGAAGAGAAGGAAACAGGGAAATTGCTGAGAGGAAAGGTAAGGGGTGAAAGACACAACAAAAGGAAATAGGTCAGTAAGCCCATTTGAAACAGGCTCAGGTGACTTCGCTTGCCTCATTCTTTCTCCCAGAAGCATTCCCAGAATGCAGTTGGTGGTAGATAGTCCTGCTGGGGGGAACAGGAAAACCTAACCAGAACAGGCTTTGCTGTAAAGTACAGATTTTATTTCATTTTATGATTTGTGTGTGTGTAAAAAAACAAATAGCCAATGTAGCTCTCCTCCCCACTTCTGTATCAGGGGTGGGAGATTTTATCAGCAATGTATATTGCAGGTGTGTAGAGGAAATGATTAAATCCATTCTATCTCCCTGCTAGAGTCCTGATATGGTCTCCATACTGGCTATATGAGAGAGAGAGAGTGCATGCAACCCTGCCACTGACCAAAAAAAGAGTAAAGCAGTACTGCATGTGACTATTGTCATATGTATTTTGGTCCTCAGGTGGTCTTCACCTGCTTGTCTCTTGCTTTTTTTAATTGGTTCATTGTTGCTAGCACCCAAAATGATATAAAATGTATCAGACAGGATATATTCGTCCCCTAATAACTAAAATAGTACAGTTCCTCTGTCCTTGGAATTAGGCCAGTTTGATATGGAATATCCTGATTATGGATAACTTTCTGAGGCACAGCACAAACACTGGCGGCAGGGTCCAGTTTTGATTGGCCCACAATGTTTTTATCAATGAATTGGTTTTATTAATCAAGTAACACTGAAACCCTACATTTTGAAAAGAACGTGATGGTGTGAGGGTTGTGTCCCATGCTGCATAAGCAAGCAAGTATTCTGCTTGCACAGCAGGACTTATCCTTCCTATTTTCTCCCTGTGCCCCACGCCCACATTTATTCTGGAGGATGCCCCAGGTGCACAGGGCAGCTGCACAGATGAGGAAAGGAGGGCAGATTTCAAGGTGCAAGTCTGTGGCACAAGCAAAACAGCAGTGTTAGATACAACACATAACCAGTTATAATATTTATCTCGGCAACTTTCACTTTTGTGTTCTGTTGAATCAATTAAAATAGTGTCAGATTGCTTTTTTGTTAAAAAAAGGGAGATATGTTATTGGCTGTCTTTAATTAGGTAGAAAAGTCTAGCACTGCCAAAATGCTCTGAGGTGGTGGCAGTGGGGGTGAAGTGCCATATTACTGCTAGCTCTGACTTTGAAAAATGTGTTTTTAATGTCTTTGAGCATTAGTATTAAGAGATCCAGCCATGCAGAAGCCTCAGGTGTATAACACTGGATTACAGAAGTATTATCACATTCTGTATCCGAAAATGCTGAATAAGGCACAATGTACCATGGTGCTTAATTTCTAAAAGCGGCAGGTGCAGGCCTTAAAACCTTGTCACCTGGAACCTCTGCCCTCTAATCCTGAATGAATGTGGCCTGATAAGTGGGGTGAATTTATATAGGCTCAAAGACTCTCCCTTTTTTTTAAAAAAAATCAATTGATATGTTTTCAGAACTAAAGTTTGATTTCTGGGCTAACCCCTGCTGTGTTCCGCTTCCAATTAAGCCATTAAATACCATGTTTACTTCTCTGTAGTAGAAAGCCCATTCCTTTAGTTTATATGGTTGCACTTGCTATCTGAATTGCCCTGCAAGTGTTTCATTATTACTATGTGAGTAGGATGTGTGAGATATTTGCTGATGTATTGTTGATGGTTTGCTAAGGATCACCAGATATCACGACATTGAGTTGCGGCCAACTAACTTGTACTCAGAATAGACCCGCTGAAATGAGTGAACATGACAAACTTAGGGCCATTTATTTCAATGGATCTACTCTGATTAAAAGTTGCAATACACCCCATTACATTTAATTAAGGCAAACTTTCCTATAGATTTTGTAGCTAGATTGTTTCTGCTTTATTAGTTCGTGAGTACTTGGTGTGTGTGTGTGGGGGGGAGAACACCCATTCTTTGCACAGAAGCACTAGTGCCAAATTCCATCTCAGGATGCAAAACTGTTGAAATATGCTCCAAATGGAAGATCCACCATCATTCACACACCAAATGGCTGTTATCATGCAACCGCTTCTGTCTAACAGGTTTTTGTGAATTTGGTCATTGCTGATTAAATTTCAAGGTGAAGCTGCTACCATTGTAGGTAGTGCACTGATCTGAGGGGGGGCGCAGAATCTAGTCACCTATTTATTTATAGTCTCAGACAGCTGTACATTATAACACATGGGTCTAACTGTCTGACATAAAGATGTGTCTGCTTTGACAGGACTATTGCCAACTACCTGGTATGGAGAATGGTTTATTCGAGAATATTTAACCTCAGCCGGCGCTTTCAGTATAGGTGGTTGGAGTTTTCAAGGGTAAGTGTGAGATTTTGATATCAATATGCCCTGTGTGCCTATGAAGCTTATGAAGACAGCAGTTGATAGATGGATTCTGTGAGTCCCTGTGCTTCCAGCTAGCAAGCTTGAATTCAATGCATTTAAAGAAGTTGGAGAACATCACTAACCTCTCTCAGGACATCAGGACTCTAGTCTGGGCACAGAGCTGAATGAAAAATTCACAGGTTATCTTTTTTTCTACATCCAAGTCTTTCTCCCTTTTATTGCAGCATCATGTTTCTGTGTTATGCTGTGATTTTCATTCTTTAACGGCTGGAATATGAAGCAGAGAGAAAGGATGACATCATTGCTTGGGACTCTGTAATGAACTGAATAGAACTGAGAATTTACAAACTGTAGAGCTAGCAGCACCATTCCTAACTTAAGATATTCTAGGGCTTTCCACATTTACCATTTATAGTGACATAGTTGTTGTTTGCTCCAGTGAAATGGTAGCTGATTGTCTGCACCTTTGTTCACACGTTGCTATTATTAGAGAGTGAGTTTTCCTTTCCACACTAATGGTGAGTGGTACCCAAATTGAGAAAAAGTTCCACAGCTCTATCACACCCCTAATGTAGCCTAGTGTTCCTCCACCCAGTCAATGTTGGAGTTATGAGCATATGCATGGGGACAACCCTTTTGTGGCTGTTTAATGCCTAGAATTCCAGAATGCTGCTCTTGTGGGAGTGTGGGAGATTAGAAGAGGAAATACATGTCTGCCTGATTTTTCAGCAAATCTGGTTATAGTCATGGAATGTTGTTTGGTCAAAACAGGTAATCCAGGGGACAACCTCCTTACTGCCTCAGTGGGATAAATGTGTAAACTTCGTGGAAAGTGCTCTCCCTTATGTTGCTGGAAGAATGTTTGTAGATCTGCACTTCCAAGAAGACAAGAGGGATATGGTAGGTGCATTTTGGTGCCTTTGAAATTGTGCTGCTGCCTTCTACATTTTCTGCCCTCACCACCTCCTCCTCCATCCCTCACTCCCTCCTTGTCCTCCACTGCATCCTCATATACCTTCTTTCTCCCCTTATCATTGCTGTCACCTGCTCCCCGACGTCCTGGTCACAGCAGGAACACCCTTCCTCAGAGCAAAGCATTGTGGGTGATGCGGCCCAGAGATCACTTGTGCCATTACCACTTTGATGTGATGGTGGCACCGGAAACTGCCTTAATCTGACCACTGGTGCTTTGTGGCCCCTTCTCCACTGCAACTTTAACCATTGTGTAGTATTTCTTAGGTTGTCTTTAGGGCTATTTGTTAACTATCCTGTTTCCCCCCAGAATAGCTGGAAAGATCAAATGGCAAATGAGACATTTTAGTAACTGAGAAATGCCATGATCTTACATAAGTATGCACAGAATTGTAGAATGCTATCCTGTGAACATTTACTTGAATAAATCTCACTGATATCATTGGGGCATATTCTTGAGGATGGATAGGGAATGGGTCATAGACTAGATGCCAGGTTGATCTCTCTTTTTAAAAATATGGCATCTTCTATTTTCTTCAGTCTGCCTTTCCTTTTCCTGTGTTTCAGCTATCTAGATGACACCAAACCACCCCCTCTTAGTTTGTAGAAGGTCCATGCTGAATAAATAATGAATTATGGGAAGCGTGGTATTTTTGTATTTAGTCACTGATGAGCTCATGCCCTGGATGTTTTCTTGTCTCCCTCCTTTTATCAAAGAGATATTATTTGTGTCTAAATATAGCACTGTTTTTGACCTACAGTCTAGGCAGCATTTCGTACGGCTACGCCTGAACAATTTTGATAACAACTCTGATGGTATGAATAGATTTCTCCTCCCACCCCTACTGCTACAGCTGGTGCATAAAAACCAGAATATACACCAGGGTCCAATTGTAGAGCTAGAATATGAACTGCCAACCTCCAAGTACAGGGAGTTCACCTCATTAGTGCACTAAGTTAATTGAAACAGTGCTCTGCCATCAATATCTCCAAGTTACCTTATTCCCTGGGATGCAGTTTACTCCCGACTGTTGAATGCTTGGTCATATTTAATGCCAGGGCTGTACTGGCTTCCATATTGTATAAAAATGATGTGATATTTAAAGGCTAGTAATGAATCATGAAAATGAGATGCTACAATCCCCTTCGGTTGTTGAGATAAGGACATTATTTCCCCCCACTTAGGTCAATCTCCAAACTTTCAATCAGGGAGGTGATTCACCTGACATTACTGGCACTTCCACACAGCATTTTGTTATGGAATTGGGGCCATTCATGCCTGGAAGCTTTGCCCAGCTTCCGCATCAAAATGCTCTCCCACAAGATTTTCCCATTGAATTTATCCTTTTTTATCCTTTTTGTGGAAAGTCCAATGAAGTCCAATAAAAAATGTGGAAATGTTAAATCCAGAATGGATGAGGAAAACAATGGGATGGCATTTGCTATGCTGCCTTGGAACACTGAAGCTCCACTTCAGCCACCCTGGCTAATTTGACCAATGGACAGATTTCTCATCTTTCCTGAATTGCTTCTGAATATCAGTTTCTGGAAACCACAGGAGGGGAGAATGCTCCTGTGCTTGAATCTTGGTTGCTGGTTTCCCTCAGCTACTGTGAGAACGGGCCTAATGCGGGCCTAGATGGGCCATTGGCCTGTTCCAGCAGACTCATCTTACATTCTTATGAAGCTGCATGTATGCTGCAGAAAACGTAACCAAGTGCACAGAAAAACGTTGCATGGAAGCGTCTTATTACACTGCTGTGTATTCATATTATATTTAGGTTACAGTCAACCACTGATGTTCTTGTACAATTTCCTTGGGCCTATATATATATATTGTCACATATCAGCTCTGCTCTATCCAGTAAAAGATTTTTTATAATATTTTCATAACCATGTTCTTCCAGTTCTTAAATACCTGAAGAGTAGTCTTGGAGTTAAAGGGTATAAAATAAAGGGAAGGGAAACTTTGCTATGGATTCTAATATTCATACTTTCATAGGCACCAATCCCACACTAATTTAGTACAATTAGTGACATTTAGCTGGGGACCAGATGAGCACTGTAGATGAACATTTAGATTTGCAGATGTGAACACACATCCAGATGTGTACATCTGTTTTGGCTACACACACACACAGCTGCTTCTGCATGCAGAGCCCCTTCACTGAATTGGACAGAAAGTCTTCAGAGCATTTCACATTTCTTAAGTAATTATGGTAATATTTGTTGCAGATGGCAGAACTGACTGAAGGGATTCGTTGGGCCTTTATGGACATGCTGGAGAATGAAAACACCTGGATGGATTTGGGAACAAAGAAAAAAGCAATTGAAAAGGTAAAGGCATTTAAATACATTCAATTTTTGGATGAATGGGATTATCCATCAGCAATCTGTTTGAAAAGATGTCGTACGTGTGTATATTTGCTGTTAAAATCTGTGTACCCCGTTAACTTTATCGAGTATCTTGTTTAATCTTCGTTGTTACTTGCTTCAGTGGTTTTTAGACTCTTGGTCTTACACATAAACAAGCTAATAAATTATGTGGGAAAGATGTTATTGCCAGAAAATCAGCTAGTTCTCCTACTACATTATTCAAGTCCTGGAACTGAGATTTAAATCACTAGATTTCCCCTTTATGGTGTTTCTGTGATCCTGAAGGCTTACAAGTTGTTAATACATGGGGACATGGGGAAGATGTATCTAAAATGTGCTAAACATGTTTTGATGGACTTTTTTTTTAAGGGGTGGCACTTCTGATATTTCATTGGGGTTCACATTTTCAGTACTGATGCGTTGAATACAGGTTATTCATTAAACATTCTGGAATATAGCTCTAATGACTGCATTCAGTTAAAGGATAATACATAGCATCTTGTAGGTTCTGATATTTAGAAGTTGCCCTTATATTTAGGAGATTTGTCTCCACAAGGGGAGATGCCACCCCAAAATAGTATTCATTATGAGGCCCACAGTCTATTTTCAGTCAGAAATCATATTGTGATGGAATGTAAAAATTTGCGGCACAATCCTGTGTACATGTCCACTCAGAAATAAGTCTCAGCGGATTCAGTTCCCAGTGATTTCCCAGTGAATTCAATGGGACTTAATAATCAAATAAACATGATAGGATTGCATGAAAATATAAAAACAGTACACCTGATGAGAACTTCTCTTGGCTTTCTCTCTTGTGGTGTTTCAGTCTTTCTTAAAAACATTGTTACGCTGCCAAACTTTTCACTGGTCAACTTCTGTTTTGTGGGGATGGGGCGTGCTGAATGGGATTGTGACCTTTTTTCCAGTGCATGACTGGTTCATTTTGTTATATATGAAGAGAAAAATAAGATATGTTTCTTCTTCTTTTCATTACTTCTGTTCAAAAGTAAACAAGAGGATTTGTGAGTCTTACTCATTCACATATTACTGTAGAGGTTGGAAAGCTGAAAAGGCAAGTGATTCTATAATTCAAGGGCAGGGAAACTTTTCAAACTTAAGGGCAGCATTTCCTTCTGAGTAACCATTTGTGGCCACATGCAAAAGAAGTTGGAGCAATGCATGTAAATTTTACCTTCACACACTAGCCTAGTTTCTGCACACACTCTCACACCCCTCTCAATCTTGTTTCCAGGCAAGCAAGAGCCATTATCTGATCTCAAGGACACATTCCAGCCGGGGGGGGGGGGAATTGTGAGGAGGGCTTGTGGCATGACTTGAGGGTGTGGTCTGGAGAGAGTCCCAAGGGCCAGATGGAGAGAGCTAGAGGGCTGCATTTGGACCTGCCATTTCCCACCCCTGCTGTAATCCTATATCTGCTTACCTGGGAAGAAAGCCCCATGAATTCCATGGGAATTGCTTATGGAAAGATGTATAGACTTTCGCTGCAACTCGTGTTTCTCCTTTTGCTTCTTGTAGGAACAAATGGAGAGCTGGCTTGTCAGGGGTGAAAGGGATTAGCTTTTATATGAGGAAGTGGCATACGAAATAATGTGATTTTCCAGCTGCAACCCAGAAGTAACTCTTACAATGTGCTATCTCTCACATGCTTAAATTAGCTCTGAGTCACAATATTTTCAAAGCTTTGTGTGATAGTAGAAAACCAAAGGAACGTGGCTTGTTCACAGGTGCTCAAGCATTCTTGGAACCATTCTGTTGCAATCCTCCATTTTAAACTCTCAGGAGAGAAGCTCATCCAAATGCCAAGTGGCACACAGAATGACACTTTTGAAAAATACATGAGTACACAGAGGCAGAGGGGAAGAAATGGCCTCTTCGCCTTATTTGTCGAAGTGATTGGGTAGCATCTTATTGGCAAATGCCCTCTGTAAAGGGGTCTTGTGTGCAAGCTGCAGCTGAGTCATTTTCCATGCTGTGCTCAGATGAAGAGAGTCGGAATTTGATTGTTCCCCCTCCCCATTCAAAAACTAAAGTCCAAAACCTATAGATTTAAATAGTGCGTTGCTTTCAAGAATCATTTCAAAAATGAGAATTGAAACATCCTACACATTCTGGAAAAAAAACCCAGTAACATGGGTAACAGGGTATGTTTTACAATAGCAGTTGGTCATATTCATATTTTATATGGCTGCAAAATAAAAGACTGAAAACCGTGTCAGGGACACCAGCTGGATGTGAATTGCAGCCTTGCTTAAAGGAAATGTCAGGCTTGGACCTCAGAAACATGGGAAATGCATGAAGTGCAAGATTGGGGTTGGACTGAAGACAAAGAATGCAGCTCTCAGCTGCCTTACATGATCTTTTGTCTTCTTCTTGACATATTTGAATTGTTGCGTATCCACAAATCAAGGTGCATACAAAGCTATAAAAAGCAGCAGTGCCTGATTAATAACTTTTTTGGTGAAATGTTTGGTGCAAGGATGGTGACCCAATGAGATACCTGTCGGGTGAAAATTTCAGCAGTGAGGGATGTCTGTGTCAGAAATGTTCTTTAAGAGCTGAACTCAATGGTACATTTGCCTTTGGAATGCCACTGAACATGGGCTCCCTGTGGTGAGTTCTTCTGCTCCTCAGGGTAACATTTAAAAGTGCTTGCCACATGACTTGGCTCCCTCAAGTAGCAAGTAACTCTCTCTGCATATTTGTTGCTGTAATGTGGATTGGGTTGATAGATCTTTATGGAGCTGTCACATACTGGGAAATGCTGCAGTTTTTAAGGAATAGGGTGATCTTATTATAAGAGTCATTTAAAACTTTATAGAAGGCCTCATTATACCTGGCTGCCAGATGGCCTGTTAAAGGCAATAACATTAAATGAAGCTCAATTTCCTTACTGATGCCTTATTGCTGCGCATGTCATCTGCCGCCCCGAATCAAGCTTGTAAACTTCCTCAGCAGGGGTAGCTACAGTTTTAAGAGGGACCCTCAGCAGGATTGTCACTTGAGGGGCTCTTCTTGCATTGCGGATCTCCAGCTGTCACCCTGGCCATTGGGCTTTATTGGCATTTTTTGAGCTTCCCTCTGGGCCATAGGTGAGGGCCAGCACACCCCTGAATATTTTGTATGTTTTCGTTGAGTATGTTTGAATAATTTGATCTTCTTTCTGGGGAGAGAAAGGAGCTACATTCATAGCAGCAGAAGAAGCTGTCATATACTGTGCCAGACCATTGGTCCATCTAGCTCAGGGTTTGGCAACCTAAGGCCCGGGGGCCAGATGCAGCCCAATCGCCTTCTCAATCCGGCCCATGGACGGTCCGAGAATCAGCGTGTTTTTACACAAGTAGAATGTGTCTGGGTTATTTGTGGGGCATAGGAATTTGTTAATTTTTTCTCTCCAAAATATAGTCCGGCCCACCACATGGTCTGGACCAGTCCACAGCTGAAAAAGGTTGCTGACCCCTGATCTAGCTCAGTATTGTTTACACTGAATGGTAAAGAAAGGCAGTGGTACACCTGCATCAGCCTTCATCTGCCCCAGCTGCAACAAAAATGTCTCTCCCGTATCAGTCTTCACAGCCACAGCAGGTGATGCAACCTTCCAACAGTCTGACTTCATCCCCAAAGGCACACCCCTCTATTGTCTCCCGAGACAGACAGATACCAACACCAGTAAAATGGTAGTGGCTCTCTGGGGTTGCTGGCACAGATTGCATGGAATTCAAAATTGCCTGAGGAGGGGCCATGTGTACAACAGGCTCCTCACTTTTAACTTACTTTCCCAAAGGGTGGGCCTTTATGGGCAGGACCAGCATGCATGTGGTGGCAAGGATGGAGCCAGTGATTGAGTACCCCCTCAGACGATAGCCATTGCACAAAAGGAGTGTGTCTGTAAAGGGCTTTGATCTTTGGGAATTCCATTATGAATGGACTTAATCTGCACTCCCAGGACTAATGTGAATGTTGGAATTTACCTATGTGTTGGTCTTTTCACACCCCAAATGTTCCTGTTCTGGGTACAAAAAGCATTCTAAAAAAATGTATGTTGATATGAGTGCACTGAGGGAAAACAGAATAGCATTTAAATGCAAATTTTATCATGGGTTTATTTTTTGAATCACAGATTAATGTGCAAATGAGATAAAATAGACTTATGCGTGAGGACCATGAAGAAATGGCATGGATCATACGAACAGCCTGATCTGACCCTCCCTATGTGAAAACCAAGGTGGTTACTGTGTTCCCCTCTCCTTTGTTGAAAAGAAAGACTAATGAAATCTATAGTATAGGACTTTGATTGACTTGGCACTGCTGAAGGTTGCTTAAAGGAATAACAGATATTTAGTACACAGTTAGCAACACCTAGCAATATATTTCTATGCACAATTTGATCCAGTTCAACAGATTCCAAATGCTCTTGTATTCTTTTCTCTTTTTTTGAGTCAGAGTGCAGTTCATGCACAATTCTCTGGATGGAGCTCAAGGTGCTTCCATAGAGACTGTAGACAGCTCAATAACCAGTGGTCACCACTATGCTCCTCTCCAATGTGTTTTACATTAATTTAAGGCAGATTTTAAATTAACAACCCATATTACTCCTTTCCATTTAAGGCTACTTTCCCACGAGGCTTGAATCAGCCTTGGCTCAAATCAGTCTGCAACGCAAATGCAAAAGTTACATAGCCAATGATATACTTTTAATTCACTTTCCATGCTAACAGCATTATAAACATATGGCAGAAAGAGCAGAGTAGACTTTTCCAGGTAGTTTTATACACAACAGACTCTCCTCAAAGTATGTTACCTCATTAAAAACAGTTTTAACCTTTTAAGAATGATTCTTATTTTCCCCCTAAGTAAGTTGCACACATTTTAACACCTTTTATTCTGTGCAAGATTTTCTCCTCATTAACAAACCTAGTATATTAATTGAAATTAACCCTCTTCATTCAAGAATATATGTCCCTTGTTCCCCCACTCCTCTGCCCTGCCAATGGGAATAAAAGTGCTGGCTAGCCTCGGCACCCTCTGTGAGTGGAAGGGTGATGGTCTGAACCTGGGAATCTGTTTCTACTTGCGCCACCCCCTTGCATGAGCCTGAATCCTAATGTCACCCTTCAACCTCCAGAGAGTGATAGAGACTCTGAAGGGGGGGGGGGCAGAATGCCTGAAAAGGGCTATTGAGCAAGAATAATTCCAAATACGTCCCTACAAAATTCTTATTTTCAGTCCCCTTGACACTGAGCAAGAGAGTATGTACCAGTGGGTGTGTGCTTGTGTCTGCATGTAAACGAGGAGGTGTCCCTGTTATCACTGAAGAGCAGTATATTAAATGACTATTCTGGAGAGCAAAAATATGAGGCTGACAACATGCTCCAATCTTTCCCCCCTCCTTCCCCATCATCACAACTTCTGTTCCTCTTTTGTGTGTGATGCACTTCACAACTGACTCCCAAGACTTAAAGGGATATTTTCCTATAGAAGCCAATTATGTGCATTTTATTCTTCCGCTTTCTGTCAGGTCTTGGCACAAACTGTGCAATGGTAGCTCAAAAGTGTTGTTGTTGTTTTTAAATGCCATTGTACCAAAAGATATAGACTCCCATTTTATCGTGTTTCTTGATTTACCACTTAAACGGCATTACTTTGCTGCCTACTTGTCCTTTGGGTGTTTATGCCATTGTGTGCCTGACATGCTCTGTAGCTCATTATGCTAGCTGGCCGTGGATGTACTTAATCAATAATTCTCATCCTGGCCCAGCTCTGAGTCACCCTGTAGCCTCATAGAAAAGATGCTGAATGTGGAAAACACAATTTTCAGAAAGGGCTTTCCTTTCCCTCACATGAGACACATAGATAACAGGCTGCTCTATCTGTGAAGCTATCCTGAATATTGTGCTCCATGATAAGTGTTCTGTAGAGAAAAGAGGTGGAGATAACTTGGGATTGAGACTATGTTAATGTAGTGCTAACATGGATCCTTCTAAAAATGCTAATTTACTCTTGTTTCTTCCAAAACGAAAGCAAAAACCCCACAAAAACCAAACAGACAGCCCCCCATTATTTGGTGGCAGATAATCTTTGCCAGAAGCCAATGATTGTGCATTTCTGCTGCCTAGGCATGATAAATGAATTTTATCACTTGATTCCTCCCCAGTCATAAATGTTTCTGAAAATGTTGGTGGAAAGTGAGCAATGCAGGCGGGAGAGACTCGCATGACCTACCCACTAGCTGTGTGCATGCCATACCATTAAAGCAACCCCAAAAATTCCTGGGAGCTGTAGCTTCAATTCCCAACACCCTTAGCAAACTATAGTTCTTAACCAGGCAGAGAAGACAACTGTGCTGTCTTGGAATGGGAGAGTTCCATGAATTTTCCCAGTGTTCATCCTCTGACTGGACTGAAAGGGGGAAATCAGATGTAACAGGGCAGAAGGACCGCTTACCTCGGTGGAAGAGATGGAGACAGGCTGAATTATCACAAAACTGGATTCAAACTAACTGAATCTTAAGATCTCCCTTCACTGCCATCTCATCATCATATGGGCATCCCTGATTTTTAACTAAAATGAAAATCTGGGTTGCTGCCATTTTTTAATTCTATGTCCATGTACAACAGCCATATTGTGCATGCCAGAGTGCATCTAAAATTGTGGCAGTAATTGGAGAGAACTCTGAAGGGGCATATATCCAAAGGTGGATATGAGATGTTGAAGTAGCAGCAGAAGCAGCTGCCTTGAATCCCAACTTTGGGAGAAAGGTGGGATATAAATACATTAAATAAATCAGTGATAGTCCAGTAACATCTGGAGGATTACAGGCCCTCCATGTCTGCCCTATGAGTATCCTGGAAGGCTTGCCTGAACAGAGGAATTCATCTGAATGGGATAGAACAGGGTTGAAGAAGTTGCAGACATGTGAATCATATGAGTGGTCTGATAGCTTGGTGGGTGCTTCTACTTTTTGGAGGTCCATCTGTCTGTGAAAAGACGCAACCATAATTTGTATTATTAATTTCTATACTGATGGATGCTAAAATAGGCTTCCAAGCAGTTGTATGACATTTCCTGAACAAAATATGGATCTAGGATAACCAGGTGAAACACATTCCTCTTCCCTGGCATGATCTGAAACTAATCGCCAAAACACATTTCGTTATCTCTTATCTTTTGGTGTTAGATGATTTGTTGCCGTCACCTTCTGCCTTGTTACCTGGCTGCTGCCAATGCTCAGTCAGTTGTACAGGAATGTCAGTTCCATTAATAACCTGAGCACTGCTCAGACAGATTGCGGGAGAACCGGTGAAGGGAAAGGAAATTGTATTTAACCCTGGGCCCAAAGCTGTCATTTTATTTCCAGAGCCCAGCATAACTCCATAAGGCTAACGCAATTGCTTGAGATCAGAACACTTTTGGCCACTCTCATATTTGACATGGAAAAGGAAGAGAGGTGGACAAGGACAATGCATGTATGTGCACACGGAAGGAGCCCTTATAGTCAACTGGAATGCAACAACGCACAAGAATAGTTAAGCAGCCATTCTCATAATTCTTTAAAGATCTGCATGTGACCTACTGGGGCTGCTGTCAGGACCTGGGCAGCTGCTGAGGTCCAAGCCCTAGGTAGGGTTCACTGGCAATGATGTCTGGTCTTCCTGTCGCCCCAGCTATGGGCTACTCCAGCACCACACGTGCTTACAATACCTGTTAAAGATGTGTCCACAACTTTGGATACATTCTGTAAGTTTGGGGAAGCCTCTTAACCTCACGTGGGTCAGTGTTACACATGTGTACAAAAATCTTGCCAATCTACATAGCAACATTTGATGGGTTAATTGTGCATTTCTTTAAATCACAATGAACAGTGAGGAGGGAATCCAGATAAATGAGATAAAAGCAACAGCTCATTAAGCAGGAAATTTAATGGCTGCATTTTGTAATGTGAACTCCCTTCAGCTTTTGGGGGATGAAGCTCTTGCACTAAAATATCATTCTGAATCAAGAGGAAAATTATTATTTTTTATCCTCCACCTTTGACTTAAGAGTTTACAAGACTTCAAACCCAGTCACTTTGCATTGTACTACTTCAGGTTCTGAAATATGTTAATGTTTTATTTTAGTATAAAATCTGTGTCTAATAATTGTATTATTCATTCATTTGTCCCCCGCCCCACTTTTTTGCTAGCCAGAGTAAAAGATAAACAAAACACCCCAATACATAAAATGTCTGCACAATTTTTTAAAAAATAAGAACCAACAATACCAGTGTGATTCTTTCTCTTATATGCTCAGCATATAAAACAAACATCCCAACTGAGTATAATACAGATGATGACTCAGTACTTAACACCAGGACAGATTTTTCTTTTCTTTTGCCAGCTACGTATTAACATGTTTAACAGCTCTGGCTATTTCTCTCTTAAGACCTTCTATAGCAGACATTTCCAGATGCAGTATCTTAAAACTTCCACTCACACGGGTGCTATTTAGTTTGAACTCTGCATTCTGTGCAAGATATATTGAATAAGGTTTCAAATCTCCTAGCACATTCCTCCCAATGTTTGGAAGAAATAGAGTACCAGCCATATGCATGCAACAGTTTTAGCAGATGGTATTCAGATAGCCTACTTTCCATGAAAAATGAAAACACAGACAGACATGTACATAAAGAGTCAATTCATTGTTGCAATTAAAGGGCCCATTACAGAGCGATGAAAGAGTCTTGCTTTCAAACTAGATTTTATGCTAATTTCCCCAGTAAATTTATTTCTTTATTTTAGAATTTAAAAATTGCCCATAAAAAGAGAGACGATTATGTATGCATACATCACATTATATTATTTGTGATTATTGCAAAAAAGTGTTGTTGCAATAGGTTCAGGTTGTCAATGCATAGTGATCTATATGCGCCCTCTTAAATGGTCATAATAAAATGCAATCTTGTACAGCGAGAGTTGAGATAAATGCCTTTTAAAAAATTCTGCTTTGAACATAACTCTAATTTATTGCTAGTGCAGGGATCTTTTTTAGTACAGGAATAGTTTCAACAAGACTGGATGTGAAAGCATACAATGCCCAATTGCTGATCCCGGAGACCAAATTTAGATATTACATGTGGGATCTGCAATTAGGATTTGCCCAATGAGATTTTTGTTGCAGTAATTAGTAGGCATGTGGGGTGCTTTTTTTTTTTTTTTAAGACTGGGGAACTGGCTATCTATAGGAGAGGGTCTCTAACCCTTTCCCAGTATACATCACAAACAATGCTCATCCTGAACTAACCGATAATTTCTGGGATTTTGTCTTTTATAATTCTGAAATTTTGACATATTTAAGTGAAGGTATGAAATGATTAAAATAATGGCCAAACCCAACAATTTCCTCTTAGAGGGCTTCCCATATTCTTTTTCTTGATGGATGATAGAAGTTAAATATTAGCAGCACAGTGCAGAAAAGGCTATGCAAAGAAATGAGAAATCCAGGAGAAATTAATACCCTGTTGAAAGTCTTGTGCCTTAAATCTTGCGTCAATAATGAGTTAAGATGCTATCAGATACTACCATGAGCCAGATTAGTCTGGGTGCTGTTGTCAAAACTGTTCTCCTCTCCTGTGTGACGTAAATGGTGATATGGTGGTCTTTGGTTGTTGTTGTCATTGTTTAGTCGTTTAGTCGTGTCCGACTCTTTGTGACCCCATGGACCAGAGCACGCCAGGCACTCCTGTCTTCCACTGCCTCCCGCAGTTTGGTCAAAATCATGTTTGTAGCTTCGAGAACACTGTCCAACCATCTCGTCCTCTGTCATCCCCTTCTCCTTGTGCCCTCAATCTTTCCCAACATCAGGGTCTTTCCCAGGGAGTCTTCTCTTCTCATGAGGTGGCCAAAGTATTGGAGCCTCAGCTTCACGATTGTCTTTCCAGTGAGCACTCAGGGATGATTTACTTCAGAATGGCTAGGTTTGATCTTCTTGCAGTCCATGGGACTCTCAAGAGTCTCCTCCAGCACCATAATTCAAAAGCATCAATTCTTCAGCAATCAGCCTTCTTTGGCTAGATTACCCAAATGAATGAGAAAGGTTTTAAAGGATCCTGCTTAGATTCATAAGCCATCATTTCCCAATATATACTGAGGTAGCCTGTTTAATGGCTGCTTTCCATATCACATCTTCAGTTAAGACAAAGATGTTAAAATTCTTCCCATGACCAAAATCACAATGTGGAAGGGATATATGTATCCCTATATGAATTACACACTGGGGTACCAAGCCAGAGATGGATCAATTCTTCCTTGAAAGCCCATATCTTCCTTGAAAACAGACATATTCAATCCAGCACTGCCATTGAGATTTTCCTCTGGCATCCACTCAGTGCCCCTTTGATTATGAGGTGGTTACCCTTTTCTTCCTTTCCCCTCCCTGGAAGGTTGTGAATTCTCCTTCATTGGGGGTTTTTAAGCAGAGGTTGGCTGCCCATCTTTTGTCATGGGTGCTTTAGAGGAGAATCCTTGCATTGCAGGGCTTTGGACCAGATGACCCCCAGGGTTACTTCCGACTCTACAGTTCTGTGATTCTATGATAAGTACATAGAGCTGAAGAATGAAATTGGAAGAGTGATGCTCTTTCCCACTGCCACTTTGTACTCTTTGTTGCCACTTCTCACAATGTACTTTACAAGGCTGAGATTTCAAGGCTTTTACCCAGATTCTCTGGGAAAGTGAACACAAAACTTTCCTCTTTCTGGTTGTCAGGGGTGAAGGGGTGGGGTGGATCTGATATGGGAGAGAGAAAGGAACAGAGGTGGTGGTGCCCATGACTCTCACTCAAAACCCCCAAGGAACCCATTGGTCTAAAAAGGTTGGCGCCCCTAATTTATATTGTATATAAATTCCTCCATTTTCATTTTGATTTTAATCACTACCCTAAGTGCTGTGACTAAAGATTATAATACCTCTCCCAAGGCTGTGGATGTCCTGTCATTCTGACCAGGCAGCCTGCTTAATTTTGTTCGCACATTATCTCTCAGAGTTTTTCTTTTTCTTTTTGGCATTTAAACACTGTTCAGTTGACTAGGCCTTCTGGATGGCTCACAAATTAAATCAATGCAAATACATTGCACCTAAAACATAGGAAGCTGTCTTATATTGAGTCAGGTCAATGGCCCATCTAGCTCAGTATATTCTGCTCCAGGGATAGGGAACATTTTTGGCCAGATGTTTATCTCCCCCACCCTTTTGGCCAAGTTTGAGAGGTGAATGAGACCAGCCACTTGTCAGTCATGTGACCTAATGTCAGGTGACTGATAAGTAGGTGGGTCTGCCCACCTGTCAATGTTGGCCCACTGAGGTAGGGAACCTTTGGAGTGATGCCAGCTAAATCGACAGGTGGGCCTGGTGTTGGAGAAATGGCTTCATGGGCCAAATTGGATCCCCTGACAGGGCAAGAGTAGACCTTGAATAACCTCAAGAGTAGGCTCCCCACTCCTGGAATACATTGTCTGGCAGCAGCTTTCCTGGTTTCAGGCAAGAATAATTTACCAGCCTGTCATGGAGAGGTCAGGAATTGGATCTGTATACATGATGTTCAGTTTAGCAAATAAATAATATTTTCTGTTGGAGACAATTAACTGGTTTTTTTTAAATTAAAGTATCAAAATTCAAAGGAATTTGTGTAGTGTTGTTCCGCATTGAAAGACCAAGTGCTTTGGGGTTTCATCAACATTTTGCAGTGAGTGGTGCACTCATAAATCATCGACTATGCTGGACCAGCTAATCTCCATAGATTCTTAAAAAACAAAACAAAACAAAAAACCTACTGAATAATTAATCCAGTTGCAAAATGGATAGTTTTTGGAAAGGCAGCAGTTCATAAGCTATTCTAAACCATTTTGTTCCTTGCGCTGGTTTAATAAAAAATGTTAGCTGGCATATTTGTGTGGATGCAACACAAAGGCTGCTTAATTAAGTGATTAAAATGATTACTTCTGAATACATGCAAGACATTTGTGACTTACCTAGCTCATTTAAGCAGCCAACTCAGTGGAAATGTAAATAAGATGTTTCCCTCTTGCCTTCTTGAGCTGAAAATAAGAAGAAAAAACACTCAGAGCCCTCAAATATATCAGCCGAAAAGTCATTGCACAGCTTCAGCCATTGCCGAACAACAGTAGGGTGATCAAAATGGATACAGTTGCATTTCTGCTTTCCTCCCCACCATTTACAAATGTTCCTAAAGGCCCTCCTGCTCCTCATGGAAAACCAAGTGCAAATATTCTCTTTCATTATCATTTGCTTCATTTCCTATTTTCTTTTTCACAGCATTTGTCTTCCATTGTTTTCTCCTGGCACCAGGGATATTTGCATGACAATGGGATCTTTCTTGCTTAAGAGTTCATCTGTTCCTGCTGCTAATTCCCCACCTGTATTCTTCTGTTTGTGACATCTTAATTATCTTCCTTGCAATTAATTGTGATGTTACAGGTAGAAGATTTTAATTTCAGGTAGGAAATAAAAACCCAAGGGCTGAGGAACTGTCAAGAATGAGATGGTAAAGTTTCTGGAATGTTCCCCCTTCCACCGGCCCATTATAAGGGGAGGAGGAAAACTATGGCACTTAGCCACACATTATTCAATAAAAATGGAAAAGCTCAGAAAAGATGTGGAAGATTTTCTTCCCTTTGAGCTTCCTTCGCACAGATCCACATATAGATGGCCAATCACTGAAGTTTGTAGTGGTCAATGAGATTCCACAGGATCTCCTGTTCAGCCTGGCTTATCCTTACCCCCACCCCCTGGCCACCCTTCTTGCCCCGCCAGGGGATCCAATTTGGTCCAATGAAGCCATTTCCGCACCCCCTGCCTCCTTCAGCACCATACTCAGCTCATTATTCAGATAATACACTTTGTGTGGTGGGGTTTGGAGTCTTAGGAGAAAGTGCACCTGGCCCAACTGGTTGACATCTTTCCCAATAGTGTGTACACATGATAGCTATGCTACAGGGCCACCCCGCCCATTGGCCTAGGTGAGGCAGTTGCCTTAGGTTGCAGTCTGAGACCAGCTGGGAGGGGTGGCAGTTCTGGGCCCCCAAGGAGCATGCCACTCACCTCCTCCTTTGCTTGGCACCCGTGGCCACTGCCTGGGAAGAACAGGGCTGCCATTGCCACTCCTCTCTGGTTTCTTTGTTGCTTCCCACCACTTTCAGTGCACCAGAGCTTTCTCTGAGCAACTCAGAACGGGGCTGCATCAGGTGTGCCATTTTCTGTTTTGCTTCAAGTGGCAAAATATTTTGGGATGGTCTTGCTAGGCTGTAGACCACTCCCATGTTTGGAGCATTTGGTGATGACTTTATTTGCTTGTATGTTTCCACCACATTGGGCATCAGAAAGTTCTTCCCTTTCAGGTCAGTAACCATAATGGAGGAAGTGTGGTAAGGGTGTCTGCTTTTAAAATTTATGGTTCATCCATTTGATCTCACTGGGTATTTGCTACAAAAGCTCTCCTATTACCAGTAGGATGAGTGGAGTATCTGTGGTACTCTGACTCCCATCGTGCCTATGGCCAGGGATGATAGAAGTTGTCACCCCAAATATCCGGAGAACCACAAATTCCCCACCTTTGACTTTTTAGGAACCTCAATTGTGCATTTTGCTGATATCTCTTATGCTTGTGGCACATAGTTTTGGCAAAAGTAATGGGATGTTGCTATGTGTAAATGGGATGAAATGTATCTTCTGAACAGTAGATTGCCATAAATTATGCTAAAGTTTATTGATGGAACCAGTGGCTCTGTATCTGAAGCTAATGGCAGCCATGTGGCCAAATAAGGCCACATCCAGGTAATAATGGAGATTCTTTCTCATAATGATGTTTGTATTTCTTTCCAAAGGCGAAAGCAGTTTTGGCTAAAGTGGGTTACCCCGAGTTTATAATGAATGATACATATATTTCTGAAGGCATCAAAACAGTAAGTCTTGTTTTTAAATTGTTATCTATTGGTATTTGTTATGATGTTTGCCATATGTAAGTCACAGGCAGAGGAAACAAAATAATTAAAATTGGACAGTGTCCAGAGAGGCTCTCGATATCAGTTGTTCAAGGGCTTGGGTTTAAAGCCAGAAAATATAATTTAAAAAACAGCACCTTTCAATGAAAATAGTTCACTTACAACAAGACACCTTAGCTAGAGGTCTGCAACCAATATTTTTGCTGGTAAATATCTACACATTCACCTTGGACATACCCTGATATTCCCTTCCCTACATACCGTTTTGCTTGCCTTTCTCTTTCCCAGCTCATAATTAAACAGTAAAACGAATGGACAGGTGTCCCTCACATTGTACATGAGTCGGTGTCCCTTTCCTTCACCCCACACCTTGAAGAATGTGTGGACAACAGGCCACCAAACCTCTCATCTATGTGTGGAAGTCTCATTCACATGAATTCACACTCGAAACTCTATGAGCTGGGCTTCCTTCCAGACTATCTTCATGGGGAAAACCTCATCTTGCAAGTTCTTAGTTAGAAAATGGAAGGCAGGCTCTTCCACACATCATGGGGTTACTCTTTTCCACCTACAACTCTCCTCTTTCCTTTCTTCCTCATGTGTGTGCTCCTTCATAGCAAGGTTTTGCACAACAAAAGATTATATGCATAGGCTCTTTACACAGTATAGCATATCTGTTGGGGCAGGGTTGGTTCCTTTTAGTCATAATTCCATTACATGGGTGTAGCCAGGATTTATGTTGGTGGGGGCAGTACCTCAGTTAGTTAAGTATTTTTTATTGATTTACTTGATTTAGGGGGACAGTTGCCACCTTGTCTCCCTGGCTATGCCCATCTTCCATAAGGACCGCCTCTCACCATAGGAACCAACCCAAACCCTGCAGTCATCATCTGAGGCCCTTCTTTGTGTGCCTTTCTCTGGAGGGTAGCACACAAGAACAGGCCTTTTCTGCAGTGGTTCCCTGCTTGTGAAATGGCCAGGTGCCCAGGAACGCTTCTCTGGCACCTTCATTGCATACCTTTAGGTGACAGGCAAAAACATTCCTTTTCTTCCATTGGCTAATTTAACAATCTTTGGCCTTTTTTTTAACTGTGGGATATTGTTTTTGTTTGTTACTATGTTATGTATTTTTGTGTTTTTATATCGTAAACTGCGCTGTGATTCTCAGATGAAAGGGTGGTATAGAAATTTAATAAATAAAATAATAATAATTGTGCTGCACCAAGATAGAATTTGAATCGGGGACAAGAATCTCAACTTTCCATTTTGAAAAGCAATTTCAAGCACAAGAACAGGCATCAAGGCATTTGGGTATGACTACCTGAAATTTTGTGTGTGTGTGTGTGCGTGCGCACGCGCGAGGGCAAAGTTTTTGTGTCCTGCACAGGTTCTAGTCTCTTTCCTCCAGAAGCTGAAAAAATTGCAAGAAGCAATTTTCAGAACATTCAGCCAGTCATGGGCTCTTTGGTTTATGTGTGTGCACAGAGTTTAGACACCTCCGGGAATTACTTTGCATTACCTAGCTAGTGTCTTAAAATAAGCCTGCTGTATGTTTGATTTAAAAAAAACAACCCCAAACCAACAGACTGCAATGGTGTTTGATTGGGATTTGATTCAAAATTGAAATTTTGTTCTCAAAGGAGTTATTATTTCAGGATATATTGTCCAAGACATAAATGGCTTGCACATTGACACATCGCGCTCCCACAGGAGGTAAAGGGATATTAACTTTCTGAGTGCTGCATTTCTGCTCTTAAAATGTATGCCTTTAGCTATAGCACAGTTTTCCTTGCTTTGCACATTTCTTGAGTTCTGCTTAATCTCCCACATTATTTACATGAGTCTGTTGTTAAGCATCACATCTCTGGAGGATAAAGTGTTTTTAATTGAAATGGAGGACGATGAGTAAGTACTCCAAGCCTTATTTAATCCATAAAGGGAAGTCTTAACCATGTCTCTAGTAATGTTTATTTTGCAATATATGCAGTGTCTGTCTTTGAGACAAAACAGTGATCATTGTCAGCTGTGTCGTTGGAACAAATTAATGGAAGTTGCAACCCATTTTCTGAGTCATAATCCTACTGCAAAATTGCTGTATATTTCAGTAAGCTAAAAATATGTAGCCCTACAATACACCACACAGTGTCTTCACTGAGGCCATAGTTCTGCCTGTGATGGTTAAAGCAAGCTGGGAAATGATAATAAGTCACTCCTTTTATTGCTTTATGTTCACATCCTATCAAATCATTGTAGTGTGAAACTTCATAGTTACAGATATTTAAAGCCAGACAAGCCAAACAGCTACAACAAATCTTTTCTAGGCAATAACTCTACAGTTGGGAATGATGAAAGTAGGAGATTTAGTTTATTTTCAAGTTGCTTGGTCAACCAAAAATAGAAGTAATCTGGAATAAGTGTGTGTGTGGGGGGGGGGGACAATAACAAAATTATTTATTAATAAAACATATCAGTAGCATTTATATTTCACAAACTGTGATATTCAACTAGGCTTAACTCAGAGTATACCCATTGAAATTAATGGACTTAGTCATGTCCATGTATTTCAGTTGGTCTACTCTGAATAAATGTTAGTTGAATATCACTGCAATACTTCATCTCATTTATTTTCTAGTACAGTGGTACCTCAGGTTACATACGCTTCAGGTTACAGACTCTGTTAACCCAGAAATATTACCTCAGGTTAAGAACTTTGCTTCAGGATGAGAACAGAAATCGTGCTCTGGCAGTGCGGTGGCAGCAGAAGGCCCCATTAGCTAAAGTGGTGCTTCAGGTTAAGAACAGTTTCAGGTTAAGTACGGACCTCCGGAACGAATTAAGTACTTAACCTGAGGTACCACTGTATGTGTTTTTAGTTGCATGGCATGTGGTGGTTCTGATGCATGACACTGACACTGGTGTGGCAAAAATAACTGGGGTGCAGCAGAGAACTAGCTGCTTTTGGCAGGGCCCTTCTTCACTGAGGGTAATTATATTTACAAGAAGGCGAAAGGGCTTAGCTAGTGGTAGGACACATGCATTGGATACACAGTGTCCCAGATTCCAAGTAGGGCTTGAAAAGAAACTCTGTTTGAAACTCTGGAGAGTCTATGCAACAATACTGGACTAAATGGACCAGTGGTTTTCTGTTGAAACTGAGTTAATGGTTAGCAACACAGGTTGGGATATAGATCAGAGAATATGAAAAGGAAGGTAGAGAGAGCTTAAGGTGCAGCAGACAGACTGATGGTGGAACTTTAAGGACATCACTTGCTGAGTGGGTGGCGGTGAACTCTTCACTTACAATATGTCAGGAGGTTTAATGCTATCACTTGCGGATTGAATCAGAACAATGGATTTTTATCATACCAAATGTGTTAATTGGCTTCCCAATGCCACAAGGTTTGTGTTATCAACAGTCATTGTTTTTTTCTTTTTGTGTGTGTGAATGGCCACTGTTAAAAATGTTACTGCCATGGCTGTACTTTTCTGCATTTTCTTTCCTTCTGACCTCACCATTTACACCCACCCCCACCCACCCAATGCAGGATAATGTACCCGAAACGCACTGTAGACCACAAAAGCTTATGTCATAATATTGGTGTTAAGGTGCCACAAGACTCTTGGTTGCTTTTGCTCAGGAGACTAACATGTGTACCCTTTTGGAAACTAATATTAAGTCTGCCATTAAGTGCTTACATTCCATTGGTCTTATTTGGGCGTAACCCTTCTTAATATTTTCCAAATGGTTTATATGTTGCATTTCCTGCATTTCCTTCAAAACAGTAGAAATACAATTTACAAATTTCTTAACTTTACCATGAAAGACACAGGGTGGGAATAATTTTTCACATTTTCCCAATATATTTTTAACTTGACATTTAAGAAATATGAAGTCAGTCTTACACCTCAAAGGTTAAGCAGCTTTTGTTACATGCACCAGAATAAAAGGCTTTGTGGAAGGTGATGGGTTTTTTTAATGCACTCGTTGGTATTTTGAAAGTTGCACTAAGCTGCCGATACTTTTCAAACAAGCCAGGAGCAGTAATTAGACATTAACGACTTACGATCTGTAGCAGCAGAGTCTGAGTTTGAACTGGAGGTCCTGGCATTCTATCTGCTTACTAGTTCTCTGAGTCACCTACACACTGTCAGCAGTCATATTTTGTTACTCCTCGATGTCGTAAAATATTTATTGGCCCTTGAAGGGTGTAATTTGAAAATTAATAAATAAAAATGGAGCTGCTTTGTGAGTATTAAAACTCCAGGGGGAGATCAGCTTTAAAAAATAAATAAATATTTATTTTGCTTGCAAACCTTTCATGTTTAAATGCATGTTTTTAGCTTTGCTTGCCCTTGTTAGAATGATTAACTCTTTGCTCTTGCATGCCCCAGGGTGGGGTGTGATAGTTCAGTTTGCCCTCACTTGCACAATTTGCCCTCATTTATACCTTACTTAGCACCAAAAGGTAGATGGCTGGCAGTGGCTGAAATGCACATAGTATTTTAGGGTGTAATCCTAAAGCCAGTGGAAAGTTGGCTGAGGGGCTATTGGATGTGGAGAAATTGCTGTGCTACCACTGACAAGGGAGGTCCGCCGGCATGATGGTACTTAGCTTACTGCCTCCATCTCTAGTATGTCAGCAGGAAACTGGGCAGGCGTAGATATTCTGATGGAAGGGGACATGTGAAGGGTATCTGAGGATCCACTTGATTCCCAGCCCCTTCACCCCCCCCCCAAGTACCATTCTACTCCAAAGAAGCTCTGAACAACATCAGTCTTTCCCTCCCTACAGGAGGGGGGACAGGCAGAGAAAAAGACCCTCCCCTTGCTCTAACTTTACTGAGCTGCCAGGGCTTCTGAAGTGTCAGAAAATTCAACTTGGATTCTCCCCCCTGCTTCATAGGATTGCTTTGTCATATATCTAGATACAAGCAGTGCCTATAGAACAGCTATTTGAAAAGTATCTCAGTTGCTGAATAGTAGGCAAAAGTGTTTTGCGGACTGTGGGATTTCTTGGGAAATGTCAGCATTTTTGCAATTCCTGGCAGTCTTCTAAATATTCAGCAGTTTCCTGACATTCACATGTCAACAAGTTCCATTGAGTTCAGTGGGGCTTACTTCCAGGTAAGTAGATTAGGGGTTTCAGCCATAACATGTAAAAATAAAATTCTGTAAGGCAATTCCCATTCCTTCAATTCTATAAAGCAATTCCCATTCCTTCAACAGTTGCTGTTTATGGATTTAATAGAAATGGTGCAGCTCTATGGGAATGATATGTTAACATAAAAAAGAAATATGTGAAGAAAAGCTCAAATGAATTCTTGCTCGGTATCAGAACATTTCAATTCAGAGCATAGGGTTTATGAGAATGTTTTGCTTTGCAGACATTAAAGTTATTCTTTGCTTTCCTCGTTGAATCTATTGGTTATACTTGCATAACCCTCACATTCTATTCCCAGATGAAGTTTTTAGAAACAGACTATTTTGGCAACGTGCTTCAGACCCGCAAGCAGGCAGCGCAGTCCGATTTCTACTGGCTGAGAAAAGAGGTTCCAAAAACAGAGTGAGTAGAAAAGTGCTTCATCACATAATTGACATGCGGGGAACATAAACACTCAGGGCACCATCCAGCCAAAGTTAGGCACTTTTAAGCCTCATTGATTTCAATGGTGGAGTTACGCAGGTGCTTAAATCTCACACAGTGAAATCAATGAGAATTAAAAGTGCTTAGCTTTGGTTGGTTTGGAGTTTGATGTGTGTGTTTTCTTTTCTTTCAACCTCCCTCCCCCCAATAATGGAATTGTATTGAGATAGGATTTCTGCTGGCAGTTGTGTCAATTTTGGAATGGTACAATTTTGGCACATTAGATTTTTCTAAAAATAAGAGGAAGTGTTGCTGTTACTGACTTAAGTTACCTGCTCACCACAGGAATGGTATATATACTTAGCACATAACCTGAGGCCACTTAAAATGTTTTGTTCCAAGTTAAATTGATGCTGTACTTCAATAGAATTTGAGTTTTCTCTGTATGAAAACCTGAGCTGGAAATACAGATTTGGCTTAGTCCTGGTTATCAAACTTATTCTCCTAAAATGTGTTTTCAAATGTTCATCTGGCTTTATGTACTTTTGCATATGAGGAGGAGAGAGCAGTGTGGATGAGCAGCAGGAGTGGATATGCATCTCTGTCTTTTGCCAATAATTGGCACACCTCACAGACTCGGCAAGGTGCTGTTGTCACTCGCTGCTTGCCAAAGACCTAACTTCAGTGTTTGATTCCTTGCCAGTTGCACTTGTTGTGCTTCTTGTGATCCATGTTCCGCTTTAAGTAGTATCGTGGCCCCATAAAGTCTACTAAAAGCTTCTGGAGAGTAGCTGTGTACTGTCTGATATAGGGAAGTGGGACTTGCAAACAAATGTTGCCACGTGCTCCCATTCAGGGTTCTAGCCAGCCAGCCAGCCATGCTCTCTTCTCTATTCTCCTCCTCACTAGTTTCCTGCTGCCCCACCCAACAAGTAGCCAGCATTTCATGCCCACTGAGCATGCTCAGTCTTCATTGAGCTGCACTCCTGCCCCCTCCCAAAGCCTGTTGATGTCACCTTCTTGTGAATGAATGGTGCTGTTTTCACTACATAAGGACAGGCACTAAGAGATGGAGTTTGCTATTATCACATAGGATTCTAGATCCTGCTTCCAATGCAGTGACATGGATTTTCCCTACTGGGTGGGGAAAAATAGCTGATGCCTATGAAAACAGGGTATGTGACAGATCTCTGCCTGCACTGACAAATCTAATAGTACCAATCTTGTGTGATGAATTCAGGTATCTTTTTTTGGTCCTTTAACCACTGATCAACATTGATAATATTTGGTAAGGAAAATGGGGTGGTGTTTCATAGCAAGCATCAGGAAGGGAGATCTGTGACACTAATGCGTCTATTTGTGATACTATTCAGAAGCATTCGCAGTGGCTGCAGCAATATAGTAATTGTGATGAAGGAATACATTGAAACTGTAAGAGAGAACCCTGAAGGGATCAGTTTGAGACTATTCTGCGCCATAGATCAGCAAAACGCATTATATTTATCTCACCACGAGTTTCCAGAGCAGCGAAAAACATTTGCTCCTTTATGAAGAAGGAGATAAACACCCTTGATCCTTCATTCTTGTGGAAGTGGCTATTAGCTGCACTAATATACCCTGAAGAGATTCTTAGTATGATGGAAAATGTCACTGAAGGTGAAATTAATTGGCAGATAATCCCTGAAATATACAAGTTTAGGGCTGTCCCCTGTGAATCATACCCCATTTCTGGCATACTTTGAAATGAAGGGGATTATTCCCTGACTCAGCATGAGGTAGAATGTGATTGAGCTTATCTCAAAAAAATAAAAATAATAATGCTTACTCCTTCAAGGACTGCTTAATGTCACCCCTTCTCCACTTGATCTTCATATTTATGTGGCTTAACTCTTTTTCTACATGTGTGTTTCTCAAAATGCAGTACCAATAGAAAATGAGGAGTCCATTGATATGCTGTGCGTGTGACGTGAGCATAATCACTTCCCATCTCTCAGCTCTGACATCATTATCTTCTATGGCCTGGCCCTTGAGCCCCTATGAAAGATAGAGACTGTTTGAATTTCAAGGGGCCAATTAATGCAATGGAAGCAAATGAGTCTAAATTGGGACTCACCAACCTTTTTAGTTCTGGGGGCACTTTTAGATTTTGAGTGGTGCTGCGGGCAACACCCCACTCTAGTCATTTCTCCCTGTCCAGATTGTCCCAACCCCCACTAAGAAACAAAAAGAATGCACTCTTGTGCACCTGTGTGTGCACCACAGTTTTCCTGGGTAAAAGTTGGATCCAGTAGAATTTATCTGAGCCTTGAAAAGCACATAGAAATTCAAGAATAAATGGGAGAGTGTTCTTCTTCCAACTTCCGTCTTCAAAATGTATTTGGGTGACTTCCCTCACCACCTCATTACTGAAGAGGCAGTGAGTGGGAAGACTCTGAGGCTTTGTGGGCACCAGTGGAAGAACTCACAGACCCACCACATTAGAGACGTGGTCTAAATATTCATGACTGCAGAACAGGTTCCACAATATGTAATCACCTGCGGATGAGATATTTGAAAATATATTACTACAAATGTCTTTTACTTTAAGTACAGTCATACCTTGGCTCCCAAATGCCTTGGGAGTCTAACGTTCCGGCTCCTGAACGATTGAAAACTGGAAGTGAGTGTTCTGGTTTTTGAACGTTATTTTGGAAGCCGAACATCCGACGGGGCTTCCGCAGCTTCTGATTGGTGGCAGGAGCTTCCTGCAGCCAATCAGAAGCCACGATTTGGAAGTCGAACGGACTTCCGGAATAGATTATGTTCGACTTCCAAGGTACGACTGTATATAGGTGAGTTGTATGTATTGCAGTTATATGCCATGAATAAACTACTTGCTGATCAGCTACAGCTGCATTTTGGGGCTGCCATGGGGGGACTGCTATCTCCCTCCCCTCGTAAATAAACATGCCCTCATTGTTTCCTTTCGTGCTTCCTTCTGATGGTTTCTTTGTCAGCTGTCTTTTGCCCCAAACAACACTGTAGGCTTAGGCTGTATCCTAGCCTCACTTACCCTAGAGTAAGAACCACCAAATTCAATAGGACTTACATCTGAGGAGGAGACATGGTTAGGTTTGCTATGTGTTTGCACACTGGGCCCTAGTGTGTGACGAAACTGGTGTAACAATGAAGCAGCATATTTTAGGGACTAATATATGGATGGGGGGGATGAGGGAGGAAGCTATATATAGATAACCACCTGTACTTGTTTGTTGAATATGTTCTGCAACCTGTAATTTTGGATTTACTGCAAGCAAATTTCTCTTCATAAAATATTTTCAAGACCAAGCCTGGAATCCTGCAGTAAAATTCTGAAAAGATATCAGTTTAATTAGAGCTGTACAAATAAGTCTCTTCACATAAGCTGCTTGCTCTGTATTAAGCTAGAAATTTAACATAATTTGTTAGCAACCTATATTTAAAAATCTGTCCATGCAAAATTATTCTGGGATGTGTTCCAACTCTAATTATAGGGAAGCAAGCATGAAAAGTCAGAATCTGGCTCCATTTGTTGAATATGTCAAGAATATGCCAAATCACCTACACTAAGTTTGCAATCCCATAGCTGTTTACCTGGTGGTAAGTGCCACTGAACTCAGTGCGACTTGCTTCTGAGTAGAGATGCCTAGGATTGCACTGTTAAGTCACTAAAAAGATGCTAGATCGTATTCAACTAAGTTTTACTCAGCACAAACCTATTGAAATCAATGGACTTGAATTAGTCATATTTATTCCTGCATTGCAGGGGGTTGGACTGGATGACCCTCGAGATCTCCCCAAATATTACAGTTCTATGATAAATTCTAACATTCTAAAACTACCTAAAAGCAGTTATACATAAAAACATTTTTCCACCCAATGATCTCATGGTTGCCAGGAACAGCAGTATTCTTCTACCACCAAATGCTGGGTAAACAGAAATGTTTTCAAATTGCTCCTGAAACATAAATCATCATGATGAAGACAGGTGCACCTCACTCAGGAGTGTACTCCACAATCAGGGAGCCACCACTGAGAAAGCCCTGTGATGGGGCAGTGCCAACTGGGCAGCCCCCAGTGGTTTGCTTTGAATTAATTTTATAATGGATGATTTTAGAGTGTTGTGTTGTACTGTTGTACTGTTTCATTGTTGTTAGCCGCCCTGAGCCCGGCTTCGGCTGGGGAGGGCAGGATATAAAATTATTATTATTATATTATTATTATTATTATTATTATTATTATTATTATTATTATTAAAAATATATTTTGTTACACCAATGAACAATGTAAAAAATGCAAACCAGTAAACATTTGGAAGACTTGATACTTTGCTTAAAGTGTCCTGAATGTTTGTCACTTGAAGAAGACGCATAGGATAGAACTGAGGTCTCTTGGTGAAATCTGTAGAACTCTTTGTGCAAGAACTTAGAAACAGAAAGCTTTGAGACAGTGGAAGCAGATATGAATAAAAGAGATAGTGTCAAAGGTTGAGACCATGGTAGAGACTTGAAATGCAATGGCATTTTAAATTTCCAATAAAAATGTCCAGTGTCTCAAATGTTTCCCTGCAGGTCATTGCAAAAGTCATTCATTTTTGTCCTGTGTGAGGGCACCTCTTTATAAGCGTCTGTGCTACTGCATTTCAAATTAGTTTATTTGGCTGCTGCCATAAATGACTCTGAAATTGGAATGCAGTCAACCCTGCTAAATGTTTTCTCCCAACTCCTCAGCATAGATGTCAGTCATCTTCTGGCTTCTATTATTTGACAAAAAAATATATATCTGCCATCTTATCATTTTCTCTTCGGTGTGTAAGAGACATAAATCAATTCTTTCTAAAATCTGCTAGGACAATTATTATTTTCAGTTGATAATAATGGATATGTAAGATATTCATACGATAGTGTTCTGTGATGTTTCAATTCATTTCCAGTTTTCCAGCTTATTCAAAAATATACAGAAATGAGTAAACTGTTTCTTGAGGCTTAGGTGGCCTCAGTGGCGTGGAGTGCCTTCTATCAGCTTTGGCTGGTGGCTCAGCTGTAGCCCTATCTAGACAGGGATAGCCTAATGTGTGTCATCTATGCTCTGGTAACATCTAGGTTAGATTACTGCACTGTGTTATACGTGGGGCTGCTTCTAAAGACAATTCAGAAACTTCAGCTGGTGCTGAATTCAGTGGCCAAGTTGCTCACCAGCGCAAGACAGTGTATAAAGCCAATCCTGGCCTTAGTACACTGGCTGCCAGTTAGTTTCTGGCCCCAATTCAAAGAGTTGGTTTTGACCTATAAAGCATTCAATGGATCAGGACTGCAATACCTCAAGGACCTCCTCTACCCATATGAACAGACCTAGACCCTTTGATCATCACCTAAGGCCCTTCTTCATGTGCCTCCTCTGTGACAGGTTTGGAGGACGGCAACATGAGAACTGCCTTCTCTGCAGTGACTCCCCATCTGTGGAATGTTCTCCCCAGGGAGGCTTGCCTGGTGCCTTCATTACATATATCTTGAATTTTGCTTATTTGCTTTTAGTTATATTTTGAATTGCTATACATGACAAGATGATTTTTGTTGGATATTTTTATAGGTTGTAAACTACCTTGGCTACAGTAATGCAGAAACAAATTTTAAAAATATTTTTTCCAAAAAATTCTTCATTCTCAAGCACTTGCTCCCCAAAGGACTTTCAGGCTAGAGAGAGAGAGAGAGAGAGAGAGAGAGAGAGAGAGAGAGAGAGAGAGACTAATTTTTCTCTTTACAGAGAAAGTAAAAGCAAAGTTACTGAAGTCATAGCCTATGACAGCCCTTAAGTAATTTTCTGAGCAGCTTAGCCCTTAGAAGATTTATTAGACATTCCCATTCATTGATTCTGGTGTTAATTGATTTATTTGCATTTATTCTCAATCATGAGAGACAGGGTGCCATCAAATGGTTGAAACAACAAGGACTTTCAAATATGGTTTCCTAATACACATATTTAATTTTAAATGTTCCAATTCAGAAACAAATCTACACTTCCCCAGATGTTACTTAATCAGTATGATGCTGCAGTGTGCTTGTGATGGTGAAGCCTGGTCAGGAACAGTGTTGTGTTAGAAGGAGGGGGAGAGAAGGACAAAGAAGACCACGAGGGAAATGGATTGTGAAGAAAAAAAGTCGTGTGTGTGTGTGTGTGTGTGTGTAGGGAAATGAAGGGACTCTCTGGATTCTGTCCTGATATTCAAAACACATTTCTGACTGAGCTTCAGCACAATTTTTACCATGGGTGAACATAAAGAATGAAGAGTTTGACCAGAGGAATGGAGAATGTGCTAGGCTGTGGGACCCTTTTTTTTGAGGAGCTATTCGAAAGAAGGCATGCAGGGAGGGACACTGACAACCAGGAATAGATTTTTTTGTGCCAAAGGGAGTGAGCGTTCTAATTGCACATTGTAATGATACAGGATGTGGGTGCAGTGCACTGTTGCTGTTGTTAGTGATGTCTGGAGCGCAAGTCCGTGTGATATTCATGCAGCTGCAAGTGTGTACAGAGAGTGGGGAATGGATGACCATATGAAACTGCCTTAAACTGAGCCAGACTGTTGGGTCCATGTAGCTCAGCATTCTCTACACCAACTTGCACATGTTTTTTCATGGTCTCAGGCAGGGGTCCTCCCCATCATCTTCTGCCTGGTCCTTTTAACTAGAGATGTCAGGTAACTGAACCTGGGGTCTTCTGCCTGCAAAGGATGTGCTCTACGGCCACTCTTTGAACATAAGCCATAAAATCATGAAAGCAGTGGTGATGATTTTTTTAAATTTTCTGGTCTCAATTTACAGAGTTCACTATTTTTGTTTGTTTGTCTTGTTCACAAAACCATCAACTCTAACTTGCTCTCACTATTTCCGCAGGTGGTTTACAAGTCCAACTACCGTCAATGCCTTTTACAGTTCATCGACCAATCAGATCAGTGAGTAAAATGTACTTTGATTAAAATTACAACCGCATTACTCACATGGGAAAAAAGGTATCCCCTTTGCTTCCTCAAATATCAAAGTCGCATCTTCTCTTACCCCTGTGCCAATTGCTAGCTGGTGCCGTTGTGACTCTAAGGGCCTGTTAATACATTACTACTGCAGTTTAGGAGTTGCTCCAACATGATCATGTAATGGCCCCATACAGGAGCCAAATAGAGTAGGCAGATTACATGGCCCCATACCATAACACTTTCTGTCCCACCAGGAAGAAGCTTATTGCTTTGGAAAGTAACATGGTACCTGCACATACCATGTGGTTCCTATAGAGACATAGCTAGTACAGCATGAAACCAATTTTTCAGAAGCGGTTTTCAGGTTTATTAAGGTTTTCAGGTACCAGCCACCATCACATCCTTGGGTGTTTCCAGGAACAACATCAGGGGTTAAGCATTGTGGGGCAGCTGTTGTTGATGTCTATAGCTCATCAGGAGACCTACTACCAATTCCAGAATCCCATACCTTGATGCTCTTTCTCCTTGCTCCTTTCTGCCTGTATTAGGGAAGAGCAATGGGGCAAGAAAAGGAGCAGTAGCTTCCACTTGTCCTGCCCTTTCCTCTGGGTGGGTCTATGGATTGAGAAAAATTTGGGGGTGTGCAGGGAGAGAAGAGGAAGGGGAAGTCCCACTTCAGAAGTGGAACATCATGCATGCAGTGCTGGATACGACCCTCGGTCTTCTGAAAAAAGTTGGCTCAGCTTTATGTGCTTCTGAAAAAAAACATGCATAGGATCGGGCTCCTGTTAGTATTATGGGAGCTGCTGCAGATTACAAAGCCAACTTTCATCACAGCTGGACAGGTCCTTTAATGCAGGCATGCTAAGCTTCCAAATACCTGGATAATGTATTTTTTTAAATTAACCTTTATTTTAAAAATAAAATTCTGCTTAAAGGAATTATGTTGCTAGAAACAGATAGAAGACATGAAGGCATGGACCTGTGAAGTAGTTAGTCTTTGATTATTGCACCTTGTTTGGCATTGAAACCATGTGACTTTAAGCTTGATAAATTCTCTGATTTTGCTCAGGCTCATAAAATGAGGGTTGTTGCTGTTGCTGTTTTAAATAAAGTATTTATATGCTGCTCAATTAACAAAGTTTCTAAGTTTTAGCTAGGCAGAATTGAGCAGTATTATTCAGTACCGAATTTGTTATGCACAATTAACTCTTCAAACTTTCGCTTCAATAAGGAAATTATTTTATTCTGAAGTTGGGGTTTTTCCTCCCTTTTCTATGCCTTATTTTATTATGGCATTTCTCCATTTTTATTTTTACTTGTTTAAGGTTATTTAAGACTGATTTTACTGGTTTCTTTGGTTGAGAAAACTGACTGTCCCTGCTAACTTCAGCACAAGGGCTTGTATGCAGATTCACAGCACAAAATATGTCTCTGTGATTAGTCATGACTGAATCCTCTGGTATTTTGTTTAAGTTCATTTTCATTTTGGTATGATCTGGATCCCAGAGCTGCCATGCTATAGCAGATTAAACAAAGCTGTCCCAAAAGAAAAAAATGAAAAGGAGAGTCAGGGTTCCTGGTCTGGGATTTCACAGCTAGCTGTGTCTAACAGCATCAAGAAGCCGAGACCTGTCAAACGTAACCAATCAGTCATGGGCATACAAGCAGTTGTGCCTTGCATCTCTCCTCCTGACCTTTTTGTATCGCTAGTGTTTGACCTTGAGATCTTGCTACCTGCTGTTTTCAAGAGTCAACAAATCCATGTGGCATGAACTGCACTTATTTAGAGTTGTCTATTGCTGTATATAGGTACGCAAGCAGCATATTTCTGTGTGCTAGCTTGCATCAGGGCTATGATTATACATACCAGTTGCTGGAAACTGCAGGAAGAAGAGAAGAAGAGGAATTTGGATTTGATATCCCACTTTATCACTACCCTGAGTGACACGGGTGGCGCTGTGGGTTAAACTACAGAGCCTAGGACTTGCCAATCAGAATTTTGGTGGTTTGAATCCCCGCGACGGGGTGTTCAGTATGGTCCAGTTTCTCTTTTAGTGAGATTAAAAAGGTTAAAATTAGTTTTGAATGCCTCCTCATTTTTTGTACAAATGCCTATTTAAATTACATTAAAATACGTGCATATCAAATTGGGCATGTATTTGTCATAGCAGTTCTAGAAGGGTAGCCAAGTAAATATTAAGAGACGTACATGACAGCATTCTTCCCAGTTAGAAAGGAGGGGATTATCGCATAGTTGCTGGACTTTTCTGCAGGATCCCCCAACCCGTACATAAATAATCTGGCTAATCAGAAGCTTATTGATTAGAAAGCACTTTAAAAACAGCTCACCAGCTTTCTTATGGCTAATGGGCAGAGTCGTTCTGGAATTTACATGTTCAAGCAGGCTTGCTAATTAAAAGATTCAAGCTGTTCCTATTTTCCCAAAGATTGAAAGTTACTCTTTTGTATATATTTCTCATCCTTTTGTCTCTGAGCTTGATCTTTGTAGTGCTCCTCCTCCTGGCCTTTCCGACTAATTTTAAAGGTTTCATCCTGTGTGTGTGAGAGAGAGATTCAGTCAGTTATGCTAATATAGGGAGTTTTGCACAAGAAATATGCTTCCATAGAATTTCCATTTTAACACATCATTCATTGACTTCTTATATTATTTTGGTTTTGTATCATTGCCTTATATATTCCTTTTCTGATTTTGTTTGCACTCCTCATTCTCCTCATTAGTACTAACTTCTCTCAGATGTTTTGTGTGCTCTTGCACATGTATGTTAGGGAATTTGCTTTTTCTGGATTTTCTGGATTTCCTCTGAAAGAGCAAGTGAGCAGTCTAGGGTGGTCTTAGCATCCTAGCACTAGCAATGGAGGTACAAATGGCCTACATGATGTGGACTGCTTTCCCCCCAGCTATGGCTGGTATGCTAGGTATGGCCATTCCTGGACAGGGATAGGCTTACCACAGTGATCCATGCACCGGTAACTTCAACAGGGGATTACTGTAATGTCCTCTACATAAGTCTTCCTTGGAGGCTGGGCAAGAAGGTGCAGATGACCACATTGCACCATATATTACATCAGATGTCTGATGGGAGTTGGAATCCAATAACATCTGGAGTAGCACAGGTTCCTGAACCCTGATTTAAAGATATCCATTTCTCATAAGAATTCGGGTTTCTTCATTCCACTTTTTTTTCTCTTTTCCCCCCCTTTTATTTACCAACCAAATTCACAAGGGCATTATTGATCTTCCCCTCCATAATCAGTTTGTTAAACTTCAGGTCTTGGTTTGTAACTTTTATATTCACTAAATATCTGCTAATGTTAATATTCATTAATACATTTATTTTTCAAACTGTACTATTGCTAATTATGTTTGATGGATTGTTTTCACAAGATATAGGGCATGTTATTTCGCTGGTAGACATTTAAGCAAAATTAAAGTTTAATGAGTTTGATTAGCCAAGTAATCAATGAACTAATCAATCTTAAATGCAACCTTCATTAGATCACCCAACTAATTTCACTTAAGTCAAAATTAATTTGGCTACTCTAAACAGTTAAATGACATTTGAAGACCTATTACAAGAAATGAATCTCTGGATTTGATTTGTGAATCAGCTGAGCTGTAGGTGTGGATACATGTCTGCATGTACCTATACAGCACTTCAAGAAAACATTAAGGTAGATTTTACTATATGCTCTTTCCATTTTTAAACGGTACCTTTCCATAATGGAGTAATCTATTTACTATTAATGAAATCAACAGTGTGCAGAGGCAACATTCAGACGCTTACTGGTGGCAAGCACAGACTCTGCGGAAAACATCTAATATGTAGCTTTGCTTAAAAATAGTCACTAATTAGCAAAAAAGAGAAGATTTTTAATGGAAAAAACCAGCAGAGCATGCATGATGTGCAATGCAGAGCTCACAGTTTCTGGCATGGTTTGTGCTTATCAGCTTGCCCCCGCTGCCCTGGCTCTTTCCCAAATGACACTTTATAAATGTTTATGATGATTAATAATAATATAAAAACGTGGGTTATGATTTTCCAGTTGCAACTGAGATCCTGGTTGTGTAAAAGTGGGTTTACTCCAGGCAGTTTTCAGAATGGATTGAAGGGGATGCCTCCAAACTCCATCTCATGCTGCCCTAGATATTGCATATTATGTACTTTGTGTTTTCATACCATAAACCACTCCGTACTCTTTGGATGAAGGGTGGCATATAAATTTGATAAATAATAATAATAATATTGGAAGTCCAACATCAAAACAGCAATTATGGATCCTTAGCTTACCATTAACAGATGATGTGATGGCGACACTCTCTAAAATCCTCCACAGAGCTGTGAGAGAAAACTCCTTAACATGAAACCCACACTGCCTAGACCTTAATATATATATATAGTTATTCTACTGGGTAAAAAATACGTATTTAGTTAGAATGGTTGTGTGCTATGAAGCTGAGATACTGAACAGCACACATGGCAGAAATAAAAATTCACACTTCCAGATAGGCTATGATTTAAAAATAAATAAATCAAGGAAGCCTTGCTCTCCACACTAGTATAATTAAATTGTTTTTACAGCCTAGAAATCAGCTTATTTGACAAGTTCCAAACAACCATAGACCATTAGAGATACTGTGATCCCCAGAATATAAGTTTCCGCAATTTGCCTGTCTCATACATCAGTGCCAAAACAGGTGGCAAAGGCAGCAGGGGAACAGCAGCCGGCAGATAGCAGATGGGCAGGCCAAAGGAACATGCTGCTTGTTGCTTCACTCGACATGAGTTACATTTAGTGTATCCCTTGAAATGATGCTGTAAGGAAAGTGCTGAAAGCCTCCTGTCCCAATAGGAGGATGTTCCATCAATTTTTAGAAATGGCTCCATCAGCTTAATAAATGAGTTGCTTGCTGGTGAGGATTTTTTCTCTTCTTAAGGGGATTATGGAGGCAAGGCTAGCTGGGCTCTTTGAAAAGCAAATATGTGTGCATTGAAACAATCATCTCGGACAATGCTAACTCTTTGCCCTAAGCCATGGGTAGGCAAACTAAGGTCCGGGGCCCGGATCTGGCCAAATCGCTTTCCAAATCCGGCCCGCGGATGGTCTGGGAATCAGCATGTTTTCACATGAGTAGAATGTGCCCTTTTATTTAAAATACATCTCTGGGTTATTTGTGGGGCCTGCCTGGGGTTTTTACATGAGTAGAATGTGTGCTTTTATTTAAAAGGCATCTCTGGGTTGTTTGTGGGGAATTCATTTGTTATTTTTCAAAATATAATCCAGCCCCCCACAAGGTCTGAGGGACAGTGGACCGGCCCCTTCCTGAAAAAAGTTTGCTAACTCCTGTAAGCTGTAGGCTGCAAGTTATAGGGCGGGTGTTTTTGTTCTATCCCTTAAAGAGAGTACTTTCAAGGCATGGGTTTCCTCTGCTAATATTTGCTGAAAGCAAAAGCCAAGTAATATGAGATCCTGCAGACTTCTTAACAGCGTCTGTACAGAGTTTGGCATATGGCAAAGCAGTCATACGATTTCCTTTTCATGTGCCCAGTTCACACCCAATCCAGAAGTCTAGGAAATCCATTGACCTGAAAGTTAAGAACATGATGAAGCAATCACAGGGGCACTTCGCAAACTGTGTGTGGATGTGCATTTCGGCAAGTGAATCATTGTCTGGTTCACTTGCAGCATGGTGTTTTGTTTCAATAGATTTTTTTTGTGGTGTATTAAGGTAAAGGTAAAGGTACCCCTGCCCGTACGGGCCAGTCTTGCCAGACTCTAGGGTTGTGCGCTCATCTCACTCTATAGGCCGGGAGCCAGCGCTGTCCGCAGACACTTCCGGGTCACGTGACCAGCGTGACAAGCTGCATCTGGCGAGCCAGCGCAGCACATGGAAACGCCATTTACCTTCCCGCTGGTAAGCGGTCCCTATTTATCTACTTGCACCCGGAGGTGCTTTCGAACTGCTAGGTTGGCAGGCGCTGGGACCGAACGACGGGAGCACACCCCGCTGCGGGGATTCGAACCGCTGACCATGCGATCGGCAAGTCCTAGGCGCTGAGGTTTTACCCACAGCACCACCTGCGTCCCGTGGTGTATTAGCAGGAATAAATAAAAAAACAGAGAGAAGAGGAGACCAAAGCAATACCTTTATTGAACTAAATGTGAAATCAAATTATGTAGAATCTTTCCATGGATGCATATAATATGACATGACATGGCATTGAAAGCCTGTGATACAGAACCAGGTATGGCAAGTAGAGACTGTTTAGGTTATGCTCTCTGCTGCTATGTGATCACTTATTAGGACACCCGTAACTCAGTTTCCTCTGCTCTTTAGTCTGCTGCCCTTTAAAGCTAACCACCAAGGAGAACAGCCTCAGGTGTCACCTAAAGCAGAAGTATTTGCCCATTTCCTTTCCTGAGAGATGATAGGTGGGAGTGCCTGGCCACCTTCAGCTGTGGAAGCTGTGATGCATCTGAGAGCGACAAAGCAGTTTGGCTTCCTGCTCATGATAACGGGCTGGAAGGAGTCCAGGGGAAGAAAATCAGAGGGATGGGAAGGATTGTTTCTGCTCTATATAAGCAACAGAAAAAGATGGAGCAGGAAGACAAGAGGAGGGTGAACGAAACAGAGAGAAATTGCATAGTTGGAAAAGGAGCAGCAAATATACAAAAGAAAGCAGATTATAGGAATGATTATTCTTAGGTCCAGAAGTGGCTTTAAACCCCATCCTCTGACATCCGAAGGGGATGAGAACACTCTGAGCAGTTGTGATTTTCTTAAAGGGTTAATATAACATGTCTGGGGCTTTGAAGTCTTTTACGCATTTTAAAAACTTGCTGATGGCTCTGTTTTTATCTGCAGGTTGCTTTTGTTGCACGGTTTTATTGCTTATTGATACTTCCATTCTGTAAACTGATGAAGGGTAGTATATAAATATATTTAATCGATCGATTAGTTTGCTGTCTTTGACAGGTGGGAGATTAGAAGAGTTCAATATTCCTTTTAATCAGCAACCGCAAGCTCTTTATATCAGGAGCAGACTATACATTACGTGATCACTCTCTTCAAAAAGGATGCTTAATTTTTGTTTTGAAGGAAAAACAGCTACAAGTCATCCCACAGATATAATGGTGCCACCACTGCTTCTCTGTTGTTTTTTAAAAACTGTTATTCATTATACAAAAAAAGGGTGAAAAAACTAAAAAAAATAGCTAATGCTTTTATTAAATGTGTTTTAAATTTTGCCTGCCTGGCCTCGGCATCTGGTCCATTCATAAGGGCAATGCAGTGTTCCTGATTCATATATGGTCATGTTAACCATTTGATTAACTCCACTGATCTTAAGAGTGGGAAGTATCTGAAAAGACTTAGAAAAGCCCTGGCTTCAGAACTCAGTTGACCTGAATTTACTACGCCTCTCTCTTTTTTTAAATCACAGGATTCCCAGCAGGAGAGCTCCAGAAGCCATTCTTTTGGGGAAAAGAATATCCCAGGTAAAAGCAAAGTCTTAAAACTAAAATGCTGTATGTAAGGTATGAAAAATAAATAAAAGGAACCTAAAGGGAAATGAACTGGCAAATAATTTGCTAAATGAAGTTGACATAGTAGAAATTCTTGAGAAAGTTGGAAAATCAGGAGATATGTGTAGTTTTTGTTGTACTTCAGGGCTCAGAACCTATGGCTGCCTGACGACTATGTTCCCTCACCAGCCACATGAAAGTAGTGAGCAAGGCCAGAGGCAAAAGTGTGAGGAGCAAGGGAAATGACTCTTACTCTTGTACAGTAAGCTACATTCCAGCCATGCAAATGTCAGGGGTTTCTATGCACATAAAGGCTACACTCACACCATTTTTTTGGAAAGCGAGTTGTTAGGAGACTCCTATTCTCCTCCCAGAAGCTACAGTTCCCAGGGTGGTTTTACAATCAATCCCTCTGCGAATTATTCTAGAGTTGGAAGGGACCATCTAGCACAACCTCCGGCAATGCAGGAATCTTTTGCCCAATGTGGGGCTCAAACTCATGCTCTACCAACTGAGCTATCCCCAGATGGAGGCTGTTTTTGCTACATAGTCCACACACAGTCGAGATCTCTTGAATCTTTTTTTGCCACTGAAAAGCCGTTCTTGAGAAACCCATTTCATTCTGAAAAGCTCATAGCAGATTCATTGTGCGTTACGCAGCAGTGTGTCCATTTGAAAACAGATGTAGGTGATCCCAGTAATGGAAGATTCACCCACACATGCCCAGTGATGTTGTTGGTGGGTGTATACTTAGATGGCAATCATCACTTACAAATACACATCAAGTAACCACACCCTCTCTTGTGGACAGCAGGATCCAGAATCAATCTGGATTGAGAACATCATTTTGAGGACAAGCATTAGCGATTCTAGACTGAGGAAAAACTCCATTGTTCTTCTACTAATGGGTTAGTGTGTGCAATGCCCAAGTCCAGGATCCATGTGAAACCCACAAGCAGGACATGAGCACAACGGCATTTCTCATACAGATCATGCATTGGGTATTGTGCCGTTGTTCCAATATTTCTCAGTCACAAAGAAAGATGCTGAGATCTGGGTTGGTTTTATATTCTAGGCACACCGCTTGATATTATCAAAACTTGAACAGTCTAACTCTTAAGATTGTATTCCATATCTTATGCCACACCTGTCTACAATGCAATATAAAATAATAAACTTGTCACAGAATGTATAATTTTAACCTCAGGCCTATAATGGAATTTTGCACTGATAGAAAAAAACAACAACATATCAGTATGAAGCATTTTATTACATGCCAGCTATGTTTCATGGAGGGCATAACAAAAGAAAACAGTAGGGTTTAAATGAAAGCAGACTTCAGGTTTTAGACATTACTCAGAAGGCATGTTTTGGATTGTTAAATCTTGTGAGAGATGATTTTGAAATCCCAGCCTCCTCTTCTAAAACAATGTTTGGGTGGGGGACTTGTGGTTTTCTAGGTGGTGTTGGACTACAACTCCAATTTTCCTGGACCATTGGCCATGCTGGCTGAGTATGCCGAGAGTTGAGTGCAACAACATCTAGAGGGTCACAGCTGCCCTACTAACTCATGTATATTATTAACTGACTAATTATTCAGCTAACTAAGAAATGCTTCAAGTTTCTGTAGAGCAGCTGAATTAAAAAGCCAGTTGAATTAATTTTGTTTTGTAAATGCCAATCTGGATTAAAATACTATTTCTATTGTTCTCTTCTAAAGATAGACATAGGACCAAGAAATCCTGCTTTATTTCTTAGCTTCTTTTTCCTTCTTGTATTCTATTTAAACGTCTTGAGTTGCCTACAAAATGACTTCATTCTTTCTACATCTCTCAAAGCTCTTTTATCTGTCTGTGCTCCCCCCACCCCGCTTCTTTCATCGCTCCTTTGGTATATTGACCCTTAATAACCTCCCTAATTATATCTGTCGTTCCCGGACTTCATCCATTCTCCCCTGCTGCTACCTGCCATTGCAATTCTTTATCTCATGGCATCCATCTGGCTTCTACCGTTGGTGTATTTAAACACTGATAGAAACTCATCTCTTAGCACTGGCATTTCACTGATCTTGAACGCCTCCATTTCTACTCCTCTCTTCTTCCCCTTTGTGTATCTAGACTAAGTTGTAAACCAGAGGGCAAGGCCTCTATTGTTTTGTTTGTTTTCAGTGTTACATACAGAGCACTAGCTGTGGTCGGTGCCCTAGAAATAAGCAAGAATAACAAACAAATCAATACAAAAGTGCTCATTAGGCACAACCAACATATTTTTATTAGTTGGCTAGACTATAAATAATTTGTGCGTTTATAAATGATTATCTGGCTAAAATGTGTCCTTGAACTGCGAAAATGCTCTCGCTTGCCTGCATGGAGGAATGTTTGGGTTTCTGTGTATAGAAAATCTCTGACTTTTGCATAGCAGGAATGTAGCCTCCTGTATCAAGTCGCACCTGTTGCTCTGCTCACTTCTGCCTCTGGCACGCAGCCCCCCTGAAATGTTCTCCATGAAGAAATGTACTCCTTGGCCTTTAAAAATGTTCATCACCCCTGCATTAAACAGCATTTTTCTTTTTCTCTTTCCCTCTGTCTTTTGGACAAAATGCCTTTGTTTTTAAATTCTTGATGCCCAAATAACTGCATTCTGTTGCACAGTATTACGAAGTTTATGTGAGTGTGTATACTCTCCTTTCTTCTACAGGTCTTTAAGCTACGGTGCCATTGGAGTAATTGTTGGGCATGAGTTTACCCATGGATTTGATAATAATGGTGAGTACTCAAACATATGGCTTATTTATTGACTAGAAAAGATAACTACTGACAGATCCACTGACATACATTTAAAGCACATCCAATGTACATGACGTACCACAGAGGATCCTGGGTACTGTATCATAGCTGTCAATCTTCCCTTTTTTGGTGGGAAATTCCCTTATTTCAGTGCCATTTCCTGCTGCTTCCCGCTGTTATTCCAGATTGTTAGATATCCAGTAGACTGTCCCCAGGACAGGTGAGGCTGCTGAGCCCTTATTTTCAAATCTGAAAGTTGACAGTTATGTACTGTATATTTTTAAAGAGGCTGGCATTGGTAACTCTGTAGTGGGGGGAAACTGTAGTCCCCAGGATTCTTTGGGAGAAGTTATGTTTCAAATGTATCGTGAGGATTGTATGGTGGTGCAAGGAGACCTTGCCAAGCTGTCACTTCCAACAGTTGTGAAGCCCCTTCAAAGGGTAACTTTGTCAGGGAAGGCTGAGGGCAATCTCCCCTTTTTAATTTTTTTTTTTTTTGAAGGAAGCTTGAAAACTTCTGAAGTTTTTTTGTAGATTCTCTGAAGAAGCCGGGGGGGTGGGGGTGGGGATAAAATGCTTTATAATGCAAATTGAAAAGAATATGTCCAATGCTTTTTTGTGTCTGACAGTACTCAGTGATACAGAGCACCTCTTTCTTTTTGCTGCCCATGGCAGACATTTTATGCTGATACCAATGACACCTCATTTATTTTATTTTTTGCCAAAGAAGCACTGAGTACCCCAAATTTCTTCCTTTGATGGAGTCTTTTAAGTGACTGTAACTCATAATGATGTTATACTCTCCCCTGGGGGGAAATGTCCACAAGAGCAAGAAATGGGTAGTTTTACCAATCTCTAGAAGAGTAGATTCATAGAAGCAAACGTTTGCTTATAAGAAATGTGTGTTTAAGAAATGTGTGTGCTTTTATTTGCTCAATCCTCATGTTCACATTAATTGTAAAAAAAGAAAATTTCCTTTCTGAAAAACAAAAAATGCAGGCCGCAAATATGACAAAAATGGAAATTTGGATCCCTGGTGGTCTTTGGACTCTGAAGAGCAATTTAAAGAGAAAACAAAATGTATGGTCAATCAGTACAACAACTATTATTGGAAGAAAGCGGGCTTGAATGTAAGTGCAAGAGCAGTGATGGATGATGTTCTTTCTTTTACAATATCATGGAAACCAGTTGGCTGTGGGGACAAAGCTACGAAGTAGAGTTTAATTATTTTGAAAATTATTTTTATTTTATTTTTGTGCACCTTTTAATTGCCAAAGTGACTTCTAAGCAATTTACAAATATAAACAATTTGGATTCTTGATATTCTTTCCTTCCACCAGGTCAAAGGAAAGAGGACTTTGTCAGAAAACATTGCAGATAATGGAGGTTTGCGAGAGGCTTTCAGGGTAGGTAGCTCTCTCTCTCTCTCTCTCTCTCTCTCTCACACACACACACACTCCCCACATTGAGTAACAAGGGTTGATGAAATTTGCACCTAGTTAAATGTGTTCATTGTGCTTCTCATCAGGCCTATAGGAAGTGGATCAAAGAAAAGAGACAAGGAGAGGAAGAGGCCCTATTACCAGGCATTGACTTCACCCACAATCAGCTCTTCTTTCTAAGTTACGCTCATGTGAGTAGTACAAGATGCCCTTTCAGAATGGATGTATGTATTTAGCTGCTCGCTTAGTGTGAATAGACAATTCTGCTTGATTACAAAAAGAACTTTCTTAATTCACAGCTTTTCTTGGAGTGTAGATCTGGGGGGGGGGGGGGCAATCTGCCATCTCTTTTCCTTCTCTTTCTCTCACTTCCCACTTTCTCCTTTATAAGCACAAACCATACCTACTCAGAGATCGGCTGCTTTTGCACTTCATAGTAAACCGTAATGGCTCTTGCTTTGTTCCTCCTGTGAGAGTAACAGAACCCTGGCTTAGCGTTAAGCCAAAATGGAGGATCATGGTTTGTTTTGGTCCAAATGTGACCTGGAGCCATGACAGCTTGTTTATGGCTTCCTGATTGTGGTGGAGCCAATTTGATGCTCTCACCTGTGCACAGGCCTGACCTGGCCACTTCCTTGCCTCTCCCTGCTCCCAGTTAAGCGGCAGTGATGTTGCTTCCAGCAGGCTCATGAGGCAGCTCTGCCCCATGAGACTGTCCTCCTTCACAGGAAGTTCAACTCTCTTGTACAGTTACATGGGCATGTATAAGTGTGTACAAGGCTGCTCTTGAATATTTTAGCTGACGCTGTTCTGTTTGCACCTGTCTGGTCCGACAATACCAGTTGTAAACAGATTGATTTAAATGCTTTTTAATTTTTAGTGTTTTGATTGCCTCTTGCCTTGTTCTCTACATTGATTGGTTTATCTTTACATCGTATTGATGGCACGTGAATAGTTTTATTCATATTTTTGTACCAGTAATGTGTGTTTTCCTGCAAAAAAATGAAGAGGGAAATTCCTTAACTGTGCACGGGAAATTTTTCAGTTAGCATTTGAACATTTCCTGGTGTCCTAGAGTGATCTAATTTAGTATGTTTATTTTACTTGTATTTAGTTGACAAAGCTAAATAGCCAAGGTTGCATTTGCAGTTGGCATCCAATGCATTGCAATTTATGAACTTACGGAACAGAAAAATCTTCCATGTGAAAATAAAGTGCTGGAAAAAAATGTTTGGAGCCCACAACTGTTTACGTATGTGACTCTGGAATCTTTTGGTGAAGATTGGTTGAGTAATATTTAAAATAAAAGAAATAAATGAACTATATTGAGGATTTTAGGTAGAGATAAATTCACTGGCTTCTTGTTTCTGTTTTTAAATCTTAGGTGAGATGCAATGCCTTTAGACCAGAAGGTGCAAGAGAGCAAATCTACACTGGAGCCCACAGCCCTCCTCAGTTCAGGTATTTTAAAGTGTGTCTCTCTACCCCACAATAGTAACACTATTCATTAGGGTATTTAATAGAGTACATGACAACATCATGGGTTGGATCCTATGTTGGTCCTCCATTCACAAGGGAGAGTGCAATTCCTTTCAGCTTTGCAGCACTCCCCACCCCCCCCTTATTGCACCCAGTTTCCAACCCCTTCCAACCCATATCAGGGAGGGCAAACAATGGGCCACAGAGCAAAGTGGGAGGCAGAAACAACCTGATCCATAAATGTGAACTCTGTTCTGTTGATAAAAAGAAAGTTGGTATCCAATATAGTACCGTATTTTTCGCTCTATAGGACGCACATTTTCCCCTCCAAAAATTAAGGGGAAATGTGTGTGCGTCCTATAGAGCGAATGCAGGCTGCGCCGCTAAGCCCAAACCCAGAACAGGGTGCTCAGAACAGGGTGCCACTGCCCTGGAGAAGCTAGGAAGGCTGTTCCCAAGCCAGAACAGCGAGACGGAGGGCTCCGTCTCGCTGCTCTAGCTTGGGGACGTCTGCGCACACAGCCTCTCCAGGGCAGTGGGGTGTCTTCACCCCGCTGCCCTGGAGAAGCTAGGAAGGCTGTTCCCAAGCCAGAACAGTGAGAGGGAGGGCTCCGTCTCGCTGCTCTAGCTTGGGGACGTCTGCGTGCAAAGCCTCTGCAGGGCAGCGGGGTGCTGCGCTCCAAAGGCTTCAGGGATCTTTGAGGCTGGCAGTGGGGGAAAGCAGCGATTCCCCCCACCGCCAGCCTCACAAGCTCTGGTGAATGTACCTTGAACGCACCTTGTTTTAGAGGGGGAAAACAAGAAAAAAAAATTTCCCCCTGTTCTCCCCCTCCTATGGTCCGGTGCGTCCAATGGAGCGAAAAATACGGTATTTCCTTTTCTCTTCAGCAACCAAGCACTTACCTGTTTGATGTTGAATTTTTGAGCATATGTCCTGGTTTTGTGCCCTTACCCATTCCAAATGTAGTATTATACATCCAACAGGTGTTCCACAGTAAAGTTTATTTTTTATCATCAAATCATTCAACACCCAAATATACACTTGACTCAATTCGGAGCCCTGCAAACACATACTTCCGGGGCGCAGAGGGGTCTCCGTAGGACATGAAATATTTTCTCCTGTCCTCATGGGTATATGCATAGGTTTCTCATTGGGCCATCGCAGAGTAAGGGAGGAGGAAAACTCACTGGTCGGTATCCTGCTAAGTGGTTCTGTCAGTGCAAAGGTTTCAGCTTGTGCAGTGGCACTTTTCTCCTCTCCCAATGCCCACCCTTCCTAAATCTGCTCCAGGAGGTTGGGAGGAAACAGAGAACATATTTAGTGGTTGCACAGTAAGGGGAAGATCTTCCTATGTTCTTAAATTTCTAAAATGCCCATTTACCACAATTTGAGGATGAAAGAGAAACATCAGAATGGTTAAAATGGGGATATACTACCTTTTGAGATTAGAAAATTCATAGAATACTGTAATAGAATTGGAAGAAACCATGAGGGCCATCTATTCTAACCCCTTGCAATGCAGGTATTGTTTGCCCAATGTGGGGTTCAAACTCATGAACCTGAGATTGAGTCATATGCTCTACTGACTGAGCTATAATTCCTGCAATAAGAGTTTAGCACTGAACCAACACAATTCAACTAGGTATTACTCAGAGTAGACCCACTGAAATTTAACTTGGTCATTTCAGTGGGTCTGTTCTGAGTGGGTCTTTGACTGAATGAACCCACAGTGTAATTTAAATTAAGCACATAGAAATCAATATTATGTAGGTAATACGTTAATAACTCAGGGGAAAAGATTGGGCTAAAATTAGGGGCACTACTGTTGAGATCCTTGTTTAATATGCTGCCTCAGGCAATGAACAAGCCGGATATCAATGCATAACACAGAGAGGATTATAATGCCATTAGACCAATTAGCAATGTGCCCTCGTCAAGAATATTGTGCGCAGTTCTGGTCACCTCATTGCCAAGATGAGATTGCTGATCTGAAGGCAGTTCAGACAAGGGTAACAAGTATGATTAAGCACATGTCTAAAGTGTGGTTCAAAAGGTGATTGACAATATTAGTGTTGTTTACTTTAGGAAGCAGATTAATAAAAGGAAGCTAAAATGTACATTTCACAATGAATGCTACTGGGAAGACCCTGCTGCCTTTTTTCTCTGGATTCCAACTAGTGGTTGGATGAACGAGACCTCGGGGCTGTAGCTGATAGCTTAATGAAGATACTGACCTATGAGTGGCAGCTGCTGCGAGAAAGGCAAATTCCATGCTAGAGGACATCAGGAAAGCAATTGAAAATAAAGCCACGGATAATAAAGCCTACAAGTATAAGATATGACTGCATTTGGAATACTGTCAGTGCCAGATTGACGTATAATCTAAACAAGCTATAGCTTAGGGCCCCACTCTCTTGGGGACCCCCCAAAAAAATTAAAGGGGAAAAAATCTGGATGTACATTTCCAAAATATAAGATAAAAAACAAATAAAATAAAACCTACATACAGCAACAGTGTTTTGTGTTGTGTAGGCTTCTATTTGTTATGTGCAAATGGCTTTAGATACCTATTAGGTCCATAAATTACCATATAGCATATATTCAGCACAAAAAACAGCAACAATTTGCTGTTGACAAAGGAAAGCTGGACATATAAAGGGCCCCATTACCTTCAGTAGCTTAGGGGCTCATCAAACCTAAATCTGGCCCTGAATACTGTGTACAGGTCTGGGTGCCTCAAAAAGGATATTGTAGTTAGAAAAGGTTCAGAAAAGGGCAACCAAAATGACCCAAGGGGTGGAGCAACTCCTCTATGAGGGAATGTTGCAGCTTGTGATCTTGAATAAAAGATAAGACAAATTCATGGATTTGACGTTTACTAACCATGATGGCTGTGCTTGGACTCCATGACGAGAGGCAGCAGTGCTTCTGAATGCCAGTTGCTGGAAACAGCAGAAGGAGAGAATGCTCTTGTGTCCTGCTTGCAGGTTTCCACAGGCATCTGGTTGGCCCATGTGAGAACAGGATGCTGTTCTTCTGTTTTGACAAAACTCAGGTGTTAGGATTGCTAACTGTAGTTGCTGGAGCTCTCTCTATGGAAATACTCTCTTTTAAAAACAACCTTCCCTATGAATATAGAATGGGAAAAGCTAAATACTCCTGACAGAGGTGGCCCTTCCATGAAGCAACCTGGCTGAGGCACCAGCTTGGACCACCACCCAAGCATGCAGGATTTGTGCATTTTAAATTGTTTTTATTACATGCTGTGTTGGGGGTTCCTGCTGTGCTTTAGAAGTTTATAACGGAACAGTTCTTTGCAAGATTGTTTGCATTTCAGCTGTCAGAATATATATTTTTTATTGGGTATACATACTGCTGCATATATATATGTGTGTGTGTGTGTGTGTGTGTGAGAGAGAGAGAGAGAGAGAGAGTGTACACACACACACATATTATACACTAAGGTACCCCTGCCCATCAGGGCCAGTCGTGTCCGACTCTAGGGTTGTGCGCCCATCTCACTTAAGAGGCCGGGGGCCAGCGCTGTCCGGAGACACTTCTGGGTCACGTGGCCAGCGTGACAAAGCTGATCTGGCGAGCCGGCACCAGCGCAGCACACGGAAACGCCATTTACCTTCCCGCTATAAAGCGGTCCCTATTTTTCTACTTGCACTTAGGGGTGCTTTCGAACTGCTAGGTGGGCAGGAGCTGGGACCGAAAGACGGGAGCTCACCCCGCTGCGGGGATTCAAACCGCCGACCTTACGATTGGCAAGTCCTAGGCATTGAGGTTTTACCCACAGTGCCACCCACGTCCTGTATATTGTACACTGCTTGGTTGTAAATATTCTCAAAGTGATTTACATAGAGAATTTTTTTTGGCAAAAATAAATAAATATTTGAAACATGCAAAAAAAATAAAATTTGCCATAAATGAAAAACAGATGAAAACACTCACCAACATTCTACATATCTGGGTAAGCTAGTCTAAATAAAAATGCTTTTAGCAGGCACCAAAAAGAGTACAGTGAAGAAACTAAAATATCAATTTATTAGCTACACAGAATGGGTATTATGGGGGACCTGTAACAGTGCCAGTTCAGCAGATTGAACTGGTTGAGTGGGCTATGGCATTCTCATAGATAAACATGTATACAGGGTGAGTCTTTTAAAAGAGGCCCCGTGGAACATGTGTACTCTGTATCAACTCTTTTAAAAGACTCATCCTCTACATATAATATATAGATCAACACAGCTGCATCCCATTCAAGCTATGATTGAACACAGTGTCCAAACTGGATACCTTATGAATCTGAAGAAACAACATCTCCAAAAGTCTGGAGAAGAGTCCACTTATCTTTCTTTTCTCCCTCCCCTGCAGAGTTATTGGTGCCATGAGTAATTTTGAGGAGTTCCAGAAAGCTTTCAACTGCCCAGAATCAACAACAATGAATCGAGGTGGAGACTCCTGTCGGGTTTGGTAGCGATCTCTCCAGTGTCCTATGTTGAAGAAGTCACCTGCTGGAGTCACTCCCTTATTGGGACAGTTCCAAACTGTCAATGAGCTACCGCTGCTTCAGAACAGCCTTGGCCAACCAGGGACCAGATTTGTTGTTTTGTGTGCCCTGATATCTGTGGGTGACCTGCCCAGATCTACTATTTAATTGCTTGTTCAGGATATAGAAACTACTCAAAATATAGAGTATAAAAAAGGGCAGATCTTTTCAAAGAAATGTATGCAGATGGATAGTTTCTTATGGGTTATTTTCATAAATACATTCTACTCTGTGATTTAAGCAGGTTTATCTCTATGTATCTTTATTCCGAAGCTTGTCCCACTATATTCATTGGGCTTTACTCACATGTAAGTGTAGTGATATTGCAGGCTTAACAAGGTTTAAATGGCACACTTGCGCTTTACAGAGGACCACAGTGAACAAACTTGGTGTGGTGGCCATGATGCTGTTTTAAGTGGAGGGAAAACATCCAAAACTTCCTGTCACATATATTTTCTATTATTTCCCCCCTTGATCAAAAATAGCTTTGAAGGAAGAGAAGATTAAAATGTGGCTGCTTTATCCTTTCCTACTCTGCTGTTTTTCCGGTTCAAAATTCCACTAACCTTCTGAGCTGTTTCTTCCCTGGTGATAAAAGATGCATGTGATGATCTGGTCTGGACTTCAGGTATGGCCTTCCTGTGTTTCATCCTTCCTGAAATGCAGATATGCATACTGTATGTTAGCACTATTTCCACATTCCTCTAGGCAGAAGAATGTGGAACAATGTCTGTGTAAGACTACATAAATCTTAATTCTAAGTCTGAGGCAAAAACAGTTACCAAGACCAGAAAGGAAAGAGGAATTCTTTCTTGTTCACTTTGCTAATTTCAATTCTTACCCCTCCCACCCCATAACTTTCAGCCATCCCCCTCTGCTCAAACTTTGGCTGAGAATGTCTTACTGCATATAGGACCAAAGCAAAAGCAGATTTCTCTCTTCAGCAGGTAACTGCTGCTATAAAAGCAGAAAGCAAATACCTGACTTCACATTCTGATCTTTCCTGTAACTATGCTGAATCTGCCCATTGATCCTGGATGTTAAACTCATTAAGTAAAAGAACTGTGAAATGTATAGTTCAGATTCAGGAACCCACCCACTCCCTGCACCCTAGAGACCAGCATTCTTTAGGGATTTGGTTGTACCTGCAGTGGTTTAGGCACATATAAAACCTTCAGTATACATATATAGTCAGGGCTGGATGTAAACGAAGTTAGTTGCACTTAATCCCATTGATTTCAGTGGAAACTTAAGTCACAAATAACTTGTCCCATTGATTTCAAATAGGAGCTATGGGTTAGGCTGCAATCCTAACCCCACTTATTTGACAGTATGCCCCATTGAATTCAATAACAGGACTTACTTCTGAGTAAACATAATTAGGATTGCCTTTACTAAGTCTGTTGTAGGTGCACTGTGAAAGGAGCAGCATTCTTGCTGCTGAAGGCAATGTAAAGGATTAAAGAGTTGTAGCCGGCTTCTCATTTTTCCTGCCATTTTCGTCGTCATTACATAACTACTTCAGGAATAAATAGTACAAGATTAAAACATATGTGTTCTGAATGATTGTTGTATACAATTTTTTTTGCGCATTTATTTTTAAGGGAATGGAAATGACTGCTAATTTGTTGAAATAGAGGGATTTTGTAAACTATATAATATAATAAAAGCTTTCCAGAATACCATGACTCAGTCATCTTCTCTTGCGATATTCATTTTTATGGCGTGTGTGTAGTTTTATAGTGGATATATTCCTATGTGTGTTTTCATGGTGTAAACCGCTTTGAGTTTATGGCGGGGGGGGGGGGGGAGGCAGAGTACACAAGTCTAAAATAAGAAACAAGTAACTGTTGCAGGGCCATTCTGAATGTTATTGTTTTATGTGTCATGGGTGAACAGGAAGAATATATGACACACACACAGTTATACTCAGCTGCCCGTGCAGCTGCATCAGAAGCTAAGACTAGGACCCCCAATGCGGCAGCCATGGGCACTGTGCTTCAATACTCCTCTTGGTGCCCAAAGGCCCTCTGCCTTGTCCAATCTAAAAACTGAGCTTTAGAAGAGGGTTTTTGTTTGTTTGTAGGAGTTTCCCTGATGTGTATGCACAGCAATAATACATGGAACTTATGTTTGGATAGTATTCAGGTTCCAAATACAAGGATGCATTTAAATTTTGTGCAGTATGTTACCTCAAAATTCATTATCTTTTCCTATGACTGCTATTACTTTACCAAATGCCTAGCACAGATTCTGATATGTTCACACATAAGATCCATTTACACATCCATTTTTCTCAGAATTTTAAATCAACTCAAATGGACTTTATAATAGAAACGTCAGATGCATTTTGAGAATCTATTGGAAGTTTGTTTATTCTGTAAGGTCTGCTCATTTCATGACACTGAAGAAATGATGGTGGCTTTGCCAATCATTTCAATGGGAGAAAGTTTAAGGCTGCATTCCTATTCACATTTATCTGGGAGTAAGCCCCACTGAGCATGATGGGACTTCTAAGTGCGTATGTATAGGAATGCACTATGGGTGGCCAAGCACAAACTTTAACAATGACAACGCGTTGGCTGTACCACTTACAATTGTCAATACCTCCTCTGTGGAAAACATCAATATAGCAGTGGTTTCTAAACTTATTTTCCACACCAACCACTAGAAAATTTCTGAAGCGCTTAGTGATTATCACCCTACCTACTCATGCAGCAACTGCAGAGTTCAAGATGCCATATGCTGTTTAATTGCATTTTTGTTTCTTTTTTATATTCCATATTATTCAAACTGTAAGCGTTCTTCACAGACCTGCCACAAGTTGGCACAGACCACCTGAATGAAGCTTGTGGACCACCGGTGGATCACAGTTCGGGAACTCCTTTATAGTACAGAACTGCACCTCTAAACCTTTGCAATACAGTTGTACCTTGGTTGTTGAACACCCTGGAACTCAGATGGTTTCGGCTCCCAAACGATAGAAACCAGAAGTGACTTCCAGTTTTCGAACATTCTTTTGGAAGCCGAATGTCCGACAGGGCTTCCATGGCTTCTGATTGGCTGCAGGACCTTCCTGCAGCCAATCAGAAGTCGCGATTTGAAAGTCGAATGCTTTGGAAGTCAAACGAATTTCCGGAACTGATTCCATTCGACTTACAAGGTATGACTGTACTGCAAAGTGCTTTTGATTTGAACAGCTGCTTACATATCCACACAGCTCTTGTTTTTCAGCTAGTCACCTTTTCCCTCAGCTTCACAGCATGTTAGTGCATATTTATTTTTTAAAATATGTTTCTAATTGTAGGAACTGGAGTTACCAAAGATTACAGTGGCACATTGGGAAAACGTACACCAGCAAAATGGCTCTCGTTTTCCGGCTTCAAAAATAGAACATACCCGTTGTTCAAAACTCCTGCAGTAGGAGCCTGTTTCGCTAATCAAACCACTTAATCCAATTTAAAATAAGACATTTTAGATTCCCCAGTGATCATCCTAACCAAAGCATAGGTCCTATTCAATATATTATCAAAGCTTGAGGTTAAAAAGAAGCAAGGCGACATGTTACATGAGAATCTCTGATCTCTCAGAAATGATGTGTATATGATATTAATTAGTCTACAATCGTACCAAATGTAAGGAGTAGAACTATGCATCAGATTTTAACCTTAACTCCTAGAGTACCATTTTGTTTACATGATTGTATTGTGGATTGGGATACTTTTACATGCTCTATATTTTCCTCTCTTATTTATTTCTATGGAGCCCAGGACAGCTAGCAGCAATCTTGAAACACAATGCAAATATTATAATATAGCCATTAAGATTATAAAAAGCAACCTTTAAAAAAGAATGCAGCAGACAATAAACTCTGTCAAAAGGCGCAGTTAACAACCAAAAGCCTGGAGAAATAAAAGAAGTGGAGGTTGAAACATTGCCAACAACTGAACCTGAATTAGAATTGCCCCTTTTGGGTCACCCCACCGGAATGGCCTTCTGAAAATGATCCCAGCCTTGTAAAGCAGCTCAGAGAGGGTGGCGTCGAAAAAGCCACCATGCGAGTAGCCCTCGATAGCCCTCTCCTCCATGAAGTGGTCTTGAGTTACTTGTGACTTAAGGATTCAGTTTCATTGTTCATGGAAAGCAAAATTATGTCTGCGTCTCAGCTGGGCAAAGGCTGTCAGTAGCAGGTATCCATGGAAACTGGTCAGTCAAGCAGTCAAAAGGCCAGAAGGCTGTCTCCAGACAGCCACATTGATTAAACTCCCTTCTTATCAAGAGGAAGCCCTTTGAAATGGATGATGTCATAGACTCAGGGGGCTAAGGACCTATCTCAACAATCTGTTGAAGTTTCCATCTAACAATAAGCATCGAAGAGAAAGCTTAAGTAGATCTGCTGACTCAGGGAAAGGGAGATTGCCTTTTGGGCAGGCTGTGCTGCCAATAGAATATTGACTTAAGACATGGGGGAAAGCTCAAAGGGAAGGCAGAGAAAATGTGAAAATGGGTTCTGAATACCTTCAAGAGCAAAGTAAGGCAAATGTCCCAATCAACTAGTGAGAACTGCACACAGAAGTAGCTCTATGTGCAGAAAGCAGATATATATCCTCATTTCCATCACACCCTATGCACTGGCTGGACACCTGTTTTGCTGGATATGGAGATGGGCTATTATGGGCTATTAGCTATGCATCGGAGACAAAAGTTCTTTATCTGTGTTCCTATAATACATGTGTTACTCCCAGGTAAGTGGGTCTAGGACTGCTGTCTTTGTTCTCATAGGGTCAACAATACGGTTTTTCAGAAGGCAAGAAAATGAATAGGCAAAAACCAAGCAGCTCAAAAAATGATTAACATGAGAGAAGATATATTTCAGAATAATTCTGTAAGGCTACTCATCTGTTAATACTTTAGGGGATTTTTAATCAACTATTTACACTGAGTAACAAAAGGGGTTATGGAAGAAAAGTGAGAATCAGTCGGGCAAGGAGAGAATTGAGGGGTATTTTTATTCCTTAAATTCCCCTCACATGATTTGTTCTTTTTCACTGCATTATTAATGAAAATACCATATTAATTCACTTTAATTAAAATCCTGCCATGCAGTTCTTTTGAAAGAGAAGCAATTTTTTTAGTCTTTACCCAGTTAAATCATTTAATGAAAGATTTTCTAAATGTTAGTCGGATCAGCACTGCTGCTTCCTTTTGATTGCCATCAGGTGTAATGGCTTTTCCAGCTGCTTTGGAGGAGGTGGGGGGGGGGGGAACCATAATTGGACATAGGTCAGTGCTTTTATGTAGGATTATCGGTCCCATTGTAGAAAATGCTCGCTAAATATTTGATTTGGCTTTCTCTTTGTGTACTTGTTGGAGAGTCCTGAACCCTAATCTGAAAACTACTTCAGACAGATTCAGGGCTTGCCGGAGCCAGAGCTAGATCTCCACAAAGCACTCTGAACTAAAGCAGGGATCTCTAAAGTGATGCAGGGTGATTTAGAGATTTGGATAGAGTAGAAACTCTATAGCCAGTGTGCTTTCACAAACTGAAATATTGCTCCCAGGGCTCACCACAATAACAAATGTCATACTGGAGGAAGGAAAACTCTCTTGTGACTGACAGGTCAAACTTTTAATAAGAGGCAATGATTTTACCATGGTCTCCAATAACACTGGGGGCACGGGTGGCGCTGTGCGTTAAACCACAGAGCCTAGGACTTGCCGATCAGAAGGTCGGCAGTTCGAATCCCCACGACAGGGTGAGCTCCCGTTGCTCGGTCCCTGCTCCTGCCGTTCGAAAGTACGTCAAAGTGCAAGTAGATAAATAGGTACTGCTCCGGCGTGAAGGTAAACGGCGTTTCCGTGCTGCTCTGGTTCGCCAGAAGCGGCTTAGTCATGCTGGCCACATGACTCGGAAGCTGTACGCCGGCTCCCTCAGCCAATAAAGCGAGATGAGCACCGCAACCCCAGAGTCGGTCACGACTGGACCTAATGGTCAGGGGTCCCTTTACCTTTACCAATAACACTATTTCAATATCCCTTCCCTAAAGGTGACTGTATCGCCTAATTCTTGTTTGTTCTGCACTCTGTGCTATTTCTGCTAGTGGTGCTTGCTTAGAACATCTACTTCTGTGCCCACATGCCCAGTCAAATCAGCTTTTGGTGCTAATTCAGCAGAACACAAGCCTGAAGCTCCAACCCCCTTCCATTTATCATAACTCCCTAGCCCTTGCATGAATCCTCCTGAAGTTACTTTCCATGGGGTACCTTTATTATGCATGCCCCTTTTCATAATTAAATTGACAAAACCACAGGGAGGGAAGCGAGTCTCTTTTAGTATTCTTCCCCCATCGACTTTAAAGGTGCCCAGCATAAGACCAATTAACTGCAATTTGACAGGTTTCTCACCTAGAGGCTCCTCACTCATTTTTCATTCAAATTGCTCACAAAAAGTAGGGGAGATTAAGTGAATCCTTTCTTGAACCATCCCCAGACTGTAAATAGTGCCCTTGTGGGGAAACTGCTGCATCTATCCATCTGAAGCTTGGTAGGATTCATTCCTTTAAAAGAAGTAACAAGTGTGCAAATTTCATCCAATTCTGCCAAACCAAATTTAAAAACAAATAACAAAACTTATAGATGATTCCTTTAAGAAACGTGAAAAGTACCCAGCACAATAACCTAATGTTATAAGCTTTATCTACTTTGGAGGGGCTGCTATGCTTGCAGATTTCATCCTAAAGAAGAAGTTAAACTGGTTTTTAATTTTTCCATGATAGTGAATGAGATTTCAATGAGAGTTAGCAAGTAATTCTAAACATGTCACATTAGAAGCAAATTTCATTGAAATAAATGTGGCTTGCTTTCAAGTACAGTGGTACCTCGGGTTAAGAACTTAATTCGTTCCGGAGGTCTGTTCTTAACCTGAAACTGTTCTTAACCTGAGGTACCACTTGAGCTAATGGGGCCTCCCGCTGCAGCCGTGCCGCCATAGCACGATTTCTGTTCTCATCCTGAAGCAAAGTTCTTAACCCAAGGTACTATTTCTGGGTTAGTAGAGTCTGTAACCTGAAGCATCTGTAACCTGAGGTTCCACTGTAAATATAAACAGTATTAGGCTGTTAGTCACACCCAACTTTCTTGCATCAAATCACCTCAAATTTAGAGGTTCTTACATGCTTATTTAAATAAATAGATCCTGCAGTTTGCACATGGAACCACCATTCATTTTAAGGAAGGGCACTAAAATTTTCACAGCAAAGAAAGTGTTCAAGGAAAAATTCCTACCTTTGTTAAAATAAGTGAGGAAACCATTCTAGTTGAAACACACTTAAACTTCTGGGCCTGAAATATTCCTCTGGATTGCGGCAAATTCTGATGTAGGAGTACTATATCTATTTCTTTATTTGCTATTCAGATGGTATAGCTAAATAACATTTGGGGGGAAATATTACCTATTGTCCTTTAATGAAAACTGATTGTAAATAGTCATTCCCATACCTGTCCACAGATCACTCTAATAGCAAACTCAGATGGAGGCGCAGCATCAGAAAGAGCCAAGATGGGTCCACCAGGAAACAAGAAGAAGGTATAAGCATGCTCGGTGAAACTCCAGTGGTTATAGAAGTACAAAATAACCTATTAAAAAAGCCCTGGGGCAAAACAACATGCTGAAAACTGAGCAAACTCAGTAGCCTCAGAATGCTGGGTGTCAGTTAGAACAGAAATGGGTGGGGCCTGCTTGAGCCCCTTATAGTTTACCACATTTCTGATGAAGCCATGACTGACTGGAACCCTGAGCAGGAGCGTTCCTGTTTGCAGATGAGGATATACTGCAGTATTTTGTTGCAGGTCCCCATTGTGCTTCTTAAAGACAATGCACCTTATCTGGCTAGCCATTGCCATCTTATTTCCCTTTGCCTTGAACAGGCAAACATTCAGCCATGGAAATGCAGTGGTGGTTGAAAGTATTCCATATTATTCTACCACAGGAGCCAGCTGTGCCTCTCCCTACCCCCCCAAACCATTTTACTATAAGCTGCTGTCCAAGGCACCCTCTCAATTGGCAACATGTCTGTTTCACTTGAGTAAGATGATGACTCCTCTTAGACCATTTTTGTCAGCCTTTTAATGGGAAATGCACTTGAAGAGAAGCTTGCCATAGTTACTTGACATCTCCTACAATACCATTTTATTAGCATGGAAGTGAGAGGCTCTGCAGCTCAAAAGTAACACATCTTTCCTGCATTTGAGCCACTGACTTCTTGCCTATTAGCTGTGATCATAGTTCATCTAGAATAGCAAGGAAGACAAGCTACCCATGAAATTGCCACATTAAATAATATCCGACTGTTCCCCCTACTACTGCGGTTAATTTCACTGTGCACAGGTTGTACATTGACAATAAAGGTATTATTTTATTATTACTACTAATAATAAATCATAGAGTGAGTCCATTATCAATATATCAGTTTTCAATTTTCAAGGAATTGAGTGCAAATTGAAAGTATTTACTTGATGCCATTAAAAAGCCCATCTTAAAGTTTTACTTTATGAACATGCTATACAGGTGGTAGATCAACCACAGCAAACTTCCCAAAATGTACAGAACCAACACAAATTTATGCTGGAAGCGTAGAGAGTTAGAGGGAATGATGTACCACATGTGGTGGGGTTGCAAAAAATAAATAAAGAGCTTCTGGGAACTTATTTATAACGAATTTTAAAAACTGTTCAAAATAACTTTTAATAAAAAAAGGAAGCCTTCCTCTTAGCCATAATGGCATCCCAAGGGGGAAAAGAAGGATCTTTTTGTATGCAACAAGGCAGCGAGGATGATGATTGCCAAGGGGTGGAAAGGAGATAAAATCCCATCAAAAGAGGAGTGGCAAGTAAAAACGCTTGAATACATGGAACCAGCAGACATGATGGAAAAGATTAGAGATTGACCGACCCAAGTTTAAAAGGGAATGGGAGATCTATAGACAATATTTAAAAGAACAGCGCCCCCATATAAAAACTTTAGAATACTTTGAATAACTCTTGGAATTGAATATGGTATAAAGAATACAAACAAGATTTACTAAAGATTAAATTTGTTGAAAAATAGATGCAAGTAAGTAAGGAAACAAAGAACCCATATCAAGGAAGTCAGAAGTTGATGGCTGGAATATTTTTGTGCATTCGGGATGTATTGTTCTATTTCTTTTTGTTTGTTCTGTTTTCTTTTCCTTTTTTCCCTTTTCTAAGCTTTCTTTGTGTGTTTATGTGTTGATTTCAAACCAATAAAGATTGAATTTTAAAAAGAGCCCATCTTAAGGTCACAGTCTATCCAAATTGATGCTAGGTAGCTCCTTCTCATACCCTTTCTTTAAACAGGAGGGTACTTAGACACTTGGACAGGCCATCAAGATAATCCCCAGCAGCCATCTTGATTTCTCTTGTCCAAACCCCCTTCTTTAACAAAAAGAGACACTGGGCTATAGGTCACCCCCATACGTTCATCCAGCTCAACCCATATCCCATAGCTGACTATACTCTTTAAATACATTGTAATCCATTTAAGTGTGTGTCACACTGACCTTGGGCTTTCATAACAGGAAACCCCCTTTTTCATTGTCTACATTAAAAAAAACCTTCACATGTGGACACAGGGAGTACATGGGTGGAGCAGTCAGACCCATTCCAAGCTGCAAGGCTCCCATTTCTTTTTACCCATTACTTGGTGGACCTATCCACAGTAGAGTGTGGCATGGTAGAGTGTGATAGGCCACAGTGCAGAAGGGTTGTTCACAGTTCTCCAGATAAGGCTCACTCTGTAACTCCGGACAGTAAGTGTACACCAGGCTCCATGTTAAAGGTAAAGGGACCCCTGACTGTTAGGTCCAGTCGCGGATGATTCTGGGGTTGCAGCTCTCGTCTTGCTTTATTGGCCGAGGGAGTCGGCATATAGCTTCCAGGTCATGTGGCCAGCATGACTAAGCCGCTTCTGGCGAACCAGAGCAGCACACGGAAATGCCGTTTACCTTCCCGCTGGAGCGGTACCTATTTACCTACTTCCACTTTGACGTGCTTTCGAACTGCTAGGTTGGCAGGAGCAGGGACCGAGCAACGGGAGCTCACTCCATCGCGGGGATTCAAACTGCCAACCATCCGATCGGCAAGTCCTAGGCTCTGTGGTTTAACCCACAGCGCCACCCACGTCCCCTAGGCTCCATGTTACACCAATCTAATTTCACATGGCCCAGGGTCTAATTTTTATGTGGTTGACAAGGAGGGGAGAAACACAGCTGAAATAACAGAGAGGAAAGGGGGGTTACAGAGAGGACAGGGGAAGAGAGAAGGGGTGTCTGCCTAATTTTGTTTCTGTCCCCTTTTGGCTCCGCCCACTGCCAGCATGCAACTCTCAACAGATTCCACCCAAGCAGGGGTGGCTCTCCTGGTGGGACAGAGCCACAACCAACAGCAGCTTTCTGGCAACAGCATTGTTGCTGTGTACCAGTTGGAAGGGGGAAAGAGACGAGGTGGTCGTGATGTCAGGGCTGAGCAGATACACCCAAAGAAGCACTGTAATGTTTCCACTGGTGTGTCCACACAGTCCTGACCTTGGCAACCTTCCCTCCCAGAATGCAGCAGTCTCACTGCTGCTGGAAGCCCATTGTTGAAACTCTGCTCCACTGGGGGAACCATTCCTCCTCCTGCAGAAATGCAACTCTCAGCAGAAAAAAAGAGAGGTTATTGGCCCCTGGTATAGGCAATATAGAACTAGATGACCATTGATTAATGTTTGGAGAATCCTATGTTTCTGCAGTTTTTAAGGGCTGGATGTGCCAATTCTAGCTACATGGGCATGCCCTGTCAACTAATCAATACAAAAGCAGCATTGAACTGTAATATTGACATTCTGGGTGGATTGTTTAATGAAACCATGTTGGAATGGGGTTTTGCACAATAATATGCTTGCTCTTAAAAACCTAGTGATTGAAAATACAGAAAACAAATCTAGCTCTTAATGATTATAGGCAGCTCCACATTAAACAAGATTTGCAATGTGATGATGGATGTTACGCTCCCAAGTGTTGAACTACGAATCTCAAAATTCACAGAAATTATTTATATCTAATTATGAATTTACCTTACACATCAAGTGAAAAGTCAAGAAAGTGTATTGTTAATGTATGCATGCAGAGCTGCAAAAAATGCTAAAGATCTCTTTCAATAAAAAACCAGAGGCCTACCTCCTAGGAATAACAGATTTGGATATTCCACAAAAGAGGAAGGGTATCTTTTTATATGCCACGGCGGCAGCAAGAGTTTTGATCGCAGCAAAATGGAAGAGTAATGAAATCCCCTCTATTCAAGATTGGATCCAAAAGCTGACAGAATATGCTGAATTAGATGGTTTATCAGAAAAAATAAAGAATAAATCAAAACAGGAATTTGTTTCTAAATGGGAGGTTTTCAAAGAATATCTGAAAAATATAGTAGTTTAAATTCTGTTGCAGCATTCGAGGAACTTCAGTAATAGTTGTAAGGTAGATATAAGAAATTAGATTTAATGAGAATAAGTTTAATTATAAGAAAAAATGTGTATGGGCAATAAGTAATATGAATTTGAAGTATGGAATGGACGGGAGGTCGGGTCTTTAGTGTTAAGACCAATAGATGTTTTATTGTCTGCTAGGAGTATTGTGTGTCTATGGTTGTTTTTGTGATTAGTGTATGGTTTGGTATTTGTGTTCGGTGTTTGTTTGTTTGTCTTTCTTGTTGTATAAATAAAAAACTTTATATATGAAAAAAAAAGATAATGTATGCTTTCCTGTCTTTTGGATTAAACATTTGCATTTTTCTTAAAATTGCAGAAGTATTGTTTAGTAGATTACACAGTAGAAAGGTTTAAGAAATGTGGATTCAGCTTTCCTCTCAATGAGTTTCTCCCTTCTATTCCACGGCTATAATCTGTGCAGATTTATAGTGATTCTTTTAAGTTGCAACATTTAGGGTGAGTTATACCTCTTCAAATATTCAGGTTAGCTTAGCTGCATCACTTCAAGTATTAAGGATAGCATAGCCAGCCATTAAGTGAATGGTTTCAAACAGTCTTTAGCATAAATATATTTTTTTTTATCAGTCTGGCACTGCAGTTGGCAAAACAAGACTAATGGGAAGGATGTATATTGTAGAGATCATTTTCAAGGGCATTTATCATTACTATGTCAGGAGGAATTGACCCGACTAGGCCATTGTGATCTAGAAAATAAAATCCCTAGAAAGATGAATCAGTAAACAAAATAATCCATCATGGTTACTCTTTGTCAATGCCAGTTTTGTGTATGTCTTTCTAAGTTGTTATTTACAGCCAAACTAGGCATGAGTCTATTGACATATGTGGGCCCTGTTGTTGGGTGATAACACCGAGGCCTGGTTCCTCCCCCCAATTTAGCGTGGCTGGAATTGTAGCTAGGATGGCCATGTGTCCTGCTTTAGAGAACAGTCCTCTGTTTGAAAGCATCCTCTATTTGTAGGATTGTCTACTCAATTCCAGTTTAATGATAATCAGCCCTAACAAAGAGGACAATGGCCTTTAGCATCTGGACAGAAGTCTAAACAGGAACAGCAGTCATCTGGCCACAGTCTTCCAAACTATGATAAGATGTGTTTCAATTTGAATGCATAGTAATCACTTCTAAACTTCCATTTATACATATATATACTATTGCATCCATACTTAAACGTTGATCCAAATCTGTTTGGGTTTTTTTGATCCCTCCTTTTTTAATTATGCATTCCACCCTTTTTGGTGATGCATAAGTGACAATGCTAATCAGGGCCCCCATGCCTGCTATTTGCAATGAGCATTTTCTTCCCATTGTGTACAGCACCTGTGCATATGTGTTGTGGGGTATTCTGATCAGGACCCTGGAGAGGTCAAAGCTCTCCAGGGCTATTTATTTCAACACTTCAGCCATGCAGAGGCTAAAGACATGAATATTGTCACACCTAGTTTGGTCCTTAGTTATAAGGTAACTATTCAGGCTGTGCTGTGAAAAGTTTTAGGGTGAAAAGCTCCAAATATACAACTTTCCCCAGCCTTTTCGTTTGTGGCTTTTCACAGCCACTTGTTCCAAACTGTGCTCAAGGCACAGCAGCACAGCACCCTGACCACGACCCTGCTCCTGACATTGTATAGCTCTTCCTGCTACCAATCTCCCCACATCCATGGGCAGATCTGGAGGGAGAACCCTTGGTGTGTAGACCTCTACAAACATATGGAGGCTACCCCAGATTCTTGCGTGATCAGGATTCCAGAATCTGAGGAGACACCTGCTCATGGGGCGGACTACATGCAAAAGCTTTCCTACTTCAGACAACAAATTTACTATTTCAGTCACAGACCTGTTCCAGCTCACATACAATATCAGGGAAGTCATAAAACATGATAGGGATACATTTGAATTTGCAGTTGGCTATAACAGAGACAATGCAGATATAACAGCAGTTAAAAATATACTGTATAAGTTAAATCTTAATCACTAAAATATGACCTAAAATTGTCATTTAAGGCCTTAGTCATTATTGTAGCACAGCTTGTTCCCCAAGTTTTATGGCAGTCACACAGAATTTGGCCACCCTTAGCGTGCTCTCTGGATCCGTGTCCTCTACCAGGGATTTTAGACATTGAAGTTCCTACTTCAGAGGTCCACATGGATGTGTGGATGTTGGGGGCAGGGCTTGGCGGAGCGTCTTGACATCAGGGGCAGGGCTAAAGGCATGACCCCACTGCTCTGTGAAGTTGCTTTGCCCTTCATGTTGAGAAATTCATGAAGGGGGTTTCTGTAGTTGGAGCAGCCCTTCCTAGGAGCCTGTTTAATGGGTGGAGGCTGTATTTTACTGACAGCTGTGTCAAGGGACTAGATGGCCCCTGGGGTCCCTTTCAACTCTATGATTCTGTGAAATGTTTACCAGCTGCAGAATCAGATATCAGACATACAGTGTTAATGCTCACTACTCAGCATGTTATATAAGTATAAATAGTAAACTACACATACAATAATTGACATAAACTGGTTACAGTGGTGCCTCGGGTTACAGATGCTTCAGGTACAGACTCTGCTAACCCAGAAATAGTACTTTGGGTTAAGAACTTTGCTTCAGAATGAGAACAGATATCGCACGGTGGCAGTGGGAGGCCCCATTAGGTAAAGTGGTACCTCAGGTTAAGAACAGTTTCAGGTTAAGAATGGACCTCCAGAACAAATTAAATTCTTAACCCGAGGTACCACTGTATTCAGATTTGGGTTGTTGTTGTTGTTTTTTAGTGTTGTGTAGTTGCTGGTTTGATAGCAATCTGAGAAATCCTGATTATATCCCCACTCAGCCCTGAAGTTCACTCTGTGGCCTCAGGCGCGTTGGCTACCTCAGCTGAACTCATCTCAAAGGGATGCTGTGCTGATCGATATGTAAAGATGGGTCAGACGTTTTATTCTCAGCGATGACTATAGTAAAGCTCTGCCGTTACAATCAACTATATATTTTAACGTAGTGTTTTGTGTCATCCCAGACTCATTTTAGAAAGAGAGTGCCTGACACTCAAAATGTCACTGTGCGGCCCTTGATTTAAGCTTCCTGCCTCCGCTTATAGAATGGCTCTAGAAACATTGTTTAGAAATGCTACTCATGGTTGGAAAATGTGCAAAAGGCAGTCAACAATATAGGCAATTGCAAATGGTTTTTTTTTTTTAAATTAAAATTTAAATTAAAAAAATTAAAAATCAAATTAAAATTTTAAAAAATCACAGCTTATTGTTCATGCTTTCCCCAACTTCTATATAGATACAACACTAGCTCTTTGAGTCTGTAGGTGAGTCATAAGCACTGTGACCTTGAACTCGAATCCTTACTATTTTAATATTCCATGGTCATGAAAAAGTAAAACGATTAAAAGCTGCAAGGTTTATCTGAGTATGGTTAAACCAGGGATGGGGAACCCTTTTTCTCTGAGGGTTGTGCTTCCTACTGGGCAAACTTCTGGAGGCCACATGCTAGAGGCAAATGTGGAACAGACAACCAAACATCTGACCCAATGTGAATTTTACATTTGTAAGGTATGGCTAGTGTCTATGCTCTCACACTTGCCCCTTTACCTTTCCTCCAGGCAAACAAGAAGCATGAAAGCATTTAAGGACACAGTTCAGCCATGCAAAAACACTCAAGGGAGGTGCAGAGCAGGGCCAGAGGGAGATGGCTTAGGATAAGGGTGTGTGACTAGGAAGAGAGTGGCTTGGGGAGAATCAAGACAGCTAGTTAGAGAAGCCTGGAGGGCTGTATTTGAGCCCCAGGATTGAGGTTTCCTACCCCACATCAGATAAAAGAATATTGACATCAAATGTCAACTGTCATCAAAATAGCTTATGGAGAATGCAGAAGCCTGATTTTAAAATAAAAATAATATTTATCAAACCATCTTTAGAATTTAGTTTTAGATTAGGAACTACAAATACAGTATGTTCTCCGCTGCCATTCATTAGTATATTGTCTATATTACCTAAGCTGCTCTATCCATCTGTTTGAAAGTGCCTGTTTTTTATTGGACAGAAAGAGTAGTGAATTCCAGACTCAGGCCCAAACTACACATTACATTAAAAAGATGGTTTGATGTTACAAGTAACTGTTTTCAGCTTCAAATAGCATTTGGTCAACTGATGTCAACTGAAGCCTCTTTTCAAATGCAACCAATAGTTTTGTAGCTGCAATTCCTGTCAGGACCACAAGAAGGATGGTGCAAGACTGATCCTGATTGGGCCTGCAGCAGCTGCTATTTGCAGTTTAAACAAACAAACATACATTGTGACAGGAAATTACACAATTTAATGTTGTGTGCAGTTTAACCCTCAGTTACCAAAACCTCTTGCAAGGAAATGATGTTATTTCTTTAAAGGAAATGTGTCCCAAGGAAGAGTTCCAGAGCTAGAATTTGGCACATCACACAGGAAATACGGGAAAAGAAATGTGATGGGTACTGGAACCAGAACAGAGCACTTCCTACTGTTTTGAGAAAGAATGAAAGGCAGTCACAGAGAAGTGTGTATCTGTTGCTATGTGTTTAAAAAAGTGCCCAAGAACATGCCTGTGGGCAAACCAGTCATCGCATTTAGCATTATTACGGACATTCTGTCTTAGAAACATCCCTCTCTCTGTAGGCTTTTCCTGTCTTAATCGTTCACAATTGTCACAATGGCTCATTAAACTGACTGTTCGCCACTCCAGGCTCCCAGGATGCCCTTCTACTAAGAGTTGGAGGCTAAAACTGCTGTGACATGTAGAACTCCAAGGGACAGATTTTTCTGTTTCAATATTGCCAGAAGGAGGTCAGTTTCTTTTGACTTATAGAGCTTGCTGGGGGAAAAACATTCCTGGGAGGTTGCTAGCTGGGCTTCTATCAGGACGACAGAACTTCTCAACACTATCGAAACAGGGAGCATGAACCACCATGTCTTAGATCCTAACTTCCTCCCGCTGGAGGGAGTGTCTCCTATAAGCAGCGTTCTGCTCAGAGAAGGTGACTTCTACCATCTCATGCCCTCAAAAATCTGCTTTGTAATCCATTGTTATTGCCATGGTTCCTATGCCCACTTCTTGCTCCAGCTTCCCATTGAGTCAGTGGATGGTTTCTCTCTGCAGATGTAGGTGCTCCTCATTGGGACTGAGACCACAGCAGGGGTGGAAGGTTACAGTCCCTTTTCACGCAGAATTGGGAAGGTTAAACGTTAAAATGCCCAAAATGTTTAAGACCTCATCTGCGCTATACATTCAAAGCAGTATCATACCACTTTAAGAAGTCATGACTTCTCCCAAAAGAATCCCGGGAACTGTAGTTTAACACTGCTGAGAGTTGTTCGACACACAGAGCTATAGAGAAGTTTAATGATCATTCTCTCTTTCCCAGGGAACTCTGGGAATTTTAGCTATGTGAGGGAGACAGTAGTCTCCTAACAACTCTCTGCACTCTGGAAAGAATCCAGTTCTCAGGATTCTTTGGGGGAGGCCAAGACATATAAAGGAATACTACATCCTGCACTCAGAGTCTTCAGCTGGAGTTTAGCTGGGGAAGATGCGTGAAGTCCACAATGTTCATCTTCCAGGAGGAAGGAACACAATACTGCTGGTTTTAGGCTGAACTAATCCTACAGCATGTAGCAGAAGCTACCTGCCTACGTTGGGAAGTAAGGCAAGTTTAGAAGTTAGCTTAAATGAAAAATAAAAGGTTGCACTGAGTGCAATCCCATGCTCTGTATGTTTTGTTAATAAATCAAACTGTTTAAAGTACAACTGGTGTGGTTTGATCCAAGGGGATTCTGAACAACCTGTATTATCTCACTGCATATCCTTGCCTCGGGTCTTTTAGCCAAGTTGCTGCTCTGTATTCAGCAGGTGATGGCAGCTAACAATCCATTTAGATGCTCAGGTAAATTGGTCTTCCTAGTGACTGCCAGAGATACAGAGCAACATAAGGATACTCTTAAGGATCCATGTCAAACTCACCTTCCCACAATGCCACGGTCCTGATATCCCCCAACTGCTTATATATATAATAGATATCTGATACACTTTGATATTACTTATCCGGCTGTGTTCTCTAGTTTCAAGCCTACTGAAACTAATAAAACATTACAAAATAGCAGCTAAACATTTTGTACCAACTGAAGCCCACAGTAATCTCTCTCGGATGGGATTCACTACCACCAGATATAGAGATGGCCACCAAGTTGGATGGCTTTGAAAGGAGCTCAGGCAAATTAATTGAGGATTAGGCTATCAATGGCTATGCCCCTGAATACCACCAGGAGAGAGTGAATGTCTTGCTTCTGGGATTCTCATAGGTATCTGGTTGGTCATTATGAGACTAGAATGCTGGGCTGGCTAGGCCTGCCTTCAGCTAATTTGGCCCTGCGTATCATGATATGGAAGCAGTAGTTTTAATCTGGGCACACTTGTTTAAGTGCCATCGATTGCACTGGGACTAAAGTGTCTTAAACTGTGCATGTTTATCTGCAGCCAACCTCTCTGTTGTGAATGAATGGAGGTTCAATACATAGCTCCACTTTATTCCTAGAAAGATCTATGCTAAAAATGATTGGAATGTGAAATCCGTTGAAGATGCGGTACTGAAAATTCAGCTTGAAAGATACGTATTGATCTTGTCCCTAGTCTGGAATGGAACTTTTCAAAAAGGCCATCATTCAACAAGTAGATACTGAAGGTGATCATAAAGAATGGTTTATGCATGTGCAAGGGAACCATTGACAACAACAAGGTTCTTCACTGATGTCTTTTCTCACTGCAGCATCAATAGGGATAGGCCACATTTTAACTTACTATATCAGCTGTTGGAGCAGCAGCAGCAAATTACCCTCAGAAAACATTGGACAGGGGCCCAGTTTCTCTGCATGAGCAGAAATGCTTCCATTGAATCTCACCCATTGGCAAAATGCAAAGATTAACAATGAGCTTATAATGGAGTCCAAGTGCAACACTGGACAGGAAACTCAGTCCAGTTGTCACAGGATTTATTTTCATGAACTCCGACAAGACGTTCCAATGAAGCTGGCTGGCCGTTCTTCTTGTGAGGTATAATGGAGCACATCCTTCCAAGTTCAATCAGCAACTAGAATCAGACTTCATCCAACAAGCCACTAGGATTACATAGCAGCTCACAGTGTTACAGGGGTGGGGAACCCATGGTCCTCTAGATGTTGTTGGACTACAACTCCCACCATCCCTGTCTGAAGCTGGATCTACACTGACCTGTTTAACATTATTAGAATGATATTAGATATATCATTCTAAAATGTCCCAGGGCATACTTGTTAATTAAAGCGTTTCTTACCTTTGTTTCCCCCCATAAAAACACTGTCTCCCTACTGCTGGTTGCTTGCAGCTCCAGTGTCACATTTTAATAACGCATTATGAGCATGAATAGTAGGACGTCATGTGTCCATATACGTCCATATATCAAAACCCTTCCTTAATGTCAGAGCTTTTTTTTCAGCTGGAACTCATTATAAGAGAACAAGGGAGGCGTTCATGGTGAGTTCCGGCACCTTGTTTTCTAGAAAAATAGCACTGCTTAATGTTAAAAACTGTGAGTATAGATCTGCCCACAGGGTTATGCTGACTGGGGCTGATGGGAATTGGGAGTCCAGCCACAGCTAAAGGGCCACAGGTTACCCTCTCCTAGTTTAAAGGTCTCAGCCAGCATAGTGGCACTACTCATGCCCATATATGATGCACAATGATATTTCTGCAGAAGAAGAGGGGGAGCGAGCAATAGCCTCTTATCAGGGTAGCCATTTACGCAGAGACAAAAAGGGAGAAAAGGCACTGCCAAAACCGAAGGCACATCAATCTGCATTAAAAAGATGACATGGCAATTCATAAGTATAAATGCACATTTTAAAATGAATTAATATACATAATATTTATATCATATATAGCAGAAGACTGCCTTGGCCTGCGTGGCTTTGGGAGACTTGTGTGATGTCATGCAATGTGTGCATGACGTCACACACGAGCAGTACCACTGCCTCTCATGCATTCTTGGATGCATGAAGGAAGGAGCAGGGCCATAGCTGCTGGGTTTACCACAATGCTGCCTACCCTCTTTGCTCCACCTTCTCATTAGGTGGAAGGTCAGCTGAAAGGCCCATTCAGCTGAGCACCTTGTAGGATCAGGGCTTCTGATCACGTGGAACAGCCTACATGGACTCAGCTGAACATGCATAGGCTTCCCGGGATGGCTATGTGAGAGGTGGAGCCAGTGAACATGTCCTACACCCCCTGCCACTTATTATTAATTTTTAAATTTTATCAACCCTGTAAGGTAGGTTAGGCTGGTGGCATAAGGTCACCCAATGAGCGTCATATCCTAGTCTGGATTTGAACTCTGGTCTTGCAGGTCCTAGTCTGACACTCTAACCACTCATGAATTCATGGAGGAAAATTTGTGAAGTAGGCTAATGTTTGCTTACATTTACCCTCTGCTTAACAAACAAGTGAGAAGCCCTTCATGTATTGCAAGGGAAATGGCTCCATGTTAGCAATTGAGTGCTACCTTATTCTGCTTTGTAATGTTGGCGACAGTCCTGACAGCAAGGATCCAGAGACCATCACTTCAGCCACAGATGTGGGAGCTCAAACACAAATGTTTCAGATTGCCTTCTTACACTGTATCTCAAAGAGCAGCTAATGCCTGGAACTTGACAGAAATAGCAGTGCTATCCATCATCTGAATTCAATTCAAACTCTATACAAGGCTTCTTTATTAATTACATGCTTATCTTAATACCCTAGAAAATAAGTTACCCAAATGAAAACGGGTAGTACGTGCTAAAAGAATGCGAGCGTACAGTAAGCATCAAATCCTTTTAGCACTAATGAATTTATACCATGCAGTTAAAAATATACAGCAGTCAGCAGATTTTTTTTTTTTTAAAAAAGAAAGACTTCAGAGTTGCACCATTAAAGTATAGCATTTGAGCCTGTCCAGCATTTCACCCTTAGCAATTGTTAATGAATATTGACCTCTGATATTGTCAATGAATATTATCTGGCAGCACAAAACCTTTCATCTGGTCATTGCACCTGGAAAAATAAAAACCCATTTACGTGGGGGTGGCTATTACAGTATCAGGGATATTGCATCCGTGTTAAAGTGAAGAAATTTAGTAAAGATAGTAGACAGAGATAGTAGGCAGATTATGAGTTGGTTGAATAAACAGAAAAGTGTGGGATAAATTAAAGGGAATATGTATAACTACGACACAAGCAAATCAGGATGAATGCTCAATGAGCAGGTCATGTGGCCTTCTGTTATACTTTGGTGCTGTTTGCTATTTTATTGTATTTTAACTTTGTTGTAAACTGCCTCAGGAATTCTGATTAGAAAACAGGATGATGCTGTTTTAAATAATAAGTAAAAAACAACAACAACCGTCGACTGTGGAGGTGGTTCTTACAAAAACCAAATCTTCAGATTTATAAAAGGTAATCTCCTTTTTGATCTTCAACAGAGATGTGTAACTTTGATTAAAGGTAAAGGTACCCCTGCCCGTACGGGCCAGTCTTGACAGACTCTAGGGTTGTGCGCCCATCTCACTCAAGAGGCCGGGGGCCAGCACTGTCCGGAGCTGCACACGGAAACGCCGTTTACCTTCCCGTTAGTAAGCGGTCCCTATTTATCTACTTGCATCCGAGAGTGCTTTCGAACTGCTAGGTTGGCAGGCGCTGGGACCGATTATGGGACCGATTAACTTTGATTATGGCTGGCCAAATCCTACACATGGCTGCTGCCTACTTAGAAGCAAGTCCCGATGAATTCAATGGCGCTTAGTCCCTGGGTTCATAACACTTAATACAGTTCGTTGAGAAATATATTATTATTTTTAAAAATAACTTGAAAGAATAGTAGTTGTGCTTCACAGTTACCTGTTTTTTTCCTCCTCTTGCTGACATACTGTGATCCCATCTTTGAACAATGCTGTTAATGGCTTTAATAATGGCTTATACAGTAAGTACCACAGTTTACATCTGCTATTAATCATCTAGATACTTTAAGACTACACATGCTGCCATTGTAAATGAATAAACTGAGCCATAAATCCCAACTGATTACATGTAATTGCACCAAGCCAACAATCCAGCTTTGCTTATCTTTCATCAGCTCTCCTCCTCTAAAGTGTTTCTTTTTCTTTTTTTCAAAACCAGGGAATATATTACTTTGTTGCTTTAAAGATACCACCATAGAATTTCTAATGTGCTTTCATACTTAGCTGCTTCAGGAAAAAGGTCAGTGCATAACACTCTGTAGTCTAACGATGGACCAAAGTAAACACAGTATATCAACAATAGTGTCTCTTTTTAAAGTTAATTTGTCCTTGAAGGGCTGCTCTACCAATCCTCTGAGTGGTTTGCTTGGTGGAAAGGGTGAAAACTACCTTGGTTTTCTCCTGATTCCCATCTTCTAATGACCAGGAGGACTCTACTTAACTGGGTTCTTTATCTGTACTCTCCTACAATTCCACATTTGAGGGGAAATGATAGTAAACAGATACTATTTTGGCTGCAATCCTAAATGTGTTTACTTGGAACACAAATGGAACTTCTTACTTCCAAGTAAGCATCCATAGGATCATTCTGTCAGTTCACCAAGGGTGGCACTAAATGACCTTCAGCACTCCAATGTGACATCAAAATTTGGCAGTCCTTGACGGAGTAATAAAAGTTTTACCCAATTCTCTCACAAGTCAGTTGCCAAGCATTGTCGCAAACACTGCTATGACGAGATGCTGTCAATTAAAGTACTGAATGGTACTACATGATGCCAGCTGCCATATTCCACTAAATATTGACTGTTAGTTGTCAAATATTGAATTTTGATTCCCGCTGCCGAGCAGCTGTTAGATGCTCTCAAATATTGATGGCTACTGCAGAATATTTGGATGTTAAATGCTGATACTCTGTTATCACACACCTGCTAAATGTGCGTAGCTCCAGAGAATATATGGCATCAAAATCAAGGAATATAATTTTGAAGAAAAAAAATTGGGGGCAAATTTGTTTCAGTTCTAGGCAGACTTTATTGCTAGTTTCAATGAGATGTTAAAGGTAAAAAAGTAAAGGTAAAGGGACCCCTGACCATTAGGGTCCAGTCGTGACCGACTCTGGGGTTGCAGCGCTCATCTCGATTTATTGGCCAAGGGATCCGGCGTACAGCTTCTGGGTCATGTGGCCAGCATGACTAAGCCGCTTCTGGCGAACCAGAGCAGCGCACGGAAGCGCCGTTTACCTTTCCGCCGGAGTGGTACCTATTTATCTACTTGCACTTTGACGTGCTTTCGAACTGCTAGGTTGGCAGGAGCAGGGACCGAGCAACGGGAGCTCACCTCATCGTGGGGATTCGAACTGCTGACCTTCTGATCAGCAAGTCCTAGGCTCTGTGGTTTAACCCACAGCACCACCCACGTCCCTATGTTAAGGGTACCTTTAAATAATTAACATTTCTGTACCTAAGCTAGTCCTCTGTTCAGGATAATATGCTCTGTCAAAGCACTTATTGTTAAACATCTTGAACAGGGTTGGATTTAGATATACTAATCTCCACCACTCTGTTTTGAACCAAGTGTGGGCTGTCAGAAAAACTGTTATTGGCCTTGGCCCTTTGCTTACCATTCTCTCTATATATCTAAAATGCTGATATATTTCTAAAACCAAAGCACCAAAGAACAGCCAAAATGACTGCAAATTATTTGTCTACCTATAAACATAGAATTCAAATTTCAGTTCTGAAAATAGAAATGAAACACATGAATTTCATAATTAGACTATTCTGTTGGTGTTACCTTGGTAGTACAGTGGTACCTCGGGTTACATACGCTTCAGGTTACAGACTCCGCTAACCCAGAAATAGTACCTCGGGTTAAGAACTTTGCTTCAGGATGAGAACAGAAATCATGCTCCAGCGGCGTGGTGGCAGCAGGAGGCCCCATTAGCTAAAATGGTGCTTCAGGTTAAGAACAGTTTCAGGTTAAGAACAGACCTCCAGAACGAATTAAGTTCTTAACCCGAGGTACCACTGTACTACAGCCCTTTGCCATATTTTTCCTCTTAAAATCTCAATTTCTCTTTCTATTAACAATGTTAGCTATATAAACTACGATCAGCTTTGACTACTTCTTACCATGTGTCACTTTAAAAACCATTTAAAAAGAAAAACCCCAATAGGGATGGACAGCTCAGTTTATTCCCTGACCGTGTCACTTTTGCATTTGGTCACTCATAGCCTATTCTGTTTCCACATGAGCCTTCATTTTAAAAAAAATAAAATTATAATATCCATATTAAAGTGTCCATTTAAATAGTATTTTTTAAAGTGATTTCTCTCAAAATATGCATTTATAAATGTATTTTACCTCAGAATGCATTTTGATTTTTTTTCTTGAGCTCAAACTGTGTTGAAACAGTCGATTACATGCAAAATTCCTTCTGATCTGCACCTTTGTCTGGGTGGGTTCAGATCAAGTCCATTTGTATTATAATTTGCAAATACTGAATTCCCCAAACCATGATTGATTCATCTAGCTAAAGTACCCCTACATCTCAGGGAAGACAAATAAGGGGCTTTCGTAAAATCCATGCAATCGAGGCAATTTAAATGTTTCACCCATCTCTCTCTCTCCTCTTTCTCTCTTAAAAAAACAAAACTGAATACAGAAAACACATGGTCTGATTTCTTTGGGGATTTGGAAGGATATATTTCCAACCATACCAGGTGTAGGTGGAATAACAAATGCACAGCTATTAAAAAGAACGGAAAGAAATAGCAACTGAAATTGTTACTCCCCGAGAGGTTAGCATGAATAGCAAGCAGTAGCTATGTTTTTGAGAAAAGTCCTGGCATAGGCTAGGAAGAATTATATCATAAAAATATTGATTCACACTATAGATGAGGGCTGCACACTTGTATGCCCCCCCCCATGACAAACACATACAGTGCACACTAGAAAGTGCACGGCTTTCCTAAGTTATGGGAAGACTTCTAAAATAGTTTCCCACATGTAGCCTTGAAGGTATATAATCAATGAGAAATCTTTCAATGAGATCCAGATAAATTTACCAGGTTTTGTACCACTATTACTCTGATTTTCATTGGAACACAAAGTGTTGTGACTGACCAGGTGTACTATGTACTTGAAAGTGAAGGGTTGTGAATGAGGTATGCCTGCTTATGTCGACGCTGCTCTACTGCCCTCAAGATGGTGGTTTTGCCTACTGTGCTACCTTGTAAAGGAGCAGGACAAAGAGATCAATCCAACCCCCTGGCCAGAAGTGGCAGGGCTTGATAGAGTGGTGTGGCCACTGTTGTATCCATAGCCCTTCCACTCATGTTGCGCTGGGTGAAAAATGAGAAGGGGGTGGGAAGGAAAAAAATATCTCTTGGCTGTGCTATCTCCCAGGCTGATGCAGCAAGGAGGTCTGGATTGGTCATACTGACATCATGTGATAGAAGGTCTGGCTCAAGATCCAGCAGATAACAGCATTTTGGTGTTTTCTGCTTGCTGCGGCTGGTGGATACACCCTGGGATATGTTACCCGTTAGCAGTTGCTCCATCCCCATCGCACCAGTGGGATTCCTCCAGGACTGCTGGAACTCCCTTGCTAGTGAAGGCTAACAGAGTTGTGCAGGGCTGGGCAGTGGGAGACCTGTGCCTCATCCAAACTCCTTCCAGCATGGTGCATTGGGAGCTTGAATCGCTCTGTATTATTAGCATTAAAATTTGTATACACATTTTAAAGGGGCATTGGATGTCAATCAGCCAAAGGCTTGGTTAAAGAGGAACGTTTCTGCCTGGTGCCTAAAAGTGTGTAGTGAAGGCGCCCGGCGAATATCCCTGTGGAGAGCTATCCACAAACAGGGAGCCACTGCAGGAAAGGCCCATTCTTGTGTTCCCACCCATCACACGAGGCACACAAGGAAGGCCCTCAGAAGATGATTTCAGGGTCAGGGTAGGTTCATCTGGAAAGAGGTGGTCCTAATACAGTGGGTTATTTCTTCCCTCCTTTTCTTGCCTATCCTTTGACTTGCCTTTCTTCTTTATAGGAAACCTTGCCTGCAGACAGGTGACAACTGTCAGTGATCTTGTCACCTTTCCAACTCTTACTGTCTTACCTTTCTAATGGTGAGCTTGCCCTCAGCTAGTGTACAATGAAGCTTGTGCCTTGACTCTACTAGTTACATTTGCCTGTAAAACTCATATGATTTATGGCCAGGTGTCCTAAGCTTCCTCAGATGTGTATGTCGGGTTTTGTTTCACATTAATACACACACATGCACACTCCTATCCCGGGCTTTTAAAAAATTCAGAAAAACAGATTGGGAGATGGACTAAAATCATACACTGTTTGAGACAGCCCATTTATAAAACCAGAGTATTTTGCAAACTCCTAACCAAAAATGCACTTTGTAAATCCAAGCATCCTGATTCTGAAATGCAGGTGATTTAAAGGAGGAGATCGAGCAATCTGAGAGAATGAAATAAGGCACGACATTATTTTGCCGCAGAGTCTGTTGCTATAGGGATTTTGCTCAATAAAAGTGATCATTCAGGGGCAGCTCTGTCCACATCACTGAAGGAAAGTCTATTTCCTGCCCAAGGCAAATTACCAGGAGTAAATGCCTCATGCAACAATTTCCTTCCCATCATTTGTACTTTTGCTGTGTTCGTCTGGCATTGATATGGATTGTGAAGAGAGTAGCATAGGTCACTGCATTTCTTCCAAGGCACCTGAAAATATTCTGCACTGCACAAATAAGTTGTATTCATTACATTACTTAGTTTCAAGCTGGACAAGCAGGCAAAAGCAGTGTTATTGATTTCCCTCCCCTGTGTTCATGTCAGCCTCATATTCACTCTAGTGACACTCTGTGGTCTGAGAGGGCGGCACATAGGGAAATCTGCCATTACATTCCATCTAATCTTGGATCATTCAGCACTGGGAGGCAAAAGGAACCCACAGCAAATCTCCTGGATTTGCAATATAGGCAGACTATAATAATAATATGCTTTTCTTTCTACCTTTATTTATTTTTATTATTAAAATATGTATACCAGCCTATACCTGCAGGCCTCAGGGTGGATTATAGGATAAAATCACAATATAAAAACACAAAATTATTATTATTTATTAATGTAACAGTGTAACAATCACCGCACACTGCTAGCAGTTTTACTTTGAAGGTCAAACCAGATATGATCTGGAATTCCAGAATACCCCCTTGACTAGAGATGGGCAATAAATTTGATTTGATTCACACTGAATTGCAAACCTGCCTAACTCAGACTTTCTAAAACAATACACAAACTGAAATACAGGCCTCCTTTGAAACGCAGACATCTCTGAATTTTGCCATTTTACAACCAACTAATATCGAAAGAAATGCATATCCTGGATCAAAGTGTATATTAAAATGCACACATTAGTGAAACTAATAAAAAGGCATTGACCTAAGGGATATTGCTTTGCAGAAATGTATATACAGGGATTAGGGAAAATTGCATCCAAGCATATGTATGGTGGGATAAATATTCAAAAAAATGTTACTGAATTCCCATGAGGACTGTTCATACATGTTCCACTTTCTAAGTTGTTCCCCAACATTGCCACATTATTGCTGTCTGGAGGGAGACTCTTGCACTATAGCGCAAGAAAAGTGGCATAAGAAACACCCTACACAACTACATAATGAGAGCCCGCTGGATCTGGTCCAACTGTTCTCACATTTCTGTTCTCACTTACAAGCAGGTCCTAAGTGCAGCAGCAGTCTTTTTTCCTGCTGTTTTCAACAACTGGCATACTACCCAAACTGTGGATGGCGGAGCATAGCCTTCATGGCTAGCAGCCACTGATAGCATTATCCGCCATGAATTAGTCCAATTGTGTCTTAAACCCATCCAACCCTACAACATACATGGTATAAAAAGTTACAGTATTTTAGCAGGAAGCTACTGGAGATACACCGATCGGAAACAAAGCAGGATATCCACTCCAAAACCTTTGCAGGCGCAAGCAGGGCCATGCATAACTGACCTGATACTATCAGGACCACAAATCATGAATGCACAAAGAAAAGGATGTCTGGTGAGGACCTGAGTGGTACTGGCTGGTTGTTAGACTAGGACAACAGTTCTTGGAAGGAAGGTGTAGGTACACTGGTTTTGTATTCAGATGTTTCTTTTACTGTATAAATCAGGCCCACACGGTCTATCTGATTGTGCCAGCTCCATGCTTAAATCATGTGGAAGTGATGTTGCCAGTCACCATTGTAGCTTGGTGGTAGAGCAGCTGCTTTGCATGGGAAAGGTCCCGGGTTTGAATCCTAGCAGCTAGATAGTTTGGGGAAGACTGCTCTCTACCAGTCAATGCCAACAATACTGAATTAGATGAACCAATGACTTTTTGCAAGATAGCTTCCTATGTTTCTGTGTAGTGTGGCCCTGGGTGCGTATGGCTGAGCCCTTTTGCAGATAACCACATTGCCCTCTGGCTGAGGAGGGTATCGTTCCACCTACAATCAGTTGCAAGAGATTTGCTGTGGAAAGGTAAAGTAAGGTTTTTCTTTAATTACTGTAAATCTGTCAAAGGAAACAGCTGAATCAGTTCTGCAGCTAGAGAGTGAGAAAGAATGCTATTTTGTGTGTGAGGGACTTGGCAAAATGGTTAAGATTAGGATTTACTGGACCTGCAGGGTGTTGGAGGAATAAAATGAACACTAAGCAGTTTGGAGCAGAGCAAACTGCAAAAGCTAAGATGGGCTTCTCTGAATGGAGTGAGACAAAAATATCTCCTCTGACCGTTTGCTAAGCCAGGAAGACTCCCCTGTCAAAATGCTATCTAATACTGTTAGCAAATGGTTTATTTTCAAACCACGGGGGCATCTGGATTGAGAATCTCTGTTCAGAAAGAAGTTGAACCCTTTTTTGAAGGAAGAAGGGCAAGAAACCTGAGACTCGCATGGCATGTCAAAGTGAACAATGGATGCTATGGTCTCTACCATTGCAAAGTTAATTTGGCTTCTCAGTACTGTAATGTCAGAGCAGCTCATCAGTATATTCAACCTTATAATCTCTCTGTCAGGGAAATAAATATAAAATACAAGGAAGGAAGGTCTAGAAGACCACGTAGCCCATGCTCTCTGCCAGTGAAGGCCAGTGCTCATTACGACTGCTAGGCCAGAAGGCAGCAAGGTCAACTGCCGGTGGAGCCAGAGCAAATGGCTGGTGGAGCCAATTAATTCCACTTTTATCCCACGCATCTCTCTGTTGAGTTCTGCAAAAGTCCTTGAAACTAAGGAGCGCCAAGGACTGGTTCCCCAAACCTGGGACCCAGACCCTGGTGTTAGAGCAGGGACTAACAGTCAGGGTCCAACACCAATCCTGCAAGGTACACTGCCACCACTACTTCTGTTCAGCTAGCCTGGGTCAGGAGACTCCCAAATCTTATTGGACAACCTTGAGAGTCAAGGGAAACAAGGGGTAAAAATAGGGCGTTCTACTCCCTGAACTTACTCTGTAGCAGGCAACCAAAAGGTTAATGGTGGATTCAGTACCAAGGCTAAACCCAAACATACAGACACAAATGAAATTGAGGTAGATACCGTATTTTTCGCTCTATTGGACGCACCGGACCATAGGACGCACCGGACCATAGGAGGGGGAGAACAGGGAAAAAATATTTTTTCCTTGTTCTCCCCCTGTAAAACAAGGTGCGTTCAAGGTGCATTCACCCGAGCCTATGGAGCTGGCGGTGGGGGGAAGCGCTGCTTCCCCCCACCCCCAGCCTCAAAGATCCCCGAATCCTTTGGAGCGCAGCGCCCTGCTGCCCTGCAGAGGCTTTGCGCGCAGCCGTCCCCAAGCTAGAAGAGCGAGACGGAGCCCTCCGTCTCACTGTTCTGGCTTGGGGACAGCCTTGCTAGCCTCTGCAGGAGAGCGGGGTGCCTTTACCCCGCTGTCCTGGAGAGGCTTTGCGCGCAGCCGTCCCCAAGCCAGAACAGCGAGAAGGAGCCCTCTGTCTCGCTGTTCTGGCTTGGAAACAGCCTCGCTAGCCTCTGCAGGAGAGCGGGGTGAACGCACCCCGCTTTCCTGGAGAGGATTTGCGCGCAGCCGTCCCGAAGCCAGAACAGCGAGACGGAGGGCTCCGTCTCGCTGTTCTGGCTTGGGAACAGCCTTGCTAGCCTCTGCAGGAGAGCGGGGTGAACGCACCCCGCTTTCCTGGAGAGGCTTTGCACACAGCCGTCCCCAAGCCAGAACAGCGAGACGGAGCCCTCCGCAGCTCTCTGTCTCCCTGTTCTGCCTTTCGGCTTAGCGGCGCAGCCTGCATTCGCTCTATAGGACGCACACACATTTCCCCTTAATTTTTGGAGGGGAAAAAGTGCGTCCTATAGAGCGAAAAATACGGTACATTAAAAGGGGGGAAGGAACCCTAACAGTATAAAATAGAACCCCAAGTACTCATAAAAAGTACAAGCATAAAATCCAATTGACAAAAGTAGTTGGGAATTATAAATCAGACTACAATAACAAAGCTAACTTTAGGCATACAACAAAATATTCCTATAATCCAGACTTGGGTCCCCAGGTATAGTTGGACTACAACTCCCAGCATCACTAGTGAGAAGGGTTAGAAGCCAGGGATGATGGGAGTTGTAATCCAACAACATCTGGGGACCCAAGGTTGAGAAAGGCTGCTATAATCCATAGCATGAAAGGCATGGTCTCTCAGGTGTTGCAAAGAGACAAGATGAAAGAGAGATGCAGTGCCCCACCCGCCACACAACAAGGCTAGCTTTACAGTAAACAACAAAACAACTGGGTGAGTCCCCTAAACCAGTCAGAAGGCTTCGAAGCAACAACTTTCCAGTACTTATGTGTACGTGCATTCCCACGTGGCTATGTAACTGAAACCACCTCCCAATTAGGAGTCCTAATCTCTGGCCTTTGAAGCACAGCTACGTCAGCCTGATAAAATCATCCACATTACTGTGAAGCAGCCATTTTCCTGACAACAAAAAGGAAACTGACAGCTAGTGGCACACCCAGGTCTGGTTGTAAGGTCTGCACAGCAGAGAGTAGGGGAGGCTGGTCTGTGATTAGGGCCAGTGAGGACCAGCTGGAGGCAGACTGATCTTGATGGGACAGAGCTCCACCTGCCTCTCACTTGCCCTAATCACAGACCAGCCTCCGGTACTCTCTGATGTGCAGAAAGCTTCACCTCTTCATAAATGATACCCCCACCCCAAGTCAAGGTGCACAATATGCAAGGCCAGTCAAAGGTTGGCACCTGAAGCAGAAATACCACACTTTTCACTGGGAGTAAAAAGACAGTCATAATAAACTGATTAACTATCAGTGTGGTGCCCTGCAAAATCAATTGCCTGAGCCAGCTGCTTCATTCCACAATAAATCCAAAAAGTCAATGTTCACAATTCAGATCGTCATGTACCATAAACAGTAGAAAGGAAAAGCTATAGCGGTATGTATTCTGGCCTGAAATAGGCATTCAGACCAAGTAGCTCCTGGTGATCATACAAGATTCACACAATTAGGGTTTTCCATTGTTCTTTCTTCTGTAAAATAACATCACATGCGGTGCTCTCCCATTTTAATTAGATTTAATTCTCTAATGTATTATGCAAGGGGCTTCCAGTGAAGACTTCCCAGTTAGTTCAGAACACAGTTGCTAATTGGGACTGGCCTTAGAGAACACATCTCGCCAGTTTTTGAAACAATTTCGCAGCGAGCTGGCCCTTTTCTAAGCATAATTCAAATCTGTGCTGCTTACCTGTAAAAACTTGGGAACATCTTCTCCCAGATCTGCCTCCTGTGCAGATAGATATCAGAGGCCCTTCTCCACAGACTCCTGCCTTCTGAGAATAGGTGGGTGGTGACCAGGGATGGGACCATTTTGACTTGTGGCTCCTCATATATGGAATGCTTTCTTAAGGGAGACTCAGGTCTACTGCTGTCTTTTTTGGGACCAGGCAGAGACACTTACAGTTCTCTCTAGACATCTGAATTGGTTTTTATTAGCTGTGAGTTCCAAAACACCTGCTCCCTGCCTTGCCTGGGAAGGTGGGGCCTTGATTGACTCCAGCTGCAAAAGCTGAGGCTGCTGAACAGACTCTTGGGCTGGTGTTTTGTTGTGGGGAGGGGGAAGTTACTACTGTTATTGAGATTAATATTGTGGATCTTTGTTTTTTAGATCTTATTAAGAGTTATGTGGAAACCATTCAATTTGGTTGTGTACTTTTTGATGTGTTTTATTTACTGTTTATGACTACTTTGGCTATGTTTGTAATTAGCTAAAAAGAAATATGCTGTAAGCTGCCTTGAGAATGGAAAGGGAGCATATAAATAAAATGATGGAGGGAGGGAGGAGCTATTTTTCTGCATTTTACATCAGATTGTTTTATCTTTGCTGCTCTTTGGTATGATTAAAAAAAAATTGTGTTTCCAAGCAGCATAAGAGCTGAACTGAATTTTTTTTCTTTTTAAAAATCTTTAAATCAATGAGACTTAGGTTGCACACACACACCACACATTTGGCCTCCCCTCCCCGCAAAGAATCATGGGAAGTGGAGTTTCAGGTAACTGGTAATTGTAGCTCTGTGAAAGGTAAACTGCATTTCCCAGGATTCTTCAGAGAAAGCCATGCGCTTCAAATCTATGGTGTGTATACAGCCTTAGTGCAATCCTCTATATGTCTACGCAGATATTAAGTCTGATTGTTTTCAGTGGAGCTTACTCCCATGTAAAAGCGGATCGGATTGCAGCCTTTAACCTCAAATGCCCCAAATTATTTAAATCTGAAGACAAGATTATATCACAAAGGGCATAATTCTCCCATTAAGTACACACAATGCTTTTTTTCTGGGGGGACAAAGGGGTACGCGTAAACATTTTGTGAATCTAAGTTTGGCCTCATTGAGGGGCAGTATTTCAATATGAGTAGGAAAATGAGAGTACCCCTAAACACACTTTTTTTAAGAGAGAAAAAAAGCACTGAGTACATCTTTTACTTTTCTTGTGAAGTGTGTATGTATTTTACGTATTATGGTATAGCCATAATCCAATAAACACACACAGGACTTTGTAGATTATATAAAGCAGAATTCTGCTTAGTTTGTTACTGATAGCTACTTATGAGTTTTTATTTTTTTAAAAATCATTCTAATCTGTTCCATTTTTGAGCTATGGAAATTTGTTTAGCATCTTTTGTTAAATAGCACAAAAAGATGGTTGTAAACAGTTCACTAATAGCAGCTTTATTTTTATACAAGTTAGTAGTTATACTTCATGACACATGAATATAATATGCCAACATTGTGTTGCCTTGTCCCTTAGATTTTAATCTTTCTGCAGTTATCCTTAAATCTAATTTTCAGTCCTCATCAATGTTTCCAATAAACAGGCTTCTTTTTGTATTGTCCCTTCAACATACATATTTCATTTTTATTAGCTGATCGGTGTGAGTCATCCGATTAATTGGCATTAGTGGCAAACACACACGGTCAGCTTGGCCTTTGCAGAGAAGACTATGTTTAGAAATGGAATGAGCTTGCAGCTGGCTTATATAATGGTGTTTCTATTTTTAGATCTCCATTATACCTAGATAGCTGTGTCCTGCCATATGATTTGTTAACAATGGGCTGACAGAAATGTGATCGTTGATTCCTTTATTGTGTTTACCCCCTAAAATTCCCTGTTCCTGGACTATCAACAGGATTTACAATAGGTCTTTATGTTGATGCAATCTGCAGGATAAACATATTCAGGAAACAGTCCATCGAAACCAGCATGAGATTGCAATCCTGTGCTCATTTACCTGAGAACAAGCCCTATTGAAAGCAGTGAGCTATACTCCTCAATAGAAATGGGGGGGGGGGTTCTATGCAGGTCACATTTAAAGGTAAATATATCAACTTTGCCCTTTTTGAAATGGTGATAACTGAAACACAAAATGCATATATGAGAGAAAGGTATGCATAAAAATGAACATATTAGTGAAAAATAACATATAAAAATGTCTTAGATAAGGGGAAATCACTTGCAAAAGTGTGTTAATTTAGTCAAAACCGCGTACAGAAATGTAGTTTAGGAGGTACTTGCGCTAAAATGCTGATGAATTCCCATGAGGATTTTTTTTAATGCAAATTGCTGCAGAAATATGGAGAACTGAATTTAAGATTGCAAAAATGAGAAACTGAGAGAACTGAAGCCGACAGAGTCTCCCATCCCTACTCCTCAGTAGACATGCTTGTGCTACTGAGTGTGCCAGAATGCTTTTTGACAGTAACAACAAAAGGCACTATCCCAGCCTGAGACAGATTTAGTTCGCCAAGTCATGTTCCCCAAAGAGAGACACAGGTGAAAAGACTTTTAATCCTCTCTCTTCAGTGTGATCAGCCAGAGATGCTTTGCCAGAGATTCCCCATTTTCCACATCAGCTGCTTGCTCCCATGGGTGAGCGAAAACAAGTCAATGTGCAGCTGAGAGGACCCTGCTGTTCATACTGAGGAGGACATGGCAAAAGAGGCGAAGGGCCCATTGGTGATGTCTCAGCTCTCATGGGCCAGAATCAGTGAGTGGAGCTAATGTTTCTGGACTTGGTGGAATCATTTAAGCCTGCAAAGTCCTCCTCTCTGGTAGCAGCAGCACCTACATGGAAGTGTAGAGAGGACTCTAGTGAAGATGTGTCTTCATCGGGCAATATTCACAATGACCTTCCTTCAAATCAGTCCTTTGGAGACCCTACACCTTAAGTCTGGTGGGACCCTACCCGTGTTGCTGACTCCTGGAAATCTGTACCTGGACAGACAATTCTCAAAGGCAGGGATTCACAGAGGAAGAAGATGCGGCCTATATATGTGCCTTAGGGAAGTCATGACTAGGGTTATTTGTGAAGCTTCTTTCTTTACAAGAGATGGGACCAGAACTACCAGTTCCAGGATTTCCAACAGAGTCTAGCACCGGGGCTTCCCGGTGACCCATCTCCTGAGCATTCATCCTGATTTGTTTGAAGGGAAGTTAGACATGGGAAAATTTTACCTGAAAATTCTCTTATGTAAGGCAGAATAGGACAACTTATTGATTGATTGTACTCTATGTATTTATTGCATTTCTGTCTTTAATGGAATCTTGCCCAAGGCAGTTCACTATAAAACACATAAAAACATACCACAATAAAAAGCTGCAGCTAGCGCAAATTAACAACCAAGGAGTATGTCAGCAATGGAATCTTTTTCAGGTTCATGAGAAAGTGTATTCATTCTACATCTTTCCATAAATATTTGTCCCTTCTTTGGTGATACTGAACAAATAATGTATATTAAAGTAAAACTAGTTCTGAAAAGAGCAAACAAACCAATACTTGGCTATGATAGGTCTGAGTGACAAGCACCAGGAACTTCTTGAGAGTTATCCAAAGTGTGTCTATATGCGAACTGTCCTCATTTCACATTAGCTCCTGAAACAGATGTATGGGTACCAGTAAAGACAAGAAGTGGGGTGTTTTGTAGGGCTTTGCATATTGTTATCTGGGGTGCTTCCAGGAAGGGATTTAATCCGCAAGCAGGTTGTTGAGATGCCACAAATGAGTTGTTGGCAATGGGGTTTTTCATTTCCTTTCCCCCTAGGAAAGATGAATCCTGATTAAATGAGGTGGAGTGGGGAATACAGCCTGGCATTTTGAAGTCCGTGATAGCATCTTGATACCGAAAAAGAGAGAGAGAGAGACAGAGACACAGAGAGAAAGAGCACTAAGAAGGAACACCAACCCTACAGTAAACACTGGGTGCATCATTTGTGTGGACCATGCTATGAGTGTGCATTGGTCCTATGATTTTGCCTGGCTTTGCGTGTGAACTGTGAGGAGATGGCAATAAATGCAGGTTTTGCACACATGCTCTATGGCTTGTAAGACCGGGTACAATAAATCAGGGCATCAGAGTCGCTGACACAGGTTGGGGTGGGTGAAGAAGACCTCCATAAGTAAATCTGCCATGTGAAACAAGTCACTAAAATGATAGCCGTGAAAGGTTTTACCTTACTTCTTTGGTGAAAGCTCTGATGAAGCTGTATAACTGTGCATGGATGTTGCTTTTGTTTTGTCTTTGCTTCCAATTGCTGGGCTCATTGGCACATCTCTTGCACTCTGAGGTGCCCTCAGGGAGGCAGAAGTCCAGGGATCCACTGAGAAGAATAAGCAGGAGAGCCCTGCAAATGCAGCCAGGTCGATTACCACATTTTGAAGTGAAATGTCTCAAATTACCTGTCTGTGCCACTACTTTGTACTTTTACAAACAATGCACAGACATGAAAAGGAGCTGTAAAAAGTGGGGGGGGGGGAGTTCTCTCGAATGCACAAGTAATGACAGATATTAAAATATAGTCACCCACATTAAGCTACTGCCTTTGACTTTAGAATGTGCTTCTGAGAGGATTAACTGCAAAGCACCTTCCCCCGAGAACAGATTGCTCAGGTACCCTCTCCACAAATAGGACATGAGCTTTGCATACCGGAGGGAAAGAAAAAGGCTTCTGTTCGTAGGAGATGCTTATCGTTCTTTACCACAGGGAGGGATGCCTGCCACTATTTGGCAATGACACTATCTTGACATCAAGAGAGCCAGCTGAATGGCGGGAAGAGATAACCAGACGGCTCTTGGTCCTTATGCAAAGAAATCCGCCAGAGACTTAGAAATGAAGGGGGCGGGGGAGTTTGAAAGTGTTTTGTACAAAATGACACTTGCTGTGGTGAATATTGATACAGAACATTTGGGCTTGGGTGAGCTTTGGATTATACATTTCGGTGCCATTTAGGAAGAGTCTGGGATGCACTAAGGAGACATGGATCCATCAGGATTTCGGTAATCAGTCTAGGCTTTGACAGCTATTAAAACCTCTTTCTGTCAATGAGCAAGCTTCTTCCAGCTGCATAAGTCACTGTTGTGTCCATCAGTTTGGGATAACAGAGTCCTTTTAAAATGCAGCACATAGATATTGGCTTTGCTGTGTGAAGATGAAATCCTGGCAAAAAGCAAAGTAGAGCAATGGATGATGGTGATGGTTACATACGCCTTTGGGCCGCTGCTACAATAAATTATGATGGTGATGATGATGATGATGATGGTTAACATTTTAAAATGCTTTTAGATGATCTTAAATGATTTAAATGTTTTTTTTAAAAAATATTTAGAATTTCACTATTTTGCTGCTTTGTTTTCTGCTTCCCTGGGATCCTTTTAAAAGACAGGCAGATTAGACATTTTAATAATGATAATGATCTTAGTATTACCTCTAATACCTCATCAGCATGAAGTGTGTTTCACAAGAGGAAAGGCCCTGCCAGAGGCCTTAAAGCTAATAGCAAATCATTTCAAGGATGATTTTTTGGGATTTGTTAGGGAGAAAAGGATTACATTTCCCACAGAATAAGTACTAATGAAAGTTGGTCTTCCTTGGTGCCCGCTATAAAATTGAGGAAGACTATTGCTATCTCGAGGAGTTCAAGGTGGTGCCCTATACAATCTAGTGTAGCCGTGTGCCCCTTCTCCATAGGGGACTAGTGCTCTATTTTGAAGATCTCAATTCGGAAAATTGTCTGGTTTTAACATAAAAGAAACATCACAATGCAGAGCAGGCCAAATCTGGCCCCTAGTTCTTCTGTTTGCCCCTTGGGACCCTCCCTAGGCCACCCCTCCTCAGGTCACACCCACCCATGGCAATACGCTTTCTTGAATGTTTTTGTTGGGCTGTAATGTGTTATTAAACTGCGGCAAAATCCACTTGCTTGGAAGGAGGCAAGTGATGTGTGTGTGTGGACTCTAATCTACTGTAGAAAGTAAATAATTGTATTCATTGCATCATCCACTTTTGAATCTGGCTCTATGCACCACTGGTATATGGCCCCTGACAGGTTGCCTACAAAGGAATGTGGCTCCTAAGGGTGGAAAAATGTTTGCCACCCATGCCACCCAAGCTGCCAACAAGAAAAAATTGACTTGTGGGTGTTTTGTGCAGAGGCCAGCATGGGGTTTTGGCATACTCTGGCTGATCTGTTCAAGACTTTCACATGAGAATGACATCACACACACACACGCACACACGCACACACACACACACACAGACACGAAGAGCTGCACAGAAATTATGGAGCTGTAATTGTCTCCTGTCTCCCCGCCCTCCTCGTTTTTCTCTTCCTGAAGTGAGCTGCGCCAACATAAAAATGCTGCCAAGCAATAAGGACCTGGAGTAGCCCAGCGATATCTGAAGCTGAGAAACAAGAGGAATTATTGCCACCTCCCCTCCCCTCCATTCAGCTGTAGAACTAGCTAAGAGTAAGCGCTACAAGTACAGTGCACTGTTTCAGCATTCCCTCTTCAGTAAAATCAAGCAATCAAAGTCCTGTCAAGTTGAACATCAAAGAAGAGAAAGACGAGGCAGCCCTGGAGACTGAGCACTCACACATTGACTGCCTAGCTCTTTATTGTTTGAGTTTAGGTACCACTGCTGCTTAAATGGCCATTCCCTTCCGCCTGGTTCTTTCCATTTATCTTTCTGTGCCAATCCATGTGAGTTTTTCTTCTCTGTGTCCTCGGGCCAGGATAGCGATGGTGCAATGCTGTTCATATATGAGTGTTTGTAAAATCAAATTTGTATCCTGCTGTTGCTTGTTGGAGCCTTCTTGGGATTGCTCTCTTATCTTCATGATAACCCTACGAGTTAGGTCAGGTTGTGAGATACTGATAAACGCACGAGAGCGCATGTGTGCAGTGCAGCTCTGTGAACTGCAAAATTTGAACGGTCAGGAAGAACCCTTCACTGAGTCACTGCTTTCATGAATTTTGCAGGTAAGACCTCCATATTGTACCCGTTTCTGTCCCGGCTCTTGGTGGATGAAGAACTCAAACTTGGAATTTGGTTTCTGCCAAAATATTTAATGCGCAAATCAGTGTGAGACACAGGCAAGTCACAGCAGGTAGATTGTATGGCTTGGCTACCTAAGCTGTTGATCCAACTGGCGACCCCTTCCCATTCCTTGCTTTTGAAGAGAAGGACATGGAAATCTTTAGCGTTGCAAGTCAGAGGTGTCCCTGGACTGGGCATGCAAACGGGCATTCCTTTAAGTAGGTTGGGCCTAAGTGGCCTGTTCATGCCAATGGGACAGAGATGGAGACCTGCTCAGTACCTGATGTGCCATCCACTGCTTCCCCTGAGGGCAGAAGTTAAGTAATCAGGGTGTTTACGCTGCAGATGCCTCTGAACTGGGAGGATCAGGCTGTGAAGGCACAGAAGAAGGAATTTGCCCTCCCAACCCACTCAGTCTCTCTGTGGGATCCAGCTCCATGGTCTTTGGTTCTCTTCCTCCAGCTTTGATGCTTCTTGAGGCTTTCCCCAACCTGCTGGGACTTTCCCCAGGACCACCAGACTCCAGTTCTTCAAACTCCTCCCACACTTCCTTCTGATCCACCTACCCCCTCCATGACACGTCCACATGGCTCATGGCAGTATTCATGCACATGCTCCCCAGTGCAAAATGCTCACATCTGACATGGTCATTTGGTCTTAGCGAATGCCAGGCTGTATGTAACTTCAGAGCTGGTTCACAGAAAGGGGGAAGTGGGATGATTACTGATACTTTGCTTGTACAGATTGCTTTTCGTACCAACACAAAGGCACCATATTATTTATATCCTCTGATTAAATATGAGTTGCCATAATTTCTTTAATCCCCGTAACAACTCTCCAAGGAAAAATAAGGAGCCCTCTTCCCCTTTGTTTACATTTGAAGGAATAAATGTACTAATTGACTTAATAAAAGGGGAAACAAAGCAAACCATAAATGTTGTTTTTTGGCTAGAGCGCGCCCATTTGTCACTGCAGAGCCTTTTGTAATGTGAATTGCTCTTGTCATTCCAGAGATATTGGGGGATCAGGCTATGTGATTAGCCTTTTTTCATATTGTGACTTGGGTTTATCTTATGCCTGTAATGTGCTTCTCACTCTGGGATGCTTAATAAATAATAATGATGAGTCTGACTCAGCTGAGCTTCGACACAGTAAGAAAAGATGCGGGGACTGCTGCTTCCACTTAGTTATGTTGCCTAGGAAACAGCAGCCTGAGATAGCTGTGCAGTTTTGAGCAGGACCATTTTAAGTTTTCTTTTCGGAGAAGGCATCACAGGAAAATAATGTAAAATTCAAGTGTGCAGGGTGAGGTGGGAGGGAAAGGAGGAATTTGTCTGCTCATCCTCTCACATATCAGCATGTCTCCAGGGAAAGCCTTCAAAAAGCTGAAGCTCGCATTAATCAGTAAGGAGGCATTCACAAAATGTTAATTTTTTCCCCTTAAAGAAATCTAGATTAACTAATCCAAATAAATGCCAACCCCTTACTCTGTTCTTCCTAACAATTTCGAGTGATTCTAATCTAAAACATAAATGAGAAAAGCCATTTGCACTTCGAAGATTCCTTGCAATTCCCCAATGCCTGCTTTTTACAATCCCCAAATAGGAGCATCCATTTTAAAGATGTGGATTTGTCCTCCTTCCTGCTGTTTCAGTTTTAGGCAATATTCTCACAATTTAATGTTAATCTGTTTTTTTGTTTCATTATGTTTTGCTGGGTGCTGTTTATGCACAGCAACTGTACATTGAACTGAAAATATTGGCCATGGACACATCTCCCATAGAAGGACTTGAATAATCATAATCATAATCATTTCGTTTCTGAATTGCTTCATATGAGGCAACTCAGAGTGGTTTACAATACAATAAAACATCTAAAATAAAACAACTGCATGTATGAAAGCAATTTAAAAACAAAACAACAATAATCACACATGTAGAATCAGTTTCAAATCCAACACAGATAGCAACTAGAATATCACACAGTAGTCCTCCTAACTGCTGGGCTGTAGGAACCAAGTGCTGTTGTTTACTTGCATACAATATTCTCTGGCCATTTTGTGAAGCTAATAATAACATAAAATTAAAATAAATGGATTGACCATTTTGTGTAGTCACTGATTCTGCAATATGTACTTATCTGATATTTCCCTAGCTCACTCTCTGAAGAATGAAAAATGTGACTTTTTTTTCTTAGCAGGGAATTTACTACTACAGTATTATAAAAGTGCTCAATGAATTGCACTAGAACAAACACTGAAACATGTTGAAAGAAACCAGTTCCCATTCCTCTCCATTTGCAGAGCCTACATACTTTTAAGGTAGTATAAAAAACATTTAGCAGACAAGATCCATTGAAATGAATGAGTTCAGTTATAAACAAGGCCACTTGTCACTTGAAACAGCACCTAAAAGGAGGAACTGCATCCCCCAAGAAAGAAGGTAAGATTTGGGTCACATTTGTATTTATCTCATTTTCTATTTTTATGTTGCAAACCACCCTGTGATCTTCAGATGACGGGTGGTATACAAATTTAATTTATACAACAACAACAACAACCAGTGCTTTCTATGCACCACTGAAAAGAAAGTTGAGTAGTGATGTGGTTGCTATGGGCAGCAAAAATGATTGCCACCATTTCTTTATCCCTCCCCCCTTGTGCAGGTATGGAGAAGTGCACCCAACTGGAGGGTGGAATCCAGAAGCAGGCAACTCTCAACAGGCCACTTGGACAGGTGAGCCATGTGCCAATTGTCTGGCATCTTATGATGTCAAACGACAGGAAGTTTGAGCCACAGCTGCAATGGAGGACTCTTCCTTTGTAGCCCAGCTTGAACGGCTGGAATTCAAGCCATGAGTGCAAAGGAAGAACTGGGAGTACACTCTAAGTGCATGCCTAATCATTCCTTTGGCAGATGGCACTTTTTGAATCTGCATTTTGTCTGACTCTTGCTGTGCATGGTGAATTTAAAAAGTGCTGACTTTTGAGTGCAAAGGAAAGATCAGGGCCACACTTGCCATAAGATACAGGAAATATGGGCATGGTTTACCCCTAAACATACATACATAAATGCATAATTTGTATGCTCTTTCCATAGTTCAAACCATGCTGAAGGTGGCTTACAATATGGAGGGACAGCTGCTAGGATTACAATTTTCATTCTTCTACACCTGGACATAACATTATCCACATGTTTTAGAAAGCATAATACGTTCATCAAACAAATTTCACATCACAGCATATCACCTTGGCCTCAGTAAGGCTTACCTGCCCCATCTGGGCTATATAAAAGGGTGTCTCCTAGGTGACTTGTGTTGTGAACTGACCTGAATTCTTTGGGTATAGGGTGGTATACAAATGTAATAAATAATGTTGTGGGGAAAATTAGAAGCATTTTTGTTCAGCAGATAAATCATTAGATGAACTCAGGAGAGAGAAAGAGAGAGATTCAAAAGTCACTTCAGTCATAGAAGAACTGTATGGTCCTTAATAAGCTGGAGGGCAAACAAAAACTTTATAGTACAATCAGAAATAATTGATTTTTTTCAGTGGGGTTTAATCCTAAAAACCTGTTACTATTATTATAGTCTTAAGGTCCTACACAAAAGGTTGTGGTGAGTGAAAGCAACATTATATACAAGTACATATACGGTATTTACAAAAAAGAAAGAAAAAAGAGTAACTTTGTTGTTCCATAAAGTCCACAGCTGGATCAATTAAACAAAAACAGAAATACGGCAAGTGACAGTTCTGTGACATTTTTTCTGACTTTTTTTGTTGGTCCTAATAAAAGGGGCATTTTGCAACTGGTGATTTTGGAGTCTTTTTTTCTTCTGGAGCAAGAGTCATTTAAAACTTTAAAAAATATATATAAAAAGACACACATTTTCTGGTGTCACATGTCGTTTGCCTCCACTCTGCGCAAAGTGGAGCAAAAGTATTGCGATCAAATTGCCCAAAAATTTATTCTTGGCCCATTTCTGTCTGGTACTTTTATCTAGATATTCAGTAGGAGGAAATGTAAGGCCAATATATGGGTCTTGTTGTGTTCTTCTAAACACCCCCGTTTCCTGTTTTCCTTCAGTAGGGTTTCACTCTCCCTCTTCTGATCTCCTCTATCATCTGGTCATTCAGTCTACAGATGGGCCTTCAACAGCCTCCTCTGCTTTTTGTCTTATATAAACCGCCTCAGGTCAGGGTATGCCATCACCCTTTCATCTTTTAATTGGCTTTATGTAGCTGTATCTAGGCCTCAGACTTATTACCAAGAAAATTGCTCCTTAATTCATTTTTTAGACAACTCCTTTAAATCCTACTTTTCCTAATCAAAGTTTTGGGATTCAACTAATTTGCCTTGTCTCCCTCTGAAATTGTCAAGAAAATAAAATGTAAACATTAAAAGAATGGATTGCATTGGCTCTCAAATAACATTAAGTAATTAGAAGGATGAAGGTTTAATTTTGTAGGCTTACATTCGCACAGCCTGTAGTCATTTCATTCATTTAATTTAAAAAGAACAAAATGCTATAATGAAAAAAAAAGTGATCTGCCGTGATAATAAACTGCATGCTTAGAAAGTCTTGAACTCTTGCTTCATTGTCCATGGATAATGCCTTAGTTAAAGCATTAAAGACGTTTAAGATAATGAGACTATATATATATATATATATATATATATGGCTGAATAACTTTTCATAATTGTATTTTTCCTAGTCAATGCCAATTATTTTCCAAGCAAACGTTTAAATATCCATGTTAATTACATTTATTAGTCTCTGCTACAGCATTTTCCACTAATGATGATCCTTGAACTGGATATACTTTTTTAAAAAGTCCAATATGACAAGAGAAACCATAAATAGGAAATGAAGAAAATCACTAGGCTAAAAATCTTTTTAAAGTTAAGGGCGTGCAATCCTCACACAGTGGCAGAGCACACAATTTGCATGCAGAATCTCCCAGGTTCAATCGCTGGCATTTCCAGTTATAAAATGTAGCTGGTGATGGAAAAGACCTCTGCAAGATACCCTGTCAGTCATTTATTGGTCTTGATTGACAAATAGCCTGACCTGGTATAAGCCAGTTTCCTATGCTCCTAAAAATGCAAAGTACACTGTGATGATCAGTGCATCTCTAACCTGCCTCATGATTTAAAAAAAAAAAGGTGAGGGAAAACCTTGGGGTTTGTTAGTCACCCTGAAAGCACTTGTCCTCCCCTGTCAGAGGCAGTATGTATGCTTCTGAATACCGGTTACTATAAACTGCAGGAGGGTACAGTGCTGTTGCACTCAAGTCCTGTTTACAAGCTTCCCATAAGCATCTGCTTGGCCACTGTGAATAGGACGACTTGCCTGATCCAGCTCTTACGTTCTTATGTTGTGCTGATGAGGGGGTTAAAATTGTTTAAGACTTTGCTCAGGGGCATTTCACCTCATAGGTAAAGGTAAAGGGACCCCTGACCATTAGGTCCAGTTGTGACCGACTCTGGGGTTCCGGCGCTCATCTCGCTTTATTGGCCTAGGGAGCCAGCGTTCAGCTTCCGGGTCATGTGGCCAGCATGACTAAGCCACTTCTAGCGAACCAGAGCAGCGCATGGAAAGCCGTTTATCTTCCCGCCGGAGCGGTACCTATTTATCTACTTGCACTGGCGTGCTCTTGAACTGCTAGGTGGGCAGGGGCTGGGACCGAACAATGGGAGCTCACCCCGTTGCGGGAATTTGAACCACTGACCTTCTGATCGGCAAGCCCTAGGCTCTGTGGTTTAACCCACAGCGCCACCCGCATCCCTATTTCACCTCATACTAAACCATAGTTAAGTATTAACACGTCAACAAGGTACGTGAGTCTTCCTTAGGGTGTCTTGGGAGTGTTGAAGAAAAAGAAAAACTCTCTTTCCCTAAAGAGAGGGCAGAGATTTGAGTGATTTGAGCAGGCAGCATTCAAAGCAAGCTTCAGATGATTGTTGTACATGTGCTAAATGAATTAATAGAGGTCAGAGAGTGTGGCTATTTGGACAGAGGGGTATTTGGTTCTGTATGAATTTGGGTACAATAATATCTCATGAAATGCTGATATGTCCGCTCCAGAGTTTCTATCAGCGTGCTGGCGGGATGGGGATAAGGAGAAATATATTGAATAATTTAAAGCTCAGAATTATTTAAAACGATGTTTTCTTTTTAAAAAGGAGCCGTTCAAAGGTTTCCCAAAACATGGATCGATGGGGGCGTTTAAAACACTATATTTATTTTAAATAAGTAGTTCATATACTTAATATAGCATGAGACTGGTGAAGGAGACACAAATGATTCTAAAAAGGGGTGGTCAATGTCAGCTAAATCAAACAGAAATGAGGGCCCCATAGGCCACTCTGTCTGAGATGATGATGCCAGAAGCAACATTATTTGGTTCCAAAGGATGCAGGCTAATTCTTCTCTGCAAGCTGGATGTCACCGACTAATGAAAATCTATTGGTACAATACTTGCAGGTTACTGTTCCGTGAAACTGTGCCTTTCAGTTGTGTTACTGCAAGCAGGCCATGAATGAAAACAATATGAAGGCACCCAAGTATTTCAATATGCAAAACATATAATGCTGTCCTGATTAGAAACAAAGTTTGACAAGATAATGTTGATACTAGGGAAAGGGTGGTGAAAGATTGCTATGCATTTATAAGTGTTGGCGGTGCCTTGTAATAAGAAATAACACATCTTAAATATTTATGTAGCAACGGGAAAAACAACCATTCATAATTCCGCAATATTGTTAGCAGGTGTGAAGCACACAGTTTCGGAAGGTCTCTACCATCCCAATTGTCATCTGTTAGAGCTGCTAACCATCTGATTTGTATATTTTCAGATTATTGTGATCGGCAAGAAAAATGGGGGTGGGGTGGGGGTGGAGAGAAGCATCAAGATGTGAAGTTTAGTCTACAAAAATGAACCTTATTTGACTGATGAATATATATTGTGCACCTAGGAAACAATTCAGTCCATGTCTTGAGAATGGAAGTGTGTGTGTATGTGTGGTTAAAGCAGCACTTATAGGAGTCAGAGGAAAAGATGCAGCTGGAGACTGGATCGTCCTCTTCACTTTGCAAAGCAATAAATGCCACAACTTTTGAGTTTTCTCAAAGGGACTGTCAGCATTTGCCTTGTGCTACTGTATTCCTAGGGCCTTTCGCCTCTTCTCTCTCTCTCTTGGTTTGCAAAACTACTATGCTTATTTTTGTGTTTAGATGCAGTGGCACAAAGTAGTTTAATTATCCATGAAGATTCATGAGTACAGAGTTGTATTTTTAAACTTCCTGACCTACCTTCCCCCAGTCATTTTCTGGGCCTTCATGAAGCCCCCAAACCCATAGAGCCCTACCCAACAAAGGTGTCCCACCAGTGCAAGGACTGCCAATTGTACAATGGAACTTCCCCCATTCTCCCCCAATTTGCACCCTGGATCCTCCTCCAAACTGATCCAGAGTGTTGGGAGAACCGCTAGAACAGATTTCAGGGTCACGCAAGGCGAGGAAAAGGGGGTAAGTTGTGATGCGCAAGCATAAATCCTTCTGCTGATGGAACAATTTGCTTGGCATTATTTTGGATACCATGGCAAACTGCAATGGTGATGCCGGCATTTTCCAGCCCAGCATACCTGGCTCTAGAAAGAATGCCCCAGACACCGCCCCAAAGGCTGGAGAGGGTGACCAGCAGCCATCATGGATGGGAGCTGAACTTGGCTTCAAAGCGGAGTGGATGATGGTATCGGTACACTGCCACATGGACCCACCATATAGTGAACAGGCCAGGTCACTGAAGGCACACCTGCTGGTGCCAGGCATGATCCCTCAAAACCTGGTTTTGGTGTGAGCATATAAATTGTTGATGATATGACTTTAGCAATTGGTCTCTGACTTGGCAGTCTATCCTTTGATCAGGTTTCGCCCTCTAGCAGGCTAGGAAATGTAAAGGACTAGACCTCTGTGATTTCTCTGCCCCTTTCTCTCTTTATTGGCAAAACATACATCTAGCATTGCAGACTTTAACTCACATGGAATATATGTGGATGTATACTGCATCCCTGTTTGTAAACAGGGCTGTCTTAAACATATGTGGCACCAGGGTGCAAAGATCTACCCGGCGCCCCGCCCCCCAGGTTGCCCTGTCCCAGGCGTGCAGGAGGGCAGAGCCAGTCGGCAGTTTCAGTGTCTCACTGGCTTGGTCACCCCCAAACCCGCGGCACAGAGCCTCCCACAGCAGAAGAGCCCACCACGGCGCTCTGACAGACAGGCAGGCTCTTCCCTGGACTCAACTCTTGGGCCCCAGACTCTCGGCCTGGTGCTCCTGAGAGCCCGGCGCCCGGGTGCCCCGCACCCCTAGTGCCTATGGGTAAGACGTTCCTATTTGTAAATATCCATGCATGCAGAAGATACAACAGGGTGTGTAAATGTGTAACATAGACACATTAGAAAGATAAGATCGCCAGAGAAGGGTTGGGAAATTTTGAAGAATGTTTAATACTGTTTTGGAAAATGTATTCTTCCTTTTACTAGGAATGACTCCTGTAATTCTTCAACCAACAAGAATTCTGCCTGAGCAGAGACAAACTGCAGATTGTGGATCGTCTCTCGGAATGACTCAGAAATCTATAATGAGAACTGTGTTTCAAAAGGAAGCTAATAAATGAATCTCATATCTGATCTGCAATATTGCTGGTGAGGCTAGCCCAAAGTGAATGTAAGAACATTATGATTAAAAAAAAGAGTTGATGTACCCACCTTGCTGCCTGTGCAGGACAGGTACCCAAGAGAGCTGCAAGAGTCTCCGAAACACAACAAGATAAATTGACACAGAGTCTGAGACTCCAGCCTCCTAACGAAGAAAAAGCACAAGGAAGATCTATTCCCCTTAATATACGGTATCATGAAAGACATCTCATCAAAATGTGGCAATGAAAAACTATTCCTGACCCTTTGAAAAGTGAGGGATGACATCCTGCCATGCAGAAATCTAATGGGAAGCCAGAAAGAGACAATAAATGATTAATGGGGTTGGGTGATCAACCATCCAAGAGAGCATTTATCCAAGGCTCTTGTGAAATATTCACAACTGGGCTCCAGGTTTTCTCAAGCTGCTTTCTCAGAGCCTCTTTGAGTTTCCATGGCAAACAGAAAACAAAAAAACCCCACATGACTCAAAACGTAGGAGAATTTTGCACCAAAATGGTGATGGGTTTTCATGACTTTCATATACAGTGGTACCTCTGGTTACATACTTAATTCATTCCGGAGGTCTGTTCTTAACCTGAAACTGTTCTGAACCTGAAGCACCACTTTAGCTAATGGGGGCTCCCGCCAGAGCACGATTTCTGTTCTCATCCTGAAGCAAAGTTCATAAACAAATCTGTTCATTCCTAGCCTGAAGTGATAATGTTCACTGACACGCAGCATCTGGGTCTGATGGGGTCACAGGTTGAAAGCGGCAACATCATTCCAATATCCAGTTCTGGTGACTATTGCTGGTACAAGTACTGGGAAGATTGTACCTTAAGTTGCTTAGATGTCTCTCCCTTTTGAAGGACTCTAAAATTTGTTCATTTGGTACATGCTCTAGTCCCATCAATGATTACCAAGTCCTGTTTTGCTACTAAGGATTTTGTTGCTTAAATTATACGGACATACACCGTTAAAAAAAGAGTCGGGGATGGCAAAGCAACCAGGAGGCATTTTCTGCTTGCAGATCCATATCTAGTAAGATTGAAAATGCTGATAAACATTGAGAGAAGTCAGGTTAGTAAATCTGCAATGTTCTCAAGACATTTGGGAACTAAGAAGAAAAGCAATATTTAAACAGGAAAATATACAAATATACCCAAAGTGCACCTTCCCATTTGATTTGCCATGGTGGCAACTGATTTGAATCTGGATCAATCCAGTCATTCATAATCTGAACAGCTTATCCAGTGATGGTGTTGCCAGGCTACAAGTGAAATTCTTTCAACTAATTGGTGGAACCTCTGCCCTTCTCTTCACATTTATTCTTCAATATTTACTCCAGTCATTTTACATCATTTGCATAACTAGCACAGCAAAGAATGACATTCTACTCAGCAGGGCTCTCTGATACTGCATTCCCCCAAATTTTACACTCCCCTTAGGTGTTAACATGAACACAGACACATCAGGAAATTGAGATGTGGAAGAGCTCATTTTGCAATATCAGTTAGTGTTGGGAACCCTAATCATTTTTGACCTGGTGCCACAGTTGAAAAACTGTGGCTGAGGGTGCTCTGGTGTCAACAGGTGCCACACTGGGGACCCCTGAATGATTTGTGGACCCAAGTCTGGGGAACAGTTGCCCCTCTAGATGAGCTACAGCTCCCATCCTCCATGCTTGCTGGGGCTGATGGGAGTTGTAGCTGAGCCACACCTGGGAGGCCCATGCCTGCTTTAAGCATTTTGTAAAAATATACAAAACAAACCCTTATATCATCCCATTTTGGTGAGATTTTGATTCAAACCTCTTGTATGAGGGGAAATTTTTTTTCTGTTGAGTATTGGAATCCTAGTCAAGATCACCTATTTCAAGAGTTTCATCTTTCCATGACCACTAACCGTATGTTGATGCTTTAGTCATCCTTGGCTACAATCTGAGTTTATATTTATGTAGTGCCTCACGTCCAAGCTTACAATTCAAAACAACATGTAGTCACAGAGCAATTTAGATTTGCCCTCTTGCTCTTGTTTTTATTTCTCCTTTCTTTGGCAGAAAAAGCAATGCTCACTTCTTTGTGTTGATGCTTCTCTCCTTCGGGGACTGAGAAGAGCGGACTTTTCTGACAGAGCTGATTAAATAAGCAGGACTGAGTGAAATTACACAGAGCAGGAATGGATGGATCAGTCTATTTCCAGTTCATCTCACATTTGGTCCTCCCGCCCAAGTCTGTCCTGTCCAGTTTCTATTTATATCTGCATGGTCCAGGGAAGTTGATTATTCCCCATTTTTTTCTAGCTGGGCTTTGAGGTGGTCCAAGGGGTTTGTCCTTAAGTATTCCAGGGGTGGGGAACTGGATCTCAATGGTAGGTCAGGTGCTTATTTCTTCCACCCCTTATGGGTCAAGGAGGATGGCACAAAATTGAGAAGATCCATAATTTGGGGACACCAAATTTTAGCCCCTCATAGGGTGCCATATTACGAAATATTTCCAAAGTCCGTCCCTGCCTGAAGATGTAAATTGTCTTGTCCCTTGCAGGCAATGGTGTGAAACAGTGGCTGCCTCCATTGCTTCTCATGATGCACAGAGTTTCTTTAAAGCCACAAAGACCATCTGTGGGCCAATAAATCATGGCATATGCCCCCTACGCTCAGCAGATGCTACCACACTTCTAAAAGATCAAGAAGCTATTGCACTGCGCTGGAAAGAACATTACCAACATCTCCTTAACAGCAACTCCCCCATAGCTGCCGAGGTCCTCTCACAAATTCCGCAAAAACAAGTTAGAGATTGCAGTATCTCCAAATCTACCAGTGATCGCCAAAGAAGAAATTATCTAGTCTTAAAAGGAGGGTGTGAAACATAAAGGCAGCCTGCTCAGACCTTGTCATCACACAGTAAGTTTGGATAAAGAAATCTGGAGTCAGAGGATGTTCCAATTTGCACATCTGTTCAGAAGGTGAGAATGAAGATCAGTTTGCTTTCAGGTGTGTTCTGTGAAACTCCTCCAGCGCCCTCACATAGATTCTTGCACTTGAGTTCATCTGACTAGAGATACAGCTCTGTGATGAACACTGCTATGTCACCATATTAAAAAATGGTGGGGCTGGAAGAAAAACATTATATATGATCATTGCACATAGGTGAAATATTTTGCAAATGTATGGCACTTCATCATCCTCTTTCTTTTTGCCATCCGTTCAGGTCAGCATAAAAAACACACAGAAGGTGACTTCTCTAATCTAAAGCATTTTGTATCGGCTGGAGGTTCTGCTGTAGTAATTTCCTGACACTTTTAAATGAAGAGTATGTGATGTTACCTTCAGATATGACACGCATGGCAGTGATTCAGTCAGCAACAACTTAATGTCTCAGCAACTGGCTTTTATTGTGTACCTCTTCCCTAAGTGGTAAAAAAAGAAAAGATTTTTTTTTGCGGAATTTCATAGAGAAGCTTCCCTGCCAGGGTGGAGCAATCTTTCTTGGGTAATCTCTTTTTATTCAGGCAAGAATCCTGACACTGCTAATCTTATTGATCATTGCAGTGGAAGAAGAGCAGGCATTAAGAGTGTTGAACTGCACCAACACAAGCTGCTGAAATTATTTTGCTGAAGGTGGAAATAACTTTTCCAGTCTTTTTTTCCAGACCTGTTTTTCAGTGATGGCCCCAGATCTATGGGGCTTCCTTTCCTGGAGGTGCATATAGTACTATTGTTACTGGGTTTTGAAAAGTACTTTGAAAACCTTTTATTCCATTTTCCCTTCAGCCAGTTCTACTAGGCTGAAAAAAGTGACATATCTGTTCTACTGCACACTTTTCATATTGAACTTTATTTAATGGTTTTATTCTGGCTCTTGTTTCATCTGCTGTGATGGAAAATGTTTAAATGCTAATGATTTTTTCTTCAGTTTTGAAGTTGTGTCCCTCCCTCCCCCCCTACTTTGATGTGTTTTATATGTTTTGGGGGAAATTGTTTTCTGTAAGCCACCTTGCAAAAGCTATGTGTCCTGAAAGGCGGTGGTTGGGTGTGGGTGTATTAAACCAACAAAAACAAACAGAAATCTTTAAAATGGAATTGATTCCTCTAGAAGGATTAGCAGCAGCTACATGCTCAAAGCGCCTTGTCACCAAACAGCTGCAAATCGCAGACTCTTCCCCTTCTATCTTCCAGTTGTTCATGTCTGCTGTTTACCAAGCAGATGGGGGTGGGTGGTAGCTAGAAGCCACCAGCTATCAAGGCTGCTAAGCAAGTACCTTCAGCTAAACGAACTATGCAATCATCTCAAGAGAAGAACCTTCTGAATATCTAAAAAGGAATCATGTCTAAGAAACTCCAAAGAAAACAATACATATTCATGCCTGAAGATTCACATTCTGTGACAGACAGGAGGGTATTTCCCTTGTCATACTAATTAAAGCAGAGGCATTGTTATACTGCATGTATAAAGCAGCTGGGTGTTTTCTCCCCAGCAGTTGCACCTGGATTTTGACTTGAGGACAGCATGTGTAGAAGAAGGAGCTGCCGATGTCAGTTGGAATCAACCTTGGCTTTCTATCAATGGCATGACCTGGCTGATGAAAGGAGATTGTGACTAGGATATAAAAAAGATTAATTTCCTCTTCGGTTCCAAGTGAGTGGCACAGCTCACACACCTGGAATTCTTTCCACTTGGTTTGCATTTACAGATTTTTCCTTCATGCATGAAATGGCACAGTGCTTGATTCTTCTGATTACTGGGCTTCTTGATTTGTTTCCTATTTCACTTTCCACCTGAGGCCACCTCACTGTTTGCTAGACTTTAAATAGGGAGATGGTTTTGGATGATGTGAGTATGAACATAATGGCAGAGATTACCAGGCAGCAACAGTGGGTTCTAAGCCCAAGGGTATGACTTTGACTGCAATCCTACACCTACTTTCCTAGTCACAACTGCCCTAAACATTTTTAAAAGCACCATGATACCAGAAGAAGAAGAAGAAGAAGAAGAAGAAGAAGAAGAAGAAGAAGGGGAGGAGGAGGAGGAGGAGGAGTTTGGATTTGATATCCTGCTTTATCACTACCCGAAGGAGTCTCAAAGCGGCTAACATTCTCCTTTCCCTTCCTTTCCCACAACAAATACTCTGTGAGGTGAGTGGGGCTGAGATACTTCAGAGAAGTGTGACTAGCCCAAGGTCACCCAGCAGTTGCATGTGGAGGAGCGGAGACGCAAACCCGGTTCACCAGATTACGAGTCCACCGCTCTTAACCACTACACCACACTGGTTCTCATGGCTTCCTCCAAAGAACCCTATGAGATGGCTTTTGTTAAAGTTGCTGAGAATTATTAGGAGATCCGTGTTCCCCTCACAGAATTACAATTTCCAGCATGGTTTAGCAACCAATCTCTCTTCCCAGGGAATTATGGGAGTTATTTGCCTTTTGTATGCAAAGCAGGTGTTTTGCCACAGACCTATGACCCTTCTCCTAACCACTGTTAGTCTGGCACTGTATGATAAGCAGCCTCATATAACCAACATGCTTAAGTCTACTTAATGCATAAAGAGATTAAGACCATAGAGTAAGCTGTCCTGCCAGGCTTAGCTAGGTCATTCCCCTTAACCTTGAGGGGGTAATAAAGCCTATTGTTCACTCTCCAGTCTACCTGGAAGTTCAGTGTGTGAAAGGGCTAAGCTAGTTGTTCCAGCTCAGGCTGCATGGCTCTCAAAAGCCACTCTTGAGGTTCTATACCAATAATTTAGAAACTCCTACCATTTGAAACTAAGACAAGCTTCACTACCTGTGCAACTTTTTCTGAATGCTGTATGGAAAAGCACATGAGCCAGACCTTTGAAGAGTTTGTAAGTAAACCAATTTTAAACTTACCAAATGTGTGGTCTTTTCCTATGCTGGGGAAGTTTTGGAATTCACAAGGGCATATTTTAAAGGTCTGTAACAGCCTACATTTTCATGCTTTACTTTGCTGTATATTTTGTGATTTTAAATCTATTCCGGGGTTCTCTCACCAAGAAGTACTTGCCTCAAACTTGGATATTGGCATCTAGGAATTCTCCTTTTATACCTATTTTTTTCCTTGCACCAAGAAGCACATTATAAAACTGCTCCTTCAGTTGTCTATATTTCTCTTGGCTGAACTTAAAGTGTTGGTGCTAACCTTTAGAGCAATCAATGACTTGGGACCCAAGTATCTGTAGAAACACCCTTCCCAATATTAGTTGGCCTAGGCTTTTAGCTCTGGAGGCAGGCCTTCCTTGTGGCTCCACCATTAGGTAGAGGACCCTAGGACCCTCGTACGTACGGGACCGCCTCTCCTGGTATGCCCTGTGGGGGACCTTAAGGTCCATAAATAGCAACACTTTAGAGGTCCCGGGCCCTAAGGAAGTCAGATTAGCCTCAGCCAGAGCCAGGGCCTTTTCAACACTGGCTCCGGCCTGGTGGAACGCTCTGTCTCATGAGACCAGGGCCCTGCAGGATCTGAGTTCTTTCCGCAGGGCCCGTAAGACAGAGTTGTTCCGCCTGGACTTTGGCTTAGAATCAGTTTGATTCCCTCCCCCTCTTTCTTTTTCCTTTCTCCTCCTGTGAAGAGGCTGCATCTTAATGTTTTAATGTTGTATTTTAATCTTGTTTTTAAATTGTATTTTAATCAACTTATTTTTATTATTGGTTGTATCCGCCCTGAGCCCTGTCTTGGCTGGGGAAGGCAGGGTATAAATAAAATTTATTATTATTATTATTTATTATTATTAGGTGGTGGCTTGAGATGGGACCTTCTCCATGGTGGTACAGCCAGCTTGTATAATGCCCTTGGAAGCATGATTTGGGCTGATGCTGTTGCATTTCACCACCAAATAAAAATACACCTCTTTTCACCAGCCTTTCAATGATTTCAGTCTGCCATGTTAATGAGAGCCATTGTGGGGTTAGATGCTGATTTTGTGGTCATTTTATTTTCCCTTTTAGTAGTTCATTGATTGTGGTTTTGGTGGAGATGTAACTTGCTCTGAGACCCTTGGATGAAGGGTGGGTTAAAAATTTATCAGACAAACGAATAAATAGAAGTATGCAGCAGCACAGCATTTAAATTTTCTGGTAACAATAATTATTATGAACATCTTCTCTGAAGGCCAGATTTAGGTTTCAGCATTTGATGTTGATCGCCTTCAATCAGGCAGCAAATTACACTATCAACAACAGAAAGATCGTTTTTAGAAGTAATCACATCATTGATGCTTATAATTAATACTACTTTCCCTTTAATAAAGAGCATTTACAAATAACAGAAATTACTTATATACATGCCAATTTCAAGAACCACAGTGACTAATTCTATTAGTTTGCTTTTTAAGAGGCTATTTTTATGTTTTAAAAGTGCAATATGCTTTTGCTTCTATCATTCACTGAAAACCTCCTCTTAGGTCACCACCAAATAACCTTTTTATTGAACACTTATCCTGATTTGCTGGAGACGATGACTATACAATGTTGGCTGCTTACTGAGCATTCATTTTGATTGATATATATATATATATATATATTTGTGTGGGAAGTTATATGGCATCATGTCAAGCAATTGTTATCCCACAATTCCCCATACATTTTCAAGTCACTTTCCTTACCACAAAATATTTGGTTTTCTTTGGAACGATAATTGTGGCTCAACAATGCCAAATTCACTTTAATTATGCGACCTGAATTATGCAACCGTGTGTGCTTGAGTCTTGCTCAATAGTCTTGTGAAATAGTCTGGAAGACACCATACATTTAAAGCACATTTCCTCTTCACAGAGCTACACAAGTCCAAGCACCCTTAATAAACTAGTCTCCGCAGTTCTTTTGGGTGTGGTTGGGTGCTTTAAATGTATGTTGTGTGCCCAGCCTTGCTTTCATAACAAGTCCTCTGATTACCAAGGAGTAGCAAAACTCTAATAATTCAACTTTTACACCCATACTGAGCTGCTCAGATTTCTGACAGCGAGCTCAAAATCCACCCCAACAATCTCTGACTGAGATTACTAATGAATGCAATCTATCCCCACAGTCTGTTTACTAAACTGAGAATATTCTGTCATTTGTGTTCTTTTTACATATTTTGGCACCATGGTTAACTTCCCTCAAAGGAACTATTTTGTTCTGAGCAATAGCCATCACATTTGTCAAAAAGCAAGTGAACTTTTTCAATATCACAGAATGTATCCAGGACACCCAATCTTCCCATCTGGGTGCATTTTGTCTCCACACTCTTTTGTGCTTCTCCTATAATTGCTCTTCTATAAAACAGACCTATCCGTTCTATGCAGCCGTCTTACAGAGGGAAGCGATGTGATCTACTCCGAGCATAACTTTGTTTTATGGCCTTATTTTGCTTCATAGGTGGCTTTTGCCTCTTTGTTATCTACTTTCAGAAGGCAATTTGCTCCATTGATTTGAAATATTGTACTATGTAGCATTACTTGAAGCTTTCTCTCTCTCTCTCTCTCTCTCTCTCCCTATCTCTCTCTTGAAATGGAGGAATATTTTAAAAATATAGCATACTATACACGTTAAGACCACACGGGGAAGAACTGTGCTTCATTTTTTATAGCAGTATATTGAACTTGATCACATGAGAATCCACATTTTGGCTTGGGAAGGCATTCCATAGCTTTTCAAATATCTTTTTGTTCATAAATTATCTCTCCAGTTTACCAAACTTGGACCTGTTTTCAACAAATGCTTGTAAAGTAAATAAGATTATGTTTGGACGTACGAAAATAACTAAGTTAATTTGAGACTGTGCATTATAAAGAAAAGAACAGATATAGTAAATGAAAATATTTGGAAGCCTTTTTTAGCTAATTCACAGTAATGTTTTTGTTCTTTTTTGTGAGTTTGTAAATATGATATGGCATTTACATATATGAAATGTATAGTATTATGTGTTTTTTTGTTTTTTCCTTCTCTTTTTTCTCTTTTTATTTTCTGTCTTCTTTATTTTCTCGCTTTGTGTCTGTATTAAATGTTGTTGCATTTTGATATTTTTAAAATTCAAATTAAAGAGTTAATAATAATAAAGAAAAGTAAATTAGGAATTTCCTCACTGTTCCCTGCCACAAACTCCATACATTCATAAGACTGCCCAGGTTGTATATGCTTGTAGACACACACTTTCTCTCTCCACGACTGGCCTATCCTTAACTGGAAGTTACATTCTGGGGCACGCGCAGAAGGGTCATTTCTTCCTGGGGGCAAATTTTAATTTGCTTAGAAGTTAATCTGCACATGTGAATCAAAATGTGTGAGTAATCTAAGTTTAAAAGTTCAGTAGCCATCATAGTAAAGGTCCCTTAAGGTACCCACCCTGGCAGGGACAAAATGGCCTCAGAGCACTGAGTGACATTTCCATCGCTTGCAGCAACTCATACTTAAAGGAGTATTAGAAAGAAATGTCAGCTGTTTGTCATTTTTTACATCTTTGAAGAAGTCCATTTTTTGGTTTTTGTGTAAGAATGCTAGAACCAATGAAGAGATTCAAATGAAAATATAGATTTTTGGTTTAAAAAATATTGCAAGATGATCCCAATGCTTACCAGGGGCAGGGTGCATACTTTTGATTGTCCTTTTTATTTGTCCTGAACACACATCACAGCCAGCCTGAGGCTAGAAGCAGATGGTATATGATTATCTTAACAGAGTCAAAAGAGTTATGGGAGAGGCATGTTAGCAGCTGAACAGTCCCCAGAATTGTAGGCAATGTCTGTGCTTTGTTTCCTATTTATCGGTGGAGTGTGATTATTTCAAATGGCAGGGTATTAATTTACTAATTAGAGATAGTCACACTAGAAGATGCTACAGAAGTACATGTTATCGCATACATCAAGATTTACATTTGTCCTTCATGGGATCTCAAGGACAGTAGCTCTGGGAATGGAATACAATACAAAAAACAACAACCCCCCCCAAACTGTATACATTGACAAAAATAAATTGCATACATTGAAAAATTGTTATTAGATGGCATTTTTAGGTGGCCACTAGCCTAGGGGTTCCCAAAGAACATGTATATAAAAATGCAATAGGAAATCATATAGTATTGAGCATAAGGCATTACAATTGCTACAGTAAGTAGGAAAACCATTAAGTGGTCCCTCAAGCCCCCCCCCCCCCGGAACTTTCCAGTGGTCTGTGGAGGAAAGAGTGCAGAAATTACTGCATTAGCCAATGATATAGGCATAGGAACTATTTCTCTATTTTATTTTATTATTTTTTTTATTTCATAAACATTATATACCACTGGATTGTTAAGAAACAAAAACCCTCAAACCATCTATGTATGGTTCTGTGTGTCTGTCTATGGTTTGGGGAACAGTCTGGGTGATATCCACAGGTTCCTTCCAGGCCTGTGAACCTATATCCAGGGAGGTTTAGCATCTAGTAGGAAAGGCTACCAAACCAGTTCTTTTGTTGAGATAATGCCCTTAGCCAACCAGTGAAGTATAGCCATTTGCATGTACTAAGAGGCTGGAAACCATTACAGTTTTGGATTCAGGTATTTTGTGCTCATTTACCTGCTTTCTTGATGGGCCAGCAGTTTATAGAAAAGTAAAACACATACTGTTTTTGTTGGGGTTGCCCAAATGATGGGGAAACGAGACATTGCCAATGTTATTTCTACAACCTTAAAATATCCTGTTTCACCCCCCCCCCCCGAAAATAGTAATTATAAATTCATTAAACTGTTGGTATCACTGACCAAATCTTGGGACAATTTGGAATATAGCTCTGATGAGCTGGAATTTTCTACTAGGTAGTGCATTGCTTTTCTGGGAAACAGCAATGGCCACAGACCAGCTATAATTAAGAACATAATAGTGCAAATGGATGCATGTCTACTCAGAAGTAAAACCCATTGAATTCAACAGGGAGCCTGTAGAGGGCTGCAGTACGTGTTCTATTTATTTCCCTAGGAAGAACTTAAAGTCAGGAGTACAGGGCAATCTGATACATGTCTACTCAAAAGTTTGTCCACTGAGCTTAGTGTGACTTACTCCAAGATAAGTGGGTATAGGATTGTAGCCTTAAGTGTTCTCAAAGGGGATGTCACAGTCCACAACCATCATTGCATCATGCCCATTTGTTGTTGTTGTTTAGTCGTTTAGTCGTATCCGACTCTTCGTGACCCCATGGATCAGAGCACTTATCTGGAAACATAAGCCTTCCAATATATGTTTGTTTGGGTGGATGGACGTGTTGAGGTATTTTACAGTTATCAAACTGATGAGAAGAGTTATGTGTTTGTTTGCACACAGAATTATTTATATTTTAAAATATAACCTAATTTGTATCCTGCTGTGCTTTCCCAAGGGGGAAATTCAGTGGATGGCAATATAATAAACAAAAGTTACATATGGTAAAAATATAATAACACTTATACAACTCCTAAAATACAGCATGAAAAATAAATGAACTAGAAAAGTCCCTCAAAGCATAAAGAATCCATTATTAATATATTGCAGTTAAGATCTTAATAAATAGGAAGCACTGCAGATGCAAAGATCTTGTGATGAGATGAGAGCAGAAAAGGAAACGATGCTCATATCATCTGATCTTTATCCTGCATAGCAAATACCACCTGCCCTTTTTGCAAGTGCCTATCTAGCCTCTCACTGCTCTTAAGAGTTCAAAAAACTTCCTAATGCTTAATCCAAGGAATCTTCTTGTTTGCCAGGGCATTCTGAACTTCCATGCTTTTTGATGGCTTAACTAAGCCATGTTTAAAGAACAACCATCACAGAGAGACATATAAGTTCAAAATCTTTCAATTCAAAACACACACAGACACAAATAGACACAAAAAGGAGCCTGCTGTTATATGATGGCGTACCATTTATGGGAAGAGTGAGGCAGCTGACATGTGAATACTCTCCAGGAACAACTCTATCTCTGACCAGTTCACTAGTCCTGCATGTTAAGTTACTGTTGTTAAACATAGTTAAATGGGACTCTGTGATAAGTATGTGTAGAAGCTGTCATGTGTTTTAATCTGGTTTTAGCTTATGTCTGATTTTATTTTATTTTAAGCTTTAGATGCTTGCTTTTAACTGACAATTACATAGTTTGTGCTTTTTGTAAACCCCTTTGAGGCTGTATGACAATCGGGCAGTATATAAATGTTGTGAAATAAAATAAATATTTTGCCACAGGACACATTGTGACATTTAACATTTTGGAGGAGGGAGGAGTTAGATGCCACCATTAATAATGACAACTGAACAGTTAGCGTCAAGTCTACTCTGATCCTGAATAATCCATCTGAACTGTCCTCAAAGTTTCTTCTGTTTGATTTAAAAGAAGATTGGCATGAACTTCCACAACTTTTCAGGTGGAGTCTGTCCGATTTCCCAGGCTCACCTCTAGGCCAAATCACTCTTCTTCGTCATCTCATATCAAAGGCTTATAAAAGTCGTGGTTGGGGCTCCTTTTGAAGCAAAGCTGAAAGCCACCTGACCTTTTAATGTTCAAATCTGCTCTAGCTTAACACCATCAAAGAAAACCTTAAAGGGGAAAGGAAACCACAGATCCCACTCATTATAGTGAGGCGTTTTGATGCTTACCGTACAGAAGCCTTCGAAGGGGAAACGCACTATAAACATGTCTTGGGGTTCATTAAGGTTAATGGGGAGAGACATGGGAGAGACATGATTTCTGAAAGCCTCCTAATTAAATTGATTGCTGTGGCTTTTCCCCAAGGGCCAATACTCTGGCTGTAAAATGCATGTATAAACGAAGCCCCTTGACTAACAGTGAAATCAATAAGTATGTCATACTCACTTACTCTTGTGTCCAGCTTGTGTTCTGTGACAGATCATGGGGAAGACATGCAAGAAAAAGAGAGCATTCTGATGAGTATTAGATATGCTTGTTGTGCAAGAAGGCGTCACATGCTCCAAATCTAGTTGAGTTTGTGATCCACCGAGGGAACCTGGCCCACCAGCCATGTACTCTGACCTACCAGGGGCTTGACTTCCCTTCCGCACACAGACACCTTACCTCCTACTTTAGATTTTTACAGTCTAAAACAGGCAGAAAATACAGGGCTTTCAAGTTCCTGGTGGGCCACCATCCAAGGTGAGAGAGGTTCAACCTTCTGGGTCACAAGTTGCACTGACTCATTCTAGTTTCTTAATTTTCTGTAGATTTCAGCAGCAGACCTCACTTTCAATATCATGCACTATCACAAGGGGGCATTGATGGCCCTGGCTTTTCTCCACTCATTCCTCACCAAGAAGAAAGGAACAAAAGTTTATATGGCACATTTGTACTATGTAAAGGAGTAGTCAAACTAAGGTGGGGCATAATGACTTACATGGGCCATACAAATTCACCCATGAATTCAAGCAGGCCAAACAATACCTTGTGGTATCACATTTTCTCTTAACTTAAATGCTGTATGATATAGCACAGTCTTTTATATGTTCCAAAACTATGGCTAATTTAACTGAATGACTCCTAAGACCTGTTATTATGAGAGAGAGCTGTAAATTGCCCTATACCAAAAGGGATCATCTAGTCCAGTACAGTGGTACCTCGGGTTACATGCACTTCAGGTTACATATGCTTCAGGTTACAGACTCCGCTAACCCAGAAATAGTGCTTCAGGTTAAGAACTTTGCTTCAGGATGAGAACAGAAATCTGGCTCTGGCAGCGCGACGCAGCGGCAGCGGGAGGCCCCATTAGCTTAAGTGGTGCTTCAGGTTAAGAACAGTTTCAGGTTAAGAACGGACCTCCGGAACGAATTAAGTACTTAACCCGAGGTACCACTGTAGTGTCCTCTCTGGCTGCTGTCCAAGGTGCTGCACAGCTAGATGTGCTCTGAAGAATTCAAATTGTGACATGCTTCAAAGCATTTGATCTAAGGAGTTTGACCCTCCCAGAAGGACAGGCCACTCTTGTATTATTATTATTATTTAAAAAAAATAAGTTGCTTAAACTATATTGTGGGAAGCACTGGACATTTTGCCAGTTGCTAGCCATAAATGGCTCTGCCCCATCAATATGCAGACACATAGGAGTTCAAACTTCAAATGACATTATTCATCAAATCCAAACACATTACATCTTTAAGTTAGCACAATAGCAAAAGAGTCTGCCCATGAGAAGCATTAATGATTGTTTAATGCCCAAGCTGCTGCATTTATTTTAGGTCTTAAAATCATTACAAGCCCTAAAAAGGGAAAGTGATTCTTTGCCATTTAGAGAAACAGTTCTTGATAAGGATTCACATTTGCTTATTAGCATACAGTGCCCTTTTTAGTTGATGCAAGCTCCCACCCCACCCCCCGCTTCACCACTGCATCAATTCTGCATTTCGTTATTGAATACATTTTGTAAAAAGTCTTTCAAGGACATTTTAGCCCTAAAGCAAGACTACCATATATATTTGCAAAAAAGCGCAAGGCTGTTTGTGTACTTTTCAAGATACGCATGGTAAAGGGGACTTTTAAAATGTGGCGAAGATTTGTAATCAATCGCCGAATAAATCTGAAAGTATTTTGGTTGCGGATCTCATCTCTAACAGAAGAACCGAGTTAAAGCCCAAGTCTGTGGTTTGTGGATGTGTGAAATAGTACTGAAGGACTGGGGTGGGGGTGGGGAAATGATTTTGTGGATAGAAGAATAATTCAGCAGCAGATTAGTCACAGACATACAGGCAGAACTGTACAAACTTCATCACGAAATCTTGACAGCCTATCCCCAAAGCATCACGGTTCCATAATTCTAGACTTTGGCCTTTTTTTGAGCAGAGACTGATAAATGTGCCAATTTCGATCCTGACCTTGGATGATGAGGTCAGGCTATCAAATTCATTTTCACTTGCAGCCTGAACAAGGGCGTAAGAATGGGCCATCTTCCCAGGAAGGGGTGGCAGGGGTGGTGGTGAGGGAGATAATGTATGGGCAAACATAACAGAAGCTAAAAATGGCAGCAGAAAAAAGCTGCTGTCGTCATTTGAATGTGGCTTTAAAGGGGCTTTTAGAAGGAACAACTACTGTCAGACACAGTTTTGCTCGTCAAATGCCTTTCAGATTTCACTCTACGTTGTTTTAGCCTAGAACAATTTCTTGTCATTGAATGGGAAGTAAATGCACAGTAAGAGCATTTATTATGTTTTGCATGGGCTACTCACTGCACAATCAAGTCCTTTTTGGCCACCATTTCGTGGTAGAAGTCAGGGGGCACTTCTTTGCTGCTCAGCTTCTGAGAATTGCATGGCACACCACAAAACTACTCATAGGCCATGGCTTTTCCCAATTATTCCATTACTCTCAGGATGGATATTTTTCAGTAACCTAAGTCTCCCATCTAAAGATATTGAGATTTTGTGCAGTATAAAGGAATTGGTTGTGGCCTTTTCTTAACGTGTAATTGGTCTATGATACCCAAGGACATGGAAAGGGAAATGACCTGGTCTGCTTCAAAAACAAGCAGACAGTTTCATTTAGCTCAATAATGTCAAACAAGACATGCCAATTTTCTAGGAGGAATCTGACAAACCTGGTGTATGAATGCAGCATGTGCAAGAGGGCCTTCTTTTCACATTTTCCCCAGATACAGTTAGCTTTTATGGGCTAGCATGAGGTTGAAGGGGACCTTGGCAAAATGCCTTCTAAAGGGCTCCCTCCTATGTGGGTGGGCCTGGTGGCAGCAGCAGTGGTGATCTGGTCAATACTGGTCTGCACATAGCATCATTCTGGGGCAATGGGAGAAGACGGCTTCAGGGAGACTCCAGGAAGGTTTTTTAAGCTGGCTGATAATGGGGCAGGTTTGTAGAAAAATATCCCTTTATCTGATGGCAGGAAGTTTCTTACAGGGTAAGGTGGGCTGAGCAGCGGAGTCCATTTTGCTGTGGCCGGGTCTCCGTTCTGCAGGCAATGCAGGACCCATTGACTGGGATGTGCCCATCACAAGGAGTAATGATCCACTAGGACTTAAAGTCTGTGTTCTAAGATATACAAATTGTCCTAACAGAAAAGGTGACGATAATGCAGCTAATCATTTGTCCCACGTAATTTGATTAATTCACTGAAGAAGCTGTAATGAAAGCTCATGTGTATTGATCGTCAGAATCTCTGAAGGTCGTTATTTATGTGTTCTAACAAAAGACCAAAGAGCCCTTGTGAAAGCTGAATAGAGCCAAACCTCAAGATAGCATGGGAAAATGAGCTTCCATTAACTGCTGAAATATCAGCTGGTCAAGGTTTCCTAGGATTAAAACTAGCAGTGAACTTGAGAGAGGTACAACCTATAGTCAAGAGAAGGGATGCATGAAAAGTGCCATTATTTGTGCATCTTATATCAAAATGCTTTGAAGGAGAAGGAATCAGGCTGCCATGTATAGAGTACATCTATGGTTCTCTAACAATAATGTAAGAGAGTTTTAGGTCATTGTTAAAGTAACGTGTGTATGTGTGTATCATAGTGCTCCATCTAGTTTCATCTAGATAAAAAGCTTTCTGCAGAAATTAGTCACCGATATAGCAAACTCATTTTGTAATGCATTGCAGCTGAAAGCTGAAACCTGGATCTGCCCCATAACCCCAAATTTGACCAAAAGAGATCTTATAGGATCTTTCTGTTTTCTTTCATTTCCAGCCCTTTTCATGCATTTAGCACGGAAAGAGGAACAGAAAATTCAGAGAGTACACTGACACTACAGGACGGTTCACCCAATGGAACATAGTTCTCCCCAGTTCTAAAACCACTGTTGTTGGGCTACTGTGGCAAGGTAAGATGGGGAAGCCTACACACAAATACTTCTTCACATGGAGGTTTCCCCATCTCCTGGGACCCTGTGCAACCAAGGTTCCACAATCTTGGGAGTTCTCTGTGTGAAGAGGTAAGTGTGATGCACCACAGCTCAGTGTAGAGCATCTGCTTTGCATGAAGAAAATACGAGAATCAATTCCTGACATCACTAGGTAGGGCTGGGAGCGACCCATCTGGAACCCCGGAGAGCTACAGCCAAGCAGTATAGACAATAATGAGCTCGATGGACCAATGACATGACTCAGTATGTTGTATTCTATGAGAAAACAAGATGGCAGCCACTATTGGCCCATTTCCAAGGAGCTAAGACCAGCCAAGCTACCACTTGAAGTGGGGCAAAGCTTTTACTAGAAAGCCCTCTGCCACCTCATATTGGCAGGTCATAACAATGTAGCAAATTACAGTCAGATTTGTTGGTCTGAAATAGAGATGCAAAGCCCCCCCCCCCCAAATAGTAATGGAGAAATTGGAGGGTGGAAAATGGGGGCATGTTCCCCTGTTTTGCTAGTATTTTGCCAGGCCTTCACCTCTCTAGTCCTTCTAAATCTATCTCGGTATCTATTTCAATATCTCTATCTCAAGTGACAAAGAATGAATGGTCCCATGAAAGTGGTGGTTTTAGTGGAGCTATTTGGCCTAGATTTAGTTCTGCGCAGCTTTTCTAGTGCTTCAGTTTCTGAAGGGCAGCTATGCTTCAGCAGAAAACAGTCCTATAACATCTTAGTGGCTAATATGCTTAACTGTGGCATTTATGGGGTCGAACTCTTCAACTGGCTGTGTTCCTATATGTCAGGACTTGTTGCCAGCCCTGCTTAGCTGCACCTGTGTTGGAATCAAATCTGATCCAACGAAGCTGGAGCAGCTGCCCTCTGCCTGGATTCCAAGCAAGGCTTGGATTAGCCCTATGGAGAGAAACAGTAGCTGATGCTGCCAATGGATTGAGTTTGGGTTTTGTACAGTGTTCCAGTCTATAACCTTTGGACTGATTCTCTGGATTTGGCCCTTGCTAGCTTCATTTGAGTTAGAGGCATTCAAGTGGTTTGAATTGCTGGATCTGAACTTTAGCCTGGGCCATGTGTTCATCCCATTCTGGGTTGTATGGGGACTTGATCCACATAAAGTGCATTAGCTTTATGCAGGAAAGGGCATATGGTAAGAGAAAGGTAAATAACTTGTATCCATATTACAAAGGACAGCAAAACACATATTATTGACTCCTTATCAGCTGCTTCTTCTCTTTGTGAAAAGGTGCTATTAAAAAACTGCTTTTGATGAACCACTTTGAGAGGTGTGGTTTTTAAACAATTAAGTGTTATATAAATTTTATGAAATAAATAACAGTGGGAACTGTTTTACACTAAGCAACATTGCATACTTTTATTTCACTTCATTTACTTCATAATTTATATACCGCTTAACACCATAGTTTGTGAGTGGTGTATAATAAGGTTGCAAAAAAAGTGTGAAAGATAAAATCAGTGAAAACTAACCATAACATTAGCTTACTCAAAATCTGGTGTGAACTGGAAGGGAGTTCCACAAAGCTGGAAGGCACGAAGGTCCAGAATGCATGGCTGCTGATGAATGTGAGCCATGGAGCATGATTCACAGGGACTCCCTGAAAGACCTCAGTGGTCAGACATGGATATAAGGCACAAGGTGTTCCTTAAGGTACACTGACTGCCAGTTGCTAAGAGCCTTGTAAATTAATACAATAACCATGCACATGGCCTGGTAGCATTTGGGTAGCTAATGCAAGGTTTTAAGAACCAGGGTTATGTGCTGTTGGTTGCTTATCTTCACCACCAGTCTAGCTGCAGCATTTTGACCCAGCAGGTACGTCTGAACCAGGCCCAACAGTAGCCCCACGTAAAGTGCATTGTAAGAACTGATTCTTACCATTTCATGAATCACGTAGTTAGTGTACCAGGTGGCGCTGTGGGTTAAACCACAGAGCCTAGGATTTGCTGATCAGAAGGTCAGCGGTTCGAATCCCTGCAACGGGGTGAGCTCCCGTTGCTTGGTTCCTGCTCCTGCCTACTTAGCAGTTTGAAAGCACGTCAAAGTACAAGTAGATAAATAGGTACCGCTCTGGCAGGAAGGTAAATGGCATTTCCGTGCACTGCTCTGGTTTGCCAGAAGCGGCTTAGCCATGCTGGCCACATGACCCAGAAGCTGTATGCCAGCTCCCTTGGCCGATAAAGCGAGATGAGCGCCGCAACCCCACAGTTGGTCACAACTGGACCTAATGGTCAGGGGTCCCTTCACCTTCACCTCAGCAGCTGGCAAAAGGCAGTCCTAGCCACTGAGGCTACCTGAACCTCCAGCAGCGAAGATGGACCCATGAACACCCCAAACCTGGCCTAATGCTCAGAAAGGGCTGAACAAATTTGCGGGGGTGTGGGGAAGGGGGCGACACACAGCAGAACAGAAAAATATTTTAATTTTACATTTACAGATAAGGCTGGATGCATGTTTAAAGAAGCTTGGTAAAGGAGCATCCATTGCATCAAATTTTTACATTAGCAAGATTCATTGCAATGATACAGTCAGGCCTGTATTCATTCTGAGCTCCTCTATACTGTGCTATTTGTTTGGAAGAGTGTCTCTAAATCACATCGACTATACAGTAATTGCTGTTTACATGGTTGCAGCAGGGTGCTTTGAGCTGCTGGGCACATGCAGATTACAATGGCCAGGTCTGCCATTTCCCTGTGCAGGTCTTGGTTTACACAAACCATGCGTTTGGCAGGTCTGCATCATGTCAAGATACATGCATGGGGAATGATCATCAAATACTATTGTTTTGAGGCTGGGAGTTAGAAAGAAATTCTTAATAGGGCAGATGGACTGCTGGCCCAGCACATTCTTTGATAAATAAACTATGGCTGGTATGTTGCCATGGGAACTAATTGCTACATCGTTTTGGGGGGATGACCAGGAAATAGTTGAGAGACTCTTCTGAAAGACAAGAGCCATTCTGGAATTGGGGCAGACATACTTCCCCATTCCCAGCTGGGATGCCTTTTTTTCAGCTGGCACTGAAATTTAATTCAAACTTTTGTATGCATTCAACTTAATTGAAAATGAAACAGATGAGGAAGAACTATAAGTTGTGACAGTAATGGCTTCAAATTATTTTGCTGTTAGAATGCATAGGCACTTCCCAACTTTTAAAAATACACTAGACTCCTAATGTTTCCATTTTGCAAACTATAACATTTTCCAAGTAATCAATTTGCAAGTTTTAAATGAGCTTAAATACATCTGTACCTACATTTCTGTACGTTGAACGCCACTGCAAAGTGGCTGTGTTGCTGAGAATGATGAAAATAAAACGTGTTGTTTTTTTTAAAAAAAGAAGATGTGGCAGTTTTCCATTTCAGTGTCAGATCTGCAGTCTGAGTGGGTGGAATGTACTTCCCTCAGCTACAGAACTTATGTGAGGAAAAATCTTCCAAGCATAAATGGAATATCTGCCAGACTTCCAACAGCAACAACAACAACAGAGGTGTGATGCCAGAGATCGAGAGGTTGCGTTAGTTAGAAGGCTGCTGCTACTGGTACAGGAATAGCTAGGAGCTGCTAGGATGGGGAAGCGTTGTTGGGCAGTTGTAGCAGCCACAATGAATCAGGAGTGCTTGCGAGTACTTAAGCACACCGGCCCTGAGAGATCTGCATTGGCTCCCAGTAAGTTTCCGAGCACAATTCAAAGTGTTGGTGCTGACCTATAAAGCCCTAAACGGCCTCGGTCCTGTATACCTGAAGGAGCGTCTCCACCCCCATCGTCCAGCCCAGACACTGAGATCCAGCGCCGAGGGCCTTCTGGCGGTTCCCTCATTGCGAGAAGTGAGGCTATAGGGAACCAGACAGAGGGCCTTCTCGGTAGTGGCACCCACCCTGTGGAACACCCTCCCTTCAGATGTGAAGGAAATAAGCAGCTATCTTCTCTTTAAAAGACATCTGAAGGCAGCCCTGTTTAGGGAAGTTTTTAATATTTAATGCTGTATTGTTTTTAACATTTGATTGGAAGCCGCCCAGAGTGGCTGAGGAAACTCAGCATAGAATAATAGAGTTGGAATAGATCTTGGAGGTCCTCCCCTCCCAGCCCCTGCTCAATGCAGGACCTGCAATACAGGATGAAACTAAAGTGGTATGATGCAGCTCTAAATGTACAGTGCCTTGGAGAAGGTGGTAGTGTGTTTTGGGGCTGGGTGCTTGCTGGAGAAGGAGTACTGTTGGGTGGCAAGTCAACCCCTTTCTAGACCCATTGGTTTGCTCACAGACCTTGTGACTTTGCTCAGTTTGGGGTGAGGTAGCTGGGGAATCACAAAAGCCCCAAGCCAATCTGAGGAGGATTTGCTCCTTGAGATCCAACGTCTCCTTTGCAATATAAAATGTTTTTTTCCAGAGCAGTGCTTTCTTTCTTTCTTTCTTTCTTGGCTGTACAAAGCCTTGCACCATGGTGGCTATCTCTGCTGGGAGCCCAAAACATTTAAATTGCCACCGCATGAGGAGGACACAGGAAGCGATTGGTTCTGCCAGTGAGCATTCCTCCAAGATTACATTGATTTGCCTCTTTATGTGGTGTCTGAAAAGGAAAGCGCTCAAGGAAGTGCCGCAAAGCTTCTGTTTACGAAAACAAATCTTGTGACAGCTAAAAGCTTTGAAACAGTTTTAATTATCCGTTAGAGGGCAGAATGTATAATTAAATGGTAATAAGCATACAGATAGAAACATAGTGCCCAGTTTGAACAGATTCATATTCCTTCAAGTGACCTTGAAAGGCAACAGAAGGCTGCTGGCGTTGAAGTTTGTGTCCATAGGAAAACCCACTCTAACAGTTGCCACAAATTTCAAATCAAGGCAGCATCTTTTGTAAGAAAAAAATAAAAAATATTTTAAAAATGGATGAACTGTCTGATTAGTGGGAAAATTAGCTGGTAGAATTGATTTTTCTTCTTCAGCCCTCTCCCCCTTCCCTCTGGGTTTCCTGGATTATTAGCACTTCACAAATAAGACAGATAATTTGCGTGATTTGAAAATCACTGAGCAGAATGAGATTCTTTTCTCTAGCTTTATGTGGTGGTTTTTTTTTTTTTTTTAATATACTTGCATCAGCTTAGCCTGTTTGTTGAATATAAAAAGCTTTCAGTTATGCTTTATTCACATCTTCATTATAAATTCTAAATGGATGCCCTTATTATCAAGGTACAAATACTGGGTCTTGGAGTGTGCTAATTTCTCAAATGCCTTTGTGATCTTGGATTAGATGCTCAAAACTGGATCGTCAAAAGAACAAACCAACCCTTAGTCCTTAATGAGCCCAAGACCACCACCACTCACTCAATGTAGAAAAAAAGCTAAAAGCCAATGTTTTAAGGCTGAGACACATGTTAGAGATTTGCCATTTTGTGTTATACAACAGAGCAAAACCTCACCGTTTTGTTGAGTATATGGAAACTGTTCTGGGGAACTTGTAACAACAACAATAGCAATATATGAAATGCATTAAGGGCAAGTGAATTCTTAGGTTGTGGGAATAGGGTAGAAATTCAAATCTCACACTTTCTTAAACACTATGTGAACCTAAACACAGCTGTCCTTAAAAATTCACAGTTCTCTGAATTTTGCATTGTAGTTCTCCAGCCAGCAATGGGTACAAAAATGCAAATATGGGGGGGGGGGGGGAGTGTGCATACAAATGCCGTATATCACTGAAAGTAGCATACAGAATATCGGGGAAATTGCAAAAATATTTAGAAGGCAAAATTGCAAAGAAAAATGTGTTTAATTGGAGAAATTGGTACTGAGATTCTGATAAATTTTCATGAGATAGTCAGTATTTAGTGGGAGACTTTCAGGTGCATACCAAAAATTTGCATTTAATTTTTCAGTTTGAAATGGATTTAAAGCACTATCTTACCGCAGCACAATAAATCCATCAGTGCTTTGCTGTTAGGAAAGTGATAGGTAAATTCATTGAAAAGTGTGAGATGAATGAAAGATTATTGAAAAAGCATATCAGCACCAGGCAATCAATTCAGGATGGATGTTCATTGTCATATAACCTGCCAGCAAACAAGCAACTCAGGATGAATGCTCAATAAAGAGGCTTCCTGGAGGAGTGTATTTCTCTTCCTTGTCTCTTAATCAGCTAATCAGGGATGGAAACAGTTTAATTCAGTCAAGGATGGTCTTCCTAAATGAAGATGTAACATTTAATAGGGTTCAATAGGTTCAAATAAACATTTAACTGCATTTTTAAGCAAGATGGATTACATGGATGATAGAGGAACTGAAAAATTCAATTGACTTCTATTTAGTTATATATGTTTGGCTCTTAATAAAATATCTTTCACAACCAAGGCTACTGCTCCTAATGAGGGTTTAATTGCGGGCAGGGCTCAGCAGGACTGTGTCCTGGAGTGTGCTTGGGATCAGGCATTTGTTTTATTTCGTAAAATCCAAACACCACTTGATAGCGGAGGGAGTGGGGAGAGAACACCCCAGAGCAGTTTACAAAAAGGCATAAATTGAGGACATGGTATATGGGGAAATGGTTAATGCCACACACACCCTGTGCCATTGCTCTGATACAAATGCAGCCCCTGGCTGGCTTTGTCAAGAAAAAATGCATTTAACATACAACCACACACCTACAGTGTCACATCGACTTTACCTGCAAGAAAAAGTCACGTTCAGTGACTGATTCGTGAAAAGGGGGTGTCCATCTTGCGAGAGCAGAAGCACTTTCCACTATGGCAAAGCAACCACTGGCTAAAGCCCACAGGGTATCTTTTCCTTCTAACAGCCTTGCAGTACCACACATCCAGAATTGTGGAATAAAGCTTCCAGATCAGACAGCATGGCTTAAAAGAAGAAGAAAAAACCCATTGTTTAGAAACTAATTACTCTGCTAACCGATGCAACTCCATTTAGACTAATAAAGAATAATTTACTTTGCTCCTAATATCCCCCCGGTATCAATGAGTCATTCAATGACATTACCAGAAAATTGTGAATTAGCTATCATGTCTAGTTCTGATATGGTGCCAGCCACAGAATCCTCAGGAGACAAACTGGACACCTTGAGGAGCAGGCAGGATCTCTGACTCCAATGCTTAGGATCTCCTTGAGGGGCCCTCTCTGTTGATACCCAAGGAAGAACCTCTGGAAATGTCAGAGGAGTAGGTGGAGTCCACCACACCTTGACCTCAAAAGCACCAGAAGCTTCTGGTCATGGCCAAAGAGGGATGACACATTACATTACATAGGTGCCAGGAAAAAACATTTGTTTTCTCCTAGACTTTAGGCAAATTATACAATCTATGGCCTAATAAACTGAATGGGGGGTATTGTTTTTGTTTGTTGTTATGGTATGTATCTTTGTTACTGTGGTATGCATTTTTCTGTTTTTATATTTTAAACTGCCCTGTGATCTTAAATAAATTAACAAGGGCCCAGAGTAAGGTGTCTACTCATGAGTAAGCAATCCCTGATACTCTTTCATTGCCAGCAGCTGGCAATTACAATAGAAAATCCCTATCTATTTAGAAATTAGATTTTATGAGGCAGCTTTTGTACCAATACAAATGAGCTTTGTTGTAGGTTTGCTGATATGCAATTGTAGATGAACAAGAAAAATTAGAAATAAATGTTGAGTTTCATCCACAATGCCTAGTCATGCCTGCAGTGAACACTAGGTAAGGTTTTCAGACTAATGCATAAAATAGTGAAGACAATAAACATTAAATGTTAATATTAATGGTAATGGAAATCATCGTTACATTAAAAGATTGCAGACTTGCTTCTAACGCACAGTTGCAGCAGTTTTTATGTCACTGCAATTTGTCCCTTTAATATATAAAACTGTATAAAGCTACCATTTAGTCAAGTGAAAAAAAACAGCACAGTTTTCCAGGCTGCAACATGGTATCATATAGTGGCTTCTTAATTATAAGGAGGAAGTAAAAACTCTTCTGCCAGTCTATTCAGTCGAAGTGACAACTGTTTTGATTTGTGGAGGTTTAAGCAAATGCTTTTCAATTTATTCTAAAATGTAAACACCCTACAGAGTGCTTTATTTATTTTTGGTTTTTTACAAACATAGCAGAAAAGGGAATTTTTCTTCTTGATTACTAGTTGAAATCTGTTATCAGTATGAGAAATATAAAACACACTTCCCATGATAACATAATGCTACACATACAGAGTAACCCTACGCAAGTCAACACATATATAAGCTGCACTGACTTCACTGTACTGAGACTTACTCCTAGTGTGTACAGAACTGCAGGCAGAGTCAGGCAAATCTATCATGTTCTCATTTTTCCCAGTCTTCACATTTTCACAGCACTGATTTATTTATTTTTTAAAGTCCCCATGAAAATTCATCAACATTTTAATTTCCCCCTAATTTTCCTAAGCTATTATGTCTACCACAGACATTTTTACAAACCAATTTCTGATGAAATAATACATTTTTGACCATCATTTCCACTAATATGTGAATTTTTTAATGCAGACCTTACCCTAGTATAGTATTACTACTACAGTGGTACCTCGGGTTACATACCCTTCAGGTTACATACGCTTCAGGTTACAGACTCCACTAACCCAGAAATATTACCTAGGGTTAAAAACATTGCTTCAGGATGAGAACAGAAATTGTGCTCCGGCGGTGCGGCAGCAGCAGGAGGCCCCATTAGCTAAAGTGGTGCTTCAGGTTAAGAACAGTTTCAGGTTAAGTACGGACCTCTGGAACGAATTAAGTACTTAACCCGAAGTACCACTGTACTTTGTACACATTCCTTAGCTGAAGAACTGCACAACAAAATCTAGCTGGTGTTACTTCCCAAGGATTTCTGTTCTTGCTTCAGAAAGCGTGGATTAAAGTAGGTTCGCCTTTAAATGCAAATTGAAGGGAATTGAGGGCTGAGTGACAAGCAATCCTAGCTCCCTGATATTTGCAGTTGGGGGGGCATAAGAAGACAGGCAAGGTGCCCATCCAGCAGAGATCCGACTGTGTCCATGGAAAGTGTGGGAGGTAGAAGGCTACCACTGACCATGTTCCTACCACAGGAACAATCACAAGCCTTCCAAATGTGTCATTATAAGGGTAGAGGCAGACCCAGCTCTGGGTTCTCTGCATGTAAAATTGTGCCATTCCCAGAGGGAGGGGTAATGGGGGCTTGGACCGGAGCTGACTTAATGGTAAAGCACAAATGCTGCTTGCCCTCTGCCCTGGGCTGCTAAGGAAAAGTGTGGCCGTAGATTTTCCAGGCCACTCTCCACTCCCACACTTGGGATGCCTCTGTAAATGCATTTTATTTGGGCTATATTGCTCTAGCCTTGCTGCAGAACTAAACAGCTTCAGTTCAACGAGTTTGACCTGCAAACAGCATGATGTGGAACTAGAGCTGGGTATTTTTTTTAGGAAAAGGTCCTTTCAATCCACTTTTTACCCTTTGGCCACTTTACCTTCACTTAAAATCAAATTAGATACCCAATGCTTTCAGGCCACCCATGCTTTGCTGCCTTGTTGTGGTCTCCCTGCAGTCAGACTATGTGTTTATTCTCTAGTGTCGTATTTTAGAAGTAAAGTTGATTACCAGATGGATTTGGATACATTGCATGGGGAAATGCTATTATAACATATATTTTAGCCATCACCCATGTTTCAACCAGGGCAGCCACTTGGTGAGCCACTAGTGCAACTACTGCAATGCGATCCTTGCTTGGAAGTCCTCCCAAGCTCCATGAGATTTACTCCCAAGTAAGTGTGCATATTGGAGATGCGGGTGGCGCTGTGGGTTAAACCACAGAGCCTAGGACTTGCCGATCAGAAGGTCGGAGGTTCGAATCCCCGCGACGGGGTGAGCTCCCATTGCTCGGCCCCAGCTTCTGCCAACCTAGCAGTTCGATAGCACGTCAAAGTGCAAGTAGATAAATAGGTACCGCTCCGGCGGGAAGGTAAATGGTGTTTCTGTGCGCTGCTCTGGTTTGCCAGAAGCGGCTTAGTCATCCTGGCCACATGACCCGGAAGCTGTACGCCGGCTCCCTCGGCCAATAAAGCGAGATGAGCGCCGCAACCCCAGAGTCAGTCATGACTAATGGTCAGGGGTCCCTTTACCTTTACCTTTAAGTGTGCATATTGGGCAACATCCTTGGAACCCTGTGCACAATGTGTGCATTGGTGCTTAACACAGCTGGCCAACTCTGCAAGGCAGTGGTGCAAAGAAGTGGCATAAGAGGACCGAGGCCTCTTTCCTACTTTCACAGTGGCATCTTCCAACTAGGCTGTCTGGTGAATTTTACGTAAACATCGGTGAATGGGACAGCATCCAACATCTGCTGCCTGAGGCAGCCACCTCTCTCTACCCAATGATAGGGTGATCCTGAAAGGCTCTTCATGTTGTTGTTGCTGTAATCAGATGTAACTGCAATGGACAGAGTGTCAGGGTAAGTAGCAGGTCTTAATAATGGAGGGAATGAATAGAAGTAGAACTTCTCACTCTTCTCACTTCTCACTAAAGGTCAATGTATTTTGAACCATATGCAGAGGCTTTTTAAAATACCTATCCAGCTTTTTAACTACAAATCAGTGCTGTTACCCACTCACTATCAGTCTGAGACCTCCTGTACTTTTATAAATATTCCTACAGAGTCATATCAAGCAGGATTAATTAGTCAGGCTTTTTTTACAGGACTACATGCACTTTCAGAGATGTCAAGGGAAGTCAGTTTTTTTTTTGTTCATAAATATATTTATTAATTCCCATTAATAAATAAATTCAATTTTCATTTAACTGTCTGGCCTAAGCCAACTTTTTGAACTGCCCATTTGCACTTATGGGATTTACAAGCCTTGTTAGTCCCAGGCCTTCCTAAACTCTAGGATTCTATTCGGCCAAGCACATTTTTTGAGTGTAAGCAACATTTCAAAATCATTACTACTCTTCTTTTTTTGAACCTCCATTTCACAGTTTAATAACTTGTTTGGAGTGCAGAAAAGGCCTACAGCTATATTTATAACACTGCATTGCTGGTATATTTAATCAACAGCTATAGCAAATCACATCCACCTAAAATGTTCTCATTTAACCTTGCCTCCCACATGATCTCTTACAAATGTGTCCCATTTCATTATATTCAAATAGGACAGGGAAGAAATTCTGCATGCCAGAAATCTTCCTAATAAGACAGTGATTATATTCCACTTCCTCTTGGCATGATATTCAAGTGAGCAGCACCATGTTTACATCAAGACATATCTGCTTTATATAAAACTTCATTGACACTATGGACCTTGTTTTCCTGCTGCTGATCTGCTAATAGAAATATGTAACTAGTCCCTAATATTTCTTTCTGTACCTGAGAACTGAAAAGTAGTCAATGTAACACACATTTTTTAAAGAAAACTACAGGTAAGTTAGTGTCCTGAAACCGCAGGTACATGGCAGCAAGTCTCCCTGGTGTACACAATCCCACAGCAGATGGTAGTGCATAGTCCAGCAGCAGGTAGGCCTACAGGTGCAAAGTCCAGTCAAACCAGGTTCCCACCTCTGCAGCCCATCCCAGGATCAGGGCATCTGGAGGTCAGTCCCAAACAAGCAGAGTTCCCAAGAGCTCCCTGGAACATCCAAGCCATGGCCCAACCAATGTGGGAAGTTGACCAGACACAGCACCTCAGCTCTGCTTCCCTTATATACCTTGCATGCTGATTGGAACATCTGGGCTTGATGAAGCATGTGGTTCTCACATGTTCCAAGCCTCCTCCAGGTGAGCCCCACCTGGCCAGCTAGGGAGCTGGGCTGTGGGCTCTTGCCTGTCATAGCCTCCTAGAGCATGCCTCCCATTGCTTCTTATGCCTCAGAGCCCACTGTATTTGGAAAAACAGGCCCCTCTGGTTCTGGACTGAACTGGACTGAAACTGCCTTGGTCACACTGGTTGATGATCTCCGGCTAGCTAGGGACAAAGGTGAGTGCTGTTTCCTAGTTCTGCTGGATCTCTCAGCGGCCTTTGATACAATCGACCATAACATCCTTCTGGACCGTCTAGAGGGGCTGGGAGCTGGGGGCACTGTTATACAGTGGTTTCGCTCCTTCCTCCTGGGCCGTGTTCAGAAAGTGGGTGGGGGATGAGTGTTCAGACCCCTGGGCCCTCACTTGTGGGGTGCCTCAGGGTTCCGTCCTCTCCCTCATCCTTTTTAACATCTATATGAAGCCGCTGGGAGCGATCATCAGGGGGTTTGGACTGGGTGTCCATCAATATGCAGATGATACCCAGCTCTACCTCTCTTTTAAATCAGAACCAGTGAAGGCGGTGAAGGTCCTGTGTGAGTGCCTGGAGGCGGTTGGAGGATGGATGGCGGCTAATGGATTGAGGTTGAATCCTGACAAGACAGAAGTACTGTTTTTGGGGGACAGGGGGCGGCTGGTGTGGAGGACTCCCTGGTCCTGAATAGGGTAACTGTGCCCCTGAAGGACCAGGTGCGCAGCCTGGGAGTCATTTTGGACTCACAGCTGTCCATGGAGGTGCAGGTCAATTCTGTATCCAGGGCAGCTGTCTACCAATTCCACCTGGTACGGAGGCTGAGACTCTACCTGCCTGCGGACTGTCTCGCCAGAGTGGTGCATGCTCTAGTTATCTCCCGCTTGGACTACTGCAATGCGCTCTACGTGGGGCTACCTTTGAAGGTGACTTGGAAACTACAACTAATCCAGAATGCGGCAGCTAGACTGGTGACTGGGGGCGGCCACCGAGACCACATAACACCGGTCTTGAAAGACCTACATTGGCTCCCAGTACGTTTCCGAGCACAATTCAAAGTGCTGGTGTTGACCTTTAAAGCCCTAAACGGCCTCAGCCCAGTATACCTGAAGGAGCGTCTCCACCCCCATCGTTCTGCCCGGACGCTGAGGTCCAGCACCGAGGGCCTTCTGGCGGTTCCCTCATCGCGAGAAGCAAAGCTACAGGGAACCAGGCAGAGGGCCTTCTCGGTAGTGGCGCCCACCCTGTGGTACGCCCTCCCATCAGATGTCAAAGCGATAAACAATTACCTGACATTCAGAAGACATCTTAAGGCAGGGAAGTTTTTAATGTGTGATATTTTAGTGTATTTTTGGTTTCTATGGAAGCCGCCCAGAGTGGCTGGGGAAACCCAGCCAGATGGGCAGGGTACAAATAATAAATTATTATTATTATTATTATTATTATTATTATTATTATTATTGGCCCTGATGCTCTGCTTCCTGTGCACTGACCCCCCTCTGTTGCCCCATGAGTATCTTCTACACCAACCTCTCCTCCATCACCAGCTTGCCCAGGTATGCCTGTCATGGCTACATCCCTTGCCAGGATCATCTTCCTCCTCCCCACTGTCCTGCCAGTTCATGACAGTTAGCTTAATGTCAGTTTGAGGAAAACTGGTGGAAAGTATTGTCAGAGACAGAATTATCAAGCAGATAGAAAAACCAAGTTTTGCTGAAGTAGAACAAACATGGCTTCTGCAATAGTAAGCCCTGTCTCATTAACCTTTTAGAATTCTTTGAGAGGGTCAACACACATAAAGAAGTGATCCACTAAAAAATGTCTACTTGGACAATCCAAAAGCTTTCCACAAAGTACCTCACCAAAGACTCTTGGGTAGGATCAGCAGGCATGGGATGGGGATATAGCTAGGAGTGGTCTTCTTGTGGAACAGTAACTGGTTAAGAAACAGGAAGCAGAGATTAAGAATAAATGGCCCCCATTTAGGGATTATCGATCACTCGGGGAGGAGCAAATTCTCCCTGCGCCCCTTCCAAGACACCCATGAATCAGAAGAATCCTTATTTTCCTCAATATGAAACTCCCAGTGCTTGGAAAAGACAACGTCTTTGAAACAGAAAGAAGCCTGAAGAACAGTTCTGAAGTGTGAACAGCAAGTGAATGAAAAATATCCCCACATTTTAAATAGAAATATATCACCTATAGAGGCCCAGAAACACAAGGAAGTTTATACAGTGGAACCTCGGGTTACATACACTTTAGGTTACATACGCTTCAGGTTACAGACTCCGCTAACCCAGAAATAAAACCTCGGGTTAAGAACTTTGCTTCAGGATGAGAACAGAAATCGTGCTCCGGTGGTGCTGCAGCAGCAGCAGGAGGCCCCATTAGCTAAAGTGGTACCTCAGGTTAAGAACAGTTTCAGGTTAAGTACGGACCTCCGGAACGAATTACGTTCTTAACCTGAGGTACCACTGTACACTGAAAGTATTACATAACTGAGTACTGATAATTGCAGTGTATTAGTCTTTGATGTAATCATTGCACCAGAGAAGAAATTATAGAATGAGAAGTAAAGCTTCCATTTTACACAAAACACGGCTGGTTGTGCATCAGGGACGCAAGCAGAGTACTGATATCCATTTATCCAAACTCTTGTTTGAGGATGTGATATCACACCAAACAATGGAACATCAGAAATGAAAATGCTATAACAACAACAAAAAGAGCCATGAGGGAAGGAGGAGGGAGTGGAGCCAGGAGGGGGAGGGAACAAGGGCTGCACTGTTTTATTGTAATAGTGTGAATACCCTAATAAACTATTGATAAAAAAGGAACTACATTTCATTTTGAGTGCCTGCTCTCCCTTCTATGTAATATGCATAGACAGGCACAGAACATTTCCCTTTTAGTGGTGGTGAGCACCATATGCGCTACCATTTAGGGGATTTGTAAGTACAGTGGTACCTCTGGATGTGAATGGGATCCGTTCCGGAGCCCCGTTCATATCCAGAAGCGAATGCAACCCGCATCCGCACGTCTGCGCATGCGCGGGTCGCGATTCACTGCTTCTGCACATGCGCGTGACATCATTTTGACCGTCTGTGCATGCAGGAGCAGCGAAACCCAGAAGTAATATGCTCCATTACTTCCAGCACGCAACTCGAAAATACTTATCCCGAAGCTACTTCAACCCGAGGTATGACTGTATTTATGTTGTTGTTGCATTTACCCATATATAAAAAGTTTTGGCTTTAAGCAGGGTGTCTAAAGTTGAACAACATGCAAATTCCTTTGCCTTTCCTTAGCTGAGTAATGGTACAAGAAAACTTGAGCATTTTAAAATAGTATGTGTGTTACTATCTCCCGCCTTCCTTTTATTTCATGCTAAATCAATTTCACAGTGTTTCCAACCAAAATCACTAAATAAACATGAAAGCTCAGCCTAGATATGCATAAGGAGCACTAAATCAGCAATTCAGAACACAGCAGTTCCTAATTTGCCATATGGAAGCAAGGACCAGACCAAAGTTATGGGACCAATATTTTCAGAAGCTCAGTAACAGCAATAATTAGACAATGCTATGTAACTGTAGTGTGTGACCAAGCAGTGAACTTAGTAAGAATGCTGAAATCAGATAGACTAACAGCTACACAAGGGCAAACTGTTTCTAACCCGAATAATCACTAGGGCATATCAAAGTGACATATTCAATGAAAACTGGACATGCATGTGAAAACAGTGGAAAGGGAAGCATTATCCCAAGACTCATACTTGATTTGATTTGCAGGCTGACCCATGCTGAACGCTCAAGGCAAAGGGAATGTGAAAAGCATAAACCCCATTAGACTAATTAAAAGCTCACTCAGTCCACCTTGTCTCCCACCATCCAAATCCATCAGAAACAAAACCATCACCCCCCCACCACTGGAGATGTTCAGAGATGGTCATGCATGCTTGATGCATGAAATCACTTGATTTTCCAGCAAGTTTTCCAGTGTAAAAATGAATGTGCATAGGCAAGAGAGGGCAGCGGCAGCCATTTTCTCTTCAAAATTTGAAATAAGCCTAGGCACATGTTGAAATGCATAGCTTCGGTTGGTGATGCCATCACACACCTTACCCATGTGCACTCCTTTCTAATAGATGCCCTTTAGAGCTGATGGGGGCATGCATACATTAGAAGCCTTGCCCTGATGTATGTTTATAATGTTGCCATAGTTAACATGAGACAATAAAAATGGCAGGCACAACAAATATCCTGACAGGAGACAGGCAGCAGTAAATCACACTGAGTGAGTCAGAGTTAACTCTTTATTAGCAAAAACAGGGTCTGCACAGGAGTGTCAGGCCTAATGAGCACAGCAATTCCTCTCTGGCAGGTCTCGCCCCCATAAAGCAGTTGCTGAGACTGAAGGCCCCTGCCTTCTCCCAGGTTCCTAACTCTCCTCCTGTCCAGTGTTTCCCCCAAGCAATCTGAGACTGCACCTGCATGTAACTTCTCCTCCACCTCCTTCATGTCTCTCCTGGTTCTGGGAGACCAGGGGGGAGTGGAGCTTGTCGCAGCAAGCAACCTGTGCTTATTCACCAGCCAGACTCATCTCTGCCGGTTGACCTCCCTCCTTTCCTGCTTCAGCTTCTGCTCCTGATTCTGGACTTCTCTCTGCCACAGTCTCCCCCTGCTCACTAAACCCTGTTGCCTCTTCAGCTTCCAACACCTTCTCCCCCCAGTCTTCTCTTCCTGGCCACTCATTGGTGTCCCACCATCAATTCTCTGGCCCTGAGCCTTTTTCCATTGGGGGCTCCCTAGCTGGTTCCTCCCACTATTTCTCTGAAGGTTTTTAAATTCCATGAAAATCTAGTGAAATGGCTGCTATATTTTTGTCCTTTCAGTTTTAATGCTCTTCTATATCTTTTTCTGTTCGTGTGAATTCTCTCTTGCAAGAATAAGGTGGATCCCCCCCCCCCATCTTTGCTGGAGAAGTCAGATGATGTCAGAGACTATTTTAATGCATTTTCTATTGAGGTTTATACCAAAGGTACCAGCCTAACCCTTTTTCATGGTTATGGCTTCAATTGAAGGCAAGGTTCTAGATATTATGCAGATTACTTTGTTTCTTACTGCAACAAAATAGCCCCAGAGCTCCTATTACTGTTTATTTTGTAATTAGAAACAGCCTATATTATAAATAACACTAGAAGTTGAATTGCCTGCAATGCAGACAAAATTTGGGCTGTTGCTATGGGTTCCAATTCTCTACCTCTTGCTGCCCCAAAACAGCCGCTATCAGTGGTTTCAAGGGTATAATGTGAACGTTATGCAAAATATGTCAAATGTTAATAAGCCCATTAAAACATAGCTGGATGAAAATAAGATTTTTTTAACCCACAGCAGCCCATTTGATTCTCAAAGGTTAAATGATGTTGGGATAGTGACCCAGCTTTCTTCACCATTTAATAGCATGTCCTCCATTTCATTCATTCCAATATTACTTCCATAATTCTTTCTCTAGTGTGAATTGCCTTTGCCATTTTACCACCCACTCACTCAGCTTGGAGAGGCCCGCCAGACTTCCTTCATATATATAGTGAGCACGTAGTAGAGGGATGAAGCAGGATTTTGGCCTGTCTCCAATCTCCTTGCATAGTCAAAGCTCTGAAAATGGGACCTTTCCTTCATACATACAGCTGCAGGCACATGCATACTTGATGCAAATGGGAATCCTGCACATTCAGAGTTTTGCTCATGCGCAGCACCTATGTACATAGAGCTGTATGTGCACAGCAGGCCTTTGCTGATGTAGGTGTCAGGGCCAGTGGAGTGCTTGCCATTACTGATGGGACCATCTGGCACAGTCCCAATCCCTTACATACATTTATTCTGTTATGAAAGGAAAGACGTGAAGAGCTCTGAGATACGAAACAGCAACCCAATATCAAGTTCTCAACTTTCCCCCTTGAATAGTTTCCGCTTAATCATTCTCCTGATGAGCAACTTCTGCAGGGAAGCAACATCCTGCCTGCCTGAACATTATGGGGAGAGGAGTGAGGAGTTGACACAGGCAGCTATTTTTAGCCGCCAGGGTTGGCTCTATCATTAGGCAGAGTGAGGCAACCACGTCAGGTGGCAGATCCTGGGCTCAAGCCAGCGCTCCTCTCTATTGTATGACTAGGTTGGGTATGGCACATGAGCTCTTTCTTCACATCCTAAACTACTCAGCTCCTATATATGGAATGAGGTGGGCACCATCTTATCCGTTGCCTCAGGCAGCAAAATGTCTTGGGCTGACCCTGTCCATGGCAGCCTTTGTGCATTGGCCCATTATGGACTATGGTAGTTGCATTCAATGAGCTGCAACCCTCTCCCTTGGAGAAGGGCAAGATGGCTTCACACCATGAAGGAATGTGTATAACCACACAGTTCAAAAGCTTGTCACACTGCATACAAATGGAATTTTTTTAATAGCTGGAATTCTGTTTAGAGAGCAGCCCCCTCCCCTTTAAAGTGACTCGTGATTAGGGATGTAGCCCACTGCTCTCTGTACCTGTTCATCTTTCGATCGCAATATCATTATTCAAACTTGATCCACTGTGGTTTGCATTTTGTTAAATTCATATGATCAGCCCTGGTACGATGATTTGTGAAAATAAGAGTGTTGTTTTCTATTCCCCTGGCGATGGCGTGATCAGCTGCTACAAAACAGATGCCATTACATCCCTATATATTCCCCTATTTGCAGTACTGCTATTGTTATTCATTGGCCATCATCAAGTAGCCATAGCGCCCAGGCAGTTTTACTTTCAGATTTATTTACATGGGGTGGGGAGACAAAAGATTTAAAACAATTGTCTGTGTGTAAATGACACAGATCATCAGCAAGACATCCTTGTGGGTGGGTGGGGAGGACTCCGCTGAAACACAATAACAAATCCAGCCATCTCCCATAACCATCCTTTTTCATAGCTGTGAATGGCCACATGCAGAAGAAAAGTTCGCAAGGGCAATTGCTGCAAAATGCAGAGAGAACAGCAGTATTTTTTAAATTGGTCATTTTTGTGTGTGTGTTCCAGCAGGCGTGATGGACGGGATGATGCTCACTGATGGTAGTGAAAGGAAGGACACAAAGTACATGGTTGTGGTTACGTTCCCCACACCCCACACAAACACACAATAAAATGATGCAGAGCCTTGGTGAACTGTGCTGGCTGGATTGTTCCTTGGTGTTTTGCAACAGTGAAGCTGACACACCTTTTTGTACAACAATGGTTCTGAAAAGCTCAGAGAATCATTCTTTCTTTTAAAATGCATTTCCTATTGAAGCTACTACTATTAAACATTACTAGCTTACACCCATTAACCCCTCCCTCCCTCCCCCCCCATCATGTAATAGAGGGCTTTATAGGTAGGGAAGCAGGATAAGAAACAGCACTGAATTTTAACGCCTACCAGCATCACCTCAGTGGAGCAGAGTTCAGAGGAATACACATTTTTTGCAGAGCTGATCTGACAGCAACTCCAAAACAATGACAACGAACAGAGTACTGGGTTCAAAAACAGTGCCATTAATTTTGTGTGGATTTTTTAAACCAGTATCAATAAAGATCACTGATGCTCACCTGGTAGGCAAATGAGCAAGCTGCTGCAGAGCTCACATTCATGTTTGATTTTTGCAAAATTTCTCCATCCTCCCTACTCATGATTCAGGTAAGCAAGGATGCTGTCCCCGACAAAGAACTCCTGTCAGTTCTTGGTGTATATGAAAAGCTGCTTTGATGAAGCGTAGCAGCCACAGATACCCAAACACTCTGTGAGGTAACCGGGAAGGGGTTGCTCGTGCTAAACTCTGAGAGCTTCTTTTCAGCTTTCTCAAAACCATGCGAATGAAGATCTCAGTGCCTTTCATGGAGATTGTTGCCAATTTGGGATGTAGAGAGAATACCAAACAAGCCTCCCACAAGGGAACAGGCAGTTAATACTCATTTAACTGTAACTTCTGCAGTATGAATGTGCACTTTTATCAGACAAATAATTTTAGCCTAACATTAGAAGGAGGAGAACAGTATAAATAGGTGCAGCTGCTCTGCTCTCATTAACATCACTATTATGCCGGGTTTGGGTTAAGAAAATGCAGTATGATTACTGAGGCCATAAGGTGTATGCTTGAGCATAAAAATGGGCACGATTTTACACCCTTTTTGAAAATGTATTTTCCCATGCCAAATCATGGGGTGGCTTAAATCCACTGTTCTGAAAGCATTGCTTAGTTGGTGAGCAAATGTTTTGCATTCAGAAGGCCACAATTTCCGTTCCCAGGATCCCCAGATATTGAAACTCTGGAAGGCAGCTGCCAATCAGTGTAGACAATATTGAGCTGGGTATCCACTCATCTGACTTTGTATAGAGCAGCTTCCTATGTTTAACAATACCTGAGAACTTTAGTATAGGCAGTGGTAGCCAGTGTATTGGTCTAAAACTCCAGGTGTTGTAGGATTACAATTCCCATCATCCCATGCTGGATGGGCTTATGGGAGATGGAGTTGAACAAATGCCTGGAGGGGATCACATTGACAACCTCTGATTTAAGGCATGTTATTGTTGTTTTCATTTCAAAAATAATTCCCCAGAGATACGTTCTCAAAACCACAGCCTATCATCTATAAAGACGTCTGGAGAATGAGCAGAGGGTCCCAGGACTGCAGACAGCAAAAATATCCCAATATCCCAAAAGGAAGATCCAGGAAAATACAGGGCAGTCGATACAGGGAAGATACCAAAACAGATTATGAAGCTTTCCATCTGCAAGTATATTGATAACAAGGCAGTGATTGGGAGAAGCCAGTGTGGATTTGTCAATGAAGAAGCCCTACAAGGCCAATGGTTTCTCTCTCTTTTTTATCAAGTTACTCACATGGGATTGTGGGAATGCTGTGGATGTCATTTTTCTTCATTTTATCAGAGCATTTGCCCAGATTGCCTATGATATTTTGGTTAACTAGCAACTTAAATGAGGGCTAGCTGATAACACCATCAGATGGCTTGACAGCTGGTTGGAAAACAGTGTTGGAAAAGTGCTTAGACTCTGGGAGCATCATTCCAGTTCACATTGTTTTTTGGCCCACAAACAGAGCTGTTGTACACCTTGTATACCTGGCTTGACAGTAGTATATGTGAAAAGGATCTTGGGATTGCATTCAGTCACAAGCTGAACATGAATCAGCAGTGTCTTGTAGCTGTAAAAAGATAGGCTAGTGCAATTTTAGATGCAGTTTTCAAGTCATGGGAAGTACTGTAATGGAACCACTTTATTCTGCATTAGCTAGAGTCCTGTGTCTTGTGTCCAGTTCTGGCCACTGCACTTTAAGAAGGATGTGACAAAATTAGAACAGTTTTGGAAGAGGAGGAGGAGAACAGAGATGCTCAAGTATACTGAGTATGCTTAGCCTGGAGGAAAAAAAGAATGAGGATGTGCATGAAAGCACTCTTCAAATACTTGAAATAATGTAATAATAATAATAATAATAATAATAATAATAATAATAATAATAATTTATTATTTGTACCCCGCCCATCTGGCTGGGTTTCCCCAGCCACTCTGGGCGGCTTCCAACAAAGATGAAAAATACACTAAAATGTCACATATTAAAAACTTCCCTGAACAGGTCTGCCTTCAGATGTCTTCTGAATGTCAGGTAGTTGTTTATCGCTTTGACATCTGATGGGAGGGCGTTCCACAGGGCGGGCGCCACTACCGAGAAGGCCCTCTGCCCTAGAAGGGCAAAGGTTTGATCTCTGTAGTCTAGGGCTAGATTTCTTAGAATTACAGGAGGGTAGACTTGACTTGAAATTTAGGAAAAATTTTAGCAGTGAGCATAGTTCAACAATGGAAACAATTACCTGGGCAAGAGTGGACTTCACTTTGGTGAGGTTCAGGAAGAGGCTGCTCAGGCTGTTCTTGCTTCAGGTTTCTTGCATCAAGCAGGAGGTTGGAATACAAGGCCTCCATCAACGCTGGGTTTCTGTGTAAGAAACACACACAATATAAACTGAATTTAAAATGCCAATGAAGTAATTTGTATCATGCAGCATAAATAATATTGTTGCATGCCATCCCTCAGAGCGGTGCAGTACAGCAGAGACTGCGATGTCTTTATGGTTTATTTATGCACATATATAACCTTAGCCTACAATGGAGGGGTTCACAACATTAACACCCCAAGAGGGTCTTGCTTCCCTCATAAGCCACAGCCTTGGACTCAAACAGAAATCAAACAAGACTCTGTCTCTCTCCACTCCCAGCTTGCTGCTTTGCTTCTAGCTCACACCACTTCAAACTCTCTACTCTCAACTCTGACTTTGTCCTTATAACTATCCATGAAGCCCCACCCATTTGCTGTCTCTAACAGAGTCCCTTCCTTTGTTTCCCTTAATGGCCCATCAACTTACCAGGAAGCTAGCTTGGCTATTCCAAGAATTAGAGGGGGGGGGGGCAAGTATCAGGTCTCAGCATACAGCCCACCCCCCCCAACTCATAACACTATTAAAAACCCCAAATACACACATGAACCCACTAAATTGTCACTTAGAAATGCATTGCATTGACCTTGTCAGATATATATGAAGTAGCATGCCCCAAGAAAATTGCATCTTCCTTTCTCTGAGCTTCTGTATTCATGTTCGCATAGCACACCTATGTGGTTCCTGAGAGTGTATGAATAAATAAAATTATTCTTAAGCTGAAAACAACTAAGCACCATGTTTCCTGTTAATAGAGTCAAATATGTGTGTGTACAATAAAATCCTGGGGAAAATACACACCAAGTGACATTTACTGCCACTGTACATGATGAGACTAAAATCTATCTTATCAAATACTTGTAAGCAACTCTCGCCTCTAGCTTCTCGTTTCATTGTGTTCGTGTCTTATTAAAAATTAAACTCAAGTTCCTCCTCCCTTCATCGTTATCCACCAAAGTGGAAGATGAGAGCCCATGGACTTGTAAAGATTTCCATCGTGATTCCACATTAAATGTGCATAAAGGACTCTCCTAAGAGAAAATGACGATTAGAGGAACACTCCTTTTAGGAGGAGGAAAAGGGCAAAAGGAAAAATACTCCCTTTTTCTAAGCCCCCCGCAGCGATAATGCTTCGTCGTACCTGGTTGTCACTTTGAAATTCATTATATTGACCTAAAGCTTCACGCATTGGAATACTTTAAGAATAATTGACAGCAAGAGAAGATATAATCGCAAGGTATTGTCATCAGTGCCTCGGCAGCTCTTTCGCTTAAAAACACATTATGTAAATCTATGCAGTGCTCCAGTCATAAAATATTATGCACACATCGTGTGTGGAATAGAGACGGGGTGTCACAAAAACCTGTTTGAGAAACAGGCTACCAATTAATTCCCCCCTCGCCCTCCTACAGAACAGATATTCACTTGGCACATTTTTGGCACACTGTAGTCCTTTTAACATTTCAGAGTGGCTTTTCTCTCCTGACATTGTTACACGGTGTAGTTCTAAAGAAATATGCTATAACTACCACACACAGCAAGCATAACTAGAAATGGAGAGAAAAGAAAGAGGTCTCCATTTCATTTGCTAATTTGTATTCTGCATAAGACAAAAGAAAGAAAGAGGCAAGTGCCTGAGGGTGGGATGTGGGGGACCAACACACAGGATGCTGCCCAGGGGTTTTCAACCATGTAGCAAGCATCCCTTGGGCAAAGGATGTGAAATACCTTAGCTGGGGTCCTATCAATTGAGAAAAGGCACCTCGTGCTCTGGTGGTGGGGACTCCTACCAGAGTTTTTCAGTTATTTTTGTTGCATCCATGTGTTTATGTAACATAAAAATAGGTTTGAGGACTCCTTGCCTCACACCCTGAACAAGGAGTTGAGAACAGGAATTGGTAAAAGCAGTGCTTTTTTCTGGGGATACTCAACGGTATGATGTAACAGCACCGTTTTTTTCTAGAAGAAAAGCACTGGTTAAAAGGTTATGTTTATAGAAGCATAACAAGGAAGATCTTGAGACAATCTCACACAACAAATGCAGACAGATAATACCCACCCAGGCAAGCAGAAAAACTCCTGACTGCAGCAAAGGGCCAATCTTCCCAAGGTGGCATGATGGGAGGCAACTATGCACTTCCTGTAAAGGCAAGCCAGGGGTGTGTGACTTGATCAGTGCCACCCCCCACATTGCTCAGTTCTCAGCAGGTGGCATATGCCAGGCCCTGAAAGCACCAGACCAAGAGGTCCCACAAGCCAGTCAACAATAGGTCTGCACCCAGCATGCCTCAAGTTGTTGACCATGCTCTAATTAAGTGGTACTCAAAGTGGCAGTCCATGGACTGTTGCTGGACTGCAAGTCATTGCATACCCTCCAACATTTATCTGATGAAAATAGGGACGTCCCATTCCATAATGATCATTTTACTATTTATACCCCACACATCTTACTAGGTTGCCACTCTGGGAAGCTTCCAACGTATATAAAAATATAATAAAACATAAAACATCCCTATACAGGATTGCCTTCAGACAGCTCGGGGGTCAAATAACTCCATACCCTCCAACATTTCCCCAATGAAAACAGGGACAAACTAAGGAAAAGTAGGACATTCCAGGAACAAAACAGAAACTGGGACAGCTTCTCTAAATCAGGGACATCCCTGGAAAATAGGGACACTCGGAGGATCTGCCATTGGCTTCCAGTCTGCAGTGATTCTACCACAGCCCGGGTTGGGTGGGACACAACGGGTTGGGTGGGCACACGGGCGGCGGGGGGGGGGGGAATGCTGGTCCGTCACATCAAATAGCTTGAGAAGCAGTGTCTTAAACCACTTACCTGCCCACACCATGCAGCCAGATCAAAACCCAAACCCACCACAATCCAACTGAATTCAGAGAAGTATGGTGCACGGGCAGGGGGGAGTATGCCCAAAGCCAATCAGTGTAGTAAAGAAATTCCCATTCAGCCCTGAATGGCAACTGGCAAAGCCTGCATTGCTCAAAGGGTGAGTTGCTGGGATGCTGAAGATGAAGAGTTCAGAGGCAACCTTTTAGAGGCAACCCAAGCCTGTAGTACAATCTCAGTCATATGAGATCTCACCCCTGTTCCTTGAGAGGAAACTGCATGAGGCGTTCTGCTTCATTTGGGTCTAATAAATATACCCCGCCCATCCGGCTGCGTTTCCCCAACTACTCTGGGCAGCTTCCAGAATATATAAAAATGCAATAAAATATCATACATTAAAAACTGCCTGATGCAGGGCTGCCTTCAGATGTCTTCTAAAAGTTGTGTCGTTCTTTATCTCCTTGACATCTAATGAAAGCGCATTCCACAGGCGGGCACCAATGAGGCCCTCTGCCTGCTTCCCTGCAACTTCACTTCTCACAGTGAGGGAACCACCAGAAGATCCTCGGAGAAGGACTTCAGTGTCTGGGCTGAACTATGGGAGATGCTCCTTCAGGTATACTGGGCCAAGGCCATTTAGGACTTTAAAGGTCAGGCCAACACTTTGAATTGTGCTCGGAAACATACTGGGAGCCAGCGAAGGTCCTTTAGAACTGGTGTTATATGGTCCTAGCGGCTACTCCCAGTCATCAGTCTAGCTGCTGCATTCTGGATTAGTTTTAGTTTTCGAGTCCCTCTAGTGATATCTTTTCCAACTGATGATAACACTTCATTCATCTGATGAAGCATTGTCCAGTCCATGAAAGCTAATGTCGCCATAAATCTCTTAGTCTTTTAAGGTGCCACAAGACTCTCTGCTGCTTTTTAAACCTACAGGTAATATTTGCCAGAGTGCATAAAGATGTCACCACTCAGTTTATACATGCCTCTAATTTGTCACTGTTTATCCACATGGGCCTAGGCTGGCATTTCTGGCATGGGTCACCTTTTTACCATCTGCCCAATATGCAGATTCATTCAGACCACTGCAGCACATTGTTGGCTCTTGTGTTACAATTTTCAATGTCCAGATGTCCCTCATGTGTTCTCTGAAGCATGCCATTTGGGGCACTCCCAGCCTATCGCCTTGGAACAATTACCCATCAATTACAGACAGTGCTGTTTTAAATTTAAAATATGAGGCAGGTACTGTATGTAGTAACCTGGCTAGCAAGCTACCTTTCATTTACTTGCTGTTGGATGATGCCATTTGCTGTGGCTTCTCCGAATTCTTTCCATTTCTTTTTTATATATATATTGTGCCTGTACGCCTTTTCTTTTTCAAGTTGATGAAAAGTCAATTTAGTCATAATTTTCTCCAGGAGTGCTGTCAAATGTCCTGGATAATGTGTCGCCTGCTACCAGATCTTTCTCCTGTTTTATACTCCATATTGCTGAAGCTGGAAAACAGAGTCTCTGGAAACTAAGAGAAATGCCTGCCAGCTCTCTTGTTATCAAAAGAAACCAGAAGTTTATGGGCAGTTCCTTTGACAACTGGCCTTTCATAGATGAAGACACAACATTTTAGTGCAGCAAAAAATTGAAGCAAAAACTTCTTTTTCTGAGCACGTTGGCAAGAGAAGGATAAATCGGTCCATTTTGATCACTCCCACTTTCTCAAATCTTAACTTTAGTTCATGCATTTGTGCACCAGTATGCATTTTTTAAGTCATCACAAGAACATGCCAGTATTTTAGTGTGGCTTTCTCCCAATGTACACATTTGGATTGCAATTTTGCCTAATTTGCACACTTCCCCATGATATATTCGTACACATTTTCAGGGGTGGAGAGGTGTATCACAAAATTAAGAAAAGTATGAATTTTGAGGGATAACTGCATTTCAGTTCATGTATTGTTTCAGGAGTGCAAATTAGGCAAGTTTCCTCTTTCAACGTCCCACATTCTATCTGCTCCCCCCCCCCAGGGCACCTGTTGACATTTTGGGTTGTCCTTCATAAAAACATTTCAGTGCATTAAATGTTGTCATTGTTATTAGTTGCGTCAGCTTTTCAAATTCCTTGACCAAATTTTGTACCCTATGTTCACTGCAAGTTTTTCTTGAGAAAGATTCCCACAAAATTCAACATTTCTGAAAATCCTTGTGGTATATTGAGATAACCTGTATTCTGCTAGCATCAATTTGCACACCATTTCCTGCTAAATATGTGACTTTTTCAACATGAAATGTGTACTTCCTTGAACCTTGGGGTGAATCACAGTGAATCCTCCTGCTAATGTTTCTTGTATCTATATTAGATGAGACATCCTGGCACTTTCTCTGTGTTATGGCATGTGATGGGTGTCTAAGACAAAGGCATGGCTAGTCCTGCTCTTTGGGGGCAGTATAAATCCAAGAGTCCTGTAGTCTTTGCGATCAATGATTCAATGAAAAGCTATACCAAATGAATGTCCACCACACAGATCTTCAAGCGGGTAGGAGATTTCAAAGAAAGGGGCTATAAATATACTCAGTTAGTCCAGTAGTGTTCATTTCCCATGGCTATGGCCTAGCCTTATCCTGTACTTAATAGCATATCACAGTATAGGGCAAATCAGAGAAATGAGACTGCAGACTTCCATCTGGAATAGAAAGCGCAACATCAGTCACACCATGAAACACCTAAGCCACAGTTTTTCATGGTATTATTTGCAGCTGGCTGCTTTCGAATTGCAGCTGAATGTTCTAAGGGAAGAAAAGGTATACTTCTCAGTTGAGAAGATGAAGAAAATGAAGTTAATTAATGTGTCATCCATCTGGAACTTCAAAAATTGTCTTGCCTGGGGAATATATCATGCACTGGCTCTTCCCATTTGCACTGCGGCACAATAACAGCCATGGATTGAAATCAAAGCCTTGACTAAGCTTTAATAAATAGTCTGTACTTGATGTAATAATATTCAATAGTCTTTAGAGCAACTACCCAAGTGCATCAACACAGACAAGCAGCTGTCCATCACTGGGAAATGGCAACACATTTTCCTTCTGATCCCTGGAAAGCAAGACCCCTCCAAAATGTAACCTCAGAGCCTATATTTCAAAATGGCATGTAGGGATTTTAAAGTCAATCAGGACTCTCCTTCAAATTCCTACTCAGCCCTAGAAAGGCAGCTAGGAAAGTCCACACTATAAAGGTCACTGAAACAAAGAAAGGCGAGTCTAGGGTGCAGCCTTTTGAGAAGCCTGGCAACAGATTGTCCACTCTGCTCTTCACATGGGATAAACCACCCAAGGCATCCCCTAAAGCAGGCATAGGCAAACTCGGCCCTCCAGATTTTTTGGGACTACAATGCCCATCATCCCTGACCACTGGTCCTGTTAGCTAGGGATCATGGTGATGTAGTCCCAAAACATCTGGAGGGCTGAGTTTGCCTATGCCTGCCCTAAAGGAAGTGGGGTGTGGCAAGCTCACCCCCATTCAAGAGAGGTAGCAACAACCCTGTCAAAAGTTCCTTAAGAACAAACCTGTTTTGAAATGAACTATGCTTTTTTTTCAATTAAAAAAAGCTTTACTTAATTAACTCTGTATCACAGGTAAAGCCACAGTGGTTGGTCAGCAAACAAGACAGCCCTCACCCCAGGTTAAACTCGCCCTGTCTTAATTGGAATAAAAGACTATTTTTGCTTTGAATCTGTCCCCCTCAAAAAGGAAGAAGAATAAGAAGAAAAAGATGCTAGGAATGAAAAGGAAGTTAGAAAACTGCCAGGAGATCTCTGACGTTTTGGATTCCACACATCTCCCCAGCCTCAAGAACTCAACTCACACTGCCAAATCCTCCTTTGATTTAGTGATATTAATGTACACTTACTCAAATTACTTTAGTTGGTCTGTATTAATTTACCATTAAGGAGCCAGAGTTTAACAAAGAATGTGGAAAGCAAAATAATATATAATATGGGAAACACTTTCCCAGAGCTAGTCACAGCTATTAGGTGCCCTAGCCCTGCTGTGATTCATGTGAAAACTGAAAGCCTGCTATGATTCACAAGAAAATAGTATTCCTTTGGGGACACTGGTAAGCAGTAATATTAAAAAGAAAAAACCTTAATCAGGGACACTAGAGCATTTATAAGGAAAGGACCAGTCACCGAATGTGAGCTATTTTCTTTCCTGTTGAAACTTATGATATATTGAACTTCTTATTAAGAACCATAACACTGAATTATAAATTTAATCCGAGAACCTCTCTGGTCCTTCATATATTGCTGGATTCACACTCCCAGTAGCCCTAGCTAGCCTGGTGAAAGATAGCTAAAGCCCAGCAACATCTAGTTTCCCCTCCCTGTATCTACACTCTTCTTGGTCAATATGCACCTGAAATTGCAGTTTAGTTGATGCATCTATTATTGGATCACCACTTGGTTTTAAGCCCAGAAACTGTTTCTCTTTGTGGCTGATCCTGCCATGAAGAGGAGTGAAACAACATTTGAGGGCTATTGAGTGGGAACAGTTATTTCATTTCTGACAGCATCATGGTGGATGGCTGGTCATTATTTAATTCACATGGATAGGCCACTATGGTAGGTTGATGTTTCACAATGGGAACTTTGGGGGTTGGCATCCATCTGTCTCAGGAGACATTTGAAGAGTGTGCCTTTGGGGATGACGTCAAACCACTGGAGAGTTACAGTTTCTGCTGTGGCTGCAGGGACCGATATGGGAGAGACATGTTTAATTGAAGCTGGAGCGGATGAAGGCATCTGGTTGTGCTGATGCAGGTATACCATGGTGTTTCTTCTTTCTGTGCTCTTCCCAGTGAACATTGATGTGGATATGTGACCCGACTGAGTCTCTTCAGGCATTGTGGTCATCTGTAAGGAATTCCTATATGGCAGGGTTAATGTTGCCAGTTTTCAAGTCACTTTTGAAGACATCTTTGTAACACAGAGCTAGTCTGCCAATGGGCCTGGTGCCTGAAGCCAGCTCCCTTTAGAGTGTGGAACTTGGGGATCCTGCCATCTTCCATTCTGTGGACTTGACCAGCCAGCGTAGAAGCCACTAAGACAGGAGTGCAAACATGCTGGGAATGTGGGTTTGGGACAGCACATCTTTGTTTGAGACTCTGCCCTGCCATGTGATGCCCAAAATCTTCCTGATAAAGCAGGCGTTGCTGTGTTGCTCCTGATGGTTGTAAGTTGCCCACATCTATCTACCACAAAGCAGCATGCTCAACATGCAAGCCTGAACTCCATTGCAGGCTTGGGCAAAACAGTTGAGTCTCTGTTGAAACATTAGCTAATAGTAGGCCTTCATTGGTGTAGTGGTTAAGAGCGGTAGTCTCGTAATCTGGGGAACCAGGTCCGCGTCTCCGCTCCTCCACATGCAGCTGCTGGGTGACCTTGGGCCAGTCACACTTCTTTGAAGTCTCTCAGCCCCACTCACCTCACAGAGTGTTTGTTGTGGGGGAGGAAGGGAAAGGAGAATGTGAGCCGCTTTGAGACTCCTGAAGGGGAATGAAAGGCGGGATATCAAGTCCAAACTCTTCTTCTTCTTCCTGACAGTTGTTTGTGGTTCAGCTAATAGTAGGCCTCAATTTGTTTCCCTCACTACAAAAGTACTTCTTTATATTCATGCTAGAATTATTTTTGGGAGAAATGCATGAAGGGTCAATGCAGGCATTTTCTGTTGCTAAGATCCATTTGAAAGACTGCAACCTGGAAAGGGGATGATGGAGTAGAAGAGGAAGCACACAGATTGCAAGTATTTGCTGCTCTTTGTACTACTGTTTTCTGAAGCTGTTTATTTTTTCAATGTTGTATTTTCTTCTGTAACAGCGAACAAAGCTCTGCCATGTTGCTCCTTGTTTGAAGTGGAAAAAGATGCTGATATTTGCAGAAACGGTGTCATGTTTTATGTAATAAGGACCGCAGAGCTTGATAACCCGGAAAAGCAGAGCAGTGTAGTTCTTAAAGGGCTAGCAAAGTGCTCTTTGCTCAGTCATTCCCATGCTGTTCAGGTGTAAATTAAGGTTGGTGAGTCAACTGCAATCCTGTTTGGACTAGCAAAGCCTCACTCGCAACCTCCGGATTAGACTGTTGAAGCATTCCTCAACCTGATGCCTTTCAAATGTTCAAAGGTGGGTGGTGAGCACACAATGGAGGACGTGTTTTGCAGCTAGCAACAAAACATCCTGAGCTGGCCCTGCATCATTCCACTAAGACCCACTGCTGTTGGCCAGGGGTTTGGATTTCTCCTTGTAACTTTCATCACCAGGGTTTCAGTACACGCAAGTTAGATTGTGTCCCCCAAACCCCCTGGACTCAGATCTAAAGACAATTTGGCTATTGCAACTGAAAAAAAGTCCTATTTGTTTCTCTTCAGTGTCACACTATGTTAAATTCCAAATGTGCTGCTGTGTCTGTAAATGTATGTCCAATTATGTGTCCACCTTTTATTTTAATACAGTAATCTATTATGTCCGTCTTCACCTTCAGTTGGTTCCTATAGTTTCCTTCTACAGTGGTACCTCAGGTTAAGAACTTAATTCGTTCCGGAGGTTCGTTCTTAACCTGAAACTGTTCTTAACCTGAAGCACCACTTTAGCTAATGGGGCCTCCCGCTGCCGCCGCACCGCTGCTGCACGATTTCTGTTCTCATCCTGAAGCAAAGTTCTTAACTCAAGGTACTATTTCTGGGTTAGCGGAGTCTGTAACCTGAAGTGTCTGTAACCTTAAGCTTCTGTAACCCGAGGTACCACTGTAGTAACTTTGACTTAACTGTGCTACTAGAAGCTTTTTCACTTTTGTCAAACATTGTCATGTGCTTTTCAGACTATACTGTATTCAAATGCAGCGATCACAATCTTATTCCATGTCAAACCAATTTATTACAGCTAGAGGCTAAAATGGAGGATTTTCTATATGCCCAGTGCTGAAAATAAACTAGCTGGTTTCTTTAAAATATATTGCAACTGTAAAATTTTAGAGCTAAAGAGACAAAAGTGCCTCTTAGCTCACTGGAATATGTTGTGGGATGGTACCTCTTGTCACAGCAAGCCCCAGAGACCCAAAAGCAGCTTTTCCATCACTGGCCAAGATACATAGGTGTAAAGCAGGTGTAGAGGACATGCGGCTCCCGAGATGTTCCTGTTACAAAAATGCATATACTATTGTAAAGTGTGTATAAAGCTATTAGTGAAAATAACACATTAAAATGCATTATATTGGGGAAAATATGCTTTGCAAAAATATATATTAGGCAAAATTGCAAACAATAATGTGCATATTAGGAGAGATTTACATTGAAATGCTGGCGTATTTTCATGATGACTATATTTTTAACAAGGTGGTGAAATGCTCCAGATTTTACAAGGGTATATTTTCCTACTTTGGCCAGGGAAATTATTGACCCATTTATCCTTCATTACATATAAGTGTGCCACATGAAAGACATAAGTAATAATCAGCCTGTTTCAGAGGAATAGCAAATTGCTGTATCCATGTATAGATGAAGCTTGTGTTGAAAGACTGAGTTTTATTATTCATTAATGAGTTATAGAGATCTTCCAAGTTCTTATCAAATAAACTTTCAAGGCACCCATTAAGACTAATGACAATGATAAGTGCAATTAATGAAAACATGTGAAAATATGGGAAGAGGGGGCTAAAGAACAAGACTTAGATCCTAAATGCACTTATTTAGAAGTAAGTTTCATTGATGTTCAATATCAGTGAATTTATCCACAAGTAAATATGCTTTGGTTCAACGTATAAGTGGAGCAGCAAACATTCTCTCAAAAGTTTAAGAAGGTTGGAGTAGACCACTGATCTGCTCCCAAACTTATTTGAACATTCAAAAATAGTTCTTTATAGTTCTATGGTGGAGCAAATCAGCTCAAGCAGCAATGTGTGCATGGTTTTCATAATTAAGACTATGCACAGTGTTTCAAGGATGCTGTAAAGTAAATCTCATGGAGCTAGATAGGACTTCCAAGCAAACATGAATAGGGCTGCATTGCACCAGTTGCAGAAGTGTCTCACCAGGTGTGGTGGAAACAGTACACTTATCTTCCCAGTAAGTGGGTTGATGCTGAGACAAGGAGGGATGTGGTGATGGGGAGTTCAGTGTAGCACAAAATTACCAGTGGAGCCAATCTGGCACTTCTGCATTTGCACTTTGTCAACCTTCCCACCGACCTGCCATTTATCCCTTCCCTCCTAGTAACCAACAGCAATCCACCTGTGGGAAACTAACATACTGGCTCCACCCTTCTGCTTCTGACTAGTTTTGCAGCTCAAGCCTATCATTATTAACTCAGAGACAACTCCCACTGTATTCAACAAAGCTTACTCCTAGTTAAATACCTATAGGATTGTAGCCCTTGACATTTTCATTTAGCCTATTCAATTTTCATTAAGGCCCTTTCTGAATTAGTATGTAGATTACAAGAATTGTAAGAATGATACAAATGTTCTGGGATTGATGAGAACAGCCCTGAAATCATTCTAACATTCTTAAAGAACAACCCCATATGAATTACTAAGGTAGGATTCTTCAACAGGGCTAATTCATATGAATATTATATCCACAAGTGCCTCCTTCTAACATCCATCCAAAGAGCGAAAAAGAGTGAATAATAACATCACTATTACAAATGAGCAGCTTGGGGGGGGGGGTTCCTTTCACTGTATTAACATGTGAGTTGAGGGAAATTGAGAACGAGGAAGAGTCTTCACCCCCATCACATTGGTCATGAATTTTATGTGTTCAGTAGAATGACAGCCACTTTATTGCCAGAAAATGAGGGCACAGACTTGTATAGTATTTGCATATAAAACTGTTAGGGGAGCGGGGGGCCATAGCTCAGTGGTAGAGCTTTGCCAAGTTTAATCCCCAGCAAACCCAGGTAGACCTGTGGAAATAATCCCAACTGAGCTGTTTCCTGTCGGTGTACGCAATGCTTTGCCAGATGGACCAATGGTCTGGCCCATAAGGTTCCACATGTTAATTTATATGTATAGATGCAAACTGAGGTCCAATTCACACTAGACATTTAAAGCACTATGATACCACTTTCAACAGCTACAATTCCAGACCAGTTTGAAAATCAATTCTTATTCATAGGCAACTGGACAACATAGCTCTGTGCAGGGAATAGGGGTTACCTGACAACTCTCAGCACCCTTAACAAACTACAGCTCCCAGAATTCTTTTGGGGAAGCCACAACTGTTTAAAGTAATATGCAGAGTTGTCTAACTCTCACCACCCTTCACTGAGGTTAGCTGTCGCCCCAGATTATGTCAGGACTCTCTTAAAAGGAGCACTGATTTTGAGAGACTTCAACTCTCTTTCCACTTTGATAAGTGCTTTGGGCTTTATTACACCTGCGGTAAGCTAACCTTGCACAGGCTCCAAATGACCTCAGTCAGCCATCTAGCAGGAAAAATAAGTTGAAATTGCTCCTTATCTTTTGGAGCTGGGTAGCCCAAAGCAGCAGACACAAACCTATTAACCTTTGCAAGGGAATCATTCTGAGTTGCATAGCATCAGTATTTGGGTGTGGTTTTTTAAAAAACAGACCTTCCTGGTTTCTTTCCAGCCAGCAGAGCAGAAAGTGTTTTTTAAACTCCAGCAATTGCACATCAAAATATTCTAGAATGAACTGTGAGCATCTATATTCTAGGTTCAAAAACAAAACAAAGCCTTTCAGTGTTTATTTTAAGGCTGCATTCAAGCAGTACTTTCGTCCATTTCCCCAGTGTTTCCTTATCTGACCCCCCCCCCCCCCGATTTATGTGATTTTTCACAGGGCATAAAAGCCAGTTTTGGAAATCGAGGGAAATCCAATGGGAGTTTAACACTGATTTCCATGTTAACTGCTTCCAGGAAAAATCCATTTGCAATCTTGATAACCTGAAAAACCATGGGACATATTTTGGGGCAGTATCCTGGCATATTGGGACATAGGTGGCGCTGTGGGTTAAACCACAGAGCCTAGGATTTGCCGATCGGAAGGTCGGTGGTTCGAATCCCCGCGACTGGGTGAGCTCCCGTTGCTCGGTCCCTGCTCCTGCCAACCTAGCAGTTCGAAAGCACGTCAAAGTGCAAGTAGATAAATAGGTACCGCTCTGGCAGGAAGGTAAACGGTGTTTCCGTGCACTGCTCTGGTTTGCCACAAGCGGCTTAGTCATGCTGGCCACATGACCCGGAAGCTGTACGCCGGCTCCCCCGGCCAATAAAGCGAGATGAGCACCGCAACCCCAGAGTCGGCCATGACTGGACCTAATGGTCAGGGGTCCCTTTACCTTTTTTCCTGGCATACAATTCTTTCTCACCATTTTCATGGGAGAATGGAAATGCACATGTGTATGAAGGATGCGGGTGGTGAGATGTCCAGTGACATCTGTTTAGCTGAACTATGACCACTGGGGCAAATTAAATTTAGTATGACATTGTGGTATAGTGGTAAAAAAAGCCACTGTTGCATAAGGTAACAGGCAATGCAGTGTAAAAGGGATGCTAGAGACAGGGACACAATCACTAGCATTATAACCAGGAAAACTACCACAATAATCCCCATGCTGGAATGCACCCTTATACAAATTCAGTCATTCACCAGAACATGGGAAATGTACATTAAGGCACCTGATCTACTTAAAGGCACCTGACCTAACACCATATAAACAACAAAGACACAGCCCCCTTTCCACGGCTACATTTGAAAGAGTTGGGAGATTCATTGTAACTGAACACAATACACGAAACTGTAGAATGCCCTAACTTCTACGCCTCATAAACAGTAAGGTACTTTAACTGCCCATTCCCACGCTCTTTGGTACATAAGTGTATTTTTAAGAGCACTAACTTGTCTCTTAATTGAGGATATAGAGCAGCTTCCTATGTTTAATAATACCTGAGAACTTTAGTATAGGCAGTGGTAGCCAATGTATTGGTCTAAAACTCCAGGTGTTGTAGGATTACAATTCCCATCATCCCATGCTGGATGGGCTTATGGGAGATGGAGTTGAACAAATGCATGGATGGGATCACATTGACAACCTCTGATTTAAGGCATGTTATTGTTGTTTTCATTTCAAAAATAATTCCCCAGAGACAGTGGCGTAGCGTGGGGGGTTCCGGGGGGGGGGGGGGCGGCCGCACCAGGTGCAACATCTGGGGGGGGAGGTGCTCGCACTTGCAGCTCTCTGCCCCTACCAGGTTAGGGGGCACAAATTACTTGCCTTGCCCCGGGTGCTGACAACCCACGCTACGCCACTGGCCTGGGTTGGCAAGAAAGGTCCAGCTCTCACTTCCAAATGAAGATGCCATCACTGCTTGGTAATTATTTTGTGTTGTGGCTGGCATTTGTGGTTGATTTAGTATTGAATAAAACTGAATTGTGTCATCCATTTTGTGGATACAGTTCAGCATTGTGGAGTAGTGGCTCTCCAGCTTCATCTGATGAATCTCCTTCAGTCCTACCTGGGGACACCAGAAATGGAAGCTGGGATCTTCTGCACACAAAGCATGTTCTGTGTATACAGATGTTAGAGAAGTTTGATCCAGTTCACATTTAAAGGCCAATCTACCCAATTCACACTTTCCAAAGCAACATGTGAGCTAAAGCACAGTCATCCTTTGAAATTCACACCTCTCCAGATGTTGTTATGCCATTCTCCAGCCAAGTAATGTGTACAAAAATGCATGTGCAAAGTGTGCATAAAGATGCAGATATTAGGGCAAATGGCTTACACAAATGCTTTGCAAAAATGTGTGTATTGGGCAAAAATGCATTTGAATGTAGGCACTGGGAGACATTTGCAATAAGATGTTGATGTATTTTCAATGTAGAGATCTGAATTTAAGATTTTGAAAAATTAGAAACTTAAACTGACAGATTTGCTTATCCTTAGTCACGTGGTCTGTTAAATCCTCAACCTTGCTCTTGTCAGTGTCTGCACGTTTTAGAAGGCACAATGTTAACAAATTATAACAGTGCTTTTGCTCCCATCCTTTATAGCCTTGCTAGGCCCTTTAAAGCTCTGTGCATTTTATATTGAAGCTTTGCACCTGACAGATGTTAGTGACGGAAAGTGGAGGAAATATTGTGCTAGCAACTAAAAGACCACTCCTAATTCTACTTCTTCCTACTTCTTCACCTGATTGTGAGGCGCTGATACTAAAATAGAAAAGTGCTGAAATACTCAGACGTGTAACCAAAAAATGACTTCAGACTTTGCTATGAAAAAGGCACTAGCTATTTCACCTTAATCTAGTAAAACTAAAGAGCAGTAAAAGCAATTTAAAACTCTCTCTTGCTTATTTTCAATTTTAAGTTTACTTATCCTAATCTCAATATGACCAATAACTCATAACACTTTCCATATCTATATCGATATCTATAAGATAGCAAGATACTCAGCAAGCAGGTAGTCCCAGACTCTCAAAGCTCTAATTTTTAATTGGAACTCCATTTGAGTGCTGTAGTTCCAGGACTTCTATCTGAGCATTAATCTGATTTCAGAAGTGGCAATTTCCAACTAATGATGGTGGTTGGTTTTTGGTGTTTTTTTACGACTATGCCCTTACACTGATTTATGCAAACGGCAACAGAGATTTTAGAAATAGTCTAAATTAGCTTCAAACTGATTTCAGTGCAGCAATTCAATTACATTAAGTTAAAAGGGGGTTCAAAAATGATGCATAATCATCAAAGCACAGGTTTCACGAGGCTCGCTTAAGTGACAAAACAATCAGCAATGGCAAATCCATCATCTCTTCCTATAATGACATAGCCCAGCTTTTGTAAACTTTGTGGAAGTAAGTGATGAATATTTTGAAAAAAATGCCAGGAGTCTTTGACTGGTGGCACCGAGGAACCACCACCTATAGAACGCAGGAAGTTATCCATGGGCAGAAAGACCTAGCTGCATTTAAAGCTGGTAATATATAAATAGCCAAAGATGCTTCCCAGTCAACTTGGGTATGCAGAAAAAGGCTGGTGAAGTTATTTTAGCACATGAGATGGAAAAACCTACAAACGCATCACCTCTAACTAGTAAGAACAAGCAATACAATAAGAATAAATTAGATGGCTTAACAATTTGTTGTCCTTTAATAATTAATAACAATAACAATAATAATAAACAACTTTTATTTGTCTCTTGCCCTCCCCGCCTGAGACTGGGCTCAGGTCGGCTAACATCAAATATATAACATTGGTATAAAGTCAAACAATAATTAAATTACCTCCTAAAAACAAGTCAGGATCAAATTAAAATCTCAGCCCAGTATACCTGTAGGAGCGTCTCCACCCCCATAATTCTGCCAGGATGCTGAGGTCCAGCGCCGAGGCCCTTCTAGTGGTTCCCTTGCTGTGAGAAGCAAAGCTACAGGGAACCAGGCAGAGGGACTTCTCGGTAGTGGCACCCGCCCTGTGGAATGCCCTCCCATCAGATGTCAATGAGATAAACAACTAGCTGACATTTAGAAGACATCTGAAGGGAGCCCAGTTCATGGAAGTTTTTAATAAATAATAATAATAATAATAATAATAATAATAATAATAATAATAATAATAATTTCCACAGGATTAGAGTTGGGAACAGTAAATGTTCATCAGGCCCAACTGTTTACGCTGTTCTTATATGGGCCTGTGAGAACACTGGGAGGCCTCTTTCATACTAGTTCTTATACAAAAAGAGAAGGGGAGTCAGGCTAAGCCTGGCGGAACAACTCCCGTCTTGCAGGCCCTGCGGAAAGATGTCAAATCTCACAGGGCCCTAATCTCTTGTGGCAGAGTGTTCCACCAGGCTTAAACAATTTGTTGCCCTTTCACAATATGCAGATTTCTTCTAGGGAACTGTTGACAATTCTGACTCCATCTTTGATGCAACTATTAAATGGGCAGGAGACTTCTCCTCAACACCACATGCTGGAATCCACAGGAAGGGAGAGTACTGTTGCACTCATATCTTGCTTGTGGACTTCCCACAGGCATCTGGCTGGCCATTGTGAGAACACAGGATGTTGGACTAAATGGGCCATTTGCCAGATTCAGCAGGCTCTTCTTACATTCTTTATTTTTCCTCTTGTCACCCTCTCAGTGTTGCACACAGAATGTTTATTTCAGCTCAGCAGGCTTTTGCTAGCAATGAACCTGATCAAATGAGAGGATCTGAGTTCACAACAGACCTTTTTTTTTTCCCCTTCCAAAAAGAAAAAGAATATCAGGGAAAAATTGCTCCCTTCTATTTGGGGATGACAGACTGTTCTCTTAAACTGAAAAGATTGTTAGACATTACCGAGACACAGGCCATCCCTTTTGATTGTAGCACAGATGAAATATCTTCAGCTGCAGCAAAACGGCTAACAGTCTAAGGATCGGTGAAATCCCCGAGGTGGGAAACTCAGCGGGGGGAAAAGCCACAGGAAGAAAAATCCAACGTTGGAAGAAAATTGAATGAGCTTCTTAGATGGAAAAGCAGCCAGCACACAATCACTTAGCAGAAGGGAAAGTTTTCAGGAGCATTTGAGATTAAGCAGTGTCAGGTCACATTACCCTTTACATCTTGCTAAAGAATCTTTGGAAGGCAGTTCATAGGGTTTCATTAATTTTTCTTACCCAAGTTGGAAATGGTGTAAGCGTTGCTGACAATGGAAAAAATGGCTGCTCTTTGTAATTAAGGCATTGGTCCTCCACTTAGAGGCACTGATTTATTTCTTGGTTCTGCCACAACTGTGGTGTCACTAAATCTCTGCCTCAGTTGCCTCCCTGAAATATGAAGATAAATTCATTAGGTGTTTTCTAAAAGGCTATATGGGCTATATGCACATAGGGAAGGACAGAGAGGAAACATTTAAAAACAAACACACCTGAGATTGGAGAGTGACGTTCAATGCAGAGTAATAGATTCTTTACTGGGATTGACGTAATATGTAAAATATTATACCAATGCTGTATTGCCTAAATATACCCAATAAAACCTGTTGAAGTAGGCTGTTGATTCTCCAGCCTATGGACTACTAATGCTTCCAAGCCATTATCAAACATCTTCATTAGCTGTCCCAGACAACATCAGTTCAAGCCAGGTATAGGGATCCTTTGGTCATCCAGATGTTGCAGAACTACCCAGCAAGCATGGCTAATGGCCAGGGATAATGGAAATTGTAATTTAGCAAGATCTGGAGGGCCAAAGATTTCCTGCATCTGGTTTAAGCACACAACTGAGTTTGCTGGTTTTTGTTGTAGCATCCCATACATACTCTGTAGGAAGCATTCGGGCAACCAGTCTTTGTTCCAATGTTTGTTTGTTTTTTGCACCAGGGATTCCAGTGGAACACCGTTGTCCCAAGGGGTTTCAGCAAGTGATGGCCTTGAATGACTGTCTTTTTTAATCAAGCTGAGTTTGTGACAGCAGATGGTACCAAGCTTGGAATGCCTCACATGATGGGTCTATTCAGAAAATCTCATTCCATTCAATGCGGGAGGGGTGCATGAAGAGAGATGTGCTTGAATTTAGTCACATAAAGCTGCACAGAAGAAGCTGATCCACATCTGAGTGTCTGCCTGCAATCACTGCCACAGCAGCAAAAAACAGACATCAACAGAAGTCCAGCTACAGCATTGTAAGGGGAAGTGAAACATCCTTTGCAAAGTTATGCATGAAAATGCTGCACTTGCTATATTCTTGCTACATTGACACTTTGCTCTCTTGAGGCACGAAAGTTGTGCTAAATGAGTCTCTCGTACATCCTTTCCCCACAAAAGTAGCATGGCATGTTTCCCTTACCAGATTCTTCACTAATAACAAGGAAAGAACACTTAGGCAATATTCTTATATTGTCTGACATTATTTTCCAACAACTGCATTTCATCGCACCCTTCTTTCTCCTCATTATCTCTTCATTTGTTTTGCATAGTTATGAAATAATGTGTAAGTGAAATGTCTATGAAGCAATGAGAAAAGCAAGTATAAGAAAATGATTTTCTATTTAATACGTTCTGGTTACAAGGAATGAGAAAAACACAAATCCACATTTAATACCAGACTTTACACTGTGTTGAACTAAGGCACAGTGAATTATTTGCCTACTCTTCCCTTAAATGCACTCAGTTCAGTTCAGTCCAGCCTTCAGGCTCCTCTTCTGACCACAGTAAAAACTTAAGCTAGCAGACGCCCTGTGCAGGCCTGAATTAGGAGCCCTGGTGGGGAGCTGTGAATAAATTTAATAAAGTAAATAAATCCAAAGAATTCCAAAGCAACCTGTGAGAATTTCCATATTCCTAGCAAATTATCTAAGGAGGCTTTTCACATGTTCCTGGTAGGTCCCAATAGTTTGTCAGTATTTGACAAAGTCTTAGCTGTTAAGATTTTTATCCTCATCCATTAGAGGGAGAAGAGTGAGGAGAACATATGCTGACCCAAACTCAAGGTTGGGCCCAGGAGGCAGATGAGCAACCAATGGCCCTCTGGATATTTTTAGACTCTAGCACCCATCTGCTCAGTGATATGAAGGCATAAAATACACCACAGGGAGGTCTCCTATCAATTCTCTCTCCCCCCACCCCAATTTTTGCAATTTGTTTCCAGGCCAAAGTTGATACAGACAATGACCTCAGAATTGAAAAACTGAAGAACAGTGCCACATCATGTATGTTAAGGAGCATTCTCTGTCACTGACATCACCAGCAACTGGAAAAGGAAAGCACATTTTTCTTACAAAATTGTAAAGGAGATATAATAAATTCTGCAGGGCCATCTCAAACTAGGGTTGAGATTTTAATTGACGAGAGCATAGCCTTCCATTGGTTTGGAAGAGTTTGATTATCCAGCTCCTTGTTCCATTCTGCACACATGGGTGTTGTATAACATTTAGTTCTATCCACAAGTCAATGGTTAAAAACTATAGCTGGCTTGAGTAGTGTTGGGAAGTAGACCCCCTAATTAATATGAGGAGGGGGCAGTTTAGAAGCACTGCAGGCAGCATGACCAAATTAAGGGTTGTATCCAACAAAGTAATCCTGTTAGCTCAAGGACTTCTAATGCAGAGGTTTTCAACCTTTTAAAGTCCACAGCTCTCTTGACCAGCTACATTCTTTCTGTGGCAACCCTGTGGGGCTCAGGAGCCCAGTTATGTTACCCCTTTCCTGCAGAGCTGGCAGCCTCTCATGCTTTTTCGAACACCCTCCCTTGTGGAGTGTTCCCTCAGCCTCATCTCTTCTCCTTGGGAGTCCTCTGGGCAGCCGCTGCTGCAGCCCCTGGTCTCTGAGTTGCCTCCCTGCCCAAAAGAGAGGTGCCTCCTCACACTGGCCCACAGGGGCTTGGGACTTGTCTGTCCATTCCCAGCAGCAAGGGCTGATGGACTGTCTGGCTGGGCTCCCTTACCCACTTGCTTGCTTACTCTGAGGCTGCCTCACTCAGCTTGTGGCAACCAGCTCCCCCAGCCAACTCCAGAGGCACCATTAACCTATGGAGTTTGTAGCCAGGGCTTCTCTAACAAGCAGCCGTGCAATCCTTTGGGAGGCAGAGGCACAAGAGGGCATCAGGGGAGGAAGGGGAGGAAAGAGGGATAGATGTCAGTGTTTCCCATGGCACCCCTGACCATCATTCAAGCCACCCAGGGTGCCATGGCACACTGGTTCGAAACCCCTGTGCCAATGAGAAAACGTCATTGGATACAATCCAAAGAAACTAATACTCTTTTCAACTGTAAATAATATTACTGAGAGGTATCAGGTGATCTGTATGTTTCTTGAAAGTAAGAAAAGGGGACAAAATTACTTTCCTTGTCTGTTTATTGATCCAAAGTGAGAATTTGATTATCTGCCCTACTCTTTTACTAAACTGTGAGACCAGCAATTTTTTAGTTCTGGATTATGCCAAAGTGTTATTTCTCTTGCATCAATGGAAGGCTCAATAATGTGTTGGCAGTCTAGGATACGGGGGTGGAGGGTATCGGATGTTTATCAGAAAAGTTGTGAATATGCCTGAAACTAAGGGTTGTCTACCCCATCAATGTAGATATTGTCTAGGCTGATGTTGATATGAGGATTCTGGCTGTGGCATTTATGTACTTGGGAAAGGAGAAAAGCTCTATAAAGAGTTTGAGGAAGTTAAAATCTTCTTAGATCAAAAGCTGAGGTTTATATAATGAAAATGCGGGGTGCTCTACTGCACCATATAAGGCCTTACAAAAACTTATTGATATGTGTAAACTAGGAACCTGAGATGTATATTGGTAAGCCATGTAAAAAAACAAGCATTATACCACATTCATTTTCATAACATTAATCTTACCCCAGATGTTTACAGATGACATAGCCCACCTATCCAAGTCATCTTTTATTGCAGCAAGGTGTGAGCCATTCTTTGACCTTGTTTCCTAGATATATTAGGCCTCTGGTTTGGATGCTGAAGCCCCACAAACATAAAAGAGGTGAAGAGGTATATGTCAATTCTGATTGAAAAGGTGTATGTTAGTTCTGGCATTAATTCTGATCCCCAAAGGCTATCAAATTTGTGAATCAAATCAGTTAAAGCTATGACTGAAGTTGTCAGGGTCATCAACAAATACTATGGCATCATTAGCACAGAGGACAATATCAGAGTCTTTAAATTTTATTCCTTTCTTTAATTGTGAGGTTTTGCTGAATTGCGCAAGAAAGGGATTCTGATGCCAACTTAAATAATAAAGAAGAGAGGGCAGCCCTGTCTGGTGCCTTGGTATGGGCTGAAAGGCTTTAATATTATCCTTTTAGTAATGTTGGGAGGCTTAGAAGCCGAACCGAGAATATCTATTTCTTTCCTACTCACAACTCTATTGTAGCAGCAAACTGGGGATTCCGTGGATCTAATTTTAGAACAGACATCCCAAACAAAGCCTCATGAAATAATCATATTATGAACTGCACAGGTGGCTTCCTGTTCCACACCTTAACCTACAACTCTCCATGAAGTCTTCCTTTGTCCTCACATTATATGTGACTGTCTTAGGTGCTCCTTTAATAGGCTTCAATAAAATGTAGAGTAGGGCGGAGGAAGAAATTTGATTCGGTTTCCATTTACAAGTGAACCTGTCAAATTATCACTTAAGAAAGTACTGAAACACAGGCATCCTCTGAAATTTTCACTTACTTGAATTTTGTGGTGCAGTTCTGCAACCAAACCATATTTTTAAAAGTGCATAAAATAGGGGAAAGTATGCATAATATATTAGTAAAAATAATATACAAAACCACCTTGTATTAGGGGAAATTTCATGCAAAAGGGTATATTAGGACATATGAGCATTCAAATGCTGATGAATTTTCATTATTATTATTATTTTAATCCCACAGATTGTAGAAAAACTGAATTTAAAAACTGGAAAATTCAGAACTGAATTTAAGACTGGAAAACATCAGGAATGGAAATAACCAAATGAACTGATCCATCCATCCCTACTGTAGCATAATACTTTGCTCTGACAGCATAAAATGTGAGGATCTATGCTACTCCTACTGAGAGTAAACCTACTGAAGTTCATATACATTATTTACTTAGGTTCATTAACTTCAGTGGACCTACTATGAGTGGGACTTAATTGAATACAACCCTGAGATTCCCCTGCTCCAGCATAGAGAAAGAAGTGAATGGGGGGGGGGAGCTGTGCCCCTGGCACCCCTTAATTTTAGCAATGCAGATGGCAGGATCTGCTGCAAGTGCTTGTCTATGTGGAACAAGTGCTTTGAGTCAACAAAACCCCGCAGCATATCATCTGTTTTGGAGAGTGAAATCACAACATTGCACACAATAAAAACATGTGGAAAATATGGGTATCTATACAGTTCCAATGAAAACTGCCTCCTCTCTAGTATGCTGCAGTGTTAATTGTTGCCTGTCTTCTTTGCCCCTCAGGATGCTGCCTCCGTTTAGAAAACAGACAGCCAACAGATGGAGAGCTGCTGGAGTTGAACCCGAACACAGATAAACAACAGATACAGACTTTACGAAAGCTCAAAGGTGAGTGACCTATGCATTTGCCACAATTCTGTTAAAAATGTGTAAATGAATGTTACATGTAAAGGGTAAGCACACTAGCTTGGACTGAATTGGAATTTATGATTAATCCTTAGGTTCCATTGATTACAAAAATATAGCATGATTGTTGTTGACACTTCTTGCAAATGGGATGCATAGCTCTTTACTTTTTTGCTCTCTTTTGTCATGTTGGCCTCATGGATGAAGGAATGGAGTTGTTGTATGAAGCCACAGTGATAAGGCATGGGTAGGCAAACAAAGGCCCAGGGGCCGGATCCGGCCCAATTGCCTTCTAAATCTGGCCCACAGTCAGTCCGGGAATCAGCGTGTTTTTACATGAGTAGAATGTGTCCTTTTATTTAAAATTCATCTCTGGATTATTTGTAGCACCTGCCTGGTGCTTTTATTTAAAACACATCTCTGGGTTATTTGTGGGGCATAGGAATTCGTTCTCCCCCCCAAAAAAATATAGTCTGCCCCCCCCACAAGGTCTGAGGGACAGTGGACCAGCCCCCTGCTGAAAAAGTTTGCTGACCCCTGGTGATAAGGCATCTCTGCTGCTCACCACAATGAATGGCAGAATTAGACTCCTACCTCCTGTGTCTGTCCATTTATGTCATCTCGTTTTTAATAGAACTGCACCCTATAGATTCAAAAGAGTGATAAAGAGAGGTTGTGGATAATTAGAGGTTGTGAATGCCAAGCTTGATCTAGTTGCATGGTTGGGATAAAAGGCAGATGTGGGAGAAATATGCCTGTTATAGGAGCTAGATGTACCACAGGGTACTGTAGCAGACAGAAATATGAATACATTCAGAAAGAAACTAGCCTAGGTGAACTGAAAAATGAACAGTTTTTGGTTTTGTTTCATTCTTTCCAGTAGCAAATAACAGCTAGTATGATGCCATTATATAAATAGACGAGGTAGCCACATATAGATTCCACATAAAAGTCACCCCATATAGGTCTGGCCACCCTATCTCACAAAATAAAATATCAGAATTGGAAAATGTATGCCTTTTATTTAAAATATTTATACACCACTCTGCACTGTGCAAATTCCAGGGCAAATTGTAAGTCTGTACAAAAAAACTTGCTACCTAAATCTCCATTGCCCTTCGCACATCCAAGGGCAGTTGTCTCGCAGCAGACAAGGCTCCTATCCCTATGGGGTGTGTGCTTTTGAACCCGGAGTACATGAAACCTTCCAACAGCAGACAGTCACTCTTGAACATGCAACATGATGGGAATTGTGTGTGTGTGTGTGTGCAGCTAGTAATCTCATTCATAGTCTCCCCTAACTGCATGTGAATTTGGGCCCCACTGTATCTGATACACTGTTCATATATTCCTTCCAATCTAGGACCAGATGTCCTGCTCCCTTTTTCTTCTACACAGCAGGATGTGGGAGGAAGTTGTGATTGGGCTGGTGTGCCATTTGACTCTTGTGGGCTGCTGGTGAATTGGCACACAACAGGTGCCAGCTACAGCCTCTTCGCAAACATTTATCGTATTCTTTTTGCTTTTGTAGTTATCACATAATCTTTCTTCTCTTCTTTGGCAATCACTTGTGGCCGAGTAAGATTATCTTCCATAAACACAGTTTTAAAAGTGAGTCCATAAGTGACTGCAGAGGCCAATTCTGGATCCACATGTCCTTCCATAGTGGGCACATAGGTTTCCAGGTGGGAGTTGATCATGGAGAGGGTTTGCCAAACATGCCTTGCTCTTAGCTCATTTCTCCCTTTCATCCTGAGTTCAAGTGCAGGTGCCCAGGCAGTCGACATGAAGGTCTGATCACTTCAATGAAATTCATGTATGAAATATCCACTCAGGCTCCACCTGCGCTATACTTTGAAAGCAGCACCACACCACAATAGCTAAGACAACAGCAGCAGCAGCTTCCAAAATTGTCACTGTGATCACACAATAATGACCAAGAAGTTGCAGGAATGGATGGATCCATCATGTTTTGCATATTGCCATTGACAGGGATTTTGATTATGAGGAGGCTTGTAAGGGCACTTACTAGTCTCCCTCAGACGTGCAGGCTAAACATGCCAAGGTCAGGGGAGAAGCAGGCACAGCCAGTGAGACAAGTTCTATGTGTGGACCCCCGTCCTTCTACATGCTTTTGCCCTTGGGTGTCTGGGCTGAGTGCCTAAAAGAGAGCCAGTGTGGTGTAGTGGTGTAGCGGTGGACTCGTAATCTGGTGAACCAGGTTCGCGTCTCCGCTCCTCCACATGCAGTTGCTGGGTGACCTTGGGCTAGTCACACTTCTGTGAAGTCTCTCAGCCCCACTCACCTCACAGAGTGTGTGTGTTGTGGGGGAGGAAGGGAAAGGAGAATGTCAGCTGCTTTGAGACTCCTTAGGGTAGTGATAAAGCAGGATATCAAATCCAAACTCTTCTTCTTCTCAATCTTTTATTTTAAACAAGGGCTGTTGAAGTAGGAAATGAGGCCAGCATCAATTCCACACATGACTTGCCTGCAAGTTGCTTTTCAAACCCATGGAAAGATATGTATTTATTATTATTAATATGCATATTTATTTAATTTACAGGTGTGTATCTCATGTTTCCACTGAAAAATTCTTTCGGCAGCTTACAACAGATTGCAAATAAATCAAACAAACAAACAAACCAACCACTCACACAATATTAGCACAACCCAACAGCCCTCAGACCAGCATGGGGTTTTCCAAAGTCCAACAGTGCCAGCCAGCATAGCTAACACTTGGGGATGGGGTGAGTTTCAGTTCAAATTATTTGAAGGGCTCCATATTGATTTTCCATGCCACAGCCCTTCTGGCTTAAAACATTTCTGAAGCTCATAAACGGAAAAAGTGGAAACAAACTCCACATAGGAAACCCTCCAAGCTACTATCTGCGAATTCTTATAAAACAAAGGTATGTTTATCTACAGCTCTTGCTTCTCAAGTGTCATTTCAAGGTTTAATCTATTGAGCCATGAGGACAATGTTTTCCTTTATGTGCTTTATTTTAAAGTTACAAAAGAAGGAAAGCTCATCACTTTCTTTCTGGATCTGAAGGGTAAACAGCACATTTGGGGGGGATATTAAGAGTTAGCCTCAAATAAATCTGAATCCACACAGCTACTGCCCACACCATCTTTTTACTGTTGAGTGATAACAATGCTTAGCTTTTCATGACTGGCCCATCTCCTGAGACACAGCTAGTGCTGCTGCTTTGGCATAACTACATGAGAACAGGGATAGACAAGAATTTCATTTGGTTCATATTTTCAAAGTGAAACTGATCTAATTTGCACCTCCCAGACAGACACAGGGATCACATTAATTATCCTTCAGATTTCACACTTCTCTGAATTTGACAATAAAGTTTTTGGCTGAACAAAAGGTACCCAAAAGCAATAAATAAATAACTTTAGAAATGTTTATATGGAGTCAAATAAGTAGTTTGTGATTAAATATGTAATTACATAGGTGTTTAAGTGTGGATTAAAAATGCAGATAGATGTGCAAACAGGATGCAGAGGAGGAGTTATGAACAAACACATATGGAAATGATACAGGCCAGAACTAGACAGATATGTCCATTCCTGTATGAACATGGAAGAAAGTTTTCCTTTCAATAGGGGCACACCTCTGAGAGAAGTCTGGGGGAGGGGAGCAAATATTTGAGAATGATCATCAAAGTATAAACAAGGGAACAAAAATCTTTCCGGGGAAATACCAGCCACAAGCAAAGCAAATGCAGTGTGTAGCACTTGTATTCAAGCAAGTCTAAGGGAAGTGTCTGATTAGAGAACTCTGAAAAATGACATGCTCCCGATTTCACACTGCAAACTTTTTTGTGTCAAGATGACTCAGAGAAGAAGAGCCATGTATGGAAGCAGGCAAACAGCCCTGTATCATTTGCCGCCCCAGAAATCATAGGTGCAAATTTGTTACATCAGGACCCTCAGGAACAAGACTCTCTGGCAATATTAAATTTATCAAGTGTTTTTAATGTATGAACACTAGCCAGCAACAGCTGACATCTTAAGTTGTATATTTGGAGGGGCTACAGGAAAATCACCTCCCAGCCCTATTACCACTCTTTGTGCAAAGGTCTGGTGCAGATTGTGAGCATGCTTGGCTGAATACTCAGTGCTCCCAATTGTGTGGAGGACAGGATCAGTGTTTACTACAGTGTTTACTCGGGTTACAGACGCTTCAGGTTACAGACTCCGCTAACCCAGAAATATTACCTCGGGTTAAGAACTTTGCTTCAGGATGAGAACAGAAATCGTGCAGCGGCGGTACAGCGGCAGCAGGAGGCCCCATTAGCTAAAGTGGTGCTTCAGGTTAAGAACAGACCTCCAGAACGAATTAAGTTCTTAACCTGAGGTACCACTGTATAAGGATTAGACCAGGCTTCCTCAACCTTGGCCCTCCAGATGTTTTGAGACTACAATTACCAGCATCCCTGACCACTTGTCCTGCTAGTTAGGGATCATGGGAGTTGTAGGCCAAAAACATCTGGAGGGCTGAGGTTGAGGAAACCTGGATTAGACCTTCCTACCCAATGCCCCAATGCAGGAAGGCTGAGGATGGAAAAGATGCATTTATCTGCCTGAAATCTGCCTGGTTTGGACTTTAAGGACACTCGAACTCAGGACAAAAAGGAGAAACAAGGTAAGAGAAAGGCACGTTTGGCAAACCCTCATCATGATCAACTCTCACAAGGAAACCTATGTCCCCACTGTGGAAGGATGTGTAGATCCAGAATTGGTCTCCACAGTCACTTACAGACTCACTGTTAAGACCGTGTTCATGGAAGACAATCTTACTCAGCTACGAGTGATCACCAATGGAGGTTTGTTTAATCCATTAAGTCTGGAAACTAATGGGTTATTACCAGTGCTTTTTTTCTAAAAAAATGTTTAGGGGTACTCTCATTTTCCTACTCATATTGAAATATTGCCCCTTGAGGCCAAACTTAGATTCATAAAATGTTTAGGGGTATGTGTAGCCCTGCGTCCCCCCCAGAAAAAAAGCACTGGTTATTACATACATTTAAGATTTTTTTTAAAAAAAAGATTTTAAAATATTTATGCATATCTAGGGAGTCTCTCCAGTATGTAAAAACCACTGCCTTATTTGTTTGATGGCTCATTTTGCTTTTAAACTGGATTGGGGTATCAAGCATGAGGGTTGACCGACTGGAACACTGAACAGGATCTCTCTGCATAACAATTGTTTGTTGCAGGTCCCACTCGTATTCAATATCACTCACTTTTACTGTCTTTACTAGAATTGTTTCTGCTTCTGCTGTAGCCTGCATGCATCACCAGCACCGTGATGCATCACCAGCACATAGTTTCCTGAGTGCTGCCGATCAGAAACTAGGACCAAAGCACATTGTGAACAGCTTTGAGGAGAGGAGCACTCACTAGCTTAGCCTCATAAGCATCTGGTTGGCCACTGCAAGAGCAGGTCTTTGATCCTCTTCTTATGCTGCCTCTCTCCACCCTGATCTTAGCTAATTCCATGTCCATTCAGATATAGATGGAGCCTAGACCACAGTTCATATCTGCCTATTCCCTGCTTCCCCAGCTGCAGAGAGTCCATTTGCTAACCTTGATGCATGATGGGGCGGAAATCATCAGAAAAGATTACATGGCCAAGGATTTCTACATCAGTAAGAATTTTTTTTTTTTTGGGGGGGGGGGATAATCTACTATAGATGGAAGGTTTTATAACTGTATTTTAGCTCTCAAGGTCTGTTAAAATATATATTCTATTGCTTACTTTTATTGAGCCATTAAAGATTTCCATAGAGGAATCAAGCATACTCATAAGATCCGGAGGTTCTTTCATATATCAGCAATGAGCTTTCTTCCTTATACATTTCTAAATTCTACATTATCCTTCTGAAAAGTAATATCTTGAGACAACATAAGTCAGATGTAGAGATCTGATATTCTTTCCTGAATTCTCTGTTGACACATCTCTTAAAATACAAGAACTGGATCAGGCACCCTCTAGTCCTTTGATACTTTTTTCTTGTCCTTTAATATGATATGAAAAATCACTCCCAAGTCCTTTTAAATGCATGTTCCCCTTAGAATCCTGGAATGTAATTAATCTGCATGAGGTGTCTTGTCAAAGTGCTTTATGTAACGGTGTGTTCTGGTATAATCATAAAGCATCTAATATCATCTCTAGGTGAACATATATTTCAGCCTTCCAGATGTAGCCTTTGGGGGTTTCTTTAGAAATCCTGTACCCGGGGACCGGGGGGGGGGGAGGGGGAGGTCAAAATAACGTAATGAGACCTTAGTCTTAGAATGCTACTCTTCCAACATGAAACCAAACATCACACATTCTCTCTCCAACTTATTATTGCCTATTTTTTGGAAAAAATCCTTGGACCTACATTTTCAGACTTGAAGCAAATGCCGTTTCCTCAAATTTCATTGAATGTCGTACTATTTGATTAATTTCTAGTTATATTTTATTAGCTAACATGCCCAATAAGTACGGACTTTAAGAATAGCCATGTTCATTATTTGTCTAATTCACTACCACCCTAAACCATGAATCTAAATTCTTGCATAGCTCTTGCTCCTTGAGTGTAGGGATCTGTGTCTCTGTTACAGCAAACTCACATAAGTCTTCACACCAGAAGTTAACAAAGCTCAGTACCACAACATAAGACCCTACTCGATCAGGCCAATGGCCCATCTAGTCCAGGATCCTTTTCTCAGAGTGCCCCCCCCCCCGAAAGCCACCACTGCCCATCTAACAGCTGCCCAGGTCAGAAATGTGTCAGTTTCTATCTCTCTCAGTTTCCTGTTTTCCAGTTTTCAGTTCTCCACATTTCTACATTAGTTCATGATCTTAAAAAAAACAAAATCCTCATGAAAATTCATCTGTAATTTAGTGTGAATTTCTCCTAATGTACATATTTGTGTCTACAATGTTCCCTAATATACACATTTTTGCATGCTATTTTCACTAATAAATGTATTTTTGTACACTTTTTAGGATATGCATTTGTGTACACGTTGCTTGGCTGGAGAATTGCATCACAAAACTTGGATAAGCAGAAGTTTTGAAAAATGGCTGTGTTTCATTTCACCCATTGTTTCAGAAAGTGTGAATTACCAAGTCCAAAAGGATCAATTTCATTTGGGCCCTGTGCCAGTTAATAGCCTAAGGGAAGCCAGTTCCTAGTATAAAATTCACAGAAAAAGCACACAAACACGCTGTAATAAATGGCTATTTGTGAATCAAAGAGCATAACAGAAGTACAAATATCGGGAGCTGCAAACATTTTCTTTGTTCTTCATTCACCAGTCATTGATCTGGCTTATTACAGTTTTGAAATTCTGTCTGTTTTTGGATCTCATATGTCTTCTAATCTCTTCAGTTTTAAGGACACCATGCTTTTTATTACATTTCTTATATTTCCAACTCCTTCCACCCTACCCCATTTGACTCCATCTGCTTATTCTTGCTTTATTCCTAACTCTTTCTCTTCAAAAATATGCTACATGAATAAAACACCCTGTTATCACCATTATGATTTGTTCTTCTAGCTCTGGGACTTTTATAAAGACCTCAAAACTTAAATAAACAAGGTCTTTAAGATATTGCTTATTCAGTTTGGTGCCACCTACAGGTTGTAGTGACTTGAATGAGGCCCCTTGAATTAGGGAGGACCATAGCTCAGTGGCAGAGCCCCTGTTTTGCATGGAGAAGGTCTCAGTTTTAATCTCTGGCCTCTCTAGGCAGGGCTGGGAGAGAATCCTGTTTGGAATCCTGGATATTCACTGCCAGCCAGAGTTGACAATACTGACCTAGACAGATTAATGGTCCAAGTGCTGAGTCTGATGTCCAACGGACACCAGACACAAGCTGGAATCCAGATGTAACATGAGCAAAATGACTTAAATATTGGAAAAATCGGGATTCATAAAAGGAATCACAGTGTTAAAAAATGGTACATAAAGTACTCGCAACAGACAGGTAAGATGAAACATGACAGAAAAGTGAACAAAGAAAACAGAGCCACAGTAACAGCAAAAGGCAAACAAGAAAGCTGACAGCAGGGAACTCTTGCGGAATGCTAATGAGATCAATATAAAAAGAAACACAAGAGCCAATGGAATGAAGCAATTAGATGCAAGGATGGGAGAGGCAGAGACGTGACAATGGCAGCTGAGATTTTGGCAGATCTTATATCAATAGCTCCTGTTGCTGGTACAATGTCAGGTCCATGCACAAAAGGAGCCAAGCAGAGAAGGCTACTGGGAAGCTTAATTTCTTTGAAAAGCCAGTCCCTAAGAGCTGGTTCACATATGCATGTGCTTCCCATGATTCTTTTCTCAACACTCGACTGGTGGCAGCTGAATGAGTCGACTCACTACACTGAGATATATGGTGCTTAGCTGAATAAAGTTTATATGAATTCTCTCTGTTGGGTTAGATCTTTCATAGTTCATCTACAATAATTCATCACATGGATCCTGTAGTCCTCTGATGACAAAGATGCAGGTGTAAACTAGACAGTGCTGTTATATATCTCATGTTTGGAACCAGACTTTTTTTTTATGGGAATGCTTAATGCTTACTACAAACATTTCTTTACAAGCCGTTCTTTTTCTGTCACTGTGATGCTTAAAATATTGCATTAGATAATCAATTCACAACGCAAGAGAGATTCATTGCTCTTCCTGTGAAGATTCTGTTTGCACTGGCTTGATGGCTCCTACTCTGAACACCCCCCCCCCCCGCCGTCCATCTTTCAATGGATGCCAAGATTGGATATCCATCCACTCTTCTATTCTGAGCAGAGAAGAGATGCAAAGTCCTTCTCTCTTTGAGTGTGGCTGTGGCTGATATAGGTGCCTATATTCCCATTGTGGTTCTGTCTCTTTTATGCTCATTTATGCCACACCCCACGACAGTCAGAATGTGTTCTGCCATGCCCTCATGGCAGCCATTTTGTGTTTGGGACCCACCCCACAATACAATCTCAAAATTTCAAATGTACCTAGTGTTCCTAAGATCTATTTATTTTCAGACACACAGCATTGGACGATTAATTCTCCTACATTATGCTTTTGCTGCTGTAATGAGCTTCACCATGCTAAACGAAGCCCAATTAACCCCACTTAACTACAACTGTTCATTTATACCTTTAAAAACAAAAGAAAACCATGAAACAACTTGTGAAAATCCCAAAATATCGCTCTTACAAAATCCTTCAAGAATAGTTGAAATATGTCAACTATTCTTAATGGCCTAATGCTAGTTAGGCCTGAATTGTTTAACCGTGTTCTAATAGCCGTACACGGTGCCCAAAGAGAAAGATTCATGCTACTTGAGAAATAGATTCGTTTAAAACAGTTGCAGTCGGAGGCAATACAGATTCAGATGTATTGTTCAGTAGAAATGAGACTCTGGGGCAATGTGAACTCAGCAGGAACAGAAGACTGCCACTGTTGATTAATATTCCTGTGAGGAACCATTTTGGTGACTGTTCAGAAGTCCCACTGTATTCAGTAGGGCTTATTCCCTAGTTCATAGGTTTCAAACTGCAGCCTGAGATAACACAAAAAACCAGAAGTGGCTTCCTGGATGAGACAGAGCCACTGAACCAACTTCTTGGCAGGTGAGCCACTGTGTCTTACTGGGCGGTGCAAAGTGGCAGGGAGGTTGGCACAATGCAAATGCACTGCCAGAACCAACATGGCACTCCTGCTGGTGTGTTTCCACCCTGTCGACTTCACCACCATCTCATCCCTCACTCTCCAGGTAAGGAACAGTGACACCCACCTGCCAGGAACCTAGGGCAGTGGCTCCGCCCCACCTGGCAAGCTGCATCTGCATAAAAATAGATCACGTCAGAGACTATAGGCTCTGTTGTTATTTTTAGTGAGATTTATTATTCTGTAATAAAAATGGCTATTCCTAGCTGGCCTCATTCTTAAGACGTGACAATAAACTTGGCTTCCTACATTTGTTTGGCTTTTGCTATTGCAATGGTAATTTTTAGCTGCTAATCCCGCCTACCAGAATGAAATTCAAAAAAGGAGTGACCCAGAAACTTCAAACAGACTTATTCCACTGTCAGTCTTGTGATTACCCTTGTATAATGTTCCATTATAAACAGGAATGGGTTTAAAGAATTCTAAAAAAGAATTATGCTAGCCTAAACAAGAGAATGTCAGAACTAGAAAATATAGTTGGAGGGGGGGAATGTTGCTTACATGGCAAACAGCCAGTGGAGGAATTAATACTGCACAGTTGACCAGCAAAATTTATCTCACTTACCCAGACTGAATTGTAACTTCAGTGAGGAAAGTAACGCTGAAACGGAACCTAAAACATCTTCCGCTGGAATGAAAATGCCACGTTGATAAGAAAAAAGCAAGATAAGAATTTGGAGCGTGAATGCAAATGGCACTGCATTGAGTTTTCCAGTGGGCTTGTTGGACCTGCTTTTGATAATATTCTCCAGCTTATTAAAATTTCCTAATTTGCTTTCCCCCCCTAAAATATGTAGCCTGAGCCTACATGAATCAATCTTATCTCTCTATCTTGTTGATTTCAGCGTTTTATTATATCATTCTTAACTCAATAAAATCTAAATTATGTACATGTAGGTTAGGTCTGCCTTGCAGGATCCAAGGTTGATTTCACAGAGTTCTCAAATTACTCCATAATTTGAAGCAATAAACTAGATGTACAAATTTAGCATTATTATTTTTCTTTTGCAATTTTTTAATTGTTTGTTTTTGTGGCCTCACTTGCATACGTAGGTTTTTAAGCACACTTTACTTACAATAGATTCAAAATAATGTTTGTACAGCTTAATTCTAAAAATATTTCTATAAGGAAAGAGAAACTGTGTGACACGTTGTATGCTTTTGCAAATCAGTGCAGCAAAAGATGGGGCAGCATTTTCCTATAATCAATACTAGATGTTCTGTGAGTGTAATCTTTGATAATACTGCATGATAATACTGATAGGTTAATTGATTAATATATCTATACTGCTCTTGCTGATAGAGCAGCCACGTTATTGTTATACCTGAAACACACATTACTCGGGATGATATATTACAGTATCACTGCATACCAACTGCTGGGAATTACAGATTTGCTCTGCCCTGGTCCTGGTTTGCTGGCTTCCCAGAGGCATCTAGTTGGCCACTGTGAGAACAAGATGCTGGAGTTAGTTGGCCTTTGAACTGATCCAACAAGGCTGTTTTTTATGGTCACCTTTCCAGCCTACTAGATCTGATGGACGTCTTAGTTTCTTCTATCTTCTAATCACGTATCCAAGTATAATGAGGCCCCCCGTCCCCCACATTACATCCATCACATTTGCCATAGTAGTCTTTCACAAATAGTCAGTGTGAGAATCCTAACCCTGTTTGGGAACCTAGTATGGTGAGTAGCAGCATTTTATTGTGTTGTAGCACTTTCAACAGTCATGGCTCCGCCCACAGAAACCTGGGAAGTGCCGCTTGTTAATGATGTTTAGAATTCTTAGAAGACCCCTATTTATCTCGTACAGCCACAATTCCCTAGTTTTCTGGGAAGAGGGACTGGTTGTTAAACCACTCTGCAAACTGCAGCCCTGTGAGGAGAATAGCAGTCTTCTGCCAACTCTCAGCGCCCTTAACAAGCTACACTTCCCAGCACTCTTTGAGAGAAGTCATGGCTGTTTAAAGTGCAGCATTAATTCTATAGGGTGGATGGGCACTTTGTTATTTATAAGGAAATCTGAGAGGACTCTGACTTTTCAACAATATAGCTTGAATAGTTTCCATGGTATCTTGACCTGGACCCAAGCAATGAACCTGACGAGATAACTAGGGTGATAATTATTATAGATTGGTTTTATATCCAGTGTTCATTTATTTTGTAAAATCCGATTCACAACAAAGTTGCTGAATAAGGCTAATCCCTGTGCTAGCTAATTTTCAGATAAACCTTTCAAGGTGGCATTGGCAAAGAAATGTCAAAGGAAAATAAGCATCTGTCTTCGTCCTCAGCCCACTTGGGTTAATGTGGGAAGCAAGCTTTGCTTCCGTGCCTGATTCACAAAGAAAACAAAGCAGCCATCATCAAAACACATCCAGCTTCCCCATGGGCTCCTCTCGAGGTTAATGCTCACAGAGATTGAAGCCAGAGCTGTTAGACCAGTATGAGATGGCAATTTAACACAGGTGCCGGGTTCTGCACCTGAGAGAAGAGAAGAGAGAGGATAGTCTTAAGAATGATGATAGTAATAAGCCTCTTGGCAGAAATTTGTCACACCTGCACCTGGATGAGGCTGCTGTGTGGACTAAGCTGGAATGTTCCCTGGCAGAACTTTGCATTCTGCTGGAGAGATCATTGATCTTGCTATTGGCCAGATAACCCCTTGTAACTTTTTTGATTTTACAATGTTTTTAAAAATAGTGAGCCAGACGGAGGAAACAATGGATAAAATCTGGCTCATTATCTTTCCTGTTAAAGGCAGCAACAAGTGTGAATGTGGAACATTTGGGGATTATTGTTATTATTTTTTTAAAAAAACCAATTTCAGTTCCTAGCCTGCCAGCCTCACTCTTTTAGATTTTATTCTGTGTGCAGAGCTTGCCTGCCTCCAGTTGCACATAGACATTTCTTCTTTTATGAATGAAAGGAGAAGGCGATCTTAGAGACAACATTTCTCATTTAGATTGAACGGAGAGGTCTGACAAATCACCAGGGCCAGTCAGAGACATTTTGTTGCCTGGGGCAAAAGGACAACATGGCACCCTCTCATTTAGCATGTCGAATACAGCTGGATTGGCAGCTGAATGATGCATCAACACTGGGAAGAGGGCATCCTCCTCCACAGCACCTGGGCATCATCAAGGGTGCAAGACTGGCTTATTTATGGGACTGCTAGCCTGTCCCTCAATATGTGCCACCTGAAGGAACTGCCTTCACTCATACAACTGGCCTCTCAATTCACCAAATACAGTGTTTCTGTGCCATACTTTATTATGGCCTTTATATGGATGCTGGTCACCGTAATATCTCACGTTATCTGATGTGGTTCTTTAACTTCTCCTTAATTTACTTGACTCTTGTGTTCATTCCTTTCCTTATCATTTCATACAGCTCTCACTTGTTACTTTTTTTTCTGAGAGAAGGGGAGGAGAAAATGGAACTTTTTTTCTTCCTTCCTTAGCATCTCAGAGCTCTTATTATGATACAAAAATACGATCTTCAACTTTACAGATGATGCTAAATTGGGAGAGAATAAAAACAAATGAGGAATAATTAGGTATTGCAGCCAGACATAAAAGGATTTAGATGATTTCATATTTATGGAACAGCAGATAGCAAATGCAGGGCTGAGCAAATAAATTGAGAGTAATTAGGCTTACAACACAGAATCACAAGCAAGAATCTGCATTAATGGAAAGGAGCTGTGCACCATACTGGCCGAACAAAGAGCCAGATGGGATATCCTTCTTTTATTTGTCAGTGCATTTCTCTGTTGAACTGTTCATTGCTTGCATAGGGAGGTGGCATTCTTCAGAGAGATGTCAAGATACGTTATGTTCTCATAGGACAGAGAAAAACCAAGGAAGGTCAGGTCTAAGGCTGTGCATGGACATGGATCATACATTATGCATACATACAAGTAGGTTCTGCAAAATGTTGCAGTGTGGACTGTTCACGATGCCAGTCATGCCCTTTCCCACAATATTCTATTCAATTTCCACTCTCCATGTTTCACATTTCCCTACATCAAGCGTGAGTTGGCATTCCATAGACACTGAAAATGTTCGATCCTCCCTGAGCTATTTTATGTCCGCTCCTTCCACTTAGAGAGAAGAGTTTGGATTTGATATCCCGCTTTATCACTACCCGAAGGAGTCTCAAAGCGGCTAACATTCTCCTTTCCCTTCCTCCCCCACAACAAACACTCTGCGGTGAGTGGGGCTGAGAGACTTCAGAGAAGTGTGACTAGCCCAAGGTCACCCAGCAGTTGCATGTGGAAGAGTGGAGACGCGAACCCAGTTCCCCAGATTACGAGACCACCGCTCTTAACCACTACACCACACTGGCTCTTTTACACCACACTAGAGCTTTTTTCTAAATATTTTTTTTCATATTTCTGCAAACCTTGGGATTTCTGGAGCTTCTCACTTGTGCATAGGTGGCAACATACATAATGACCCACATACTGAGGATGAGCTTGCCAATAGTACCCACCAGTCTGTGATCAGGGAAGGGTGAAGCTGTTGGAAGTTGTGAAAATGGGGATGAGGTACTACTATTCCCAATGAACTTTCACCTACCTGGCAGACAGAAAATGAGATGCATCCTTCACTCCATTGGTACAACATTGGATCATTTATTGCTGCTGCTTCAATGCTTTCAGAGTGATACACTGGGACTCTATATTAGATGCTTCCTGGAAATCAGATGGAAGAAGCAAAGTGGTGCACTCTGCTGTGCAAGCTGGAACACTAGGCTGTGCAAGAACTGCAGTGGGCTCATTCTACACATGCCACCTACTGGAACATAGGGCTATCCATTAGGTCATTGATTTCAGAACTGTCTCCAATGACTTGCAACAGCTTTTCAGGGGTTCAAACCTGTGCATTTTCCAGCCCTAAGAGGAAATGTCGAGGGTTGAACCTTGGACCTTCTGCATGCAGAGCAGATGTTCTACCACTGAGCTATGCAACTTCCCCAAAAAATTAATATAAGAAGCATAAGGATGTTATGCCAAGTTAGATCATGGGTCCATCTAGCCCACCGAGCTCCCAGGGTAGCAGGCAGGTGTTTTTCTAAGCAATACTTGCAGACACCAGGTAGTAAACCTGGGGCATTCTACGGTGAGCTACAGTTCCCTTGTTTCCAAATTCACCATGAAATTACAGTGCCCATCTAGTCCAGCATCCTGTTTTCATAATGGGCAACCAGATGCCTGTGGGAGTTGCAAAAGCAGGATATATATATATATAAATAAATAAATAAATAAATAAATAAATTTTATTATTTATACCCCGCACATCTGGCTGGGTTTCCCCAGCGACTCTGGGCGGCTTCCAACAAAATATTAAAATACAGTAATGCATCAAACATTAAAAGCTTCCCTAAACAGGGCTGCCTTCAGATGTCTTCTAAAAGTTGTTGTTGTTCTCTTTGACATCTGGTGGGAGGGCGTTCCACAGGGAGGGTGCCACTACCAAGAAGGCCCTCTGCCTGGTTCCCTGTAACTTGGCTTCTCACAGCAAGGGAACCACCAGAAGGCCCTTGGTGCTGGACCTCAGTGTCCGGGTAGAATGATGGGGGTGGAGACACTCCTTCAGGTATACTGGGCCGAGGTTATTTAGGGCTTTAAAGGTCAGCACCAACACCTTGAATTGTGCTCGGAAATGTATTCTTCCCACCTGTGATTCCCATGTGCACAGAATGGAAGATGACAGGATCCACAAGCACATGCTTTATGGGGAGCTGGATTCAGTCACCAGGCTTGCTGGCAGACTAACTCTCTGTTATCAAGATGTCTGCAAACATGACATGAAGGCTGGCTATATCAACCCCGCCATGTGGAAATCTCTTGCATATGACCTCTGTGCTTGGAGACAAACAGGTCACGTATCCACAGCAGTGATGAGAGGGGAAATGGCTGCTGGGAGGAGCACAGAGAAAAGAAATGTTATGGTGCATCTGCAGCAGCACAACCAGATGCCTTCATCTGCCCCAGCTGCAACAAAGCATGTCTATCCTGCCTCAGTCTCTACAGCCACAGCAGGCACTCCAGTGGTTCAAAACAAAGGCACACTCCTCCATTGTCTCCTGAGACCAAATGGATGCCAGCAATAGGATGTCCCAAGTTGTAGTATTATGAGAGATGAGGGAATTTTTTCCCTATCTACTTGCTCCACAAGCCTAATATATAATTGGAGTGCCATGTTTCATTGTTCCGCATAACTCAATACCATGCTGCTCTGGTAACACTCGAACAGAATAAATGTATATGATGGACAGAGCACACAGACAGATAGTATAAGCAGGAACCACTTGCGAGCAATAAATTGTTTTGGAGATTAACATTGTGTGGAAGAATGATACAGGGTGGACCAGGCTGTATTTCCCCCTTGCATGACATACAAGTGTACCTATTTTTGCTGGAAGCTAAATTTATCTCTGTATTTGTTCAGAAAATATTTTGGCTGTTTTTCTACAAGCTTTCAGTCATTTTGGCAGCATTCCTGGCCTAGAAACACAGACTTACCCCCAGTTTGGGACACTTCTTCTTTGTTTTCAAGGGAGGTTATGTGTGTGTGTGTGTGTGTGTGTGTGTGTGAGTGAGTGAGAGAGAGAGCGAGAGAGAGCGCGAGCGGTGGAGAGAGGGAGAGGGAGAGGGAGTGAAGGGCCTTATGAGGGTGAAGGGTAATCTTCCCTCTCAAAGGCATAAAGTGATAAGTACCCTTTACTTGTTTTTAAATAAATAGCTATCAATATATTATGGCTCTTGATGCGTCACAACATGGTTAAAGTAGTGGCAACCCAAAGCATGCTATTCATTCAATGCTTTAATTTTTTTTAACCCCAAGTGCACATCTTTAGAAAATCAATATATCGATGCCTTGTGCCGTTGCCCTTCTATACAATAGTCAGTTTATATTCTAGAAGAAATGTTCACAGGGAAATACAATAGTGGAGACAGCGGCTATTGCAAAATGCTTTTGGGGATTCAAATAACAGTTGGTTTGGAAAACACAGTGGCCCTGATCCACGAAACTTTGCAAGGGTCTGTGTGCACCACTTCGCCACTGATGAAGGGTCTTTGCCGAGTCATCTCTATGGCCAGGTGAGAGTTGGGGAAGCTTTTTGTGACAACACTGAAGTGTCCATTTATTTATTTATTACATTTATATCTCAGCTTTCCTTCCAGAAGCTTAAGGTCCTCCTCCCATTCCCCATCCTGATCTTATATTCCCATTACATTCCCAAAATGTAAATAAGGCAAAATGGAAAGTGGGGTTTCCAGATGAAGCAATCAAAACAAGTGAGAAAATGCCCCACCCCCACAGCATGCTTTAGGGTACCAGAAAGGACAAATAGCACAAAGGACCAAATTCCGAGACTAACGACAAAATGACGCAGAGATGAAGAAAGATGAGTGCATTGTGGAAAAAGCCCTTCAGACTGTTGAACTCCATGTAACGTTTCAATGAATAAAGCAAATGCTATGTCAGACATTATTGCTTGAGGATTAAAGTGAAACTCCAGAGAGAGAGCACGTTATGACTGCGTAAGACATCACTTACTTTCATCTGCACAGCTGGATTAATATTAATTCTGGTGCTTTGCACAGTGTACATAGGCCACCTGTCTCTCTCTCTCTCTCTCTCTCTCTCTCTCTCTCTCTCTCTCTCTCTCTCATAGCTATTGCAGCAAGGTCATGCTATTCCCAAAGGTAGCCAAAAGTCCAGAGTTGGCATGAATCAATTTATCAGTCCTATAGTGTTCTTCTGGATTGTTTCATAAACTGCCCAGCTCTGGCTTTATTGCTTATTTTTTGGTGACCGCAAGTGCTCAGACCAGGGGTTGCCTAGCTTTTTAGGCACCTAGACACTTTGGGGTTTTTGAGTGAGGCCCACTGATACCCTGTCCCAGTTTCCTGAGAGTAGTCCACCAACAAGAGACAGAATGAGAGTGAGAGAGAGCACACACTTCACTTTTCCAAGGGATCTTGGTGGATTCTGAGCCTTGAAAAGCGTATAGAGAGCTGAAAGAGGAATCAGGACAGAGTGTCACACTTCCAAGTTCCTTTTCCACTTTGAAAGGGAGAAAGAGGGTAACTGCCCTTCCTACCTACTGACCAGGTGTGGGAGAGAGGGGCTCAGAGGCTTCATGTTTAAGACCATTCCATTAACTCAATGCTACAACATCATTAGTAAAAGTAATGCTATTAGTTTCTAGTATCCTGTTTTAGGCTGATTATTCTTCTCCAGACTGCCCTCCCTAACTTTTCTATTCAAATGTTTTCAAACAGGCTTTTGGCTCCCTTTAGCTATCAAGAAAATAGAAGAACAGATTTAAAAGCTATAATTTTGCTAATGTATATAAAATGCTTTGTTCCACTTTCCAAGCAATGTCAAAATGTGCCACTAAATGTACAGAAAGAATAAAATAGCATGTGGAGAACTAGTATATAAAAGCAAGTTTCAGACTAATGTTACATTCAGAGATGAGAGTGTTATGGATGGTATTCTTTATGGAACATTGAGACTCAGAGGTGATAGCCGACTGTACTTTGCAGAATTTATATCACAGGGAGGATGCTTTATAAATAGTATCCTAAGGGCAAAATAAATGGAGTAGAAAGGCTTAAGAACTTACATCAGAAGAAATGCTTAATTCACCCCCCACCCCTGCACAATGGATGGCAATTGAAAATAGTAACCTAGTGAAGCGAGAAGTACCAGATTGGTTAAATCCTCTCTCAGAGGAGGAGGATCACCATGTATGAGGCAAAACTCATAAATATGTGACTTACACTCCATTCCACAGCATTCTTGAAACTGTATATTTTAGGGATGGAGAAGAATATCATTATGTCCACATTTTTTAAGTGAAGCAACCAAATTCATACCTACCAGACAAATATGGATCAAAACACAATTGGATTTTTCACTTCTCCAACTTTTGTGATACCATTCTCATCTCAAAAGCTGTATGATATAGGGCATAATAAGTTTCACTGAGATAAAACATGTATTTAAATTCTTGCTTAAATGCGCTCTCTCTCTCTCTCTGTCTATCATCTGTGAGATACATAATGTGTAAAGAAGAAAAAGGAAGGACTAATGAATTAATATATGAAGAACTGACATACCAGGAATAGACTGTCAATCTCTAGTCTATTTGACTATAATCCAATAACATTTTTAAAAATATACCTGTCTATTCCAGGCAAACCATTCGGGCTGGTTCACACATTAGGCGTATCCAGATATCCCTTTGAACAGGCAACCAAGTCCTCCTGAGACACAATCTCCTGCTTGCAGTTTCCAGAAATGTAACATCTGAAAACAAGCTGCCACATTTGTGAAAATCTCTTGAAAACACTGCTTTGTCTGTGGAGAGCTTACTGACACCCTGTATGTATGAAACACGGTTTGTTTTTACATTAGTGGAATATAGAACTATTGGAAAATAAATGAATACAGCATTAAGCAAGAATGGAAGAATCTTCAATAATGGTGGAGGGGGCAGGGCTGGAGAACTGATAAGATTGTAAGAAGAGTCCTACTAGCTCAGACAAAAGCACCATCTAGTCCAGCATCGTCTTCCCACAATGGCCAACCAGATGTCTATGGGAAGCCCACAAGCAGCACGAGGGCAATGACACTCTCCTGCTCATGTTCCCCAGCAACGAGAATATCCAGAGGCATACTGCCTCTAGTGCTCAAGGCAAGATCATGGCTAGTAGCCATTGATAATCTTATTCATCACTGATTTGTCTAAGCTTCCTTTAAAGCCATTCCTGTTCACTCTCACTACACCTTATAACAGCAAATTCCATGGTTTAACTATGCAGCATGTTCAACTATTGCCAACCATAGGAGGGATGAGTATTGGCACCACAAGGTGTGGTACCCTGCACTCATGGAAAAGCTGATACAGACACTTAGAGTGTGGTTATTCGAAGACAGACAAATTTGTTAAAATTCTGTATGCTTTTGTTAGTTTTGTTAACACGACAAAATACAGTAGGAACCCTCCTCTATATTACGCAAGAATTCAGAAAGCTTAAACTCATTATATACATTCCATAGGCTTGGACTTCCTTTTCATGATTACGATTGTTTTTGGACAGTAATAATATTAAATATGTGCTTTTTCTTCTTCCACTTATGGTTTAGGGGGAATCTACATGACAGGAGCATCCATTGTCCTTGAAGCTATTATTAATGGTTTTGGTTATGTTGTTTTTGTGCATTGCAAGCAATGGTTTCTTTTATGTGCTACTTGGTGTACAATGTAAAACAAACATCGTTTGCTTCTCTTTCTATGTTTTCAAAATAAATAAAGCCTTTAAAAAATAATAACAAAAAGCTATGCAGCACCAATGAGTCACACCAACAAAGCTGTAATGTCAGTGTGGTGCAAAACCATCCAAACATTTGACTAAGGCACCGCCCCCTGATTTGGCTGTTGCAGTGGTTAGCATATGATCTGTTGTCACACTAAGTTGTATCTCAAGGAAATATTGTTGTATTGTATTTTTTTAAATGTTGCCATTCACTGTAAGACTGTATGGACAGAGTAGGTTGTTTAAATGAATAAAAATAAATAAAACTGACCTGCTGCATGAAAAAATACTTCCTTTTATCTGCTCTTTGTCTCCTTCCACCCAGCTTTATTGGGTGATTCTAAGTCCTAGTATTATGGAGCAGAGAGAGAAAGAAATGTAGGATGAGTTCAGTAAGGATGTTAATGCTATGTCCCCTTTTCTTTCCATGAAATTTTTGAGAGTAGGCTAGGTTAGCTCCTCCACTCTATGCTCTTTGCAGTCGTGGCACCACAAGACTTTTCCTTCTAAAATATCATCTGTGTCACTGCTAATGGATTTTCCCCTCTATGTGCTGCACTACCTACATTAAATATCCAGGCATGAAAACAAGATAACAAAGGATGAGATGCCATTTGTTAAAGGCACCAGCCATTTAGCAAAATGTTCAATGGAATAATAGCAATAAACAATATCTTTCAATAAATTTTCTAACTGAAAGGCTTCTGATTGCCCCTGCCTCTGAAAACAGTCTTTATCTAAGTAAACACAATTCTCTTTTAAAACCAAACAGCCCTTTAGTAACCATTATTTTCCTGTCAATCATGGGATTACACAGCTATGTAATTGCAATGTCACTGGAGTTATCTGGTTGCCACTGCTGTTTCCAATAGAATAATAGTTTGCATTTTCTCAGCGCCTATGACATTGCACAGAAAAAGAATCACACATCACATTGCCGTGGGAACATAGATTAATATTCCCCCAAACCATCTGAGAAACTGCACCTGTGAAAGATGGATTATATGGAGCTGCAGTAGCTGAAGATAAATATTCTTGTTTCGGTTTGCACATCCATTGCCAGGGCATCTGTCTAGGATCATTCAGTCTAAAAGCAGCAAGGAATTCTGGCAGAGGTTAAGTGACTTCATATTAAAAGATGACAGCTGGTGAGGATGAACTTTAACAAAATCCCTGATACTTCCATGGCCCCAAATGGACGTATTTTGTTTGTCTATCTACTGGAAAGTCTCAAATCAATTAACACTAGATTTCTATTACAGGCCTTAACTCCTAAATGCTATGAATCCATTTGGAAGATGAGAGAGGGTGAGGGACGGAGGGATAAAGGGATTTGGGGGCATTTATTGGAGTTAGCTATCACCAAAGGTTTTTGAGTTCTTCACTAATAAAGTCACAGGGTCAAATTTAAGGCCAGGGCGAAGGGGCCGGAGAGACCCCCTTGGCCTAAGTGCGCCCATAACAATGACTTCTCTCCCAGTTAGATGATGCTTGCAAATGACATGACCTAACTAACACGACCCATTTAGCTGTCCACGAGGTGCTTTTAGAAGAAAGGTCCCCAAGCCATGACTGTGACAGATGGACCTTGGGTCCTTCTCCTTGAAACCCAGAAGCCAATCAGGTCTGGGTGGAGTGTCCGCTAATCAGGAGTGAGTAAAAAGTTAAACCTGACAGCTAAACTATCAGATGGGGCTTAGATTGGGCATAGAAAAGGCTTCATTAGGGATTAGCTGAGTGGTTAGGAGTTTGCTAGGCAGGACAGTTCAAATTACTGTATTTCCTTGAGGGGAAACAAAAGATTGTAGAAGGGGGCTGGAAATAATTTAATGGTTTAGTAGACCACATAGCCATTCTAGGAAGAATTGGATTAATTAGAAACAGGTTTACAGTGGAAGTTTTAAGAAAAGTTCTTAATTACTTTTTAAAACTGATTTTGATGGAAACTAAGTGCTGTGCGCTATCAGGGTAACAATTAAGATTGTAACCCTCATTGAGTGTGTATACATAAAATTTCATTTTTGTCTCCAATGTGTCTCATCCCTTTTAACCTCTAGTTGAGGGATTAGGGGGTCACAGGTTTCCCTTTCCCTTTCTTAAGAGTCCTTGCTGCTGGATATTATCAACCCCAGGCAACCCAGGTTTAGTGATCTGGCAGAGAATTTTGTAGCATGTAAAATAACTCAGCAAACAAGCTGGCAATGATTTTCCAGCTCGTGATTTATCAGACAGGCAAAACTGGACAAATTTCAAGACCAAGTTCAAAGTACTGCACATTAATATCCAAGCATCCCCAACCTACTAAAAGCTAACACAAAACTGTATCTGAAAGGGGCCATGTTTGTGATTGTTTGACTTCACCTAAAAGTAAAACTTAGCAAGGAGCAGATAGTGAGATATGTGAGACATGAAGAAAATTGATGAAATGATGCAATAGCTTGATTAGACAGTGTACATTTAGCTAAAGCTTAAAATGGGAGAAGATATATATATATTTCACATCTTAATTTCTATTTCAGCTATAAGGAGACATAAGACGTACAAATTTTCCTAGTCACCTGCATGCTCACACACACAGTATAAAGATTATGAGAGCGACTAATGCTTCTCTCTGCTGGAATTAGTGTAACAGCAAAGCTTGCTTGAATGACAGTGCAGATATCAGCTGAAATTTTTCTGGAAAATTAATACCAAAAATGAATGCAACCTCAGAGCTTTTGGACCACACTGCATATTTTTGTCCTTTCAAGCCTATGACGGTTCTTCGGAAAATAGGACTGTGCACCAGATTTGACTGAGACCCAAGCCAAACGGTGACTATTCAGAGGGACTTGGGCATCGGACGAGTTGGGTACAGAGAGCTACAGATAACTTCAGGTCAGGCTGGATGGCCGAGAATATTCTCTGGCTCTTAGTGGGCAGGGCATCAGGCAGGAGGAGAGGTAGACATCAGCTGGGAAAGGCTTGCCCTGAGCACTGGCTGCATTTCTGGGAGAAAGTAAGAGCCCCTCCTGACTCTTCCTTGCTGTCTGGTGCAGGGCACTCATTGGCAAGGGAATTCTCTGCAGAAAGGTCACTCTCAGAGAAGCTACTTGCAAAGGAGCACCCATCAGAATTGACCCCCTGCTCTATTGTAGGTCAGAAGTGGGCTAGAACAATGCTTTTATATTTTGATTGATTCAATGAGATTCCTTTATGGTCAATCACTACCACTTCAGGCCCCATGAATGTACATCTGAAATGTATATTATTTTGCCCCCCCCCAATATATCATCAAACTACACTAGCTTACACTGAATTGCATTTGCCTTTTGATGGCCCGTTCACTCAGTTTCGAGAGATCCTTTTGAAACTCTTCACAATCATTTTACCGACTTGGCTACTGCTCACCCCTAACTCTAGATCATTTATGTTGAGACAAAACGTATGGGTCCCAATCATAATCCTTGGGAGACCCCACTTTTAACATCCATTGGGTGAACTGTCCATTTATTCGTATTCTCTGCTCCCTGTTTCTTAATCAGTTACTCATTCACAAGGATTTTTTCTTACCCAGTGACTTCTAAGCTTACTCAAGAGGTACTTGGTCTAAATTAGCTGTTGCAGTAGCCATCTCCTATACCTGTTGGGACAATAAAATTATGGATCTAATTTTTTCTCACCAGATTCGCCCATGGGTGTTCTAGGCTCCTTTCCTTTCCTTTCCTTTCCTTTCCTTTCCTTTCCTTTCCTTTCCTTTCCTTTCCTTTCCTTTCCTTTCCTTTCCTTTCACTACATGGCCAAACAGTACAGTTATAAATGTGGCTCTTTATTGTAAAATATGGTTAAATCACCAGTGAGTTCTTTCGTGGTCGACAGAGCACTATATATATTTTTGAGTTAATGCAATGGTGTTTGCAAAAACAGAAATAATAGTTGGAGCGTGCAGCAGTAGAACATTGAGTTTTCCTTCCATAAGTTAAAGGAGTGCCATAGATTGCTGTTTGTGTCAGCCTGGTTTTAATCACGTTAAAATGCTAATTGTGAATGACACTCTGTTTTGTATGTGGGTGAGAAATGACTACAGGAAAAGGCATTGCTTTGAATACCAAGATGTCTCCATGCCCAGTGAGTCATCTAATCCTATGATGAGTTGGAACAAGGCAGGCAGCACAACACACAGCAGCTGAAATTAAGCTAAATGGAATACAATACCTTTTGATTAGGCACTAATATGTGATTGAAATGGGCACAGCTGCATATACACCATTAGCATGGGGACCATAAAAAAAACATTTTGAATGCCTTTTTTTCTTTCTTCCCCACAATCCTCACCGCAAGGCAAACACTGCACGATGCATTTATACTAATCAGCCAGGAAGTTAAAAGTCTGACAACATTTGCATATGTCTCTTCACTACACTCCGTCGTGTCATATATTTGGCCTTCTTCATTTCAGCCAGCCAACATCCAAAATGCTATGAGAGGATTTTCAATGCCAAGATGAAAGAAGTGCTATTAAACTGCCATCTCTTTTCCAAGGCATTTTTAAAAATTAATTTCTTTTAAGTATGTCCTACCTGCCCTTCACTGACAAAACAATCCCAGAGTGTGTTACATTAAAATCAAATGCACGGTACACCTTCAGACAAAATGGAGGGGGGGGGAACGTGTATTGTGCATGTTAAAAACAACACAACACAACACAACACAACACAGCTGCAATCTTCACATAAAAGATGGGGCAATTAGCTGGCAGTGCTAATTTTCAGCTGGCAGTGAAAATTTATAAGTCAACGGCAACGATAAAATGCTGGCAAATTTTCATGAGTACATAAAAAAACCAAAAAAACCCCCTGCAAATTGTTGTGGAAATATGGAGAACTGAATTTAAGATTGGAAAAATGAGAATCTGGGAGAAACCAAAACTGACAGATTAGCCCATCCTACCATGACAGTAAAATATCTTTGAAGACAGTTGTATTGCCTTCTTGGTATAGTTGTGTAGGATTGCACCATAGTTTGAAGACAGAAATCCTCCAGTGCTACTTACACTTCTAATAACTGATTTTGGTGAAATTCACTGATTTGACTGGTTGAAATCAGACATTCTGAACCAAGCCACAAAGCTAACAGCTGTGATAATAATAAATAATAATTTTATTATTTATATCCCGCCCATCTGACTGGGTTCCTACAGCTGCTCTGGGCAGCTTACAACATATATAAAACAGTAAAATATCAAACATTGAAAACATTTTCAACAAATGGCTACTTTTTATTTATATATTAAAATAGTAAGCCACCTTTATTTGAAGAAACCAAAGCCACTAATAGTAGCACTTGCTGTAAAACCCACAAAAATATCAAAAACAGCACATGAAAATAGTACTGCAGCAGAGAAAATAAGCACTCAGCAAAAGAAGCAGCCTAGCCCATTTCGTCAGCAGAAGCAGAAGCAATAACCGGCCGTCAGCCACCTCTGTTTAAATGAGAGTTCCATAAGCACTGGCGGAAGTTTCAAACTTTTTTTTTAAGCAATGAAAGGAGAATATGGAATAATTACAGCCCAGCGCTTTCATCTCATTTTCAGCTATCCAAAAGCAAGAATCCTCTGGCACACGTCCTTCTTGCAGCTAACAATGGGTAAATGCCACTGAACTTACAGTATCCAGTTGCCAGTCATAGCCCACAGGTAGAATGACCCAAGTATTGGATCATATACTACTTCAAAAGGGAGAATTAACCTAAGTTACAATTTCACAGGAACCTAATAAAATGACATCCTGCTAAGATTAGTGGTAACAAGCAGAGAGCATGCTAACTTTGCAAAGTGATTATAATTCCCTTCTGTGATTCTTATTAGCGGTAATATTTAGACTGCCAAGAGAGAAGAAATAATGGCAATGTTCATAGTAGTTGCAAATTAGCCTTCTTACTGCTGTGTTAAAGGTTGGAATTCAATAGCATAGTTGGGGCAAGGAATTAGTTCTCCCAAGCCTACTGATACCTCCACCTTGTACACCACTCAGTTGTAAAAATACAATCTCAAAGTGGTTTACAAAAAGATAAAGCAAGAGAATCAAGAAAATATTACAATATTCTAAAACAAACAAAAAGTTAAAATACTAACACAGGTCAAAATTCACACCAGCCTTCTAAGCATCTTGGTAGGCTTGTCTAAACAGAAATCTTTTTAGCAGGTGCCGAACAGAATACAATGAAGGTTCCTGCTTGATATCAATAGGAATGGAGTTCCAAAGTGAAGTGCTGTCCCACTAAATGATTAAGTTCAGTGGAACCACCCTCCTGGCAGCAGCATCACTACCTGATGAGGTGGGAAGGTGGTGGACCAGGGCTGTGTAGGTGCAAAAGCAGGACCACCAGCTTGGTTCCACTCATGCTGCCATGCAGCCCTGCCCCACCCCTCTTCCATCCAGGTAAGCAGCAACACAACAAAGGTGATTCCTCAACACCGCCGCACCATGCTGGCCACTTTTGGCTGGCTCCCTGTAGAGACAGCATCACCCTGTAGCTGCCTTATATAGGAACTGTCCAAGGTCCTGTTCTTGTCTGCCCTTTGACTTTGACAAGCTCCATGGAACACCCAAGCGAATATTCTTCAATAATAATTATTTAAGTTCAGTGGTTTGTTGCCGAGATTGGGGAAGCCTTGTTTGTTGGAGTGAGTGGGAAATGTGTGAGCATTTCAGTAAGGATGCTTTTCAGCTGCTTCTATTTTGTTTCCTTTTCGAGTGTGTGGCAATGAGAACTAAAAAAAATACCGAAGACAATGGAAACAAGACTCTGGAAAACTCCCCCCGAGGCTTTAAGTTCAAGACATTTCCCCCCTCAAAGGCCAAATGGAGAAGTTTTGAGGATGAGCAATGCCTTCTAGCAAACCCTCTAGGTAGTTTGGCAGGAACTTCTGCTTGGCTGACAGTCAAGATGACGCTAAAGAGATGAGGGAAAGTCTTCAGTGTCTCTTCCAAGCATTACTATGGTCTGATCTGTGGCTCCTCAATTGTGCCTGAAAGCACTCCATTATGCAGGTCCCTGAGGGCCACCAAAGCCGCTTCCCTTTTATGGAACTGGCTCTGTTACAGGTGCTACGTAATACTCATTTCTGCATTTGTAATAAATCAGTCTTTTACTTTGGAACTTCCTGCCTATTGACATCAGGCATGTGCCTCCATAGTCTTCTTTTTGGAAGCTGCTAAAAACACAGTATCATAGAATCCAAGAATTGCAGAGCTGGAAGAGACCCCAAGCGCCATCTATTCTAACCCCCTCCAGTGTAGGAATCTTGTACACATTTTTGCTTAGATGCACCTATCTAGATAAGTTTACATATGTTTTAATCTGTGTTTTTAATTCTTTGAATGATTTAAATAAATGTTTTTACCAATAATTTTATTGTTTTACTCTTTTTGTAAACCACCTTGAGGTTTTATTACAAGCAAGCAAGCTATAAATCTCGGGGGGGGGGGGGAGGCAAGCAACCTTCCAAACAGTGAGGCAGGCAGCCCCATGTAGGGTGCATTACAACAAAACACGCACAGGATTGCACTGCAATGGTATTCATGCCTTTGTAACCCCATTACCTTATTAAATTCACCCTGTTGCCTAGAGCAGGAAGAAACATGGACGGTATCAAAGAATACCACTGTGGATTCTAGCATAAATTTTTAATTCAGTTATTATTCTGATTAATTTAAGTCCACCCAAAACTCACTGAATAGGGTTCAAAGCGTTTGGCTGGAAGTTTCTGTTAGATCTTGTGCAGCTTTGCTTCAGGCTTCAGCTTGCTTCAAATCAAGGTGATACCTGAAAACAGCACCAGTAAAAGCTGTGAAGTTTCATCACACACCTTCCTTTCAAAGATATGTGAATTTTAACAAACTTCTTCACAGGCCTTGGTTGTTCCTCCACGTGCGACAAAAGCAGGGAAGTTCTGTGCTTTAGTCTGAAACTTTACAGTATCTCTTTCATCAAACCTTCAGAAGTAGTAATTTGAACATTGTGATGAGTTGCATCCAAACTAAATTATATTTAGGTACCATTGAAATTAATGAGGTGTAAGCTAGCTATGGTTGACTTTTCAGACTGATTTCAATGGGACCTAAGAGCAACATGAAATCCTAACCATATCTAGTCAGGAATAGGTTCTACTGAATTCCATAGGGCTTACTCCCAGGTTTAGAGTGTCAGCCTTAGTCTAGATCCATGCCCATATCTAGCAGTGCAAACGAGTTGACCTAAGACTCATTGCAAAGGGCCTAATCCTAATAATTTGGGGAGGGTGTGTGTGTGTTACATATAGTGGAGAAGCTGATAACTTCAGTCCCTGTCTGAAGATTGTTTTCCACCTCCAAGTAGCTTCCAGGATGTGTTGGAAAACAGAGGTGAGCAACATCACACAGAAGGTGAGTGGAGAGAAAGTAAAGCCACTGGGTGAAACATGGTCGATTACCAATTGGCTAATCAACATGCTTTGCATATCCATGTTCTTTCTCAAAGGAAAATGCTAAACATGAATCCAGAAGAAAAACAGTTGACACCTACTTCTAAGAAATAGCATATGAAATGGCAGCCGCTGCAGTCTGTTGATGGGATTTACACAACTGAATCTATCCATAAACATAATATAAATACATAAATCAATTCAGAAAAAAGCAAGTACTTGAACATCCAAAGTTTGAAGTCCTTGTCATTTGATCCGAAGGGTGCTTTTGAATGGTTCACTATGTACATAAAACAAAGTGAATTTGGATGTAAATTGTTCGTTCCCTGAACATTGCAAAACAAGTAATGCATTTTGTGATATGCATGAAAATCAACTCCCTTTTTCCATCCACGGGAAAGCCATGCCCAATACATTCTGTCAACACAGATTAAGATTATATTACAACTAGAACTGCTGTAATTGGGTCAGATTAATTTGTAATATATATACCCTCAAGCAATATTATTTTTATACAATCAAGTAAGACAAAAAAGGAGTGGTTGAGATAAAAAAAGCTAAAGATGTGGCTAAAGATTCCCTCTCCTGTGATCCCCGTGATGATCAGCCCCACACTGCTGTTTAGCTTTTCCCTAAGATTAGTAGCAGCTTGCGGGTGGGGTGGGTGTGACTTCCATCAGAATTGTGGGAAGGGGAGGATACATCTCTATTTTCCCTGCAAGGCCTCTCCTCTTTCCAGAGGGGAAGAGTTGTGAGTGGGAACTGGTTCCCGCGTCGGCAGGGGGGAGTAGTTGGCCTCCTGAGTCAGCTCTGCCCAGCTGCCGCGCCAAGCCCTTTCAGCTAGCCAATAGGGCTGGTGTGTGGGCAGGGTTTGGCCGCATTTAAGCGGCCGCGGCAGCGCTGGGCCTCCATTCTTTTCCTGTTTTCAATGGATCACCCGCCCTCCCTCCCTTTAGGTCATTTCTTTGATTTTGACCTTGCTATGAATGTTGGCTGGTTGCTGTGGTTGCCCAGGGGGCCTGGTAGGAATTGTTATCCATTTGGCAAATTGCCACCAGCCTCTTGGCTTTTCGCCTACCTTGTAGCAAATTGTCACAACTTTCTGGTATTGGCAGTTCGGCATTGGAATATGTGTAGTGTGTTGGAGGGCAGGTTGTGGCCATCACCTACCCCTCCTCTTGTTTGGCTATTCTGTTAAAGGGATCCAGTGGTTGTGTCCGATGATCTGCTGGTGGCTAGGGCCATGGCACGACCCCTGGTGACATCAGGGGAAGCTTCCAGTTGTATTTGCATCAATAAGCTCCTCCCACTAGTTGTTAATCCTCAAATGACTCTCTGCTGAGCAGGATGGAATCATGTATAGATTGTTTGATCCAATGCCTAACCCAATACCACTCACATGCTATAACCAATAAAGTTGTGGCCTTATTTAACCCATTAACCTAAAATACCGTGTCCTTGTGTCTTATTTATCTCTACGTGGGTGGCGGGTCCTCGACTCACAATCTCCCTTACTGGGGAACAGCTGGGAGTGTTTAAAAGGGGGCTGCACTGCAGGAAAAAACATCCCCTTGAGGGAAAAGTGGGGAATAAACAAACAATTGCATTTGTCTTGTGTCCACCCACCCAACCACTACTTCCTGCTCCTTGGCTACTCAGTGGACGGTTATGTTATTGGACAATGTATTAAGCAGTGGGCTAGAAGCTAGCTGGGGAGCATAGATTGCACATTCATGAACAGGAAATCAGTTTTAATGAAATAAAATAAAATTCTAACATAATGTTTAAAGTGTTCCGCCACACTTCTAGTTATATTGCCCACTCAAAAGGTTCCTGCTCTACAGTGCTTCCTCTTTCCCTCTCCTCATGGAGTGCCCCTCACATTAGTATTTTACTGCCATGTTTTCAATGTACCCATCATATGACCATGAGGTTAAACTCAAATTTGCTGACACACACATGTGGTAGTGGATGTGGATCTCCAGCCAACTGCAGCATTGAGCGTGTCACATCCTTATGTGTTACAAGATACTTTTCTCTCATTCAAATGTTAAAGTGCTTCATCATTAAGTACACAGTGGTCCCACTTGAAACCTTTCTGTGGCTTCAAATTTGAGATAGGCTTCACTTTCCAGAAAACAGATGACTCTGCAGCACACAACTGGTACTGATTTGAGAACAGTTCTAACCTCAAAAGTCAGGATTCAGCTGAACGTGAGATTGTGACTATTTTTCACATTGGGCTGCGAAGGGAAGAAATGCCTTTCTGAACATTCAGCCTTTAAAAATCATATAATTTTTCTTCCTAAAATGTTAAGGTTCTCCTTATACCACAGATCACATTTGAATTCCAGTAACTATGAAGCAAAAATTAACAAGTTTTTCTAGGTCAGTGCACTAAAGAGAAATGCAAGTTTAATCCTCTTTCTTTATATAGCAGGTGTGGCAATTCACCTGGGACTTCTCTGCATTTTCTGTTGACACTTTTCTGCCACTGTTATCAAAGCTTCAGCTTCCAAACTCTTATTTCCAACCATCTACCTGTCACCAGCTTATGTTCATTCCATAATAATCTGACAGCCCATAGATAGCTACAGCAGGCATCTAAGCAAAGACTTCTGTCGGATACAGAAACAATTATATTCAACTCCAGGATATAGAACATTAAAAAATAACAACACATGTGCATGTTTGTTTTAAAACAAACATAATTTTAAAATGCTAATAAATATAATTGCCTTCCTTTGCTGTTAAGGGTATTTTCTCCTGTGCGATCTAGTGTGGTGTAGTGGTTAAAGTGTTGAACTAAGACAAGGGAGACCAGAGTTTGAATCCTCACTCAGCCATGCAGCTCAAAGGGTGACTCTTGGCCTAATCCAGGGCTGGCCCAATACATTTTGGCACCTGAGGTAAAACACAAAATGGCACCGCTCCTCCCCACCACCAGGGAAGAAAGGGTGAGTGGAGACCTACATCAGGAACAAGGGAGGAATCAAATCAACCTTACCCAATAGTTGAACCGGGAATCAAAGGCCATGGGGGGCACTCTGAATCATGCTGGGTTTGATTCCCAACAATCCTATTCCCACCAAGCTATCATAACTCATGAGTACAATCAGTCTGCTATTCACTTACAGGCATTTAAAAAAATGAAAGAAAAAAATATTTTTCTGATATAGAAGATAAGGTTCCTATTTCCTGGTAAACTTTCCCTTCCCTCAGGCTGAAATCCGTGGTTTCTCTTTCACAGGAAGCCTTTGCAATCATATTGCAAGCAGTTTGATTTGTCAGAATGCAAACAGACATCGAGACGACCACATCAATAGCTATTGATGCCCTCTCTGTGCAGGCAGGTGTGCTAACTTAGCTTGCCTCAAACAGGTAACATTATTTTCTCGAACACTCTGAAGTCCATCTGATTTCCTATTTTCCTTTCTTTCTCTCCCTCCATCCCTCTCTTTGTTTCCAGTGAATTGCATCTGCATCCACAGTTTTGAGGTAGGTATTTTTAAGCAGAAGCTAATTGTTCCATTCCAAAAGTGGAGCACATTGAAAAGAACTCTGTGGTGACGCAAGTGTGTGGCAAGGACGTTTCATCCACTAAGAATATTTCATCATTGGTCATTCTCATCAGCTTTGTTTGATAGTTGTTTGGAAGCCACCCAATGGCCCTTTTTAAAGAGAACACTCATTCAATATCTCAATCTATTGGATTTTGCATCTTTAGGCGAGACCCAAAGAGGCACAAAATGCCTTCAGATCCAATATGAACCCTCTCGACATCAGCTGCTCACCTTTGCTGCCTTTCCGGAGCATAACCATTATCACTGCTCACACCAACATCAGCATGATTGCCATTTTACCATATTGGTCAGGAGAGCATACCCTCCCCAACAGCAACTTGAATTTGAATTAAACACACCTTTCTTTCTATACTGAGGCTATTTTATATGCACGGCATGCAGGAGCAGTGCTTCTGAGATGGCAGAGGTGGTAGGGGGAAGTGGCAGTGACAAAGCGGAGAACTGGGAGCACCAGTGCTTCACCCTTTATCGCTGCCATTTCAGATTGATTGCGCACATAATGTTTTTGATATCTGTGTGACAGAGTGGTGGAGGCAGCAAAGGTAAGCTCCAAAGGAGATGCAAGCAACTGTGCAAGGAGCAAGACCATCTGCTGACTCGAAGAAATTGGTTTTGCAGCACTTCTTGTAGCAGAGGAGTTTATTGTATCCATTAGTATTGTAAACTTCAGGACGAATTTTCTGACAGTGACAGCTGTTCAACAGTGGACGGACTCGCTCAGAAGGTGGTGGACTCTCCTTCCTTGCAGGGGCGTAGGAAGGGGGTGCGGGGGGTGTGGTCTGCCCCGGGTGCCATCTCTGAGGGGGGTGACAAAAAGGCAGGAGGATCGTGCCGCCGCCACGCATGGATTGCCCCGCCCCCATGCAGCGCATAACCCCGCCCTCCCCTGGGTGCATGGCATGGCTGCCGCTCCAGGCACCCATGAAGCCAGCTCTGCCACTGCTTCCTTGGTGGGTTTTAAGCAGAGGTTGGATGACTACCTGTCATGTATGATTGAGTTGAGATTCCTGCGGTTGAACCAGATGACCCTTGAGATCCCTTCCAACTCTACAATTCTATGATTTAAAAAAAGTACCATATATCTATAATGGAAAGATCATTAAACATGTAACCATCCCTCCCCTTTTCTAGACTGTTAGGATACAATCCTAAACACACTCACTACGTGGAACACTGTGGGACATGTTTGCACACCATGAATGACTCTTGCTTCCATTTACATGAGTATGAAGAATAGACCTCTCACATATTTGTTAATATAACATTTTATAAATGATAAAAATACTGGTTTGGTAGTTGGGTGGAAGGCAGGCATCTTTGTATGCATTTTATTGATACTGAAAATATTCCTTTTCCTCTGAGGAGGCAGCACATTTGAATGAGTATTTCATTATTTGCAAACCTTACAGGGTCATAAGGTTGATCATTTGTGTTTTCTACTTGAGGAAAATGAAGTTTCACTGATCCCAAATACTGTTGTCATGGTAAGGAAACTAACCTCATGCAACTCTTTTTTTCAGTGCACAAGTTCAAACACTCTGCATGATCCAGAAACTCCATCTGAAAAATGTGCATATGCTCAGTAATTAAAATAAAATGTCATGGAAATACCTATTTCATAAGTCTTGCATTAAGTATTGCTCAATATGCACCATGACAGAAAGTTCTCTCACAAATTTAAAGCAAGCATAATATGAAACAGGTCTACTAACAAGAGCCTTTCTTAATCCTGAATTAGACTTATGTCTGAACTATTAACCTGTTACCACCTTTAATTTAGACGCGATTAGCATTGATTTTAAAACCTAATACTGTAATACTCTATATCAAGAATAATGGACTTTTCTTTTTACTGCAAAGTAGGTCCACATACTTCATAAAACTTTCATTCTCTACTTTACTACTGCATTTTATTAACCACAATGACCTAGTTAATGTGATGCATGGTTCATAGCAAATGGTTGCCCAAATAATTTTGATCAATTCTTATCATTATATTTCATCCAACAGCAATTCAAACTAGTCTGACAAAACATAGGGGAGGGCATAGGAGAAGGAAAATTTATGTCAATACCTTTCCCAGGAATTTTTATGCCAGTTGCAAAGCACTGAATAGTAAGCATTCTAATGTTCCAAAGATTCCCTCCCAAAGGATGCCACATTCAGCAAACTGAGCTCAGCAAACACACAAGATAAGTGCACAGGGCTATTATATGTATGATTTAATTGCCAGTGCTGCAAACTTCTATAGGCCACAATTGTGTGCATGTACAGGAGCAGGGGAGGGAACTCACTGAATAGCAAGTGAGACCAGGCTTAAGGAGAGACCCAGGGCCATATTGAGAGATGTGAAGGGCCTGAGGTTCCCATCCCCTACAAGAAAGCCTCTGCAAAATCATTGTGGATACTCTGAAGATCCATGCACATTACTAGAAACAAGCTACATCTATAGAAGACTCCAAACCAGGAAACAAATAGTGGGCCATTTGCTCCACTGACAAATAACAAATGGCTATTTGCTGGCAGATCCTCCAAGTGTCCCTGTTTTCCAGGGATGCCCCTGATTTAGAGAAGCAGTCCCAGTTTCTGATTTGATCCTGAAATGTCCCAGTTTTTCTTAGGACATCAATATTTTCATGAGAGAAATGTTGGAGAGTATGGAATTATCTGACCCCTGAGCCATCTGAAGGCAATCCTGTATAGGGAAGTTTTTAAAAAATGTTTAATGTTTTACTATGTTTTTATATATGTTGGAAGCTGCCCAGAGTGGTTAGGGCAAGCCAATAAAATGTGTGGGGTATAAATAATAAAATTATCATTATGAAATGGGGCGTCCCTATTTTCATTGGCGAAATATTGAAGGGTATGTCTTGGGTGTGGACTCAGCAGAACTTTAGGATGAAAACTGCTGCAAAGGTGTTTTTGCAGGACTATGAAACAAAAATGTAGATATAGTCAGTTCACATTGGTTACATCACGATATCAGTCAATGCCATTAAAAATTGCTGGACAGATTGCAGATCTGTACCTTGATTGCACAGGTCACAGAATTTGAAATTGAAACTCCAGCCCTAAAGTCAAACAAATCACATCTGTTTCACAGACAGTACTGAAGGTTGCAGGGGATATTTTTAGATCCAATTGTGGGCGTAAAAATCACACTGCACTGAAGAGATTTTGTTTAAGGAACAGCACTAATAGAAATATGGATCCTGTATAATTTTCAGCTGCACCATCACCTGACAGAAATTATGGATTCCACTCTTATATCATTAAAACTACATTTACCTTAGATATGTGGAGTTTAGGTTCAATGGAGTGTAAGGAAAGTGTATGGCCAAGCACATTTCAGCAGTATGCTGCAACTGTGTAATCATTACGGAATAGAGCTGGAAAGTTGACTGCAAATGGTCCTTGTGAAAAGGATCTAGGAGTCTTGGTGGACCACAAGCTTAATATGAGTCAACAGTGTGATGCAGCAGCAAAAAACCCTAATGCTATTCTAGGCTGCATCAACAGAAGTATAGTGTCCAGATCAAGGGAAGTAATGATACCATTCTATTCTGCCTTGGTCAGACCACACTTGGAATACTGTGTCCAATTCTGGGCACCACAATTTAAGAAGGATGTTAACAAGCTGGAACGTGTTCAGAGAGGGTCTGGAAACTAAGCCTTATGGGGAGCACTTGAAGGAGCTGGGTATGCTTAGCCTGGAGAGGAGGAGACAGAGGAGATATGATAGCCATCTTCAAATATCTTAAGGGCTGTCACATGGAAGAGGGAACAAGCCTGTTTTCTCCTGCCCTGGAGGGTAGGACTCGAGACAATGGCTTCAAGTTACAAGAAAGGAAATTCTGACTAAACTTTCGGAAAAACATCCTGACAGTAAGAGCTGTTTGGCAGTGGAACGGACTCCCGCGAGAGGTGGTGGACTCTCCTTCCTTGGAGGTTTTTAAGCAGAGGTTGGATGGCCAGCTGTCATGGATACTGTAGCTGAGATTCCTGCATTGCAGGGGGTTGAGCTAGATGACCCTTGGGTCCCTTCCAACTCTAAAATACTATGAAATAAAAATAAGTGCACAATATCATGAAATATATAGGTGCTTTTTTAAAAAAAGGGATATATGATACAACTGCATCATCCCTATCTCTTCTCTTTCATGCTACATCATTAAACACTTTACAATTCAACTGTGTTGTTGTTTTTCTCACTGAGGAGTAACGAATGCTAGCCTCAAGCTTATCAACCACTAACACAACCAAAACCTTGGTTTCCAGTAGCTTCAGCAATTGTGGCATTGTTATTGTTTGGCAACCCATGTATGCTGTCACAAAAAGCCATTTGTTATCACAGGAAGAGACCATGGGTGTAACCTGTAAAACTATTTTTCTTTAACAAAATAATAATAACGGACAGATTTCCGATGCTCCCCTCAAAAATCCCTTTTGTCATTACAATGGAGTACTGATGGAAGCAGTCAATTAAAAAAATGAAATTGATTTTCTAAAGTTGACAAATTGAGTGGGGTGTAGAAGGATCACAGAAGATCTTTTCTTCATCACAGTGTCTGTAGCCTACATGAAAATGGGGCTGGCTGGTTCAGGCTGAAAGTGCACTCCCTCCTGCACCAGCCAGCCTCATTTTCATGTTGTCCTCAGTAGAACTGAAGCTCATCCATTCCAACCATGAAAAGCTCCTTCCTCCACATCCAGCTTCATCCCTGCTTTGCCAGCCCATTTGGTGGAAGACATTCCCCGCCATGTCTCTTTAAGGAGGCCCTTTCCCTTTCATGACCTGTTCTCTCCTGAGGTATGAAACTTAATAGGTTCCAAACTTAATAGGTTCCCCTCACTTCAAAACTAACATAAAAGCTGGTTATACAAAAGACCCACCATCAAACCGTTACATTTTTATGCGGTTCATTTGATTGTTCATTCAATCAACAGTTTTATATCGAGCTCACCCTTTCCCCCCCAGGATGAGTCCTCACAAAGTGGTATGAAACCAATTGTAAAATATATTTAAAAAACAACAATTTAAAGTCTACAATTGTATTCCTGTAAAAGGAGCAGTAAACACGTCAAAAAGACATTGCAAAGAAAAGAATAAATAAAAAGTCGATTTAAAAAGTGGATTGCAAAGTGCCAAAATAACAGAACAAGGACTTCATTTCATCCCCAAGACTGGGGGTGTGGTGCTGATGGAAGAATCCTGACAACAATAGTTGAATTATGGTGGATTATATTTCATGCAAAAGGCAATGGTGGTGCAAGAAAAGGACCCAGAAGCTTCTCATCCTATTAAAGCATTATTTTAAAAAGAAATTCAACATTCCAATTTAGTTCAGTATAAGACATTTATTCTCACTAGTCAGATGGCTGCATACATCCTGTTTTGAATTTACTACCATAACATGCCACTTATATAAAAATCATTGCCTTTTACAGTGATTTTTTATTCTAGGCTGTAGCAATGCATCCTATTTATATGCACACCAAGTACTCTTAAAATAACTCCAAGCATGTCTAAACTCAAAGAAAACCAATCCAAGGATTCAAGACAACCACCTGGTAAAATGCTAATGGCATATTTAAAACAGAACATGTTGATATATAAGGATATTTCAAATTGCCTTGTATAAGTTGGCTGTATCAGATAGATAAAGTGAATTCTAATTAAATCCACAGGAATTTTCTCGGACTCCAGAACTCCAACTTGCCCCGGTTTGCTGATGTATGGAACTATATGCTAGAGAGTTTCAGCTAAATGAATACACTGCTGCAAAGCTACTCATACTGAACCTGAAGCTCTGATTAAGCATTAGAAACCCAAGGGAATTAATTTGCAACCTCTGTAGTAAGCGCAACACTTGTGTTGAACAAATAGAAAAATCGACTGGCGTAAATGAATTTTGGTGGGTAAGCAAAATAATAATAATGAGGTGCCCATGTCAATGACACAGGTGCCTGCTGGCAGACTGCGACAGATTTAATGTCAAAAGCTTTTAGTGCTCCTCAGCACTTCACGTTTGCAATCCCATCCCTTGGCCTATAATGGGCAATTTATATGACCTTTGAGGAGTTTATTGCAAGCTTTGCTTTAAAAACAGAATTCACACCCACACATGGCGACTAGTTGTGGGCATAACTAGTTTCACCCATAAGGAGTAGAATATCCATGTGCAAGACTGTAGCACAATTGCCAGCAAGCATTAATGGCACAGTTCTGCCCTTATGTGGAGAGCTTTCCTTCCATAAAATGCCAAAGCAGAGGGTGTGATTTGGATCGATTCTGTAGTGTGGAGGGGGCTGGGGTCCCTATCCACATTGGTGGCTCCATACCTGCAATGTGATTTGCAAGTACTGGTCCTGTTTGTTTCAGCGATATTTTTTTATTGCAATGTAAATTGCAGGCGTGGGGACCCTGATCCAAATCAGGATTGCATCAGGGGAGAAAGCCCCCTTTCTACCCCTTTCTAGCCCCCTGCTGCCTTTTCTAAGGTCCCAATCTAAATCACATTGAAAACACTGGGAAGTTATTTTTTATTTTTTGGTGGGCTACACTCAAGGATAGAACTAAATCATTAATGTCATCTATAGTTTGGGGCCTTAGATGGGTGGTCAAGCTATTTATATGACTAGTTGCTATGCATTGCAATCAACAAGAAATTAAGCCAACAAGAAGAGTTTCTTCAGAAGCTGGTGTGAATGGGCACTCAGGGGCCATTTCATTGGGTTCCAAGAACTAGAGTGCTGATTGATGGAGACTCCTTTCCTTCCTCCCAAAGAAAAGATCCTTGTTAGCTGGAATTCATAGAATAGGAAAAGGTAATATAGCTACTTGAAATGTTCAAAGCTTGGTGCTGATGGCTCAGAGGCTGCTGCAGACAACACTGCAGAATCACTCTAGAGTGTCTTGCAAAACAAGAGTAGGCCAGGCAGACTTCACAATGGGTTAAGTAAGGCATCTGTCTGAAACTAGCCGATGTGAATCTATACAAACCTGTCTTCGTAAGTACAAGTGACTCGTGAGTAAATCATACCTGGCAGCAAGTCCGAAGTTCTGGGGTCAAGCCACACAAGCAAAATCCAAAGTACAGGAAACACAGTCCAGGGTCAATCCAAGTAGTCAAGTCTGAAGTCCAACAGTCAGGAGACAGTCCAAAGCACAGTCCCATAGAGGTCCAAGAGCACCCAAACCAAGGTCCATCAATATGGACAGTTGAAGAGACACAGCACCTCAGCTCTGCTTCCCTTTTATACCTTGCATGCTGATTGCAGCACCTGGGCTTGATACCGCATGTGACCCTCACCTGTTCCAAGCCTATTTCAGCTGAGAAATCACACCCCTCCTCCCAGAACTAGCAAGCCTCAACAGGCCAGCTAGTGAGCTGGGCTGCAGGCCCTCAGCCTCCTGGAGTGCCCCGCTCACTGCCCCCTACACCTCAGAGCCCACCATGTTCCTAGAGACAGGGCCCCCTCCAGCTCTGGTGATGGGTCTTGCTGCTCAGGTGCATTGACCCCCAGCTCCTTGCCATCCTCCATCACCCTGTGAGTACTCCCTTCCCCACACCCTGCTTGCCCCAGTGTGTCCCAGTCCCACCCCTCACCGGGATCCTTTTCCCGGTTGTTGTGCCAGTTCTTGACACAGACAAACAGGAATCATTGTCAGAACTCAAGAACATTCCAGCCAGGCAAAAATATTAATTTGTAGCAAGACCGGTGAGGAGCAGTAGCTTGTTGAAAGGAGGTGTAGCTACAGAAGGGCTGTGGCTTGGGAGAGGGTTCTTGCATTTGGCCCCTGCATGTAAGGTCCCCCCACTCTTGGCTTAAATAAATGAAGTATACCACAAGGCAGGTGGGAAGGGTTTCGCTCCTCTCCATTATTTTTTCTTTAGGGGAAAAAAATTAACACTGTGTTTAAAGGAGTAGCTTTTACATGCATAAGATCCATACACACTTTATCTGTAAACAGTAACCTCTTTCCAGTATAGAGACAACCCATGAATCTATCCATCCGACATACTGCATCCTGAATCAGACTGCTTCTAAATTGTACTTCAATTGGTTTTAAAGTGAATTTGTAATCATGGTTTATTCAAGTTTTCATTTTTTTTAATGCAGTGCAACACTTCTCCTTATGCCTTTGACCATTTATCAAGTCATGTGAATGAGGAGGTAAATAAGACAGTTGAGAAAGAATTTAATAAATAGATAACTGCACAGAGTTGCAAAATCCAGTTCCAGTTTCTGTGCTATATGTCTAGGTTCCTGTGGTCTTCAAGTTCCAAAAAGTAACTCCAAATCTCCTGAAAGCATTTTTCTTTTTGTAGTTGTTGAACAGGACTTTCTCGTGGGTTGGCAGCTGCAGAAGACCCTGCTTCCAACCTTCTATGCTTGGTGTGGCCTGGGGCTTCCAAAGTCGTAAGATTATTTGCTGTGGTGGTCTGACACAACCATCTTTCCTACCCTTCTGACAGCTCCCAGTTTGATAGGTATGCAGCTGTATATAACTGATTAAACCCGAATTCCAATCATTTATCCAGAACCAAATGAACTTGCGTTTGTACTTCCTTCCAAAGGAGGCATGTCAAGTCTGCCTATGGCAGCCTGCATCAGTGTTAACATTTCTGAAGAATGCTTGGCTTTTTTTTGGTAGGCAAGATGTTCTTCAGAGCCTTGTCAAATGTCATTTTATATATTGAACATTATGCCTTCTGTTGACACTGAAAACTGATTTTTCATGCATGAGTTTTCAAAGGTTTCCAGCGTGTCTAATCAATAGTCAATTATACCCGTTTTTGCTTTGCTTGTCAAAAAATTATGTATAGTTTACGTTATCTATTGAGAAACTGAAATACCACTGAAAGGCAGAGTGCTCCCTATCAATTGATCCTATTCCTAAAATTAGGTGCTTCTTAAAATTCCAATCTGCATGTTTCCGAAAGGACAAATATGAATTATCTTTCCTTTTAATTTTTGAAAAAATATGCAGTCACTATGGTGACCATCTACAGCATTCTGGTAGCTCTGTGTATATCGGTGGACTTTGCCTGAAATTGTTCCGGTGTTTTCCCTCACACTGCATAAAATGAATTAATACTGAGGTAAGAGAACAGTGAAGTAAGTCTCCTTAAAATGCTTGCCCATAATGAGAAATGAAAACGATTTGCTACACCAAATTGGAACTTGACAATCTCATAAATTGTTCTACATCTTAGCAGGTGATGGAAAATCACTGTTATAATGAGCTGATAGAGTATTTTAAAGGGAGCCTGGGACTTAGTGCTAGTAATATGGGATATATGGACTCCAGCAGACATATACCAAATTGATCAGGTTGTAAAATTTAAGGGCCTTGAATGAAGAGCCCTTGCCATTGTTACCTATCCAGATATGAAAGAAGATACTCACCGGTGTCTATGGTCTCCTATTGAAGTGGCAGCCCTTGCCTTTTCTCTAAGCCCCGTATAATTAGAATTTTATAATTTTTATCAGAAGGATCTTCATCAGAGTATGACCTTGTATAAGGGCACTTCCAGGCTGTGCATATTGTAAATGAGTCATTTGGTTGTCAAATATCCAGCAATAGGCCTCTTCTAACTTATTGAATTTCCCCTGGAAATGGTGAATCCTGATCAAATTGGTGGGCAGCGAGGAACACAAGCTGGCATCTTGATCCTGAAAATCATCCATCAGCACCGGTCTCGTGGCTGTTTTTGACTTCAATGCCACCCTATCATTGCATAAACCCATCTGGGTCTAAACTCTTAGCATCGTTCCTTGCACAGAATCTCACTTCAAATTTAATCTCCTTGCCTTCTGACCATCTTGGACAGAAGCGGATACTGACTGACTAGAGGTGTCTGAGGAATTTGATCTTTGTGGATTCTAATTCTAACTCACCTGAACTCGACCTTCTCTGATGAATATGTGGATTGGTTGTCTAAATATTGCAATGCAGTTGTGGCTCAAAAATGGATTTAAAAAACTGATATTTTGAAAGAAAGCACATTCAGAAATGCCTATTTAATAGCCAGTATATTTAAAATACATATTTAAATGTAAATAGACTAAGGGAAAAAGAAAATGGAATAGACTAAAGTCAGAACACATTAAGAGCTGATGCAGACCAGAAATAGGTTCATCTATCTCTAGTACAGACCAGAACTATGCATGATCTTGATAGTATGACCTTTTCTTGACCATCATCAAAATATTTTCCCTGGTGTTCTACTGAACGTCACCTCAGGGCTCATCACATGAGATGACTGATAAAATATAAGAAACAAACTAAAAATCATACTTTGCACTGTCCAAAGTAGTCAAATGTAATCTTAACACTCTTCTTTTGTTTGGTTACCACCAAAATATATGGAATACAGTATACTAATAGAGTATGTGGGTCTAGAAAGCAGTCATTAGCACTTCACAGTGTAAATAAATATTTTATTCTTCCTAAGCATAAATATTCAACTAATAGTTACAAAGAGAAAAGGTTTCTGGGTTTTGGTACATCATTCATTGTGAGTGATTACTGTTTTGAGTAAAAATGTCTAGTTGGATATCTATCATCTATCTATCTATCTATCTATCTATCATCTATCTATCTATCTATCTATCTATATCTATCATCATCATCATATTTATCACAATCATAGAATTGTAGAGCTGGATGGGACCCCAAGGATCATCTATACTAATTTCCTGCAATGCATGAATCTCAACTTAAGCATCAATGACAGATGACCATCCAACCTCTGCTTAAAAACCTCCAAGGAAGGAGAGTCCACTGCCTCCCAAGGGAGTCCATTCCACTGTTGAACAGTTCTTCCTGTCGGAAAGTTCTTCCTGATGTTTAGTCAGAATCTCCTTTATTGTAACTTGAAGCCATTGGTTTGGGTCCTAGCCTCCAGAGCAAGAGAAAACTTGCTCCATCTTCTATGCGACAGCCCTTTAGTTATTTGAAGATGGCTAGCATATTTCCTTTCAGTCTCCTCTTTCACAGACTAAACATACCCAACTACCTCAACTGTTCCTCACAAGGCTTGATTTCCAGACCCTTGATCATCTTGGTTGCCCATCTGTCCCTATAGGAATTCATTTTGTTAGTTTGGGCCCAGTTCTCCAATCTGTTAAGGTTATCTTGAATCTCATGAAATTGGTTATCTCTCCCAGTTTGGTGTCATCTGCAAAATTGATGAGCATATCCTCAGCTCCTTCATCCAAGTTGTTTATAAAGATGTTGAACAACAATGAGGCCAGGACGACAGAACACTTGTCACTTTTTTCCAGGATGACGAGGAACCATTAGCAAAGCACTCTTTGGGTTTGGTCAGTCAACTAGCTACAAATCCACCTAACACTGGCAACTTGCTTACATCCACCAAATAAATCACAGCCATTCTACTTAAATCATGAGATATTTTTGCAGGAATATCGTTCAGCTGAATGGCACAATACATTTGTGTTGTACAATGCTTCTTAGGCTAGCAATTTTATCACATCTCTATGCATATCTGTCTACTTGGAAGCATATTCCTGTAAGTGCAGAAGACTGCTATGACAGAATGTAAGCAAGACAGAGACCATAATGAGTCCTTCTTGGAAAAGCTCCTACCGTTTTCCAGAACTAAAAAGGATAATGTGAGCCATGTGCGGTTCTAATCTTAACTTCCTCACAAAAAGCACATCCAAAACTGTGCAAGGGATGAGTAGCTGGAAAGAACATGGTGACATGACCCTATTTTAGGAGAGCGGGGATATGAATTATGTTTGGGCTAGGAAAAGACTTGAAAAATATAGATGAAAATGTTCTTGGGCAGCACCGTTTGTGCTGGCTATTCAGGGAAAGTTTCTTGGCATTCTATGGGAACAGAAAATGCGGAAGAAAGGCAGAATCAAAGTAGTGAGCAAAAGCCTAAGAAGAAATCATATAAAGAACACCCTTTCTTAATTAACATGGATATGTTCACCACACTCAGACCAAAAATGTTTATTGGTTACTTTTGCATGGCTATGACAAGAGAGAGTGGGGTTTTATATGACCTATGCCAGCCTAGTAGTATAAAGCATAATCCTTTGCCAAAATGTGGTTGGTGATAATAGGAAAGTAAGTTCTTTTGTTGTATTGGACACAGAACATGGCAGCCAGACTATTAATGAAAATAGGAAGTCGTGAATATATAACACTGGTTTGGACCTTCCGGAGTTCCTGACCTCACCCGACGCCCTGCCCTTGACCCAGCTTTGACTTCTACAGACTGCCTTCATTTTGCACCACTGACCTCGGACTGGACTCGGACCTCGCCTCTCGGTTAGCCCAGCTTTGACTTCTACAGACTGCCTTCATTTTGCACCATTGACCTCGGACTGGACTCGGACCTCGCCTCTCGGTTAGCCCCCGGGACCAGCACAACTGTATAAGTAATCCTTCTTTCATTAGAGATACATATTTTACCATTTTCCATTGCTAAATGGCGTGTGTGTGTGTGTGTGTGTGTGTGTGAAAGAGAACCTGAGGTTAGGTACTAAATAGTTTTCATGTTCTATTATTGGAAACACTCCCTGCAGCTGACTGAAGTGTCTCTCATTTTCAACTCGCTGCCATTGGCAAATCTCTGTGACATAAGGCAGCATGCCAAAGTGTTTCTGAGATCCAACCTGCAATCAATGGCTATTCTCTCTGTTTTGGAATACTTTGCTAAACACTCTCCTTTGTGGTTGCAGAAATGCCTTGCAATGGAACAGTTGACAGGACCTTCTCTTGTGGCCTACACTGTGCACTCTTCAAATTCAAAGTTGGCATTGATGAACTAATTGGAAATTCAGAAGCTCATGGTCAGACCCTTGCCCCACCTTGCCATTGATTGTGGTCAGCTGAAGCCATTAAGTCATTTTGCCAAGAAGGAAATAGAATACTGAGGCTGAATTTGAATCTTCTCATCATCAACATCTTTATTAAAATTGCTTTCATGTTGCAGAAGAGAGAAATTCAATAGGATATCGTTGTATTCACCGAATACGCCAACCAACATTACTGCTGTTTTGAAAGCCCAGCATCTGTTTCCTAAGCATTATTCCTTGTGAGGGAAACAAGAGAAAATACATAAAGCATTTGGAGAGGGGAAAGGCCTGCAGATCCATTAAGAAAATACAAGGGATTTTATATTGAACTTTTTTAAAAAAATATGCACACACAATTACACAATAATCACTTGAAATGTTATTTTTTTGGTTACTATTTTCCCCCATGCATTTCCAAAAAAACCTCCACAGCCCAGTGTTACTTGGTACTAAGAACCTCCTTTTGCAAATCAGTTTGTCATCAGGTCACACTTTGCTATTTAGTTATTTTTAGCCCCCTCATTACACCTGGCAATCTTTGCGGTTAAAGTACTGCCATCTGGAGTTGTTAATGACATGCTGATAGAAGTGTAATCACTGGATAACTTTGCTCAGCTTTTCTCCAGGGCATAGAAATTGTGATACACATTTAATTTATGTTATATTGCACTCATTGCTGGTTGCGCTTATAGTACAAGCACAGTAATCGCCACATTTGGCACTTCGTTCCAGTGCACAGCCAAATGCATTGACTATATATCAACAGGAAGCACAGAGCACATCAGCAAAATGTTACTGCAGATGAAAGAAAATAGCCATTCAAAGGGGGCGACGGACTATATTTACTTTTTCTTGGGGTTTAATAAGATTTGTACACCAGAATGCATTTCTGTTTATCTTTCATCTCTGCAAAAACCTCAATTGTGTCTCTTTAACCTGTGGAAGGTAAATTTTAGTGGCATTGTCTGAATTGCCTCTGTGAGAGCACAGAATGAATTTTCTATTGTGCTTTGAGGCACAGCAATTTATATATCAGGACAGTGAGCTCCACTTTTCAGCAAGGAATTGTTTTGCCTAGGCAGTGGAAATACTGAGCAGTAATTTAAGTATCTTGATGTTTACTTGCTGAAACATTTTAACAGGTAACAATCAAGATCATGTTCTTATTCACAACAAATGGATTCCTGCCCCCCCCCTCCAAGTGCCATTATCTGAGTGCCAAAGGAGGGCTGGAGAAATAGGCCTGTAGTTAATGAAAAGGGAATTCTTGAAGACTCTCGTGTGCCTGATGTGCTTTCAGCAAGAGAGCCCATTTCTTTGCTTTTAATTTGCTGATGATGACAATCAAGGCCAACAAGGTATTTTTCTTCCCACCCTTTTGAGACATCTGGGTGACTATCAGCCTCTATGCTAAATCTCGGCTTTATGCAATGTCTATGCTTAGGGGGCAATAGTCATACTTATTGTAACCGTCAATGTCCATGCTATGTGCTGCTGTCATATCCTGGAAACTTCTGCTGATTTTCAAACCATTTGATTTTGTTTGTTTTTGAGGTGTGCGATCACAAACTCTGAAATAACACATAACATATCTGAGAGCTCCAGGGCCAGCCTATGAGGAGGGTGTGGGGCAGCAGGAGAACAGTGCAGTGCATTCAGAGTGGGTGGGAGCACTGGATTGGCTCTTTCACTGGGATTGCACAGCACCACTCTCCTCGCCTCTCCCACTATCCCTCCCAGTGATGCAGCTGATGGGAGGCCAGGTGCACTCCTTTATGGGCCAAACAACTAGCCATAAATTTAACATGCATACCATATATATGCTATAGCATATCTGCCATATATACTAGGGATGTAAATGTATCCCAACTTTTGCCTTGTGTCTGTATTTATGCCTTGTTTTAAAAATTCTGCTGTTTCTGAGTTACTCTGGGTGACAAAGACTGGACCATGGCTTTAGAGATGGGGTGTGGGTGTGTGGGTGTGCACACACGCCGGGGGGATGGGGGTCTGAACTAGACCTCACTTTGCCCATAAAAGGAGCTTCTCCTGGAACCCTGTTCTGACTTGGGGAGAGAATTAGCATTGTGCTAAGACACAGGAGATCCTGAGCTGAGGCTCCAATACTTTGGCCACCTCATGAGAAGACAAGACTCCCTGGAAAAGACCCTGATGTTGGGAAAGATTGAGGGCACAAGGAGAAGGGGACAACAGAGGACGAGATGGTTGGACAGTGTTCTCGAAACCACCAGCATGGGTTTGACCAAACTGCAGGAGGCAGTGGAAGACAGGAGTGCCTGGCGTGCTCTGGTCCATGGCGTCACGAAGAGTCGGACACGGCTAAACAACTAAACAACAACAACAAGACCCAGAAGAGGGTGAAAGATACCTGAATCACTCCAGTTCACCTTATTATTAATTTCCTACACAGAGCTGTTCCATATCCTAAGTTTGCCATATGCCACCATCTATTTCAATTGTTTTGAGTCTATGCTATACATATTTTGATCTTGGATATCCCCCAGTCTTTCACTTGAGGACTTTTTCCTTGAAAGGAAAATGGGAATGAAAAAGAGATTTTCATTTATTTTGTGGGATTTTATTTGATATAAGGTTCACCTTCCCCCTAGATCAAATTGAAATAGCTGTGCCACTGAAAGTTTTAAATATCATTGTTTTTCCTGGATATCTGAGTTTGCACTGAAATAATGTAGTCCAGTTTTACATATACCGCAAAGTATTTGCCTGCAGTTCCTTATCTGTGAACTGCCTAGAAAATCACCAGCGTGTCCATTTCTTTGTTTGCAGGAGAACATAAGAATATCCTCAAGGTTTAAAATAAGATATAGAACAGGAAAAAAATAAACAGTGGTTCAACTGTTTAGCAATTTTATAAACAATATAACTTCTGGGCACTGCTTTCTGGACTGTGCTACAAAAACACATATGGTGAGCTCTCATGAAAATTTTAGCTAAGTAACCTAATACTGTGGTACCTCGGGTTACATACGCTTCAGGTTACATATGCTTCAGGTTACAGACTCTGCTAACCCAGAAATAGTGCCTCAGGTTAAGAACTTTGCTTCAGGATGAGAACAGAAATTGTGCTCTGGCAGTGCGGCAGCAGCAGGAGGCCCCATTAGCTAAAGTGGTGCTTCAGGTTAAGAACGGTTTCAGGTTAAGTACGGACCTCCAGAATGAATTAAGTACTTAACCCAGGGTACCACTGTAGCTAAGTGGAGATACTGAATTTCTGTGTCTTGGTCTTAAGAGGTCCTACTATATGTACCTTGACCACTTCCACTTGCACAATGGGGCTTCCTTCTCTCACCTTGTGCCCCAAACCCCACTAAAATTTGCTCTGGGGATAGTTGGGGAACACCAGAAGAGCACATGAGGGAGGAGAGGGAAATCATTCAATTTGGCAAGCTGAATGTTAGTTTTAGCACCATGTTGAATTCCATACCTTGACTAATGTGGAGAGGGTCCCTTTTCTCTGCTTCAGGTAGCAAAATGTTCTCAGGCCCTGGCCACCATAAGAAATCTGGTTGGCAGGAATGTGGGAGAGGACCTTTTCTGTGGCAGCACCCTAGTTATGGAATTCCCTCCCTAGAGAGGTTACAATGACCCCTCTCTGTTGACCTTTCGTCAGGCAGCATAAACATGGCCATTCTACTTGGCTTTTACTGAGTTTTAATTTGATATTGAAGTTTTAAACTCTGCACTTCTTGGTTTAAATTCCTTGTTCCAAATCTGCTGCTAGGCCCATTTCACTTGATTACCCATTTTGAGGGGAGACTCATGCTTGTCCATAGAGAAAGAAAGCCTTCACACTAACACCATTCTCCCTTATTCCTTAGCATGTGGTTCTCATGCGAGATGTATCTATTGGGAAGTGGCCACACGGCCAGGCAACATGAAAGCCAATTGTCAATCTTTTCCCATTGAGTCCACAAAAACCTACACTTATTCTGTATAGATGTAGACTGCAAAACCAACATCTAAAATTCTCCCTTCCCTCAGGTAGCTTCTTCCTAAGTGGTCCTTTTTGTTTTCTATGTCCTATTTCACCAAGCTTCCCTGGCTACATTATTGTCCATGATTTGTCCTGAATCTTAATAAATAAATTGTATATACTTTGGTGAAGCCACACAGGGACAGTGGCTCCCATATCTCATTTGTCTCAGCCTGGTGACATCAAGTGTCATTGAAAGAAGAAAAGGCTTTTTGGAATTTCTTCTTCTGTTACTCATGCAAAACAGCAGGAGAGTGTGTCTTTGCATATTTCCAGATAGCTAATACTGTCCCTGTGGCTAATATTAGTATGGATTTTAGAATTAAAAGCCTGTGATGGTCAGCAGGACTTAGCAAAAATTGGATCCCTACAGTAAATCCATTGGGAGTTCTAAAGTATAATAGTCTATAACCAGGCATGAGTTATAATGAGAGTCATCTGTTTCTGACATTGTTTGCTGTTCCATTTGAGCTTTCATAGAGAGAATGGTGAAGGCAGAAGGGGCTGCAGCTGAGAGGAACATAAATGATTTAGCGCTCGGGGTGTGAGTTATGAAGACACACTTAGCCTGGAGGTTACAGTACATACTGCAGTTCAGAAAAACTGAGGAGAAGAGTGCAGCTCATAAAGAAATGAAATATAATGAAAAGAGGTGACAGATTGATACCTGTTGGTGCCACAAAATAACAATTGCTTCTCAGGCGGAAGGTGACACCATGAAATTGACAGGTGCATTAAAAGACAAATCAATACCTACTATCCAAACAAAGTTCATAAGTCATAGACAAGAAGAAAACACTGACTCAGCAAAATGCTACCCATTTGAGCAAGAAGAATAATCACATTTTTAAAAGAATGGACTAGTTGACCCTTTGGGTCCCTTCCAACTCAATCATCCTATGAGTTTGATCTACCTAACATTCCTCCACATTGAAAGCTAGCTTGTCCAGAAGAGGACTACATTAGAACATTTCAGTCTCATGAGCCTTTAAAAGGTAAAGGGACCCCTGACCGTTAGGTCCAGTCATGACCGACTCTGAGGTTGCGACGCTCATCTCGCTTTATTGGCCAAGGGAGCCGGCGTACAGCTTCCGGGTCATGTGGCCAGCATGACTAAGCCACTTCTGGCAAACCAGAGCAGTGCACGGAAATGCCGTTTACCTTCCCGCCATACCTATTCCAGTGGTACCTATTTATCTACTTGCACTTGGACGTGCTTTCGAACTGCTAGGTTGGCAGGAGCAGGGACCGAGCAACGGGAGCTCACCCTGTCACAGGGAATCGAACTGCGACCTCCTGATCGGCAAGTCCTAGGCTCTGTGGTTTAACTCACAGCGCCACCTGCGTCCCTCATGCAGTCTAAAATGGTACAACGTAGAAGAGCAAAACTAAAGTATTAGAGAAAAACCTGGATAATGATGAAAGAAAACTATTACAAGAAAAGACGGGCCTAGATTTTGTGAAAAAAAGTTAAGTATCTGGGAGTGAACTTGTCTGGGAAAAATCTGAATTTATATAAACTATGAGAAATTATGGAATGAAATAAATAGAGATATGGTCAAATTTAAAACTGTCACTTATGGGCCGGATTTCAGTGGTTAAGATGAATCTATTGCCGAAGATGTTATTTCTGTTCCAAGCCCTCCCAATTATAGATAATGTGAAATGTTTTAAAGAATGGCAGAAAGTTCTATCTAGATTCATCTGGCAAGGGAAAAAGCCCAGAATTAAATGTAAATTACTTACAGATTCTAAAGAAAGAGGGGGATTTTCCCTGCTAGATTTGAAAATATACTTTGAAGCAGCTGCACTTTGCTGGAATAAGCAATGGATACAATTAGAAGATACCGATGTTTTAGATTTGGAGGGATTTGACAATGTGTTCAGATGGCATGCATATCTATGGTATGACAAGGTAAAGATCCATAATGCTTTTAAAAACCATGTAATTAGAAAATCTTTGTATAATGTATGGATAAAATATAAATATCTCTTGGAAAGGAAGACACCTAGACGGCTTTCGCCAATGCAAGTGAAGGCCCAGAAAAAGTTAAATATGGACACCAAGTGGTTGAGATATTCAGATTTGTTATTGGAGGATAAAGAAGGTTACAAATTAAAACCATTTGACCGAATTAAAGATAAGCTAAATTGGTTACATTATCACCAGATTAATGAATTGTACAAATTAGATAAGAAAAATGGTTTTGCTTCAAAAAAATCTAAGTTGGAAACGGAGTTGTTGGATTCCAAAGTTAAAAATCTGTCTAAAATGTATAATTTATTGTTGGAATGGCATACAAAGGATGAGCAAGTTAAATCAGTAATGATAGATTGGGGAAGAGAAGTGGGACATAATATAAAGTTTGAAGATTGAGAAAGGTTGTGGAGGAAAGGAGTCAAGTTCACTGCATGTACAATGTTAAAGGAAAATATAATGAAAATGATGTATAGATGGAACTTGACCCCTGTAAAGTTAGCAAAGATTTATCACAACAGTGATAATCTATGCTGCAAATGTAAAGAAAAGGAGGGTACCTTTTACCATATCTGGTGGACTTGCCCCAAGGTGAAAGACTTCCAGGAAAAGATTTATAATGAACTGAAAAAAATGTTGAAATATACATTTACTAAGAAACCAGAGGCCTTTCTTCTTGGAATAATAGGTTTGGAAATGCCCAAGAAAGATGTTAAATTATTTTTGTATGCCACAACTGCAGCAATAATTTTATTAGCAAAGAATTGGAAAACACAGGAAGTACCAACAGTGGTAGATTGGCAGATGAAGATGATGGATTTTTCGGAGCTGGCCGACCTGACTAGAAAAGTCTGTGACCAGAAGGAGGAGGAGTACCAGGAAGAATGGAAGAAATTACTTATCTAAATATGTTAAAATAACTTAATTGGAAAAGCTTGCAAATAAATAGATAGGCTTAGGAGTTAAATATGTAAGGGTAAGATTTAATATGTTTGAAGTCAAACTAGAAAGAATGAAAGATGTTAAGTGACCAAGTTAATTTTTTGAGAAAATCGATTTTGGAAAACTGTTAAAAATGTGATATAACGAAATTCAACCAAGGGGATTTGAGGAAGTCACTTAATAATGTTACCAAGACCTAAACAGGATGTATGTATGTATGTATGTATGTATGTATGTGTGTTTTGAATTTGTGAAAATGCAGTGGTACCTCGGGTTAAGTATTTAATTCGTTCTGGAGGTCTGTTCTTAACCTGAAACTGTTCTTAACCTGAAGCACCACTTTAGCTAATGGGGCCTCCTGCTGCTGCCACGCCGCCAAAGCACGATTTCTGTGCTTATCCTGAAGCAAAGTTCTTAACCTGAAGCACTATTTCTGGGTTAGTGGAGTGTGTAACCTGAAGCATATGTAACCTGAAGCGTATGTAACCCGAGGTACCACTGTAAATTTTTTTGAAAAAAATAAAATAAAATGGTACAACGTAGAAAAGAGTGAGAACTAGACTGAGTCCCAAGAGGGAAGTCATAAACTGGTGTGCCCCTGGATTAGGTCTGAGAACAGGACATGTTGGTAAGATTAGAAACAAGAAACGTAAGAAACAGGACCATTCAGGCCTGGTTCCATCCCTAGCCAGAGTAAGGCCACAAGCTCAGGAAGCAGATGCTCTAGGCAGAGGTGGCAGCCCCCTACCCTTTCCTCCTCAGACTACTTGCCCTTTCCCTACAGCCTGTTCTACAGCCCTAAGCTAGCCTCCTTCCCTCAAGTGAGGTGAGGATACAATCCCATTAGCAGTGTCAAAATAACATCCAACCACTAGTTCATCTGGCTTCTGTATGTTGAATGGTAGGAGGAGATACACCATCTTGTCCTTTGCATTAGGCAACAAAATTTCTTGGGCCAATCCTGGGATCATCGGCCCATCAAGCTCAATGTTGTCTGCACTCAGTAGCACACAGTGGGGTAGGATGGCAGAGCTGACCTCAGCTCCTAGCAGCTGCATACCAGGAAGGAGGTGGCAGGGAGGTTGGTGCGGTGTAAACACAGCAGCACCAGATTGGCTCTGCTGGTGCATCTGCACTGCCCCGATCTCTCTGCCACCTTGCTTGTCCCCTTGTCCTTCCAAATAAGCAGCAGTGACTCAACTGACAGAAGAGCGAGTGAGCAGCACTGGCTCGCCACACCATCCAAAATTTTCTACACTGTCTCGCTATGACTCCCGGGGTTTCAGGAATGAGTCATCTCACACAGTGAGATAGTAAGCAACTCACTGGAGATGCAGGCGATGTGTGGAAGCGCTTTCTCAGCAGCTGAGTCTGGAATGTGGTGGAGTGGGCTGGACCTGAGGGCAATGAGCATGGTCCATACATGGAAGGACAGTGAGGAGATGTTTTCGTAGTCTAACATAATTTGCTAAAGTCATGTTTCTATAACTGGCTTCCTTGATGTTTTGCATCCAATTAATTTGGCCGGGGAAACAATACACTTCAATCAAAGCTTCTAAAATTACTACACTGTGCTCAGAGGGAACCATTCTCAATTTACAAAAGGACTAACAAAAACCCTTGCAATTATCAGTTGGGGGCAGGGCTGACAATATGATGGCAGCAAATCTACTGATTGTATATGCAGCGTAATCCTATTTTTCAGGGCAGAGGGGTTAATTGAAGAAACAATTAACTGTATTGCTGCCTGATTCAGAAAGTAAATGTATGCTTGTTCAAGGATTTTATTTTGACTTAGAAGGTGAAGCCCTGGGATTTCTCGATTTGAATGGTGTATGGATTGAGAAAAATCCCCCACCCTCGGGTTCTTGATTGCTTTTAAACAAAGCTTTTAATTAGACTTCTTGTTAAGGCACACAATCAGATAGCTCGTTGTTTTGAATTTGTTTACATAAACCTCTGGCACATTATTTATTTTCTACGGATCTTCACGAGTGAAAAGAGAGGAGTGTCACTTACAACAGAAAAGGGCTCATCTGACAGGCACTGCAGATTTTTCTTTTGTGTAGTCTCTCCCTCCCCACCCCACCTCAAGCCAAGAATCAGACATCTTTGCTGTGGACTGGATATAACAGTACAGTAAAATGCTACAAAATAACCCACACCTTCTCATCCACACATGGGGAAGGGCCTTAGCTCATTAGTAGAGCATCCGATTTGCATGCATAAGGTCCCTAGGGCTGGGCAAGGCTCCTGTCTGAAACCCTGAAGAGGTGCTGCCAGTCAGTGTAAGCAATACTAAGGTAGATAGTCTGACTCAGTATAACACTGAATTATCTGAAATTACTTAACAATAAAGGATACTCTCATGTCAGGGCAGGTTCAGAAAGGCAACTTATTTTCATGGTATGTGGGTAAACATCTATTCCGTTTATTACTACCTGGATGTACCAGATAGATTACCAATGACAAAGAGCCAACATCTCTGAATGGCTCAGTTGGTTAGAGCATGGTGCTGATAACACCAAGGTTGCAGGTCTGATCCTTGTATGGGACAGCTGCATATTCCTGCATTGCAGGGGGTTGGACTAGATGATCCTCAGGGTCCCTTCCAACTCTATGGAGTTCAGAGCTCGGAGACCTGTGGCCTCCAAATGTTCCTGGACTACAGCTCCCATCACCCTGACCTTTGGCCATCCTGGCTGGGACTCCTGAGAGGTGGAGTCTAGCAATAGCTTGAGGTCCACAGTCTCCCCATCTCTGGTGAAGTCGAAGGGTCTTCACAGATAGCTGCAAGCACCACAACCCTTTCCACAAAAAGGCATGATTGGTGGCAAACCAGGAGTTTGTGCAGGCTGTGCTGCACTGTAATGTTTGGAAATACGCTCTGTGTTTTTTGAGTAGTTGTACAATACCAGAATCATACCATAGTAGTTCCCACACACCATAGCTCTGACATATGGAGATCTGGGCTGGTGAGAGGAAGAGTGGCAAGGGATGTTTCTTGGTCTTGCCCCCTCTGTCGTGTTCCCAGCAGTCAGACCCTGCAGCCACCCACATATTAGTGCTGAGCTTCTGGTGCAATGAAAGAAAGAAATTCCTGTTGGGAGTGTAACTTTTAAGGAACCTATGCTGAAAATGTAACATTTTTGCTATCTTGCACTGAAACAACAGTGACAACACAACAGGCTTAATTTAAGGTCGATGTCACAATAACCCAGCCTTTTTAGTTACCATGAAAGATGAAGCTATAAATAAGTCTGGTATTATTTCAATGCATCCCTTGCCAAAACACCAAAAGCAACTGGTGGGTGGGGAAACGGCTCTAGAGGAGAATGAAAGATTACTTTTGTGACTTTCCGTCAACCCGCTATAAAGCTAGCCTGATGAATAGAGTCAGAAATAGAGAGGAACAACATTTCACTACCATCTACCCTCCTGCGATAAGCCAGCCTCACTGACATAGGTCAAAACCAAGGGTACTTGCCAAGATGCAAATATTGATAAGATGTCGTTTATTACACAAGGATGGTGCCTATTGAAAAAACAACCATTACAACAACAACACCTGATAGACTGATAAGAAGCACTTTTAGCAGGAAACTCTGAGCATTGCAATGGTTGCAGACAGAAATCTCTGAGGTCTTTCAAAATGAACTAGTGAAGCAGCATTCTTGCTGTTGAGGCTGATGGCAAACTTATTTAATTTTTAGGCAGGTGTCACAGTTGAATTAAATGGTGCTCTGCATACAATATATTGGTTTAAAACAGCCACGCGTCAGAGTCAGGCAATGAGGAGTATAGGTGCACTTCTTTAAAGTGGATGCAAACTAAACTGCTCCTATGGAGTCAGGTGAATCAAGCCACACAATACAAAATGCCAGATACGACTAACATGTGGACCAACATCCAAACAACAACAATAACAACAACAACAACAACAACAACAATAACAGGTGTAGGGACTTGGAAACTCACCCACAAATACATGCAATCATTACTAGTCAATGTCTCTTGTACCCCGTGCCATTTCCCACCAATATCCACTCTATATGACTTAAATCCTGACTAGGTTAGTCGAACTTGGTCCCACAGACATTAATGGGACATGTTAATTATCACTTAAGTTCCAGGCTAAGCTAAGTTACACAAGCATTGTCCTGTATATTCATAAAACAATCCAGTGCTTTTCTGCCTATCTGCTTTTAGATACTCTTTCTACTGCACAGACTCATATTTGGTTAATTTTAAACAAGGAAGTGGGGTAGAAATAATAAAACAAAAATTAAATGATCAAACATTTCAGGATGGAGTTTTAGTTCAGGTCTTAGCATAGGTGGTGCATCAGTCCCATTTGCTGGGTCTTAAACAACAACAACAATCATTGCTCAGAGTGACCTAGACCATACCTAGACCTTAAGCAACTTGTGCATTACAAGGGGAGATTATTGAGGGAAGCCGTAGTAGGCTACTTCTTTTCCAGAAAACTTGCCAGCCATGACTGATCTTCTCATTGAGGAACCTCTTGATAAAGTCGGGGAGATGAGCTAATAGTAAATAAGCATTATGCCATTCTGACATACAACATATATTTCAATGCTATGTAGAGGAAGCGTATTTATTTTTCAGTGGGGCCTCTTTTGGTTTCAGAGAGGGAACTGCATTTCTCATAGGGCTGTAAATTAACTGCAGCACTTCAACTGCTTCCAGAGTGTCAACATTTGCCATTAATACAGGCTTGCTGCAGTATTAATACAGCAGAAGGTGGCAGCATGCTGCATTTACTGAAATGCTATTTAGAGAAAAGAGACATCGCACATGCATCCATACACTTAAAACAGCACTAAACTTAACACCATGTGGATGCCCATAAGGCAAAATATATTCCACAGGGTGGGAAAGCTAGTTTAATTTGCATGTCCCTGTTTAAGCATCTAAGTTCTGGTAAATTCTATTTGCAGTTCCTAACAAAATAACATTTTGAATCAAGAAGTGGTGATTAAGAGCTTTATTAGACCACAATGGAGTGGACGTTTAAGAAGGACTTCTACAAATTCTCTACAAATATGAAAGCCACTCAGATATTACAGTTATATTCCACATAACTGTGGAAATCAGTTCTTGCTTCTTCTTCTTTAACAGAACAGACCATTGGTCCTCAGAGTTTCATGAAAGTCAGAAAATTGTTGTAGTCTTCAAGTCAAACACTCCAGTGATGAAGCTATATCCTCTTAAAACTCAGCTATCTATGATTAGATGTTTCAATGACAGGGAGAGAACACCTAAGGCTAAAACAGTGAATGGTGTTGTAGTCCAATGCCAAGAAGAGAACAAGGTTTTGTAATCAAATAGACTATTCCTTGGATTAAATTCTTCTTCTGACATTGGGCTGTATCCAGTCATGCCCTTCCACTAAAGGAAGACCTTTCAAACCAGTGAGTGGAGGTTTCCTAGAATGGAAGGGATGTTCATTTCAATGCAATTTTTGCTGATTCTTCTTCCTTCCATACCACCCTGTGCTACTGGCCTACAAAGAGGTGGTAGAAAAGCAAGACTGAAATCCTAAACATATTTATCTGGGAGTAAGGCCCACTGAACCCAGCAGAATTTACTTTTGAATAGGCATGCTTAGGACAGTGCTGTAAATTTAGTATTAGTAAATTTAGTATTGTAAAAGTGATATAATTGCCCCCCCTTTCTCTTTCTTCTACTTGTCTCTTTAAAATTCTGTTAGCATCCAGGAAAAATATTCCTGTGATAAATGTAAACAACTCTGTTCCCTTCAGGCTATACCTCTGTTATTTTCTTGAAAGAGGATTTTATTTTTTATTTGCTGGAAGCCAGCAAACGGCACAGATTGACTGATAATGGGAAATTCTGGAATCCCAGCACTGATAATATTTGAATGTTTTGTGTTTAATAACTATAGCTTTAAAATTAGCATTCCAAACTAATTTTGCCTGTAAAATGGATGAAGCATTTAAGAATAAGCCTTGATCAATTTTAGAAACATATATGAGCTCTGTAATTTTTAGATTCATTTGGCTGAAATCCTATACCCAATTACCTGGGAGTAAGCCCCATTGGACCTAACAGGACTTACTTCAGAAGTGACACCTATAAGTTTGTACTGTTAATAAAGAATTCCCAAAATGCAATTCAGGAGCAGCAGGTTTGTGCTCACTATTTACCAGTGGGTTATCAGATTGTTTTCAATAGGGCTTGAGTACATAAGATTCCATTGGTGAAACTGTTTTGAAAAATGTTTTGGAAAAATCACAGGAGGGGATTACAATTAGGAAACTGTTTGAGCACATTATACTTTCCCTAAGGTAGCATGTGAGAGACTTTGCTCCCCAGAGAGTCTACTTGCACCAATTTATATCTATCATGAGGTTTGCCTAAGGTCACCCAAGCAAGTTTTTGTAATAAGTCCATCACTTTTGCTATTCCTCTGCATAGGCTACATAGTTTTAAAAACCAATGGAAACTGTTAGCTTTTCCAATAACTGGGAAGGCTTTTGAGGTGAATTGTTGCAGAACAATGTTTATCTTAGGACAAGCAGGTGGTTGATGGCATGTGGAGGAGAAAGCTATTTCTCACCTCCATAGAGCAGATCTCAGTGCCGATACTCCGCTGTTCCTAAAAATAAATTTCTCCCTTTGGGAGAAAAGAGGATATCAGTCAAGATCAGCTGCACAAATCCAAGATTTGAATTCCCTCCTCTCTTTTGGTTTCAGTGCAAAACTGCTCTGGAGATTTTGCTGTAAATGGAACTTAAGCTTCTTATCAAATAAAGCCAAATGCCAGCTTTAAGTAACTCCTAGGAGCTTGGTTAACTAGTTTTACAACCGGGCCATGTTAAGGAGGAGAGGGTGGAGATGGGCAAAGGACCTGCCTCTTCTCAATGGAATCTCACAAAAGTCACCACTGTATCCACACACCTTGCTCTGGGCTGATACCTGGGGCTCCATCTTGTATTGCTCAAGGAACCAGATTTGGCCCAGGAACTTCTAGCTGATGATCCCTGCTGTAGGATGTAATTGTTATTTTGCTGCCTCTAATCAAACACCTTTTAACTTCATAACATAATGTGCCAATAATTCAGATCTCCTTGATTAAGCAAGGCATCAGATAAGAGGTCTTTAAACACTGCATTTATTAACTCCCTGGATATGTTGAGATTTAAAACTGCAGTTCTTATTGAACAGTATAACCATTTCAGGAAGAAGAGTTTTTGTAGCACTAAATCTTTATGATAAATACAGTACCTAACAGACCTAATAATTGCAGACTGTACTAATTACCTTAAGGAGCTACACTCCAATAATGTACTGAGTAGACAACAAGTCTTCCAGCTTTAGGCCTCTGCTCATTAAGTCAAATTAGTATGATGAATGGAGAAGGTTATTTGGTTACGTCCACAGGTGACAGAGCTTGTTTATCACAAAGGGGGGTAGAATTTAGCAGAAAAATAAAGAATAACTAAGAATTATGTTCCATTTTCAAGCAAAGCAAGCAAAACTATATACAAGGCATAATTTCACTTCCAGTTACAACTGGGATCTCCCAAGGTTCTTCCATCACAACAAATCATGAATTAGGATTTCTGCTTGTCTATAAGAAAATGCCCTTGAAAGGGTGCTCTGTAAGGCGCCCAGGTCTGAAGAGATTTAGAGTGAAGCTGAAACATATAGTCATTCTGTGTAAAGACACCCTTGATATTAAAAGCCTTTGACTGTCTCTCTGGTGATTTGGTAGTACTTGTGGAACAGTGTTCAGAGAAAGTACTTGGAACATGTTGAGAACTCTTGAAGCACTGATTTTATTTACCATCACCTTAATTAAGAACACAGACTGAAAACATGATTGAGGACATCTCAATGAAACAAAAGCCTTCTTCTTCTTCTTCTTCTTCTTCTTCTTCTTCTTCTTTCATATTCCCAGTCCTCCATTACACCTACAGTCTGCTTTCTACAAAGAATTAGACCCTCCAGGGATGGACAAGGTAGATATTATCTTCGCATACAGGCCTGAATCTGAAGAGTTTTGGAGTGGAACTGAAATACAAGAATTCAGAAGAAAAGATGCTATTGACCTGGCTCCCACCCAACACACACAGGTGGAAGGGCACTTACCTAGAAGCAAGCAGGATGTCTTTATTCAGGTAAGTTATGGTACAGGCTCAGCAGCTAAAACAGCACTCAGGAGAAACAATTAAGGAGTGAAGTGCAGAACTGGATGCAAGTGCCAAAGAGGTCCCAATAAGTTTCCCTGCTCTTCCTGTCAAGGTTTTAAAGACAAAATGTGATGTGCTCACTCATGATACTCTCTTGCCTTGTAGGAATATTAATATTGCAAGCTCACAATCCATCGGGGTAGGTGGGCCTGCTCACATCTGTGAAGGAACGACATGGTTTTTGGCAACAAGTTTGTGCTCTCCTGAGAGTTGAGAGTTGTTCGGAGACCCAAATGCCCTTCACAGAGCTACAATTCCCAAAGTGATTTAACATGTCGGGCTTCCCCACCCACGAGGCAAGTTGAGGTGACTGCCTCAGACAGCAGAATCAACAGGAGCAGCATGTCCCAATGTAGATCTCTATGCCCCCCCCCTTGTTCTTGATGTAGATCTTCACTCACCCCTTCTTACCTGGTGGGGAGGGTGCCATTTTGTGGTTTGCCTTGGGCGTCAAAATGTATTGGACTAGCCCTGTTAACAAGCAATCCACTCTTCCCAGAGAACTGTGGAAATTGAAGTTCTGTGAGGGGAACAGGTGCCAACTCTCAGCACAGTCCCCGGGTGTGCTCCCCCCCCCCCACTCCTCTTCCTCTGCCAGTGGGTATCAGAACCAGAAGCTATGGGTTTTTCAAGTACTGATTTTAAATGGAGAAATAAGCAAGCCAATGTAATACTTTCAAGACTAGATTTACTCAGGTGCATCTGCTGTCATAGGCCAGAGATGTGTGGGCCCAGTGGCATAGCCATTCTGGTTCTCTCACCAGTGCATTCACAAAGCCTTGTTCTTGTCATTACCTCAATCCTGCCAAGTGGCTATTGCCATGATCCTCCTCACTGACCAAATTATTCCCATATTTATGGAATGGAGCACAATATTACTATTGTGTTATCCCCATTCACTATGGCACTTACAGTCCAATCCTATAAATGTTCACTCACAGGCAAGGCATCATCCCTGATTGGTGGGCAAACGTAGGATGTCCATCATAACCCTTTCTGTATTGTCTGGTTATTTGTTTAATTATCTTCTCTCCCCTCAGGCCAAGTACACATCAGATACGGGTGCCATTCTGCCAGTTTAGCAACAGTACCTCTCCTGTCCTGGCATGATGTGAGCATAGGATTACTCTGTTGCACAGAAAGGTGCATAGCCTTTCCATATATCCACAGGCCTAACAGTTCACATTATTATGAGCATTGTTATAAGCTCATCTTTAAACAATGATTCCCCACCCCAGCGCAATAGGGAATTTGACTTCTAGCAAGAGGTTATCATCCCTTTACATCAAAAGAGAAAGGTAATTTATTCTTGTCAGTTGCCTTCAAGTAGCATGTCATTAAAATGATACCTTTATTGCACACATTCATTTACATGACATCTTAAGTCATATCCATCTGTCAGATGAAACAGATAAAAGAACTAGCTGTCCTTCAAAAGGGCCCTCTTTTTTTTACTATTCATAAAGTTCTGTCAAAAATCTTTTTTATTATGTGGATGTCCAACCTATCAATGGAATGGCTACTCCCCAACCCCCAACAACTTCTTTTTTAACAGACTCTTGTCAAAAAATGAAAGCCTCATCTGAAGGGAAGGTCTGGACTAGGATTACCAGCCAAAGACGACCAGCATAGCAGCAGGCACAAGCACTCCCTTTAATGTACTCCCCAAGGGTGGCTTCAGGTAGAATTTATGTGTGTGATGCATTCCATAAGAGTCTGGAATCTCAGTAGCAAGCCATTTTATCTTCAGAAGCTAGAAATAAAAGCAGCATTCTTCTCAATGGCCAGAGAACTTGTTCATTTGTGAGATGCCTAACAAGTCGAAATAGTTTTAAACTGCAATTATAATCCTAACTATATGCGAACAAGCATAGTGCAGATTTGTGTGTCCCAATAAGTGGGCTGTGGGCACTTTGTGTCGTAGCGGTTGGTGTTGTGGGGTGAAGCCATGAACCCACTATCTCAATACTGGGATCACTACAGATTGGCTCCACCGGTGTGTTTATATGGCCTTGGCCTTGCCGCCATCCCACCCTGTACATGTAGATAAGCACAATACATACATTTTTACACACACTTTCCCCAACATATGCATTTTTCTGCAAGTGTTTTGGTTGGAAAACTGCAAAATTCACAGTGCTGGACATTTTGAAGGATAACCCTGTTTCAGTTCATATACTGATTTGGAAGATACAAATTAGGTGTGCATTAAGAAGTGTGACCTGAACTGCGTTTCTCCCTCATCCCTAGTCATCACACACAGCTCTGTCCTCTGGAGACTTGCCACAGCTCTCTATCACATACCATATGCACCTGCTCTGCTCAATTATAGAGCTGCCCCTGGAGAACCAGCTCTTGTGCCCATAGATATTTCCTTACAAGTTCTTAGAAGTGCCCCCAGCCCTCAATAAGCCCACTAGTTCAGGAGATATGGGACTGGACCATCTGTTTCAAGAGATGGCTTCTGCTTGTACCCTAGGAATTAGTATTCTGGGCAAATGAGTAGTGCATTTGATTCAACATTTTGTCTGTCAAGCATTGCCTTAGAAAAGGTTCCCACAACTGAGCCTTCTCATTAGATGTCCTCTTATGTTACAGCAGCCTAAGAGGCCAACAAAGCATATTTTAAAACAAGACAGCCTCTTACAAGTCCTGCATGTGTCCTCCAGATATTGCAATGCCTGCAGTCATTCAGGAGAATGGTGGAAATTCCAGTAACCTAAGAGAATACACTATTACTGATATTATTTCCTGTAAGGGTTGATGATTCATTAGCTGCAAAAGTTCCTTAATCTCACAAATGGCTAAATAGCCTTAAGAACATGTCCCCATGCCAAGGATCAGCTTTATCAGGACAGCACAACTTCAACTTAATGCTTCATTTCTATCTTTACTGCAATCTTAAGCAGCTGCCAGCTTATTCTAGCCACCTTCTGTACAGTAAGAGCAGACTTCTATTTAGGCAAGAATTTATCAGCCAGGCAGAGAGCATTTGATTTACATTGCTCTAGAGGTAAGATGAGTATGGGTTGGAGGGAATGTTTGTCTCTATTAGTTTTCTTGCTTAGTATGATCAAGCAAAGTTGCAGCCAACCTGCCTGCTTCCAGGCAGAAGCGAGGAGGATTCTGCTTTTTGAGAGAGGGGGAGCAAAGTGGGGGCATAGTCCAGCCAAAGTCAAGCACTTAAAAGTTCTATTAATTGGGAGAATTGAGCAGCCCCATTTCTCTACCTTTTAATGCAGAGTTGCTTGTCTAAACAATTTCTCCTACAAGCCAGTCAGCTCTGCTCAGTTTTCTGCTGTAAACTGGAACTGAATCCTATGTGCTAAGGTTTAGTCTGCTGCAAAATGTTATGCGTGTGTGTGTGTGTGTGTGTGTGTGTGTGTAAAACAGAATCCTAAGTATTGGGGTCAGGAAATATCACAAAGAGAATCAGAAAGGGGGCAAAGTGTGTTTATTCCAAATATGATGTTATGGTTGTTAAAAAAGAAAAGACTGGTAAGATGGGAAACTATGGGTGGCATCTTGGACTATTTACACCTTGTAATAACCTGTATAATGTCAAAAATAATTTAATTGACCTATGGAAACATTACATTGCTCACTTCGCAGTATGTTGATTGCAAATAATTGCAGTCTATCCTTTCCTTATCATAGAATCATAGAGTTGGAAGAGACCACAAGGGCCATCGAGTCCAACCCCCTGCCAAGCAGGAAACACCACCAGAGCACTCCTGACATATGGTTGTCAAGCCTCTGCTTAAAGACCTCCAAAGAAGGAGACTCCACCACACTCCTTGGCAGCAAATTCCACTGTCGAAGAGCTCTTACTGTCAGGAAGTTCTTCCTAATGTTTAGGTGGAATCTTCTTTCTTGTAGTTTGGATCCATTGCTCCATGTCCTCTTCTCTGGAGCAGCAGAAAACAACCTTTCTCCCTCCTCTATGTGACATCCTTTTATATATTTGAACATGGCTATCATATCACCCCTTAACCTCCTCTTCTCCAGGCTAAACATGCCCAGCTCCCTTAGCCGTTCCTCATAAGGCATCGTTTCCAGGCCTTTGACCATTTTGGTTGCCCTCCTCTGGACACGTTCCAGTTTGTCAGTGTCCTTCTTGAACTGTGGTGCCCAGAACTGGACACAGTACTCCAGGTGAGGTCTGACCAGAGCAGAATACAGTGGCACTATTACTTCCCTTGATCTAGATGCTATACTCCTATTGATTCAGCCCAGAATTGCATTGGCTTTTTTAGCTGCCGCGTCACACTGTTGGCTCATGTCAAGTTTGTGGTCAACCAAGACTCCTAGATCCTTTTCACATGTACTGCTCTCAAGCCAGGTGTCACCCATCTTGTATTTGTGCCTCTCATTTTTTTTGCCCAAGTGCAATACTTTACATTTCTCCCTGTTAAAATTCATCTTGTTTGTTTTGGCCCAGTTCTCTAATCTGTCAAGGTCGTTTTGAAGTGTGATCCTGTCCTCTGGGGTGTTAGCCACCCCTCCCAGTTTGGTGTCATCTGCAAATTTGATCAGGATGCCCTTGAATCCATCATCCAAGTCATTGATAAAGATGTTGAATAAGACCGGGCCCAAGACAGAACCCTGTGGCACCCCACTAGTCACTCTTCTCCAGGATGAAGAGGAACCATTGATGAGCACCCTTTGGGTCCGGTCAGTCAGCCAGTTACAAATCCACTGAGTGGTAGCATAGTCAAGACCGCATTTTACCAGCTTCTTTACAAGAATATCATGGGGCACCTTGTCAAATGCCTTGCTGAAATCAAGGTAGGCTACATCCACTGCGTTCCCTTCATCTACCAGGCTTGTAATTCTGTCAAAAAATGAGATCAGATTAGTCTGACATGACTTATTTTTCAGAAATCCATGCTGACTATTGGTGATCACAGCATTCCTTTCTAGGTGCTCACAGACTGTTTGCTTAATGATCTGCTCCAGAATCTTCCCTGGTATTGATGTCAGACTGACTGGGCGGTAATTATTTGGGTCCTCTCTTTTCCCCTTTTTGAAAATAGGGACAACCTTTGCCCTCCTCCAGTCTGCCGGGACTTTGCCTGTTCTCCAGGAATTCTCAAAGATGACTGCCAGTGGTTCTGAGATCACATCTGCCAGTTCTTTTAATACTCTTGGATGCAGTTCATCTGGCCCTGGAGACTTGAATACATCTAAACTAGCCAAGTATTCTTGTACTATCTCCTTAGTTATTATGGGCTGTGTTTCCTTTCCTTCTGTTTCCTGTGCTTTTCCATCCCCTTGTTTGTTTATATATGCCTTTATCTATTTCTGCCTTTTACTCAGATGTATTTATGTTCAGACTGAAACTGAATTAAGAAATTAGAGAAGAATAATGGGATGGATGTCAGCAAGCCTGCCCCCTCTTCCCCTCCTGACAAAAATGTTGAACAATTTCCATGATACTTTGTTCAATATTGTTTTATTTTCTGGAGCTATGTACTTTCCTTTGTCTATACTAGAGAACACGTGTAGCCATATAGGTATTTCAACCAGTGGTTTTCAACCAGTATGCCATGGCACCCTGGGATGCCTTGAATGATGATCAGGGGGTCCATGGGCTACACAGGCCTCTGTCCCTCTTTCCTTCCCTCCCTCCTCTGATGCCCTCTCATGTTTCTGCCTTCCCAAGGCTTGCACAGCTGTTTATTGCAGCAGCCCTGGCTATAAGCTCTGCAGGTGAATGGTGGATCTGAGAAGCACCTCAGATACCACCAGCAGCTGCCCAGAGGACTCCCCAGGAGAAGGGATAGGAGAGAGGAGGCTGAGGGCACACTCCACAAGGGAGGGTGTTTGAAAAAGGGTGAGAGGCTGCCAGCTCTGCAGGAAAGGGGTGACATAACTGGGCTACTGAGCCCTACCGGGTTGCCGCAGAAAGAATGTAGCTGGTCAAGGGAGCTGTGGATTCAAAAAGGTTGAAAACCTCCAATTTAAACCACTGTTGCCCATCAGCAGTACTACCCCCACTGCAGCAAACCTGCCTGCTCTAAGTATTCCTCATTCCATCTGTTCTTTACCCTATTGACATTGAAAAGGCAATTATGCAAGAGCAGTGAATGTATAGAGGTGGCTTCTTTAATCATGTTGAAGGATCCTAAGTGGGAAGAAAAACAATTGCTGTCCTTATGCAGTGCTGGATGGGCATTGAAAGTATTTGGTGTTGACGCCTTGAACATATTCAGAGATATTTTAAGGTGCGGTATAGATTTCTGTTGTTGTTTTTATAAAAAATGGACATTTTTGAATTACGTTGCTCAAAGTTAGTTTTGTCTCAATTTAAGCGGCTCCGCATAATCGTAACAAATCTTATTGGAAGGCCTATATGTAGAAACACAAAAGGGATTGCGTTTAAGTCATCTTTATAAATGTCTTGCCTAAGCAGTGTTTATCATGCACTCCAACTTTATACAATGCTGATAAAATGACTTATGGCAGCTTTAAATCTGGTCAGGTTGGGCCGCACTTTGCAAGCTGCTGGTACTGCAGAACACACGCTTGAAATTGTCTGGAATAGAGATATAAGTGGCACTTTTATGTACCATTGGCACAAGAAGATGAAATATTTTTGCCTTACTAACCACAACAGGGAATGTTTATCTGAGGGCCAAATTAAAATAAACACTGAGCTAGATAGAACTCTGGTTTCCTCAGGTCACTAACACCCCTTTACAAGAGGCAGTTGCAATTTGCCTCAGAAGACTTGGGAAAAGAAAAAAGGACTGGGGTTTCAAACCTTTCCCCCTTTACTGGCTTTCTGCATAAAATTGCCCCCAGCTGTTTTTCCTCCATGGGAGAAAAAAGATACAAATACCTAGTTTTGTGTTGCTTAAAAAATGAGGGGGGGGGGGAATGTGCACAGCTTTGACTGCATTTCAATATATATTCACAGGTAAGTTCCTCTGAATTCCCTGTGGAACATCCTCCCATCAGATGTCAATGAGATAAAGAACTACACAACGTTTAGAAGGCATCTGAGGGCAGCCTTGTATTGGGAAGTTTTTAGTGTTTGACGTTTTATTATGTTCTTATTATGTGTTGGAAGCTGCCGAGATTGGCTGGGGCAACCCAGCTAGAAGGGCGGAATATAAATAATAAAAATATTATTACTATCATTATTAGGGGTTACTGCTGCATAGATAGGCAGCAAATATATTCATAAGAAACCACACATTGACCATTGTACAAACCACAGGCAGAAAAAAGAGGCAATGAAGATGTTACTGATTCCAGTTGGTTTTGGTTTTGTAAGGGCCGCTTTGCTGTTGTTCCCAGTAGATGTAAGCAAATTTGTTGAATTTATTAAGCAGGGATGGACAGACCAGTCTATTTTTGCTCCATGTCAGTTTCACAAACTATTCATTCAGATGTCTGTTCTGTCCTGTCTTCCCATTAATTGGCAGCATTTTTGAAGGGAAAAAACCCTCAATATATGCATTTCTAAACATATTTTCCCCCTAAAATGCATTTCCCCCCCTCCACATCCATGTTTGTTTTTGTGTTTGTCTCACAAAATTTGGGGACGTGCTAAATCTAAAGAGATAATGCAGTTCTGATCCATGTATTAGTCCTGGAGGTGCAGATTAAGTCAGTTCATGTAAAACGGACAACCAAGTGAAACTCTCCTCCATCCCTAATAAAAAGGAGCAACACTTGATAGGCATCACTTCAATTTAACCTCATGTAAAACACTGGGTAGTCACTGAATATGTCTATTCCATAAGAAACAAACAGCTTCCACACTAATTTATTCAGCCCATTTATAGACTGCTTATAACCCACAGATCTCACAGCCAGTTTACAATAAGGAAAATTCAGTCGCATAATCAAAATACAGTAATGCGCAATTTCAAATGAATGACATTTTTAAAAATCCAAACACATAAGGAATTTTCAAAGGTAACCATCAAAATGTTATCTATTCCTAGAGTTAAAAAAGAAGTACTGTAATTTTTTACTCTTTCCTCATGTGAAAGACTGTGGACTTTTCCTGATGAGCTGTGCCTCATTCATTCACAATTTATTTGGGTCCAGACAGTTTTGCCACTAAAGGTAAAGGTAAAGGTACCCCTGCCCGTACGGGCCAGTCTTGCCAGACTCTAGGGTTGTGCGCCCATCTCACTCAAAGAGGCCAAGGGCCAGCGCTGTCCGGAGACACTTCCGGGTCACGTGGCCAGCGTGACATCGCTGCTCTGGCGAGCCAGAGCCGCACACGGAAACACCGTTTACCTTCCCGCTAGTAAGCGGTCCCTATTTATCTACTTGCACCCGGGGGTGCTTTCGAACTGCTAGGTTGGCAGGCGCTGGGACCGAACAGCGGGAGCGCACCCCGCCGCGGGGATTCGAACCGCCAACCTTTCGATTGGCAAGCCCTAGGCACTGAGGCTTTAACCCACAGCGCCACCCGCGTCCCTTACCAAGGGTAAGGGTTTTGCCACTACCCTTGTGTAATCAGCCTGTGTTTTGCCATTCCTAGCGATTATCCCACACTCTCCACTACTGTAGAAAATTCTAGTTTTAACAAAATAATTTAACAGTACCAGAAAGTCCACAGATATGGAATTTCTCATCACTATTCCCTATAAAAAAGTTCCTTCTGCCTGATTCTTTCTACCTGATTAATTACTTCCCCATTCCACCAATGCTAATCTGATTGGTCCCAAAGTATAGAAGTGTGTGTTTGTGTGTTCAAGTCCTCTCGTTGCAAACACAGGAGGAATTTCCATTTCAGATCAGGCAAAAAAAAAAAATCAATTTATTTATTTTAGCACAGAGAATGTACACCCAAAGGGAAAGTCACTCTGCATAAGCTCCTTTACTATCTCATGTTGGTAAGTGAGCACAACTTCTGGAAATGATTTAATAAAGAATTGCACTAGTGCGGTAACTTTGTTGCAATTCCAGATGCACCAAAAATGGAAAAGTAAAAATGAGACAGCATGAAGAGCCCTCTGCCTGAAGGGGTGCAATATTTTACTTGGTGATGGTACCCCTGGCTTTACTCCTAAAGACAGAAAATGCCACTAATGTTATTTCTGACCCCTTTGCCCTCTGATCCAACCGTAGTACATGAAAACTGCCCATTCTTCCTCTATTTTGAGTACCATTTAAATACAATTTGCTACAAAAATGTGTATCATGATTAGGAAGCTACTTGATGTCAAGTCAAACCAATGATACATCTAGCTCTGTGTTGTTTACATAGACAGGCAAGCACTGCTGAGATAGAAGCCTCTTCCAACCCTGTCCAGGGATACCAGGTATTAACATGAGGGCCTCTAGTATGCAAAGCGTGTGCTAGAGCACTGAACTACAACTCCTTCAGCCAGTTAAGCACATTCAGGACACATCTATTTCAACAGGAGAGATTTAGATAGGTGCTTTGCTGCCTAATCCTAATGCAGTGCTAGGCATGCCTCATTGATTTCAATGGCCTAAAACATGCTTAGCTCGACAATGTGTTGGGTTGTAACTCTCCCACTGAAAGCATATTAATGGAACTTCCAAAACAGCAATACATTTCTTAAAAGTGGCAATAATCTAAAACTACATGAGATGAGGCATTAGATGTACCAGTACTTTCAGAGAATCAATCTCTGGAGAACATGGGCTTTAATTGCTTAAGTTGAGCTTTAATTTCTTTGCAAACCAGCAAATTTTTACAAAATGAGAATATTAAATCCTAATGGTGATCATTTTACTTGAACTGATAATTATAATTTCCTCCCCTTTGTAATCTGCTTAATTGGATTCCTAGTTAAGGAGCTGGGATATTGTGTGACTGTTATTGTAGAATAGGGTTTTTTCTAACCCCTGTATTTGCCATTGGTCATGCTGAACTGGCATGAACCCCATTATCTTTTCCATCTTGTGTAGTTTTTAAGCAATGATTGGAAGAAGGGCTTTTTTTCGTTAAATGGGCCATAATGATCCATAGCTCTGGGTCCATGTAACTTGGCTAATTGTAAAGGCTAATTGCCCATTAACCTTTACAATATAGCACTGGCATTCTGCCATTTATTTTTTTTAGTAACTGGTCTCTCATAGTATACTAAAATGGAACTATACAGGAAAGGAGTCATCTACAAAGGCCTATTGTAGTGATTAGCATGTCAGAGTAACGCTGAATGGATCCAGATTCAAATCCCCTGCTCAGCCCAAAATGTATTCAAAATGACCCTGAAGTCTCTCTCTTGACTTCCTAGGTCATGCTGAAGCTGTTTCTGAGGCCATAGTTAATGCTTGTGTCACTCTACATTTTTTCCCCTGGTTTCTTATCCACACAAAGGGTGGGGATAATTCTTGGGCAGCTGAAGAAACAGACCCTGCTGCAGAAATCATGATGGGCCTTTGATCTCCCTGGAACCCTCCACCTCCCCTGGCAGTAGCATCACTGCTGTGCTTTCTTTAGTATAGTAAATGCCTCTTTAGTTTGTTCCTGATACTGCTAGTATTTTCATTTTTGCAATAGATTTCATTCCTCCCGCTCAGGTACCCATAAAAATGTCATAACCTGCAAGAGCTGACATCAGTTGGCACTAACACATTCTTTTAAACATTGCACTGATGACACTACAGTGTTTTTCATGACAGCTTAGGCAATGAACATTTTTCAGCAGCTGTACACTGCCATGATTCAAATGTGAAATAGAAGTTGCACAATATGGTCTCCAGAAAGTAAAGTAACTCTTATCCAGTGTATGGTGTGTGCTCCACATTGCCCTCTCCTTAACCGATAGTCCTGTTTGGGAAATCTTTTTACACAAAATCCTTGTAGTGCTGCTACAAGCTGGACCACAATGACTTCACCAATCATTGTTACATTGCGACCCTTTTGCCCGTTTATGTAAGTCATTGCCTTTATTATTTATTCATTCATTTCTGAAGCACTCTTTAACCCAAGGGTTCCTAGGGAGGTATGCAATATTCAAGATAAAATACAACATATAAGCAAAAAGCATTAAATATCATAAAAACATTACCAATGACCACGTTTTAAAAAAGAAACCAATAGAACTCACCAGCAGCAGACCCACAGCTCTCAGCTTATCAGTCTCCAAAACCTGAAGAAAAGGGGACATCTTCAGTTTGTTTATTTTTACTCATTTGCAAAAATTCGTGCTGGTTGTTGACCTAGTCATAGCCTTTCAAATTTTTCCCAATTCAGGAAAAATTCAGGAGTAATCAACATCAGGAGAAAAAAATTCTCATAAGACCCAAAAACTCCTAACACTGTTGAATGACTAATCAGTTTACTCAAATGATCTGCTCGTATATTGTGTGCGGCATGTTTTGCTGGACAAATGGCAAATATCTCCATCACTCTCTTTGACACACTATAAACAAAACATTTAGGAGATTTGCTTACAGGAAAAAACTCATAAAAGAGCACATGCTTGTGTGTGAATATCAAAATAAACGAGGACCTTTTCTGGATTCAAGCTATTCATATGAATCATTTTTGATGGATAACAACTCTTGGTTATAAATTCAATTCAGCTCTGTACTGAAGAAATATCAACTGCTTGATTATAGCGGCATGCACTTGTCCCCTTGCAACTACAATAACTAGTGGAAAGGGTGACATAGAATTCAAGAATTTATTACCAGCTTTGTATCCTAAATGGCTCTGTGGGCCAACTAAGAGCAGGGAGCTTACTGCTGATCTGAAATATAGATAACTGAAAAGTGTTTAGACTTGGTACACTTGCTCATGGATGAACCATAAAATGGATGGTGATAGGGGGGCAGGGATATTAAATCACTATGGATAAGACTCCCTAAAGCAGTAGATATCCTAGATGTATTTTTATAGTGCAAACTGAAGGATACCAGGCCTGATCCCTTTTCACCCCAATCAGCAGTATTTTGGGGGATCTTCTCACTGCAATAACCTTTGGAATGTTAAAAATATTCATGTCTAATGAATTTGCACAGGTAGATGAAAGGTTGTTGGTGCTGCAACATTTGTGATCATATGCTCTAAACTAAGATGAAGAAGAGAAGAAGAGTTTGGATTTGATATCCCGCCTTTCACTCCCCTTCAGGAGTCTCAAAGCGGCTAACATTCTCCTTTCCTTTCCTCCCCCACAACAAACACTCTGTGAGGTGAGTGGGGCTGAGAGACTTCACAGAAGTGTGACTGGCCCAAGGTCACCCAGCAGCTGCATGTGGAGGAGCGGAGACGCGAATCCGGTTCCCCAGATTATGAGACTACTGCTCTTAACCACTACACCACACTGGCTAACTATGAGTAACTATGAGTTTCTCAGGACAAAATGATTGGATTCTGAACAGCTTTTTTCAAAAACAGGCATCACCATTTGAAAACAGAAATAGACAACATGCATTGGTTGCATAATTTGGTTTTTAAAATGAAACATCTTTGGGCCAGTTCTCACAGTGACATTTTGCTCTCTGAATGGACAGTCCCAAAGATCCTGAGCAGAAGCACCATTTTCTCAAGATAACTGAAGGGGCTAACACAACGTCCTGACATCACACGTGCGTGACATTAAGAGTAGCCAGTCGCAGAGCAGAATGTCCTCTTAAACACTGAGGGGGCCAGCCACCTCAAAAAATACATTGGGTGGCGGTAGATGGTGAAACTGCCTCGCCCTGCTTTAAAATTAGTACCAGCATAGAACTACCATCTTCCCAGCCCTCATTTCATGATCACACCTTAGCCCGTTCCCCACCCCCAATTCTGCTGATGGTCCAAAACTAGCCAGCTTCTCCCTTTTCATGTCTTAATATGACAGACCCACATCCTGTCTCCATGTCCTATCTAAAACTGCAACCTTGAGTCATGTCCTGTCAGGTACCCAATTTCCCACTTGCCTTTACCTTTTTACCTGAGCATTGGTGATGCTATAGATATCAGCTCTGTGATGCTGGTCAGATATCAGTAATTTTGCTTATGCCCTCATCCCGGCAACTGATCCACAGTGTCTGCCTTTCAGAAAACTTTTCTATTTCTTCTCCTTCCCATTCAGTTCAGTTAAATACATCAGCAATTCTATTTAAATGTAAAACTTTTCAAGCAACCTTATAATAATAAGAAAACCTGAACCTTCCAGCTCATAATACTATTCAGAAGTAGTACATTTAAAAGCCTTACATTCTCCCTCGGTAACTGGCAGTGACTAACAGCTTGGGCAAAACACATCAGCTGAGCAGCTCCACCCTCGCCACTCTGCCGGCTGCTACCGGCAACAGGTCCCTTATGTCTGCAGTAGATTTGTATATAACTCCTCTGGGCTCAGTTGTGGACATTGTTAATATTGGATCAAAACTGAGATAGCATTTGTCTCATTCATGTATGATAACAGTCATTTTCTTACTTTTTGCATAATGCATTTTTCTGATGCATTATGTAAAAGGAAACCACCTGGGTGCCTCTTCGCCTTTACCACTTGAAGCCTTGAGTCTGAGAAATTTCTGACCAAAAACAATTGGATAGTAAAACTGAGAATTGAAAGGGAGCTTCCAGATCTGATTATATTGAAGCTTAAATCCCTGACAGAATCTTATCAGCATCCAGGTCTGTCTCAGAGCTAATCACGTACAATTAATACTTTCACTGTATATTTTTGGACACCGGGATAATTTGTGGAAATAGTCCCATGCTGGGAATTCATAACATGGAGTGCAGTCCTTAGCTATAATTTTCGAGTGTCTGTCTTCCTTCATGCTTTGACATACCACAACAGATATCCTGTTTTGTCTTTGAAGGTGGCTTAAAATGTATTGCATGGATTCCATTTCAAATCTGAGAGTACTGTTGGAAAGATAGAGGAGAAGGGTAAATGTTATTAGGGACATATTAATGCATTGGTAGCAGAGGCCTGGGCTTTGTGTTACAAGAAAAGCTTTGTTGCGGTTATGAGTGAGAAGATGCTCTCGAAAGACATTACAAACCGGCTCCTGAAAGGCTTGTGAAACAATACATAAAGCTGGCTTTAACTCAGACTCTAGCTGCTACCCTAAAGATAGAAAGCTATCAAAATTTAAGTGGATGATATAATTCCACTTTCCACCCTGCCTTGATTTAATTCCCCCTGTTTAGCCTGGGATGCTGGCTGCAAACTTAACTTTTGCAAAAATCACAATAAAAGATGGGCGAGCTCCTCCTTATTCCCTGTGGAGAGGTAAGCCTGCCTGTCAGTCATTGTGACATCTGCTGTGCTAATAGCAAGTACCTTCTCAGTTGATGCACTTGATAGTGAGCAGCCCAGGAAGAAGACAGCTACAGCAGGATGCTTGAAAAAGTGCAAGACACAAAATCCCTCAAGCTGGCAGCACTGTTGATATTCTGTGCTGGCAGACGCAGAGGTTGCGGTGAGATAACCTTCTGTCATCTCTGTGGTTCTCAGCAATGATTTTAACTCTCCCAGTGAATAAAGAACACTGAGAACTCAATGTATTATAGAAAGAGGGTACAAAATATTTAGGGATGAAACAAATGCTGGTGCACATTTTGCAAATCTAAATGAGCCAATAGTCAAATTCAGCTTCCTGAACTTATTTTATCCCAGAATGTATAACTTGATGCTCCACTTCAATATTATCTACATCTGTTAGATGTAGACCTCCAGAAGTCACACATTTTTTGATGCATAAATTTCTGATATATTAGTAACACCTATTAGGTCAGTTTCATTTGCACAATTTATCAACACACTCCCAACAGCCTTATCTCTTGGTTACTAGGGAAAATATTGAATGAATTGGACCATGAAGGACTCTTCTGGTTACTTCTTTCCAAAATAGCCATCAGAATTTATCTACAGATTTAAAAAATCCTAATTATCTAGTTTGTATCCAAAGTCGATCTCAAGCATTAGGAAGTCTCCACTGTTGCATTTTTATTTCTGAATTTTGTTAAAAATTTGGTGCATTAACCATGTTCAGTTCCTGTGTGCCAACCATGTTCGGTTCCTTTGCTTCCTATACACCTTTCCCCCACTCTGCATTTATGATTTGCAGGTCCTAGGAGTGGGGGAAATATGGCTCAGATTGCATTTAAAGGTGCATGTATTCAATTCATGTTTTTGGAAACATCCTTCAAAGCCATCCTTCAAAATTTGCACATTTTTGAATTTTGCAATGCAGCTCTCCAGCCAACTAGTGTAAAGTGCATATAAACGCACATATTACTGAAAATAGCAGGCTAAAATGTACTATATTAGGGAAAATGCCAGTATTCCTTTGCAACATTGGCAAAGGCTGAATTAGACTTGCCTTTTAGCAAAATGTCTTCTATCTAGCCAGTCTTGAACATCTTATAAAATACAATTTTCCAATCTGCATATTATTTTAAGAAGTACTGTATCAAATGTCATAGCATATATACTTTGTGTATCAAAGTACCATAGATCTACACATTTTCCTTGCCCAGAAATCCAATTATCTAATATTTATAGGGGAGCTGAATTTTGCAGTGTCAACCAAACCTAAACATTTCTCTTTCCATCTATCACCTACCGTTTTCAATATCTTTCCCATCTTTAGCAGGTTGCAATGGGATTGTAAACTTTCCCTACTGAGATCCATAGGCCCTTTGAACTTCTGTGAATTATATGCCATGATGTATAGCAGCCAATTGTGTTAGGCAAAGTGTGGAATACACTTTGATGGGGAAGCCTCAAGATAATTTTGACCATTAGCACTCTTGCCCCATGCACAAGATAAAGCAATTCTCTACATGCAGGAGGCCCCAGGTGCAGTCTACCATTCACCAGGTAGGGGTGGGAAGGACTCCTCTCTGAAACCCTCAAAAGCCACTGCTAGACAGTGTTGACACAACCCTGTGGCCTCCATATGATTCCGGATTGTTACGTCCACCAGCCACAGCCAGTATGGCAAATAGTCAAGACTGATCAATAGCATCTAGAAAGCACCAGGTTGGGAATATACTGAGATTAAAGATGGGCCAGTGGTTTGACCTGATATAAAACAGCTTCCCATGTTCCATACATTCAAGTCTATATAAATTCAGCAACATGGATCCCATGCAAAAACCTTTCACTCCCAGCTTTAATTCCACTTTCTAGTTTTGTGATCCAACTTTTGGTAGTCAACTGCAGGATTTTTTATCTCTCTGCATTATTCCAAATTCTCTTTCTCCGTGTGTGTGTGTGTGTGTGTGAGAGAGAGAGAGAGAGAGAGAGAGAGAGAGAGAATGAACATTACATTTTCTTCCTTTTTCTCCAGCCGTCCACAGCATGGCTGCCATCATATCACTCTGTCATCCCACCATCTAGCTCTGCTTCCCAAAGTGTTTCTGTGTCTGGATTTTACCCATAGCACAACTAAAATGGCATTTACTTGCCAGTCTTTGCACAGATGTATGCTACTTCTCAAGGATTACTGCATTTCTTGGCCCTGCAGTGTAAGGAGGTTTTTCTTTCTTTCGTTTTTTTAAAAATCACCTGAGGACAATATTTCAAATCCCTTCCAACAGCTGCTGCACTAATTTCAATGGGCAAACAGCCTCCCTCTCCAAATGTGATGAGTCATCCTTCCTCCTAAGGAAGCCATCCGAGCGAGGCAGGGAAATGTCTGGAGCTGCACCAGCATGGAGATGCACCTTTCCCCCACAAAATATTTCTCTATACAAAACTGTGAAATCATCCCAGTGATGGAAATAACCATGCTACCTTTGAGTCAAATGCAAAAACAGAAAAGAGTAAAGCATATTTCAAATGCAGCAGGGCCTGCTTACAAACACATGGAAGTGGGATCAAACCTGACAGACAAATAGTCAAGGGTTCTCCCCATTCTTTGATTACTGCATTTTATCTAGCACCTCAATATATTTTTTAAAGATTCTGCCGGTCCTTAAAATTATTTCCTCTTCTCATATTTGCATTGCAAAATCTACAGCTCTTCCAGGAAAAATATGGGCATTCCAGTATTCACAATGCAGCATCAAAAGACATCTATTGCAGAATGAATAGTGTTTCAAATATAGAATTCACAGAGAATACCATTAAAGTGGGATGTGTTTACTTTGTATAGTGCAATCTTATGCATGTCTACCTAGAAGTAAGTCCTGATGTTCAATTGAGCTTACTCCCCAAGTAATATGTCTGGCGCAAGTAGTAAATGATTGCCATCTATTCATATGTACACACTGACCAAGGAGTAAGCTCCACTGAACTCGGTGGAACTTCTGAGGAGACACGCAGCAGATGGCCTGTCTGTAGTCTCAGTTAGTATGCATGCTTGACAAGTTATGGAAAGCCAATTTGTATTATAAAGGAAGAAATTAGTTTTGCAAATGCACCTGCAATTCTCAGTGTAATGTTGCTGGGAGAAAATTGGATTATATCATTTTCTAGAAAAATCCAGACATGGACACAAACAAACTGTCATAAAAGCAGTAGAAAGAAACTCCTTTCAAGTCCTGAGAGCCACAATGATAGACCACAAGGGAGGAGACCTCACCACCCCCCATGCTCCTGCAACTTTCACAGGTGTGCCCGGCACACAGGCATTATTTAGGTGATGCCTTTCCTGGTGAAGGTATAAGTGGTGGAGAAGCTCCACCTGATACAGTTATGTTCTCATGCAACTTTTATATCCACAGGAATGAAGTCAGTGACAACAGCAAGACAGAAGGCAAATACAGAGGAAAGCCTCTAAATCAGGCATGAGGGTCATCTTCAGTTTTGGAGATCCTTCTGGTTAGCGGTGGGCAAGGCCAGGGGCAAAAGTGGGCCTTGCAACAAATACATATTTTTTACAGTTGTATCAGCACACTAGCTTCTACACACACTCACACAACCCTCCCTGTTTTCCATCCAGACACACAAACAATGTTACTGGGCTCAAGAACACATTCCAGACATGCAAAACGACTCAAGGAAGGGCCAGAGGGGAACACACACCACACAACTGTCCCATTTTAAAGAGGACAACCCAGGTTTACAAAAGCCACCCCAGTTTCCAATCCCAATCCCAGGTATCCCGCTTTGGCCGTGCACCTAATTCCGATGTTTTTAATTTTGCTGCCAATGTTTGGATTTTGAAACTCTGTTCAACCCCCCACATGGGGCCCTGGGTGGATTAACTGCAATTAATATATCCTCACCTACCTATTAAAACGCACCCCACACTTTTCACCCATAGTAGAAATTGTACACACTCCACTTTTCCCAGTCAGTGCAGTGCTTAACCAGGTTTGGGTCAAGGGAGGCATAGCGGCACTTTCTTATACTTCTTTACAGATATACAAGTTGAGCATAGATGGATGCAAAGCTTAAACCTTCCAAGAGGCAGCCCAAATCCACTGCTTCGACATCAGATCTCTAAGGAGATGCTTACATGACCCCCAGCTTGCTTCAGTGTGTCTCTCTCTGTCTCACTCAAACTGTAGCTGGTCTTCATCTAGACCAGGGGTCTGCAACCTTTAAGACAAAAAGAGCCACTTGGACCCGTTTCCTAAGAAAAAAAACCTGGGAGCCGCAAAACCATTGCGACATTTAAAACAAATATATCTCCGGAGCCGCGATCTGACAGCGGGCGGGAAGGTGACGTCGGGATGGTGCGTGACTAACGCATGCACCGCCCCCATGCGACGTCACAGCCAGTACAGCGCCCGCTACAGTGGAGAGTGTCGGGGCACACAATGCGCCTCCTCCCCTTGCTAGTATCCACCCCAGAGCTGCGGCAAAGGTGTAAAAGAGCCACATGCGGCTCCGGAGCCATGGGTTGCAGACCCCTGATCTAGACAATATGATGTTTAGCAGAGGAAATGCACTTTTCAGGTATTTCCTAGCCATTCCAAGACTAGCTGTTGAGATCAATAGGCCAAGAAATGGAAGGAGTTGGCAGCATTGCTAGAACTATTAAAGTGGTGTCCACAAACCCTCTTCTATTCATACCCCCAATCGTACAACAATTTTGTAAAATAAAAGCCAGGAATATCTCCCCACACCCAATAAATATAATCCTTTCCAGTAACTGAAATGGGCTCTGTCTTATTCCCACTTGCGTTGGATTCACTGAGTCAGCGTTTTGGACCTTCCCTGATTACAGCAACATCATCTTATTTCAAAGAGCTGCTTTCCCTCCAGATTCCTAGCTACTTCTCACATGCAGCCAGAGATATATAATGAAGCAAATGGCCTTAATTGAAGCATAAGGGATCCTTGGGGGGGGGGGGAGGACACAGAGAAGAACTTGAGGCTGTAATCTTGATTTTCACAGAAGCAGCTAAATGAAATAAAATAAATAAATAAATGGAAATCATGTCATTTGTATCTTTGGGGCTGGTATGAAGTGTGGAATTCTTGGCATACCACAGCCTCATGATGGATGAAAACACAAACAAAAATCAATGCCTTAGCTGTAAAAGAACACATTTTCCCCCAGTAGTGAAAAGATTTGCTATGGGCTGGCAGCTGAATTCTCATTAGTAAATGCATCCCAGTTAATAGGAAGCTTTCTCTGTACGCAAGAGGTAATTATGAAGGCAAAAGTGTGGAAAAGCCCAACAGCCTTTCAGCCCTCCCTGTCAGGTTTCTTGCTATTTGATTATTATTTTATTAAGTTCTATATCAAGACAGAAAAAATGGTCATAGAATCATAGAACTGTAGAGTTGGAAGGGACCTCTAGGGTCATTTAAGCCAACCTCCTGCTTTGCAGGAATATTTTGCCCAATGTGGGGCTCGGATCCATGACCCTGAGATTAAGAGTCTCATGCTCCATCAAGTGAGCTTTCCCAGCAATGTCATTTTGCATCAGCCATCTCCTCTGAAGTGAATTCAAGTCTGAACTCATGGGCTGGATTTAGACTCTAGCACTTCTGCTTCTTCTTATTGGCAAACAGCTGACTGGCAGAATTCTGGCTTTATAAATAAGGCCTCAACAGGCCCATTTTTAATATACAGTACGTTGGAAATAGCAATGAAATGAGAAGAATTCAGAGTTCTGATTTTTTAAAAAACCTAAACTGCTACGAGTTCTACATATTCAGAGTTGTATATCCTCTTTGAAGGATAAGACATCATTTGTTTCATTTTCCTTTGGCACAGTGAAGTCAAAACAGACTGTGCATGTCAGTCAAGTTGCCCCCAAGGTTTTCTGTGTCTCGGTTGCCATGAGGTATCATCATATTGTGCCGATCCTGATGAAAGGTTTGTTGCTGGAAAAGTAATTTCCTATACAGAAGGCTTGAAACCACGCCTCTCACAGTTCCCTGCAATGCATCCCCTTGAAGGGCATTTCAGTGACAACACAGATGGAGGCAAATTATTGAAATGGGAAATACCACTAGGAATTAATGTTTTCCTTTAGGGAAAAGTACATGAACCCCATCAGTTGAAGGGGAGGAACAGCAGCTGGGGCAACTACAGAGCAGGTGAACTTTTGCCATCTCCCTACTCTGTTTTTGCTGTTGCTTTCCATGTGGGGAAAGGAGAGCCTCTGGACAATCCACACACCCCAAACACACGCTGATGTGCAGCAGCTTAACTTGATGACCTCTGGGTGAGGAGACTTAAAACAAAACCAGGTTGACATGAATTATTTTTGGGATAGGGAGGAGTGGTGTTGGTTTTGTATTTTTATATTTGTATTTTTGCCAAACTCATGTGCAGAAGCAAAACCTCCCATCATCAGCGCCAACAGTAAATAATAGGGGAGATGTGGGCAGACTTACTTCGGGCATGCACTGGCAAACCACATATCCTGAAGTATTCTTGTCCCATTCACCCTGAAATCACATAGCAACATCTCGCAAAAAGAAAAAGAAAAGAAAGGGGGAGATGATGGGAGGTTTTTCTAACTATCATAGATAGTTAGAAGAGCAAAGCTTGAGTTTAGAGTTGAACAGCAGTGATGTGACCTAGAAGTGAAGCAGCAACCTAGAGAGAGAGCGCCAGAGCAATAATTGAATTCTTTTTTAATCCAAGGCTGTGACTATGGGAGAAACAAAACCCTTTTGTGGTGTTGATGCTGTGAACCCCTCCATTGTAAGCGCAGGTTCTATATATGTGTAAAGAAACCCATATGCCCTAAAAATACCACAGTCTCCACTGTGCGTCATTCCTGAAGACAACACAAGCCCTGGGTCAGTGTCTGAAACCTCTAGAATCTCGCACCGCTCAGACATTGGGGTGGCATGCACCAATACTGTAGGCAAATGTCCTCCTTTAAGGAGTTTTCATACCACTCCTATAGTTCAGCAGTGTACCACCCACGACCATTTCACTATTGAAAGTTCCCACTTTCAACATTTTCTTAGAGGAGACCATTTTAAAGTTGAGTATAGTAAAAGCTATGGTTTTCCCAGTAGTGATGTATGGAAGTGAGAGCTGGACCATAAAGAAGGCTGATCGCCGAAGAATTGATGCTTTTGAATTATGGTGCTGGAGGAGACTCTTGAGAGTACTATGGACTGCAAGAAGATCAAACCTCTCCATTCTTAAGGTAATCAGCCCTGAGCACTCACTGGAAGGAGAAATCCTGAAGCTGAGGCTCCAATACTTTGGCTATCTCATGAGAAGAGAAGACTCCCTGGAAAAGACCCTGATGTTGGGAAAGATGGAGGGCACAAGAAGAAGGGGACGACAGGGTGAGATGGTTGGACAGTGTTCTCGAAGCTACCAGCATGAGTTTGACCAAACTGCGGGAGGCAGTGGAAGACAGGAGTGCCTGGCGTGCTCTGGTCTATGGGGTCATGAAGAGTCAGACACAACTAAACGACTAAACAACAACAACAAAACATGGGTATGGAAAGGTTGCCCTGTTCCACCCAGCATAAAAGCGTAAGAAGAGGGCTGCTGGATCAGGCCAATGGCCCATCTCGTTCAGCATCCAGTGGCCAACCAGATGCCTGTGGCAAACCCACAAGTAGGAATCAAGCACAAGAGCACACTCTCCTCCTGTGATTTCCAGCAACAGGTATTCAATAGCACTTTGCCATTGAAACAAGCATTTCAGCTTCCTATATTTGGTGAATAATTTTCTAGCTGTTTTGAATACTGTGCTCTGTTTCTTTCCACAATGGCACTTCATTCTTTTGCTCACAGCCTGTAGTAGCCTTGACCCCAAGCCACCATGCATTCAGTCACAAGCACAGAAGCACACTTCAAAAACTTGTTGACCTGTAATGCCCCATCGCTGCATAGCATGGTATTGTCAAGAGGTGAAGTAGAACTGCAGGAAACAAGTGTCTTTCCCTACTGTAAAATGTGACACACACCCACACATGAATTTGATGTGATCCATGTCGCCGTTTTAAACCAAAACAATGTGAGTTACTTGTTACTCTTGCAATCTGCTTTGGTTACATTTATGGCAAGCTACTCCCACAACTAGAAATTATATGAGGAGCTTCACTTCATTTCAGCAGGACCTCAACTCTTCCACCTGTGCCCTGTGACTTCGATTCCATTATGTGCTCTCTGATCCCAGAATAGCTGCCCACCATTTTGCAACAGCTCAAAGTCTAGTGTGGGTCACTTAACAGAAAAACTAATGGAACTTTCTGCTACCAGCACTCCTGCCAAAAAGCTGAAAACAGAAAGCTGGAAGTAAAAAGGGCAGGCACAAGTACAAATAACAAATAAAATCCATCTTTGTGATCAAGATTCATTCTGATATTCCAATAACAGAACCTCAAGTGAACTTATTTAATAGTCTTAGGTATACAAAAAGCCTATGAAATGTAGATTTAGCTGGACCATTCCGGTTTTGGCTGTGAACCCTTATTTCCTGTGTGTGGTTTTAGACTGCCAAACCACATTCATTAATAGAGCTCGTGCTTCTGTTGTGTGACTCCATGAGATCGTAAATTTTTAAGGCTTTCCTACCATTCCAGCCAAGTATCTGACCTAAGCTGCATTGGTATTTTTGGAAATAATGACTGATGCTCTTCTATAAGGGACAGGTGGCCTGGCAACAGTGATCGGAAGCCATCCTGCAGCTCAATTCATACACTAAAAAGTAAAGAAGGTGATTGAGCTTGCTATGTTTGACAAAAATAGGGTTGCCAACTGCTCCTTAATTCTGTGCCAAATGCTTCACAGTCATTTGTGTGGGTGCTGGCTTATAAACGACATTGCTGTATTAATTAATAACTGTGAATCCTGCAGAGCAGGAAAAGGACAACAGTGCAACAACAAAAAAGCTGGTCCCTTTCTTCTTCGTTTTAAAAAGAGAGAGTACATTAAAAATAGAAGTTTCTTCTGGATGCCAGACCCCATAAGATTCCTTTCAATACGCCCACAGGAAACATTTGGAATAGTTCCCTGGGGATGTATCTCTATACAAATGTTACCTTCTGTTATCTACTCAACTTTCTGAAAGACATTCACTTAAGTTGACTCTAACTAGAATTCAAGAGTCACATAACAAAAATTGACTGCAAGAAGGATACAGCTCCAACTGAGCCATTTAAGAAATGTTTTCCTTCTTTCATTCAACAAAGGACAAGTAATAGAAGGTTCCAGAAGTGATGGAGATACACAGCAGTTATAAGCAGGGGTGAATCCCAAATCCTAAACTGAACTGGGATGCCTTGGATGTATGCTAGGCTTGTGAGATCTCTGTAAGGCGGCACAAGTCAAAGAGTCCCTCTCATGGTAGCATGGTAATCCAGACATCAAAATAATGCTGCAGACAAGCATTTGCTGAAAGAAAAAGCAATGTCTTTGATCCCACCATAGCACCAAGATGGACTGAGGAGGGAAGGGAGAGCAAACACCATGGTGGGCAAAGGGGGAAGAGGAAGAGCTCCATTGACATTGACAGGTCTAGCATGTAATCAGAGAAAATGATTGTACCAGTGCTCTCCTATCGCAGTGTTTTGCAGCTCTGCAAAAGCAAACCTGGCAAGGTATTGCTTTTGTAGGATATAGAGGCTGAATATGGTGACGATAAAGTCAGAAGCATTGGGACAGATCTCTGTATAATCACAGAGAAATAGTTGTGAATAACTACTGGCAGCCCCAGATACAGACACATTGCAAATTCCTTTGCATCTTACGAGACATAGCTATTCAAATGAGGCTTGGGTAAGTATGGAAAAGCAATTGGCAGTGTGCATCCAGATGTGCACCTACATCTGCAATTTGATACATGAAGTATAAGTTGCTTCCATTCACAAATCTCTTATCATAAATTATCTTAAACTGAGGTTGCAGAGTTGTATCCAAAATTTGTCAGTAATGTAATTCAGAGAGAAAGCCATTATCACATAAATCCAAAATACTGCTTTGAAACTATTGTAAGATGGCATCCCTAAACTGGTTAAATAGAACAATAAAGCAAAAGTAGAAACCCACGTATATGCAAAATGTAATTGTGGTCAAATAATAGTTTAACTATAGAATTATACACAAAGGCTGCAACCCTCTATGTGCTTACCTGAGAACAATCCCCATTAAACTCAGTGGGACATAGTTCTGACTACAGATACGTAGGATTATTTTGACGGTATACAGTCATTTATACACTTTGACAAAGCTCCAGACTTAGCATCGTTCAGGGGCATTGTGTATGTGGGCAGGGTGTGGCAGCTGCCATGAAAAAAATGGTGGGCTTTTTTTGCAGAAAGTTCTGGAAAGTTGCCTTCTTTTTCTATGAGTGGTGGCGAGAAATAGGAAAAATCTCAGAAAATTTCTATTCTTAAAAAAGTATTTTGAGATACTTTGGTTCAGCCCTGCTGGGTGCCTTATAAATCATTCTTATTCACAGTTATTTTCATTCAAAGTACGATGGTATCAATGAAAATTAAGGTCTACATGTTTACTAGCAATGGGGAGCATCCCAATCCTGCTTTGAAATGGAAGCTAGATTCCGGATTTTGACTTTCTTCAACCTGATTCCAGTGAATCCCAAATGGTTAGTGTCTTTGTTTTATCAAGCAAAATATAATACATGTTTATTCTAATACCTGGTATATTACAATTCATTGTATGACAGTGCTGATTGTCGTGGAAGAAGGAAGATAGCCTGTGAAATCACAGAGCGTCAGATGATAATGTTTTAATACAGGACAGTTTTGTTTGTTTGTTTGTTTGTTTGTTTGTTACCCAGGTTCGAGGTTATCTTATGTACAGTGAAAATTGTTGTCATGAAAACTGAGCTCCTTTATCTAACTTTGCAGCCATTAGGAGAACATATTAGTCATATATCTCGCTTTCTCTGCTGCCTGTCACAAAAATACATCATCAGAGAATACTATTGTCAAATACTTTCTATGAATTATTGCAATGGCTTACTACCTTCAGGGTTATATATATTCAGTGGTTGTATGTTGTCCAGATGAATGGAAAACAAAATGGAAAAATAAGGACACTTCTTGCTGTTTCTGAAAACCGAAGCCAAGATTTAGAGGTCAGGGGTGTCCATCTACCCCAGAATTCTCTACACTTGGACTAGAATAGTTCTCTCATTTTCTGTTAATAAATTGAGTGTGGAAGCAGGGCAGCAGGCAATGACTGTAGAGAGGGCCCTGTACATGTGAATGGCACTTCTAGATCATGTGTAAATAGCTCTTTGGGCATACAATCATATGTTCAGGAGCAATCTCCATATTTTTTTACAAAAATATTTATAAATTTCAATATTACCACTGCCAAAATCACATTTGTGTTCAAATAAACATTTACTTTGGGTTTTCGGCGTTCGGGAACCGAAATGGACAATAACGGAGGCGTTTGCGAACCAATGTTTGACTGTACTGTTGAAGGTCAGTGGTTTGAATCCGCACAACGGGGCATGCTTCCGTTGCTCTGTCCCAGCGCCTGCCAACCTAGCAGTTCAAAAGCACGCCTGTTCAAGTAGATAAATAGGTACCGCTGTGGCGGAGAAGGTAAACAGCATTTCCATGCGCTCTGGTTTCTGTCACAGTGTTCTGGCGTGCCAGAAGTGGTTTAGTCATGCTGGTCACATGACCCGGAAAGCTATCTGTGGACAAATGCCGACTCCCTTGGCCTCAAAGCGAGATGAGCACTGCAACCCCATAGTCGCCTGGGGTTGACTGGACTTAACCATCCAGGGGTCCTTTACCTTACCCTAATGCTGTTAGCATTTTTGCTTGTAACAATCTACAGATTTTTAAAATAAATGCGCAAAGGTCACATTAGTGAGCCTGTGCATATTTACTGCCCATGTGAAATAACACCTGAAAAGGGCTAATGCACCCTTGCCCAACCTTGTTCCCTTGATATTTTATTTTTATCTACAACTCCTATCAACTCACATCATTGGCTGTGTTGGTTGGGGCTGCTGAACAGGAGACCTTCAATAAGAAGACCAATAACAACACTTTCCAGAGTGACTAAATTTGGCGGTTAGCCCTTCAACACAGAATTTGATGTCTAACAGTCCAATCATCATCTCTTATACGAACTGCCAAAACATCAAAAGAAAAAAACTCCAATAGACCATTTGCTTTCTCCTGATCTTTTTGTACCTCTGAAAAGTGCAACTAATAATGGCTGTCTATTGGCACTTAAAGAAAGTTAGGCTCCATTTTCAAATTAAATTATTTCAAACTCAAATTCAAACACCATTTTCAAATCAATTTTCAAAGAAATTCAACTCTACCATTTATTGCCTCAACTGGTATCTTCTGTCATAAAACTGTGATGATGTACACCACATTAAAATTCTATCAAAATTAGGCCAGCAAATACTGGGGGAAAAGAGTGGTAATGTTTCATGGAGGAAAGGCAAAAAGTTAATGTGTTCTTCAATATTATGCTGTGTTCTCTACATGCCCCTTTTACCAGTTATCTCAGGGGTCAGCAACCTTTTTAAGCCATGGGCCGGTCCACTGTCCCTCAGACCATGTGGTGGGCCAGACAATATTTTTTTAAAAATAAATGAACGAATTCCTATGCCCCACAAATAACCCAGAGATGCATTTTAAAGAAAAGCATCCGGCCCACGGGCCTTAGGTTATCTGTTCCATTGAGGTAGACAAGAATTTCAGTGAATTTATAGTGAATCTATTCTGAAATTTAATTCTGCCATTTTGTTGACCTTCCTGGAAAGTGAATGTGATGAAAGTCTCTTTCTATTTCTACTGAAATACATCTAAATTCCAGCTTTTCGGGATGATTCTGATTTGACTGCTATGGAGGTTTTGAGGGTGAGTTGCAACATTTCTCCGCCGTCTCCCATGGAAAGATTTTAAACCATAATCAGAACTATACAGGGGGAGAAATTCTATTCAGTTTGCATTTAATATCAAATTTGCTCTTTATGAAACAACAAGAGAACCAAAACACAGCCATCCTTTGAAATTTGCACTTAACTTTGTGAACCAACATTTACAAAAATGCATATACTAGTGAAAGTATGCAGAAAAATGAATATTTAGTTAAAATAACTTTTAAAATTGGATTATATTCAGGAAACTATATCGATGAGTCAAAATTGTTGCAGATATGTGGAGAACTGGACTGAAGACTGGAAAAATGAGAAACGGAAAAGAATGAAAAAAGAGAGATCCTTCCATCGATCCTCAAAACAGGCCCAAACAAAATGGTTTCCATATGAAGGCTGGCTTCATGGATCCCTGTGGCACTTGTCTCAGTGCAGCATTTGTGTGCAGCAGCTTAGCCAAAACAGAGTGGAGAGCTGTGAAGAAAAATCCCTTATCCACATGGCTTGAAAGCAGCCTCTGTTTTCAGCCATTTTACCTGCTTTCTGTTGCTTCTTGTTCTGTTTTTCCATGTCTGTAAAAATACCCAGAGAAAAAGAACAACTTTTGGTTTCCAAATGCAACCACCAAGCAGATAATTTGACAGCCAGTTCCACAATATGAGCACAAAACCGAACTGTAGGCCTTATGAAAATTATGCTATGTAACTGTGTTACAGTGTTAGATGCAGGCAAAATGAGAATAAATTTTCCTTCTTTGCTTTCATATTTTTTAAGGCTGACAACAATAATCAGTTCTTAAAGGTCAAGCCATTCCTTCCCGAATTCAATTGTCACGATTCTTTTTTAGCCAGGCGAAAGTGCAACTGATCATATCAGGAAATAACACCTATGATAAATTGCTTTTTAACCTTCTGTTCCTTGTCAGCTGATCACAGAGCTCTTTCACAGGGGAGAGGCGATTGCAGGGGTGTGCTTATTTGCTTTCTTACAGGTAACGTTTACTTCTTAACTCTGCCTCATGCAAATGAGTTGAACCAATTGATTATTTACGGATCATTTACACTTGCACCCTTCACCAAGCAGTCCCAGGGTAGATTACAAAAATGCCACCATGAAAACAAGTCCAAATGATGTCAAAATCACAACATGAACAGCAGTACAGTGGTACCTCGGGTTAAGAACTTAATTCGTTCTGGAGGTCTGTTCTTAACCAGAAACTGCCTCCCGCTGCCGCTGTGCAATTTCTGTTCTCATCCTGAAGCAAAGTTCTTAACCTGAGGTACTATTTCTGGGTTAGCGGAATCTGTAACCTGAAGCCTCTGTAACCTGACGCGTCTGTAACCCGAAGTACCACTGTACTGAAGGAGGGAAAATATTGACTCAACCAAAAGGCCTGGGTAAAGGGAAACATGTGCCCAGTGCCGTTTTTTCTGGGGGGGATGCAGGGCTACACATACCCCTAAACATTTTGTGAATCTAAGTTTGGCCTCATTGAAGGGCAGTATTTCAATATGAGTAGGAAAATGAGAGTACCCCTAAATATTTTTTTTTTATTTATTTTAGGGGGGAAAGCACTGCATGTGCCGGTGATATGAAAGTGAGTCTTTGCTGAAAGTGAGGAAGCAATAATCTGAGGATGGAGAAGACAATAACAGAAGAAGAAGAAGAAGAAGAAGAAGAAGAAGAAGAAGAGGAGGAGGAGGAGGAGGAGGAGGAGGAGGAGGAGGAGGAGGAGGAGTTTGGATTTGATACCCCGCTTTATCACTACCCAAAGGAGTCTTAAAGTGGCTAACATTCTCCTTTCCCTTCCTCCTCCACAACAAACACTCTGTGAGGTGAGTGGGGCTGAGAGACTTCAGAGAAGTGTGACTAGCCCAAGGTCACTCAGGAGCTGCATGTAGAGGAGCAGAGATGCGAACCCGGTTCCCCAGATTACAAGTCTACCGCTCTTAACCACTACACCACACTGGCTCTCAATAGGGCAGAGCCACATTCATGACACCAGCGTCACTGCAGTTGACTTGGATTGACTTGTGATACAGAGGACAGTGGTGTGCTTGGGGTTGATCAGATGCACCAGCAGGGCTGCCAGACTGGTGGGTGTTCACAGCCCTGCTCTCACCTTCACCCTGCCCAGACCCAACCAGGTAAACTGCAGCAACGCTGGCGCCAAGAAGGCAGCTCCACCCAGCCACCTTGGCTGCTGTTGGTGGAAGGTGCTCCACACTCACTTTGGGTTTGGCCACAGAATTTGCTGATCAAAAATGAGCAGTCTCTTAATTCATAGATAGATCTCTTTTTAAACAATAACAAAACTCTTGCCTCAATTGCTTCATGGAATTTGTAGGAATGGTGCATGCTTTTCACACTGGGGGAAAAATTGTTTTTGGAATCTTGACCTGCCTCACGCTCCTGCTACAGGACAGACAAGGGCATTTGGAGCATTAGTTGCAGTCTAAAAACGATTCCCAAACAAAGTCAAAATATCACTGGCATAGCTACCTCAGGACAATATGTTTAGGAGCTATTTATGTAAGGCAGCCTTAATAACAATGGATAATTTACTGAATGGGGCCCAGCTAATCCAACCCACAGCATTGCCCATAATGTTTAAAGCCTTTAGGACTCCAGGAGGGAAGTATTTTCAGCAATGTTTTCATTGGGTACAGTCCAGAGAATGTTAGGCACACTTAAACCCTATTGAAATGAGCAGGACTTAAGAGCTTAGCTGTACACTCAAACTCTGTTGAGTAAAACTTGGTTGAATAAAGCACAGTTGAAGCACTGCTTTAGTATGATTTAACCACTGCTGACTTTCTCTGTGGCTTGCGTCACCTGCATAAAGCACAACTACATTTTAAACTCCCTGAGTACCAACAACTGAAGGAGATCTGATATGAAAAACAACAAAAACAACAAACCTATTTGCATTACCTCAAGGACTCCTTTACAGTATGGAAAAGCTGTCAATTTTGGCTTTCAAGTGTTATGTTCAATTTCCCACATTACTGCATCAATTGGTGATCTCACTGCCCCCCCCCCCAACAAGTCATCACGAAAATTCATCAGCATTTTAGTATGTTGTTGTTTAGTCGTGTCTGACTCTTCGTGACCCCATGGACCAGAGCACGCCAGGCACTCCTGTCTTCCACTGCCTCCCGCAGTTTGGTCAGACTCATGCTGGTAGCTTCGAGAACACTGTCCAACCATCTCGTCCTCTGTCGTCCCCTTCTCCTTGTGCTCTCCATCTTTCCCAACATCAGGGTCTTTTCCAGGGAGTCTTCTCTTCTCATGAGGTAGCCAAAGTATTGGAGCCTCAGCTTCAGGATCTGTCCTTCCAGTGAGCACTCAGGGCTGATTTCCTTAAGAATGGATAGGTTTGATCTTCTTAACATTTTAGTATATACCTCTCCTAACATGAAGATCTTGGTGTGCAATTTCCCCTAATGCACATACTTTTGCAAGCAACTTCCTCAAATTTAATGCATTATTTTTGCATTTTACCAATATATGCACTTTTATGAACACATTCCCCTAATATATGCAATTTTTGAGTTGGAGAACTGCTCTGCAAAATTTAGAGATGTGCAGATTTTGAAGGATAACTGCATTTTGCTTCATGTGTAGCAGAGTTCCCCAAACTTGTAGTCCAAAAACAGCTGGAGACCCAAGTCCCACCCTCCCTAGCTAGCAGGACCAGTGATCAGGGATGATCAGAATTGTAGTCGAAAAACATCTGGAGACCCAAGTTTTAGAAACCCTGCTGTAGAGTTTGGGGAAGCACCAGTTTTTATGTTGTTGTTGTTGTTGTTGTTGTTGTTGTTGTTATTGAATTTATATAGTTAGGTAGGACTGCATTAACAAATGAACCAAACTGAATTTTTCCTAATCTGGAAGCTCCCTCGATGTTATAGTCTTGCCTTACAGATCTAAATAACAAAACGCCAAATTCTGCAATGATGGAGGAAGGTGAGGGATCGTGAAGAAATGTTCTCATCATTCTGGTGCTGGAGTAATAGACAAGTGGGATGAGAACAAGAACTTTATGAGAATTGGGACCAGGGGGGTTGCACAGGAGTTGTGCCTTACATTCAGCAGAAGAATGAAACTGGTAGATCAATGTTGATTTTTCCATCACCTTTGCTGTGTGGTGAGAGGAATGTAGCAGTGGCCTCAGGCACAACTGGAATGAGGAAGGTCATATAATTGTGGTCTTCAGTGGAAATTAGAATTTTCCTCTCTGTTGTGGTGGGGTGAACAGTGTATTGGATACTTAGCAATGATCTTGCCTACCTTTGCAAATAGTTGTGAATGGCAATCACTAGAACTAAGTCTTATGGGGAAAGACATCTGCATTCCTTAGAAAGGTAGAAGAGTGGGGAAAAGGAGGGTATATTGGTGTGTGTACCTATGTATAAAGAGTGCTATTTCACTCTGCAGCTTATTCATTTCTGGCTGGAAGCAAGCCATTTCTCAGACCTTAAAATAACTTCAGAAATTTTTCTGTGCTCTCTATACATTGATTTTCAATGGAACTATAATTGAAATTTATGAATGTGAGTGGAAATACAAAAGCCAAGACAAGCTCCATTTATTTTTCCCAAAGCAAGCCCAAAATAAATATGTGTGGAAATCCTATCTGTACCTTTCCCAGGATCAGATTTGATACTGGAGTTCTGGTTATGGGTGGGATTTCCTCATTAATGACTAAGGTACCAACATTTATTAAGGGTCCAAGCAAGCCAGCTCCAGAGCATTTGCCTGTGGAGTTCCCCACTTCCCAGAATAAATCTGTGACAATAAGGCCTGTCCAACATTATTTTATAATTAATCTACGAATTATTAAAATAGGGTTGCCATATTTCATATAGTAAAAACCAAGACACCCCAAAAGTTGTTGGAAACCCCCCAAATTGCCAAAAAAAACCCCACAATTTTTCAATTGACTTGCCTAAGATCCAGAACAAAGCGCCACATTTTCAGAAATTCCCCCTGGATGTTTTAATACTAATGAAAATATTTAAATAATTACTATTTTGTGCTACCTTCTCTATTCTCTGTCCTACAAATTTTCAATAATCTCACAGTAGACAAAAAAGTGGAGTCTGTTTTATTTTCTGGTATCAATTTGTAGCTTTACTTGTTGGGTGGTTGTTGTTGTTAGTGTCAAATTGTTTCTGTAATTACCTTTTAAAACCTGAGCATTCTCTCTGAACAAGACAATACTTTTTTAGCTCTAGAAAAATGTGCTCAACGCCCCCCCCCCCATGGTGTTCTAAACAACCAGTAAATCAGTAGGCTGGCTATATAGCAAAATCAATGTTCATTTTTATACTTTTCTCAGAACAACATGGATGCCTGTTGAAAAACGTGTAAGCTGAAAGTCTAAGTTTTTAAATTTTTGCAGACGTGTGCCTCCAGCCATTTGTGAAATCACTTCATTCCACTGGAGCAGAAGTAGGCTTTCCTGTGCACTGGATAGGGAATAGCACATGCCAAAAAGATGCTGCTAGCAAATTAATGTGCATACCCCAGCAAAAAATGCCAGTGCACACAACTGGTCAGGAGGGTTCTGGGGGCAAGACTCAGTCCCTGCACCTTCTTCCCCACACATTAGCTGATGGGTCAGATCCCAGCTTTTTTAACTACCCAGTGGACATGTTGTCTTCCTCTACTGTACACATGCTGTTGTACTGGGGCCCTTTAGTAGGAAAGAAAGTTATACCAGATGTGGTTTCAAATACAGTGGTACCTCGGGTTACATACGCTTCAGGTTACAGACTCCGCTAACCCAGAAATAGTACCTTGGGTTAAGAACTTTGCTTCAGGATAAGAACAGAAATTGTGCTCCAGCGGCACGGCAGCAGCTGGAGGCTCCATTAGCTAAAGTGGTGCTTTAGGTTAAGAGCTGTTTCAGGTTAAGAATGGACCTCCGGAACAAATTAAGTTCTTAACCCGAGGTACCACTGTACAAACAAGTGGTACTGGGAGACAGTCATGGGAAGGAGACTTCTCACTGAATGGTTGAAAACATCCTTAGTGATGAGCTGGTCCAATAGAACTGTCCAGAGGCACTGTTGAGATATTCCCCACACCATCTGCCATTCCATAGAACTGCTTTGTCAATAGAGCATATCAACCTGACTTTGTGAATGGGTTTCCTACAAGTTCTTAACAGGTATAGCTCGGGTGAAAAGAATGCCATACTGCAGAATTCAGAATGGAGCCCAATGTTTCTTTGACATAGAGATCTGAACAAGTCATTTGGGAGCTGCATGTCAGAAAGGTGGGTGTAACATAATGATATTTGAGCTATTAAGGCTGCAGCTCAACACACATTTACTCGGGAGCAATTTCCATTGTAGCCTACAAGAAGCAGATATGCATAGGACTGGACTGTCATTGTGTTTAAGCAAATCAGCTGGAGACTTTTAGGAAAACTTAACCCTGAGATAGTATAGAAAGCTCACATTATCCTCCCTAAGCATTAACCAAAATGAGAGATTAGAGCACGTTTTGCAGTTTAGCAATCTTTTGTATTGCCTCCTTCACAGCTGAGGAGAAGGAAACTCCATATTTACGGGGTCTGAACTGCTAATTAAACGTGCTTTTAAAACGGAGAGCTCAGTTACTCATGGCCAGCACCATAATTTCCCCAGCAACTAGCTAATGTGTGATCTACAAGATTAAAGCCTGAAATGAAAGATCTATGAAACAGACCGCCAACGCTCTTCTTTGTTCCCGGCAGTGGATGTTAAATTATTAAACTAACAAGGCAAGCCTGCAGTGTTAAGCCCTAGTGAAGCCTGATTTATTTGTGACAGATTAATGTAACTATTCAAACAATAAATCAAAGATTAAACTCTGCTTTGTAATATTTAATTAAGTTCTGTGTCAATTAAACTGAAACATAGGTAACAGACAGCACAAGCATGTTTACTTGGAAGTAAGATCTAAGAGTTTCAATGAGATTTACTCCCAGGTAAAAGGGTATAAGATCACAGCCATGCAAAAGAATTATTTGTATGAATGGGGTTAAGCTTTACATATTTTTTTTGAAAACCACTAACAATTACAGATGTTAGATAACATGAATTAGGCAACACAAAACTGGAGCAAAAATATAGAGTGATTAACCAATGGGACCCAGTGCTTAAAAGTGATTTTAGTGTAATATTTTCAGATGATTCCATATTTTACATTTTCTAGAAGGATGATGCATTTCCAAGAAAGACTGACACTGATGTCCAACATGACATCTTCACCTTATACGTACTGGAAAATAATGATAGGATTCCAGCTCAATTTACTATGATTTGGGTGTGACTGCAAGAGATCCTGGAACATTTATTATAACCTTCAAATGTGTTCCATGTGACAATAATATCAGAGGGTTTCCCCATGTGTTTAAATAATGTGTGTACGTAAAGGAGGGGGGTAATGGAGCAGTGTGGACTAGCCTTGTCACCCCACCCCAGTTTTCATGTCTGCAGTCCACTCCTCCTCAAAACTATCCACACGCATTGCATGCATGAGAAGTGGCTTTACGTGTGTGAACATATGCGCATAGAGATGCTATGCAAGCGGGGAGAGATCCTGACCTCATCAGACTCAATCCTTGTACTGCGTAGTTACACATAAAGAGCCCTTTCTCACATCTACCAAAAGGCAGCATACCCTCCAACATCCTGCTGATGAAGGAAAGTAAATATTCGCACATCAAAAGTGTTCTGGAGAAAGAGAATTAAAACATTTGGGGGAAATATATCCCCACCAAACTATCCTCAGCTGCTATGGCTAACTAAATACAGGAGACTTCAGCATAGCCTTAAAAAGATCTACTCTTTCTCCCACAAAATGTTACAAATGTTAATTCTATTTGAGCATCCTGATTCTGTCACATGAGTAGTTTTCATAGTTATTCTTCATTTGAACACCTGATGGTATTAATTATACAACACAGCTTGGGTATCAGTGCATCATCTCTGATCAAAATGCCCTCCGATGTAACATCTACAATCTTCAAAGCAAGTCAAGGACATTGCACCATCTTGATGAGCGAACGACCTGAGAGCTTGTCATTTAGAAAATATTTATGACCCACAGATATGTTGTTTTCCTTCTCATTTTAGAATATTTCTACAGATCTGATATGCTGAAGAATTTGAAGCAGAATTCTCCAGACCCATTTCTTTTCCAAAGCAGGAGGCACCTTAGTGAGAGCAGATATATTTTTAAAGTGTCGAAACCAATCTCGTTTTTCATTCAAAGGGACAATTCAACAGACAAAAGAGAATTTGGTTCACATTAGATGCACCTTAATGGGGAACCTCCTGAATAATGGATTCACAAGGTTACTGGTAGATGTGGAAGGGCTGTTCCTCAGAAAAGCTGTCTGCTCACAAGGCTTCTCACTGAAGCCTAAGAAGCTTCAATAACAAGGGAAACCTAGCTTCTTTTCGAATCTTACCTAGGCTTTGCACAAGCAACAGCATTTCAGAGAAAGACAGTTCAGTTGTATGCATGGTCCCACTGGGGCTTGCGCCCAGGAAAGTGTGCATAGGACTGTAGCCTTGGAGGTGGTATTTTAGAGCTGCTATTGCCTGCAGTGCACACAGTCATCCATAGAACCATAGCTTTGGAAGGGACCCCAAGGGCCATCTAATCCAAGCCCCTGCAGGTAAAGTATCCATGACAAATGGCCATCCAACCTCTGCTGAAAAACCTCCAAGGAAGGAGGTTTTCTACCATGATTTCTTAGCAAACTGGTTCTACAAATTTGGGGTGGGGGGGAAGGAGACCTAGTTTAGCTGTAGAGCTCATAGCCTGTTTCGTTTGCAAAAGGGTAGCAGGTTTTAGTCCTTAGCATCTTCGGGCAGGGCTGGGAAACAAGCCTGTTTAATACTCAGAGAGCTGCCTCCAGCCTGTGTAGCCAGTACTGGGCTAGATAAATCAATTTCTGGAAGCTTTCATAAGAACATCCATCCCTAGCACTTCAAGCTGTAGCCTAGGAAAACTGGAACTTGCCTCAAGAAGCACGATCAGTCCTATTACAATACACACAGGTATTTTGCTAAGTCTGTTGTAGTCTGAGCCCAATAGTCATGACATCTCACATCACAGAATCCAGACTAGTCTTTGAACCATATTTAAAGTTTTGCATATATATATTTGTTAGAATGAAAGGATAGGTGATACACTAGACACAAGCACACATGCCCTGAAATCAAATAATGAAGGTTGGGGTACAAATAAGTGTTTTTAGAGCTAAAATAATGAATGCTCAAGTAGTCCTTTAAAAAGGGGGGGCAGTAAGACCTTGAAAGGCTCCTCCTCTCTTGCATCTGAAGGGTGAACTTGATTAAACCAGAACCTGCTTGCAAGCCAATCTAATAAATTTCCCATCAGCCTCAGCCAGCACACTCTAGTCCAACAGTTACTGTCTGGGTGTCCACAGTTCACCACTCTTGGGTTACAGGAAGCAGCTGCAGACAGTGTGTGTGGGTGTGTGGGTGTGGGTGTGTGAGAGAGAGAGAGAGAGAGAGAGAGTGTCAAGGTTGTACTTCCCCCATCCTAGAATAAATCAAGATCAGCCATTGCCATTCACAATAAAGGTGTATGTGTATGTATGTATATATGTGTATATATATATATATATATATATATATATATATATATATATATATATGGTGGGCACTGTAAAGCTACAATATTCTACTTAGGCTAAACACCACTTTTTAAAAAATCTCAAAGAAAATTCACAATCTTTACACAATTCTCATATAATACAACTTGGTTTGCTCTGAGGTAAATGAGAGAACAGGGTTGCAGTCTAAGGCTTCAGTTTTGTATGCATTTATGTTATATATGCTGCTGAAAGCATGGATACTTTTTTCTGAATAAATATTCATTGGTTTTCTCTATCAAGAATTTCTACTCCATGTGCTATGTCTGAAGAGAGCTGTGCATTGCCAAATTGCCCCGGAATTTTGTCTAAAGTGAAATCTGAGACAAATCTGAACCATCCCGCTCAGGAATTTTGGGGGAAGTGAAAAATATCCCCCCCCCACATTAACGAAATTGAAGAGGTGGGGTGGGGAGTTCCCATCTCTAACTGGGAGTGGGCAGTACTGAATGCTGAGGAAACCCCTTTATATAGCTTTGAGAAGCTCACCATGTGGTGGTGCCACAGACAATGCAGGCCATTTTGCCACACTAGCTACCTGGAAACACACTAGCTACCTGGAAAATCCTCTTGGCAGCATGCATGAAGTTTTCTCTTACCTTTCAAACTTTTTGATGGGCATGGAGAGTTAACCACTCAGCCATGCTCCCAGCCCCTCGAGCCAGCTGTTTCCATCAGAAATTTGCAGTTTGGGAGCCCAGATTCTGCTGCAAAACATCTTCACAGACACACCTCTTCTATCAGTTGCTTCCAAAATCCATGGAAACATGGATTACTACTTGCTCTGTTCGTCTATTGCAGCAAGGAGAGGAGGGGAAAGCAAACGTTTCTGTGAGCTTTTGCATTGCCAGGCTGAGCTGAGTGATGCTCTTACGCTCGTCAGTAGCTGTCCGTAGCTAGGGAAACCCCATGGTTTCCTAGCTATAATTCTAAGCTTTCAACCTGTTGCTAGGGAAACCCTGGTATTTCCTAAGTGAAGCGCTGCCTCATTGGTGCCTGGACTCCTTCGGTTCCAATCTGTCTGTGAAATCAACGTAGTGGTGTGACAGAAAGTCTTCCTATGGCTGCAGCAGGATTGAAACCGAGCATGAGACAAGCCGATTCTGTGATGCTATTCTAGGGAGAGGGTCTTAGCAGCAGCCATCTTTGGGGTGCCAAGTTTACCCCATATAGCAACCCCAAGAAGCAAAACAGTGGATGCCTGAAGCATAAAGGACAAAGATGAGCCTTGCTGAATGCTTTCCCCTCAGAAACAGCCCCAGGTAAGAAATGAGAAAATGGTTGGGGAAGGAGGGGGAGGCTAGTTTCTGCACGGAGACAAAGATTCCTGCTTCAGATCTTGCAGTAGAGTTTTTCTAAATGCAGTAGCTGCATGAGTTTGTATGTTTTATTTATTTATTACATTCCTCTCCCCACCCCAGGAGTTCAGAGTGGCAGACACTGTTCTCCCCACCCCCCATCCTCCAAATTTTCTCTCACAACAATCTTGTAAACTACATTAAACTGAGAAAGAGAGAAAGAGTAGTCCACTAGGTTTTAAAGCTGAGTGTGGATTGGAACCCAGGTCTTCCTGGCCCTAGTCTGACACCATGCTAGCTCTCATTAAAATCTGAAACTTTAAAACAAGCAACAAAACCATGTCCAAATGGCACATACAAACTGCACAATCAGAAGAAAAACAGCAGCAGCAGGAAATCAGCTGTAAGAAGAAAAAACCTCAGGACCAAACCACATGTTACATTCAAAAGAAATTTCCTCTTAAGTGTAGAATTTTCCTTTCGCAAAGATCAGGATCGTAATACTGAGCAGGAAGAAACGGCAATTAATCTTTGCTCTGCTTTGGACTCAATCGAGAATGGGCTTGATCACAGGTAATGGAAGGGGAGGGAGGTGGTGGCAGGGCACAGTGGGGGAAGAGATATCTCTCTCCTACCCGCCAACATTTCTCTGATGAAAATAGGGACGTCCCATTCCATAATGATAACTTTGCTATTTCTACCCCACACATCTTACTGGGTTGCCCCGCCCACTCTGAGCAGCTTCCAACGTATCTAGAAACATAATAAAACATTAAAAAAAACCTTCCCCATACAGGATTGCCTTAAGACGGCTCAGGGGTCAGATAACCCCATACCCTCCAACATTTCTCCTATGAAAATAGGGACTTCCTAAGAAAAAGTAAAACACTCCAGGATCAAATCAGAAACTGGGGTGGCTTCTCTAAATCAGGGAGGTCCCTAGAAAATAGGCACACTTGGTGGTTCTGATTATCTGTTCAATCCTAGTCCAGATTGGAAGGAAAATCCTTCATTAAAGGCAAGCCATGTGATTAACCCAACACATAGTTTGGCCCACTGTTTGATTTAGGGAAAATAAAAAGTTATTTGGCATCAAAGATATCTTCTTCTTCTTTGGCGATCCCTCGTAACCGAGTAAGATTGTCTTCCATAAACACGGTTTTAACAATGAGTCCGTAAGTGACTGTGGAAGCCAATTCTGGATCCACACGTCCTTCCACAGTTGGGACATTGGTTTCTGGGTGGGAGTTGATCACAGTGTGGATTTGCCACACATGCCTTCCTCCTAGCACGTTTCTCCCTTGCGTCCTAAGTTCAAGTGTTTTCAATGCCCATAACACCTTTGGTAAAGGCTGTTCTTTAACTGGAGTGCTCACAGGCCAGTGTTTCCCAGTTGTCAGTGTTTATACTACATTTTTAAAGATATGCCTTGAGACAGTCTTTAAACCTCTTTTGCTGACCACCAGCATTACGCTTTCCATTTTTAAGTTCGGAATAGAGTAGTTGCTTTGGAAGACGATCATCAGGCATCCGCACAACATGACCAGTCCAACAAAGTTGATGTTGAAGAATCATTGTTTCAACACTGGTGATCTTTGCTTCTTCCAGTACACTGATATTAGTTCGCCTGTCTTCCCAAGTGATGTGTAAAATTTTTGAGAGACACTGTTGATGGAATCTTTTGAGGAGCTGGAGATGGCATTTATAAGTGGTCCATGTTTCACAAGCATATAGCAAAGTTGGTAGTACAATAACTTTGTAAGCAAGCATTTTGGTTTCCCTGCGAATGTCCCGGTCCTCAAACACTCTGCACTTCAATCTAGGCGATGCTGGATTTTGGCATCAATGTTGGGCTTTGTGGAAAGATAACTGCCTAGGCAAGAGAAGTGATTGACATTTTCCAACGTTACACCATTGAGTTGGATTTGTGGCGCTGCAGAGGGGTTATTTTGTATTTGTTGGTGCAGCACTTTGGTTTTTTGGATGTTGAGTGATAGGCCAAGCTTTTCATAAGCTTCTGCAAAGATATTTAGGATGGTTTGGAGGTCATCCTCTGAGCGTACGCACACTACGTTGTCATCAGCATACTGAAGCTCTATGATGGAAGATATATATGAGGCCATCTCTGCAATTGTCACCCACCTAACATCAGAAACCCAAAGATCTTAATGCACAGGAAAGTAGACATGAGAAAAGACAGCTTTTAGATATCCAGGAGGGCCTGAGCTGCCACAAACTTTAATGATAAGCATTAGCACCCTGAACTGATTTGGGAAGCACCTCATCAGGTTATGTTTCAGAACAGAACCATGGTTTTGAGCTTTCATTATTTACCGGTAATGAAGTTTGTAATAACCATGATTGGTCAATATTTTTGGTACCTGTGTTTTTACTTTTTAATGGGATGCAGGGAGGCTTGGAGAGGGGTGGGTGGTTGATTGACAAGCATGGAAATAAAGCACTGTTGTTATAAACCTAATGCAACTAACTGTGTGATCCTATATGTGCCAGCTCAGTAACAGCAGAGTCCTATGCATGCCTGCTCAAAAGTAAGTCCTAGGTATGTGTGAATAAGATTGCAGCCTAAAAAGCTGAATCCCTTTCATGCACCAGAACAGCAATAAGGTAGGTGTTTTGTGAGCCTCTCTAAGGAAAGTGTTCCACAGTTACCACAGTCAGTGGGAATCCCATATAGAGAGAGTGCTGTTGCACTCAGTTCCTGCTTGAGGGCTTCACACAGGTTGGACACTTGTAAATACAGACTGCTGGACAAGATGGGCCTTATGCTCTTTGCTGGGGTGTCACCACCAAGAAGGCCCTATCTTCTGTAACTCTCACTTCATTTGGTGAGGGTACTGGTAGGAAGCCCTCTACAGAATTTCTTGATGTATAGACAGGAAAATATCAAAAGGTACTTAGTCCTAAATCACAAAGGGCTTTAAAGGAAAATGAGCACATTGAATTAGATTCAAAACCGGACTGAGAGTCTGGTCAGCATAATATTGTCATAGTCCCAGAAAAAAACCCTTTTTAAAAGGCTCTGATGGATCACAGACTTTCAGTGGTATCACTGGTCATTTAGTTAAAGCCTTAATGCAGCAGTTCCCCCTATTATTATTACTTTATTGGGTTTTATTGTAATAATTACAGATGCCTGCCCCTTCCTCCAACACAAATGTAAAAACTGTCTACACACCCCAGCTCTGCTACCCCACCTCCCTCACTCAGATGGCCAGAAAGACCATCTACCATCCTAGCTGCTTAGGGCAAGATAGCTAAATGGGAATCATGTTCCCTGGTTTGTTTGTGGGGTTTCCCCCAACCTTGTAGGGACTACAGATAAACAGTTGTCTGAAGGATTCCATTACATTTCAGATTTAGTTGCGTGAATTATTCGCACCCACCCACCCAAATTTGTGGCCCATTGTTTTTCCACAATAAACAACACCCTCCAATCAGATGTTAAACAGATAAATAACCATGTGATTTTTAAAAGACTTCTGAAAGCAGCCCTGTACAGTATAGGGAAGTTTTAAATGATCTGTGATTTATTGTGTTTTTAATATTTTGTTGGGAGCCACCCAAAGTGGCGGCGTGTAAATAATAAAATCATCATCATCATCATTATACAGTGGTGCCCCGCAAGACGAATGCCTCGCAAGACGGAAAACCCGCAAGACGAAAGGGTTTTCCGTTTTGGAGGCACTTCGCAAGACGAATTTCCCTATGGGCTTGCTTCGCAAGACGAAAATGACGAAAATTTTTGAGGTTTTTTTCCGCTCCCCAACCCCTTTTTCTGAAGCGCTAAGCTGCTAATAGCCTTTTAGCAGCTAAACCGCTAATCCCTTAAGCCTTAAAAAGCCGTTAATAGCCCTTAAAGCGCCAATAGCACTAATAGCGCTAATCCACTAATGGGCTTGCTTCGCAAGACGAAAAAACCGCAAGGCGAAAAGACTCGCGGAACGGATTCTTTTCGTCTTGCGAGGCACCACTGTAAATCATCATAAATAAGAAAGTTGTTGTTCAACCTCTCCCATTTTTAACCAGGGCAGGTCACATCACAGCTCTTAGTTATTCTCTCTGCCGACATTCCTTGGGATGTCTTGGATGGGATGTCCCTATTTTCACCATTCTTGGAAATAGAGCCCTATTCTCAAAAGCAGGAGATGGAAGAGGGAAGGTTGTGTCTGGATAGTGGCTCTTCAGACTGAAGATGGAGAGTCAGGTGACTGAGTAGTCTTCCATATTAAAAAATAGTAAGAATCCTGAACATACAAAATGATAGGTCAGTAAACAGCATTGTAGCTTAGCCGTTTCACCGGTGTGCTAGTTTTCTGTGGGATGGGTTCTGGCTCTTACTCTCCCCACCCCCCATTCCTTCATGTAAGATGCCATCTGCCCTGCAAAGTGGTACAGTCCAGACCCAGCTTTATTAACTCATCTGCTCATTGTGAAAGCTAGACCATAGCTAGGAGTACCCAATCCATGTATTGCCATCTACCCTGGCTATAAAATCTCAATGAAATAAAATCTCTAGTAGACATTGGAAATACGTTGCTTTAACCATTCTGAATGTTAAACCTCATAAATTTAATACACCTGCAGAGTTATTGTGGAAATAAAACTGAATAACTCTTTGTACATTGTCTGAAGAGATAAAAGGAGAAATTGGGAAGGTCCTTAGGAAAGCATTTCTGGGGGAACACTGTATGTGGAGTAGGTGTTGTCTTCTCCTGTTGGGTTCCTTCCAGCAACGTACATGGATCTCTGCAGTCTTCCCTTTTCCAATAAAAAAATTGTAGCTTATGGAGGGGGCTGTTAGATGGGTTCAGTAGAGGCTGTATGTAGAAATTTATGTAGAATATTGTGGCTTTATCTCAAAAGTTCTGAACAAATGGACTTTGAAACAGCAAAGCACTACGATGATGACAACATTGATCCGGTTCAGGACCCTATTTGGCACCTCAGATCACATTCAATCCAAGTAGACCTGGGCCTGACTTTGAAACTAACTGGGGCCCTTCCATGTTCCTAAGATCAAATAGGTGTTTAAACCCTAGTTAAACATGTGATTGGTTAGTGAGGGGAAAGGAGAAGTGAGAGTCTCTGCCTGCATTGCCTTCTCCCTCTCTTTGCTGTCAACTGCATGTTGAAATAGGGATTCAAGTCCTGATTAAAGCTGACCACCACTGACCCACACTTTGATATACCCGTATCACTCTGGAAATCAACGGCTGCTTCAACCTGTTCCAGGCAAATTCTGGATTGACTTGGATCAGCCCAATTCAGTTCAGGATCCAGGATTTGTCCAGAGCTGGCGCACAGCTGTGTTATTTACCAACCCACAAATGCAGTTTATTCTGCATTTGAAAATTATCGAATTTCAGTGAAATTCTCATTCACAGGGTGCAGGATTTTTGCGGTGCTTACCTTAACGGTTAAAGGCTTTCAGTCTTTTCTCTCATTGTGCAAATCATCTCCCTGGTGATTTGCTCTCTGCAGCCTACCCAGGTACAACCTCTCTGATATCCTAGGCTGGACCTTCATGTAAGCACAAAATACTAGGAAGGCTGCCTGCTTTGTGCCTGACCACTGTTTGTTGTTGAGGAGTTTGAGATGAAGCATTTCCATTAAAAGCATTTTAACTTTTGAAGAAATAAATTCAGAAAGATTTTTTAAAAAAGAAATAGGAAGCATTTCCATTAAAAACAAAACCAGGACCAAGCCTCCCCAGCTTCCCACACATCCATTAAATCCTGCAAGTAGATTTCATGGGGCATTTTTCAGATGATGAAACATGGGCACCTGGGGAGGCTGAAGAGCACTGGATAAATGTTTAATGTGGGGTGGGGAGGACACATGCACCATCCTCGACAACCTTGCAACAGTAAGGTAAACTTATTCCTGTATCCAAAATGATAAAGAAATGATAAAACACAGAGGAAGAAGTATTTTTAAAAAATGGAAAGCAGGTTTCAGTATAGCAGCAGCAGCTTATTACCTCGTTACAGTTATCTGGCAGATAGGCTTAAATGGTTGCAAGCTCTCTGTGTTTTGAAAGTTTAAAATAGTTCCCTCTGGGTTTTTGATGCCAACTCTCTCAATTTTCATCCGCTGACCTACTTATGACCTCTGATGCCTCACATGGTTAACAGAAAGCAAGAGATGTGATTAATTGATTAGGAGGTGAGTATATCAAAGGGACAAAGAAGATTAACACTCATGTAGGAGATTGGTGGCTGCTTTTGAAAGAAGTAAATAAAACTCCCAAAGGACAGAAGCGGTTGGCAGTTTTGCAATGTGTAATGAACAAATTACACTTTCAGCTCATATTTCCTGTAGTGTGCCCTGTTGATGAAAGGCCAAAAAAGTGACAACTTCCTAATTAGTTAACTCTAGGTGACAAATTAAAACTTTCAGAATGAAGTCGGAGAGCATGGAAGATGAAGAAGAGTGGACAGAATTGATGAGAGGCTCTGAGATCCAATTCCTCACACAACACAGTGAGGAAGAATTACTACCTGCAGTGCACAGTCTTACTGCAGCTCTTCGGCTTTCAGTTCATTGTCAATACATAATTGTCATAACAAATACAAAGTACAAAAATTAATTCTTTAAAAAGTGAAAGAACTGGCAGCACAATGAGGAATCAGACTTAGGGATAATATCTAAAGTTAGAGGAGACACATTAAAATGAATGGACACCTGTCAATGGATGTACTCTTAATATGAAATGTATATCATCCAATATGTTGTCATTAAATAATAATCTTATATTTTTATCTTTGCTTGTCCTTTCTTAAACTTTTATATAAGTTGGAAGGTCAACTGAACTCAAAGATACAAATATTTCCCCAGTTGTGATTAGTGTGCAGGCATTGTATTTAAGTGGCTCTTACTGGCCTAGGTAAATATTATAAAATTGAATTAATGATTATCAACCTTTCCAGTGTTGTTTTTCTAGAAAAAGAGGTGCTGGAACTCACCACGAACACCCCCCTTGTTATTTAGAATGACAACGGCGCCCACTTTATACCTCAATTTTACATGTGTTTATTTAGGTCAGTTCCACCCTGCTTCTGCATGGATGATTATCTTTAATCCATATAAAAATGTATACATAATCATAAAATTGTAGGGTTAGAAGGGACCCCAAGGGTAATTAGTCCAACCCCATACATTGAAGGAATAAATATATTTTCAAATATATATCTAAATACCAGTATAAAACAAAATAGCATTTTATCTCAGCATATACATTTGTAAAGGTATTGCATTTTACCCTAAAATTTGTATTCTATGGCATCTTGGTATCCCCCTCCCCTGTTAGCTGAGAACTGGAGAAGTGCAAAACTGGAAGGGTAATTTTGTTCCCAGTGTTGTATTAATTTGGCAGGTGTGAATGACATCAGAGCCTCTTAAAGTGTGGACTGGGCAAAATTCCAGTCCATCCTTACTTACAGGTGACTTTTTATTCAGCCCTGACCCACCATTTGGAAATCCCTGACTGGTGCATGGTAAAAATGAAGCACATCTTTAATCTTTACATCCTTTTCACTTTGAAATTTACACTAAGACATGTTGAGCTAGAGGTAGGCTTATTTCCCCTAATCAATATCCCTGCAGCACGCTCTCCTTGCTTCAGACATTTTATGGGTTATTCCTTTAAACCCTTTCATCTTCCTCCTACAAAGAGGATTCAATTTATCAAGTTACTACAAAGTACCATGCAGAATTTTTGTCAGACCAGCTGTATGCAATAATTACATGCTTCTTCCATTGGAAACCATGGCAACTATCCAATAACTAACACGAAACAGATACTGCAACAAAATATTTCTGGGAATTGATGGGAGAGTGGGTGGGGAGGAGGAGAAGGAATTGACATGCATGGCATAAGAACTAAGCATTACACATTCCTGGCACAAATAAATTCCTGTGGCCAAAACTGTGTACAAATATTTTATGCTTGTAGATTAAATGAAAACGTTGTGCTACCAGCCACCCCAATCTCTGTCAAGTGGTAGCAAGTTCCAGGGGTCTTGGCACTTAACCAGGGATTGTGTTCCTTTGCAATGAGGCATGGTGGAGACTGTAGTGTCATTAAGATATGTGGTTTATTTACATCTGAGTTTAGGTGGAGGGAGTTACACCACAAGGGTGCCTCTTGTTGTTCCTTGGATAGCTTCAGCAAACAGAAGCCAGCCATGCTCCTCAATATCTGTTTGCAGCCTCACCCAGTCAGCCCCACATGGAGTTCCTGGCTCTCTCTTCTTGCCCCAAACCCTTGCTCCAACACAACTCAACCCTTGTATAAAAAGAGCATCCTTCTTGTGGGGACATCCTGGCCACTGTAACCTTGGCAACTTCCCCCTCACAACTTTGCTATGTCTTTTATTAACACACCAATGGGGGAGGACCTCCACCTCACTTCTTGTCTGGTGCTGAATGTCTCACCTTTGTCAGGGTAATGATTCTGCAATCACCTGTCTTTGTTCTTTGATGGCACCTCTCTAAGTAAAACGCCTGAGGAAGTTGGCTTCCTTTTTAGGCCTTGCTGAATCCATGCATCAACTTCCACATTGACTAATTTTAGAAATTATGGGGAGTACCTGGCACCCAGTAATTTTAGGGGGCCCTTGCTTACTGCGACCCCCTAACAGCTGTTTTAGTGCAGCCATCTTCTTGTGGTTATAAACTTTGAAAGCTCAACCACTTCAGAAACAGCCAGTCTTTTCACACAGCAGGTCAGTCTAAGATTATGAACCTAGCAGAAAGCTGAGTAGGAATCACCATCAAAATAGATGTTATACTTGTCAATTGTTCTTAAAACATGGCTTAGCATGGTGGGAATGACTTTCTGCAAGCCTTGGCTTTGTATTCCCCACTCCCCTGCCTTTTTCTGATGTAGTGGCAAAGAGAAGTTTTTGATTCTCTTTTATTCACTGAGGCTTGTCGTGTCATCCGAACCTGGATAATCTTAACAATGGTTTGTCTAAAACAAGGCAACTTCAAATCATAACTTCTAAAGATGACTTGTTTCCACAAACAACAGTTAATATTAATCACAATTGCTGCAGTTTAAATTTAATTAACCGCAGTGAATCAAACATGGAAGCTCCTGAACTCCTCCTCACAGCCACACTGGTGGAGGAAAGAGAAGGCATGAGCCCAAGGTTTGTATTGTAATAGTAATAAGAAATATGAAAGGTGATGAAGTTAAAGATACTATTAATATGAAACAATTATAAAATGAGAACAGTATCTGTTAATATTAAGAGAATGATCATTATAGTTTTTGATCCCAACTGTGATTGCAGCAGCATCCATTGATTTTTTTAGTGTTATTGGATCACTGCCATTTGGGGGAAATTATTTTAATGCTTTTGTAAACAAGAGCACAGAGCCAAGAGAATAGCTGTATTTGTTTTACTGACACGGGCTCAACTGCCTCATTTCAGTCCTGCTCTTCAAATTAAAATTTGGATTGGGTCCAAGGTAGCCAACCTGCCAACTTAAGGCTCACTCCCACTATTGAGAACCATTCAACGCTGGTAATGCAAAGATTGTAAGTATCACTGTCACAAGCAGGTGTGCTGTATTGTGCCAAGGGGAGTTTGTGTTTTGAAACAGGGAGAACGGGACTGCAAGCTCGGCAAGTAAAATTGATTGTTTCCTAGCACTTAGCTTTTGTACAGCTCATTTGTCTTCAAGTAGATCAACTGTGTAGGAAAATCAAAGGCACCATTTGATGCCACGGTTAATTTGCAAAGGGGACAAAAGTTGAACTTGAGCCACAAGCTTTGCAAGTTCAACATTCTGGTCTGGAAGCCCAGCTCTCAGTGAAGGTGGCAACCAAATAAAAGGACAACAGAGGAAACCATTTTGCATAGAATCTGCCCAGGAAGAATTTTAAAATAATTACTATCGTTTAAATAGAACAACAAGCCTCTCACTATAGTGGGCAACCTCAAGACTCCTTCTTTCCCTTCCTTCCTTCCTCTTTCTTTCTTTTTCTTTTTTAAAATCAAATTGTTATTAAGCTTTCAACAACAAAAATACAGTAAAGGTCAAACTAATCTAAAGAGAAGGGAAGATTAAAGAAAGAGCAATAGGAAGTATGAAAGAAAGGAAAGAAAGAAAGAAGAACAGAAAGGAAAGTTGCGTGTCAAGGTCCCCAAGCCACCCCCCAATAATTCACACCTCACACATCAATTTTGGTTTGCGTTTTTGGCACAATTTGGGCCACAACTTTATTTAAATACACACAAGTGAGTGGTTGCTTAGGCATTGGTTCCGACTATCTGTCCTTGCCCAGGGACAGAACTGACTTCCGGATTCCAGCGGAAGCCAGTGAGGGAAACAATTTTGGGGAGAAAATGAAGCTGGGCCTGAGTCCCTCACTTCTCACCCTCATGCTCATGGTGGCTTGCACGGCCCAAGTCCGATGCCAGGGACAAGGATGAAAAGAATGACAAGCCCCTGGATTCTTTTAATGGAATTCCCTTTCCGCACCAGCATTGGAGGGGTAGGCACTTACCCCTCCACCAACCAATTTGAACCAATGCCTAACCGCCAACCGCCAATGGGCAGCTGATCCAGTGCAAGCAGCCAAGAGGACGCCAAAAGTGGGGCGTCCAATATTTAAAACCTCTGACCCCTCCTTCAAAATTGGCAACAAGCAATTCTCCCCAGTGACCCAATTAACCAATTCACTGCCTGGGTCACTCCGCAAATCCTCCCAGCAACACTGGGGTGGCTTGTATCCCCCACCGCAACACGTGCTCTCTGCTAGGGAGAACACGTTGAAATGGTAAAAAGGACTTCCAACTATCCATCTCTGTTATATATACAATAGCTCTTCAAAATAGTCAAATGTTCAGTCCAAATTAGTATTGCTCCACCTCTGCTAGGTGATTTTCCAGTCATAATTCTGGGGTGCTTCAGTTCATTTAATTCTTTCAGTGCAAGAAGTCCAAGGAAAGTTTTACAAATAAAATTATAATACTCTACAATAGTTCTCCTCCGCTCCAGCATCACAACATTTCCTCAAGTATTAGGAAATGTTCAATCTGTCTTTTTCCTCCAAGACTTCTTCACTGTGTTTTTGTATTAGAGCATCAGTCCATAATTATTTGATTATTATACAGTCCTCAATCCACACCCAAATCTATCTATCCCATGTCAACCATACTTCTCTGCCCTTATCTTTCCTACTTTCCATCTTCTGTTTTTCCATTCTTTTACCAGAGTTACTGAAAGAAGCTTGCCATCTATTTCTTTCAATCCAACTTGTACACAGATTCGTCGTCCCCCCCCAATGCTTTCTGTTTCAATTCAGAGCATTTTTTAGTCGTTCCATCCCTATCTGCTGCTCTCACTTTCTTAATCAGACATGGACTGGACAACCCTTCAGACAGAAGATCCTCAAGCTCTTTGACCAGAGAATTGTCTTTTGTACTGTAGTACATATAGTCATTATATCTGCAGTTATAGTGGATGGTGGGCTTAAATCCCTGCATGTTTCACTCTTGGTTGCTACAAAGAATTCCACCTATGTAATATTCTCTGTGGGCATGGCTACCATCCTACACATGTGACACCTGGAAGAACTATATCAATTTATTCACTGGAGAGAGCGCAAAACAAGTTTTTGTGCAGACTCTTGTCAGTCCCTACCTCTACAAAAATAACACCACTCTGTGCAGAACTGGCTGTAATGCCCATTAAAGCTGAAGCCCTTAGACTAGCTCTGCTTTTTTGGTTTAAAACTACTTTTAAGCATGTATCAGAATCCCTCGTGACAATTTGGGAAGACATGACCCCAAACTCATGGAATCATGAAATGCAATCTGCTGCCATGAGGTTAGGACTCTCTGCTTCCTTTCTTGTGACGCAGGGTTTTGAGGAAAGCTAAAGAATTAATACTCCAAAGGTTTCAAGGCGCCGAGATGCAATCACAAACTGCTGAGATCAAGATCTGCCAATCGAACAAATTGTATGCTTTTTTTATTCCATTGTACCCATCCCTGCCAAGATATCTAGCAGATTTGCCCAATGTTAAAATGAGGGTAGCCTTTACTCAGGCAAGACTGAATGTCCTTCCGTTAGCAGATTGGACTGTATGACATAAAGGAGTTCCTAAGGAGAACAGAGTTTGCCAGTGCAACTCACTGTCTATAGAAGACATAACTCACGTACTCCTCAAATGCCCTTTTTATAACTATCTTAGAAATGATTACATCCATCCATTATTAAGATTGCAGAAGGGAAGGGCATCTCTTGCAAAGACCTGTTTTTTGCTGTCTGATGTGGAGAGGTGTATATCCTTTCGAGCATCCAAATTTCTTGCAAAGCCTTTACAAATTTGTGTAATAAAAGGGGGAATGGGAAATGATTTATCCTGTAAAGGTCGGGGAGTAGAAATGTCAGCCACTATTCGTAGTTGAATTCTTGTTATTATTTTCGTGTGTGTAATGGCTGTTCACTAGAGACAATAAATTGAACTGAACTGAACTGTATAATTTTACGCATGGTTTTAGTAATAGTTTGATATTTGCTAGGGTGATGGAATAGGCTGATATTAATGTTGGCATTGTGCATCCTAAATATTGGAATGCAGAATGATTATTCTTGCTCTAGGTCAGTGGTATAACATTTGCACTGCTTGGGAAAGGTTCCAGGTTCAATCCATGGTACCTCCAGGCAGGGCTAGAAGAAAGCCCTTTCTGAAACCCTGGAAAGTCATTGTCAGTCAGTGTAAGCAGTATTAATGTATTTTTAATCTTTGTTGGAAGCTGCCCAGAGTGGCTGGGGAAACCCAGCCAGATGGGTGGGGTACAAATAATAAATTACTACTATTACTAACATAGATGGACCAATGATCTGACTGAGTATAAGGCAGCTTCTGGAATGAACCTGATTTTTAAAAACAAATGTCTTATATACTGTTTACACTGAGTTATATCTACAAGAAAAGGGACGCGGGTGGCGCTGTGGGTTAAATCACAAAGCCTAGGGCTTGTCGATCAGAAGGTTGGCGGTTCGAATCCCCATGCTTGGTCCCTGCTCCTGACAACCTAGCAGTTCGAAAGCACGTCAAACTGCAAGTAGATAAATAGGTACCACTCTGGCAGGAAGGTAAACGGTGTTTCCATGCGCTGCTCTGGTTCGCCACAAGCGACTTAGTCATTCTGGCCACATGACCTGGAAGCTGTACACTGGCTCCCTTGGCCAATAAAGCAAGATGAGCGCCGCAACCCCAGAGTTGTCCGCAACTGGACCTAACGGTCAGGGGTCCCTTTACCTTTTATATATACAAGAAGGCCTTTAGCCAGGACACTAAAAATGCTTTTCGCATTTCCTGACACAGCAATGTGAATGATTAAAAACCTACTTTGGTTACAATGTATATTAATGGCTCCTTTATACTCTCCGCCCCACATTTACATGTCCACACAAATAGCAATAAGGAGTTGGAAAGTGTTTTTAGCATTATGTATGATAACATGCTGTGTTGCGTTTTTTTTGTGAGGAAAACGAACACAGCTCTAAGTTCTAGACACTTGCAATTTGTCAAGAAGTTTCCTTGTTGAAATCCATTTTCTGTTTTTCAATCCCAATACCAGGAAAAGCACTTGGAGGAAAAATAAATGATGTCCTTTCCCATATCCTTTTGTTGTCGTTGTAAAGACACATACTTTCTCTTGCTCACACACACACTAAAACATACCAACATCTCAGTGTGTATTCAGTATAAGTTATGTTATCACAGATGCCCTGCCTTCCATTAGCATGGTTCCCAGAAGACCATCTGCTTGGCTTTTCAAAAAGTGATCAAAAATGTATTTCCCACCCCTGCCCACTCTTTCTAGCTAGACAGAGGACCCCAATGGTGTGAGAGGTAATGCAGGAGTGAAAACTGCTGCAAAAAAGAGGGAAATGTGCCAGTTCTCTCACTTCAAATCAGAGATTGATACTCCTTCATGGGTGAGTATTTGCATTCCAGTTCCTGTTGTGCACACTGCTAGATCCTGTCCCCCCAAATTAAGTGTAAAATTAATATAACTAGTGAGCTTTCTTTCTTTATTCCCTGCTTAAATATCAGAGGGGCCTTCAGCTGTGACAAAATGTTTTAAGAGGGTTATAAAATGAGTGCCACAGAGCGGTTAAAGTTACCCAAAGATGGCATTTGGCAGGTGCCAAAAGCAAGTGTGTTGCATTAGTCTGTCACTTACAGTTTATGTGCCACTTACACCTCCATTTGTCACCAGCTAAATCCAACCCACTTATATTGAAGGTGATTTGGTTTTTATCTATGTGTTGACTCTCAGTATGGGACAGTTACCTTTCCATGTCAAAAAAAACCCCACACACAACAGGATAGATGTGAGTATTTGAAATACTGTCCTGATCATTGTGTCAGCAAGTTTACTCCATGTAAAGGAGGGTTTATTTTTTAAGGTGTTTAAAAATCAGCTCGCACAGCTGTCAAGATGCAACAGATATCATTAATAGAAGGAATTTTGGCTGGTGTACCATTTCCTACCATTGTAGCTTGATGACAGCCTTCCACTAAAATTTCCTAAGGAGACAACAGGAACACTGATCTCAATTGCATTAGGTCATCTGAATATATTTATTCCACAAATCTCTTGCACAGCTTTAAAAAGGGGGTGACATACCCCATCCGTATGTATGTGTGTGCTACAAAGAGATTTAAGATGATGATGATGATGTGGCAAGCTGGCGTTGTTAACCAGTCCTTCCCATCACTACTGTTCCACCATAGAAGGCAGCCTCCCAGGATGTTTTTGTTTGTATGTTTAAAAAAAACAGCAAAAAGAAACACACAGCAGTGTGCAACCTGCAGTTTGACACTTATAATGTATAAATTGCACATTCCACTCTGTTTATATTGTTTCTGGTAATTCAAGATCATAATTTGCATTTCAATCAAAATCACTACCCACTTTTCACTATTCAAATCATGTTCCCTTTAAGCCATTTATGCCTAGTGACAGCAAATTTAAAAAATATATACAGATGTTATCAATGTAGTTCTAGCTTAGAAACATTTTATAAATCGTATCTTGAGAAGAGAGCAGAACTTATTGATTACTCATCTATATCACTCTGTGCACCTTGTGGCAAAATGCTGGCTTCTGAAGAACTTTGTTCACCACATGATATTATCTGTCATCCATCTTAATGCCTTGTGCCAAAGTGTCTGTGACGGAACAAAATAAGCACCTGATCACAATTCCGCTCCACAGGTTTTGGCGTAAATATAGGAAGCAGGAACAATGCCACAATCCAATGGTATTGCAGGCAGTGCCTATTCCAACATTACGAGCAGAAACAAATGCTTCCTCTCACAACAGATTCTCTACTTCACTGGAGCCAAGAAAATGGGATAGAAGAGCATTGTTTGAGTTCTTATTGCTGTGCTCATCAAAGAGATTGACTCTCCTCCATCAGCAAGATGAAGCACTTCTGTGGTAGGTGTACTCTTCAGACCAGCTCTTCAGCAGTTCTAGAAAATTGCAAAAGGAATATAAACGTGTATTTCTTCAAGAGCTAGTCAGACAGGGGAAATTAAACAAGATCCCTCAAGAAGCCGAGAGAAAGCCAAGGGAGAAGCAGAGAAATGGAGAGCATCGCCAAGAGGAAAAAAAACAAGGATGCATCTAGATTGAGATCCATGATTAGGACCACTTTTCTTTAAAATATATAAATAAATAAGATTAATAGCAGCCATATGAGGGAGCATCAGATTAGAACCACTGCATGGATAGAGCATTTAATCATCGCAATGTTCATGATCAATTCAGCTAAGAACAACAGCTACAATTTCCGCAATGTATAAGAGCGGCTTCAATCCATGCATGAGGAACATTTTAAATGGGCTAAAATCTATTCAGCTTTTAGAAAGAAATGGGGAACAGGAAGCGAGCAATTGATCCCCTTGCTCCCTCTCTTAGCAAAGTAGTGGGGTTAGAGGGGTTAAGGGCCTCAAGTATACAGCTCTAGCTTGGAATGGGGACCAGAACCATATGCACAGGGTAGCATTTATGTCACATGCATGTAATAACCATTAAACAGATTGAGGAAATTGCCCTTTTGTCCCATTTGATATCAATGTTTGGTGCAACCTTCTTTTCCATCTTCTTCAACCACTACTATAAATTTAAATTCTAAGAAAGCTCCCTGACAGTATCCACAAATACTATGTCTAACATGATTCATTTCAAGACTGTCCTGGGCCAAATTCTCAGTTTTCCACTATTTGGGCTCTGGTTTTTATGACAATCACATCAGTTCACACATTCCCTATTGGATTCAGTCCATTTCCACGCACATCATTCAATTTAATATATTGCTTTTACCACATAATGTTCTTTGGTTGCTGACAAATTGCATTTCTAAACATGTTCACAAGGTCTTCTCACCTTTTTGAACTTGTCAATATGCAATGTAACTAGGCCTGTTTTAAAACATTAGAGATGATGCATAGGAGGAAATAATCCATCGTGTTCTCTCTTTTTTCCCTATTGACTTACCGCCAATTGGACAGTGTTATTAACCAATTTGGGATTTATTATGTTATGATGAGAAAGCGATCAAGTATCTGGCCACATTCTCTTACAAGCACAATATAATCATAACTCAACAAACAAAAGAGGACTAATTAAGCAGAGGTCGTTGATCTTGCATAGGAGTAGCTATTATGACATGTAATCATACAAAGCACCAATGAGTGACACAGAGCCATACTGTTAAGATTTACTGTACAGAGGAGCATTAACTGGGGGAGGGGGATTAAATTACAAGAAGAGGAGAAAATACTCTTCCAGGGACAGGAATTATCTGCTAGCAAAAGGAAGAACACATCTTTCCATTCTGATATATAATACCCCAGCCTCTTCCACCCCCCCACCCCCCAAAATTAAAGGCTACTAACAATAAAAGAAAATGATAAAACAAATCCAACCAAAATCATAAATCAAAGCATTAGCATAAAAACCAAAACCACAATAAAAAGTACAAAACAGCCAGGAAGTCGGTACACTGATGGATGGAAGGAACATTGTAAAAATCAACATTCTCCATAACCCATTTGCTCGAGGTACTTGGACCACTTTCCATGCATCCGCAATGTAACCGTTAGCTTAAATGTGATTTAAATAGGCAGTGTAAATGTTACTCTTGGGAATTCATTGCCAAGAAGTCCTATTTGGCTGAACTATTCTGTTCTTGATACTTCATAGACTGGATGCTTTCAGATTGTTGCAGGAGGAAAGGTAGAATTAGGAATGTGAGAGCTCTTGCAGTGCACATATATTCTTCTGGAGTGTTAGACCAACCCGATAAGTAGAACTGATATTGAATTCCATATTTCTTTATGTGTCATTTCTCTGAGAAGAGATCAAGCTCACAAGGAGGCTTAAATTTAGCTCCCAAAGGACAATGTCATTTAAACACATTCTGGCTCAAGCAGTACAGGACATTTAGGCAAAGGTGATTAGCATGAAGTATAAAAGAGAATTATTTGTACAAGGAGGTGAGGGTGGGGTGGGAATTCAGGGCTGCAATCCTATTCACAAGGAGTGACCCGCCTGCGGCATTCCAGATGTTGGACTCCAACTCCCTTCAGTCCCAGACAGCATAGCAAACAGTCAGGGATGATAGCAGTTGTAGTCCGTAAACATCTGGAGGGCCATTGGTTAACCATGCCTGCTGTACACACTTGCCTGGGAATAAGTCCCTTGGAGCTCAATGGGACTTACTTCTGAGTAGGCATATATGGGCATGCACAGTACCCTAATCATACTACAGTTTGCTCCAATACTTATAAAATCATATTAAAATTTTAAAATCATGCTGAAGTATATGCTGCATAAGACTCTGTGAGATTATCCTCAGAGTACTGTTCAGTTCAGACTTCTAATCCAAGTTTATTTGGCCAGGGAATATTCAGAAGGTTGGAAGAGACCTTGTAGTTCAGATGTCTGTAAATCAGATCTCCCTTTGTAGTGCAAAACGCTCTGGACTCTCAGAGATGCATCATGGTGTAATTTACCAGCTTGTGGTGTTGGCCCTGTGCCAAGTGTGAAGTGTTTTAATGCTGTGCATGATGGGAAATCAGATTTAGCAGCAGGGAGACCATCTTCCTCTTCAGTTTTGCAGATGAATTCCCTAACTGCCAATGTGGGAATTGTCAGAAGGGCGGTCCCACGTGAAGGTTTCAGTTAACAAAATGTAAATTAAATAGGTAGCGATTCACTGTGTGACCTTCTGCTGTTTTCCCTGAACACAGAGGCAGCTGTTCATGAAAACTCAGGCTTAGGTAGGTCTCAGTTTCCTTATTTATTACAAGCACGAGGAACCAAACAGACTGACAAGAAGGTATGTGTTTTCCCAGCAGAGGGTGGAATCCCCCCTCTTTCCTCTCAGCCCTGTTCTTCTTGATAACGTTCTATGATAGCAGCATATTGCAATGTGCATGGGTGGAATCCAGCTGGTGCCACTGCAGTCATAGAAGGGCTGGTGATCCACAGGACAGAAGAGAAGGGAAGGTTACTAGTGCTGATTCCCCCTTCAAGCTGTGGACATCTCCCTGCGTGCATCTTCCTCCATATTATGGAAGATCCCACAAACTGTCCAGGACTGATTCTCAGGGGCACGGGAGATTGCATAGGGGAGGGGGACTAGAAAACATTGCCTCCCCTCTTCATCCATTAGTGGGGACATCCATGGGATCAAACACTGTCCTGCTCCATTAGCAGAGGTGTTCTTGGATCAAACCCTCCCATGTGTGCTACTGCAGCAGCCCTTCAACTGGCTGCAACTAGAGCATCAACTGGCTCTCCTAAGGTGTCTTCTCATCATCTCCTCAAACCTTTCATGCACATTCCCTTCATTTTGGAGCTTTTCCTTTCTTTTTAAAGGATTTTTAAAAATTAAAATAGCCCAACTTGCCATATGTCCGGGTTTCCCCAGACATTTTACCAATTCAGCAAAAATCCACCCAGACACCATTTTCTGAGCGATAAACCCAAACACATGGCAGCCCTAGAGAAGGCCCCCATGATGAGCATTCTTGAAGACCATGATGAGTCTCTGGGTCAACCCTTCTGGGTTAACAAAAGGTGCAGTGCCCATTGTGGAAACAGAATGCTGCACTAGATAGGCTTTTGGCCTGACATTTCTAAGGTCCAGTGGCAGCTACTGCCCGAGTACAAATAGCATAGCATGTTTCCAGCCTGCAGTGGCCACTGAGCAGCAGATCATGGTTGAGGTGACATCATGGCTTTTTCAGGAGACATAGCAATTAACTTTAGTCTTTGGCTCTCTCACCACCACCCTCTTCCTCTGATACCTCCATTGTTTGTGCATCTACTTTTCTTACCGCAAATGTCAGTAGCATTGTTTAGAAAGGTGTTCAAAGGCTTGTATCAAAGAACCAAAACACAAACAAGCCCAAGAGTCCTATGGCACCTTAAGAACAAACACTTCTGGATGTGGCTAAAGCTTTTGTGGGGCCTGAAATCAGATTTCCCTTCCATTGTGTGCATCAAGTGCTAGCCTCAGCTTGCAGATGCGTAACATTTCATGAATCGGAGATGTTTTATGAGAAGTGATTCAGAGATGGAATTAAATAAATGAATAAAAGTGGGCTTTATTCCACAAAGCTTATGCCGCAATACATTTCTTACCCTTTAAGTGCCACAGAGCAGTTAGTCATTTGCTACAACAGGCCATTCCATCCCCATTCTGGAACCAAAAGCAATTGCTGGGATCCTCTGCACCCAAAGAGGCAGAGTTGGCAAATTTGTCCATTTGTAAGTAATCAACTCTATTTTTAGGATATGTTTTCCATAAGAAGCCCGGAGAAGCTGGTATCTTGCAGAGATTATTTGTTCTTGGTAAATAAAGCATAGCACAAACAGTTCCGCAGGGTTGCCTGCCAATCCTTAATTTCGGTAGCAGCAGATTTGCAAGTGATGAATCGTAGCAAAACAGGAAAGAAGCAAGACTAATCTCTCAAAGCCTGCCATTCAAGGAGACAACCAAGCAGGCGCAGTTTGTGAAACGAGACACAAGCAGGCATTCAAAATGCACTTCGTCAGAGCTCAAAGGACAAATCTTTGCCCAAAAGCTACGAAATTGCAATTCGCCAATTGGCAGCGTGCAAGTTTTGCAACAATCCCATGACTAAGAGATCTACTGCTTAAACAATGTTTCTGACTCTGCTGTGAAGTAAGAGCACAGCAGTCAGATTTAAAGGCTGCTTTGGGGTTTTCTTTAGTTTTTAGAAGCATCTCTTCAAAGCTATCAATAGTGGAAGAGCTCTGGATTAAATCAGTGCCCAGCCAAACCTCAGGATTAGGGTGGGCATTGCATGAGCTTCACAAGAGAGGTCTTGACGCCTGAGTTTTCTCTGGATACGCTCTGCCTTCTTTGCAGGTAAGCCACTTGGTATATTCTACATGAATCGCAAGTTTCTGCTGAGAATCCTCCCTTCTGGACAAACAGGAAAGCCTTTGCATCAGCCACCGCCCTATTCCAGCAGGAGGGGGCTAAAGAAAGGGTGTCTAATTAGTCAAGGGGGTGACCATTCACAGCCCCATCTAGGCCTCAATAGAGGGTGACAAGTCAATCATTCCAGAGCCAAATTAGATGTGACCAGGACAGACCCTTGTCTTTAAATGTGTGTCTAAAGGTAAAGGTAAAGGGACCCCTGACCATTAGGTACAGTTGTGACCGACTCTGGGGTTGCGGCACTCATCTCGCTTTATTGGCCGAGGGAGCCGGCATACAGCTTCGGGGTCATGTAGCCAGCATGACTAAGCCGCTTCTGGATACCTATACCGCCAGAGCGATACCTATTTATCTACTTGCACTTTGACATGCTTTTGAACTGCTAGGTTGGCAGGAGCAGGGACCGAGCAACGGGAGCTCACCCTGTCGCGGGGATTCGAACTGCCGACCTTCTGATCGGCAAATCCTAGGCTCTGCGGTTTAACCCACAACGCCACCATGTCCCAAAATGTGTGCCTACCCCAGTTTAAAGTGGAAGGTGGGGGACATGTTATGACTTACAGAGCTCCATTTGACTTTGGACCTGGTTATATAAAGATTGTATACCCTCATAAGAGTTTGTTTGAGCTGGGAGAAGACTTTCTGTGTGTCTTCAGTAAGCTTTGGTGGAAAGGTGGGGTTGTGCCAAAGCTCCTGCAGGGGTGCTCTGCTGAAATTTCCCCACACTGGCCACATTCCTCCACCTTGCCACAAAGTAATTTCTTCCTATGGGGTGCAATGAATGACTGAGTTAATACAGGGAACAATAGCATTAGAGGATGAGGGAAACCCATAAATAGGTCCTTAAGAATATGGAATCCCTTTGCAATGGTGGTGATGGTTCTGAGCACTATAAGAACAGGATGCTGATTCAGCAGACTCTTATGTTCTTATCAACAGATGCTTACTAGCATCTCATTTTATATTTATATATATTTTAAAGCACCAATACAAAGCATGCAGTAGCAAGGACCCCATGCACTAGCCACTTCAGACTGGGGGTGACTAGGTGGGCAACTTTTAAAGGCTATAGATTACACACACACACACACACACACACACACACTGCAGGTCATAATTCTCTAGGACTGAATCAGGTGAGTCCATTTTGGAATCAAAGTGTGATGGATTCCTCCCCCATCCTTAGCCCTCACATATTCTTCTTACATGTCTGAAAATGGATTATATCTTTTTGTTAACAGCTCATACTTGAATGTTTTCAGGACACTTTGGGGGCATCCATTCTAGATGTGGCCACATCCTGCAATTTGTGTCAGGCGTCCTCTTTTTCTGACCTTTCAATCTTGGACAGTGCTGTACTACTCTTATCCATAAAGCACAGTTCGGGGATCTACCTTCCCCCCATTAACCTCTAAATTGAAAGAACATGTTCAATTTTGCTGCAGTTGTCTAATCCTCCTTTAGAGTGTGATTCAAAGGCCACAAATACACAGGAATGATGCAACACTAACACTACAGAATAATGCATGTGGATCTCAAACTTGGTCCTAAGAAAGTTTTGATCAAAGGAGACTAGGGGTGGACATATTGTAATTATCCATGTTTCTGCAGGAATTCATTTAAATTCATGAAAATTCATCAGCATTTTAGTGTGAATTGAAACATATTTTTGTATACAATATTGACTAATGTACACATTTTTTGCAAGCAGTAATTTATGCTTGTATTGTTTTTACTAATGTATTCATCTTTACACTGTCATCCCTAATGACACACTGTTTGACTTCAGAACCACATTGCAAAATTCAGAGAAGTGAGAATTTTGAAGGCTAATTTGTTTTGGTTTGTTTACTGGTTCAAGTAGTCTGAATTAGGCAGCTTCTCATTAGGGTGCAAACAGAATCAAATTTATCCCACATCCCTAGTGGAGTCCGATTTTGACTTGATCTTGTTCCATCACCGATTCTATTTTTATTTGCTGAATTTTCCTTCAGCTGGAGCTTAGTTTGGTGTTGTTCAACAAATGAATTATTCAGCTAATGAGGTCAATACATAATTTATTGGCATTTTTTTCCTGATATTTTGTCACTCCACTGTCTTCCTCCAGTCTAGTTAGTGGACTGTGTAACTTCTTAAAATTCCTCTCTCATTCCCTGGGATAGCTCATGAATGCCTTGCCATTTCTCTTGATGTCTTTGGCTATTCATTTTAAAATTCTCTTCCTTTCCCCTTCTTTCTTCTCTTCTGTCATCATATCATTTACATCAAACCATTTCGTGTCAAATAGGAAATTGGAGCAACTGTAGGGCTTGGCAGATCTGTGGTCCAAGTACGCCAGCCGCAGTTACACCGCAGCTTAGACAGTGCAGCACTATAACCAGCTGCAAAGCAAAATTCTAGAGATGAGATTTCCCTAGTGTACAAAGAGCATGTTCAGTTTTGTTGCAATCGCCTGATTTTTCTATGTTGCTCCTTTAGAATGCGTTTCAAAGACTACAGATACACAGGAATGATGCACAGCTTGTTTATATGGCATTGGTGTTCCCTTGTTGGCTCTTAACGGCTTCTCATGCTGAGCATCATTGGTTCTTCAGTTAGTTGGACTCCTACCCTATGATATGGCAGGGAGGTTGGGAGGCAGTTAGCTCGAGATTCATTGACTCAAATGGGTGTCCTTTTATTTGTACAACCCCCAGGCTTTTTTCCCAGCCAGAACTTGCCAGAACTCAGTTCCGACACCTCTCAGGTGGGTGCCATTGCCATTATAAGAGAACAAGGGAGGTGAGTCCTGGCACCTCTTTCTAGGGGGAAAAAAAGCAGGTCTGACCATCTATTTCCTTATACCATCACCAGCGATGGGGTTGATGTCTTATACAGAACTACCACTACACCAAAATCCTGCTTTTTGCCTCTTGGACTGGTGGCATCCTTCCAGCATAGCAGTGGATTGGATTTGGCGTACCCTGATATGTCGTAGGGATGTGTTTAATTTATATATATATATCTGCCTTCTTGGGAGGGAATGGGTTTATTAGACAAAATGTTTCTTATGAATTTACTACTTGTGTCCTCATTAAGATTTCTTATGGATATGCTGAGGATGTAATTCTGCAGGACAGTCGGGAATTAATTAGCAATGAGCGCCTAGATGGAGGTGGCAAATAAATGGAAAACACACGCAAGGGACACAGACGGAAGTGTGCATGAGAATGTGAAAAACTATACATATGGCAAAGGTTCTGCAACTACTGGGGTTTAAAGGGGGCAGAAAATTGATTACCTGCAATTGTCAATTTTTGGAATGCTTATTTTTATTCAAATATAACAATGGTGACATACTTTTGCAAAGCTAAATTGTGCGGATGTGACAAAAGAAGTTTTGGAACTTTCTGATTAAAGTAAAAATAGCAAGTAACCAGGGCCAGATGCTATTTGCCAAAGTGTACTGAAAGATCTCAAATCTGAAGTAATTGATCTTTGGAATAAAATATGTTCCCCTCCAAGGGACGCGGGTGGCGCTGTGGGTTAAACCACAAAGCCTAGGGCTTGCCGATCAGAAGGTCGGCGGTTCGAATCCCCGCGACGGGGCGAGCTCCTGTTGCCCGGTCCCTGCTCCTGCCAACCTAGCAGTTCGAAAGTACGTCAAAGTGCAAGTAGATAAATAGGTACCACTCCGGCAGGAAGGTAAACGGCGTTTCCGTGTGCTGCTCTGGTTCTCCAGAAGCAGCTTAGTCATGCTGGCCACATGACCTGGAAGCTGTACACCAGCTCCCTTGGCCAATAAAGCGAGATGAGCGCCGCAAGCCCAGAGTCGGTCACGACAGGACCTAATGGTCAGGGGTCCCTTTACCTTTATGTTCCCCTCCACTACATCACTGAACAGTAGCAATGAGTCACTGCTGCATGCTGGGATGGGTGAGATGGCAGTGAGATCAGCAAGGTGCAAACACTTACCCCTCTTGTGCCCAGTAAGAAGCAGCAACTCAATGGCAAGGAAGTTTGGCAATGACTTCTTCACCTCACCCCACCATCCACCACTACCAAAGAACCTGGCTGGCTAGCATAAAACACAGACCAGAGCTGCTTCTGATGCAGAAGAGCTCTTCTGACCATATTCCTGAAGCAGAAGACGAGAATAAAACTCAAAGCAGATCGTCAAGAACGGCATCGACTCCTTCCAGTTTTAAGCAAGCGACAGAATGAAAACGGCTGGCATCCCGCCGTCTTTTTATTTTTAGATTACCCATTTTCAAAAAAACAAACAGCCCACATCATTTAGCACAATATAATTTCATTTATAATAATACCACAGCAGCGTAATTTAATAAGTATATTCTTAATCTCTCCTCAGCTACATTTTAAGAGGTCTCACTGTGGGCACAGTAAGAGTAATGTATAATAAATGGTTCATTGGCTTCCACAGGTAATACTTTTGCCAAGACAGCTGGAGAGAGCCGTGCAGGTTTATTCAACCTTGTATGCGAGCACGGAGCATATTTAGAGAAAATAGCCGAAGGCCAACTCAAAATTTACATCGTGATAATTAATAATTTACCCATGAAACTCAAATTATATGGATCAATTTTACTCCATACAGAACCAGGAGCAGGTTGCTATATTAAATCAAAGAAAGGGAGGGACATAGGGAAATGGAGGGAGGGAGGGAGGGAGGGAGGGCTACAAGAAGTAGAGTTTGGTACAAAGCTTGGGGAAAACCCACACGACTGGCTCAGGCCCATGGCACTGGGTCATTTAATCAGTCTCATAGCTGTGTGGGAGCTGCTTGTGGATGTATGAATCCCACACAGCCTTGGATATTGTCTAAGGGTTCCTGAGCAATAGGCTGGAAAGATTATGGGTCTGGACTCTCAGCAGCTGTTTTGTTTTCAAACCTAAATAAAGCCAGTCACTCCTGAAACAGGATTCATCCAATTTTACTGAAACCACAAATGCGCAAATGCACAATTTTCTATAACCTTTGCAGTCAATGTTTAGGAAATTGTTTTCTAAAAGAAAATCAGGTTGTCCCCCCCCCCCCAAAAAAATTATAACTTGGCTCGTCCACACATGATCTTTCTTTGGTAAGCTGTGAAGCCATCCTTTTTAAAAACAAAACTGAGGACTGAGCATGAATAAGCAATGTTTATACTCAGTAGAAATATTTCATTCCTGGATTTCTTTTCTTGCTAAATCCATATGGGTCGCTGTGCTCTGCTGCAACCTCTCTCACATATATTCCTTCATTCAAGGGGTTGGAAATGTTGCACTCATCTCTATAGGTCTGGTGTTCATAGGTCTGGTGGAGATAGTAGAGGTAATGAGGTAATGATAACACAAACATTTAATGAAGGGAGCAACTCTGTGGCCTGCAGTTTTTGGTGGCCTACCATCCACTTTTGGTCTTTTTACCTTTGAAAAATACCCTTCTTTCCCTGGCACAGCACCATTGTTAGAAGATGGAGGAAACAGGAAGGAGCAGCACCTCTTTAAGGCCTTTTGACAACGCTGCTGCACTAGAGGAAGCAGTGATGCTCTTCAAAGGTAAAGAGACCTTTGAATACATTTTCCTTTCATCCCCATTACAGCAGTGGGAGTAGGAAAAGTGCCTCCCATTTCAGCACTCCTGTAGGGAAGAAAAGCACTTTGTATACTCTCCCAAACACAGTGCTGGGGTGAGATGTGTGTTATGGGTAGGGTTGCCAGTAAAAACCCAGACACGCCAAAATTGTTCAGCTCTCTTTCCTTCTGGAAATTCCCGCTGAACGTCACTTCTGCCTTTGAAATCCTGGACGTATGGCAGCCCTCGTTATCGGTGAAACGAGATGATGTACCAGTGATGTCAACGAGTAACTTGCCACTATCCAAACTTGAGTTTGATCAGGGGTGGAGTCTGGTAATCTTTGGTAATATGACAAAAATTTGGAACCCCCAAATAGATCTGAGTTATGGATCTTCAATTTTGTGCCCTCTTAGCTCAGCATCCTGTGTGAGGGAACCACCTTCCCTAAATCTGGTGCCGAGTTTGATGTAGATTGCAGCCAATGACTTTGATCCACCAGCCTGCTAGGGATCATATCCCTGTGGCACTACATTGTCAGCAAGCTATCTGAGAGTTAGCCACCAGGAACACAGTTGAACCAGTGGATGAACAAGTGTCTTCAAAACATTTTACATTTCAAAAATGTAGGAGCTACAAATTAAGATACTACTGGTTTGCTGGGACTTGAAAGAAGAGGCAGCCAGTTGCATCGTGCCATATTTGTGGGCTTCCCAAGCACGATGTGAGGGAGATATCAGACTAGCCATTGAAATAATGATAGACTGGACAGGCTTTTTTGTCTGATCCAAAAAGAGACTTCTTACATTTTGGGACTTTTTGTGGTGCATGTTGGTGGGGGGCAAAGACAGTGTGATACCTGTGCATTTGTCAATCGAATTTGAATGCAGTCAATTAAATCTGCAGGATTTTTCAGACAAGCAAAATAGTATTCAGAAGAGGTGCTTTCCCTCTGGTGCTCACACAGAAGGAGGGCTGAACTGTAGCAGCAACATTTGGATCTCGGCAAGGGGCTTTAAAAGACAAACAGATGAGTCGTGCTTTGCCTGTAATGGAAAACATTACGTTGCCCATAGCCTTCTGAAAACGTTCCCATTCCAATCTGTTATTCTAACTACTGTGACCTAATCAGTGAAGGCATTAACATCCCATGAAGGCATTTTTGTTAAGCCACAGGATGCTATGCAGGAAGAAGCTCATCTGACTTGGTAAAATCAGTGGCAAAGTACCCGACTTCATTTGAGACTACAATTGGCCCACGAAGATTGCTGTGACAATCAGGTAATATATTCAAGTCTTCCGTGTGCAGCAGCACTCTCACGGTCAAACCTCACATTACATTAGCGTTTCTTTTTTTCTTTTCTGGCTGGTTTCTACTTACTTATAGCAGCAACAGGGCCTAAAGAGGATTGGGACTGTGGCATACCCGGGAGGAGTTTCTCTAGCATTTGCTTGAACACCATGATCCTGATGAAAAATCACTTCACCATTAAAGCTGGCTGGTATTTGAACTGGGGGCGGGGGGGGGGGGAGCAGCTACTGCAACCCAAAACTGCTTCCTTCCTGGAGCAAATAGCTTCAGAGGCAAACAATTTTCATTGGCATTATTTGATCAGGGGCTCTTGCAGGGGGTGTTTCAAATAGAAGACTTAAGGGATGGGGAGTGTATGCAGCATAACATGCAGTTTGAGCTGTGTAACATTCAAGCTAAAGGTGATAGGACAGGGTGCCCTCCAGATGTCAAGAACTAAAATTATCAGCATCCCTGACCATTAGCCATGCTGACTGGGGCCAATGGGAGTTGGATCCACAACTCCGAGGAGTCCCGATCTTCTTGGCAATTTCAAACAAATTCAAATTTGCTGGCCAGATAGCCATGAAAGCAGGGCCAAAATGGCAGATGAAAATGATGGTCTTTGCAGAACTGGCGAAACTGATGGGAAGAATCCAGAACCAGTGAGATCACGTATTCCAAAAAGACTGGAACCAATTTATATTATATTTGAAAGACGACTGTAAGCAATTAGCATTACTAGCGGGGTTATCTGAAGATTTGCAAGATGAATTAGTTACCTATTCAGGTTGAGTAATATAAGATCTTAAGTAATGATATAACAAGGATAGGAAAGGAAGTGAAATGCAAAAATGCAAAATTTAATTTTGTAAACCATTAGGCGGGAGGGAGGGAATTCGTTTAGGCTTGGTTGAGCCAAGACAGTTAATAAGAGGATACAATGTTACGTATTGTGATTATATGTAAAATTAATAAAAATCGTTTTATAAAAAAAGAAAAGAAAGCAGAGCCAAAATGGGAATAAGTCTGCCTGTAGGCATAGCAAGATCACCTTTTTATGTTGTTTAGTGGATTTTGTGTAGTTGGTTTTATTATATGCATATGTTACTGTTGGAAGCTGCTTTTAGTTTATTGGAGATGGGTAGAGGCCTTGGCAGAAAGGCAATATATAAATGCTATACATGCACACAAGGGGGTTCATTTTCTCCAGTGATATCAAAGGATGTAACATCTAACTGTTGCTTATGTGCTGGACTGTTATATATTTATCTCACACACAACACACTCTTCCTCCCAAAGTTGCTTGCACTCACAGCAACCTGCAACATAATGTAGACTGTGGGGAGGGAGGGTGTTTTGCCCAAAAACACCCAATGAGAAAGGATGTGAACTCAGATCCCTTTGATCTAGTAGTCTATCTACTTCAGGCATCCCCAACCTCGGCCCTCCAGATGTTTTGGCCTACAACTCCCATGATCCCTAGCTGGGAATTGTAGTCCAAAACATCTGGAGGGTCAAAGGTTGAGGGTGCCTGATCTACTTCAACAGTCTTCAAGGTTGGATTTGAACTCTTAACCAAAAGCACTGGCTACTAGCCTCCTAACATCTGAAGCAACAGTTTACATTTTATACTAAAAACAAACAAAACTGAAAACTACTTTTTAAAAAAGATGAAGAGCTGAATGACCCTTTTATATTTCAGTATAAACCTTTTCTCTTCTGCCAAACAATAAAAGCAAGACTCACTTTCTCACATATAAGCTATATTATTCCTTTATGTGACCGGGATTAATTGTGAGAGTCTGTCTATATAAAAATTACAGGCAAGTCTTCGTTGCCTATGCTCTCATGCCTTGGAACCACACTTTGAAACGAGAGTCTTGCCAGAATCGCTGGAACTGAACTAAATCATCAGTCCAATTACAAAGAGCTAAGATTCTTTAGAGAATCATTGGTTCCAAATTGCAATCATAACTCTGAACTAGATTACTGGGGAGAATTAAAAGGCATTTCCAGAATCATTATACCCAGCAAATATCAGCAGGAATACAAAGAGTCCCTTTCTAGTTCAGCACAATGCCCTTAGAACTGTTCCATGGCCATTACAGCCACCTTCAGCATCCTATAGAGGTGTGAGGATAGATTTTTAAAAACCCTCACAACCCATGACTGTGGCTGGTGTGTGTTTCAAGGATGCAGATTGGGAAGAGACAGCACCAGTCTTGTCCACTTATGCTGTGTTAAGGCCACCATAGGCACAGTGCCCAGGAAGTTTCCTGGGCATTTTAGTCCAGGAGTAGGCAACCTAAGGCCCGGGGACCAGATGCAGCCCAATCGTCTTCTCAATCCGGCCCATGGACGGTCCAGGAATCAGCATGTTTTTACATGAGTAGAATGTGTCCTTTTATTTAAAATGCAGCTCTGGGTTATTTGTGGGGCATAGGAATTCGTTCATATTTTATTTCAAAATATAGTGCAGCCCACCACATGGTCTGAGGGACGGCGGACCGGCCCTCGGCTGAAAAAGGTTGCTGACCCCTGTTTTAGTCTGTAGATAAGCTCTTGTGAGGAATAGGATCTCTCTCCCAGTCATTGCAAGAGGGAGTCAATTTGCACACAAGTATCATAGTGAACAGAACATGGTGCTCTGGATTAGCCATTCTACACACACTGCAATATCATGCATATGATGGGTATATTTCAAGTTTCAGGCTAATAGTATTTCACCCCACTTTAGCACCGGATTGCTTTTGGAAACTGAAATAAGGTGCTCACCCTGCCAGAACCAATTTTCCCCTGTAGATCATATGAATGTGAACATTACTGCTCCAAACTATTGCTCACTTAAATTGCCATTTTAAATCAAACTTTAGTATAAAAGCAGCACTCCCACTGAATTGATCTGCCCATAATACTTTTCTTCATGTAGCAAATGCTAAAACTTGCTCCAACTTATTCCCTCCAAGATTTTCCACCTGAGTGTTATCTGCTTTAAAGAGGCACAATAACACAGTATCATTGTCCAGCTTTCGTGTGTGCGTGTGTGTTAAACAGAAATATCCATTCAGTCCTAGCCAACTGAAATATATTGATCTGAGAGGGGTGGGTCAGATATTTTATGTTTGAAGCAGTCCTTTGATAAATACACTAGAGAAAAATTCCATATTCAAGGAGTTCATGATTCATTAATTACTGCAAGTAATGGGTTTAGAAATGCATTTAATTTCACTGATATATAATTTAAAAATAACCGAAAGAAGCAAATGCTGCTGCAGTACCTTGACTGGAAACTTTGCCAGAGTTTTCTAATATTAATTGGCTTGGTAAATGCTTTGCATTACAGCAAGCCAGGGCTCCTGGATAGCAAGTGCTAGATCAAAATTCAACATGACAACAGAAGGCTTTTCAAATTGCATTCATCCATTTTTTATGAACGAATTTGGTTGTGCCAGTCCAAACGCAGACATACATCGTCATATTGACATCTTATATTCACATATCAATTTTTAAAAAGTATTCAAGACTTCCCAAATATGGTAAACATTCATTTTATGAAAATATTTATTTGAAAAATCAACAGTTAAAGATAGCTGGATAGACAGACCTTACCCAACCTCATTCAAGCAGGCAGGGACAACCTTATATTGCAAGGAGGCATTAATCACCTGCCTGGCCCAGCCAACTCTCCCCTGCCTGCTAGCTTTTATCAGCCAAGGGCGACAAGTGTCCAGAGCGCAAGTGGTCGACTTGACCTATCCAAGCACCTTGTCCACAACCACATAAAATTTGTTCTTAGGCTTTCACCAGGCCATTTCCTCAGAAAGTTCCAGAATTGCTTAGGGATAAGAGAATGGCATACATGTTAGTCCATCTTTTTGTGATTGCTTTGGCTTAATTAACCAACTAAAACATTTTAGTGAATATAAAAATGCATCAAGTGGTGCTGAATTTTTTTAACCTTGCCTCCAGCTTTCATTGAATTGATTGGTGGTGTGACTTTATACAATTTGGTCAATAAATTCTTATTTTTAACTAGGCTGTTACCATTTCACAAAATAGAGGATATAATTGCGCAGATTTGGTTTGTAGATGTTGACTGCAAGATTTCGTCAACAATTCAAGGTGTCACACTTCATCAGCAATTCCAAGTTGTCATTGCCCCGAATCTGCACACTCTTCAGAGCATGCCCAATTCTCAGTGTGGCCACAGCCTCTTCAAACACATTTCAGTGCAAAGGCTTCCACAAGCAATTTAATGAATGAGTTCAAGTTTCAGTGGTAGACAGACTGAGTTCTAGGTTGAAGCAACTGAATCTCCGACTACTTACGACATGGGGGGGGGGCTTGTGTGGGCTCTCTTCCTATTCTTTTTCTAAGAAAAAAAGAACCAAAACTTGCTGAATGCTCATCGGGACGCTGTCACACAGCCCTTTGCTAGGCTGCAAGTACATTTGCTAGCTACCTGACAAATGGACTTCAAAGTTGCTTTACTTGTAGGCACATGGGAGTAAGTAGGTAATTACTCTCAAAATATAAAGTGATTCCTTGGATCCATTTATCATTCAGCTACCATCTTAATATACATCAGTTGCCTAGTTTGTAAATAAAACAGCACTTGACTTGGAGAGGTGCATGTGCGCCAAATGAAATGCCATTTGATGTGTTTATTATTTTATGTTCTGTCTAATTTTAGGTTTATTTCTACGTATTCAGAATTCAAGTGTTCTGTGTAGGCAGATATTCTGAATGCACTCTTAGGGATCTAGGCAAACTTATTTTTCATCTGATTAGAAAGCATCCTCTCCTATAACTTTTTGTTTAGCAAGATAGAAAGGCCGTATTCATGCAAATTCTGCTCAAGGATCTTAATTAATAAAAAGCTATTAGTTAGATCACAGCTTGGTAATTGTTTTAGCCCAGGAGTATAGACCATTAACATCATTTTTTAAAAGCTTTCTTAATAAGCAGCTATTCTTGTACTGCAATTGCTTTTAAATCTCCTGAGAGTGGGGTGTAATATTCAACTGTTCCAGTTCAAAGCTTTCAGCGCTCAGAGGACATACATCCGTTTTCAAGTTGCTAATTTGCTATGGTAGTCCATACCCTATTCTTTTTCAACCGGAGAGACACGCTCATTTACTATTTTCAGACTGATCATAGATTATGTGTGACTTACATACACAAATGTTCTAAATGCCACACAATGCCGTGGATTTGTAATTTGTACTTCAATGGGTTCTGTGCTGAATATGCCGCTACTGTCCCCTTCCAGGTTATTAAGTGGCATAGATGGAATGCCAGTGGTTGATTTGACAGCTAGAACTCCAGCTCAAGAGACTAGCTGTTGAACATGAAAAATTCATCGCAAAGCACCTTGTACAAAATCTCTCATTCATCTGGGCTTAAGCAAGCTAGCATGTCATCCATGATTTTTTACAGCTTGGGCTGGTCCTTTGAAGATGGTTAGAGATTACATTTATCAGCATCAGTAGCTGAATCTTTTGGTTTAACAAGTACATAAATAAACATGGCAGCTTTTTAAAGAGACACATTTGATACATATTCAGCTTGGGCTTGCGGAACAGGGGAAAGAGTTGTGAGGTTGGAAAGCATTTTGAAGATTTTCTGACCTAGTTCCTACCATGACAGGAGCCCATTTCAGGTGCTCAGTTGTCATGTAATTCCGCTTGTTGTCATCCCCACTGTTTAGATTCCCTGCTGGCTCTGCTCTCCCCCCACCACATGATGGGGAAATAATCTGAAGGAACCCGCTCTGTGCACATAGGCTCCATAGTCCCATGACCTGCATGAGAGTTCAGAGCCCAAAAACAGTATGTCCCAATTTAAACAGGGCAGTTGAGGGGTATGAACTTTTAAATGTAGCTCCAAAGCTACATTTTTAGCTTGTTTTAATTACTGGGCCCCACTACTATAATATCCATGTACAGGATTATAGTGCATTGTGACTATAAGGCCTTGGATCAGTGAATTTATTTATTACCCCTTATAATTTATGAAAAGCTATTTCTTCCTTTAATTACTTGTCAGACCTTTCTCTAATTCCTTAGACTGTTAATTCCATCTTACATGTTAGGCATAATTACTTTCTCCTCTGCACTATAGCCTTTCCCTACACCCACCCATCACAAATTTCTACCTCCCACCCACCCCGCCAGTAGTTTACAGTGGTACCTTGGGTTACAAACACCTCAGGTTACAAACACTTTGGTTTACAGACTCCGCTAACCTGGAAGTAGTACCTCAGGTTAAGAACTTTATCTCAGGATGAGAACAGAAATCTCACGGCGGCAGTGGGAGGCCCCATTAGCTAAAGTGGTACCTCAGGTTAAGAACGGTTTCAGGTTAAGAACAGACCTTTGGAACAAATTAAGTTTGTAACCAGAGGTACCACTGTATTGCTAAATGCCGTGGTCACACTTTGGTATTTCATCTGGGTGGTACAAAGATGAAGTGGTGTAGTTTATAGGCCATGAAATTTTGATGAGTCGTAGTTAATTCTGCATGAAGATCAAAAAGCCAGGGCAGTTAAAGTCCTTCTGAGAAACAGCTTCCCTGGTGAAAGAATACCCTCGAGTTGAACTTGCTTGAGGCTATTTTTAATTACATTAAGCTTATATTTTCTCCTGCCCCCTCCCTTTATTAATTTCTTTTCAATAATATATTCATATGCATATGTACTACCCAGACAAAAAAGTTGTGTTTTAATAATGATGAGCATAATCATCAATTATTTTATTCAAAGATCAGTTTCTGTCTGTTAGGATATCCTGTGATAAATGATTTCTGGCAAAGATGTGTTTTGTTATCAATTTTAGGCTTTCCATCTTGGGAAACTCTGGGCTGCTTGTTGGACTCAATTTCCCATCAACGCTAGCCATCCTCACCAATGATCAGGAGATGGGAGTTGTAGCTTAACATCTGGAGGTCAAAAGGTTCCTCAGCCCAAATATGGTAAATACTAAATTGCCAATGGCAAGTACACTGGCTTTCTGCATTAAATCCAATACAATCATACAAATGAAGGTGTGCTTTCCAGTCCATCTGCTCCATCCAGCCTACAGGAATTGTAGTGATTTGCAATCACTCTGAGTGCAAAACGGTGCTGTATCTTGGAAAACAACTCTCAAGCATAGTAATACCATGAAAAATTCAGTAGCTGAATACTACCCTTCACTCCTCAAAATCTAAAACCTGAGGAAATCTTATTCTTTGGTGGCAATTTCATAGTTGTATTTAAGAAACAAAAGTGTTATTCAAAAACACTTTTTAAATTGCATTGTTAAACGCAATCAAACCACAACCTGAAAGTGGACATCATTAAAGTTGGCTCACCAAAGAAGGAAGCACATAGTTTCACCACACAGTTATCTGGGTATATGACTGCGCAGAAAAACTTCGGTATGATAAACTTATCACAGAGCTAGTCACAGCTATTTTGCCATTTTGATGAAGAGCAACCACAATCAATGAAATGGCTACAGGAATCCTTATGCAAGTAGTTAATTGATACCAAACTTACCCCATGCAGTGCTGAACCAGAGTACATAATAACAAAGGTGAAATAAGTACCACTGTTTGTGTCCACCCATCGTAAGACATGAGGGAAGGGGAACGTCAAAGGAATCCATTAAAAATGGACTCAAACAAATTTCCTTCCATCTACCCATTTGACCCCTACTGTTTTGCAGCATAGACCCTTGCTGTGAAAGCCATTCGCCTTAATTCTCTACCATTTTTTTAACATGCACACATTATACAAAAAATAGATACAAATTGTTTTGTAATATATGTTATTTACAAATTCATTGACTTACGCAGCTGGCTATTTGCTTTTCCCATTTCTGAAGTGTTGCTTGTTTCCAAAGGAATCCTATAAGCACCAAGATTTCAATCCTTATATCTACTCAGAAGTAAATCCCATTGAATTCCTTGAGGTTTACTCCCAGGAAAATGCAGTTAGGATTTTATCATGCTCTTCAGTTAAAGTCTTAGCCTCTTAAAGTGGGAAGAACCCACTTCAACTGCCCATTTTTCATCACCCTAAATCTTCATTTTAAAAGCGAAACTAAATTTAAAATGCCTTTCTTTTCCTCTCTGAAGTTTTCTTGACTGTCCCTCCCTGATGCCTCAGGAAATGAGCTAGAATGAGAAGTTTATACTGAACTGTGAAAGCAAGGTTGTGAGAGTTGCTGCAACCCTAATGTCCTGAACCCTGGGGCCTACCTGGCAGCAAGTCAGTATGCCAGATCCAAGGGTCTGGAAACAGTCTGGATCAATCCAAGTAGCCAAGTCTGAAGTCCAGCAATCAGGATACAGTCCAGAGTCAAACCCAAAGCACAGCCCCTTAGAGGTCCAGCAGTATCCAAATCAAGGCCCATCAACAAAGGCAGTTGAACAGACACAGCTCCTCAGCTCTGCTTCCCTTTTGTACTTTGCATGCTGATTACAGCATCTGGGCTTGATGAGTCAGGTGACCCTCACCTGTTCCAAGCCTACTCCAGGTGAAGAATCACACACATTCCGAGAGCTAGCAAGCCCCACCTGGCCAGATAGGGAGCTGGGCCATGGACCCTCAGCCTCCTAGAGTACCCCTCCTGCTGCTCCCTATGCCTCAGAGCCTGCTGTGGAGACAGGGGCCCTCTGGCTCTGGTGATGGGTCATGCTGCTCCACGTCCTATGCACTGTCTCCCATCCTTTCATCCTCCTGTCATCCTCTGAGTACTTCCTTCCCTCTCCCCTGTTTGCCCTGGTGTGTCCCAGTCCCAGCTACACCCCTTGTTGTGATCCTCTTCCTCCTCCCTGTTGTTCTGCCAGTTCATGACACCCAACTTTGTTTACCAGGAAGACAGACTGTGTTCAACGGAACTTATTTCTGAGTAGACATGAACGGGTAGACATCCAGCCATAGATGGTTTGGTAATAGGGCATTAGCCACTTCATTAACTTTGTCTTTAAGGGTCTTTATTGTTTTTGCCTCAAAAGACTAACAGGGCTACCCCTCTGGAAAGTCCTTAACTTTGAAAGAGAACATGCAGGGAAGGTAATTGATTTGTAAATATCTGTGGATGGTTGAGATATAGGTGCCTATTTTTGCTGTGTAAAAATACTTTAAAAATACATGTATTTCTGCATCAATGGACACAAAATGAAACACAGCAGAATGGAAAATGTCACATGACAGTGGAAATGAATATCGTAATAGATTTGTGTGACTCCTCTCAATTCTCCTCAAACTCGGCCTACATGGCTAATAGTCATTTGACATTAGATGTAGTCCAGCAAGTGGAAGGTATAGGTTCCCCATCTCCATTTTTATCCTTATCTACAACAAGCTTTGCCCCACCCCACCCCCCATGCTTAGGCCAAGTATTTTGCATTGTACAAAGCTCTGTAGCTGGCAGCTGCAACTCCAGCCATTGATTTCTTTCTGCAGTAACTTCTCATGATTGAGAACTTGATGGAAAGGTGACAATGTAAACATTTGTGGCAGGGGCCATTTAGCCAAAGGCACTTTGGAGAATCCCCCAGAAGGAACTAATGGTGCTAATAAAATTGTAATTGTTTCTAACCTTAGCAATGGCCCAGGTAAATCAACAGCACTTTGTATCCAATCATAAACAAAGTTCTTCTCCTTTTCCTTAAATTTGCTCTTGAGAAGCTCATGAAAGTGAGCAGAGCACAATGAAGAAGCCCCCAACGATCATGTGTTTCTTCTGACAAATAAGGATTTGCCTTTTTTTAAACCCCTGACCTTTCTTTATATTTTCTCTCTTCTCACAGATAGGGACCAATGAAGCTTGAGATGAGAAGGTGACTGCAGCGAAAGAGAATGGTCCGAAGATCCCTGCGGTGAGTGGAATTAGCAGCTGTGGAAATGTTTGACATTCTGTGCCTTCTGGCCTTGTGGCTACTTTGACAACGCATGGAATGCGCAGGGCACAGGAATCTGTCCCTTTGGACACAATAGGACTCAGAACTGCTCTGACTCTCCTATAAGGAGGAGAGTGTGGTTATGGTACCATTTTCTATTCTTTGTGCATCTACGTAATGGCATCTCCAAAGTATTAAATGGTAACAGAAAAATAGTAGCAGAAAAAACGCCTTCCTCATCCCTAGCTTGATACACCAGTACAAGAACACAGTGCAAAAATGATGGGCATTAGCCATTTGTTCGCCCTGCAGGAGCAAATCAGCATAGGACTCATTGCAGTGCACTTTCCCAGCAGTAGAATAGCTACTGCTTACCAGGAGGGAAAGTAGGACAGATAAGGAGGCAGGTGGGTCAATACTGCGCAAATGCACAGGCAGAGGTCCACCACTGCCCTACTCCACCATCTGCCACCGCTGGAAAGTACTGATCTCAAGATGAATATAATACTGAAATATTGGAAATATTAATCACTCTGTTGATATGCAAGCTGCTTTATCTGATAGCTGCTTTGGGAGAGTTAAAATGTACGAACTGCTTTGAAAGACATGTCTTAGTGTATTTTGTTGTCATTGTTGCTGCTGTTTAAACATGCTGGTGGTCTCCTAACCACTACTAGAGGATGGAGAGATTTCAAAGTATTTTCACTAAAAGGCATAGAGCAAAATATTCTAAGAATACCTGCCATTACTCTGTGCTATGAGGTCTGTTTGTTTTCTGGCTTTTCGCCTAATCCACAGTGCGGAAAAGTTCCTTGCATTTGCCTATGTGTTCCAAGTCTTGAACATAGAGGCAGCAGCCAGATTATTTCTGTATAGACCCATGGAGCAGGAAATGCCAGATGAATATGGTTGGTGGTGAAGCCTGGTGGACATTTGTTCCTACAAAATGGATGAGGTGGGGCGGGGGAGGAAACTGAGGCTTACCTGCCCTAATAAATTTCCCTTCTGGCTCTCAGTGTTGATCTCCATGTAGCAACTGCTCTGATGGTATTCCCTGCTGTGTGCTATATGCAGACATCAGGTACTGCATAGGCATTGCTCCAACATATACAGAAAAGAGGGGGAGAGTTAACTGATCTGCAGTGCACCAAAGCAAGTTGAATGTACAAACCAAAGCTGTTTCAGCCAACACTCTGTGCACAGACTTTAAGTTCCTAAATACTGAAAGTGGGCAAGTGAGAAGCAGTGATTTCGATTTCGATTTTTAATTCAGCTAACCCGGATACACCTAGCCATGTAAGCTCTCTGTTTGTGGAAATTGGTACCCAGTTTTTTCTTTACAGTTAAGCTTTTACTTCAGTGGCAAGGCCCAGAGAGTTTATTTATCTTGCTGCAAGGAAAGCTTTGCCACAAAACCTACCGGGGGAAAGGGCTGCAGCAGAAAGCACAAAGGCAGCAGATAAGAAGGGGTGGTCATGGCTTACAGATATGATGGAGTGGAAAGTGCTATGATGGCAGGGGAAGTTGGCACCAACCACAAGATTTGGTTTTGACTACAGGCGACTCCCCACTTTCACAGGGGGAATGTTCCGGTCCCCTGTTGGCATAAATAAAATGCACTTAAGTGGGAAGCCCTCTACAATAAATCTTCTCTCCAAACAGCTGTTTAGCAGGGTTGTGTGGCAGCAGTAAGAGCTCCCGTGCAAAGAACTAAAAGGGATTCCTGTTACAGGCAAAATCATCCCCTCTGGTTATAAAGTGGAATGACCCATTATCATGGAGCTTCCCCTCTGCCATCTGCCCTCTCCATCCTGGCATCTTCCTTGAGTTTAGATATGTAAATTTCACTCTTGCAAAGTTGTTCCCTCTCCCCAAGCAATGGGATTGAAGAGCCCGGCTAAAAACAGTTCCTTCTGATTATAAGGAAGGGAGCTCCTCCTCCTCCTGATCCCGGCCTTTTCCTTAAACTAGGGAGCTAAGTTTCAATTTTGCAAAGCGGCTCCCTCTCCCCCTGCTCTTCCTCAACACCCCAGCATTTTCCTTATACTATAAGCTTGGAGACATAGTTTCACTTTTAGTAGACGCTCATCTGCAGCATTTTTTAAATTGTCTGGATCACTGAGGCACCACTAAGTGCTTCAGGGATCGCTGCTTCAATTCATGCAGTTTTCTAACAATCTTGCTTCACCTTGGACAACCCCCAAATTCCTCCAAGACACTCAACCTTGGATTCAGGATTTGTCCAAATCTGATGCACACCCTTGCTAAGGATCTACTCAGAGGCAGAACTTCCAGGAGCATCACTTTACAAGCTGTTATGACAGCCAGCCAGTGTCAGTGTTGGCATTACTGGGCCACATGTTACTAGAGGCCCTGAACTAGTCATCCTCTTTGCTGTCACTGCCTCTCACATTGTCTCCTCCAAGCAAGTAAGTCCTGATGGAAGAAGGACCAACAACCTGCTCCCCTTCTTCTCCCCACTGAGCAGAGAGGGCACGTGAAAGGGCAGTGATGGCACCAGGAGGAAGAGGTAAGCATTGAGGATATGGTAAAAAGGTAAAGGGGACCCCTGACCATTAGGTCCAGTCGTGACCGACTCTGGGGTTGCGGCGCTCATCTTGCTTTATTGGCCGTGGGAGCCGGTGTACAGCTTCCAGGTCATGTGGCCAGCATGACTAAGACGCTTCTGGCAAACCAGAGCAGCGCACGGAAACACTGTTTACCTTCCCGCTGGAGCGGTACCTATTTATCTACTTGCACTTTGACGTGCTTTCGAACTCCTAGGTTGGCAGGAGCTGGGACCGAGCAATGGGAGCTCACCCCGTCGTGGGGATTCGAACCGCCGACCTTCTGATCAACTAGTCCTAGGCTCTGTGGTTTAACCCACAGCGCCACCCGCGTACCTGAGGATATAGAGCGATATATAAAAGTTTGAAAAGTTTAAAATTAACTAATCAAAGGGGAAATTGATTAAAAATTGGCTAAAACAAATTGGTTTGTAGCTAACAAAGATGATAGAACCAAGAATGTGTTGAAAGTTTTCTAATTTCAGAGCTTTCTGTTGGGAATCCCTCTCCCCTTCTTTGCATGATTCAACTAGGCCCCTGCTGGGAAATATCATTAAAGTTTCATTACCCACAGAGAGAAAACAGCACTACTCCCTGAATTGAGATCATTGGAAGAGTAGCAGGTATTTCTAAAATTGTTTTTGAAATTCCTGAGAGATGACTGTAAATAATTGTTCAGCTATCCAAAGGCTACACTGCAGCTGAAAAAGAAAAATCACAGCTATGTTTGGGGTTTTAAGACTCATATCCTTCTTGGTGTAAAGGTCTTGGAAATATTTCCATGGGGCTTAAAGGTTGCTTAAGATTTTTGTTTGTTGCTGGATCTGTGTCTTGGCTTCCCTATTAAATATTATTCCTTTCACTTTTTGTAACTTTCAGTTCTCTTGAGGAAATCTAAGTTTAATGATATATCCCTGTGATTCGAAGAAACTTACAGAAGCTTGATTGCAAGTTAAATATGCCAGCGAGTTTACAATTAAATTATACTTTGTTGTTGCTGCTGGATTCTGTGAATCCAGTATCAAAGGAGCAAGTTCAGATCAGAGTCCTGATCCTATAAAGCCCAAGTGCAACCCAAAACGTGTCTTCCCCAACCTGATCCCTTCCAGATGAGTTAGACCACAAGTCCTCTTATCTCTGACCATTGGCCATCCTGGCTGGGACTGATGGGAGCTGGAGTCCAGCAACATCCAGATGATACCAGGGTGGGGAAAGACTGGTCTAGACTAAGGCTAGAGATTTGTAGGCTCTGACAAACAGCAGTAATGAAATTACATGGCATCTCACACCCTACAGTCTCGTGCATAAAATTACACAAGGTGTAGATACAGAGTTTTCTTTCTCTCTCGTAATGAAGCTGATTGGCAGAAGAGTCAGGACAGGCAAAAAGTAATTTGCACAGTGCACAATTAATGTATAGAATTTGCAACCACAAGATGTGGTGATCAAGATTAGTTTAGATAGCCTTATCCTCCATTATTCTGTCTAATTCCCCCCTCCCCACTTTTTAAGCTACCAATGGCTCCTAATCACGATGGCTATAGGCAGCCTCCATGGTCAGAAGGAATATAATAATAATAATAATAATAATAATAATAATAATAATAATAATAATAATACATTATTTATACCCCGCCCTCCCCAGCCAGGGCCAGGCTCAGGGCGGCTAACACCAAATATAAATTACAATAAAACGTAATGGGGGGACAGTTAATTAAAATACAGCTTAGAATACAGCTTAAAATGCAGCCTCGTTTTAGTAGTAGCCCATAAATCAAGACCATAAAGGGAGGAAACATCAGATATTCACCTGAGCCAGCTATCCATGCTGGTCCTACATGGGCCAGCAAAAAAGCTAAGGGAAAATTTATATACCAAATCCCATATAAGGGGTCAGAGTGAATCTAAGCTAAAGGCCAGGTGGAACAGCTCCATCTTGCAGGCCCTGCGGAAAGATGTCAAATCCCGCAGGGCCCTGGTCTCTTGTGACAGAGCGTTCCACCAAGTCGGGGCCAGTGCTGAAAAGGCCCTGGCCCTAGTTGAGACCAATCTAACCTCCTTGAGGCTCGGGGTGTTGTAATTTTTGGACCTTGAGGTCCTCTGCGGGGCATACCAGGAGAGGCGGTCCCATAGGTACGAGGGTCCTAGGCCACATAGAACATATGCCTTTGAGCACCATTTGTTGGGAGAGCTCTATTGACTTCATGTCCTGCTTACAGCTTTCCTGTTAGCCGCTGTGTTGAGCAGGATGCTGGAGTAGATACCTTTGGTTTGATACAGCAGGATTTTTCATGTGGGCAAAGGAAACATGAAACCAGAAGGGGGACTGAATACAACACAGGTAGCAATAAGACACATGGCAGCAGAATGGGATTAAACAGGCCAAGCCATGTCCCTAGACTGTCCTGCGACTGGCAGTACAACCAAGGGGTGAGATCCAGGAGCCAGACAAAGAAGGAGGGACCCTCACTAGTCTATGTTGCCCATCCACCATGGCCACACCAAGCCACAAACACCACTTCCCCAATGTTCATGTGAGTGGACCTTCTGTTCTGATTGCCCACCACAACAGGATGGTCCTGACTGACTACTGACTACACACACAGTTGCAAACTAGAGGTAGATGGGAAGGTTGTGAGTTCTCACCATAAATAACACTGTTAAGTAGTCAGTTCCAGATTTATTCCACTGCTAGCTATCATCCATATTAGAAGATGACTGCTTTTTGTTACGGTCAGTCAATCATTCACCATAAGACTGCTGAATATACATAGCAGGTATAAAGTCACTCTGGCCAGCGAAGAGAATTTTGGATTTAATTGTTTTAACTGTTTTATTACTTTATTATATTTTATGTTGTGAGCTGCCATGAGAATTATTTTTCAGGGTAAAGCCAGGAAATACCGTATTTTTCGCCCTATAGGACGCACTTTTTCCCCTCCAAAAATGAAGGGGAAATGTGTGAGCGTCCTATGGGGCGAATGCAGGCCTTCACTGAAGCCTGGAGAGCGAGAGGGGTCGGTGAGCACCGACCCCTCTCGCTCTCCAGGCTTCAGGAAGCTATACGCAAGCCTTGCGAGCCCGGCAGGAGTTCCTGCCGGGCTCGCAAGGCTTGCGGGCAGCAGCCTGCAGCCCGAAGCACGGGGCATGCTCCCCGGGCTTTGGGCAGATATCAGGCAGCCCCACAAGCTCAGGGGACAGCAGGGAGGCGGAGCGCCGCCATCCCGCTATTCCCCAACCTGGTTTGGAGCCTGGCGGTGGGGAGAAGCTTGCTTCTCCCCAGCACCAGCCCCACAAGCTCGGGGAACAGTGGGGAGATGCAGCGCCGCCATGCCGCTGTTCCCCGACCTGGTTCGGAGGCTGCCAGCCCCACAAGCTCGGGGGACCGATATCCACAAGCCTGGGGAGACCGGTGCGACTTCCCACCAGGCTCCCTAGGCTTATGGATAGCAGCCTGTTCTGGGGGCTGGGGTCAGGGGAAGCTCAGGCATCCCCTGCCCCAGCCCCATGCCTGGGGGGTAAATAATCCCCCTTTATTTCCCCCCCAAAAAACGAGGTGCGTCCTATGGGCCGGTGCGTCCTATGAGGCGAAAAATACGGTAAGTCTTAAGTAATGGAGAGACGGTGTGGTTTAGGGCTTAGAGTATCAGACTACGACATGGGAGATCAAGGTTCAAATCTCCACTTGACCATGAAGCTTACTGGGTGATCCTAGACCACTCACTGTCTCTCTGCCTAAACCTACCTCACAGGGTTGTTGTGGGAATTAAATGAGGAGGGGAAGAACAATGTGTGCCACCAGGAGCTCCTGGAGAAAAAGATGAGATATAAATGCAACAAATAATCAAAGTGTTAGTATTATCTTGGAGGGAGAAGGTTGACCATGCAATGGAAGAAATCCAGATTCTCCATAGAGCTGATTTTTGGAATGGGCTATAACTGGGCAGAGCAGGAAATGTTATTCTTTAAAACCAGCAGGGCTTCTAAAGTGACTTATCAACTTTCCCATACTTCCATTTTACTGTTATGTATTCTGATGGGTAGAGATTTGCAGACCTACATACTGTATACTCTGGAGTCCCATTGAAAGAGAACTTGTGTGCCCTGAAGCTGAACTGTAATTTGTAGCTCACCTAGATTTCCATAAAGTTTCTTCATGGCCCCAGAGCGTATTAAACTCATGGCTAGGAAATCTGGAAGTGACAATTGGTTTCTTAGAAACTGGAAAAAATAGAGTGATTTGAAATGTGGCACTAAAATAACTGGATTGGTTAGGGAGGTTCAAAATACGTGGACTTCAAAATAAATGAAATTTAAAAGTAGCTATGCGTCAGACTTCTTTTCTTTCTTTATACCTGGAACCCTGGAGTACATCCATATCATTCCATCCATTCTAGCTCTAAATCCATTCTGAAAAGATAACTAAGAGGAAGGGAATACAAGACTGTTCCTCTTTATGGGCTTTTAAATAATGGTCTTTAAGGTTTCACTTGATGCAGTTAAGAAACCTTCTGAATTTACACATATTGCAGCCCAATAGAAACACAGAACCCCAGATGTGATCTTGTCCATGCTGGCTGCCACATTCACTTCAATGGAGGAAGCAACTCTATAAGCAAGTGAAGAAGTATATAGTTTCTATCCCTGAATTGAATAGGATAAGCCTATAAGAGGAAGGGAGGTTCGTTGCATATTAGAGTTACTGTTATAATAATAATAATAATAATAATAATAATAATAATAATAATAATAAGCTGGATCAGCACAAATATAGACAAATATAACTCCTTTGCCCCACTTTGCTCATCCTTTTGAGCCTACTGGGGCACAAACTGTTTATTTTTGTGTAATGGATAACACCTGGCTGATTGCAGGTGTTTTATAAATATGATATAAATAAATAATATCAACTCTGCAATCTTAAGTACACTTGCTGGGAAGGAAGCAGTGTGATGCTCAAGGGCACTTACTTTCAAGAGAGGGTGTTATTAAAGTATTCAGTTTTCACAGTCTGGAGGAGGCAAAGTCAGACCACTGGGCCATCCAGCTCAATATTTTCCGCACCAAGTGGCAGCAGCTCTCTAGGGTTGCAAGGAGAGCCTTTTCCAGCCTTACCTCAAGATGCTAAGACTGCACCTGGGACCTTTTGCATGCAATGTGTATACTCCATCCCTGAGCTTTGCCTCTTCTTAGCCACCAGAAGAGAAGGTATTGTTCTACATCAACGAAGCCTTTAAAAAAACAACAACACCTGCCCAGTCTGTTAGATGTTTAACAGAGTGCAGCACTCTTATAGATTGAATCTGCAGCAAGCCCATTTGTGACGAGGTGGGACAGGAGCACTGGTTGTATCAGAGTCAAAGCATGAGCTAAATGGGTAAGTGATGTTGATGTTTGTGTTTAAGAGCCAGCCACAAAAATGAGAGGAGGAAAGGTTGCATGGATGATATTGACTTGACAGCATTTCCAGAAAGAAATCCGTCCTCACAAATGTATTGGTCTCCTGTAATAATATCCCACATGTCTGCAAGTCTGCCTGTTTTTCTGTCCACCTCCTGAACTGCTTTGCCGGCATAGGCGGGGAAAGTGCTGTCAGAAAACTGAGAGAGAGGTGAAGCTAATAGACTGAATTGGGAGACCTGTTGCAGCCGTTTGTTTAGTTTTTAATGGGCGGGAGCCTTCACTCAAATTCGTTCCTTTGGGTAACGTAACTTTCAGGTTGCGAACACTGCATACTTCCGGGTTTCGCCATGCACACATGGGCAGAAGCACTCTATCGCTCCATGCACGTGCGCAGAAGTGGCACCTCATGTTGCGGACTTTTCAGGGTACATGGTGCTGTGGGTTAAACCACAGAGCCTAGGACTTGCTGATCAGAAGGTCGGTGGTTCAAATCCCTGCGACGGGGTGAGCTCCAGTTGCTCAGTCCCAGCTCGTGCCAACCTAGCAGTTCGAAAGCACGTCAAAGTGCAAGTAGATAAATAGGTACTGCTCTGGCGGGAAGGTAAACGGCGTTTCCGTGCGCTGCTCTGGTTCTCCAGAAGCGGCTTAGTCATGCTGGCCACATGACCCGGAAGCTGTACGCCGGCTCCCTCGGCCAATAAAGCGAGATGAGCGCCGCAACCCCAGAGTCAGTCACGACTGGACCTAATGGTCAGGGGTCCCTTTACCTTTACCTTTAAGGACCCCCAGAACGAATTAAGTTCATATCTGGAGGGTCCACTGTTCTTTTCATGACTAGCCGCCATTGATAGGCTTATCTGAATTTGTCTAATTCCATTATAATGCTGCATTCTGTAGAAAATAGCTGTATTGTGCAGAGAATGGCTACTTAAGCATTGTTGCCCCAAAAGGAGCAAACTGGTCACTGAAAAGAGCATACAGATTTGTAGAAAAGTTGCATATAATAATGTATAAGCATAGATGCAAGATTAGAACTACAATACATTTCACCCTAGCGGAAATACTTTGTGTGCTCTGTCTGTTGTCCTGGTTCTGATGGTTGATGGGCAGCCTTAAGGCTCCTGCACTTCCTTCTTATGCATTGCTCTCTTTAAACCGGACTTGGACCAGTCAGCCTTTGAAATAAAGGACTGTCCTCTATGTATGGCCCATGGCCACCCTAATTCATTAGCTGCTACCAAATTCTTTAGTAGATGTCATGTTTTGCAATCTTTGGCCGCCATTTTCAGTTCCTGCCACCACTCCAGCAAAACCAGCATCCCACGGCTACCCAACCACCTCCTCCGTATGCCTTTTCGGGTGCTAGATTTGCGCACTGTGGTTGGTGATTAATATTTAAGGAGGTTGTTTGGCACCGGACATGCAGTCCATGCTTTGCAAGGACTTGGCAGAAAGGAGTGAGTAATCAGAGACGTGCCACCGACTCATCAAGAGAGATACCTCTGCTCAATACTAATCAAGCCCTGCTCTGTGCCAGTCCTCCTGCTCATCCCTTAGACTGAGAGCAAAGCCTTTCCAAGGAGCTCTCCACCCCCTCTCCCAAATTGTAGCCCCGGGTGCCAAAATACCTTGTTATTTTCATCCATTTCAAATGAATGCCTGGAAAGCTGAAGTGAGAAGAAAATAGATCCTGCCTCCTGTTTTCCGTTTCCTATTATTCTCAGATGCATCAAAGCCAGAATACTGTGCTGGGGTGGGGGTGGGGCTGCTGTTCATAGCAATAGGTGGCATTTGTGTATCTATGATACTGGAAAATTGCCTTGAGAAATGTGTTTCCATCTTGAGATTCTGCACACATCCCCATTAGCCTATTAAAGAAAGTAGTGCTAGCTCCATTATGCCGTTCTTTTCCAACATGGCCAAATTCAGATTGCAACATTCAGTAACTAGCAACAGGACCCTAATCATATCTACAGAGAAGTTTTATTGAATTGAATGGGGCCTACTCCCTGTTAAGTGTGGTTAGGATTGTAGCCAAAGCAGTGGTCTGAAGTGCATGTGCACCCCTCCCCTTATCCAGAAGTCGGCTTGACTTGTATGGGACTTACTCCCAAGTAAGTGTGAAGCTGAGGTCCTAGGCACTTGGCAGTAAAGCTGATGCCAAACAGTGTTGCTTACTTCTGATTAAATAGGTTTAAGATTGGAATGCAAGCATGTACTATCCGTCCTATAAGTTTTACCCATTCAAAAAAGAGCTTATTCACCTAAAATATTCTAAAACCATCATAACATGGCCAACAAATGTGTGATTGGTTGAGACAACTGCAGTCCCAGCCCAAAAGGTATTATGTTTCAACCATGCTTCACAACCATCAGGCTGGAGCATATCCTTGGGAATAGCTAAATATGATGGTCCAAACCTGATCTGAGCAACAAGAATCTACAGCAGTTGTTATCCGCAGAAGTTAGACATCTATAACTAGTCTCTAGTCATTGACACTTTCATTCAGGGATAGGCAAACTCCAGATGTTTTGGGACTACGACTCCCATCATCCCTGACCACTGGTCCTGTTAGCTAGGGATGGTGGGAGTTGTAGTCCCAAAACATCTGGAGGGCCGAGTTTGCCTATCCCTGCTTTCATGCATGAATGCTGGTTTGTTTGAAAGAAATTGGAGCACCCTTCAAATGTTGCTAACATGAAGGAGTCTCCATGCAACCATGAAGCAGTGAGACTTTGCTACTGTCCTCACCCACAAGGTCATGCAGCTCCTTCCAACCAGTCATGCATCAGGCATGGAAACCTGCATAGGTGAAGCCTATATATGTACACTAGAGCTATTCAAAAGAATTGGACAAATCCTAAATCAATAACTGTAGTGGGGTCACTTCAGCAAGATTTGGAGCTTGCCCCAAATGGAAACAAGAACCTCCCAAGTTCTTTGGTGTGCTTCACAGTTTTGGATGTACATGCAAAAACTGAACCATTTCTCCCTAGGTTAACAACGTAAGGAAAACAGCAGGATCGGGAGAGGGGGAGGAACTCTCTTTTGACGGGCAGGTCATGCTTTTAATCAGAGAGGTGATTTTACCAGAGTTCTCAAATCACAGTGCATTACTGAAAGGGTGTTGAAACAATCTATCAGATTGTTGTTGTCCATTCTGTACTCTTTGCTGATTCTGCTAGTGGTACTTGCTTGGAAAATCCTGGACATTCAAGTCCTTCTGTCTCTGTGCCGTATACCTACACATCAAGTCAAATCAGTTTTACTTTTATGTGATGTTTGCTACCAACTGAGCAGAACAGAAGCCTGAAGCTGTTTTTTCCCATTCATCATAACTCTTTAGCCCCTGCACCCATCAAAATGTGAAGGTTACTTTCCTAGGGGTACCTCTATAATATTTGGCATTTTCATAATAAAATATTTGCCCACAAAACCAAAGGAAAGGAAACAATTTATTTGTAGTTCTCCCCACCTACCTCCCAAAGAACTTTAAAGTTAGAAAACACACAAAAAAAACCTTGGCCTATTTTCCTGTAATTTGACAGGTTTTTTACCTAGGGGTCATTGTGTAGTTTTCACACAAATTGCCCATAACCCAATAGCAAGATTATGAATCCTTTTTGACCACTACTTAAGGCTGCCCATGTAGAAAAAATGCTTTAGCCACCTTTCTGAGAACTGGCAAGATTTATCTTCTCAGAATTCCCATGCTTGGAAATTTCATCCAATTCTTCCCTAAGCACCAACAAATTAGACAAGTTACTTTCTAAATAATTTTAAAGGTGTCCAGCACAAAAACTCCTCCATCTGTTTGTCTGAAACTTGGCAGATTTCTTTCCCAAGGGTGTTTCTCTTATATATAATGTTTTCATACAAATTGTACACAAAACAATAGAGAAGATTAAGTGAATCCTTTTGTAACCACCCCAAATGGTAGAGATTGTTCCTACAGGAAAACCACTGTACCTACCTTCTGGTTTTTTTCAGAATTCGTCCCTTCAGGAGGGGCTACCATGCCTGTAAATTTCATTGAATCCTGACAAAATATTTAAAAGCTATGTTCAAGGATGAGAATCAAATTTTGAAAATGCCCAGTAGAAACTCCTGGACCCATTGGTCTGCAATTTGGCAAATTTTATCAACTCAGGAGGAACTAATCAACCTTCAAATTTCAGGGGGGAAGTTACAGATTTTCTCCTGCTCCCAATAAAAGTAAAAGTGGGAGGCACAAAGCTTTGTTTTTACGAATTGCAATTTATATTCAAACTCGTAGCAGAACTGGACAGCATCCAAAATACTTTGGACTGAACCTTGATCTTTTCTGGAAGACAAATGGACTCCAAAACAACTCTTGCACACCCCTAATGCACACCCCTGTGTGTATTGGCTTTCCTAGCAACTGTAAAACTGTGCGATTGAGGTTCCATCTCCCAGGGAATTCTATGTGTGCAGAGGTCTATGTACACAGTTTTTCCCTTTGCAAATACCTCTGAGCATCAGGGGTGGTTTGAGGGGTGCTATATATGTCCTTGTGGGCGAGACCAGAAGTGCAGCCTTTATGCTCCTTGATCGTAGTAATGGAATACCTTTCACATAAGTGATGTGTGAAGGCCTCTGCTTTTTTTTTTTTATGGAACCCAATCCGATACTGTTAGAACATCCACAGATGAAATACCACAGGCCAGGATTTTGTATCTCCTGACATCATCTCAAGCATAGCACTTTTCAAAGGAAGCGCTATGTTCACCTATGTTATCAAGTCATGAGATGACCTCTGGAGGTAGAATAAACGCATATCTGACGGGAATGTGGACACAGTTGTGGTTCCTGCCCTGACCTATGTGTGTTCGTTCTATATTTAAATGTCACCTGGAAAGAGTTGCTCATTGAAGTACAGGGATGTTTAAATCAGTCGTAAACCTGTCCAAGAAATGGAGCTATGTTGGGTGGAAGAGGGCAAACAATATGATAAATCTAACCAAACTGTTAACAGCCAATCTCTTCCTTTTGTCTGTGTGGAGATGGGGGGAAATGAATGCCTTTTCAGATCCGCTTTGAGCAAGGAGGATACTGTGGCATCATGTTAACATTTTTCGAACTTTTTAGAAACAACGTGCTGTTACTTAGAGCTGAGAGGGGTTTTCTACGCAAATTGGGATGGGTGATATGGAACTTTAGCACAGGCGTACAGGACGCTTTATATTGTGACCTGCCATGCCAGTCATTTGCATAAGGAAAACAGGCTCACATTTAATTAAGTGAGAGCTTTTTCCCCTATGGAAGTTTCTAGCATGCAGGGAATCACAATTGGGACCAGATTTGGAGTGGGGGGACAAAAGGTTAAAGCCCTCTGAACCCCTCACTAATGTTCCAATTTGTATTCTCCCCATCCTCAACCACTGACAATCTGGGTTAAGAAATCCCTGCACTTAAGGACACTGACAGAACTTTCATATTATCTAGATAGAGCCTTAAAGCCATTGTGCAAGAAAGTTGAATCTACTTTTCTCCTCCACCTTCCACCTAAGCTCTTTGCAAATATTAATGAAGTGGGGCCCCACAACAATCCTGCAAGGAAGGGAATTTATCATTAGGCTAGCATTATAGAAGGCGGGAAACCCAGCAGAGGTCAGTTAATTGGCTTGCCTGAGGCCATGCAGCAAAGCCATGGTAACATGTATTGCTGTTATATTTATTAATATCACATCTACTGTTTTTCCTGGGTCTTTTAGCATCAGGGATGGAAGCAAACTTACTTTATCAATCTAAAAAGATGGGGACAGCCAGATGGCAGCTCCAAATGCTCCCAATTGTTCATTATCCATACAGGGCACTCTCAGACAAATGGCTTGCCAGGTGGAGCAGTCAGTCTCCATGTAGTTACATTTTCAAATGGCTACAATGCCACTGATTGTATTTGTGATTTGACACTGAGTCATCAGTGCCCTACATAGCTCACTGGTCTTCTCGCTTGGCTAAGAATTTTGCCCCTCCCTCTGTCCGTAATATCCCTGCTCTTCATTTCTTCCAGACATCATCCTCAACATCTAACACTAGACATGTTCATAATGTTGTTTTGTTTTTAAAGTTGGCTCCCTTCCCACCCTGAGGAGGTTCAGCAGTGGTGGAGACAACAGCCATGTAGCAAGGGAGGAATATGACCTGTTTCCATCGCACAGGAGCCCTTTCCAGTTGTTCAAGGAAATAGAATATGCATGCATAGGCCAAATGGCATCAAGCTCTGCCCCATACCTAAGTGCAGTCATTTTAACATCTGAACCAAATGCACACAAGAAGTGCAGCCTGGCACCTAACTCTGTGCATGCACACACACACACACACACACACACACACATTTCCTCCTCCTCACTGGAAAGGTCTAAGATGCTATGCAAAAAAAATTTGAGGGAAATGCTCTTGCCTTCCTCATCATTCAAGCTATGCCCTGGAAATCTTTGGAAGGTATTTCAAGAGACAGGCGCCTTGAAACACAATGGGAGGTGGAGGAAGGCGGTGGCAGTGAAACTATGCCTCTAACACAAACTTGACTGGCTCATAATACACCAGGAGGACCACCCAAGCAGGATGGATAACCTGTCATCTCCCAAATGTTCTTTGACTCTCCATCTGCTCCAGCCTGCAGGGCCCAATGGTTAGAGATGGTGGGATTTAGCCCAACAACTTCTAAAAGGTCACAGGCTGCCCATCCCTGCTCTATTTATTCATTGGAAAATTCATATCCTTTTAAGCAATTTCCTCCACAACGCAACTTAGGTCTTCAATAAAATCAATTCTACCCAAACCCCAGGGGTACTCCCCAGATGTTGCTGGACTCCAGCTCCCATCTGCCCCAGCCAGCAGGACCAATGGCCAGGATAGATGGGACCTACAGTCCAGGAATATTTGGAAGGCACTACATTGGCTACCCTTGTTCTAAAGTATGTAATAGCCAACCTTACTTTGGCCTGGAGTACCAGCACCCCTCTTGTCCCCTCCTCCTGCCCTGAAGCAAGTCCCTTGTATTTAGGAGACTGGCGACAAGAAATAATCTGGAAGATCTGGCACTGTTCCTGATTGACTACCACATGGAGTAAGAGTATTGGATTGAACATTTGTTCCACACAGAGCAAAGTTTAGACTTACGAGAACCATTACAAGTGTCGTCCTCCTTTATGTAGCCTATGCAGAGTTCTTTCAAACTCCAGGGCTGCTCATTCCCTTAGTCCCTGCTAGTGAGTCACAACAAATGCTGCTCAGAAACTAGAAGACACAGCTCAGGAGGAGGGTGGGTGGGTAGTGATATAATCTGTGAGCATGAAAGGGCACAGTCCATAACCATTTTATTTACAGTGAGGTGGCTGAGCTTAATAATTCTCATAATGGCTGTCCTGCTCTTTGCAGGAACAGAAATGAATTCCTTTGTATTGGAATGCTTGTCGCAATTAACATTCTTCACAGTTTAAGAGCATTTGTGGCCAAAGATACAGCAATCTTGGGCTGCAGAAATGAATGCTCACTTAACCCTGATGCTTTTGCCTGTGTGCCAACAGCAAAACAGAACTTTGGCATCCTGAGCATCTATCGGACAGCAGCTCTTCTGGCTCCTAAAGTGAAATTCTTGCTTACATACTTCACTGGATCGGGAGAGTGCATTTGGCAGTAGGCAAAATCAAGCCCAAGGCCAAGTTCATGACTGTTAACTTCAACTCACATCAATCCCAATTTGTCCTAATCACTGCAGTATTTCTTGCTTCCTCCATGTGCTGTAGTAGAAATAATAACGGAACATTGATCTCCTAGGAGATAAAACTTACCTTCTACCAGTGTCTACATGTTATAGCCATTTATTTCTTCCCTTAAGGGACCCTGGAAAAGGTTTTTTATTTTTTAAAAAGTGGGGGGCTTATTTTGCTTCTACAGGGTGTAATGATGGCTCCCAAGCTGGATAGGTTTAAAGGAGGATTGGACAAATAGGATTATCTCGGAATCACAAGTAAGGAGAGGTCCTCCTTTCAGGTTTCTCATACGTATCTGGTTGACCACTATGAGAACAGGATGTGGGATTCAGTGGTCCTTTGGCCTGATCCAGCAGAGCTCTTCTTATATACAGTGGTACCTCGGGTTACATATACTTCAGGTTACAGACTCCACTAACCCAGAAATAATACCTCGGGTTAAGAACTTTGCTTCAGGATGAGAACAGAAATCGTGTTCCGGCGGCGCGGCAGCAGCAGGAGGCCCCATTAGCTAAAGTGGTGCTTCAGGTTAAGAACAGCTTCAGGTTAAGAACAGACCTCCGGAACGAATTAAGTACTTAACCCGAGGTACCACTGTACGTGGTCAGGAGAACATGAAGGCTGTTGCCTACTTTTCAGGTGAATTTTTATATATTTTAGTGGGCAAAAAATATGAATGTGTGCAGTATCCCTTTCAGTGTTGTATAATTAGTTGATCACCACCATGTGAACTTGTGAATAAGGAAGGAACAATGACTAAGAACTGGTGAGCAGCCAAATTAAGAATTATAGTACATTCATAAAACCCCAATCCACCTTGACTCCAATAGCCTTTCTTGTTTGACAGTCTCAACCTCCTGCCAATCATCAGAGAGGTTCTGGGTCTCTCTGCCTTAAAATGCATTTGATCCTCCTAGTGGTGGAATCAGAAAAGAAACTTGGTGGGGAAGAAAGAAGGGATATATTTGAACCTTCTCAAAAAGAAACATATTTCTGTTTCACATTAATGCTATGATACAAAACATATTTGGCAAGCACTGTGATATATTACATTGATTTCAATAAGTTTTATGTCCAAGTTAGTATGTTTATGATTGCAACATTAATTAAAATTGTAATTTAAGATGCTATTTGTTTTTGGATTTAGTTGTGATCTCTAGGTTCTGCTAAAAATCAAACCCTTTAAAAAATATGAATAGAATGCATCGATGGGATCTGTCCTGGCAAAATAGGTCTGACCAGCACTCCAACAGCAAAAGTAGACCACCTGCTGAATTTCTTGCTTGTAATTCAGCTTTTAGCTGTTTAAAAAGTGCACAGCCCTGCCTGATAAAAGACTGCAGTCCTGGATACCAAGTTGTATTAAACCCCCTTTATAAACCCACATCCACCACCTATGGGGGTCACTTCTCTGGGCCCTCCAGGGGAGTTGGAACCTCACTCACTGTGCAAGGGTGTAGGATAGTACCTGCTTCCATATGTTTCAGTGTGTGCCTCAATGTGTGGCTTGCAAGCATGTACCAAACACTTATTGAGAGAGCATATTAGGAAACACGCTTTTATGGATTGTATGCTAATTGCATCTAAATATTTCTTAGATATGGATGACTTCTTCCTACAATCTTCTGTGGATTTCGATCTTTAAAATTCCTTATTTTGGACTGAACCTAATTATGAACTGAATTGCATGTTATTTCAGACCCGCTATTGCTTAGAGCATACTTAGGGAAGTACTTGATATCATCCATACAGATAGATTATAAACAGAAATATGCTGTTGTCCACTGAGGGTCTTCTTCATAGCAGAATAAATTTTATTAGTCCATTAGCCGACCTGTCAGGCTCAGCTGATAATCACCAATCTGCTTGGGGGAAAACACTAGTTGCTCCTCATTAAATTTATTGGAACACTAACCAGAGAACTCTGCTTTTAATGTTTAATGGGAATGTATACGACCTTAGTAGATTGACTGCTTTTTCCCTTGTTTATCATTGAGGAAAGCAAAACCAGCTCTTAGCCCAGTGCAATGCTTCTATTGTTTATGTGGCTACAGCACTGCATGGAAAAGAGGGATATGGTGATAAATTGTGGCTAGCTCACACTGCATATGGCTCACTCCATATGTTCCCCCCAGTTTCATATTAACCTTCATGAATATGAAGTTAACCGGCAGCCCACAGACCAGATTTGGCCCATAAAGCTTTCCAACTAGTGTACCTCCTCAGAGGCTCCACATATCTTCTTGGCTCCATCTCACCATTCTGGAAGCTACCAACCAGCATTGAAGCCTCTGATGCTTATCAGTCTTCCCCAGTGCTTGTGGAGCTTGCAATGACATGTCCACCTCCATTTCAGCTGGCATTCAGCTAGCATCTGAAGAGAGCGGGAAGCTTTGTGGCCAAGTCCAGCCCATGGGTTTCTCTATCTTGGGACTCAGCTAGACTGGTAAAGAAAAACTGATTTATATGTGTTGTATGTGCAATATAACATTTTGCCACCGATCTCTTAGGATGCATTGCTCCAACCCTCATGCCTCCTTATGCATTTCAACCCATCAGATATTCCTCATTTCAATATAGCCGTCCAATAGCGACTCTCATACATGGTGGATGTTTTATTTAATCTTTCTTTTAATGTTAATGTAATTGTTTTCTTGTGTACCGGTAATTATTTGTGACTACATATCTTTTATAATTGGTTTTATGTTTGTAAATGGCTCCTTTCCAGAATGGCTTCTGAGTGGTATATAAATTTAGTAATCATCAGAATAAGAATATATTTTGGCCAAGACTCAGTATAGTTTATATTGCTGCAACCCATCCTGAGACCTTATGGAAGGGTGGGCAAGAAATCCATAAAAATATCATCATCATCTCCACAATGCTTGATTTTTATTTTTTTAAAATTATACATTCTCCCAAGGGCACAAACCCTTTGGAGAGTGCTGATCATGAGTGATTTTGCTTGTTAACCCATGATCCAGACATAATTTACTGATTTTGTACAAAGAATTACTTACTAAAAATGCTATTTATTCATTTAAACTTGTCCCTTATGCAGACAGATCAGTGACCTTTCCTCAAATCTATCTAGGCATTTTTAAAAAAGGAGACTAAGATTAATGTTGGGTAATGCTACTATACAAGGAGTACAACATGATCGGGTCTGGGTGCTTTACCTTCTCTGTATCGTTGATGAGGTCAAAAAGGAGAAAAAACATTACATGGCAAGAAGGCCACAAGGACAAAAGAGATGAAGACCAAGGGAAAATCCCAATGGCATTTAGCATGACAGGGTTGTGTCTCAAGTGTTTCCGAGCCAGTTGAAGCTCGCCACACATTGACCGCACACACAGACAGCCTCCCCAAGTTGCTGCTTATGATTGCTCACTAAATAAGGTGACACTCAAAATACATTTGCAACAATGTTAGAACTACAGCGAGTTACAGGTGGAGACACTGCAACAAAATCTTTCATTGTGGAGTACACCTAGTTCAGGATTCCAGCCATTCCATTCTCTCTCTCACACACACACACATACACACACACCAGTTTTCTTTCTCTCCAATCAGCACTCTGTGGTCACTGAGCATGTTCAGTCTTTCTTGGACTCCTTTTTTTAATGGTTCACTCCTTCAGGGCTCTCCCGCCCCATGGCTGCTGCTGTTCAAGCCTTCTGATACCTCACTTGTGTATATGAGCAGTGCCATTTTGGCAACAAATGGCACTCACAATCTGAGCATCAGAAATAGAGGAAGTTGTTAAATTTAGATCCTGCTTTCCCTTCCAGCACGGAATTGACCATAGGTACACTCTTCTTCCGGCACCGGCCAGACCAAAACCTCCCTAGCTTTAGCAAGGTTGTTGCATCCCATGCCTTCAGACCATACCTCATGACCTGGATGTGATGACAGAAACCTCATCTGCAAATGTTGACTCTGAATATTATATATTTGCATTTGATGCCCAATTATATCTGATTCCAAACTTTGTTACTGGACAGTGCTTTATGGCATTTGACATGTCATAATGTTTATGATTTTTATTTGAAAGCTGACACACTGATAACAATTGACAGTTGGCCACTTCAGAGATTTCATATCTGACAGCTGGCAAAATCAAAACTTTCAGGAGATGCAACAACAAATCAGACAAAACCCATCACGTTTTTGAAGTAAAGGTAAAGGTTCGCTTGCAAAAGCTGAGTAGCAAAGGGGCAAAAGTGTGCCAAATTTCAAAGGCTTGCTAAATGTTTCAAGCTCTCATAGTACAGGCCTGGGCACATCTACTCAGAAATAAGTGTCTCTGGTTTCAATGGAGCATTCTCCCAGGCAAGCAGGTATAAGATTGCAGCTTAAGTAGCTATGTAAGTCTATCTAGACAAAGTCCTTATAAGCATGAAATTAGGCAACTGTTGTCTAGTGAACTGCAATCATTTAGAGCGGGCTAGGAAAATACAATATCTTATCCTAAACTCTACGATAGTTGTTCCAAAATAACTATGTCTATTGTGAATTTTTTTGTAGAACTTTTCTGCAGAAATAGAAATGCGAGGGGAACTCGTTAACTTTTCCATTTATTGTCACAGTTTTATCTGAGATTTCTGGTTTCTAGGTGACATGACATATATTTTTGTCCCTAACGACAAGGGGAAAGGGGGAATCAAAGATGTAGGCTTGATATTGTTGTTGTTGCTATTTAATTGCCTTCAACACAATCATCTCAAGGGGACGTACAATAAAACAACAGAAAAGCACAAAGAACAGGCAATGCATTTAAAACAAACCAAAAACCAGACACCCATGGCAAATACTTATTTATCCACCTGGGAAATCCTATCAGTGAGATGGGGGTGCCCCAGGTATTGTCTTACTTTTAATTATGCATTAAAAGGTGTGTTGTTTCATGCTGGGGGGAAATAACCTACAGCAGTGTGTCATTATAGCGTTCTGACTTTACTCATCCTTCGCCACAGCCTCCAAACTCACCCTTGGGCTATACAATATGATGCTAAGATGGTGCATAATATGATGTCTTCAGTGTGAGGAGTTGTATATTAGATACCTTTACTTATTTCAGCATTTCTTTAACTATTATGTTCTTGTGCCAGCCCCTGAAATTCATCTTTGAAATAGTTGGCATCCATCTGCCTTGGGAGACAATGGAAGAGTGCGCCTTCAGGAGTAAAGTCAAAGCGCTGGAGAGTTATAGCACCTGCTGTGGCTGTAGAGACTGATACGGGAGAGACATGTTTTGTTGCAGGTTGGGAAGATGAAGGCATCCGGTTGTGCTGATACGGGTGTTTCTTCTCTCTGCTCCTCCCAGCTATCATTCCTCCCCTGGTCACTGCTGTGGATACACTACCTGGATATACAAACATAGGAATATGCCTTATACTGAGTCAGACCATTGGTCTACCTAGGTCAGTATTGTCTGCAATGGCTGGCAGGAACTCTCCGGGATTTCAGGCAAAGGTCTCTTTCCCAGCCCTCCTTGTGTCAGGGCCTGGTTGGCTGAAGAGGAAAGCTGGGAGCCACCAGCCCAAGAGCCTCCCAAGGAAAGCTCAGACCAGCTGGATGAAGAAGACTGATGGGAACCTGTCTCCCAAGAGCCCCCTTTGAAGGGCTCCAAAGGTTGTCCCATTAATTTTAATGGGTTTTTACTAAGTATGACTAAATCTGGATTCAACCCTAAATAAATAATGTTATCAAAATATCTGTTTCGATTTCTATTTACTTTTTGTGTTGTGAAGTACTATGTGACAACTGATAACAGAGCCAATTGCATTTGTAAGAAGCAAGAAGAAGTCTGAATAAGATTAGGAAATGTGTCTTTTGCTTTCAGACAACAGCAAGACACACTTAAAGTCTGTGAGAAATCTCCTGCTGAAGAGAGTTCAGCACATCATGAGGTCTGAATTCCAGCTTTCAGTCTGAATATCTGAGTTCTTGTTGTTCTGAATATGAAAAACTACTTGACAGCATCTTGCCGCTCTGTACAAGGTAACCCGCTTGTCCCACACCGCAGGATGGGTATTGAAGTCAAAGTGAATTTTATAACAGAGAGCTGAAAACTTGCCTTGCACTCACATTTTTAAAAAATGCTACTCAAACAGGCAACATCAATCAAGACAGCTTCTGAAATCACCTAAATGAAGAGGACAACTGTTTCACAGATTGCAGGCTGTACTACGCTTTGAAATGCACAGCGTTGCGGCTTTTATCTACCTTCTATTGATAATAATTTCTTATTATGTACACCGCTTAGAGTTTTTTCTGACTAAGCTGTTTATATTTTTTTCTTGAATAAATATATTTTTACTCTCCTGTGTGAGCTTCCCTGAGATCTAAAAGATGCTCAGGCTTTGGTGAGGAAGACATTTCAGTCATAGGAGAAGCAGCCATGAAACCTTATCTGCATATCAGACTCTGGTGGACAGCAATGGGAAAGATGTTCCCTAACAGAAAAACAACCACAGAGGAAACCCTTCCGCATCTTCTGTAACCTGATCATTGGAATATCATTGGTCCTGACCTGGACACATACATTTTTTTTCTTGTTCTTATTTTATTTATTTATTTATTTATTTATTTATTTATTTATCTGTCACTCTCTGCAAAAGATTTGTCTTAAACCTAAAAGATGAACCTCTATTAGGAGTGAAATGCCTTGGTGTCTAAAGGACGGTAGTGATGCTGCTAGGTGCATCTCTCTCGGGATAGTGTTCCACCCCTTTCCTCTACAGTGAACTTAGTTGCGCTGCCAATCCAGCCACCACTCTAACTGACCAATACTTGACATCACATATGATGTCAGGTATGGGCCACAGTGGCCGTGGTTTGTGGGCCCAACTGGGACCTGTGTCAAGGAAGATGTTTAATGGGTTAATTCCACATGAGTTGGTAATGCTGACTCATTCCCCGCAATGCATTTGTCTGACTCTTCTGACTGTCTTATCACTGCTGCTAGGCAGAAGTTGCACAAAGTCCCTATGCAGATAAGGAGCAGAAGTTACAGTATTCAGTAGTCTGCTGGCTGGGAAAGTATGTGAGATCTAAGCAACAGAGACTGACTGGAATCGTGGAAGGAAGTGGAACACTTTGCACAGAGCTGCAAGCAGCTGAACAAAGGACTTGCTGTGAACTTTGGAACAGCAAGAACTTTTGAAGCAAAGAACTCTCTCTGGGATCAGAGAAAGATGTCTATGTGCAACAACTGTATATAGTGTGTGTGCGTGTGCCAAATAAAAGCAAACTCTGCTAAACATCTGTTTCCTGTGGTGAGCTTGACTGAAGCTTCCCTGGTGAATGCACACAGAAATATACCCCAACAACCTGTGGCAGGCCAAATTTGGCCCTGGGGGCAGAGGTATTCCACTCCTGCACAAACGCAAAGCCACCACTTCATACAATTCACTGAGATTGGATTATAGGAAGATAGTGGTTTACATAGGGTGGAATTTAGTGTTGTGCTATTGCAAACATTCCGTCTACATACATAATCATCTCAGCTTGCCAGACAGAATGACCCCTCTCCCCTCCCCCCATGGGTGGTTTTGGGGGCATTCTCCCAATCCCCTCATGCCATTTTTGGGAAACACAGGGAAGGAGATGGGGGGAAGTCTCCTTGTGCAAGCAGAAGCTCTTGTGCAGAGCCTCCAGTGATGGGGTTCATAGCTGAAAACCTGCCACCTTTTTTTCCTACTTCTACTGAGCTTCAAAAGCTTTGAATGACTATAGGCCAAAATTTTGTGTTAACATTTCACATATAGTCTAGTTGACTTTGCAGTCATTGTGCCAAAAACCGTCTTGAGCTATGTGTAATTGTGTTTATAAACCAGTGCTTTGTGAAGCTCAATCAACATATAAATGAAAGCCAATGTTTACTGTAATAATCTTGTCCAGTATATTCAGCAAGCATGTAGACTTCCTTTTCAATCACTGAGATTGGAGAGGACAGCTCCTTATTTAATTATGTTTCCTTTAAAAGGACACCCAATTTAGTCAAAGCTTAGCTTCGTGTTGAAGTCAGGTTGTTATAAAGTAATGTAAACTGATAAGCAAGCAACTGGGTGAGGTCATAAAGAACATACTAGAATATGGAGAGAGCACTTGCAATTTACAGAGTGATATTATTGTAAATCTGTTGAAAGGCTTGAGCTATAATAAGAAAAATCTAGATGCACAGAATATTAGACTTGAGAGGTGCTGGGGAGATCGCCTAGTCCAACCCCCTGCTTCTTCCAGAAACCTGCAACAACAGCATCCCTGTCTAGGGATAGGGGACAAATGTGATTCAGTTTGCATTCAAAGGTGACCCAACATAATTCATATTTTCTGAAACAATACATGAATCTAAACACATTCAGCCTTCAAAATTTGCACGTCTCTGAATTTTGTAGTGCAGTTCTCCAGCCAGGTAATGTGTACAAAACTGCATATACTCGGGTAAAGTGTGCATAGGAATGCACATATTATAGGAAACAACATATAAAAATGCATCATATTGTGGGAAATTGCTTTGCCAAAGTGTGTATATTGGGAGAAATTTGCACTAAAATACTGGTGAATTTTCATGAGTAAATAGATGATAGATAGATAGATAGATGATAGATAGATAGATAGATAGATAGATAGATAGACAGATAGAGAGATGATAGATGATAGATAGATAGATAGATAGATAGATAGATAGATAGATAGATGATAGAGAGATAGATAGATAGATAGATGATAGATAGATATAGATAGATATCAAACTGATGAGGAAATCTGGAGAAGTGAGCTTAAGAATGTAAAAAATGAGAAACTGAGAGGAAATTCTCATTGTCAGATTTGCCCATTGCTCTCGCTGACAGATGGCAGCCCAGGCTCTACTGAAATAGCTTCAGAGTGTCCACCACCCACTGAAGCAGTTTGGACCTGGGACCTTCTATATGTGAGGGAACATGATATATGACTGGGCTATGGCCCTTCCCCAAATCTTTTATCCCAAGTACCAGAACTAGGTAGCCATTGAGTGTGCATACCAGCATAGGAAAAATGCTCCGTTAGTATTCATATACTATGGTGTGTGCGTGCTTTCAACTTCCCCCCCACTGGCACAGAGATTAATTCCTTGTTAGGAAAGGTAATGTGTGAAATGACCCCGAAAAGGTGAATTTCTGAAGGGAGAAAAACAATCATAAGAATCTGTCTTAACAGCATTTATTAATCCACCTGAGAACAGAACCATGCCTTCATTAACCTAATGGCAAATTCCTGACCAACTGCAGGGAGTTTAAGATGATGTCCCCAAGCATTTCCTTCTATTTAATCACACAAGGCCTGATTCAACACCACTTTCTGCATGGAAACTAATTTCCTTTACTGGATGTTCACGTGAGTAAAAGCCGCAGAATCTAGCCCATAAGTCTGCACCTGTCATTGCTCAAGCTTCATTACGCTGAATAAGATCCAAAGAAGCATCTCAATTAATCACTCTCATGTATTAGTAATTAATTCATTAATTCAGTAAATTGCTCCAGGCCTTAGCATAATCAGTCATGTCAGAGTCTTCAAAATCATAAACCAAAGTGTTAAACACAAGCCGCCTGTCTTGGACTGATTTGTCATCTGCGGAAATTACTCATGACTGGACAGGTAATACTTCATATACGTTTTTTAAGAAAGCTGGCATGGAAAATTTGTCAAGTTAATTGTCCAGATTTCCTCCTTAAATGTACTGCTCCATCATCGAGGCTGATCAAGATCCAAATCGCATTACATTCAGAACAGTCAGGGCCTCAGAGTAAATACCTCTCAGGAAAGTCAAAGATCAGCATCTAAATTCACTAAATGTCCTGCACCAACTATATGTAAGCAAAAGTCCTATTTATCAAACTTCAAATTATTCAAATGTATCAGATGTCACAGCATATATCCCAGACCAGTCAAGTAGATAAGTTTAATAGCACATGAGCTGGCATGCAGCTCTGCTTGTATTCTCCATAATTTCAGGGTTAGCAGGATGAAATAGCCCTCTGGAAGCTAAACACAGGTCTGATCAACACCATGTGATAACTGAAGAGATTTAAATCAGTTCAGTCTCATTGAAGGAAAATGAGCGAAAGTAGTGATGAGGAATTGAATCTTTGCACATTCTTATGCAAAAGGACCTGATCTGCACTGCTTGGAATTAATGTGCGGAATTTAGCGAACCACCAAATTTCACACTTCTCTGAATGTTGCATTTGTTGAAAGTTTACATATATATAAATGCTGTTATGCATTTGGGACAGAGGGGGTAGGTTTTATAGCAATACTCTTGTGATTCCTGGATCCAACACAGATTCATTTCCTGAAACAGCAAGGCTAGCTTCCCGGTGTGGTAATGGACCATTAAGGAAACAAAGGGAGAAGCTCTGTGTGGGTTCCCTTGCCTCAACTGACTGGCCATTAGAATGACAAAGGCCCGAGTTGAGAGTTATGCAAGCTGGAAGCTGGAAGCAAGGCAGCAGGTTGGGAAGGCAGAGGGCCAGAGCCATGCCTGATTTCTGCTTGAATCCTAGGTTGTGGCTATGGGAGAATCATCCAGGAATCCCTGAATCTGATATACAAAAAAGTGATATATAAATTTTGTTAAATAAAATAAAAATAAATGAATGTTTGTTACAAACACTTAAAATATAAATAATAGAGGAATGATAGGCTAAAACTTGCATTTATGAAGTAAGATGTTGCAATTAAAAAACCCCATATATGGCTAAGTGAGAAAGAGAGGCTAAAAGGCTGCAATCCTAATCCCACCCACCTAGGAGTAAGATCCACTGAATTCAATGAGACTTACTTCCAAGTAGACATCATTAGAATTTCAAACATAGCTTACTTCATTAACTTTGTTTTCAAGGTGCCACAAGACTCTTGTTTTTTAATACAAAAGATTAACAGGGCTACCCCTCTAGAAAGTCATTAACTTGGAAGGGAGCACACAGGGAAGATAATTGATTGTTGATGGCTGAGATATGCATGACTGTTGTGTGCTGTGAGATATGTGAAAATATGTATATTTCCGCAGCAGGGGACAAGAAAACAAAACACAGACTTGTTCAAAATTAACCAATTGCAGTGGAATAGAAAAGTGTTAATGGATGTTGGAACAAGCTGAGGCACATTTGTTCATCACTGCTCCATCACCATGCCCACCGCAAACACACACAAACACGGTGGCTCCTCTCAAAAATACAAAATTAATTTTAGCCAGTGGAAGTCAGAATCAATCATAGTCCTGGTACACTACGCTGCGGGTGGCGCTGTGGGTTAAACCACAGAGCCTAGGACTTGCCAATCAAAAGGTCGGCGGTTCGAATCCCCGCGACGGGGTGAGCTCTTATTGCTCGGTCCCTGCTCCTGCCAACCTAGCAGTTCAAAAGCACAAAGTGCAAGTAGATAAATAGGCGGGAAGGTAAACGGCATTTCCGTGTGCTGCTCTGGTTCACCAGAAACAGCTTAGTCCTGCTGGCCACATGACCCGGAAGCTGTACGCCAGCTCCCGCAGCCAAATTTAGCGAGATAAGCGCTGCAACCCCAGAGTCGGTCACGACTGGACCTAATGGTCAGGGGTCCCTTTACCTTTACGCTACACCTTAATATCCAGTTGAGCTTCTAAGTCCTTACACCTCATTCACAAACATGACAACATAACAGCCTGTGTTTCCCCAGCAAAGTTGTCTAATAAATAAAACACAGTAAAATAAAGATAACTTGAGAAGAAACAGCAGGCAAACACACAGCTTCTGCATGTTTCCAGTGCTTAAGAACACAACATAAGAAGAGTTTGCAGGATTGGGCCAGTGGTCCACCTAGTTCTTACAGTGGCCAGCTAGATGCCTATGGGATAAGGTTACCAGATTTTTTTCAATTAATCCGGGGACACTTTTCAACTTCAATGGATTTTGCATGGAGACCGATTTGTAAATCCGGGAACTGTCCCCAGGAAACGGGGACGCCTGGTAACTTTACTATGGGAAAGCCTCAAGCATGATTTGAGCACATCAGCCCTCTCCCCTCCTGTGGATTCCAGAAACTGCCTCCAACTGTGGAGATAAGGCATAACATAGCATCATGACTCGTAGCTCATGGTAGCCGTTTCCTCCATGAATTTGTCTAAGTCTTTTTTAGCCCATCCAAGCTGGTGGCCATCACTGCTTCCCATGGAAGCTTCATTGGAAGTCCAGGAGTTCTAGTGTTATTAGGGGGGAGAGTATTTATCCATGCCATGCATTATTTTATAAACTTCCATGATATCACCCCTGACTCATCTTTCCTCTCCCACACAAGCTGATCATTCCCAATGTGCTAATCCCAAATCACTCAAGGTAAACTGAAATGAACAGAGTTAGTACAGGCAGAGTTAGTACTTGGCAGAAAACAAAGTGCCACCATCGCCTTGTGAACCAAGGGGGGAAAAACATTGCCACATTTCAACAGTGAGTCCCCTTTGCCAACCTCACTGAAGGACCTAGTAATTCTCTTGCCTTGCTCCTATTCATATCAATGAGCGCTGTATAAAAGAAATTCGTGGTGGGTTGTGTCTTAAATTTTTTTTTAAGGTACAGGAGTGGGGGGGAGCTTAGAAATTCCTATGAAACTGCTTTTTGCAAAGTTTTGAAAGATCATTTTTCTTAGTCTGAACTTGTAAAGTGGCAAATTTGGAACTAACCCAGCCAGGTCCCTCTTTGAATAAACCGAATTTAGGTAATTAAAAGAACAGAAACAAGCTTTACCCAGCGTAATTAGGCTAAGCTCAAACTAATGGACTAAGGAATTCACAAAGTCTCAGATGCCCTCTTAATTGCAGCTGAGTAAAAGGCAGTTTCGGCTAACTAAGGGCTGGAGGGTAAACAAGCTGGAAGATTCATTCTTTGCAGAAAAACTGCCAAGGCCAAACACAGAGGGTGACAGCTGTGTTCGACATCATTTCCCCCATCTGCCATAAACATGACAAATTAACTGACATTTAAGGCTAGGGATAAGGGGGGAAACTGCCTTGAATAGCTGTGCAAAAATAAGTCATTCACACTCTGGGTGAAAGATTCCAACAGATATACAAGTAATGTGCAATTCAAATGAAAATCCCATCTTTAAATGCCAAGAGAAATCACCTTTTCTGCCCATGACTCTCTAATTCTCATTCGCATTGAAGCTAAGTGACCAAAATTCAGCAAGCAGTTCTATTGATTTGTGGCTTAAATTAGCAGTGTAAAACAGAAAGCGGGTCTTGTTTAAGGTCGAGCTATGTTAAAATGGGTCCAGTCCTATGAGCTGCTGCACTGACTAGAGCAGATCCAAAGGTGGTAGCGAGACACAAGTTGTTGCTTATCCCAATGTGGGGTTCAACCTTGGATGCACGTTCCTTTCGCCCCAGCTCCCACATTGTACATCAAATTCCTTGTGCCATGCAATGAACTTTACGTGGCTCAGGAATCTGGAGAGTGCCTGGTCCGTTCTTCTTCCTTTGTTTGATATCTACTAGGCCCTATGGCGCGTTGCAGCTACTGAGGACAACACGCTTCTGCTTTCTCCATTGGAGTAACTGGGACAGCATTTATGAAAACTTCTAAGGTCATAAGACACCACTGGAACTGTGAGGGTAAGAAGGAGTTAAGGTGAGGCAGAGCATTTCTTCCTGAGACGCACCACCTTCTGTTACAAGTCAGGCACTTGTTTCCAACTGGTCAGCAGGTCAGCTAATGAGACCTGGCAGAGGTCCATCTTGCAACATCTGGGTAGGAGAAGGGCCTTTTCTGCTGTGGCCCATCTTTGTGGAACCCCCTCCTCTCTGGTGGCATTCTGATACCTGCCGAAAGGGGTTCCCACACCTTGATAGTAATTAATTGGCTGGACGAAGAGGAGTGGTGGGAGGCACCAGCCAGGGAACCCCTGAGGGAAACTCCAGAGGAGGAAGGCTCAGAGCCAGGGGATTGGTGGTGGGACACCAATGAGAGCTCAGAGGGAGAAGATGGCTGGGAGGAGGTGTCGGAAGCTGAAGCGGCAACAGGGTTTAGTAAGCAAGAAGAACCTGTGACAGGGAGCACTTCAGACTCTGAGGCTGAAGCAGAGGGTGGGGGAATCAAGAGACTGCTGAAGAAGCCAGGGAGTCTCCCCCTCTTGCTGAAACAAGCTCCTCTCCCCTCAGTTTCCAAGAACATACAGAGTAATGAGAAGAGCAGAACAGAGGTCAGAGGTGAGCAGACACAGTTTGAGACTGCTTGGGAAACATCCAGGAAAGGAGGAGACTTAGAGAGGGTGGAAGGCAGGGACCTTCAGTCCTGGCAACTGCTCCATAGGGGCAAGACATACTGGGAAGGGTTGCTGAGACCACTAGGCAGAGTTGCATTATTTTGTTTCCTTGAATAAAGTGTTAACTTCACTGGCATCAGAGATTTGCTTCCTTTCTTGCTGACCTATGTCTGACTCAGTGCTGACATTACTGCCAGTCTGTTCTTAATTTCTGGATTTACCAGAGGTGCTGGGGGAGGGGTAATAATTGTTGCATCATGCTGTACACCGCTTTGTGAGTTTTAAATAAAAAATGGTATTCAGATATTTAAAAATAAAAATAAAGGAACAAATGCTCATTAATACATCTTATCAGCTTTGAGAATATAGAGCCTGAATTGCTTTTAATCAATGTTGTAAAGGCTAAAGTGGCTCAGTGTAATCAGATGCCCAAATGGAGAAAAGGTCGAAACAACTACTGTAGTTCTGAAGCAAATGATGGATCACCATTTTTCAAAAACACGTCCCTCAAACACAGGACACTGGGCAAAATTTAGCTATGTGCATATAAAGGAAGAACCTCACATTGTGACCCATGGCGATAGACCATATGCAGCGGGATGAGCTGCCCATGGGGGCGGGACAAGCCGGGCAGGGCACTCTGGGTGAAGCCTGCATGGAGTTTGCCCGCTACCTCTCCCTCAGCCACCCTCCAGCTGAGGGCCTCCAGCCAGAGCCACTGTGTCACTCCCAGGAGAGACGCATGACTCAAGTGCACTGCAGGCCCTGCGTAAGTGCTGCCCCCTGGGAAAGTGGTGCTCAGTGCTCGTGTGCCCCCCCCCCCAGCTACGCTGCTGCCATATGCCTTCATGGAGAATCATAGCTTTGGATTACAGACATGATGATTAAAAGTGTGACAGAGTAAGATTTCCAAAAGTTTGTGATATAGTTTTACCTCAAGTGCAAAAAAGGATGTTGAGATTATGGGTTATATCCAGTGCTAGCCCTACTCAGAGTATACCCATTGAAATTAATAAACACAACTAATATAGCTCCATTAATTTCAGTGGATCTACTCTGAGTAGAACTTAGTTGGATACAACTCTATGGTTGAAATATTTTGGTAAATGGTCTTAAATTCATCTTACGTCTATCAATATTTCATACTTGCCTATACATTTACCGTGATTGAACATCCTGTTCCCTGAAAAATGTCTCTGATTCAAATATTGTCTCCTTGTTATCTTCCTTCCTGGCAACAAAGCCAACCCTCTGTCATTATCTCAGAGTGGTCTACAACTTTCTGTTCCTGTCAGGTGCAATAATTTATTGTTGTCACAAAACAATAAGCTCTTCCTCAGTGTCTCTCAGGTTTCATCTGCAGGAACTGGATGAAGCCAGTGTCCCAGTCCAAATGAGGTCTGTCTAAAACTCAGTATGGGCAGGGCAGGAATCATTTTTAAAAGTGCGATCAAATTCCGATCTGCTGCATCGTGAGCTGACTATTTTCTTTATAATATTTTAATCTACATTAATTCAAGGAGCTCGTGATTAACAGCGGTAAAGAGCAAAGAAGATTATATCACTTTTAAATACCTAATATTTTGGCATTCCTATAACCACTTTTTTACCTTCTATCATCTTTTTATATTTCACCTCATTCTATGTGAATCAGTTTCTTATTTTCGCATTACAAAACATTTGAACGCAAACCGACAAACGTCTTCAGATGTTTACAATGTTCTTTCATATAAAATATAAATTTGCTCCAGTCCTTTTGAAACAGTTCGTCGCACTGATTCCGGATCTTCTCCGTCAACTTTGACAAATTTTAGTAAAGAGGTTTGAAAGTCAGAAAGAGGAGGAGGAAGGAGGTCGATGCTCAGTTTGAGCAATGTTTTAGGCTATAGAATTATGTAATAGAATATGGTTATGATAAATATGGAAAACTCAATAAAATTATTATAAAAAAACTAATATTTTGCTTTGACTCTTCTTGCTAGGTGTAATAGATAATGTTATCTGCCCCAACAAAGCCTATCAGTAATAGCACCACTGAAAATCTAAAGCAAGCCTTGGCAACTGCATTGTGGGTTGATATCTTTGGCGAGAGCTATTAGTCTCAAGCAGAATCTGGAACAGCAGTTACACTGTGTCTGGTGGAGTAACTAAGGCGTGTTGCACCTAAAGTATTGTCTCCTGAGCTTAGGTGCACAAATGGTAGTTTTGCAGGCCGAAAAGTTAAAGTGACACATATTCATCACACCAGGGACAGGCAAACTGGTATCCTCCAGATATCGTGGATTCCCACTTCCCTCATCTCTTACGTTGTAGTTTGGTATGGGCAAATACATCAGTATTGGTTTCTCTCCGTTTCTAATTTTTCAATCTTAACTTCATTTGAGAAATTTGTCTAGTTCCTACCCTTGCTGTAGTCCAAGGGATAAGCCAGAATTTGCTACTGTCTCTTAAAGCAAAGAATCAATCAAGTGCCATTTTTAAAACTGTATGCTTGAAGCTGGAAGGCAGAGTTAATGTTCTAGGAAGGGCCAGGAGAGAAGCAAGGGATTTAATTTACTTCACCCATGTAATATATTCCTTGCACTTAAATTATGTTGACAGAGTGGGACATGTGCTTAATAAGGAGCAGCAGGGTGAATCCCATATCTGTCAGATGCAACTTGACTAGAATGGTAGCATAAGACTACTTAGGCCTTATTTGAAAGAGACTTATGGAAAAGAAATCAACAACATTAAACGGTTGCAGGGAGGGGGCAGGCCGTCTTGTCATATATCAAGACAGGCTTTATGCTCCTTTTAGGAACCAGGACAAGGGAAATGAACTCACATCAATTGATAGGCAATACCATCCTGGAGTATGGAAATCTGACTGTTGAAGCTGATGTAAAATGACTGCAAAGTCTAACGACTTTGTGCATCATGGAAGCCAAAACCTATAAGCACATAAATAAAGCTTAGGTAATTGCTCTGCATGTGAAATAATTGAAGTTGTCTTTATTCACTGAAGGAAGTGAAAATATGCAGGCCAAAGGAAATAGCATAATATCTGTGAAACCCTTGTAACCATGTGTAATATGATAATGTCAACACAAAAATATTTCATATGAATTGAGCCAATTGACTCCCTCCACAGGAAGTCTACTTGTGTCCTTTGTTCTGCTAAATTTCTGTCCTGTTCCCATACTCTAAAGCAGGCTTACTCAATCTCGGCCCTCCAAATGTTTTGAGTCCACAATTTCCATCATCCCAGACCATCCTGCTAGCTAGGAATCATGGGAGTTGCAGGCCAAAAACATCTGGAGGGCGGAGGTTGAGGAAGCCTGCTCTAAAGCATGTGTGGGCAATCTTTTGTCTGTCAGACTCTGCATTTCCTCAGAGATAATTTGTCAGGGGCTGCAGGCCAGCTATGACTGGATCCAGAGCCAGTGGTGGGCAGAGCCAGAGACAAAGGTGTTCTGGATTAATTTATCCAGAATAAAGACAACTCCACACACACACCCCAGCTTCAATTTTTCCATGGCTACCTCAGACTAGAATCCCCTATTTTACACAAGTCTACTCAGTGGGTGGCACTGTGGTCTAAACCACTGAGCCTCTTCGGCTTGCTGATCAGAAGGTCTGCGGTTCGAATCCCCGCAATGGGGTGAGCTCCTGTTGCTCTGTCCCAGCTCCTGCCAACCTAGCAGTTTGAAAGCATGCCAGTGCAAGTAGATAATAGGTACCACTGTGGCAGGAAGGTAAATGGCATTTCCATGCACCCTGGCACTCGTCACAGTTCTCCATGTGCCAGTAGCGGTTTAGTCATGCTGGCCACATGACCTGAAAAGCTGTCTGTGGACAAACACCGGCTCCCTCGGTTTGATAGCGAGATGAGTGCCGTAACCCCATAGTCACCTTTGACTGGACTTAACTGTCCAGGGGTCCTTTACCTTTTTTTACTCAGAAGTAAGTCCCGTTGTGTTTGTTGTGGGACTGATACACTGTTGATTCCCAGTACTTTTATGATGCAGTTCAATTGGCAAATCCATTAAGTCAGGTATAAGTCTGGCTTATGTTTAAAGTACATCTTTTGTCATGAATGCATTGTTTGGGAACCTTAACCTGATTATCCTAGAAGCTCCCACCAGGAATATTTCTGCAGGAGTGAAGCAAAAACATTTATTGGGAACCACATGGAGCATGGCACATGGATGTGCACAAGCAGATTAAGCTCCATCTCTTCCCAATTGGATGAAGAGGCTGTCCCAGTATGCTTAGTAGAAGGTTGGACCTCCATCCTGTGAATCCCCTACATTTTTGCAAGACAATGGCTTCTTAGATTTTAGTGGCCCACACTCAGGTTTACCATTGATGTTAGTTTCAATAACTGTATCTCTGGACCCATGGGAGCAAAATTGCCCTTCATTCTTTGTTTCCTTTAAGTCAGGTGATATATTCTTTTTCTTAAAATGCAATCTCTACCACTATTTTCCCTGACAGAGTTGACAGCCGTAAAATACAAGTGGATTTTCAAATACGTGTGAGAGGAGGATGCAGCAGTGTTGCCATTTTTGTTGAAGTCTTTGCAGGAGGTCCACCAGCAATAGATCAGGTTGGTCTGGAGAGAAGGCCTCTCCTATCAGCATGCGGAGATAAAGCAGAAATCTCGATTGGGAGGTGTGAGCCCCACAAGGAACCAGAAACAGGGAAGCTGAGGGAAGCAGGAGAGACAGAGAGGAGTTGTCAAGAGACACATCCCATCCCACTCACAGAGCAAACAGTTTGGGGAAACAGAAATAAGAACTTGGGGCTAAAAGCCCTAGTGGTGAGTTTATAAAAGGAGATTGGTGGGACAGGATAAAGGACAAGCTGATATGATGAAAAGGAATCAAAGTACTTGCAGCAACAATCCCGCCCAGTAAAACCTGGAATGTGAGTATATTGCAGCCTTGAGGAGCCTCTGGGGTGCGTAGATAAACACAGAGCAAGTACAGCAATGTGCCACAAGTCCATTTTTGCCTCTAAACTATTTCCATTTAATCTCCCACATTCACGGCAGGGATTTCACTCTGTCTCCTCTAAAATATGGCTCTGATTTTCAGTGGAAAAGACAGTTACCACTTAGCAAAGAGAATGTCACTGTCTGTTGATTCCTCTCTTTCTTGGAAGGTCCAGTGACTTAGATCATTCTCCTAATATGAAATCACATCCATGGGAAATGAGATTTCAGCTGCACTCCCTCATGCATTCTTTTTAATGTGTAGTTTTCATTAAAGGCATTACAATGGACAGACAATCTAACAAAATAATACATTATCTCTGTCACGTCTTTCTTTCTTTCTTTCTTTCTTTCTTTCTTTTTCTTCAAACCTACAGTGTTAGTTTTCACATTTAGGTGTGCTGTAGGGCTTCATATAAATTATATTGCCCCATGCACTCCACGAACTCCCTGCCTATTGAGGTTCACTGTATTGTTATGAGTCTGTGGATACTAGACCACTATGATCGTATCAGAGTTGAATCTATGCTTGGTGTGTTAAAACTGGGGAATAGCTAGACCCGTGTATATTAGACTCGTGTGCATTAGGCCAGACCCATGTATATTGAGCTGTGTGCTATACAATGCTAATCCTCTGGGATCAGCATGTGTTAAGGGCTAATTCAGCTAGGCTAGGCTGATCTCCTGTGTGAGGTGATAGCCTGGGGATGGGTCATTAAGAAGAACACAAAGCATCAAAGGAAACTGTGTGAGATGGCAAAGGGTGGGGGCCCTTTCAGCTAAAGATAAAGCCTAAGATTAGAGAAGTAGGGTGAAGAAGTGATGTGAGGCAGACCTTTAGAGTAGGAGTTGTGACCAGCAGAAGCAAAGCAAAGCTTGATACTGATGGTTGTTTGAAACCATGATGCACCTATGGGAGAGGCAAGACCTCTTAATGCTGTAAACTTCTCCATCATAGGCTCAGCTTGTAGATAGATGTAAATAAACCATATATCATAAAGACACCACAGTCTCTGCAGGGCCTCCGCTGTGAGCAATTTGAGTGGAAATTCCTTCCTAAAAACACATTTTTATATGAAATTTTGACTAATACGCAAATTTTTGAAAGCAACTTTCCCTGATGCAAACATTATTTTTATTAATATATGCATTTTTGTGTACATTTCCCCCTAATATATGCATCTTCTTGCCCATTGGTTGGAGAACTGCATCACGAGATTTAGAGAAGTGCAAATGTTGAAGTATAGCTTTGTTACAGCTCACCTACATTTGAGAAATGTGAATCAGGTAGAGCTTATCATTAAGTGCAAACAAAATTGAATTTCTTCCCCACCTCTTTTTGGGATAAGGTGGCTTCCTACGTCCCTAGAGCTCCAAGGTAGTTCCTCCCTCTTTTGCACCCCTTGGGAAATGAAGACATTTTAAAAGAATGTGTACTTCTCTGGAAAGGATTCAACATAATCGTATCTGACCTCTGCAACAGCAAGATAAACTCTTATAGTTTTGGGTATAGGAGAGCTAATGCTGCAGTACCTTATGTAAGCATCTGTTTTTTGTTTTTTCCAGAGAGCACATGGGGAGAAGGCAGTGTGGGTGTGAGTAAAAAAAGCAAGGATTCCAACTTTTATCAGAATTCCAAGGCCTTTGTCAGTTTAAGCAGGGTCTCTGCCATCACTTTAACATAGTGGGGTTTTACAGCTAGAAGTGGCATCCTGCAGAGAACAGAAACGACTTGCTTAGGCGTTCTACAGGAATGCATCTATAAACCTGACAGCAATCGGCAACCAGAGACCTCTCAGACTCCTGTCTGCAGTCTTTAAAGTTTTCAGCCAAACCTGGGAGGGGAGAGAGAGATCTGTAGTGCTACATTCTAACCAGAAAACATAAGTGATGCTGCTGCTCCTCAGCCAGAATGCCTCTGCAGAAATCATGTTTTAATTCTGAGAGGACAGGTCTTTCCCCACTTGCTTCAGGACCAAGGGGCAGGGCAGGGGCACTTTGCCACTGCCACTTGCCAGCACAGCGCAGGGGTGCTGCAGTGAGGTTGGAGTAGCCCGGAAGCACTGGCAGGAATGCCAAATCTGCATTGCCTCCACTGCACCGCCAGCTTGCCCCACTGCTGCACAGCGATGCCGCTGCCAGGACGCCAGCTCCATGGGGGTGCCCGACCAGCTGCTTCTGATTTCCTTGGAATAACTGAAGAATCTGTCAAGAGCAGGCAGCACTCTTCGGCGGTGGCAGTGCCACTGTTGCCACACCAGTCTGAGACCTTGTTATTCACTTCACATAGTAGAGGCATCCAGAAAATGCTGGCAGGGGGCACATGCTGGCAGTGATGAAGTTAAGAAAAAGGAAGGGCTGGGCTGGCTAGTTTGCCTCCCTCTCACAGTGCAGGCTACAGCTTATACCATCATGTACCGTCTTCCAATAAAATATCTGAAATCCCCAATACCAAAGGAACATTTTGCGTGATTGGAGGGCAGAAATGGGGGGTTATAGAGGGTGCTTTTCTATTTTTATTCGTTTCTACCAATAAATTTATATCATCATCTAATCTATTTTTTCCAATTGCAAGTTTCCAATAAATGATTTTATGCATGAAATACTAATGCTAAGTACAATCATTATGTAAAAGGAAAAAAAGGCAATTGAATGTCAAATACACTAGATCAAGTGAGCGATTTAAATATTATTTTATGGCAATTTATACAAAAAAAATTCTGAGGTGTGAAAGATGATATAGAACCTTTAATCAGAGCCAAGAACTATAAGTGAGTAATACATGACACCTTATAAATTAAGTCCAGAATGATCATACATAAAAAAGGAATGAGACATTTCAGTTACAGAAAGGATAAGAGGTACTTTATTACAGAAAGTTCTTTTCAAAAGCTTCCAGACATGAATAAAGCTGTAGGCATAGTAATGCCAAGAAACAAATGGCCTCATCCTATAAACTAGGGGGAGCAGAAAGTGGATCAGGATCTAGTGGTAGATCTCTTGGTGATTTAGATCAGCAAAGGTTCCTGACTCCGCTTAGACTGCTTCTAAATTATGCTGCTAAGACTATAGCAAGGAATCAGTAGTGGAGGTTTTTAATAAGAAGGGGCAGGCCGTCATCTTGGTTCCAGTCTTGAAATAAAAATCAAATTCCTGGATTGAGCATGTGTTGAGAAGAACCCTGTTCCTAAATCTTATGTATGTCCACACCCCCGAGCTCCTGTTTTACACCTGGCTCTGGCAGGTGGACCTTGAAATTCTATTAAAAATACAAAGCAGTGCTGGAAGTTCAACAGCTGTTTGTAACATAAGGATTAATTCAGTCTAGCTTGGGGTGGGTGGAGGTGTTGCTTAGCAATCGGAGAAGCATGATCTTTCCTGAGGTAATACATGATCTGATTGGTTGTGTAGTTCTAGAGGATTTCCCCCACCTCTTGCAAGTTAGGTAGAATGTCTCTCTGCTTTGCATAAGAAAGAAGAAAGACAAGACTTCTCTTGTGATGGCCTGGGATTCGGACTCAGATGCTGAACCTCAGGGATCCCAGCCTGCACAGGATTCCCCGCCTCCAGAACCAGCTGAGCCGGGGCTGGGGCATGAGCCTGAAGGGTACAGGCATCAGCTGAGCCTGCTCTGGCTCCTGAGGTGATGGAGGGCCCATTGCCTGCAGGTGCTCCACTCTCAGCCCCGGCAGAGGAATCTGAGGTTGCCTCTGGGTCCGGTAACCCTCCAGCCTCTCCTGAGCTGCAGAGGCTCAGGGCAGTGAGGCAGAGGGAACTAAGTACCCACAGGAGGAGTGCTCGCCTCCAGGCCAGGAGAGGCGAGGCGAGTCACCAGAGGATTGGGACCACCCTATGCCTCAGGGCAGATAAAAGCTATCCAGCCCCAGTCCCTAGTTACGGGAGCAACATTGTTGATTGCTAGTTCCTGCCTGAACCCTATCCTGCTTTTCTGCCAGAGCTCCTGACCCGCCCTGGCTCCCTGCTTGCATGCCTGTTCCTGACTTCACCCGACTCCCTGCCCTGCACCCAGCTTCAGCCACTATGGACTGCCTCCATGTTGCACCTTTGACCACGGACCAGACTTGGACCTCGCCTCTCGGGTAACCAATGGGACCAACACATCTCTATTCCTTTCTCCTCAAAATACACACTGTTTTGTTCAGCTTTCTTCCTAAAGTGTTATCAAGACTTTTCTCTTTTCACTCAAATCTGCATTGACATCAAGGCCTTGGAAAGGACCCAGCTAAAGAAACCATGACAGAATCTCTAAGACTAGATCCCACAGCAGCTGATCTTACCTTTACACTCTACTCTGTGCTGTTCAACCCATGCATTGCTGCTGTTGTAGGGACTGGATGATAGAAGGGGAAGGATCTGTTGCCAGCCCTTTGCCAGCCCTTGGCTAGGGTTCTACAAGTTTTAGTATGCATCAGCCATTTCTTACAGGAAGAAGAGGCATAGGTATCTCCTGGGAATGGTCAATCCTGACTGGAGCACAGATGTTGTTATCAGGTCTGTTGACCAGTCTGGAAATTCCTTCCTGTTCTTCAGAATTTGAGGATGAAACGTGATCTGACATTAATTGGATGTGTACAATTAATGTGCACACTTTTTGTTATGTAAACAACAGCTGAGGCGAAGCCTTGGCATCCTCTAGACCAGTGGAAAAGGAGGGGAGCATTACTCTTTTGTATTTTTTGGGTAAAGAGCAAGAAAAGGAGTACTGTACCCAAAAAAGCTGAGTCCAAAGATCGTGTCTTCAGCAGGCTGAGGCTAGCAGTCTTTCTAATCTCAACTATTAGTGACTTCCCATGGTATTAAAATTCAAGCAGGGTAACCATTAAAATAAAGATGTTTTCTTGCCAGCACTATATAGATGTTTGGAAAAGAAGGAATGCCTATTTAATTACTCAACAAATGATGTTCTTTTGGTTACTCAGCATAAGGAACGGCTGGACGTAATAGACTTTGGGCTTTAATGGTGTTTAAAATTGCTTTTCCAAATCACCTTATAAAGTATAGGTTCATTCTCATTTCTTATATTCATAGGATACACTAAGGTGTAGTTGACTTTTCATCTCTGGATCGCTCCTTCCTTCCAAGGACTCCAAATGACTATTATTTCAAAGTGCCAAAAAGATTATTGCGTTGCCCATCAGCATTCTGTGCTTAGTTGTTCATTTGGTTCTTTCCTTTGAAATAATTAATTGTGTTTCATTTTGTCCCCTCGCTGTTCTTTGCGGTTAATACACAGGGACAGAATTCAGGAAGATTTGTTAAAGCAAGATGTACATGACACAGTGACCCAGGGCTTATTGCTTTTCCTACAGAACAGCAGATACTTTGCACCCCATTTTCCCAGAGGATGTACCTGAATATACTTAAATCATCAGAATGGTGCGTTCACCGGCCTGAACAAACTCAACCGTCCATCTCCATAATGGATGTTGCTTTGCATAATTATTTCTTCTATTTTGATATTTGCTGGTTTCACAAAGGCCCAGAACCCTTTATATTGAACTGATGATATGAGACCCACTTTGAGGCCTGTGAAAAACACAATTATCATGGTGTTAGGAAATTGTCCTGCAGTTCTCATACTCTGCAAATAAATTGAACAGCAGCATGTGTTACATACTTCATTAGGCTAATGGGTGGGAGATTTTGGACCAATTAAAAATATTTTCCCAATACAAAGACTGAAAACGTTGTTGCAACTGGCCAAATTTCTTTTTCTTTTTCTTTTTTCTTTATGTACTGAAAAAGAATCAAACCAGCAATCCAGAAATCTGTAGATAGACTTTGCTTAAGCAACTCATGGAACACCTAGGGATGGGCAAAGTTTTCCATTTTAGTTTCTCTCGTTTTCCCAGTCTTCGGTTCTCTACATGTTGATATCCATTTGCATTTTTTTAAAAAGGTCCTCATGAATATTCATCATAACTTGGGTGTTAATTTCTCCTGGTGTATGCATGTTTGCATGTAGTTTCCCCCAACACATTTTTGTATGTTATCTTCATGATATATGCAAGTTTATGTACATTTTACTCTAGTTATATGCATTTGTGTACATTACGTGGCTGGATAACTGCATTGCAAAATTGAGAGAAGTGCAAATATCAAAGAGATGCTCTGTTTCAGTTTGGTTTTGGAAGGTGTGAATTAGATAGATTCTTTAGGTGTGAATCGAGTCTAATTTCTCCCCCATCCTTGGTACCCCTTGACAATGACTGTTGTCCCTGGAAAGCAATTGCATAGAAATTGGCCACAGTAATCCCAGACTACATTCCATTTTGATGAAAACAGAGGAAAACACAAGCAGAAGTCCAGCGTTCCATTGAAGTCATCGCCATTGTGTTCAGAATCTTTCTCTATCACTTTCTCACTTTTGCTCAGAAGAGCCAATCTTCTCACAGCGTCTTATTGAACACTGACCATTTAGTGCTGAAAAAAATGTGTTCCATGCAAGCTACTGTCAAGAAAAATAAGGAATGATCTTATGTAGGAAGGTAGAAAAACCCTACTGCATATTCCATCTAATCCAGATCTCTTGTCTGGATATCTGAAGAATGGTGAGTGCTCACTGACTTCAAACAAGCAAACAAAAAAGGTCACAAATCACTCACTCACTCACACACACACACACACAATATGGATTTATTTCAGTGTTATTGAAACTCATTTATTAGTATTCAAAAGTCCATTTCCAACTGAATACGATTGGCTAGTACAAAGCAATTCATCTTTTTTAGCACAGTATAAAGCCACTCATGATTCAGGCAGCATCCCTGGGTAATGGATATAGATAAACCAAATCGAAGAACATGACAAGAACATGGGATACTGCACTGAATTAGGCAGAGTGGAGGTAATGAAAATGAGGGGCAGGGTGAGGTTTGCAAGGGAGGCTGAGGGATGCCTTTTAGCAAAATGCAAATATCATCATGCGACGGGGGCTGATAATTATGGGAGTCGCAGCAGGTGCAGGTGACGGAAGTACTGTAACTTTCCTCCCCTGGTGTGATTCTGGGGGAAATCCTTTCTCCGCAGCTGCTATTTGCATTGGGAGGAAATTCCCTCGTTGATCCCCAGAAATACTTTTGGCTTCAGAGTCTGGCTAGTAGACGGAAATAGAAATTTGGGTAATGTGCAAGAAATGGTTAAACACCTTTCCTACCCACCCACCAATTCTTCCCTGTAGCAAAAGTCTTCTACTCCTCTGCATTAGCGTTATAGGAAAAAGCAGAGGGTGGGATCGCATGTTTTTCTCGCAATGTGCAGTTCTCCCCTCATAGAGCGGGGGGGATCTATCCTCGTAAGCTTTGAGGGCAATACAGTATAACCATTTTTTAAGGAAGAAAATGCTACAAGTACCCTTATTGCAGCTTTGTTTCTTGCATCTCTGCACCCCAATTCCTTTTGGCAATTTCACTGCCTTAAGAATATCAGAAGAGCCCTGCTGGATCCAGCCCATCATTCTGATCTCCCTGTAGCTAACCAGATGCCTATGGGAAGCTCACAAGATTGACATTCTTCCCATTTTGAACCCCAGCAACTGGCATATAGCCTCTAATACTGAGCTGATCTATAGCCTGATTGCCTTATCCTCCATGTGTTTAAAGCCATCCAAGTTGGTGGCCGTTACTTGGTTGGTTGGCATCTGTCTGTCTAGGGAGATAATGGAGGATGCACCTTTGACGAGAAAGTCAAAACTGTTGAAGGTTACAGTGCCTGCTGTAGCTGTAGAGAATGATATGGGAGAGACATGCTTTGTTGCAGCTGGGGAAGATGTAGGCATCCAGTTGTGCTGCTATGGAAGCACCATGGCTTCTCCTCTCTCCGCGTTCCTCCCAGCTGTCACTTCTCCTCCAGTCACTGCTATGCACAACCTGATTGGGTGTCTCCAGGCATGGTTTAATTCTGTGCCACTTGAAGAAATATTGAATGTTTTGCCATCCTAAAGCTTCCAACATTCAGCTTCATTGGGTGGGCCAAATTGAAGTATCATGAGAAAGGGAGAAAAAAACATTTCTCTCCAATTTGGTCCCCGTGTTATCCTAAATTGCAAGGAAAAAGAATGTATCAACAGCAATGATAATTTCTGTGTGAAAAACATTCCAGATCGCCCATGCATCTCAGGGCAAAGACCGTGTACAATAATTACGCCAGGGGCATTGTAGTCCTCTGTATCCTGGATACACATGTGGGTAGGCAGTCTAGTGCAACACTGAGCTTTTAAAAGGGACATTTCATTTCATTGTACGGAGAGACAGCCCTGAGGGCACATATTTCTTCTCTGTTGCAGTGAATTTCTAAAGCCCTTATCTTATTCAGCAGGTTAATATTGGTCCAATGCGTTCCATTTTTGTGTGGGCGGTTAGCTGGCTTAGTTGCCAAAGAAAATATTATATACTTGGTCCCACCCATGCATAATACTACTAGTACAATAAATATTTTGAAAAGGATGGTTGTCGTGGGGGGAGGTGGACTCTAACTGCACTGCAGAGATGTACAAACCAATTAATAGCTTCAGAGAAATTTTGCTGGAAATGCCACAGCCTCTGCCACAAAAAAATGCTCTCTCTTTCTCATCTCCCTCCTTTCCTCTTTCTGTCTCTTCTCTCACACACATTCAAGCCAAACAAGCCTTTTTCCTCCAGGTGCAAATATTTGGAAACTGGACCTTGCCTGCTGTATCAATGTACCATCACACTGCCTCCACAATGTGTTTTCTGCATAAATGAAAGGAAAGTTGCAGGCATCTTATACTGTTGCCAGGGATGCTCTGACACTTGCTTCCAAACACACTATTCTATTGCTACAGGGTTTGGGGGGGAGGGTGGTTCTGCCAAAGCTTCAAGCTCTCTTGAGTTTTTTAATGTCTTATATATTATTTTCACACAGGATTTGGATCAGCAGCTTTCACTCTGCATGTAGATTGGGTTGCCTAGGCCTTTGCCTGCTGTAAAAATTCTGACACAAGGGACCTGGGTGTGTTTCCCTTAAGCCTGGAGATGCATCTAGGGAACTGATAGTGTTTTATTTTTAAAAAATTGGGAACCCAGATTGTGTGTTTCTTCACCCCACAATCCCTATCTAATCACAGTACCTAATGAGGACCTGATCTATTACTTTTGCTACCACTCACTGCACTCCATAATAAGCCTGTGACCAGTGCTACCACTTCCTGCATCCCAAATTTGCGATCTGCTCTGGCCAGGATGGCTAGTAGTTGGGTTTTCCAGATATTTCTGGACTGCAACTCCCATTATCCTTGACCATTGAACCTTCTGGCTGGGGATGCTGGAAGTTGAAGTTCAACAACTTTATAATGTAACCCCCCCCCCCCGTGATCTTTGGATGAAGGATGGTATAATGATGATAATGATGATGATGATGATGATGATGATATCTTGCTATACATACTTCTCCTTAAGGTCACATCCTGTTTTTTCCTAGGTGCACAATTCAAGGTGCTGTCTTTGGCCATAACAGCTCTAAATGGTTTGGGACCACATTCTCTGAAGCAGTGCCTCCATCTGAGCCAGCCCAAGCAGCATCTAAGACCCTGCTCTCTGGCCTGCCAGCAGCAGCCATTAGGCTGACAGCTACTATGGATAGAGCTTTCTCAGTGGTGGCCCCACACCTTTGAAACTCTTCTTCCCAGGGACGTATGCAATGACCTCATCACTGTCGGTGTTTTCAAAACTGTGAAGATGCATTTATTCCTAGGAATATAGGAAGCTGCCTAACACAATTGGTCCGTCCAGTTTTGTACCATCTACCCACTGACCCTCCAGAATTTCAGACAGGCGTACCTCCCAGCTCTGTCTGGAGAGGCCACAGACTGCATGGGGGGCAGTCTGCCCCAGAGCTATGGCCCTGTCTGCATTTCAAGGCTGCATTCAGCTCAATTGCACTGCATTCGAAAATTCCTTAGCTGCTGCTGTTTTGTGTGTGTTGCGTAATGTAATTCCATGTGTCTTATAGTCTTGTTGCCTTGTGAGGGCGGTATTTATATTTTATATAAAGAATGTAAACATTATTATTTTTATAGCCAGCTCCCCCCCATCCCCACTTTGTTCAACATATAAATAATGAACTGAATAACTCTTTGTTTTGTGGCATTTTGGTTTGAATAATAAAGGTATCGCCTTATTATGGATTTTCAAATAAATTATGCATATCTTTCCAAAGTTGTTATGCTAGATCAATAGCATCTCATTTTTTCACTAGGCCAGCACTGAAGGGTGGGAAATACAATTTTGTCCCTTCAAATCATTTTTGTGATGAAGTATTCTATATGGAAACTTAATCCAGATATACTGTGGTCACTTCCCGATGACCTGTTTATTGACCATTGATCCTGATTTGATTAGAGGGACAATGTCACATCAATGAACTGCCATCCCACACTTTTGAGTGGATTTCCCCATCACTTTCCTTACCACAAAAGTCCATTTTTAAATTTTTTAAAAGTAGCTTTGTGTACAAGAGCACAAAATTCACTTCAATTGCTCAATCTGAATTTCCCGGCATGTGACATTCCCACCCACAAAATAGTGACAGTCTGGAAGCAACCTATGCCTTGTAAGCCAAATCAAGCCCCATTCACATAGCACATTAATTGGAAAGGAACAGGTAGGGACTGAGTCTGGGCACTTAGATCACGATTTAGTGTACCATGGTTCAGCTCCTAGAAAATTTATATTGGCATATTGAGTCTCAATCTGGATGTATTGTGAAGTAATGATGACCATTCCACTGTTGACTATGCAAAGAGGGTCATGTGAGTCAGCCTTAAGTAATATATATCATAAATCAGCAAATGCAACTCAGGAACTTTCACATAGCTAGGAATGTCCATTTATAGATTCAGCGTGAGGTCAATCTAGGTTAGAGTTGCAATATTTCAAAATGTGAAAATCTAGATACTAAAGTTGTTGAGCTTTTCTTTTCCTTCTTTTCTTTCTTTTCTTTTTTTTTTTTTTTTTTTTTTTTTGCCCAAAGTTGTTGAGCTTTTCTGGCAAAATTGCAAAAAAAAAGACATTTTTGAGCTATTTCTAAGGGAAATGGCATTTTACCATTTTGTCTACAAGAAGGGCAACTGTTCCATATTATGTCTATGCCCCAACTTTAGTTTTTCTGGGGTTTTTTAAAAAAGAATTCACCAAAATATGTTATTAATAAATAATTTTATCTCCTTCCTCTAAAAACAGAAAAAAGCAATTTGACTCTAAGCATGTGTCTCTATGAACAGGAGTGTAAAAAAAAACTCCTGGGAGTTTTTGAAGCCATCTTTACCCAAATGTTAAAAGAGGCTTTGTTTAGGCATCATTGCAGTACTTTCTAATTACCATCCCTTTCAGCTTACATAAAAGCAGATATATAAGGATCTTTCTATATTTGGTTGGTAATCTAAGAGGCTCAGAGTGGTGAGCTCAGCTGGAGACATTTTGGAAATACACATAATAGCAAATTATTTTGCAGGTAGATTATGTTAGCTTTCTCCCCTCTAATAGCAAAACAAAGAAGAACAGGGAGAACTTACACATTGTAGAATTACCATAGCACTGATTGTCATTAGAGACTGGTAAGGCTACAGATTTCATAAGATGCAAAGGCAGATATTCATGAAGAGAACAGGAACAATTTCCAGAGTTCCAGTAATTGCTGCTAGCCAAAAAGATTCGAAATGATCTAACACACACACAAACACACCCCATAATGGGAAGTCTAAACCAGCAGGTGACATTAGAGATTAGGAGATATTAGAGGAGGCAGAAGTGCAAGTTTTTGCATCTGTTTCCTGTAAAAATATTGGCACCTGCCTTTTATGCATCTGGCATCATTGTTTGGTGCCATGCTTGGATGGGCTCTGAACTGTACCTAAAGGCATGGCTCTAATCCACTTTAGAAATAATTCCTGTGATTCACCGTCTTTTTCTTCCTGATTAAAATAGCTGGTAAGCCAACAGTGACAGCTAGGGCAACAGCCATTCTTTGCTAACAGAAAGGATAGCAAGGAGAACTCCTGATTTTCTGCTGTTTCCCGCAAAGTACCCCATACTGGAAAGACATAAAAAAGGAGGAGGCACGCTGTTTGATTCACACATTTATTTTTAAATTGTATGTCAGGTGACAGCCTAGAGTAGCTAACCATATACAATATACACACCTATGTAGACATTCCATAAATAGCAGCATGAGGGACTCCATACATTAGAATTTGGACTTGACTGAACGGGACCAACATCAGATTTGTAGCACTTCCTCCCATGGGAAACTCATGTAGCCTTTCTACTTTATAGACTATGTTAGTTCATTTGAGCAGCTTCTTTTTGAAAGGGAAAAAGACATGGTTTTCTCCTCCTCCTTTTGCCTAAACTCTCCTCAAGAGAAAATAACGATCAGTATTTCATACTGTTGTAGCTCCGGTGAAAGCCTTCTAGCGGGCTCTGGAGCCCTACCTAGAAATCTCTGTTTCTAGGTAAGTGCAATCCTATGGTCCATGGGTTGATGTTCCAGCAGGGACTGTAGGGCAGAGCAGATCTCCCCCCTTCACCTGCAGAGAAGGAAGTATGCGAACAGGGGGGGAGATTCATAGCTCAGTGCCAGTGCATCTGATTTGCATGCAGAAGGTCCTAGGTTCAATCCTGGGGATCTCCAGCTAGTAATAAAAATAAAAATAAAAATAAAATAAAAATCATTTTTTATTTATACCCCACCCCCTCCAGCCAAGACCAGGCTCAGAGTGGCTAACAGCGAATATAAATACAGTAAAAACATTTTTAAAAAACCAAACAGTTGATTAAAATATAAGTTAGAATACAGCTTAAAATGCAGCTTAAAATGCAGTTTCATTTTAGTGGTAGTCTATAGATCAAAGCCATAAGGGGAGAAAATGTCAAATATTCACCAGGGCCAACCATGCTGGTCCTACATGGGCCAGCAAAAAGAGCCGAAGGAAATTTATATACCAAATCCCATATAAGGGGTTCCATCAAAACAAAGAGAGAGAGAGAGAGAGAGAGAAATTAGAGGGAGGGTTAAACTGAGTCCAGCCCAAAGGCCAGGTGGAACAGCTCCGTCTTGTAGGCCCTCCGGAAAGATGTCCAATCCTGCAAGGCCCTAGTCTCTTGTGACAGAGAGTTCAACCAGGCCGGAGCCAGAGCTGAAAAGGCCCTGGCCCTGGTTGAGGCCAATCTAACCTCCTTGGGGCTCAGGACTTCCAAAGTGTTGTTATTTATGGACCTTAAGGTCCTCCGTGGGGCATACCAGGAGAGGTGGTCCTGTAGGTACAAGGGTCCCAGGCTGCATAGGGCTTTAAAGGTCAAAGCCAGCACCTTAAACCTGACCCTGTACTCCACCAGGAGCCAGTGCAGCTGGTAAAGCACAGGATGAATGTGATCCCGCGGCAAGGACCCCGTAAGAAGTCTCGCCGCGGTATTCTGCACCCACTGGAGTTTCTGAGACAGCTTCAAGGGCAGCCCCGCGTACAGTAAGGTTACCAGATGTCCGTGTTTCCCAGGGACAGTCCCCAGATTTACAAAGCAGTCCCCATACAAATTTCTACCATTCCTACTGAAGTTGAAAAGTGTCCCCGGATTCACTGGAAAAAATCTGGTAACCTTAGCATAAAGAGAATTACAGTAATCAAGCCTGGAGGTGAGCATCGCATGGATCACTGTGGCCAGCTTGGGGCAAGAAAGGTAAAGTTAGGACTGGCAACAGAGGCAATTTTAGGATAGCATGACCAGTTTGGCCGCCCTGGGCACCAGCACCACAGGGAGCGCTGCAACACTGATGTAGAATGGACCGTGAGAGGTAGGGGGTGCCAAATTTTAGTGTCACACCAAGTGCTGATAAAATTTGAGAGCCCAAAGTCTGCCACTGCTAGGAATATTCCCTTTCATTATGCATTGCAATAATCTAACCTAGAGAGTACCAGAGCATAGACAGAGGAAGATGCTATGGAGGGGCACTGATGAAATTTGGCTTTTTCAAGCAGTCCCACGATTGCATTGTTGTTATTATATTCAAATAGCCATTCTCATACAGTTCTTTGATGGCTAATTCCATTAAATGGTTTCCCCTCCCCATATTTTTCCATTTCTGTAGGATCATGTATGTGATGGCCATTGATCCTTTAAAACCAAACTATTCTCTGCAATATTCAATCTAAGCTTACAGGGAAATAGCCCATAGGACAGTTTTCAGCAGCAGTCTGAGTATGAAGATCAAAAATAATTTTAACTCTCTCCTGCCCCAGCTGTCTTAAAATTATTCTTTTGATTTCATATAGATATACACATTGAATGGTCTTTTCATTATTACCAGCCCAGCTGATGCTTAAAGGATAAGACTTCTGTTTCATGTAGTTTCTCTGCCAACCAATATATACGTGATGAAATGTATACAAACAATACATCGTCTTGGATTTATTGCCTCCTTTGGATTCTGTGACACACGAAGCACTGTAAAATAATCTGTTAATTAAACTCCAGACGTGCCCACAAGGCATGTAAGTAAACAGTATTATTCTAGGTTTACAAAAGGAAGCAAACAAGAGGTCTCAAGAGACTTACATAAGATAACTTGGGCAGCTTTGCACCTTATGAGACATAGCAAAAATTAGGAGCATGAGTGCGCTCCTTTCTTCTGAGTATTGTAAAGTGTGGCAAGGGAGCTCATATATAAGCTCACACAGCTGCATCTATGCTGATATACTCAGGCCTGGTCATGGATTAACATTTATAATTTACATCTTGAGTGGACTTGCTCATTGTCCGTGAAAGAAAGAAAAAACCCTGAAATGTCATTTGGTACAGGCAGAATGCTGCCGCTAAAATCTTTGTTGGGACCAAGTGTTAGGATCATGTGACCCTTTTATTATAACATCAATAGGGGGGAGGCCTGTAGCTCAGCAGTGGAGCATCCACTTTGTCTACAGAAGGTCCGAGGTTCCAATCCTGGCACCTCCAGGTAGGACAGGAAATGCGCCCCGTCTAAAATCCTGAAGAGCCACTGCCAGGAGGTGTGGACAATACTAAGTGACAGGGACCAATGACCAGACTGGGTAGAAGGCAGCTTCCTGTGTTCCTATACAGTGGCTGCTTATTCATTTCTGAATGCAATTTGTAGGGCTGGTAATCACCTTTAGAGCTCCAAGCAGCTTGGGACCAGTGCCAGATTTATGTACAGTGGTACCTCAGGTTACAGACTCCGCTAACCCAGAAATAGTACCTCGGGTTATGAACTTTGCTTCAGGATAAGAACAGAAATTGTGCTCTGGTGGCGCAGCGGCAGTGGGAGGCCCCATTAGCTAAAGTGGTACCTCAGGTTAAGAACAGTTTCAGGTTAAGAACGGACCTCCGGAACGAATTAAGTTCTTAACCCGAGGTACCACTGTATAAGCTAAACAAACTATAGCCTAGTGCCCCACTCTCTTGGGGGCCCCCAAAAAAATTTAAAAGGGGAAAAAACTGGATGTACATTTCTAAAATATATGATAAAAAACAAATAACATAAAACCTACACACAGCAACAGTGTTTTGTGTTGTGTAGGCTCCTATGATGTAAGTAATGGGCCCCGCCTGCTATCCTGCTCCCTAAAATATCACTGGTTTGATCATTTCTTGGGGGCTCCCAAAAAATTTAAAAGGGGGAAAAACTGGATATACATTTCTAAATTATAAGATAAAAACAAATAACATAAAACCTACACACAGCAACAGTGTTTTGTGTTGTGTAGGCTCCTATGATGTATGTAATGGGCCCTGCCTGCTAGCCTGCTCCCTAAAATATCACTGGTTTGCTCATTTCTATACATAGGGTGCCTACATTCTGCATGGACTGGTTCTTTTGTTATGTGCAAATGGCTTTAGATAGCTTTTGGGTCCATAAATTACCACATAGCATATATTCAACACACAAAAACAGCGACAATTTGCTGTTGACAAAGAACAGCTGGACATATAAAGGGCCCCATTACCTTCAGTAGCTTAGGGTCTCATCAAACCTAAATCCGGCCCTGCTTGGAACCAATCTGTTTGAAGGACTACCACCTCCTAGGTGAATCCCATCTTCTAAGATGGGCCAATACGGCTCTCTTCCATGGGCCGTTGCTTTGTGGGGTATAGCTTTCCCTAGGTGGAAATCCCTGTGCCAAGAGGTTAGATCATCTTCCCATTTATCTGTGCTCCACCAGCATACAAAGACTTTACCTTTCCAAAGAAACTTTTTGTTTTTAAGAACAGTTTATCAAGACTTTCCACATCAAAGAAAAACAAGCAAGAGAGCAGCAAAAAAAAACTCCGAGCACATACACCTATAATTTGGTTACAGCAAAACAAGCATGCAACAGAAAATCCCCCACAAATCTACAATCCATAACCTATGCACAAATAAGCATTGCATGAAACACCTTTGATTCTGTTATTGTTTAATAATATTAATTGTTCACTCTGGCCCGCTTGGTTCCATTTTTCAATGCTAGTTTTAGACTTGAAGTGTACTGATACTAATCCATGATTGGATTATTGCTAATTTTATTCATGATTTTACTTTGTGTTCAGAGGGAAAGAATGCATCTTTCCCCCCGACAAAGACACACGCACACTCCTCCACCCAACACACATATGGAGCCCACGCAACTCCCCACTGAGTGTTTGGTGCTGGGAGGTCATGTCCAATCTGTGCTTTGAGAAAGATACAAGAAAATCAGATAACCATAAAATAGCTTTGAATACATATGACATGAGGAAAGGGTAGCGAAGGAACAAAAGATTTTATACATCTAGAAATGCCTTAAAGAACAAACTGATGAACAGAGGGAACAAACTGTTCAGCAAGGCTTCAGAGGCAATGACAGAGCAGACTTAGGAGACACATCAGAAAAACCCACGGAAGTTCTAGATGAGCAAGTGTTTACGGCTGATAAACTCATATGTCCAGTTTATTAGATATATTTTTACATGTGCCAAACCTAGAGCTTCGTCCTTCAGGAAACTTCCTATTTTGTCAAGTACATTATTGTGAAAGGAAACATTTCTCATATATAGGACAGCCTTCATACTGCTTGGCTCAGCTACCTGCACTGGAGACAAGATTCACTACAGCAAAGATAGCCAGTGTGGTGCCCTCCATATGTTTTTCTGAACTACAACTCCCATCAGTCCCAGCAAGCATGGCCAAATAGTCAAGGATGGTGGGAGCTGTGGACCAACAACCTTTGGAGGGGACCACATTGGCTACCACTGCACTATATACCCTATATATACTAGATATGATAGATGATAGATGATGATAGATAGATAGATAGATAGATAGATAGATAGATAGATGATAGATAGATACTATATATATCTTGGGGCCCTGTGAATACACACACACATACCCTATATGCACTTCAAGGACTGAAGAATACTTTCAGCAAGGCCATTTGCAACTTCCATAACAACTAAATTTACATTATTATATCATCTGCCTGAAAGAACTAAACTGTGATGGTGCTGAGCCAAAAATAAATTCTGTACATCTGTTATTTACATTCAGAGAACAGTAAAACTAAATACATTTTAGGTATATGGCAGTGTAAGTCTGCAGATATTTGTTTACTTGATATTTAACTGTTAACCAGAGTCTCCCTGCATGACTTACAGAGGTCAGTAGTAAGACAATAGTGAGATATCAGACTTGTCATTCCCAAAGGGAGTAAGGGATGTAATATCTTTCTCTTCCACCCCCACCTCCAATTTCTTCCCCACTCCGCCAGGCAAAACTGACAATCTGTAAATAGTAAGAGAGGCAGCATTTGTTTTTCATTTGTTTATCCCACACCTCCAGCATAAACTTATGTTAACAGAGTGGCTAGGAGAATAGTTAAAATATAATATAATTTTAAAAGACAAAATATAAATTAGCAGCTGAACAACAGCAGTCCAGTAAAATAACCAATTAGTCATATTTCATATGGTTGGGCAACTTGTGATTTTTCTGGCAAACTCATAGTCTACAAAATTAATTGCTGGCCCTATGAACTTGAATAGATCTGCTTTGTGGATTTCTGGCTCAGTGCTGGCATCCCAGATAAGTTTTCTTCAGCAAGAACTCTACTACCCTACGTGCAGAACTATCCATGGTACTGAAAAAATAAATGTCTATATTTGTTCCATTTGTGCCTCAACTTTCCACAGAAGCCATAACCACATTGTGAGATAGGCTGAACTGTAAGATTGTGGTTTTCCCAGCAGAAATGAGTAGCCTGTGACCCTCCATTCTGATCATTAACCAAGCTGGCTGGGGCTGATGGGATCTGGAGTCAATCAACATCTGGAGAGTCACAGGTTTTCCATCTCTACCCTAACTGAGACTTTCCTGATCCAGTGCCTTTCAGATGTTATTAGATGAAGCTCCCGCCTGTCTGACCATTGGCCATGCTAGTGGGGGTTGAAATCTAACAAAGTCTGGAGGGAGCACAGCTTAGGGCAGTGGTGGGCTTCCGATATTTGAACCAAAGTTTCCCATAACCAAACTAAATCCCCTACTAGTCACTGTACCACACTAGCTCTAGTCAACTACATATTCAATCAATTAATACAGTGGTACCTCGGGTTAAGAACTTAATTCGTTCCGGAGGTCCGTACTTAACCTGAAACTGTTCTTAACCTGAAGCACCACTTTAGCTAATGGGGCCTCCCTCTGCTGCCATGCCGCCGGAGCATGATTTCTGTTCTCATCCTGAAGCAAAGTTCTTAACCCAAGGTAATATTTCTGGGTTAGCAGGGTCTGTAACCTGAAGCATATGTAACCTGAAGCATATATAACCCGAGGTACCCACTGTACTGACTTTTTTCTGTTGCTGGTTTTTTTTAATCCACATTCCAGTTCAGTTATATTTGTTTTCTTTTTCTTTCTTTTTCATGGTCACTGAAATGGCAGCAAACTGAGAAGTGGACAAACAAGGAGGGGAAGAAACTTGTCAATTTCCTCGCAGCAAGTTATTTGTTTCCCACCAAAACTATTGATTGCAGGTTGTGGTCTGAGGTTAAGTGCTCTTTTCTTAGAAGAATAACATTTTGACTTAAATTACATTGTTGACTTTGTGAAGGTAGGAAAGAACAAGCCATCATGCCATTTTGCCAAGTAGCTGCTTTAAATCTCGCTGCGTGGAAGCCACTCAACGTCGTGAAAGCCCAATATTTGTATGCATACAGGGCTTCCCCTTTCCTTTTGTGATGCTGCAGTGTGAGCCATTCATGCACAGCTGCTCACCATGTAGAAAATCTGGTTTCCACTCTGCCACACACACACACATTTAAAGAAGGATTTGTAGTGACATGTCAAAAGGCTGAGGTTCCACATGGTGAACAAGGACATCATACCATCCTTGCCAATGAGCCTACAAAACATTTGTTTGTTTTACTAGCCCAGTAAACAACTTGCTAAGGAAACCAAATTGCCAGAAAACAGAGTGAGTCTATCAATGGTTATTAGCTAAACCAGGGGTCAGCAAACTTTTTCAGCAGGGGCTGGTCCACTGTCCCTCAGACCTTGTGGGGGGCCAGACTATATTTGGGGGGGGGGATGAAAAAAATCCAATGCCCCCAAAATAACCCAGAGATGAATTTTAAATAAAAGCACACATTCTACTTATGTAAAAACACGCTGATTCCTGGACCACCTGCAGGCCGGATTTAGAAGGCGATTGGGTCAGATCCAGTCCCTGGCCCTTAGTTTGCCTACCCATGAGCTAAACGGATCTCCCCCAGCCTACCAAGGGACCATGGGAGAGGTCTGCTGCCTGCTTAGGCCCTCCCCAAGGTTGGTCGCTGCTGAGGACTTCTTGTGGACCCCTGATTTAATCCAGCTTTGCTGTTGTTCACTACTAAGGGAATCTGGTAGACAGCAATGGAACTGGGAGCACATAAATGCCAAGGTGTTTGATTGGTAACATGGATTAGTCTTCCTGGCTCCTCTAAAACCAATAGGAGGCATGTGGGTTTGTCGTTTTCATTCATTCTCTTCAAGCAGCAGGCAGTCTGGACATAAGGGGAAATCATTTCTGTCTGGAAGGGAAGAAGGAAGGAGCAGGGAAGCAAAATGAGCAGTAAAAACAATGCTATCACCCAACATCACCTGAAATCTGAGCTGGAAATTCTAAGGCAACAGTGCTCATCAACACAGAAGTATCAGCAAAGACCCCCAGAATACATCAGATGCTGCCACAACCACTCCCCAACTTCACCCAACAGCTGCCGTTCCCAAAAGCAAAACCGGTGGATGATCTGGGAGTTGAAAATAAAATGACTGGGAGCCTGGGCTCAGCACATGAACTAGCAGTTCACTACTCCTGATTTAGAATTTTGGTAACTGGAGCCTTCACAGTCCTTTCAGGGGAGAAGGGTCATGATATGAATTGAATAACAGCTTTTTGAAGCCTCCTCAAAATGTTTTTCCATGTAGGATAGGGGTAATGTTTGTGGAAACTCAAGCTGAGGGTACTGTTTGTGGAAACCCAGAGCTCCCTTAGGTGCATGCAATGGCTTTCACAATCCTTTGGCATCAGCATTAATTTTGAGGAGATGATGAAAGATTAAAAGGAAGGGTACTTTTCATGATTATTCACAGATTTAATAGGTTATTTATTTTGTTAACTATCTCAGTGGGATTTGGTTTATCACTACTGTGCAAATTTTTGGATATGTGTTTCAACTACAGTCTAGAAAGAATTGTACTTTTCTTGAAGGCATGACGCCTCTATTTTAGATTAATTAGTCTCTCTAAATATACGAGCAGCTGTTTGATACAAATTCATGCCCTTGACAAAATATTTGCAGTTATCACTTTCTATAAACCCCTTTCCTTCAGCTTTCTCTCTCTTTCTCTCTCCTATTTAACTCTATTTAATTAACATCAGCCAGAATGGGCCTGCCTTCAAGGCGAACCTGTTATGTTATCTCGTCTGCTCCTTTCCTGCCTTTCAAAATATAGCATGAAAGCTCTAAATTGACTTGTCTTTTTGGATTAGCTGTTACTTTTCAGTACATTGGGACCATTTAAGCACATGTCGGAGTAGGGAAAAGCACATACCACAAGCCTCTTGTTTGTTTATTGTTATTTCCATGAGTTTTCTTTAATTTGTTTTATTGCTATTCATATTGTTGAATATTCAGGAAAATGCCCTTTTGACACAAATCATTATGAATCTGTTAGCAGTTCGGTGCAAATGGCCAACTCACATGCAAAATGGTTTGAGATGCCGACAAGAAAGACAAGAAATAATATGAAGAGGGAAATACAGCTTCAGGGGTAAATCCATATTAATATGATGATAAAAGCTGGAGCCTAAGGAGCCCTGAATGCATTTACTCTCTTTTTTTGTCCTTGGCTGTTTTGCATAAGGCTAACTGCTGTGTTTACACCTGATTTACTGCAAGCCTACTTTGTCACTAGGTCTCAGGGGCAACTGTCAGAGCAAGAATTCTTACGCCATGTTCCAACGATCATCCTAGCAGCTAGCAAAGCTCACTCTATCCCTACAAATGGGAGGCAAAGTAGCTCCTGGGTCAAGGAACATAAGAAGCTGCAAGTCAAGGCCACCGGCCCATCTACTTGGCATGGCAGTGACTCTCTAGGTTTGCAGACAAGGTGTCTTTCTCTGCCCTACCTTGAAGACTGTAGCAGAGTGAGCCTGGGACTTCTGGGTTTGTATTCAACATAGTGGTAAAATTTACATTTCATCAGGGCAAGGATTTCTCCCTGTACCAGGGCACATTCTCCCCCTCTTCTAGTCCTGCCCACCCCTTAAATCTGTTAACCTTCTGGGACAGATTTGGGAATGTCCTCCCTGTGGAGGGAGGAGAGGGAGTGGTGCTGGCCACTATTCAGGAAAGATGTGCCATTGCGTCGGCTAGGATTGGGTGTAAGGGTGAGAAGGAATGAAAGTGTTCATGCCGTCCTTTTCTAACTTTCCAAAGATCCATAAGAAGATCAGCTCACATTTTGAGAACCCTGAGACTTTGTAAGTAATGATCAGGATACCAGAAGCTTCTTTCTATATTGACACGGTGGCAGATGCGTAAAAGCCACTAAAAAATAATCCACACGTAAGCCCAAGTGTGCTTTCTATGCCGGCATGTTAGCAAATGTAATCACTTGCGTCCAATGCACTGAAGTCCCATTACAATGGTCTGCTTCTGGTCTGCTTTTCCAATCCGCCTGTGTTAGTGGTGCAATCAAAGGATCTCCAATCCAATTTTAGCATGGTTGCTGTCAGAGAAGCAGCTAATGGACTGTCTCGGAGACAGACCGTGAAACTGCATTTCTCACCACCTAGGGCATTCTTTGCCAACAAACACACACCACACAACTGTATTCCATAGCAGATAAGTCACAGCTACTTTCCCTTAGTAATCACCCTGAATCATTAAAGAGCTGCCAATGAATGACTACCAGCGGTACCCAATAAATAAGCAGGTGCTGGCTGTCTTTTTATATACTTATTTAAATGGAAAAAGGGGAGAAACCACAGTGGGTCAGCTAAGGTTTTGTATATTACAGGCCAGCTGCAGGATGGAAAGCCTTTTTCAGAAGATCATCTTTATTTTAGTGTGTGGGGCGGGGGTGGAGAGTGACAGGAGGTATTTCATTTCTCCCACCCAAATAAAAGGTTGCAAGTCTAATTTTTAATTTGCCTGTTGCTGGGTTGGGGTTGCAGGGGAGGCATGGAAGACCCAGATAAACTCAAACTGTGAAAACAGGACTGCTAACATCAGAGTAAAGGGAGCCTGTGATTCGGGTAGCCTTATGTCCTATGTGGTAGAAACAGCTCCCTCTGTGAGGGGGCTTGTATTGGAAGAGATGTCCAGTCCTAGTCCTAGTCTACTTCTAAAATAATTAAAGATGAGAATGGTGAGCAGGAGGGGCCTTGAAGTGGCCCAGGTTACATCTGGATAGCATTCTGAACAGGCATACAGGTCCCCAAGCCAGAGGCTTACCTAACACAATGTGATACACTATATGTCTGTTTAAAATATGGTGTGTTCCTTCTGAGGGCTTTTCAGTGCAGGTGTCCATCCAATTGACAGAGACTGACCTGCTGGGAGCCTGAAGGGCCCTGCCCTGCCCTGCCTCTCTCCACCTGGCTTGGGGCGGGGCCTAAAAGGCCCCATAAAGGACTGTTGCCGCTGCCGCTACTGCTGGGCAGAGAGGCCCCCGTTTTTTGTTTTGATTTAAAATTGTGGTTTTTTGTTGTTGTTTTTACCTATGTCATTTTAAACTGTGATATTAATGCTCTATTCTTAGTGTTAGATTTTGATTTATGTGGAAATTGTTTTCCATTTGGTTGCGTACTTTTTGATGTGTTTTATTTATTGTTTATGACTTCTGTTATGTTTGTAATTATGTAAATCTTGTCATGTTGGAAGCCGCCTTGGGCATCGTTTTAACTATGGAAAGGTGGCATACAAATAAAATGATGATGATGATGATGATAGAAAGTGTGTGAGGCCAAACACAGTCATTAAGCCAGGGATAGGAAACCTCAGGCCTGGAGGGCCAAATACGTAACTTCCAGTATGAAGCGAACCCAAACTAGGACACCATCTTCTGTGGCTGCACTCCCATGTGAGTCATGTGACCTGCACAAGAGCATGGCCCCCAAAAATATTTTTATTATTATTATTTATTGAGTTTATATACCGCCCTATAGCTGGAAGTCTCAGGGCGGTTCACAGAAAGGATCGCTTGGGGGACAGCAATCTTGTGCAGAACCCCAAAACATGTGTTTTTTGGTGCCATGCCCAAAAAAGTGCAGCCCAAAATTATGCAAGGCTGCAGCAGCCATTTTGACTTTTGTCCTCTTGCGAGAAAAAAATGAGATATCCCTTTTTTCCCCAGGGTGGTTGCAAATGCAGCCTTCCCAATCTCTCTATCTCAGAGCTCTCCCCAGTAGCCCTGCTTCACACAGAGAGTATTTTAATCTGCCTGGAATATGCCCTTGAACTCTGATAATGGGCCCCTCCACACTGGTGTTTTACTGCAGATGTATTTTGCAACATGTTCTTGACCCAGTAATAGTGCATTAGTGGTGGATTCATTCTCCTTGGGTTTGTTCTGAGATGCTTCCCCGGTGATACCACATTATTGCTACCCAGAGGGGCTATAGCACAACAAAATTGGAACAAAAATAAACCAGAGGATTGGGGTGGTTAAAAAAAGAAATTGTAGGAATTCATCTGGAAGTTATGGTATATACACTGAATGGAAATGAAACAGAATGATGACTCCAAAGCTTCTGCAGGCTCAGGTTTGCATGTGACCACCCTGATAGCATCACGAGCACAAGTCATCATGAATGTGCAACAGAAAGGACATCTGAAAGGGCCCAAGGTCTCTTGCCTGTCTGTCTGGAGGATAGAGTGTGAGTGTGTGTAGAAACTAGCTTTCTATACAAATATGAGATTTACATCATTCTTCCGCCCATTTTTGCCCCCAGCAGCATGTGTCCCTACAAAGGTGTCCTGGAAAGGAATGCAGCCCTCTCATCAGAGCCAGCCAGCAAGGCCAACTAAGTTAGAGTCTCGAATGGCGTATGATCCCAAAGAACTTGTATTAGGAGCAGATGGCAAAACAAGGGTGGGAAAATACAAAACTAAAGTGATGAGCAGGGGCTAGATTCTTCTCTTATAGGACCTTCATAAATGTATAGTGGGTACATTTTTGATGAACATTTGTTTGCAGACAGCACTTTCTTCTCAGAACCTCAGCTTTCCACCCAAAAAATTTCTCTAGCCATCGTGACATCAGCTATAAAGATTAAAAAAATGTGATGCCATTGTGCCTGAAAGGTTGAGAAACAAGGTAAATGGAAAGATAACTTGATTATCTTGATTCTAAATCCAATAATTTCTAACATGATCTCAGAAGCCTACTTCTGAACACGCAGAAAGATTGATTCGAGACATATCAGTACTGCACCCTCTTTTGGATGACTGTCGGGAAAACACATTCAACCCTGGAATAGGTGAAGTAAAAGAATGCAGCACGTTAAACGCTGCTGTTTCCCTGCATTCATCCACCATGCTCATACTATGTATGGTATGCATACAGAGGCTTGATTTCACTGTTTAGGTATCAGCATCTGCATGCAGGAATGGAGATATGCTTCAATAGCAAATTTCTGGAAAATGAAATGCCCACACAATACATGGTAACATTTTCAAGCTTCAGGAGTCAAAAAGTAGTACAACAAACCAATGGAGGTGTGAAAGGATGAGTAAAATCCACTGGGCACATGCAAATTTTATGCCAACTGCATTTCACTCATGGAAAAGTGCCAATGTTCTCACAATTTGGGACATACTCTTCCAACTTTGCAGTAAAGATCAATGTTAAGTTTCAGACATCCATATTGTCTTCCTTCCAAAATATCATTCTAGAAAGAACATCTGTGATTGAAGCCACAAGGGAGCATGGGAATTTCCACAGTAACAAGAAACTTCTAGTTAGCATTTATAGAACTATATCTGAGGACAAATCCTTTCCTTATCATAGGTACTTGCCCTTCACCGCTGCACTTCTAAATGTGAACATAATTGCCTTGTTTCAGAGTGCGAACTACGAACTGGAATTTCCTGACTGAACAGCGGGTAGCCCAGGACACTTGCTGGTGGCCCAAGATTGATTTGTGCTCCCCCCATTCATGAAACAATAGAGAAGTAGAGGAAAAGGAGTTTTTGGTTACTTTTACTTATTGGGTTATTTCCAACAAAAACATTGTACTCGTGCAAGAACTTCCACTTGTGCAATGAAACCACCTTCACCTTTCCTCTCCCCACCCTGCTCCAATTCTGCTGTAGAGTGTTGGGAGAACACTCCCTGGAACAGATTGGGGGTAAGGAGACAGAGGGGAAGTTGTACAAGTGAAGTCCTGGCATGAGTGGGATGGTATGGTTTGGTTGCATACATCTGTCTATAACCGTAACCCTTCCACCCAAAGGCTCCCATTTCATTAAAAAACAAGATATCAAACAATGCTTAGAAACCTGTATAAAACCCAAACACACCACTGTATTTTTAATCAGCATTGAAAACTTCTTTAAAATCCCATTTTGCTTTTGGGTGTTTTAACGGTACTGTGTTTTCTTCATAATGTTATGCATTGCCGTTATTTTAAAGGTACTTAATATTGCTTTATGTTATTGTTTTAATGACTTGATATCTTATCACTGTCATTTTCCTGAATGCTTTGTAAGCTGCCTTAGGAGGGGAAGCACCCTAAAGGTGGATTCTAATACATATATAAAATAAATCCAGAAACTAGAAATCAGGATAATTATCCCATGTTAAAAAAAACAGCATTTACTGCATCAAATGCAGCCCTTTTAAAAATAAAAGAAAGATAAAAATGAAAATCTATGGTGTTTGCACATATTTATAATAGTCACTCACCTCAGGAGTGCCACAAGATCACAAATGAGTGCTGAAACAACTGAGTGATAACCTGCCTATTGAGGCATGATCCACTTCACAAAGAGGTATGAGAGCCCTTGTTCCATTTTATGTGTTAATTGCATGCTGAATAAGACAAAAAGGTGTGAATGCTCCACATTCATCATCCATGGGTGTTAACTTTATAGCTTTTGCTCTGCTATCAGCATCTCAATTGCCTTTTAAAAACACTGGTCTGGAACCTCTTCTACCGCAGAAAAACCTCAAACAAAACAAAACCCTTCACGTAGCCTAGCTGAGCAAAAAAAGTTTGGAGGGGGGTGGTCTGGTATGGCCACATAAGTTTTGTCTATATGATTATAGACTTGAGTTTCCTCACAGAAAAGAAAAGATGGGGTATAAATAAATATATTATCATCGTAATAGAGAGATATGCCAAGAGGGCCATCTCTACTTCACCTGCCAATATGCATGGTAATATGCATGTAAGTGTGGGAAAACCAAATGCAGACCCTTGATCAGCTTTTGCTTTGCTTTATTTATTTTTGTATATATTCAACAGATTTATATGCTGCCTTCCTTCCCACTAAGAAAAACTAGTCCCAAGCAGCTAACAATATCACTGTTGTTGTTGGCTATGAAGCTTGTTGGGTGACCCTCAGTGACCCTAATCAACCTCCTAAAACTAGAAGAAGAAGAGTTTGGATTTGATATCTCGCTTTATCACTACCCGAAGGAGTCTCAAAGCGGTCAACAATCTCCTTTTCCTTCCTCCCCCACAACAAACACTCTGTGAGGTGAGTGGGACTGAGAGACTTCAAAGAAGTGTGACTGGCCCAAGGTCACCCAGCAGCTGCATGTGGAGGAGTGGGGATGCGAACCCAGTTCCCCAGATTACGAGACTACCGCTCTTAACCACTGCACCACACTAGCTCTCAGTGGAGAATAGAGCAAGTTAATCTCACTGATGCTGCTTTGAGGGAGGGCAAGGTCCTTGTGTCACAAGCACAGGCAAAGGACTGCACTCCTCACTTGGGTCAGTTCACAAGGTGCAATTTGCTAACGATGGTGCTGTCAGGGGAGGATTTTAGCACGGAAGTCCAAGGCCCCACTCAGCAGAAAGAGGAGGGCCCTCAAGCCCAGCAGGGACAGCTCAACACATATGTGCAACACTATATAAAGTAGGCCTGGAAAACCTTGGGCCTTCAAGATATTGATGAACTACAACTCCCATCATCCCGGGTTATTGGTTATTTCCTTGGGCTGATAGGAGCTGTATTTTATCTGGAACATCATGGCCAAAGATTCCCCACACCTGCTCTAAAGAGTCTCACCACTGCTCCAGTAAGACCACTGAGTCCAGAATCTAAATATTTCCCAACTAGTTACAGGTAAGTAGCCATGTTGGTCTGCCACAGTCGAAACAAAATAAAATATTCCTTCCAGTAGCACCTTAGAGACCAGCTAAGTTTGTTATTGGTATGAGTTTTCATGTGCATGTATCTGAAGAAGTATGCATGCACACAAAAGCTCATACCAATAGCAAACTTAGTTGGTCTCTAAGGTGCTACTGGAAGGAATTTTTTTATTTCCTAACTGATCCACTATTCACTACTGTCAGGGCTGGTTCAGCTGCAGGTCAACATGGAGACTCAGAGACGAGCTGTAAAGTTGATTCTTTATTCAAGGAAACAGAATACAAGCAGAGAAACCACGGCGAGACTGGCTCCAGTAAAACTGTTGCCAGAACTGACCATCTGGGCCTTCCACTTCCCTCTAAGTTTCCTCTCCATCCGGCTGTTTTCCCTGCAATCTTAAACTCTGCCAGGGCAGGGTGAGGGCTGCACTATCTGTGCTTTTTGTTCTGCTACGTGCAAAAATCTCTCAGCCCTTGGAAACAAGTGGAAAGGGGAGCTGAACACAGCAGAACTGGCAGGCTCCTGTGAATCTGTTACAGCTTCAGCCCCCACACCTTCTCCTCAGCTTCCTCTTCTTCCGCTCATTCAAGCCTGTTGCTTGTTTGGCATCCAACCATACTGCTTGCCCTTCAATCTCTGACCAGTCTTCTGTGTCCCACGCCAGTCCCCTGGTTCCAAGCCTTCCTCTTCCCAGGCTACCCTAGGGAGTCCTCCAGTGGGAGCCTCCCACCATTCCTCATCGTCCCTAAAGCTCAAACCAGTTTTTCAATTGCGATAAAGTAGAAATCTGGCCCTACCAACCGGCCTAATATCCACAAAAAGGTTTATCAAACTGGAGTGCCTGGCCCTACTTGAATGTGTGCCAAGTTTACAAAATGGAAGGTAGTCATAGGCGTTTTGTCTGAGCAGACAATGCTTTCTAGACAGAAACAGAAAAAAGGCAGACGTGGTGTATTTTCTGCAGGCTGCTGCATTGTACAGTCTAACCTTTTCTCTGATCTCTTAGCAATCCTGGTGGAAGTTGAAGAGACAGGGGAATTTCAATGCCCAAAAAACTTCTCAACAGTCCTGAGTTCTCAAAAGTATTCAACTTCCTTAACTAGAGCTGAACTAAAATTTCTCAGGTGGCTTTTTTTTCCTGAGAAAAATTGTGAAGTTCTTCTTTTGCTCATCGGCCCCAGAAAAATAAAGGTACTTTGCAGAAATTTCTCCAAATATTTTCCATCACTTTTTGTGGCAGCTGCCATTTTCTCCTGCATAACGCCCTAGAACAATGCTAAATCTGGCACGTTGCAAAATGGTGGCCAAGCTGCCCACAGAGTTGCTGCTGTCGCTGCTGCATGTAGCAGAAAAATGAAATAAAACTTGGGACGGGGAGGAGAGGAAATGAAAGAGGTTGTGCTACTAATGCTGCTGCTGGTAAGCCCCACCCTCAAGAAACTGATGGATAAATTGTTCTTCAGCAAAATGGTCCCCTCGGTTTCTCTGCCCACAAATAAGGGGCATTTTCAAGAGGCCATTTTTGCACAGCCCAGCCGTAACATTATTCTCTTCAACGTATGCATCACCACACTTACTTATCTACACTTCCTTATTGTGTTACTTCTCCTAATACTATAGGGGTAGGGTATTTTGTTGCTGCTGTTGTTATGTTCTGTATTTTGTGTTTTTATACTGTAAACTGCCCTGTGATCTTTGGATGAAAGGCAATGTATAAATAAATAAAATCAATTAATTAATATAAAAAACACCAAGAGCTATGTCACTCAAGCCATTCCCATAAGGGAAAAAGTAACATAAGAAGGCCTTATAAGCAATTCAACTCACATGCCTGGATTCCTGTCTTTTCAACACCAAGGGAAGACCTTTTTATTTTTCCAGGCCTTTTAATTATATGTTTTTAGTGCAATTAAGATATGACCACTAATTGCTTTTCTCCCTTACTGGTTTTTAATATTGATCTTGCTAGTCTGTTTTTCTGCTGATCTTGTGCTGCTTTTATGCTGCTTTCTAGGTTTTCTGTTATTTGCATTGTGATAGTTTTAATAAGATTGGATTGCATTTCTGTATCTTATTGATCATTTTAAATCACCCAGAAGACTTGGTTGAAGAACAGTCTAGAAATGAAATAATATAAATTAAATAACATCTGGTGATGCTTCACTTGTGGTGAAATCATTTCAGCTTCCCTTATTTTGCATTATTTACTGCTTGCTTTCCATCCTTTACCACGTTTCATATTGTCAGACTTCTTCTTCCCATTCCCCTCATCTCACAGCACTGCCATCTCTGCATGTTCTTAATTAGGTTTGTAAGGTCTCTAGGAACAGGAGATGTCATTATGTGTTTTGTAAAACATTGTGTGCATCTGCTAAGCAATACAATGAATAAGTAATAGGAATCTTTTTCTTTCTTTCTGGAAGTTAAAAACTCCATTGCCATTTAAAGACTTTCTGCTTATTAACCACCTTGCTTTTAAGTAATTTATTAAATCAGTTAAATTTAAATATATTCTCCAAATCTGAGTACCTTTCTTGGTATCTGCTACTTGTTATATGAAGGACCTGGCAGGGACAAGATTTGACAGGTAACAAGAAGTAACATTGACACAATGGAACCAAGTTTGAGGAAGTTCATATTAATGATACTTTCTGTTTCCTGTTACTGCCATTACGTCCCCGGGTTACTTATAGGACTTAAGACCCCACAGATAAACCATGAACAGGCTAGCTATTTTGTTGCAAAATGTAAAGTAGATTTTCCCTCATATATTTTCTTTCCCTAGCCCACCTCATAAGACTAGTTCACAAAGGAAGGAACTAGATTTTTCTCCCTCAGGCACTGAGTCTCTTGCCTGTGCAGTTGGCAAGTGCCATGCATCAAACACCTGTAAGCCTCCTACAAGATCCCACCACATGCAGAAAAAGAAGGGCAGATCCATTGACCTGCTATGTGCATACCTAGACATGGGCAAAGAAGGAATCCTGTAGAATTATCCACACAGGAGTTTTGCTTCCTCGCGGGCAACATGCTAAGCAGAATGAAGACAAACAAGTCTCTTTCTATGATTCTTTTTGTATACATGCTATCCTCATCTTAATACAAGGGTTCACACTGAAGCAGTACTGGATTTAGGATGGTGCGGGTGGATTTCCCACACAGTGTGCTGAGCCGAGGAGTTGCAAAATTGAGAAGATCCATAATTGAGAAGATACATTTGGGGGCACCAACTTTTGGTTTTGCGCAGGCTGCCATATAACCATAGATCACAGTGGTACCTCGGGTTACAGATGCTTCAGGTTACAAACTCCGCTTACCCAGAAATAGTACCTCGGGTTAAGAACGTTGCCCCAGGACGAGAAAAAAAATTGCGCATGGGTGATGCGGTGGCAGCAGGAGGCCCCATTAGCCTAAGTTGTACCTCAGGTTAAGAACAGTTTCAGGTTAAGAACGGACCTCCAGAACAAATTAAGTTCTTAACCCGAGATACCACTGTACCAAAGTCCGTGCCTTGTGATTTGCAGCAGTTGGTATACAGAGGGATACTCCCTTCTACAGCAGAGGGAGAAGATAGCCATCATGACCATCATTGATAGCCTTATCCTCTATGACAGCCTTATGCTAGTTGGATGATTCTGAACCCTGTTTCTACATAGGAATGTGTTAGGAGGACAGATCGTGGCTGAGTGATAGAGCACAGGCTTTGCATTCCACAGAGGTCTCGGGTTCAAGTCCTACTGTCTGTCTGGCACAAACAGCAGATGATGGTAAAGACCTTTGCTTCAGAACCCAGAGAGCTGCTGCCAGCAGAGCAGACAATATTGGGCTAGATCAGAGTTTCCCAAACTTGGGTCTCTAGCTGTTTTGGGACTACTGGTCCTGCTAGCAAGGGATGATGGGAGTTGTAGTCCAAAAACAGCTGGAGACCCAAGTTTGGGAAACTGTGGGCTAGACCAGGGGTAGGCAACCTAAGGTCTGGGGGCTAGATGCGGCCCAATCGCCTTCTCAATCCGGCCCATGGATGGTCCGGGAATCAGCATGTTTTTACATGAGTAGAATGTGTACTTTTATTTAAAATGCATCTCTGGGTTATTTGTGGGGCATAGGAATTCTTTCATCTCCCCCCCCCAAAAAAAAAATATAGTCTGTCGCACCACATGGTCTGAGGGATGGTGGACTGGCCCATGGCTGAAAAAGGTTGTTGACTCCTGGGCTAGATGGACTACTAGTCTGACCTTCCCGTTAACTGCTAGCCAAAACCTTTAGTTTCTTGAATTCATTGGAACGACAACTGGAGCAACTGCTTTTGTTCCTAAAAACATAGCAATTACCCTCAAACCTAGTCATATGCGCTATGTTAATTAACAGCTGCATATTCAGCAACATGTCATTTTTATTTAAGCACAATATTAATTTAACCCATAAACTGTATAGAGTGACAAATGCTAAATGCATTCTAAGACAATGATCCTGCCACTTGCATTTCTGAAAAGGAAAACAAAGACATATACCCTTGACTTCTGTGACTGCATCTTTCCACATCTTGCTCATTAGCATCCAAGCCTGTGAATGTTAATTGGAAATTTATTGAGAGGAATTAGCATATTGATACAGTGGTAATGAGAATTAACTATGAATTAATTATGAAAATTGATACACTGAGGTTATCTAACGCTGAACATCAGAACCTGGCAATTGAGAAACTGATTGGCTATTAGACCTCTGTTCAATAGGTGCAAAGAATCGTCTAATGAGGAAACAATTTTTTCCCCCATACCGGAGCAAAAGCTGTGCCACTCAAATCACTGGATATTTTGTGAATGGCTTTAATGGGCACTGGATCTGACATGCAATATGCTGTGCTTTAATTTGCTGAGACAAATCTATGTTAGCGTACTTGGTAATAATAATGGTTTCATTTGTTTACAACAGTGGCTCTCAGTGTCGTATTGTTGGAAGAACCCTGGGGAAGGAATGACAGATGGATCCACCATGTCCATAGGAACAATTATGGAACAGACCTGCTGCCGTCTCTCCATTTTTCCTCCCTTACCTGTCTCCATAAAAGCTTTGTTTTCTTTATTTTCTATTATTCCCTCTCCTGTCTCCTCACCCCCCACATCCTATTCTCCTTCTTGTCATATATCCTTAGTGAAGTAATCTTTCCTTATTATAGGCCCCGCGGAATTCAAATCTCTATATGCTTTTGTCAGGGAACTGCCATCGGCAGGACAGGAGGTGCCAAGGCTCTCTGAGGTAGAGAGAGACTTGACACCTGAAGAGGGAACCAGTAGGGGGCGAACAGGAACGTCAAGGGAAGGGGAGTCGGAGGAATGGCTCAGAGATGCTTCCAGTGAAAACAGTGGGGAAGTCTCAGGGCCCCCTATAGGAACACCCGTTCCTCGGCGGAAACTGTCACGCAGAGAGTCCAGAAGACGTGTTTCCGTTAAGGAGCTTTTATGTTGGAAACGTTTCCGAAAGCAGCCACTTTCGGATTCTGCTAGCGACTGACGCAGCCATGCTGGAGGGGCTCCGTCACAGGCAGAGGTTTGAGAAGCGGTTCAAACTCTGAGGGATTGCAATTTACACACAAGCAGCTCTTCATCCCATCACAGCAATCCGAAAGTCATCGACAGCTAGCTTGTGCCAGGGAGAGGCATCATGAGCGAACCAGCAGGAACCGGAGGGGCAGCTGGAGGTCCAAGCCTGGAGGAAAGGTATAGGACGTTGGAAATCCAGCTTGCCTTGCAGACGGCGAGGCTGGAAGAAAGGAGGGCTCAGGATGCAGAGAGGGGGAGGGAGAAAGCCACCCCACTCAACAGAAAGATGCCAGGATTGGTGCAGAAATTTGGGGGGGACCCCAGGAACTACCATGCCTTTAGGACAGAGATGCAATATGCTCTCAATCTGCAATTTGATGACTTCCCTGATGAGGAATCGCGAGTGGCTTTTGTAATTAGCCACCTCGAATCAGGGGCGAAGGACTGGGTTAGACCCTTGATGGCAGCAAATAATGAGATCCTAAAGGACGCGATGAAGTTTTTTCGTGCCATGGACCTGATGTTTTCCAGTGACATTGAGCAGGGAGGAGTGCGAAGGCAGTTAATGGCTTGCAAACAGGGAAACCGGACTGTCCGTGAGTACTGGACTGAGTTCACTATGTTGATTCATCGATTGGGGTGGGACTTGGCTTCTGAGCCCATTCAAATGCTTTTTGAAGAGGGTCTGTCTTCGTCCTTGAAAGATGAACTTTCCCGGAACCCCAGAGCAGAGTCTATGGACCAGCTGACTAAAGCCGCGCTAGCCATTGGAGCGCGCCAGGAGGCGAGGGCTTTGGAGAAGCGGGAGGGGAAAGGAGAACGTTGGAGGGAGCTCCGCATTCCAGAGCAGCCTTTCCCGCCGGCAGAGCCGATGGAAGTGGGAACAGCGCGTGCGCGCACAGTTTCAAACATCGGTGAAGGGCGGAAGAAAGAGGGAAAGGGCGGGAAAAAATGCTATCTCTGCCAACAGCCAGGACACTTTGCCAGAGTCTGTCCACGGAGAAAGGAATGGCAAGGCATGGCAGGAGCTGTTGGGGGAGAGGAGGAGGAAAGCACAGAGCAGGTAAAAGCCAACGCCTGGCTGCCGTCGGGGCACAGCAGCCAGGCTCAAAAGCAGTGAGAGTGCCCGCACCAGAACCTCCCAGGCCTGCTCTAGTGATAGAGGTGTTGCTAGAGCTGCCAAATGGACACCCCCTACAGATCAAAGCCCTGCTGGATTCAGGCAGCTCCTGTAATTTCATGAGTAAGGAGTTCGCAGCTGAGCACCAGATACAAACCCTCCCCTTAAGTAAACCCCTGCAGGTAACCACGATTGACGGCAGAGAGCTGTTGGGAGGAGAAGTGAACCAACAGACTGTTCCCATGATAATGAGGGTGGCAAGACACACCGAGAGGATAGCGTTCAATGTGGCCACATTGGGAGGAGCTCCCATTATTTTGGGGATGAGCTGGCTGGCACTTCACGATCCTCTAGTGGGATGGCACCAGAGGGTGGTCTCCTTTGGGTCGGCGCATTGCCTGGAACACTGCAAGCAGGGGAAGGATCCAGGGGGAGCCAAGATCACCTTAGCTGGGATGGAGGTAATGAAGCAAGGGGAGGTGCCTCCGCAATATGCAGATCTGAGCAACGTATTCAGCGAAAGAGAAGCGGACAAACTGCCGCCGCATAGACCCTTTGACTGTCAAATCAACCTACTCCCGGGGGCTCAACTCCCAGTGGGCAAGCTGTATGCCATGTCAGACAGGGAGATGCAGGAGCTGAGGGAGTTCATTGACAAAAACCTGAAGAGGGGTTTCATCAGAGAGTCCCGAGCGGTGGGGGGCAGCCCAGTGTTTTTTGTGGACAAAAAAAACACAGATAAGCCGAGACTTGTAGTGGATTTCAGGGCCCTGAACGCCGTGTCGGAACCCCTGGCCTTTCCTATGCCCCGAATTGATGACATTCTGACCAGGGTGAGGAAGGGGAAGATTTTTACAAAACTGGACCTGCGGGGGGCGTATAATCTGATACGAATAAGGAAGGGGGATGAATGGAAGACCACCATGTTCACCCCTTTGGGAGCATTTGAATACCTCGTAATGCCCTTCGGTCTCCAAGCCGGCTCCGCATGTTTTCAAGCTTTCATCAACCACGTCCTGGGGCCGTTGCTCTACAAGAATTGTGTGGCCTTTTTGGATGACGTGTTGGTGTATTCGGAAAATGAAGAGCAGCATGTGAGGGACGTGAGAGAAGTGTTGGGACGGCTGCAAGCCAATCAGCTGTGGGTGAAACTGGAGAAGTGCCAGTTTCATGCCAAGGAGGTGGAGTTCCTGGGGTACCGCCTGTCAGACCAAGGATTGGCCATGGATCCAGGCAAGGTCCAGGCGGTGCTGGAATGGAAGACACCGAAAACCAAGAAGGATGTGCAAAGATTCCTGGGGTTTGGGAACTTTTATCGGAAGTTCATCAAGAATTTTGCACACTTGACGGCGCCCATCACCGACTGCCTCAGTAGCAAGAAGAAATTTGTTTGGACGGCGGAGGCGGAGAGAGCTTTTGAAGAACTGAAAAGGGCTTTCGCTTCGGAAGAACAACTTCTGCATGTGGACCTACAGAAGCCCATGAGGGTGGAGACAGACGCGTCAGACAGAGCGGTGGGGGCGGTGCTCCTTCAGCCGGGAAGAAATACGTCAGGGTGGAGACCGTGTGCCTTTTTCTCGAGGAAGCTGAATAAGTCCGAGCGGAACTACACGGTGTATGACAGGGAACTACTTGCCATTCACGAAGCGTTCCGGAGGTGGAGACATTTATTGATTGGGGCACAACACAAGGTGCAAGTGTGCACCGACCACAAGAATTTGGAGTATTGGAGAACGGCTCGAGTACTCAACCAACGGCAAGTGAGATGGGCACAGGAATTTTCCAAATTCCACTTTGAGATTTGTTATGTACCAGGCCCAGAGAACGTCAGGGCGGACGCTCTCTCACGCAAACCAGAGTACTTGGAAGGGGAGGGGGCAAGCGAAGAAAGACATGTCATTCCTGAGGACCGCTGGGTGTGTGGGGCGGCGCTGGTGGGGAGACGAGAGCTGGTAGAAGAAACGGAAACTGACGAATATGCCCAAAATAAGCTCAGAGGCCTCAGGGGAGAGGGTGAGAGCCCGGAGGGTTTTGAAGAAAGAAATGGGGCATTGTATTACAAAGGGGCACTGTATATACCAGAAGGTGAATTGAGAGGGAGGGTACTCAAGCAGTTGCATGATAGTCCCACGGCGGGACATTTTGGACAACACAAGACCATGTGGATGGTCACCAGGGAGTTTTGGTGGCCCAAGGTGAGGGAAGATGTAAAGGAGTATGTAAGAAGGTGTGACCAATGCCAGAGGGCCAAGGGGGAAAGAAGGGCGCCGGCAGGGTTATTGGAACCACTACCCACGCCAGAACGGCCTTGGGAGGCGGTATCAATAGATTTTATGACGGATCTGCCCAAATCCAAAGGGAAGACGGCCATCATGGTAGTAGTGGACCTGTTAACTAAGATGTGCCACTTTGTAGCATGTTCACATGCAGTCACAGCGGAAGAAACAGCGAAGTTGTTTGTAGAACACGTCTTCCGGCTGCATGGCGCCCCCTTGAGGGTTGTCTCGGACCGCGGGAAACAATTTACTTCCAGGTTCTGGAGGAAGCTCATGAGCTTGCTGCACGTGGAAGTCAATTTTTCGACGGCCCGGCATCCTGAAACCAATGGGCAGGCGGAAAGAGCAAATGGCATCCTCCAACAATATCTGAGGTGCTATGTCAATGACAGAGGGAATGATTGGGTCGAAAAGCTGGCGCTGGCAGAATTTGCCTACAACAATGCGGAGCATGTGTCCACAGGGATGAGCCCCTTTTTGGCCAATTACGGGTGTCACCCCAGGGCATTCCCGGGGGAGGGGGGCGAGAGATGGAGCGTCCCAGCGGCCGAACAGTTTGTAGAAGAGATGGAAGCGATCCATCGTCAGCTTCAGCTCAACTTAGAAAGGGCCAAGGCTCAATATAAGAAGCAGGCAGACAAGAGCAGGAGGGAAGGTGAAACCATAAGTGTGGGGGATCAGGTGTGGTTGTCCACCCAAGGGTTGCCGTTCAAAGGGGGTTGTAAGAAATTAAGACCCAAGAGATTGGGACCCTTTGAGGTCATTCAGCAGGTCAACCCAGTGGCTTTCAAACTCCGGTTACCCAACCACATGAAATTGCATCCAGTGTTCCACAGGTCATTACTGTCACCGTACAAGGGGGGAGGTGAAGAGGAGCACACCAGGGGACCGGTCTTGGAGGAGAGGGAAAGCAGTAACCATGTAGCGGAAATCCTCGATTCCAGGTGGAAGGGCAATCAGGTGGAGTATTTAGTGGCGTGGGAAGGGGAACCGGAGTCAGAAAACACCTGGGTGACTGCAGAGGAGGTCAATGACGAGGTTTTAACAGAAACGTTCCACCAAAGATTCCCGCGGAAACCACAGCCGGTAGCAAGGTTTAGAAGGGAGTATTTCGGCACCACAGACGAGGAAGAGGAACTGGAAGGATTCGCGGAGTCGGAGTTGGAAGAAGGAACGGACTCAGATGACGAGGAGTACCGAGAGACTAGGAACCACAACGAGTGGAGAAAGGTGTTCGAAACTTCAGACGATGAGGAAGGTTCCTTCCGGGGTTTTACCTCCTCACAACCCGTAGGGGAGGAGACGGGAGGGGGTGAAGGGGGCCCTGGAGGGGAGGTGGATGTCAGGGAACTGCCATCGGCAGGACAGGAGGTGCCAAGGCTCTCTGAGGTAGAGAGAGACTTGACACCTGAAGAGGGAACCAGTAGGGGGCGAACAGGAACGTCAAGGGAAGGGGAGTCGGAGGAATGGCTCAGAGATGCTTCCAGTGAAAACAGTGGGGAAGTCTCAGGGCCCCCTATAGGAACACCCGTTCCTCGGCGGAAACTGTCACGCAGAGAGTCCAGAAGACGTGTTTCCGTTAAGGAGCTTTTATGTTGGAAACGTTTCCGAAAGCAGCCACTTTCGGATTCTGCTAGCGACTGACGCAGCCATGCTGGAGGGGCTCCGTCACAGGCAGAGGTTTGAGAAGCGGTTCAAACTCTGAGGGATTGCAATTTACACACAAGCAGCTCTTCATCCCATCACAGCTTTCTAAGGCGCATCACCCATTGAACTCAATGGGACTTATTTCCAAGTAAACATCCAGGAGAACAAATGCTTTCTGCCGTGTCTCCCATCACATTTTGAACAACCGTGGTTAGCTATACGTGTTTCATACGTTCTAGTGCTTTGCTGATATAATATTCTGTGGAGTGTGTCTCTGAAGCATGCGACCCTTAAGATGTGATTACATTAGCACACTTTGCCTTTCCCAGAGATGATAAAAGTGAAGTACAATAAAGGGGTTGGAGCCCAATCATGCTAATGATACATTCACACAACCACTTCAGCACACACAGAGGTGGTCATGTGATGGTTCAGGAAACCATACAGAAACTGGATTTCGGTCAGCGTTATCAATCATGCTTCTTTGGACTTTTGTATTTTTTCTTCAAATCATTTCACAGAACACATGGGTCAGCCCTCTAAAATGTACCAAATTCCTTCTCTATGATTCGTAATGATGCTGTGTTTGTTTATAAGAGTCAATACTTATAACTTAAACATTGGGTTTTTGACGGTGTGCTGATCTCATCTTAGTTTATGCACGAACAGATTGGGTAATGGGCAAGTTCATTCCACATGTTCCCTGAAATACATATTCTGCTGGTCATGCGCTCCGCAACCATATGTGAGTACACGTGTATGGCCTCCTTACTTGGCCATCAGACATATCTGCAGAGAGTAGGGCTTGCCAGTATCAATGTGTGAAGTTAGAATGTACCAACACACACACACACACAGCATTCACTGTGCTCTGTCTCCACTGATATGCACAATTTTCTCTTAATATACACATTTTTGTAACTTGTTTAGGTTGGAGAACTGCATTAAAAAATTTGGAGAACTGCGAATTTTCAAGGACAGCTGTCTTAGGGGGCACGTATTGTTTCTCGAAGTGTAAATAAAGTAGGTTCATGTTACAATGTGAACCGAACTGAATTTCTCTTCATTCTCCATCGCTTGTCAGGTCCAAAGGTTTCCTTCTTCCAACAAAAAGACTTGCATCTGTCAGAAGAATGAAACCTTTGGATCCAAATTATTATTAGACAAACTAAGGAGTGTGAAATTTGTAACTGAAACTGTCAAAGTTTACTTATATAGTATCGTTGGTACACAAAATGTTTCCCTGAGACAAGCAAAACAGATTAACCTGGGGAAAGGGAAGAATGTAAAAGTAACAGGCACTTAAGACTGTTTTCATGAAATGTATTCATTTGTGATACTGATACTTTTGATACTCATACTTCCACTTTTATTAAGAATAAGGGGGCTTACAATTCAGAAATATACAAATTAACAATAAAACAAGAATAAAATTATATCAAATGTTAAAAAAAACCCAAAAACCTGCAAATGTAGAAATGCAGTCAAATTTTCATTAAGAGCAACATACTTGCAGAGTCTACTGGAATAAAAAAAATTTTTGCTGCCTGTCAAAAAGTAAGAAGAAAGGGGGCTGGTACACCTCTCATGGGACTGTTCCAAAGTCTGGTGCCACAGTAAAAAAAAGAAGAAAAAAAAGATTATGCATCCTAAGAAAAGAAAGGCCTAATGCCACCTTTGCCAACCAGATGCCTTCCAGATATTATGAACTACAATACCCATCAGCCCCAGTCAGCACTTTGCTGGCTGTGTGTCATAGGAATTGTAGTCCAAAACATCTAGAGGGCACCAGGTTGGTGAAGACTAGGCTAGTGGAAGAAATAGAGAAAGATAGCTAATCTTATTTTTTTTATTTATTATTTTTAAAATGTGTGCTACAAGTTAGATTCCACAAATGAGACAGTGGCACTCTTGTGTCACATAGGCTGTCTTCAATGAAAGCATCTTACAAATATTATAATTATCGTATATTAGTATATTCCTATTTTATTTGTATGTATATTAAACTGAAATCTCCATTGCTATTTTCTGTGCGGTTTTCATACTTCTGAGTTTCAAGTTAATTTTCAAGTTTTCTTACTTTAGCCTTATCTTATATTTATCAAATCTAAATTAATCTATTTCTCGTCAGTTATTTGAATACTGATAATTCTGCTAGTTATCTTTTTCAAATTCATCTTCAATTCTTATATCATGCTCTTTGAGCTTACTGACTGATAACTAGAGCTACCAGCTACATTTGCAAGCAAGCAATCTGGAGATATATCTGAAATTAACAGAAATCTCTAAAATATTTAATTACTTTGAAAGATCTTCCATACAAAAGTCTTTATATTTCCTTAAGTAAAAAAAAAATAGCAATCCTATAAAGCCATGGAGCCTATTTAAAAATTATTTACTAATGAAATCCATTATGTTCTCAGAGGACAATAATTGAATTCTGTGGGATTTATTCCCTATTAAGTATATTTAAGATTGTACCTAAGATACAAGAGCTTAATTTTAAGATTAAACCTTATTTGACATATTAGCCCACAGAAAGTGTGTACACACAAAGACACAAATACAGATATAGTCCAATAAATATTGGATGACATACCCCAAGACTGGAACACTTCTACACATGTGGTGATCCTGTCCCTATCAGACAATTGTGGAATTTAGTATTTGCTGAAATTGATAAAATATTATGACAAAATGTGCCTGCACGTTTGGTCATGCTCCACTAGATCAACAAGACAGCTTGAACAAAGACTTTATTTTTTTTAGTTGTTCATTAATAACAGCAATGGGGTCATGAAGAGTCGGACAAGACTGAACGACAACAACAATAACAGCAAACAAAGAACAGGAAAGGGGCAACTAAATCCCAGTATTGCCATGTAGAAATTGCCATGATGGAAAACATGAAAGAAGTGAAGCTAATACAGAAATATTGTATGTTATCTGGCCTCCTTTCCTAAGTTATATGTCAAGTATGACCAGACTTTAGGCTTGCAGGATATACTCTATTTCTTTTAGTAGAACCCAGAAGTTCAACAACAAGAACCAGGTACCGGTACTAAAGGGCAGAACTACATACTGAGATGAATCACTGATGCTCGTGGGGTTTAGCTGATGCATCAAAGCTTAGAAGTATCAGGCAGTTGTGAAGGCCCCAATCACTCAGGAGATTGTGTAGGGAAAGCCTGCTCTCTGTTTGTTTGTTCCTTCCCACCTCTGTGCCATGCACAGCAACAGCCACACCTCCATCTCTCAGTCGGAGTGTTGCAAGGTAGTTGGTGCTCAGGTGTCCACAAAAGTGGTTGGTTGCAAGGAACACTTGCCCTTGTTGAGCTCACTTGATCTCTGACTCTCAGAGGTGCAACAGGTTGGGTATGCCCAGGACACAGAGGGGAGGAGTGCAGGAATCCAAGCAGGGAGAGTTGGCTGCTTGTGCCAGAAGGTGCCACCTCTTATTCTTCTCACTTGTGTGTCCCCCTCCAGAAGGTGCCACGGTAAGAATTTGGGAAAGGGCCACAGCTGAGCAGGCCTGCTGCTCAGATCACCCCCACTTTCACTGTCTCTTTCTCTCAATGTAGAAAAAGGCTGGAAGACCTAAGGGAGCAGTCATTACAAGGAGCGGCTGCCATGGCTTCTGACATATACCACGCCCTCCCCTCTTTCTGAGGAGAATCTGCTTGCTCATTCACTCTTTGCCAAGGAGACCTGAGCCCAGCGAGTGAGCAGGTAGAGTGAACAGAAGCAGTGATGACCACTCCTAGACATGCTAGGCTCAAACCCCGCTGCCCAGAGGGAGGACCTTGAATGAACAGCTGCATCTGTCCACTTGCGCATCTGACTTCTCCCAATCCTAGGATCTGGGCCCAATCCTAACTGCTGCACCACCCAGAGAAAGGAAAATGGGCACAGCTAGATGACAGCAAATTAACACTTCTGAGCAAAGTGCCACAGGGAGGTAGGGTGGAACTGTTTTAGAAATATATAAGAGCCACTTCTTTGGCTGCCTTCTTTCCCTTGTGGGGAGGACTGGGCCAACCCAAAGCCCACCAAAGGCATATTGCTAAGGGTTCCCTTTAACCTGAAATTGGGCACAAGATTCAATATCTGGGGTTAAGCCCAGTTCCCCATTTCAATCCCAGATGCATCTAGATTGGACTGGGAATGTGAATATGAATCTGAATCCCTGGAGCACTGCTGCCAGTCAGTGCAGACAGCACTAAGCGAGATGGACCAATGGCCTTGCTTGGTCTATAAGGCAACTCCCTATGCTCTTGTGGGGAGAACTGGCTTTCATTGAAACTCGATGGCCTTTCCCCCACATCCTTTCCTGGCAGAGCTGCCCTTTCGACACCGCTTCTCGCCCCGCCCCTTGTTTGGGGGCATTTCTACTCATCCCAGTGACCCCACGGTTCCTTCTCCCTGGCGGGATTCGAGAGGGCTGAGTTGCTCCTTCCGCCCACCTACCCAGGCGCGCGCACCCGCGTAGGCGCTCCTCGACCCCGCGAACTCGCCCGCCTCGTCGCGCCCCCTTCGAAGGAGAGGGGGAGTCTGAGACAAGCTCCGGGCAAAGGGTTAAGGGCACCGGCTTCGCGGCGGCTTCACGTTCTTAATGGGCATGTGCGCAGCACTCGCACATGCCCATTTAGGCTGGAGACTGGGCAGTTTCTGCTCTCGCACAGAGAAGAGCGTCGAAGCAGCAACGCGCGGAGAGAGAGAGGCAGGCAGAGTCGGCGAGAGGGAAAAGGAGCCGGAGAGAGGGGAGCGGGGACGCCAGCGAAGAGGGAGCTGGAGGAATTGCCCAGACGTCTGTGGCTCCTGGCAGCGGGAAGCGGCGAATCCCTTCGCTATGCGCTGACAAAGAGAGAAGAGGCGGCAGCTTGACACCAATGAAATACACAAAACTGTATCTCTGCGCTGATCCGGGTCGCGAAGCCATGAGGGAGCCGTTCGCCCCGGCGGGGAGCAGCCCTCTCCCGAGCGCGCTTCTTCGGGGACTCCTCCAGAGGTGAGCCGGGAAACTTTGCCATGCGCCACGTCGCTCCCAGCTCCGCGCCCGGCTCCCCTCGTTCCCTGAGGCGGCTGGGCAGCTCTTTCGCTCGGGCGGCACAAGCCGGCGGCGCCGACATGGATCTGACCTGAAGTAGCCTCGGGTCGCCAACAAAGCAAAACAAAAACCAAGTGGGGGATCCAGTCCTCGGAACAGAAAAGCCCGAGGCGGGCACGAAGAAGGCAGGGAGCCACCCACCTCCCTGTGTGTTAAGATGAGGAGGAGGATTCGTCCCTGGTGATTCGCAGTCGGCGATCGAGACTTCCAGCTAAGTTACCTATAAAGATTCTTTTAAATTAGTATTATTATTTAAAGAAAACCCTCCCATCTGGGTCGTGTTTCATGCAACCCCTCGGCTCCTTGAGTCGCGTGAGAGAGCCAGCGAAGATGGGGGCGAGGAAGCGCTGCTTCGCCTAGCCGCCTGCTCCGAGCCACCTGGGCATTGGCTAGTCATTTGTTCAAGCTCAACAACTGTCATGAAAAAGCCGCGGAGGAAACTGCCCCTCAACTCGCTCGCAAGTGGCGGCACCAGCAGCAGCAGCAGCGTGTGCTTTGAAACGGCGAGTTTCTCCCCCTGGGGCTTTTGGACTGAGGAAGAGGCGAGTCTCTTTCCTGTCATCGTTTAGAGACGCGGGTGGGGGAGGAAACCCATTCATTCAGTTCTGCAGGTGTGTAATCAGCCGGAGCCCCACGATCTCCTGTGGATCTACAACCCGAGCAGGAGCAGCAGCAGCAACAAATCCCAACACCTCCCAAAGGATCAGGTGCCGAGGGCTTCTGCGTGCGAATTTTTTATTATTATTTTTAATATATATATATCTCCCTCCCCCATCCCTGCCCCCCACCATTCTCTCTTCAAGCCGGGGAGCGGGAGCTCCACTGAGATTAGTCAGCAAGTGTGTCAAACCCCCACTTCAATCTACACACACACACCCCTCTCCTGGACCAACAAACAAAAACACCCCCTCCAAAAAAGAGGCACCCACCCACTTGGCTGGGCAGAAAGCGCAACCACCCTCCAGAGAAACAAAGAGGTGTTGCCACCCATCCGATCTGGGTCTCCTTCCTTCCCCCCCCACCCCCTTCTGGGTGTTGCTTCCTCGGCGCCGTTGCCCTTTTCCCTGGAGAGTCTTTGTTGCTGTTTAAAGTCAGACAATGAGGCGCCGGGAAACTCCCCTCGGCAGCCTCCTGGACGGAGGCGAGCAGCTCTAGCGCCCGCCGTGCGCGGAGAGGCTGGCGGGGAGCGAGAGGCAGAGTTGCCTGCCCCTTTCCGCCCGGAGGGGCAGCTGCCGCCGCCGCCGCCGCCGCCTGCCTGCCTGGGCTCCCCGATGGTTTTGTCTGGGCTCTGGCAGAGCCTCCGATCCCGTCGCGCGCGCCTCGCCCTCCTGCGCTGCTTCTGCACTAGGATGTTGCGGCAGGTCTTGCACAGGGGGCTGAGAACGTCTTTCGCCAGACTCGGCCACTTCATCGCCAGCCACCCGGTCTTCTTCGCCTCCGCGCCCGTCCTCATCTCCATCTTGCTGGGCGCCAGCTTCAGCAGGTACCAGATCGAAGAGAGTGTCGAGCACCTGCTGGCGCCCAAGCACAGCCTGGCCAAGATCGAGAGGAACCTGGTCAACAGCCTCTTCCCCGTCAATCGGTCCAAGCACCGGCTCTACTCCGACCTGCATACTCCGGGCAGGTACGGAAGGGTCATCATCACCTCCTTCGTGAAGGCGAACATGCTGGACCAACACCACACCGAGCTGATCTTAAAGGTAATGCCCGAGCGAGTGTGTGTGTGTGTAGTGGAGGGGAGAGAGGCAGAGATGAATCGCCCCTCTCTCCTGCACCCCCACTCCTTGAATCGTGGTAGATTTGCTTCTAAATGTGAACAGATGTGTCTGCATCATATATTTATCTACGCGGCTGTGTCTCTCTGGGTAACTGTTCCTTGCCCTGAGAATGCAGCTGCCAAGTCACAGCCCTGCAACAGTTGGGTTGACTCCTGGTTGCAGAACAGAGTAGAGATTTCCTCTCATCTTGGGAGGTGGTGAGGAGGAGGAGAGGAGGAGGAGGTGGTGGGGTGTGTGTGGAAGATTTTGTGAATGAAGGAATGACACTTTAAAAACATTCTGCCTGTATTATACACGGATTGTCCCCACCACCACCTCTTTCCCCCCTCTCTTGTTTCTATTGTGCAAGTTGAGGCAATGGCAGTTAGTTTTGCTGATCTGCAGTTGAACCTAAACTTCAAAATTGATTTAAGGGGATTTGCAAAAGTCGACCGGTTGTGGGCTGCTCTGGACTTAATTCCTAAAGAACAAATTTTTTTAAAAAACCACAACCTTAGTATTGTAACAGCTCTTGCAAGTTTGTCAAAGCCAGGTGTTGTTTTGTTTGAAATCTATTTCTTTTATGGCATTCCACATGCTATTTTCACACACAGTTTTAAAATCAAAGGAAAGGGTATATTGTTTAAATGGCGTCACTCTATAGATGTTTGCTATGTAGTATAATGCATGTTATTTCATTAGGTTTTACCTTCCTGGGTATAAGCGGTCCCACCTATTTCAGTAGTCTGTCGTAATTTGTCAGGAATAATTTCTGTGTCTGTATTACAATATATACTCCAATCATTTTGAGTACAGGCTTAGAATAAAAACGTGAGAAAGAGCTGCAGGTGAGTGGAAAGAAGAACAATATGATGAAGGGGAGGAAAACAAATTTCTGAAACATGGAGAATTGTTTTAGAGGTGTGGCTATGACTAGCCCCGTACACGCTTTTCAGCATTAAACAACTGCACTGCATGTTTCCCTTGCCTCTTTTGGGAATTGCCAGACAGTGATTTTCCGGAAACAAAAAAAAAATGTTGACAGGTCTTCAGAAGACACTGCAAAGTAATCTTAAATGTTTTGACCTTTAGAGTCTCTCTCCTCAACTGAGAAAATGCATATTCATAGAGATAGTCTTGCAAGTTCCACCAAACCATATGCTAAGCATTCCATGATAGAATAGAATCAGTAATACCAGCATTTATCTCACATTTAATTATTTGTATTTGAATATTGATATACTGGCCCAGAAATATCAAAAAGGTGATGTAGTTTGTGTCTTCCCATAGAAAATTTCCTGGCAAATAAGGAAACCATAGAGATGTCAATCCCTATTCCTTTATTCTCCCTGAGATACATTCTGTTATAAGTAGGCATAGGATTAGCATAGATGTTCTCCTGGTTTGCTAGCTCTAGAAAAGAGACACAAATGACTCTGAATCTTTTCCAAAACCCTTTTATGCACAACATTATCTACCAGTGCAACTTAGAACTGCTAGTTATGTCAGAAAGATTGATAATTATATCAGTGTTCGGTTCAATCTAATTTATAATCAGACTTTGGCCACTGAATGTTTATTGTTCATTTAATGAGATGGTGGTAAACCACACACCACAGTCACTTTTGACACCATGGACTTTTGCAGTTAGCTAGAAATCATTAGGCATGCCAAATGTTCTCTGTTATTGAATAGTTGCCATCTATACATTGTGCAATGACCTCTGTTTTAACCGCTTCTCTTTGGGACTGGTGCCATGTTCAGGTGAATGTGTGGTTGAGCCCTTGAAGGATCCTGGGAAGTTGGGTTTAAGCAATGAGACAGGACACGAAATTCTTGACATGTTGTGGTCATGTGGCATTGAATTGTTGAGCAGCAAAAGGAGGTAACAGGTAGAGGATTATAGGAACTTAAGCTGTAATCCTAAACCTACTTTCTAGGGAGTAAGCCCCATTGGCTACAGTGGGATTTGCTTTAAAGCAAACGTACATTGGGTCTCACTGCACGTCATCTGGTTCCCATAATGTTCCACCTTGTAGCTAAATTAAGAACTGTAGAATTGGAAGGGACTCCGAGGTTCATCTAGTCCAGCCCCCTGCAATGCAGGAATCTCAACACGCAGTCTCCCATCCGGTTTTAAACCAATCTGGACCCTGCTTAGCTTTGCAAATGTTTTGGCAGTTTTATTAGATGTTTCATTGACTACCTAATAGGCAAAAGTATGACGGGGAGCTTATTGAACGTATTGTTTTGTCTTTCTTCAATCTATGTCTTCTGTCTGTCTAGAAACGTTCTGTCCCCCTATTTTCCTTTCTCCTTTTTTCTCTGAAAGATGGCCATGGCACTACTGGTGCAACCCATCAATCAAAATTATTATCTTGCCATCTTAGGAAGATCTCATGTTTGGAAAAGTCATCCCCACTTCTATAAGCAATATGAGGAAGGGTCAGGGTGGAACAACTGCTTCTCATGCAGAAGATTCCAGGTAGGGCTAAGAAGGACATTCTGGAGAACCACTGCCGGTCAATACTGATCTACATGGACCTGAGATCTAACTTAGTATAAGGCAGCTTCTTATGTTTGCTCCTAAGTACTAGATGGAGAATTAATAATGTTTTGATACAAAGCAGTTATGTCTATCAATATGAGTATCCAGGAGTTGAGAGGCTGTTGATTGTTTGATTTGAGCACTGTTTCCTGTGGGTGGCTAATGGTCTTGGGACATAAGGGCAGGGCTATTTTTACAATAATGAGTCACCCTTAGAAGAGAAAGGGGGGGGAAATCCATGGAGATCAAACCAAGATCAGCAAGATTATATCATGGAGGAGAGGGCTACCAGCCATGACAGCTCTGCTCTGCCAATACACTTGAAGGCAGCAATGCTTCTGAATACCAGTTTCTGGAAGCCACAGGAGGGGGAGAGGGTTTTTGTGCTCAAGTCCTGCTTGCTGGCTTCCCACAGGCATCTGGTCGGCCACTGTGAGAACAGGATGCTGGACTAGATGGGCTATTGGCCTGATCCAGCAGGCTCTTCCCATGTTCTTATCAGCAACTGAAGGCTCTCCTAGCTTAAGATGGACCTCAGATCGTAGTGTTACATCTGCAGCTCATTCTCCACTGACAAGTAAATTTTAGCATGCCACACTCTCTGAATTGCTTGCTCATATTAGCAACTCTGAAATGAAGATGCTCTTTATATCTCAGACCCAGTTTGGACACTGCTGATTTCTGCCTTTCTTTTTAACCAGGATTTCTAAACAAACTCCTCATTCGCTGCTAAAAGATAAAATAAAATAGGATTGCAGTGTATTTATTTCCCCCCACTTTGGTTAACCATGTCTGTTTTAAAATTTCAATATAACCATAGAGCCAAGCTCCAGACTTCCACTTGCAAGTATATTTGGGCTGCTGTTAACAGCTACTGCTTTGCAACTGGTTTCTATTTTTTGACAGGCAAAATGATGAGGAGACACCAGTGTTCTTTCCCAAATCTAGCAAGTTCCCTCGTTCCTGACAGAAGTCATCTACTAACTGAAAGGGGATTTTAAATGAGAAAACACAATGCTGTGTATGTCCCACCACGTTCAGTGGAGTTTACTCCTTAGTAAGTTTGTTTAGGATTGCAGCTTAAGCTGATACTGTCTTAACATAAAAAAAAAGAAACTCCCTGGACTTGGGTATAGTAATTTCCCAATGGCACTAGACTTTTGTCAAATATTTAGTGGCACTGAAAGCTGATAAAATGAAAACAGGAAAGCGAGACCTGTATGTTTCTACTCATTCACGAGTCCCATTGAGTTCAGTGAAACTTATTCCTAGATAAGTATGTATAGAATTGCAGCCTAAAATGTTTGTTTTATTTCAGGGCGCCTAGAAAATTAGTGCCTTTATCTTAGCCTAAAGAGATATTCTGGATAATGACAAAAAACAGTGAAGTTACCTAAGGGGACCAAAAGAGGCACGTTAAACCTTAGCTGTATACCAGTGTTTCTCATTGACAGTCCTCATTGACAATCCTGAAAATGCTTAGCAAAGCTGCCGTAGTGTATCTAGAGCAGGGCTAGGGAGCCCAGGTCCCTCCATCTGTTGTTGAACTGCAATTTGCATCATCACTGAATATTGGTCATGCTGGCTTCAGCTGCTGCATTTGTTGGGCCCCCATCTTTGATGCAGATCAACAAGACACTTATTAACCAGTCATTTTCTGCTGGGACAGGTGACTATTGCGTCATTTAGTCTTCTGAGAGTCTAGTGGGAGTATCTGTTTAGGATTAGGGTGATTTCTTGCTTGACTGGAGGCTAGTACAATTCATGAAGGGCAAGGAGCCAAGATTGAAGTCTACATATGGGAAGGTAATTTCTTTCATGTAGGTTTATAATGTAAAAGGTGGTGAAGTCACACTTGCACACTACATGAGTTTCTCCCAATAAGAGTAAGAAACATTTGGTATTTGACATTTGAAAATAGCCTGAAGCACACAAGAAGCAGGGGAATTATGCTTGCACAAAATCCCTACATGAATATGGCCCATTGGCTTGCCAGATCTTATAGAGGCTCCTACAATCTAGCTTGGAAGATCTCCTACAATCTAGCTTGGAAGATCTCCTACAATCTAGCTTGGAAGGCAAATCACAGGGCCTATATATCTACCTCAAAGAGCTAGGGCTGATATTGAAAGGTTGTGAAGAACAAACTATTAAATGTGGCCTTTTCTTCTGACAATTAAAAGCTTCCCTTACTTCCACTAGTACCACACATTTCCTTTGACTTCTTTATTTTAAAAAGCACCTTTGTTGAGGTTTTCACACATTTAAATTATCTTCTTTTAAACCAACTAATCCATAAATTAGCTAAAATATTTTAAACAGTAAGTAACAGATTAAAACTTTAAAATAGTTTCTAAATGCATACATTTCAACAGGATGCTACAAAACTGGTTTTGAGCTCAATTGGATATAATGGCACTATATTCCAACTTTTCATGAAAAACGCATTCACCTGTCCTGTCAGAATTGGGAGGCAAACCATTATACATTTTTGGTTCGGGACCCATTACGAAGTCCTTTTTTTTATTATTTGGTTCCACTTCAGTTCAGTACAGGGTGATATGGCAAACTGACCTAGCGAGTTCCATTCCAGTTCTAGTTCATATAATTCTGCTACTAATCTTAATCCTAATCTTAATCTAAGATGGCTAAACATACCAGAAAGAAATGCCTACAGTACATACAGAAAGTTGTAATGTAAAAAGGAGAGAGAGAGAGGACTGGGGTTGATCTGGGGTTATATTACATGACATTAAAATATATAATTCGATGACAATTTTTTTCAAACAAACAAACAAACTTGCACACATACCATTCATCTCCATTCAGCAAACTTTCCCCCAGTACCTTAGATGTACTTTAGGGTGGTCACATATACATTGCCAAAAAGAGGACACAGATCTCCATATGACAATTTGTATGTAGCCATGCAAAATTGGAAATCTGCTAAAGAGAAATACAATACATCCCACCATAGTAGGGGAGGCCTGTGACCAGATGACCTCTGCACCTGCTCTCCTATTTAGGCATCACACCAAACCAGAATGGCTTATCTGCTTTAATGTTCTGTTTTGCTCAGTGCCCTCATCTCCTGGTGCAACAGCCTCCCTACACGTATATAAATAATGGTTGCCAATTCAGACATAAAGCCAAATAAAGGGAAGGGCTGCAGATCAATGGCAAAGCATCTGCTTTGCATTCAGAATGTCTCAGGTTCAATCTTTGGCATCTCCAGGAATGTTACATCTTTGAAACCCAGGTGAGCTGTTGCCAATTAGCATAGACTCGAACTAGATGGACCAGCAGTATGGGTGGTACCAGGCGGGGGCAGTGAGGCACACGCCCCCACAAGAAAAAACCTTTTGCCCCCCATTGCTGGACTCTGATTAGCATCTACTGTTATTTTTCTTTCAGAGATGCTAACATGTGTGACATAACTTGCCCATCATGAAATATACTTTGCCCCATCTGTGCCGCCCTCCCTCCAAAAAAACCTTTTTTCTGGTGCCATCACTGGCCAGCAGCATAATATAGCCTGCTATATTCCTATGTTTCAGGAAGCTTCGTTATGGCTTAGTAACTGCAGTGATGTCCCAGCTGGAAAACCGGTTTGCAACTGAACAGCTACCATGCTGACAGAAATCGTTCAATGCTTCACATACACATAACACCCATGGGCTCGCCCTGGTTTACACACCTACCTTTATGACTTTCCGTAAATTCTGCCCAGGTCCTAATGGGCAGCAGGAATATGTGCACCATGACATAACTGGGAAAATCTCTTGCATCTGATGCAGGAGCTGTGCTTCCCCACTCCAAAGTGCTATCCTAGGCTGAGCTGGTACCACCATTAGGCAAAGTGAGGCAGCTCTCTGGAGCTTTCCTCCACCCACCTCCCCTTCTGGAGGATAAAGCAGTCTGTGCGCGCACCACACAGACTGTTATGCACTCCTAAGCTAACCTGCTTACTGCCCTTGAGTATTGTGGAGGATGCTGTCCCATTATAGCAGAATTGAACTCTATTTCAGCTGCGAGTCCACTCAGCTTCTATATGTGGAATGGGGGATGGTACCATCTTGCCCTTTGTTTCAGACAGCAAAATTTCTTGGCCTGGCACTGAACCTAGGCAATTAGCCATGATTACCTGCTTAAGTGAAAAATTATGTAAATAAGCTATGGTATTTTTTTCCAGAAGACGACCCCTGCTATATACATATGTAAAATACCCTATAAATGCAAAAGGAAATATTATCCATACCTTATACCATGCTAAAATAAAATCAATGTTGATGGAATCCTTTCAGTATCCTGTCTCATGAGCTGGCTTTGCAACTCCCAGTGTAGATTTTATCAACTCTTGACATTCTGAAATCATGTATCATTCCCTAGAAATCACGCTAGAGTTAGAAATCATGAGAGTGGAATATCTTCTTGGCCCTTTTGCCTAAGATCAAGTGTAGAAAATCATGAGATTGAACAGGTTGCACTGAGATTTGGGAAAGGGTATCATCAATATAATGATGACCAAGCTCTTTTTCTTCTTTTCAGCAGAACCAAGTCAGGTGGTAAGGCCCTAAATAGGTGCCTGATGCCACTGACAGATCAGGCAATGGACTGCAGCGGACTGGGTTCACTGAAGATCAATTGAGATGAGACAGAGATATTGAGGGTGGGAGCCCTAATTTATATTGGGAGTCAGTGAATACTTTGTTCTGAATGGAGTTAAACACCTTCCTGAAGGATCAGGTGCGAAACATAATGTTTCTGCTCTTGTCATGCTTTGTCTTGAAATCAAGAATGCTAGAAAATTATTTTTTGTTTCAATGAAAAATCTGATTCCCCAAGCTAAGGCATTAAGTGCAATATCATTGTGGAATGAGCCATAAACATCTCAGAACTGCATGACAAAGGACATGGTTAATGCAAAGCATCTTTTTTGTAAGAAAGAATTATATATGGGCCACTGGTTTCATTAAAACAGCTTTTGGTGAGAAATGAGACCTTATCTCATGGCATTTTCACCATGGAAGTATGGTCAACATTTTTGGATAACTGTAGTCCATATTTAAGTACTAGATGGACAGCTGAAAAGATATAGCCTGTCCTTGAAGTAGAAGGTTTCCTTTTTTCTCTTTGCTGTAAAATAGAACTGCTGGGGCACAAAATGTCCCTCATCCTATCCAGATGTGGAAATGGTAAATCACAAAGAAAGCCCAGTTATGGTGCAAATGGATCACCCTGTAAATATAAAATCTGAGTGATATTGAATTGGATGGCAACTAGTGGCAAGTGTTTTCCTGCCTTTTCAGTAATGTATAAATATTTTAGCCTCAGAAACCATAGGATAGATATGGTGAGACAATCATCAGATGGTGGAGCACCATTAACAAAGGGATAAGTTTCTGACTCACCCAGACACCTGTATCAACCCACCCTTGCAGTCCTATAAATGTGTTTAGGATAGTGATGCTTCTTTCACACTCAGTTGACATAAATAAATTGCATTGCACTGCATATGAGCATCATGTAGTGATTGGCCTATATGCTATGAATCATGCAGGGGAAACCGATAGTATGTAGAACATCATAGGCTCCAGCTTCTAGGGGCCAAAGCACTTTCACTTCTCCCCAGTGTATTTTTTGAGGGGGCTGGGCCCCCTCAGTGTTCAGAGGGTGTTCAACTCCGTCCCCTGGCTTCTCACAACACCACACACATGATGTCAGGACATCATGTCTGGGCCCCACTATCTTCATGAGAAGTTGGCTCCTCTGTAGAACATGCAGATTTGGAGTATTATTCTATCTAGCTCAGTATTGTCTTCTAGCTGGCAGTATTCACCATCCTTTTTTGGAGATGGCAGGGATTCTGTTATCATTACATATTCAATTTGTTAGCAAATTGCAGGGCAAGCTCTAGGTTACTTACAACTAACTTTAAAACATACATAAATGTTAAAGCTAGCAACCATACATAAACATAGAAATTTAAAGTGGAGGTTGATCCATCAGAGTAAATGGATCTACCTAGTCCTGCATACCTATGTTTAGAATTTTTAAAAACTGTATTGTTTTAGCACTTCGGTGTTTGCTACCCTGGGCTCCTTTAGGAGGAAGGGTGGGATAGAAATTTAATAAGCTCACCATGCCAGGCAATTGTATATATGTTTGAAGGAATGTCCAAAATATGATAAATATCAACACACACATAAGAGTACTGAGAATCCCATATGAATGTTGTAGATTGCCAAAAATAGGTATGTTTTTACAGTTCTCAGCTGTATGGCAACAATCATATTTAGGGGGTGGTCAACACTTATCTGCAAGGTTTCAGGCATTCAACTTGTCAGTATTAGCGTGTAAACGTTAACTTTAATCTGATTTTGAATATTCGCAACGTATTGTATATCCATCACTAATTCTGGCAGTGAACTTGAGTGGCTGAGTGCCTATTAAGTTGGAAGTGAAACAGCCCCAACCAAAACAAAGTACTGGGGACTCTCTAAGTGTGACGGTAATTGAGTTTGCAATTAAAAAGAAAAGATGCCCCTTAAAAATAAAAAATAAAAAGCCTGACAAGGCCCTGTGACCCTCTAAGGAATTTTGAGGTAACAGATTTGGGAGTGGAGAAACTGGATGGGGGGGAGAGAACAGGGAATTGCCCTGCTTAACCCCCTAACCGCTGATAATAAGAGATGCAAGCTGTGACTTTTTTATATGTATAAAAAAACCACCATCCTTTCTCTGTGGCAAGCAGAGATGTTTCAAGAAGAATAAAGAAAGCCTTTTTTCCCTTTCCCAGTCTCAAAATTACCATTTCTCTATACAGCTATAAATGCTGAGATTCCCAGGCTGGCAGACTGCCCCAAATCCGAGTCCTCTAGCATGATATAGCACAGCAGGGGATTGCCTCAGAGAGGTAGGATGGATTAAAGGGTCCTTTTTTTCTTCCCCATCCTCCTGGAACTGGAAACACATCCAAACCTAAACAAACTACAAGCACAATTTGCAGAGACCTGAATTCCAAAGGGTGGGGATATGCTGCATTTTTTATTGCTGGTCCCTGTTGTACGTAATAAGATTTGTGCTAAGTCACTATTAGCATCATCAGTGTTTTTCCCCCTCCCTTGGGCTCCACTGTTCCAGCTCCCTCACAGAAAGAAGCTAAACAACCCCCCTTTAATACGTTCTCCGTACTTTGCCAGCCACCAATGAGGCTCCTGAAAGCCAGGAGGAAGTCACTAGCCAAAGTGACCTCCTTGAACTCAGGTGCTGACGAACTCACTAGGGCAGAATCCCCAAAATAGATTTTGTTTTTGAAACAGCCTCTTAAGATTTGTCTTCTGGGATGCCTGCCACTGACATTTGCAACATTTCTCCCCCATCAAAGCTCCGAGGAGATAATTTTTCTCTTTAATGAGAGACCCTGAGGTTCTCCTGCAACAACTCTTGTATAATGACATGGCTCCAGGGGTGTGTGGCTTCGTAAAGAAAAATGCCTCCTTGCCAAAAGAGTTTTTAACCCTACCTACGTGCAGCACCCTCCCTCGTTCTTCTAACCACAGGTTGCTCTTTGTCCTTGGCCTCAAAGTCAATCTGTAAACAACAGAGGACAGAATTTATAGTTCCGCGGTAGTGTCACAAGTGTCAGGCTGTCATATCGGCAACGTTTCTCTATTTTTGTCAGATTACTCACTCTGCTGGAACAAAATATATCCATCACGCTAATTTTATATGGCGAGCTATTTATTGCCACATGTCTAGTGACACAGCATAATTTAGAGTAACAATGTACCATATTTCCAAACAAAACACCACGTACAATGTTCTGAAAAGAGAAGCAAAAGAGAGAGAAAAATCAAATTGAAATGTTTTTGAAGCGGTCGAGGACAGACACACACTGCAGGGTTGAGGATGGGCAGGCTGTTGTATGAAACGCAGAAAATATCTATTTCACTACTGCCCCGTTTGGGATTAGTTTTATATAAACCAAGTAATCCCAATGTCCTTAATTCCAGATGAAGGCTAATTTTGGAATGCCTACTAAAATATAGCTATGCCATTTATTATCAATTGCAAACTCAATTCCTGTGGTGATGTGTTGGCTCCAGGTTGTTGTTGGGGTTTTTTTGGGGGGGTTCCTTGGCCCCCTCCCCTCTGCATTGCAATTATCTGGTTGCTTTTTCTCTGCTTGCGGAGGAAAAAGGCAGACAAATCAGCTGGCTGTGGCAGCTTTTGTTCCTGTTGCTCATTCCTGTTTCTTGCTGATGCTCTCCTCCTGGGCCAGAGGACCAAAGCAGGGTGTGTGGTTGGCAAAAGCAGAGCAAAAGCAGGGGCAAGGGGCTCCGGGGGTCAGCACAAGTGTGGGCCTCAGCAAGTGCCCAGCAGTGCCAGCCCCTGACACCAGTCCTCTGGTTGTATGTGAAGCAGTTCTATGAAGAATGTTTAGAGTGCTTTCCCTTGGCCATAGATCATCTCCTCACTATAGGTGTGCATCTTTATTTTTTAAATGCTTGTGTTTCCTTTGAGCCAACAGGTGAAAAAAAAATGGTTTCAGGATACAGAGAAGAGTGACTGAGGTAGTGAGCACCCATCTCCCATTAAAATCAGTGGGAGTGTTTTCTGTTGTTCTGAGTCAGGAGTGGATTAGTTGAAATCTGCTTTGGGCTCAGGTTTTGCTGATGAACTTTCAGCTTCAGCTACAGAAACCTCTTTTTGTGTTAGGCAGCTTAGTCTCATCAGGGTTTGGGGGTGTTGCTGTTGTTTTACATGGTGGGTTAATTTTATTTCTTTTATTTTTCGGCCATAGATTTGATCTTAGCACCACATTGTACAACCAGGTTTACAGGATTTCAGGGATTATGTAACTGTGCAAAGGGATGCTCCTGACCTCCCATCGGAGCAAATGCATGCAATTTGTTTACTTAAAAGGAACAGCATAGACTTCAATACTCTTTGTGTTTTGTTTGGATATATTTTTTTAAAAGCATATTGTACCTTTGTGTATTGTGCTTTGACATTTGTGAATGCAATCAGATCGTTTCCCTTTTATGTTTTGAAGGATCTTGCTAATGGGACTGGGGAGAATCAAAATGATGTTCTTCCCCCCTTTTTATCTGCAGACTCCCCACTGTTTCCTATTTGTCTTTAGCCTTTGCTGTGTTCTTTCAAATAAGCAACCTATAGCAGAGCCTTGAGAAGGACCGAGCCATCAGCACTATAATAAAAACAACTAGGGACAGAGTCTTCTCTTCCAAGCAGAGACCGAGAGAAACTGGTCCAGTTGTCTATTTACAGTGCTATTTACACCAAACCATCTTTTCCTTACTCCCCAAAGCAACTTTTCGTGTTTGTTAAAAATAAGGGGGGAGGGGGGGAGAAGAGTATACAACTATATTCAATGTATGTGCATGTGACACTTTTTAAAAAGGTGGATCATGCTCCTGGGGCATCCTTCTCCAACCTGGTGACTTGCGGGTGCTTTAGACTACAACTCCCATCAGTCCCATCTGGCTTTACCAATGGTTGAGGATGATGAATGCTACAGTCCCACAATATCTGAAGGACCCCATGTTGAGAAAGGCTGTCCTGGAACGCAGTGGGGTGGGGCAAAGTAGACTACTGAAACACTGTTTGATTTGCTGGCCAGGACAGCTGTCAAATGCATTGTGATGGAGTTAGAGAAGTAGAGGTGGAAGTGGGAGGTGGGGAGATGTATCAAAACCTATTGGTAGGAGCACAATTGTTACAAGCTGATCAACTTTATCTGGTCTATCAGGCGAACTAGCGTGAATTCATCTGGTGTTATGGACATTTCTAAGGCCTTTTCATAAACAAACAGTTATTATCATTGTTGTTGTTGTTAATAATAATAATAATAATATCCCGCCCATCTGGCTGGATTTTCCCAACAACTCTGGACGGCTTCCAACAAAAGATTAAAAATACAGTCCAATATCAGTCATTAAAAACTTCCCTAAACAGGGCTGCCTTCATATGTCTTCTAAAAGTCAGATAGTTGTTTATTTCTTTGACATCTGATGGGAGGGCATTCCACAGGGAGGGAGCCACTACCGAGAAGGCCCTCTGCCTGCTTCCCTGTAACTTCACTTCTTTCAGCGAGGGAACCACCAGAAGGCCCTCGACGCTGGACCTCAGTGTCAGGGCAGAACGATTGGGGTGGAGACGCTCCTTCAGGTATACTGCACCGAGGCCGTTTATTAATTAAATTTATGTACTACTCATCATCCAAAGATCTCAAGGTGGTTCACAACACAGTAGTACAGGATAAAAGCACAAAATAGATAGTTAAGCAAAAACAAAACGTACCTAAGCATACCCTTGGAATTGTTATTGCTATAGGGGCATATATATGAAAAAGCATTATGTCAGAAATGGAGTCATCTACATGAATTTTTCAGAAAGTGCTGGCCAGCTGGAGGAAACAGGGATAGGGTAGGTACCTTTTTACGGTAGCTGCAACACAGCTGCATAGTGTGCAGAGACACAGGTGATTGTAGGGATGGTGGCTGGGGTTCAGTAGACCTGGTGGGATTACTAAAAGGGCACGTGAGCATGGCCAATGAGAGGGCATAGGGGTGTGGCAAAGTTCTGGTTCCCACCACCCTCTGCTGTTCCCTTGCAAAGATGCTATGGACACTTAAGCACCACTGTTTTACAAATAGTTAGCCTCTAACTAAACCGAAATAAATATCTTAGTTTGTTTCCCAAGGGGTCCCTGCTGTCACAAATGTTTCTCCACCGGGATAATGGTTGTGTTCTTTTTGACCTGCTCTGGTTCTCTCCCTGCCCTCCTGCTTTGCAAAGAAACAGCGGACACTTAAACATTGCAGTTATATTAGCACCTACCGGTAAGTGTCTCTCTTGGGTCCGAAGGGGTCTCTGCTGCCATAATTTCTAGTGTGGATTCATACCACAATAACTGCACAGTATATTGTACATAAAGGAACTCTACAGGACTGTTAACAAGGTATCCCATATAGATTTTTTATTTATATTTATATATTTTTGAAAAATAAACAATAATTCAACAACAATTCAAATTTAGCAGTCAATCAGTCAGCCTAGGACTCGCCTTCAGCCACCAAAGGAAGCATTTTAAAGCAATATCAGGGAGGCAAACAATATCTTGAACTCATCAGTTTTAAGTAACTAGCAACCGTAAGTGCATATATAAATTCTGCTTCTGTTTGCTACAGAAACATATTTATGGGGTTACCAACTTCTGATAAAAATACACATTTGTAGTCTTTATTCATTTATACGAAGGATTTTTATCCCATTCTTCAGCTGAAAAAGACTCCCAGAGTAGCTTAACGTGATCAGTAACAAGATAGTCCTTGCCCTCAGGCTTACAATCTAAAAGTTACAACACAAAAGGAAAGGGAATTTTATTTGGGGGGCGGGGAATGGCCTTTGCAAAATATATTTTGTGAAATTGTTAGGGAAGCAATGTTTAATCAATTCACCAATTTGATTCATCAGTTAAAATTATTAATTCACTAAAATGGGAGCCCCTATTAATGACAGGTTTTTAAATACATGGTTTTTAATACCAATTCTTACAGGTACTGCAGGAGGCAAATGCCATTTTAAAAGAGATACTGATTGATTGATTGATTGATTGATTGACTGAAAGAGAACATGACTACATTATGTAACGCAAAGGAACATATAATTATTGCTTCAGAAGCATTGTTATTATCCATACGCAAGCTTACGAAACCAATGATTGATTTAAATCCATATGATTAATGACATTTTAACCAATTAATCAGGTTACAACCCTATAAACTGAGTCACTGGGCTGTGGTCTAATATTGGTAGATGCAGGCTCAAATCTCTACTCAGCCATGAACCTTACTAGGTAATCTTTGGCCATTCTGCCTATCCTATCTCATATGGTTGTTGTGAGGATAAAAAAGAGAAGGGGTGGAACCATGATTTCTCCCTCAGCTCCTTGAAGGAAAGGTGGGATATAAAATGTAGTAAATAAAATGGGTGATGTCACAATACTTTGTGTGATGTTATAGTCTGATTGCATTCTCAATTTTCTGTCTCCCTTGGACACTCAACCTCCAAGCTGAGCACTTAGAAGATAAAATATTGCTCTTCTCTTCCCATTCAGCACAGAAGTGGCAGATTATCCTTACAACTGAGACGTGTATTGTCCTTGTTTGAAACAAAGGGATAGCACCATGTAGACCTTATTTTTCTTTACACTGGAATGAAAAACTATCTTAGGGAAAGAATGAAGAGATTCCCACAAAAGCAAACCTCATCTAGCCTAAGAAATATGTGGAGTAAATAAAGTTGGTGGAGAGATGAGATTTTGTAAGATTACTAATGCCCTTATTTTTCCTTTGGCTCATGCCCGGTTCATGCCTACTGCTAGTCGCAGATGACTCATTCCTGTAGCAAGACCCTGCACTGCTGCGGTAAATATCTGAATACAGGTGCTACACAGATGGGGCCAGGAAATAATCAGAAGAAAAGAACATGTTTCACTCCCATAGTTCCTGCATCCAGCCTGTGGGATCTTGCCATGGAGAAGCACCACATATAATCACAGGCTCCAGTCTGATCTCAGTTTCTGTGAATCAATCCCCACTTCTTTTGCCGATGTATATTTTACAAATGCACATTTTAGAGATAATTTAGCATGAATTAGATAACAGCTTTAAGCATCATTTTGCTAAGGCAATGTGAGGGGTTTTTTTATTTAAAAAAAACAACAACCAGTTATGCAAATGTCGGTGTGAGTTGACTAATGTATTTGCCAGACTCTCGAGGCTCGCAGCTGTCATTTTAAAGAAAGATGCTCCTTAGGTAAACTTTCCTAGTGCCAGGGGCAACATTAGCACCTGTCATTTGTGGGCATATGTGAGAGCCTACTATTGATGTCTGCCTTGGGACACCCTTTGAAGAATATCTGGTCCCCAAAGGGTTCATGTAACCCACTCAGGGAGTCCATGGCACCATTCACATAAAAAAAAAACCAAACTACCATAGATATACCAAAAGTTTAAAAAGTAGGGGGTTCACAGCTTGGCTTTTGAAAAACAGTACTTAGCTCATTGGGAACCCCCACTGTTAAAAGTCCCTAAGGTGTGTGGAACATTTAAGAAGTGGCTAGAGCCAGCTGCCCATTGCTGCTTAGTGCACTGCCACTGCAGCCAGAGAAGCCCACCAATGCCCAGTGGCAGGAAGAGGCCCAGAGGACACTTTGGCCAAGGCCCTCTCAAACCTGGAAGTGGCCCTGTCTGCTTGCAAGACTGGACAGCAGGTCTTTCTCTCACTGCCCTGGATTAATTTAGTGCAGAAGTAGCCAATGCGGTGCCCCCCCCCCCAATGATGCTGGACTACAACTCCCACAAATGCTGGCTGTTGGTCATGCTGGCTGAGGCTGATGGAAGTTAGAGTCCAAAACATCTGGAGGGGGGCCACATTGGGTATCCCTGATGTAGTTACTGTTAGTATTTCACGCCTCCGATGCTGCAGATGAGATTGGTGTAAATCACTTGCCTGTCTGGGAAAAGAATGTGAGAACAGTAGACAGTCTTATCTTTTCCGCTGTATATACTATTGTACCGTACTTTTGCTTCTACTTGTGTCTGCTTTCCCTCTCGGAGCTGGAGAGACAGGACACCATACTTCCTTTGTCTGTACAGTGGTTCTTTGGGTTAAGAACTTTATTCGTTCTGGAGATCCGTTCTTAACCTGAAACTGTTCTTAACCTGAGGTACCACTTTAGCTAATGGGGCCTCCTGCTGCCACCGCGCGATTTCTGTTCTCATCCTGAAGCAAAGTTCTTAACCTGAGGTACTATTTCTGGGTTAGCGGAGTCTGTAACCTGAAGCTTCTGTAACCCGAGGTACCACTGTACTTAGTGTGTAAATAAATACGTAGATTAGCTGTATGATGTCTCACACTTCTTGCTGTGTTATGCTAGAAGATTAGTGTGCATGTATCATTTGATATATGTCGCTGAAACGCACTGGCGAAGAAGGGAAGTGCCTTTTCCAGAGCTGCGCATACTGGAGGACGCTCAGAGTATGGGGCTGCAGGGGCACCCCCAGGGTGTTTTCCAACAGTTACTTTGACAGTAGTGTATATTGAGGAGACAGGGGCAGAAGCCCTACTCTAGGGCAGTTTGTCCAAGTTGGGAGCAGGCGGAAGTGTCAGGCTTGGAAAGCAACGCTGTTCCTCCCCTCTTTATATCCCACTAAGAACTCTGGGTTGGAAAGGTTTTTCTGTGAGGACTGTGACCATTTCAGATTCTGAACAAGACTGCACAGTAAAGGCTTATACAAAGTGATGCATTTTCCCCTCCCAAATCTATGTTAATCTGTGCCAGTTAATTATCCTGGAGTGCACTTTCAATCACTAACACCTATTAGTGTCACCACTCCTGGAGATGAAAGATAAATGAGAAGAAATGAATGATATATATTTAATAGATTCAAATGTTTGGTGCAAATTATCTGGCCTAGGGTGAGTTCTGGTGGCCTTCAGTCTGTAACTAAGCTTGGATGATGATGATGATGATCATAATTATTATGATTATTACTCTCATCTGTAACAAGGTTGGTCTGTAACCAGGATAAACAAAACCATATTTTGATACTCCACATGTTTGCGAGTCTTAAACCATGAGGATTGGGGGGGGGGGTCCATACACTGAAGCAGACCCCTCCTCATTAGACACCTTCACAAAGCTTTCATTATTTCCATCTACCTCACCGTGGTTTACCCTTAAAATCCTCTGCAGTACAAACATCATTCTGTTCCTGCATGCTGTCATTGCTAGATGTCGTCTGTATTTTCTCCCTTGTATTGTGTCAATTAAGTAGCAGCTACTTGAAGAGAATACTTTTAAAGGAGCCACATGATAGTGGCAGAATGGACAAGTTCTCAGATCATCTCTGCCTCAGCAGACGTTCCACTCACAATAGAGGCACAGGTGTGATTATAGTAGGACAGCATCCCATTCAACTTTAGCAGAGAGAGGGAGATAACTAGGTCTATGCCTCCATTTTTTCTCTCGTAGCTATCCATGTCAAAATCCCATTTTTAGAAAAATTAAAAATAGTTTACAGAGTTGCAATCGTGCATGAATGCATACGCTTTATTACACATCGAAATTCTAGTACTCCTGGGACATCTATATGTAGATTGCCCTCCTCTGAAGTGCATTTGGTATTTTCCTTCAAGGAGTGGAGCTGGAATCACTCATTCTGCCTCTGTCCACTAAAATTATGACATTGGAATGGATCCACCTTCTGTGAATTATTTCAGGCAGTGATTAATCTAACCTTTTTTCGTATCATTTGAGCTGTATTTCCAGGTGAGTTCAGGAGTGGGGGGTGGAGAGCAAGCAAGTTGGGACACAATGTTGTTGTTGTTGTTTAGTCGTTTAATCATGTCCGACTCTTCGTGACTCCATGGACCAGAGCACGCCAGGCACTTCTGTCTTCCACTGCCTCCCGCAGTTTGGTCAAACTTATGCTAGTAGCCTCGAGAACACTATCCAACCATCTTGTCCTCTGTCATCCCCTTCTCCTTGTGCCTTCCATCTTTCCCAATATCAGGGTCTTTTCCAGAGAGTCTTCTCTTCTCGTGAGGTGTCCAAAGTATTGGAGCCTCAGCTTCATGATCTGTCCTTCCAGTGAGCACTCAGGGCTGATTTCCTTAAGAATGGAGAGGTTTGATCTTCTTGCAGTCCATGGGATTCTCAAGAGTCTCCTCCAGCACCATAATTCAAAAGCATCAATTCTTTGACGATCAGCCTTCTTTATGGTCCAGCTTTCACTTCCATACATCACTACTGGGAAAACCATACATTTTACTATACGGACCTTTGTTGGCAAGGTGATGTCTCTGCTTTTTAAGATGCTGTCTAGGTTTGTCATTGCTTTTCTCCCAAGAAGCAGGCGTCTTTTAATTTCGTGGCTGCTGTGTCGTGGGACACAATAGAGACATGTAAAATTAAGCATGATGTGGAGAAAATGAATTGGACATTTTTTCCTCCTCTCCTAATACTAGAACTCAGGGCCATCCTAAGAAGCAGAATGTTAAAAGATTTGTAACAAGTGGAAGGAAGGAACGATAATGTTCACACTGCTATGGGGTGTCATATAAATGTAGCAAATAAACAAATTACAAACTTGCAACCGCTTGCACTCATACTCTGATAAGCTTAATAAGCCTTGGATTTGTTGAGGTTAATGAGAGAGAGAAATGGGCAAAACAGCTCTCTCACAAAATATAGAAGAGGTTTTGCGTAGCAGCAGAAACCATTGCCTCACATAGGGACAGAATTTCTTCAAGGATAACTATTATTTTCTTTATTTTGATCCCTTAACATTTTTAAAACAAAAACAAAATCTAATATATAATTGGGGGGAAAGGAGGAAATTGCTCAGGGGCAGGAAGAAAACTGTGTGACATCCTGACACCAGGCAATGTTGTACAACCCTCAGTGCTGCAGTGTTTTATTGAGATTGCAGTGTTCTTGTGTCTAAAGTTATTTATACTGAGTGAGCTCCTAAATTATGAGCAATGACTAAGCAATGCCAGCCGTTTGGGGTGTTGTTGTTTTTTAGCTCAGTTACAAGTTCCTCATGGATGTTATTTTATCATTCATTGAATCTGCGCTTTCCAGTCTTCTTTTTAAAAAAAACAATACTTTTTTGTTGACAACAATTATATGGAATTAAAAAAATAATAATCTTGATCAGCCCAAGCTGCTCCGTGGCACCATTTTCAAACCCCGCATTCACATTTAACAATTCTGTGTTGATTAAGTGTACACTAATGCCGCCCCAATTAAGCATCTTCCACTGTCATTAAACCAAAAAGTTTCCTGGGGAATTCTTTTAATATACTGTGTCCAAATGAATTAGCATGTAATGTAGTAATTCACTTTTATAGCACCTTTCATGTTTAATATCAGACAAAGAAAAGGGGCATTGAAATGAATTCCTTGGAAAATGAATTATTGAGACTGAAATAATGAGTGAAAATTGAATGGAGCTTTGCAGCTGTTCGCAATGGGGAGGCCTTGGGGGGGAGAGAAGTAGCTCCCCAGGTCTGAAATCTACTGGGTTTTCCTAATCATAATGAGTCAGCAGGTGTTGGCAAATGCTAGCAATAGGAGTTTTACTATTTTGCCATAATAGGCTGTGTCATACAGCTGCAAACACTTTCAGAGAGAAGGGCAGCAATTACTGGTACACCTAGTATTGCTAAATAACTATTTTTTACCCAGACAGTTTGGGAATTCAAGCTCTGTGTCCAGTCTTGTTCCAGCTGCTCAAAATCCGGGAATGGGTTGAGAACAGAGCAAATAGGGTTAGGGCCGTGTTTTTCCTTCTCCACCCAGACCTTGTTGTGGGTTGACCTTAGGGATAAGGGAGAAATTCAGTTGTGTTTGCATTTTGATGGGAAACTACCCAATTTGTACTTCTCGATCCAATACACAAATGAAAACCCAGTTTTCCTTCAGAATTCACACATCTCATAATTTTATGCATTGGGGAAAATGTGTATTAGAACATACATTTGCGAAAATAATATGCAAAAATTAAGGGAAATTGCTTTCAACAGTGGTACCTCGGGTTAAGTACTGGATTCATTCCGGAGGTCTGTTCTTAACCTGAAACTGTTCTTAACCTGAAGCATCACTTTAGCTAATGGGGCCTCCTGCTGCTGCCGCGCCGCAGGAGCATGATTTCTGTTCTCATCCTGAAGCAAAGTTCTTAACCTGAGGTAATATTTCTGGGTTAGCGGAGTCTGTAACCTCAAGCATATGTAACCCGAGGTACCACTGTATTATGGTGACCTCTGTCCCTTCGCTGGTTTTTGTTCCCAAACATCCTTTTTTTAAAAGAAGAAAAGGAAGTGGCAGATAGGCCTGCCTCTGGACTCCAAGCTATGACTTCCATCCACAAATTTCTCTGCCACAGAGTTCCCGGCAAAGAGCAGGGGACAGGTTTACTTCATAGCCAGTGAAAGTGGAAGTGGATACCAAGTCATTAACATTTTTAACTCTTTAATATAACAAAATTTATCTCAATTTTTTTTAAAAGGTATTTCACCAAACCACATCTCTTATTTGCTTAAATTTGCAGTTCTAAGCTATGGGAGTGTCACAGTTTGGCTGGATGGGCTTTTAACAAAATTGTGAAACATAGCAAATGCCAAAAAAACAACAGCAAGTGTTTTAAATTTTAGGCTCCCTTTGAGCTTGAAGCCCAGGGCCAAATGGCCCTTGAACCAATGGCTTCAAGTTACAAGAAAGGAGATTCCGACTAAACTTCAGGAAAAACTTTCTGAAGTAAGAGCTGTTTGACAGTGGAACGGTCTCTCTTAGGAAGTTGTGGACTCTCCTTCCTTGGAGGTTTCTAAACAGAGGTTGGGTGGTAATCTGTCATGGATGCTTTATCTGATATTCCTGCATTGCAGGGGGGGTTGAACTTTATGGGCCTTGGGGTCCCTTCCAACTCTACAATTCTGTGATTCTATGACCCCTCTCTGGCAGGCTCTGGCTACCACCCTCTCAAGCCCCATTTCCTCTAAAGGCTACTAGGTGGGATGTCTGTACAGTGGTACCTCAGGTTACATACGCTTCAGGTTAAAGACTCCGCTAACCCAGAAATAGTGCTTCAGGTTAAGAACTTTGCTTCAGGATGAGAACAGAAATCGTGCTCCAGCAGCGGGAGGCCCCATTAGCTAAAGTGGTGCTTCAGATTAAGAACAGCTTCAGGTTAAGTATGGACCTCCGGAATGAATTAAGTACTTAACCTGAGGTACCACTGTAGTTTGTAGATTGGCAGTGGAAAGGAGATGTTCTATGATGGCATGGCAATGCTGCCTTTACAAACTCCTCTACCACACAGACTCTAAGATCAACACACAAGGATGAGACTTCTGCCAGCTATTCACTCTGTATCCCCATCTATACAGTATTGCATTCTGTGAATTAGTATGCACATTTTTTTATACATGCATTTATATTTGTCTCTCTCTCTGTGTATATATATATAAAATAAGAAATTTCCATCCCACCCTTCTGTTGCTTCTTCACCACTCAGGGCAACTAACAATTAAAATCAGCAGTAAAATACAATAATGTTCTAAAAATACAATATAAAAAAACGGAGGCTATGTAATCAAAGCAGAAACAGGTGCAGCAAATAAAACAAAGGCTTCAGATGAAATTCTGGCTTTGCTATCAATTTGAGGGAGCTTTTACTAAAAGCAATACAATAGTATAGCACACATCTAAAATGGCTCAAAATACAGCAGCAGTTAAGCAGCTTACAGTGTATGCCTATACAGGCCTACTCAAAAACGTCCCACTATGTTCTGTTGGACTTACTGTTACTTAGTATTTCAGTTTGTTAAACACCCTTCATTAGTAAGGATCCAAGGGTGGTATACAAAAGCATAGGTTGTTGGAATCTGTGTCTTGAGACATCAGAGTGCACTTCTGAGGTTGAAGTCAAACCACTGTGTTAGCAACACTGAAGTGACCTCCTAGGGCGCAAGCCTGGGCAGTGTGTATGGCGGTCTTGGGCTGCCCAGATGACAAGACCCCCCTCTCGGCCTCACTGATGTGGTCCAAGGGAAAGCACAGCAATATGTTTGGCACCAGCTTGGCTGCATGAGTTGCCGGAAGCAGACTCTGCTCCAGATTTGGGTAGGGCAGGTCCAACTGGTCGATTGTGATCTACGGGTTGATCTTGGGATTTCCCTGGTCAATCCTGGTCAGTCGTGGGATCCTGATTCCCCCTGCCCCCAGAAAATAGCTCAACATCTTTGGCTTCTCCTCCCCCCAAAAAGCTCAACAATTTTTTTCGCAGTCTCTTGGAAGTTGGACGTGCCCTGTGTAGGGTTTACACCTGAGTCTTGTCTTCTCCTGAAGATATCCCACAAGGCAGTGGAGGTATAGCATCAGATTTTCCTTCTCCTAGATGGGCTACCTTCCCAGGTTGATTGAGTCCCATCTGCCCCTCATTTCTTGAGCATTGGACCCACTATCGGTCTCATTCGCTCAATCCACCAGAGCCTATCTTCACATGCAAGGGGAAGTCTGTAATTCACTGAGGGTTCGACACCCATTGGCTATCCTCACCTGCTTTAGCTGGCCAGTCAAAGCTATTCTCAGGATGTGGCTGCTGTTACATGCTGACAGCTTCTGGGAGCCACAGGTGTATAGTATATATAGGTAAAATGAGAGTTTCAATAAAACCATTAAAAGCTTTATTAATACTTCAAACGCCATCTTAATACTTGGAAATAGGTAACATAATGTTGAACAGTTCTTACTCCCCAGTAATTGTTGTTAGGATTGCAGCTGAAGATGGCAATTATGTGCGCACATAGAAAATGTCAAATTAAGCTTAGTGGAACATAATCGTGAATAAATGTTCATAAGATTGTGTTGTAAATGTATTATCATGCAGTAGAATTCATTTAAACTTACAATTTATATCAATAAACACATTTAGGCAAACACAGCTTTAAATGAGATCAAAGAGTGTCAAAGATCTTTAAATAAATACTTTAAAAATGCCATACTTCCATAAAGTTAATTTTCACAATAGACCATTTACCAAAGTCCATTTTTTGCATTAGCAGAACTTCCTTAACATTTGAAAACGGCTGCTGTTAAGAATCTTTGCACAGACCAGCTGCAGGAATGACAGACACCTTATACAAAGCAGCTGAAAGCTTTCTCAATGCAGTCAAACTATCAAAGCAATTTAGCAACAACAAGGCAGGTTCAAGATCAAGATGATGGCTCATGACCTTAGTACATATATTGTCAACTTTATTCCAAAACAATGAATTACATCATGTTCCCAGTATAAGAAATAGTATGTTCCAACTTGCCTGTGATCCCTCCAACTTCTGGGGTTAGAGATTTGTTATACCCTATCTAGCACAGTACACAGGACTGGCCTCAGACATTTTGCTGCTTGAGGCAAACGACAAGGTAGCTTTCTCATCATCCCCAACCCCCATCATGCTTCCTTACACGTGCAAAAACTGACAGCTGAATCTTAGTTCAAAGATGGTGATTGAGCAGCATCCTCAATTCCAACTGAGGGCAACAGGCTAGTTTCTGAGACACAGAGCAGGCTGCATGGCACACACAGCTCCCCAGGACTTCCTATACCCCATCATCTGCCTGAGGCAGCTGCATCATCTGCCTAATGGTAGGACTAGCCCTAGTAATGCAACAACGCCTGCAATTAAAAGGCAGAATATCATCTCGTTATTCCTTCTCCAAATGCCTGTTCCAATAATTTCCCCAATCTTTAGCTAGCCAAAAAAGAAGGAAGTACATCTGTCGGCAACGAGTATTTAGGGATGTACAGAACACCCTTCAAATGTGGATCAGTACACTTATTACAGTGCTGTACATCCTACGTTACAGGAAACAGTCCTCTGTTTGAAGGCTGTCAGAGGACCATCTTCTATTTGAAGTCCCATTTAATGATTAAAGAAGGAAGCACAGGGACCTTGAAGTTACCTGTCAACATTTGGCCTTGGATAGCAGAAGGCATACAAGTCACCTAGTCACAGCCTTCTCCACTATAGTGAAAAGTATTTTACTTCTAATTATAGTAATTATTTCTAAATTTGCGTGTAGATTAGCATATGCAAATTTGTGTGTGAAGTGCAAGTATCAGAATGCATCCCCAACCAATCAATATGCACCTTGCTCTTTCTGAGGGTGTAAAGTTATGTAAAGCAGTCACTTTCAACAAATTTAGGGTAGCAGACCCAGCAGAGTCATTGGAGACCAATCACAAGCAATATATTTGTACCCAGGGAGTAGTATGTTTCTAATCCAAATATTAGAATTGGCCGTCTCTAATAAATTTATTTTAAAAATTCCTTACATCACTGTCTAACACATAGCTCCCAGTAATGTGTTCTATTTAACAGCGATGGAAAAGTGTTTGCATATATAAATAAAATTATAATTATATATATATATACAGTGGTATCTCAGGTTAAGTACTTAATTCGTTCCGGAGGTCCGTACTTAACCTGAAATTGTTCTTAACCTGAAGCACCACTTTAGCTAATGGGGCCTCCTGCTGCCGCCACGCCGCCGGAGCACGATTTCTGTTCTCATCCTGAAGCAAAGTTCTTAACCTGAAGCACTATTTCTGGGTTAGCGGAGTCTGTAACCTGAAGCGCATGTAACCTGAAGTACCACTGTATACACACACACACACACATGCATATACACATATAGTGATCAGTATCCTTGTTGTTATACATTTGATATATTGCGTCCCCTTTACTTAGACAAACAACTTGCAAATTTAAACATGTTATCTTATCAGGGTTTGGATGAGAATATTATCAGTATTATTATTATTTGAATTTATATACTGCCCTATACCTGGAGATCTCAGGGCAGTTCACAGAATAAAATCAAAATATAAAACCACAAAATATATAATCAAAATAAAAACAACAACTCAATATCACCCTCCCCCCCCCCAGAAAAAAAAAACACATTTTAAAAGGGCATAGGATGTCAATCAAATCAACCAAAGGCCTGGTTAAAAACAAACGTTTATAAAGGTGTATAATGAAGGCGCCAGGTGAACTTCCTTGGGAAGAGCATTCCACAGATTGGGAGCCACTGCAGAAAAGGCCCGTCCTCGTGTTGCTACCCTCAGGACTTCTCGAGGAGGAGGCACACAAAGAAGGGCCTCAGCAGATGTTCTCAGGGCCCAGGTAGGTTCATATCTGAGTGTGTGAACGAAAGAGAGCAACCAAATGAGGCATGCAGTGTTTCTTTATGCCAGCGCCTGATTGAGTTATGGGAAATGGTTTTGGGGGATGAGAATAATACTTCAATGCATGTTTTCCATTTTCAGCAGGTCCTTATGAATACTGCAGTTATTAAAACCTGCTGGCTTGGTTAGATAAGAGGAGACAGACTGTTGATGAAGCTGCTGTCGCTGCTGTTCTGCTTGCTGTAATGCAGAGATTATCAGCTGATAAATAATGTGTGCTGATTTTTCTCTCCCTTGTAGTTGCACTCTGCTGTGACCAGGATCCAAGTACAAAGACCTGGTTTCAATTATACATTTGCCCATATCTGCATCCTAAATAACGACAAGTCTTGCATCGTGGACGACATTGTGCACGTCCTGAAGGAACTGAAGGCGGCTCGCTCGTCGAATCAAACTAATTTTGCCATCACGTATCCGATCACACACTTAAAGGATGGCAGGGAAGTGTACAATGGGCACCAACTTGGGGGCATCACTGTGCACAGCAAGGACCGGGTGAAGTCTGCCGAAGCTGTGCAGCTCACCTACTATTTGCAGGCAATCAACTCCCTGAACGACATGGTGGCCGAGAAATGGGAATCCAACTTTTGCGACACGGTCAAACTGTTCCAGAAATCTAACCAGAACGTCACGATGTATCCCCTAACTTCATCATCACTTCAAGAAGACTTCCAAGAGACAAGTAGGGTGTCGGAACGCTACCTGATGACAAGCCTGGTCCTCGTGGTAACCTTGGCTATGCTCTGCTGTTCCATGCAAGACTGTGTCCGCAGCAAGCCCTGGCTTGGCCTCCTTGGGTTGTTAACTGTGAGTTTGGCCACTCTCACTGCAGCTGGAATCATTAACCTGACTGGTGGGAAATACAATTCTACCTTCCTGGGGATTCCCTTCATTGTGTTAGGTAACTCTCTCATATCCTATTATTGCTGGGGGTATGCCTGAATGTATTAGTCTGTCTGAAGTATTGCTCAGTTTGAAGCAAAGGAGAGAGGGCAATGTCAGGGCCTGGCCCAGCTGGCTGAGGCTGATGGGAGTTGTAGTTCAAAGCAGCACCAGGTTAGTGAAGGCTGGCCTAGGCCATTGGGATGGACCACAGTTTATCTAATCCTTAGTAATAATTCAGATTTGTGGCAGTTGACTTATGCTTGCTTTGAAGCCAATTAACTCCTAAGTGTGGCTCTTACTCAGCCATTTCTACTTAATATCATACTGCATTCTGAACATCAGTCCATATGATACACTTGTAATACCTAAAATCTTTTTCTTTTATACTTTACATGGAATGGAGCCTAAGCTGTTCCGTAACACAGTTTTTGTCTGCTGCTGTGGAAAACACATGCATCATCACAGGGGGTTATGCAAGATAAAGAAAAATCAAATGCATACTTCTCTGTAGAAAATCTGGTTGGCTTTGGTACTTAGCTTTATAATAAAAACTTGCACAGCTCCTCTTACTGAAATTAAAAAATCAGTTGCCTTGGTGAATAAGAGCAGCAATGTGGACCCCCACACACCTGTATTTACATAGCATATGCATTATACTATTATTATAGTTTTTACTAAGTATACATTGATTATTACCACTAGCTTTTATTTTTATCAGGATGTGCCTAGGGAACAATAATAATCATGGTTTGGTTTTCAGTTTGAGATCATGGATTTATCTTGCGCATCACATAACTGAAGGATGCTCTGCTGAACTAGAGGTGTTTGCTTTCAAGCAAAGAAATGATGAAACTGCTTACATTCCTTATGCTTCAGGCTTTGCAAACTAATTCAGCTCTGATCCTGGAACTGATGGTTTTATGCCTCCTTGGAGATTTTGCTGCCGTGGCAGGAATTGCCATTCTTTTCTGATTTGGACAATGGAGAGCACTTTGACATACTGGGAATATGTTAGGCATGGTTCAAAGGTATATTCCTCTTGTGTCAGATACGTTCTGCACCCACATCTGGTGGGTGAATGGCATTAGCCAGTGTCATGCCCTCCAGAGGTAGTTGGACTCTAGTTTCCAGCATCCCCAGCCAGCATAGCCAATGGCCAGCGATTGTTTCCTGACTCGGTAGGAGTAAAAGAGCTACAGAGGAGGGGGCGGGGACTTCCACTCCATTGCTTTTCACTGCCACTGATCGAGAGGGACCAGTATGTAGTAGGTATGCATTTGGCGCCCCCCAGAATTTGGCACCCAGGTGCACTGCACCCCCTGCACCCCCGGGTAAAGACACCCTGTTGACAACATTACTTACTCATGGAATGCTCAACACACTGATTTGATAGAGGCTTCCTAGATGAAATTTAATTTATAATGTTTCTTTGTGTTTTAGCCCAAGTGATCTCATATTGCTTCATCACATCTTGTAGTTGTGTTATACACCTTTCAGGTGTGTTTCCTGGTTTGTTTGTTTTAATATATTCAGACTGAATACTAAGCGTGCACATACTATGCTTGATCCCCTCTTACATTTTTAACTGAAAAGGTATTACAGCTCCATCCTTCACAGCAGTCATATGTGGACACAAGATGCTCAGTGAACAATAAGAAAGTCCAAATTGGAGGCAGCAATTGCTTTATTCCATTTTCAGATTGCATTCAAAATGAATGATAAATATCATACAGTCTAAAGGCAGCAATCATAGTTGGAAGACTAATCGTGATTTCCTTCACTTCCATAAATTGGACTGTATGTGGTGTGACAATACCTTGATCAAAACAAAGTGGATTGTGCAAAACATATATCCTACCCTGCTCCCAATAACCTACATTAGGGAAAATAGAAATATTCACTGCAGGAATGAAATCAACTCCATCCATAGAATATGCAGCATAGAATAATTTTTGTAATGGCATCTGGATTGAGAGATCAAGACACCAGTCGCCTGAGGACAAATTTTCATATTCTTAACTGACAGGCAGTGAATATACTGGGATCCTCACTTTTTTAATGGGTTGAAATGAACTATGGCAAGTCTTGCCATTTTCAGCTTTTCATTGTTCGACAGCAGATACAACCACATTTGTGTTCCCTCCAGGAATGCATTTCAAGCAAGCAATTTAACTCTAAATAATTGTCAGAGCAAAATTGCCCAGTTCATTTGAATCCTTCCACTGCTTTGCATGGCTTAATAAAAACTGACAAAAGCTAGACAGCAGAGTGAAGGACCAATGCAGAGCAGGGTCTAAAGAATCTTTAATGAGAATTAGTTCAGCCAGGGAGACGGCTTTATCTTGGGCAAAATAGAACGTTCAGTACTAGTATCAAGAAATTACATATTTACTAGGACAAAAAAAGGGTGTTTTATTTTAAATCAATACGAAAAACACAACCCTCCTCAACCTTCATACCCTTATGTCAAACAGCCCTGTGTGGTTTTTTTCTTAGTTTTCTACTTGCCTTTCTACACTTTCAGTTCTCCAGCTCTGGTTTCCTAATTCCTGCCTTCTAATTCACTCTAGTCATACACACACATACACATATACTTTTATTTTCATATAACATACAACAGTAAACCAACAATGCAAACACTCATCTCAAGTCTGAAACATTAAATGAGTGGCATGGGTTGTACAGTCCAGACAGGAAGACCACCTGCAATCAAAGGGTTAAAAAAGAAGTAGGACAACAGCAGTGATGGGGGGCAGGAGGGAAGAGAAAAGCAATCAGGGCAGCTGGGGGAGAAGGGAATGTGGGGTGGCCAAGGCAGTGGGGAGCAAAGGAGGAACTAGTTGGACTTGCAGGCAGCATCCCATTATTAGCCTGTTTTATAAACCATGGTTTTCCAGCTTCCAAGAGACTGCTATCTACAACCACTTTGGGAAGTCATAGTTGTTGAGCATTTTGGGGGGAAAGCCAAAGTTGGGGAGCTTTTTTTGGGGGGGGAGGATCCTGCAATCGACCAGGATCCACCAGGAGCATCTACCAGTAGACCTGTGACCTGTTGGACAGCCCTGTTATAAACCAATATAATTCAGTGGTAGCCATTTCCCTCCATTCGCTGTTTCTGTGAAGCGGAGAAGTGACACAGGCAATTATTACATAAAGGTAAAGGCAAAGGTACACCTGACCGTTAAGTCCAGTCACGGACGACTCTGGGGTTGCGGCGCTCATCTCGCTTTACTGGCCAAGGGAGCAGGCTTTTGTTCGCAGACAGCTTCCGGGTCATGTGGCCAGCATGACTAAGTCACTTCTGGCAAACCAGAGCAGTGCAAGGAAACGCCATTTACCTTCCTGCCAGAGCGGTACCTATTTATCTACTTGCACTTTGACGTGCTTTCGAACTGCTAAGTTGGCAGGAGCAGGGACCGAGCAACAGGAGCTCACCCCGTTGTGAGGAATCGAACCGCCGACCTTTTGATCGGCAAGCCCTAGGCTCTGTGGTTTAGACCACTGCGCCACCCACGTCCCAGGCAATTATTACATGGTGCTATTTGAAATCCTAGGAAGTAGATATAATAAGACCATGGTGGGGAGGTGGGTATTCTAGGTGCTTTATCACTTCTGAAATGGATACAGGGTACCTGGGTGTTTTTTCATAGACATATATAAGTTCTTTACCCCTTCTCTCCTCTCATTGAAGTGCCAAGTGTACTCAAAGAGTCTGAGCACTGCATTCAGAGGTGCTGTTTACACCACCTCTGCCCGTGTGGGCCCAAGTGCTTCCTTCTAAATTCATAGGATCACTAAAATGTAGAGTTGGAAAGGACCACGAGGATCATCTAGTCCAACCTCTTGCAATGCAGGAATCTTTTGCCCAATGTGGGGCTCAAACCCACAACTCTGAGATTATGAGTCTCACACTCTACCGTATCAATGAATGCCCACTTCAATGTAAATCATTGTGAATGCACAATGAAAAGGTCACTTGAATGGGCAGCTTGAACCAGCTTGTGAGAATATTTGGCCTGGCAACTGAGCATACTATAATGTAAGTGCTCTTCCTCTTCACATTTATCAGTAACAGTAGATTTTCATTAAAACCAATGGTTGTTAACCCATTCCTTGGCTTTATGGTTTTCCACAGTCAAAGACACAGTCAGCCTTCACATAAACTTATATTTAGCCACTTATTTGGAAGTGTGGTACAAATTAAACTGGATCATTTAAAATATTTTGCCACAAATGTTTTGAATTTTCAAGTTTGAAGTTTGAGATTGTCTTCCGCAGCCCAGTCTGTGAGCTATATCTAATTTCCTTTCATATTTTTTAAAAAGATATGTTTCTCTTAACCACTCCCCTGTCAATTATTTCCTTTCTTTATTCTTTCATATTTGTTTCCCTGGCCATTTTTCAAAATCTATGCTTTACTTTGCATGTTCTTTCCTCAAATGCCTCCTCATCCTCAAAGGCCTCCTTTCCTAAAGATATGGCTCCCTCAACCCCACTTTTTCCTTCTGTACCCTTCTCATATTTATTTATTAAACTTCATAAATCAATATTGCTCCAAAAATGGATTTCAGTGTGGTATACTATGAAACTGTAGAAGCATTGCAAGACAGACTGGCAATAAAATCAAGTTTAAGAGGAATAAAGTCAATGGAATGGTGGGAAATCTAATAATCTAAAATGCCTAGGCAAATAAAAATGTTTTAAACTGGCACCAACAAGAATACAGGCCACATCCGCAGCACACCTTTCAAACACTTTTATTCCACTTGAGCAGCCATGGCTCTCTTCACTCTATCTTCTGCCATATTGCCCCTTTTTGAGCATCACTACAGCATTCATTATCTGCTTCTTTAGCTTCTCTTATCTTATGCATGCCATTCATTCTTTTTTCTTTTCTTTTCTTTTGTAAATATAGCAGGGTGGGAAAGAAAGAAAAAACCATCAGCTGACATTAACAAAATAAAATTATTCTATGGATCCTGACTTAAATGTGTTAAGTGAATAGAATTCCCATCTATTGCTAAGGTTCTTTTCTATCTTCCCAGCCTCTTTGCCAGAGTCCATTTGCTCATGAGGTGTAGCCTGGCCTCTTTCCCCATCCTGCCTTTTCTGCCTCCTGAGCTTGCCCTGTCATTGTTCACAATCAGTGCTCTTCTCCTGCCAGCTTTCTTGTTAATGTCACAGACCACTCCTGGGGAGATAAGCATGCTTACCTTTTAACCTGACAAGGCCCAAAGTGAGTGGCATAAAATTATTCAGAGAAAGATGGAAAATGCTGCACGGTTCCTTCCCTCGCTTCAAGTTGCTCTGCCCTCCAGACTATTGTTTGCAGTGGGGGGGGTGGCAGGGATCACCACTGTACCTTAAAACATCTGGAACCACCACCTGTTTCTTTCTTATGTTCAAAGTTTGAAAACTCCCATGCTTTCTCAATGGGCAAGGTTCTCCTCTAGCTCCTTTCGGTTATTCTGAAACCGAAACATTGATTTGAGCGCACCAGAATCAATTGCATTTGGAAGTTAAGGTGCCCACTTTAACCTCCATGTCACCTAAGCAGGTATGTGATACAGTGTTGTATATCACAGTATAGCTTTCATGCAGCCATGGTCTCTCAGCCTCAATCGTTTTCCTCTGCATCATCATCATCCCTCCCTCCATTTCATGCAGGGGACGCGGGTGGCGCTGTGGTCTAAACCACTGAGCCTATTGGGCTTGCCGATCAGAAGGTTGGCGGTTCGAATCCACCCAAAGGGGTGAGCTCCCATTGCTCTGTCCCAGCTCCTGCCAACCTAGCAGTTCAAAAGCATACCAGTGCAAGTAGATAAATAGGTACCGCTGTGGTGGGAAGGTAAACGGTGTTTCTGTGCACTCTGGCTTCCGTCACGGTGTTCTTTTGTGCCAGAAGCGGTTTAGTCATGCTGGCTGCATGACTCGGAAAGCTATCTGTGGACAAATGCCTGCTCCCTCAGCCTGAAGCGAGATGAGCACCACAACCCCATAGTCACCTTTGACTGGACTTAACCATCCAGAGGTCCTTTACCTTTACATTTACCATTTCTTGCACACAAACTGGCAGCCTCCCTCACATAAGCACATGTACATGCAGGACCTCTTCTAATACACATGTGGTACATTGGTCAGAGTGTTGGACTAGGGCCTGGAAGATCAGAGTTCAAATCCCCACTCAGCCATGAAGCTCACTGGCTGACCTTGGGCCAGTCACAGCCTCTTTGCCTAATGTACTTCACAGGGTTCTTTGGGAGATCAAATGAGTAGAGCAGTGGTTTTCAACCCGTATGCCTTGGCAGCTAGGGTGCCTGGAATGATGATCAGGGGTGCCATGGGCAACATTTGCATCTGTCCCTCTTTCCTTCCCACCCTCCTCTGATGTCCTCTCATGTCTCTACCTCCAAACGGCTGGTACAGCTCTTTACTGCAGCAGCCCTGGCTGTAAGCTCTGCAGGTGAATGGTGCCTCTTTGGGGTGGGGGTGGGCAGCTCAGAGACTAGCAGCAGCTGCCCAGAGGACTCCCAAGGAGAAGGGAGAGAAGAGAGGAGGCTGAGGGAACACTCCACAAGGGAGGGTGTTTGAAAAAGGGTGAGAGGCTGCCAGCTCCACAGACAAGGGGTGACATAACTGGGCTCCTGAGCCCCGCAGGGTTGCCACAGAAAGAATGTAGCTGGTCAAGGGAACCATGGACTACTGGAGTAGGGGTAGACTCCTGTGTGCCATCTTGAGGTCCTTAGAGAAAAGGATGAGATATAAATGCAATAATAACAACCGAGACAGATTCTTCTTTCTCTCCCTGTCTCGTACACATGCACACATCTGCTCACTACAAACGTTAAGGCCTGAAAAGAAAGGGGAGTAAGAACGCCTTTCCCCCTCCTCCAGTTGCTTCAGAATAAGTAGGATTTTTATAGATCTGCTCCTCTCACACACCCACAGAGGCAATAGTTCTCTCCTGCTTCTCTCTCACATATAATAGCACTCATATCGCTCTACCTTTCACACATTGCAAGCACCTTACACATGTACAGTGTATGAGCAGCATCATCTCTGGTTAAGTCCAGACAAAGGCGACACATTAATACACGACTACACAAAACAGGCATGCAGTAGCATGTCTCTCTCATGTCTCTCTCATTCATGTCTCTCATTCATAGACACACATACGCACAAGAGATGCTGCCTGCTCCATCTAACAATAGTCTCTGGCCTTCTAGGGAGGAGCCTTGTTTAAATCTTCAAAATGGAATTGTTTCCAGATGACCTGTTTATTGAGCATTCATTCTTTGATTGTAGGGAGGTTAGATGACGTTGCATCAATGCAAGTGTTCTCCTGCACTTTTGGGTGCATTTCCCCATCACTTTCCTTATTATAGAAAGTCTTAAATTTGAGGGAAGAAGGTTTGTTGCACAAAACCTTCCAAGCAACTTATAACCAGGGTTTTTGTTCAGCTGGAACGCACAGGAACTCAGTTCCAGCACCTCTCAGGTGGGTGCCACTGCCATTCTCAGAGAACTGGGGAAGCATTCATGGTGAGTTCTGGCACCTCTTTTTCTAGAAAAATATCACTGCCTAGAACCATGTGGCGCTGTGGTCTAAACCACAGAGCCTAGGGCTGGCTGATCAGAAGGTGGGCAGTTCAAATCCCCTCGACGGGGTGAGCTCCCATTGCTCGATCCCTCCTCCTGCCAACCTAGCAGTTTGAAAGCACGTCAAAGTGCAAGTAGATAAATAGGTACCGCTCTGGCGGGAAGGTAAATGGCGTTTCCGTGTGCTGCTCTGGTTTCACCAGAAGCAGCTTAGTCATGCGGCCACATGACCTGGAAGCTGTATGCCAGCTCCCTTGGCCAATAAAGCGAGATGAGCGCCGCAACCCCAGAGTCGTCCGCGACTGGACTTAATGGTCAGGGGTCCCTTTGCCTTTACCTTTACATAATAATTGCCTGTGTTACTTCTCAGCTTCACAGAAACCCTAACCCTTTACCTTTATATTACAACCATGTAACCTGAATTTGCTGCTATGTGACTGGAACCCACCCCAAAATAGTGACAGTCTGGAAGTTCCTGCAAGGTAAATTTCAAGGTAAATACTGCAAGGTAAATTTCCAAAAGAAGACCTATAAAGGGTAGGGTGGGGTGGTCATGTCTCACAAAAGGCACCCTTGTTAATAAATACAAAATATATAAACTATATTAATGTGGCCATTCTTCATTTAGATTTCTCAATTATTTGGCCAGATTGTACCTCTTGCCAAGTAAATTCTCAGAACCAAATCTCATATGGATACGACTAATTGTCTTGCATACATGATGAAAGTATTTACAGGTTTTCTAATAGTAAAGCACAGAAAAATGAAGATGCTTTGCTGATCCTGTGGCTCCATATTTTTGGTAGGCTTGCTCTCCCCTCTCTATCACTGCCTTCAGATACACTAAGGCTTAAATCAGCTGTCATATCAATTTCACATCTTGGAATTTTGTGAATAAGACAATCTCTTCATCTCTGTTGCTTGGAAATGGGATATAACACTAGGAAGGGATTACAGAGAGATTGTGGTGTTCGTGTGTGTATACATACACACATATACACACATACACACTCACACCAAAAAAATCCCTTTGGACTAAAGTTTGGATAAGCCCTCAGTCAATTAAAATCTTATTTCTGCTGTAAACTAATTTAATATGAGTAGGACTATTGGGAATTGTATGTGGGATGTGTGTGTTTGCTGACTAAAATTTATTTATATTTCTAATCTTCCTTCTTCCCATGGCTCGGGGCACATAGTAACTATCTAAAAATATTCAGAAGTACAGCACACAACAAAAGACAATGAAAGCAACATAAAACAGGCAAGAAGAGCAAGGGTGGTCGATCTGATGCCCTCCAGATTTTGCAGACTACAAATCCCATCACTCCTGACCATTGAACATGCCGGCTGGGGCTGATGGTCACCCTGAACTAAAGCGTCACCATGTTCATCTTGGACTATCCAAGGCTACTCCCTAAAAGCATGTAAGAATGGCACTCATTCACACAAGCTTAAGCGAAGTTATATGTTGCAAGCTGTGAATGGATTTGCTGCCTTTAAGGCAGCTGGAGCTGCTTCTTAGCAGGAGATCAGAGCTGCAATTCAAAAGCACTTCAGCAAGCACAGATTTAGTGTTTAGCATAGGATATTATACACACACACACACACACACACACACACACACTTATCAGTGGTCTTGGATCCAACAAAAGTAATTACAAATATCTTGAATACTTGTTGGAATTTGGATCAGAATTCAAATATACTGGAAAACTAGATAATAGATTTGTCACACTGGTTGCCTGATAGCTTCAGCTGTCTCTTGGGTAGTCATTATTTATGTATATATTTGTATTCACAAGTTCTGGGTTGTCTACACTCGAGTGCATTATTGGGGACCTGTTATAACCCATTAAGAAAACCATGACTTTATAGCTCAAGGTGGAAGATGTACTGTCTTTATACATCTGCCATTAGTTGGTTAGGCGGGATAACAAACACATAGATATTGTAGGGGAGGGGGGCACCATTCACAATATTTGGTTTAGATTATGATTCAGCATTTTGAAAAACAGTCATCTTCAGTCTGAGGCATTTTGTAGCCTGTACAATTCAGCTCAGGATTCATCCAAGTGTGCTTCATTTGCTCCCTATTCGGTATTGGGAAATTTTAAAATGGCTATACAGTGGTACCTCGGGTTACATACGCTTCAGGTTACATATGCTTTAGGTTACAGACTCCGCTAACCCAGGAATAGTACCTGGAGTTAAGAACTTTGCTTCAGGATGAGAAAAGAAATTGTGCTCCGGCGGCGCAGCAGCAGCAGGAGGCCCCATTAGCTAAAGTGGTGCTTCAGTTTAAGAACAGTTTCAGGTTAAGAACGGACCTCCGGGATGAATTAAGTACTTAACCCGAGGTACCACTGTACTGTAGTTTCTTTTCCTTTTGAGAGGAATGAATGAAATTTCCAGACATACTAGCCCCTCCAGGATGGCTAAAGCCTGACAAATCATAAGCAAATGGTTCCAGGAGATTTTGAGTTGGGCACACTATGTTAAAAAAAAGGGGGGGTTAAAAAGTTACACTTGTAACTTTTTTGTTTTTGGACAGAATTGGATTAAATTTGCAAGCAGTGTTATCCCCTCTGAGGGCATTAATACTTCCAAAATTGAGAGGGTTAGCTGTGGTTTTCTTGTAAGCAACCACCCCCTGCAGTCTTCAGATGAAGGGCAGTATACCAATGTTAACAACAACAGCAACAACAACAACAATAATAATAATACTAATAATAGGGGGAGACTTCTAAGGGAAAGGGCAAAATCAAACCTTCTGGCAGGATTATGAAATGTGTCTTCCTTCCCAAGTACCACTCATGTTGCCTAGCAACACACTATTATTTTCCACATTCCATGTTACTATCCCATTTTTCATTCTTTAAGTCATGTATCCGTACATTAGGCATTTTATGAGCTACATGCATGGACTCATATGCCTCTGCTTCAGTATTCTATCCCTGCCATCTTTCTACAGTGTGGTGTAGTGGTTAAGAGCAGTAGTCTCGTAATCTGGTGAACCGGGTTCGCATCTCCGCTCCTCCACATGCAGCTGCTGGGTGACCTTGGGCCAGTCACACTTCTTTGAAGTCTCTCAGCCCCACTCACCTCACAGAGTGTTTGTTGTGGGGGAGGAAGGGAAAGTAGATTGTGAGCCACTTTGAGACTCCTTCGGGTGGTGATAAAACGGGATATCAAATCCAAACTCTTCTACATCCTCATTAATACAGCAACCTGTACATCTCTCCATGTACATGTCTGGGGCCTTATGTCACATTTATGTTAAGGCAGGGATGAATATAAGATTGGAGCTGCAAAAGGAAGCCGGTGAGAGGAAGGGAGTGGCCAGTGTAGGAAATGGCATCATTGTCCTTCTCTGAGGTCAGACTTCTGGACCAGTAGCAGAGGGGAGTGATACAACTGAGCTCTCTGGAGTGAGGAATGTTGGGGTTGAGTGGAGGCAGGGGGAGAGAATGACCTGCACATCATTTTTCACACATTCTGATGTTGTGTCTTCCCTCTGTACAAGGAGAGAGGAGATTTGGATCCTACCTCCTGTCGTTACTATCTACTCATTTGTTTAAAAAATTAACAATTTCATACGCTATGGGCTCACCCACACTTCAGATTGCCCCGTGCTTTCTAGGCACAGGTCCAGGCAGTTTTTTCATTTGCCCTGCTGCTTTCCCCAGGAAAACTTCTTTACTGCTGAATCAGAACAAACATCAATCCACAGAAAAACCAATTGGCGTTTGTTCCGATTCACCAGCAAGCAGCGGGTTTTCCTGGGAGGGAAGGCAGGGAGACAAGCAGAAGTATGGATGAGCCCTATGTTCCGGAAAACAAAACAAATATGTATTTGCATGATGACACCACCTGAAGTATACCTGAAGGAGCATCTTCATCCCCATTCTTCAACCCAGATGCTGAGGTCCAGTTCCAAGGGCCCTCTGGCAGTTCCATCACTGCAACTGCAGGTGAAACTACAGAGAACCAGACAGAAGGCCTTTTTGGTAGTTGCACTCACCCTGTGGAACACCCTCCAGGTAGATGTCAAAGAGATAAACAACTATATAATTTTTCATAGACATCTGAAGGCAGCCCTATTTTGGGAAGCTTTTAATGGTTGTTCTTGTTGTTGTTTCCTGTATTTTTGTTGGAAGCCACCCAGAGTGGTTGGGCAACCCAGTCAGATGGGTGGAGTATAAGAAATAAAGTAGTAGTAGTAGTAGTAACTAAAGATTTTTAGGCTGCAGTCCTAACACACTCACACATGCATGTTAGAGAACAGTGCTGCTGGCAGGCGAACTCTGATGCAGTGGATGTCCTGTCTGTGGTGATGCAGATGGTAAGCTACAACCAGTGGTCCTTCAGTAGAAAGTCCATGAAGTGAGGCATTTATGGTGAGGGCAGAGCACCAAAAGAGGTCTATTCCATCCTAAGCCCTGTGGATGCCCTGAAGGGCCCAATCCTTGGGTCCCTCAACTGTGCCAGAGCTGACATAGCAAATTATAGTGGTGCGGGAATGGTTTAGTTTGGAAAAGCATATAAAAAATAAATAATCGTATTCGCAGTGCTCCAGCTAAAGAAGCCACATGTGCAAACATTTAGATATGGTTCAGTGAGGTGGTGTTTTATCCTCAGCTGATAGACTAGATCTGCCTTTGCCCACCTGGTAACCTTCAGATGTTCTAGACTAAAATTTCTATTAGCCTCAACCAGCTCACGCTAGCTAGGGTGATAGGAATTGTAGTCCAAAATAATTAGCATCATTACCTCAGGTTTGCATCAAAAATGTTAAGCATTAGTCTTTTGTCTAAGGGCAGCAGTCTTTTAAAATGAAAGGGACAATCTGATTTTGCTACCACAAAAGAAGGTAACAGTGTGACTTGGAAGTATCTCCCTGAACTTCAGGGTTATTGATTTTTTTAGAGTGTAAAAAAGTAACATTGTTGCTGCTGCTGTCATTTTAATTTATTACCTGCCCTTCGCCATAAGGTCCCTGGTTAGCTTGCAACAATTAAATACAGTTTTAAAAACTTACAATTGCAAAAAAAAAAAAAAAAAATGCAACCAGAAAAAATAGGTTGTGTCAAAGGCCAGGATGAAAAGACATATACTTAAACCCCATGTTTGCCAACCAGAGTTCCATGATGGAAAAAAGGAAATATATAAATGTAAAATAAGCAATGCATTGTAAAATGGATTACTGATGCGCAATGGAGTCTTCCCAAACTTCATCAATAAAGGATGAATTCACGAAAATAGTTTAATACATTTTTGAGAATGAGACACTGAAAGTTTGTTTAAATTATCATGCTACTTCTCTAACAGATTACTACTACATTATATATAATTTAATTGCAAAAAGAGGTTATTTAAAAATATCTACGTTTGTATATTGACTCTTCTTGCAAATCCCCATTCCTTCACTTCAGAAGAAAAGTGAGGTACATGATAAAAACTATCCAAGGCAACAGATCCATGCTAATAAAAATACGAATTACACTGCTCCATAGGCCGTTTCAGATGTTCTGATGAGGTTAATTTAACATACAAGAAAGGGCCACAGGCCAAGCATATTAGCTTCATTCCCATGATGGAGGGCACATCCTGTACTTGAGGTACTTCCTGTGCATTTTGAGACTCCTAAGTTAGCTCTCAATCAGAATGCTTGAAGAGTGCTTATATAATCATGCTCAAAACTGTTTAGTTCTATTCAGGTAGCTCACTGAAAATTCCTCATAAGGCCACAGTCCTATGCACCTGTAACTCTATAAACAGTCATGGGATCAAGGTGGAAAATACCAAATTTTGTTTAAATGCATGTCCGCCCCACCCCACCCCCAGTGCACAGTAATTTGCATTTCATTGAGGGGAAAGAAATCTGCTGCTGCTGTCGCTAGCTTTTCCTACTTCGTTGCATTTCAATTTAAAATCTGGGGGAAATTAAAATCCTTACTACAACAACAACAAAAATCGTCTTTCCTTGATGGGCTACAAAGAAAAGATAGTTTTGTAGGCCAGGCTGCACTCCTCCTCCTCCTAAACACTGCAGCTTTGCATATGGCAGTTCCCTTTGTTCTGTGGGGAACCCTCTGGTGAAGTGGATGGGCTGCCACATCAATGTTCTCTGAAGATAATAGTAATGGATGTCCAGTGTGGACCCCTTTCTCCCTTCTCTGAGGCTTCCTCATTCGTGGATCAGTTCAAGGAAGCTGGTTGCGCTTATCCTACAGCTGGCGATATACTCTGTGGTCTCTGCATCTGTGAATAACTCAAAGATTTGGCTGGCCTCCTGTACCTGCATCGTGTTTTGCTCTTCTACAGCCCCAGGGCAAGAACATGGTCTCAAATCAGAAAGAGATACCCTTTCAGCATAAGAAACCATATCTGGTTCAAAATGAAACAGTTCACTTGGAAAACGTATTCCTTAAATGATACCTAAAAGTATCCATGAAGTTACTACTTGGTGTTTAATGTCTGTTTAGTTGGAGCTGAATTTATTCATGAGAGTGGGAAACACACAGATGCTCAGTCCTAGGAAGAGGAGGAGATGTGTCAGATATCTTAGATTGTTATTTTTTTAAATCTTCCTCTTGGCTTCTCTTCTTCTTCTAGTGCTCTCCTATACTTGAGCATTCCAGACGGCAAAAACTCCTCTCAGATTAGCCATTCTTTTTAACCATAATCTTTTTGTCCATCTTGTGCTACCAAACCGTTTTTTCCCCCAGCAGGTCAGATTTCTCCCTCTTTTCCCAGATAATGGATTATTTGTAGCTGAAGCAGTGCTGAAGTATTCTGAAACGTGGAGGAAATATGTTCCATGGAGCTGAAAAAAGAACTATCAAGAACATCCGTTAAAAAGACCAATAAATCCTAATAAAGACAAATGGCTCATCAGTATGAGGCAAAGGTGCAAGAGTTTGTGTATGCAGGGTTAGAAACGGAAGACATTTTTCATTGTTGAAACAAGAAGGTGAAAATGAACCTGCACACTTTGGGAAACCACTTGTGATTTCGCAATTATTATTTTTTTAATCTCTGCAATTAATTGAATGATTTAATGTGATACCTTGTTACTAGGCAAAGCCTTTGTACATAATTATAGCAGACTACAACATGGCACCAGAAATGTAAAATATGCAGAGATTTGGTTGCAAAATGTTTTGTTTAATAGCAGCCAGATTCATGTGGATAATACATAGAATTCTCAGACAGACATGTCCACAGCACTTATGAGAACAAACCTCTCCATGCCTCTTTTACTAAGCAAGCTGTTGTGGGTTTTTTAAAGGAGAGAGGTCAAAATGCCTTTATAAAGACAGTGGAAGTGGACTTAATAGTTTTCCCTACTGAGAATAGAACACAACTATTTAAAACATAATTAACAATAGGATGTCAGTCACTTTTTTGTAGGATTTTATGTCTGGGGAGTTTCAGCGCTCCCAATTAGCTTAATGGGGCCACTGTGCTAGTTAACAAATTGACAGTCTTGACCTGCCTGGCGGAAACAACTATAAAGCATTTTGGAAAATGAAGATGAATAGCAGAAGTCTCACTGCAGATAGGACGCAAATATCATTTTATATGTCTATTCGTGTTTCATATGACAGGATAACAAATGATGGTGATCCTGTTGCATCCAAAATGGACAGGATCACAGACCTTACGCTTGTAAATATTGGGAAATTTGCAGGGAGTACCTTCAGATCCCAGCCACCTCTGTGTTCTCCAAGACAAGAGTGAACCTTTCAAAAGGTGAAATTACCTTCTACGTAATCTCAGTAGGGGTTTTACTTTAGTTTAAGAGTACCTAAAGATCTGAATTTGAACTCTGGTATTATCAGATTGAAAACCTGCAATGATTCAGTGAAAAGCCTGACGGTTTTTCATGTGCATATTACGCTGCTACCTAAATATGGTCTTCCTAATTCACTCTGTTTTGGAATATTTCCATATATTTCACTCTATTTTTGGAAAATATTTATTATTAGATTTATATAGCTGCCCATCAACAAATGATCCATTAGAGATTTGAGAACAAAAAAGTAAAATACAGTATTAAAAGGCAATATAATAAAAAACATTTAAAAAGACGGAAATGTGGCATTAGAAAGTCTCCTTTCTATCAGGGAAAAGTACAGTTAGTAGCTCAGTCTACAAAATAAAACACAGCTTTCCCCAGATATATTTCCATGAGCAGGGTCTTGAGCAGGGCTTTTGTTTTGTTTCCTCCATCCCCACTCCATTATTCCAGTATGCTTTTACCTAAAGTGCTGAGTTCTGTTTTATTACTGCTGTTTTTGGATTTACTCTGTTTTGTCTTATATTATTTTTAACTGTATTGTACCTAGATGCTTTTTATGTTTAAATTGCTTGTGTGAGCTGTTGTGAAAGGGGTTTGCCCTGAAAGGTGGCACATATACAGGAAGGAAGAAAGAAAGGAAACATTTAATTTTATTGATATGAAAAAGCATTTGATAGAGTTGAATAAGAAGCTTCCAAATCTTTTCATTTTCATATGTAGATAAGAATGATATATAAGTCACTAGCTGCCAGAATTTTGATCAATAATAGGCTTTTAGATGGCTGTCTTCTTCCCTGTTTATTATTTAAGTTTGCTGTAGAAAATTTTTGCAATAGCTGGCAAATAAAAGATTTAATAAGGATTTAAGACTAAACAATAAATTGTCAAACATAGCAAACCATGCTGTCTGCCACTTTACAAATGATCCATCAGTTTAGCAGTATCTCAAGTTACAAAATGAGAAATGAGAATGTCAAGCAATTAAAAAAAAAATCCTCTGCCCCTCAAAATGTTTGTGTGTGAGAGAGAGAGAGAGAGAGAGAGAGAGACAGTCACACTTCCATAGTGTTATTCATAGGAAATATGATAAGGGTTAGGAACTTGCTTTAAAGACACCCACAGGTAGCTTAAATTCTGGAGACTACATGGACTTTGCTATTCACTACAAAAGCAGGGGAAAAACCATCTGCATTCCAACTGCACACACAGCGCTTTCTCTGATACTACTTAAAATTAAGCAGATTTTCAGGGCTTGTATTGATTTGCATAATTTAGTCTGACCACAATATTGGAGTTTCCCTGCCACAAGCAAACAATGGGGGAGAAAAGGAAATAATCTTCTGTGCCATTACACCCCGCCCCCCGTGTTGTGTCTTTTATAAAATAGACTTCATAGGTAAGCTCAGTGTTTTACTTCCATATCAGTTAAAGTTCCCTTAACTTTGATAACTCATGAAGTGAAGACATGGCATGAAAAATGCATAGATTAGTTTTGATTTGAATAACTGTCCTCACTAGCATAATTCTTCCTAGCGACAACTGTGGCTTCCTCCTAGCACAGCGCATTACCAGCCCTGATTGCTATGGTTCCATTGTGTGTGTGTGTGTTTTATTATTATTTCTAAAAACCCTTGATGAAAACCACACCCATATGCACATATAAATGAATGCACCTTGGGACACATTCTCCTTTACTGGTTTGTCCTCCCTTCCTGACTTTATGATGGCATTTGAACTGTCGCTTTCTCCTTTATTCCAGGGCATGGATTATATGGAACTTTTGAAATGTTGTCCTCCTGGAGGAAAACGAGGGAAGACCAACACGTGAAAGAGAGAACTGCCGCCGTGTTTGCAGACTCCATGCTCTCCTTTTCTCTCACCACTGCCATGTACCTGGTCACTTTTGGGATAGGTGCCAGCCCCTTCACTAACATTGAAGCAGCCAGGCTCTTCTGCTGCAATTCCTGTATTGCAATTTTCTTCAACTACCTCTATGTACTCTCCTTTTATGGTTCCAGCCTCGTGTTTACTGGCTACATAGAAAACAACTACCAGCATAGTATCTTCTGCAGAAAGGTACCAAAGCCAGACGTCTTGCAAGAGAAGCCTGCCTGGTATAGGTTTCTTCTGACAGCCAAATTCAGTGAGGACACGGCAGAGTCAGAGGAGACAAACAGCTACGAAAGCCACCTCTTGGTGTGTTTCCTCAAGCGTTATTACTGTGACTGGATAACGAACACGTATGTCAAGCCTTTTGTAGTTCTCTTTTACCTTATTTATATTTCCTTTGCCTTAATGGGCTACCTGCAGGTCAACGAAGAGTCAGACATTAGTAACATTGTAGCAACTGCGACACGAACCATGGAGTATACTGCTGCTCAGCAGAAATACTTCAGTAATTACAGTCCAGTCATTGGGTTTTATATCTATGAATCCATCGAATACTGGAACATGACCGTCCAAGATGACATGCTAGAGTACACCAAGGGGTTTGTGAGGATATCGTGGTTTGAGAGCTACTTAAATTACCTTAGAAAACTCAACATATCGACGGGTTTACCCAAAAAGAATTTCACAGATATGCTGAGGAACTCCTTTCTGAAAGCGCCCCCGTTTGCCCATTTTTCAGAGGATATCATTTTCTCCAAGAAGTACAACAACGAAGTCGACATTGTGGCCTCTCGAATGTTCTTGGTGGCCAAGACCATGGACACCAAACGGGAAGAGCTTTACCATCTCTTGGAAACCTTAAGAAAGCTCTCCCTCAAATCCAAGGTCAAGTTCATTGTCTTCAACCCTTCGTTTGTCTACATGGATCGTTACGCCTCGTACGTGGGGGCCCCCTTGCAGAACTCCTGTATCAGTGCTTTATTCCTCCTCTTCTTCTCTGCGTTCCTGGTGGCAGACTCTCTCATCAATGTGTGGCTCACGCTCACTGTTGCCTCAGTCGAATTTGGAGTTATAGGTTTTATGACCTTGTGGAAAGTAGAGCTGGACTGCATTTCTGTGCTGTGCTTAATTTATGGGATTAATTATACTGTTGACAACTGTGCACCTCTCTTGTCAACGTTTGTCCTGGGCAAAGATTTCACAAGAACTAAATGGGTGAAGAATGCCCTGGAGGTGCATGGGGTAGCTATTTTACAGAGCTACCTCTGCTACATTGTTGGTCTGATTCCTCTCGCAGCTGTGCCTTCAAATCTGACCCGTACACTGTTCAGGTGCTTGTTTTTGATAGCATTAGTCACCTTCTTTCATTGCTTTGCCATTTTACCTGTGATACTGACTTTTGTGCCACCATCCAAGAAAAAGAGGAAAGAGAAGAAAACTCCTGAGAACCGGGAGGAAATAGAATGTGTTGAAATGGTGGATATGGATAGCACCCGAGTGGTTGACCAAATTACAACAGTCTGACTTAGTTGGTTTGTTTTTCTTTTTAAAAACAAAACAAAAAAACAAAAAAAGCCACCCTAGATCTTACCAAGAGAAGAAAATCATATTGATTATATAAACAATGGTGTTTGGATCTCTGTTTTCAAATTAAAACCAGGAGCATCCAAAGCAGTGTGTGAAGGGGGGGGAAATAGCTATACATTGATTGGCCTTCACATAAAAAGTACAGTGAAATTTACATTCACCCAATACAAAGAGAGTGTCAGTTTGGGTTGCTGCCTGAGATAAGAGAGTAGAAGAGTTGGGTTGGTGACTAAATAGCAAACTGCTTGTGTTTGCCCTGCAGATGTTCCTGCCCTTGTGGCAAAATCCCAGCACATTGAAAGGTCAACTGTCAAGGCTGAAGGAGCCGTTAAGTGTACGTTTTGGACATCAAGGCTATAGGAAACTTTCAATACAGCAATAACTCAAGTCAGTGAGTCAGCTATTATGGATCTTAGCCATCACATCTAACTTCCCTTTTTGTTGCTTCCTCCCCCCCTCCCTCCGCCGCCTTTTCTGAATGGAAATGCATATGCAAGTTTGTTAAACAACAACAACCACAAAAGGCCAAGAAGATTTTTTTAAAAATACATACGCAAGGGTAAAACACAGCAATCACTGTCAATGTAGGGTCATGTTGCAGTTGCCTTCTTTTCTGAATCAAGAGATGTTTTAAAATGTAATCAACCCCCAGTATATTTTTTAATATGACATGATTTTGTAGCATTTCTTTTTTTTTTCTTTTTAAAGAAAACAGGGAAATAATGATATGTATACAACACAGAGACAATTCTTGGTGTTCTCTGATCCAGCTCCGCTTTCTGAATGTGTTTGTCTCATTTCGGAGACCTGGTTTACTGATGCTAGATTTTGTAGCACTCTCTTAAATATGCTAGGGGGGGTCTAGTGGCAGAATAGAGAAGGGATATATTAAGAACTTCACCACCAAAATCCATGAAATAAGCCTCCGATGCCTAAATTTCATCAAGCAAATGTGAATGTTAGGGCTCTTTTTCAGATAAGAGCCTTCACTCCAGGCCATTCACTAGTAATACACACGATGAGGTCGAATGAGCAGCTTTACGTAACGTGTAATGTGGGCTACAACCCTCTGTCAGTAATTTCCATTTCAGTAATCTCAACTGTAGACCATGAGTCACGGAAATTAGTGGGGCTACTTTCAAAGAAGTGGCTTTTGAACTCTCAGTGTTGCATCAAGTTTATGTTAAGAGCAGATGTCCTGATAATAATGGAAAACAATGGACGCCACCCCTGCCCTTAATAAATAAAGAAATAAATGTTTGATACAGAAAACTAGAGACAGGTGGAAACCAATTTAACAGATAAATTATTGCAGTGATCTATGCCAGAGGAGTTTTTAAGATATTTGTGTCTCTTTCCCAATCTTAGCTAAAGCAATGCTAGTGCCCCTTACAAGCTTTAATGAAAGTGTTAGAAACCAAATCTTATGATGCTGCTTTAGCTTCCATGGCATGGGGAAATATCCTGTGGATCGTAACCTGCAAGCCACCCCCACCCACCCCAGTCATCAACATTATTGCACTGGCATTGGGCAGGCAGCACTGGGCAGCCAACCTTCCAGTCTTACCCTATGATTTTCTTATAGATCTGTTTCTTAGCCCTGCACCTGCCCTGAAAAAAAAAACACCTTTTGGTCATTGGAGCTGTGCAAAAACTGTGCTAGAACCCTTATGTGGCAGTACCAGTGACTGCTGCAGATCCAACACCGAGAATGAGTTGTGACCTCAAATCAGGGCAAGGCGTGTATTTGCCCTCTTCTGTCGGCACTGGGTCATTTAGGCCAGTTCCTATGAGCTAGTGTAGAGAATGGATTGGGCTATTGGTGCCACAGCCAAGAAAGTGAACCAATGGCCTGGCTTCCACAAATAATCTTTCAATAATAAAGAATATTTTTGTTAGAGGGAAAAGTTAGAATGAGCTTCTGTCTTCAGATTTTATATACAGTATATAAGCATTCCGATTTCCCCCATGGAATCTGTCAAGGACTTAAAAGAGTGCACAAATTATCTCCCATACGCCTAGCTAACAAAAGTGGTCTCTCCTCAATCACAGATGTTTCCGATTGCCTGCAGTTTGGACAAACTTGGAGGATAAGCACACGAAGCATTTGCTGAAACAAACTAGTGATTGGGTGAAGTCTCTTTTGTTCATTTCCAGATATCCATCCAAGCCATTCTTGCTGCTCCGCTTTGATGGAGGAGCTTCTTTTGTTGCTGTTCAGCTGTTGGGTATCTGTATGTATGCGCAAGTTAAGATGTTTTGTTTCAATGTAAAGTATTTTGTCATTCTTGCCAGCTTGAGAGGTGCTCAAGCAGGAGACATTTGCGTCCCTGCCAAACCTTTTTCCTTCCTAAAATGGAAATCACACACAGGCACACAAAGTACCATAATGCCCAGGTTTGGCAAGCTGCTGTGAGCACAAACACTCTGACTGATATACAGTAGAGACTGGAAGTTGCAATGTACCTTCCTTCTTGCTATGTACCTGCAGTGTACCTTCCTTCTATGATTCATCAGCTGCATACAGCAGTGGTTTTCAACCAGTGTGCCGTAGCACCCCAGGGTGCCTTTAATGATGGTCAGGGGTGTCATGGGCAACACTGGCCTCTGTCCCTCTTTCTTTCCTTCCCTCCCTCCTCTGATACCCTCTCGTGTCTCTGCCTCCCAAAAGCTTGCACAGCTGCTTGTTGCAGCAGCTCTGGCTACTCGCTCCCCAGGCAAATGGTGCCTCAGGGGCTGGCCAGGAGGTGCGTCCCAGGCCCCAGTGAGGAGGTGTGAGGAGACACCTCTCTTTGGGGCAGAGAGGGCAGCTCAGAGAGCAAGGGTGGCAGCAGTGGCTGCCCGGAGGACTCTCAAGGAGAGGGGAAAGGAGAAGAGGCTGGGGGAACACTCCACAAGGGAGGGTGTTTGAAAAAGTGTGAGAGACCGCCAGCTCTGCAGGAAAGGGGTGACATAACTCCTGAGTCCTACAGGGTTGCCGCAGAAAGAATGTAGTTGGTCAAGGGAGCCGTGGACTCAAAAAGGTTGAAAATCTCTGGCATGCAGTTTAATCCTGAGCTGCAGGTGTGTGTGTGTGTGTGTGTGTGTGTGTAGTTTGCATAATTTGGACAGGGAATTATAAACCATGGAGGTCAATGGGGAATGAAATGCAGAAAAGTACAAGCAGTACGACGCTAATTCACAAAACAGATATTAATACTACATACATTGTGGCTTTGTTATAAGTATGTGCTAAAAATTCTTTGTCTTGGATTAGTCCACAAGTGAGTGCATTGACCCTCATGAAGTAGTGAACTTCGACGGTTTCACATTGCAGTCCCCCTTTGAAGGTTGTTTGTTCCAGAATAGACACTGAAAGTCACTTACTGAAGTCCTAGGAGGTTGAAATGTTCCCCTGCTGGCTTTTGAACTTATCATTTCTGATGTCAGATTTGTATCCTTTGATTCTTTTGCATAGCGACCGGAGTGTTTGTCTTATTTAGAATGCAGAACGGCATGGCTGATAGATGATGTCATATATTATACTGAAGATGAGTTGAATGAACCCCTGATGTTATGGATGACATTATTAGGTCCTGTAATACTCTTGTCTGAGTAGGCATGGAGACAAAGCTGATATCTGGGTCTGCCATGGGTTGGTATCTTTCCTTTGTGACCTGTTGCTGCTGGTGGATCCACTTTGGAACATACAAACTACTTTAAAGAGGCAAGCAAATTCTTCATTCACAAATTCACCCCAACAGAAGCTGAAGCCCTATGGCACAATTTAATTTACAGTAAGATAAATATATTTCTTTTCCTGAAAATTTTAAATTATTTCCATCGCATAGAAAGTGATTTTGTTCTTCCTACCCCAGGTTATGGTCTAGCAAAATCTTTTATCTGAAAATCTGTACACTTGCTTCAATTATTTTTCCATACTTGCTTTTAAGCTGGATTCTAAATTTGCCTTCCAGATACACAGCGAAATAAATCCATTGCAAAGATACGGACATTTAAATCTCACTGGAATTAATGAGGCTTTAAAGTAGCAACTCTGTGTTGGATTGTGGCCACTGATCTTAGATCTTCTATGGCACATCATTACATTTTCAAAATATCACCCACTTACCCTAAGTGCTAATCACTTAAAAGGCAGTTACAGTAAGCTTTTAAGTTTACTCTATTATAATTCCTTTAACCAAGAAACTCATTTAAAAACATTACAACACCCATTTAATAACTGATTGGTCAGAGCAGATTTTACTCCAGGGGAGGCAGAATTACCGGTAGCTTAATTTACTTGGCCTAAGCAAGTTCATTCACACTGGTATTCCTGGAGATATTATTCCCTATAGTGGCTTTGTGCAAATTCATTCTCAATTTACAAGTGATCTGAGTCTAGGGAGAAATGAAGAAAGAAAAACTGGAGCAATTGGAACAATTTCACTGCAAATGATCCATATCCAAAACTTACGACCAGCATTTTATGGGAAACAATGCAAATTAGATGAAGACTAGAGTTCAAAAACCTGAAGAAGATCTATCCAGCAAAGAAAAACATCTTTCTTCCCTAAATGCCAACCACCTTATTAAATGAGGCCAGGCCTGTAAAAGCTTAAGGACTACTAAATGGTTTGATGTTACACGGAAAGGTGCCAGTGTCTCTTGGCATCCTATGAGGCTTCATATGACAGTGCTTGGTGCAGCAGCAGTAGGGTTTTCTAAGTGCTATTTTCTGTTCTTCTGATGTTTATTCTCCTGCCAATATATAACCCCTGCTGCAGTCAATGACTTGTTTCCATTGTGACAGCAGAGACAAAACTAGTTTTGTTTTGGCTGGGAAATTCAGAGATGTCAGAATTCACTTAGGAAACCCATCTTCAAACAACAAAAACTAAGCACCATGTTCAACCATATTTGGGGGGAGGATCATAGCTCAATGGTAGATCATCTGCTTTGCATGCTGAAGGTTTCAGGTTCAGTCCTTAACATCTCCAGATAGGACTGGGAGAGAACGCTGCCTGAAATCCTGGAGACCAATGAGACAGTGCTGAGCTAGATGGACCAATAGTCTGACTCAGTTTAAGGCAGCTTCCTATGTTCCTGCATTAAAATTAAATACTATGGGAGGGGGATCCTGGAGGTAGCATACTCACTGCTCTCTAAAAGAAACTATTTTTCCTGGTATATGTGGAAGGTTGAAGGCCATACTGATTATTTATGTTACATGGGAGTGGCTGCCAAGAATGCAAGGTGAGCATCACTTTAGGGTATGGCTGCATAGTGTTTATTGATGGGTTGATTCATTGCTGGAATATATGACCATATCATCCTCTACATAAGCTTGATACAACTTACAGTAGGGATAGCCTCAAAGCCACAAATAACTTCTCTCCATATCTTTATTTAAAACTTTTGTATTTCAGTCTTCCAATGCATCTGCATTGCTCCGAGTGGCTTGCAGCAGCTAAAATACAACAAACCCATAATAAAATAACAAGGTATAGCCATGTGTTGGGATTTAAGGGGGGCAGTGACTTATATGTTTTTTTGCTGTTTCCATTCTGCTGCAGTTTGGCTTCTGCTAAAACCTACGTTGTTCATTTAACCATCTGCTAGGACCGAAACTAAAATAATTAATTACTTAATTAATTTGAATGCTTTTCAATGGAAGGAAAACACCTAAAACAATGCAGTAAATAACTTAATTATGACCAACAAGCATTCAAATTTCCACACCTGTTTCCATTTCTGACAGAATTTTCCAGCATTCCTAGCCATGCATCAGTAGAAAGAATATGAACACAAACACCACAAAATCATTTCATCAGCAGACTGCCTTTTGACTTCAGATGTACACATCTTATAGAAACCATTTTAAAACTACAAAATGCTTTTCTAAACAGAAATGCCTTGTGCTATTTTCAAAGCTATTTGAGGCTGTGGCACAGAGAATTCCAGAGGAATCAAGCCACTTCTGAGACTGCCCTTATGCATAGCACCCACCCAGTCTTCTCAAGCATTGGGGAATTTGACCACCTGCCAGATTCACTCTCTCCTCTTTTAAATAGGGGGTAACAGCCCAGTCCTGAGCTTCAGAGTTCCCTCACAGAGCCTTCTCTTCCCATCCAAGATGTTGTACCAACAGAGCTAGGTACTTATCCCCCATTATGTTCCAGCTTGGAAGGAGCAAGAGTCTCCAAGATACTCTCTAGATTCCGAAGCTGTGGCTTGGAATTTGAAGCACCAGAAGGTGTGTCTTCCAGGACCTCAAATCATCTTCTCCAACCTGTCCTTTGTTGTAAAAAGCTGTGCTCAGCCCCTGGCAATACTAACTAATGAGAGCGCAGTTGAGAAAACTGCAGCGGTATTGCTGATCCCTCAAGCAGAAACTAAAGGTTAACCTTGCGAATTCCATTATTGACTGGAATACATAACCTCTATATTCATACAACTATTGTTAATTCTGAGCAGTGAAGAAAACGAATCTCGGCTGCAGGAGTAATGAACCAGCAAGCAGGAAACATCAGCAAAACTTTGATGGGGTTTCCAAAAAGAAAAGGTATCATTTAGAGGCCACAGAGCATGAAAGCAGAAAACAACTGCCAGGTAAATTGAGAGGAGGAAAGTGATCATGTTATTTTCTTAGGGGAGGTGTTGTTTTTCCAGGACTTAGAGCAGAAACATTTCCACCTCTAGCATTGCCCATCATCTTCCATTCTGTCAGTCTAGCTAGTCAAATAGCATGCTTATTTCTCATTATTTTTAAATAGCCATATTGGCTGCAAGTTCATCTCATCTCTAGTGACTGTACTAAAGCATTTGGGTTGGAAATGATGCCTACAATCCAGGCAAAGTTGTTGGAATAGAATTAAAGTAGTTAGTCCCAATGCCACCAGTTTCTTTTTGCCTTTTATTCATGCAAAGGAACTGGCATAAAATGAAGTTGTTCATGACTATGACTAGAAATGGAAGACAGCGACAGTGGTACCTCAGTTTACGAACTGAATCCATTCTGGAAGTCTGTTCTTAAACCAAAACCGTTCTTAAACCAAGGCACACTTTCTCTAATGAGGCCTCCTGCCGCCGGTGCCCTTCTACCGTTCAGATTCTGTTCTTAGACCGAGGTAAAGTTCACAAACCGGGACACTACTTCCGGTTTTATGGAGTTCGTAAACCAAATCGTTCATAAACAGGGCTGTTCTTAAACTGAGGTACCACTATAAAGTAATTGTTGAATGCATGAAGCCCTTTTACAGCGATGTAGTGTTAACTTGACAAAGAAGAACTGACTGTAACATATGTTCCAATAATAAATCTAGTTTTGCCCTTCAGAAGGAAATGAAGGCTGGCTATTTTTAAACTTTGGCTTCAACCATAATAGAATATTCTAGTCAAACATATGTAGGAAAGTATTTTCATTGTAGTCATGTACAAGAGTCTCTTCATTTCCTCCTACGTCCCTGATCACTGCCTTCTAATACCTAAAAAGAATGGCACCAAGATTGAGTCTACTGGGGAACCATACCAATAGCTATGGAAGTCCTACTCATTTGTCTTAAGTGTGCAGTGACAGACTGCACTTGGTCAGTGATGAGAGACAGGCATGTTCTTGCTTTCCTCTAAGGCTTCCAGGATTCTTCCATAAGGTGGAATTCTGCCATCAGTGTATGTGTTTCTCTTTACCAGATGGAACGATTCCCTTTTCCTGCCCCCGTGCAATGTTATGGGGGTTCTCCAGACCCTCCCAAGCAGATTTGGGGAGGGCATGGGGACACATGGGGCAGGGAGAGACAGAAAGTCCTGTTGTTTCAGTGGGCCTCTTTGCACCAGTTTCCACTACCACAACAGCTTAGTTGAATCTGGCCTCGAGGACTCAAAACAGTGGAAGACTGAGCCCTGGTCACCTCCCCAGGAAGTAATAGTGTTTGTGTAATGGAAGCTTAGATGCAGCCCTCCAGTCCACCATGCAAATCAGAAGCGTTTGTTAATTGTATCAACAGAGTGGCCATGGAGCTTCACACTCCAAACCCATCCCTACCATCTCCAACCTTCCCATGTGGCCCTGATTTGGGGTGGAAGGACTATAACTGTGTTTTGACAAAGCGCAATGTAATCTCTCATCAGATCTTTCCATTCAACATGGGGAGGCGGGGTGGAAGGTTCAGGGTTTGCCTGCAGAGCCCTGCCACAGATACAGTTAAACAAATATCTGATTGGGCTCTGGAATCTCTGCAAAGGGGTGTCGTTCTTGGAAAGCACTCATTTTCAAGGTAACAGAGAGGACCTGAGCCCTGATAACAATTAAGCCCTGCCTTTCTTTTGGACAAGTTTGGCTCTTCGGGGTTTCCTTGGGCTTTTGGTTTTTTTTAGCAAGCTAGAGACATGATTCATCAGCGATTGTCTTTTGTGTGTTTTTAGGTGGTTTATGAGACTGTGACAAAAATAATACATTAACGATCCAAGGTTTCACTGAAGCTTCCATCACAGGCACTTCCATGGTGCAAGTTGTTGCATTCATGACCTCCTATGTGGGAGAACTTTTAATTTTACCTCCAATGTGTAATCAGTTGTGATTAGAGTAATTTATGAATTGATGATGAATCACATAAGTCAGTAATGAGCTGCAGGTAGCGTGCAGACTCCTGGTAATGTTCACCCACTTCCAACATTGCTTTCCCTTTGCCTTCACCCTGTGAATGCCTTCACTGGTCACAGTACACCAATAGTGGGTGGCATGGTGGGGCACCTCTGGTCACCTAGTCAACAGCTGTGTCATTGCTGCTTACCAACATGTAAAGGGCAAAGTGGTAGTGAGGTTGGCAAAGAGCAAACGCACTGGCAGGACCATCAAATTGGCTCCCACAGCGCCTTCGTACCATGCTGACCTTGCGGCCTCACCTCTTCCCCTTTGCCTCCCAGTAAGCAGCACTGATGTGATGGACCAATGATCAGGGGAGCAGGGCCACCTCACCACACCATCTGCTACTGTAGTACACAGTGTGTGAACTGATTTTAATTGAGAACCTTTTCCAAAACCACCATAGAAGAAGAACCATGGTCCTTGTTACAAAAAGTTTTTAAAAAAACTTAAACCATGGAAACTTAAACCGTGGAACATGGCATCACCAGCCAGTCACAATTCATAGTCCAAACATTGATTGCCTGACACATGTTGCCTGTAGTTAATTATGATACCAGTCTAGAACTTGATACTGAATTGACCTGAATAGGTTGTCTTTATTTACTGCAATCCTCAACAGCTTACTCTTGATTAGTCATACGATTCTGATACATAGGTGTGTTTTTGGTCTGTGTGTCTTTTTAAGGTGATAGGCTTCTAAATGAAGAGGTGAAATCCCACAGATGAGCTGGTCAGAAACGAGGAGCTCTTACTTGAAAAGAAAACTAGTTTATTAAATGGCCAGATTTGGTGAATCCAGTTTATTTTAAACCAAAGTACACTTTTAGAACCTTGACAGTTGACCTTCCATGGGTAAGAATGTTGAACTGTTTGGGGAATCATGGGCTCCTTTTAGTGGCTGATTGTATCCCTCCTCCTCATGCTCTGTGAAACTAAAACCCGACAGCATATTCAGATGTGGGCTGCCCTAGCATAGAGCACCTGGTCCATGTTTGTGGACATGGTGACAATGACCAAATAGTGTATAGTTAAGTTTGCTTTGCAAAGCTCAGACTGAACCTTGCAACTATCATGTGCTCTCCTTGCTGAATTCATACCCATGAGTAGCTCTGGATGCTATTATGTCGGGCAGATCCAGGAATGCAGTTTTAACATGTGATTCAAGTACATGTGCAGTGTATGTGCATCAAATATATACATTGCCAAGCTTTCTATGAGCATGAAGGGGAGGAAGGGAATCTCAGGTGACTAAGCAATGTAATGAAATGAGTTGTTATCGTTATTTTATTTTGCTTTGAAAGTTTTGTGGGTTTCTCAGCCACTGAGGAGGAAATAGTCTTCTAAGAAAGAAATGTGTTTGTAAGCCAGGCGTTGATTTTATCTCTTGAAAGAAAAACTCTCTTCTCTCTTTCTCTCTCTTTCTCTCTTTGTTTTCCTTGCAAAATTCCCAGAGTTCAGCCACTATGGTTTAATGGCTCCCCTAACACTCTTTTGCAATTGTAAGCACTCAGGGGTTTCACTGAAAAGGGTGGCTGGATGCAGCTTCAGGACTAATTGTATCCTACAAAGTTATGTAATTATGCACCAACAGCTGAAGGGACACAATTTTAAGTCAACCTATTGTGACAGACACTGTGTAATGTCATACAATCAAATGCAATGTTTAGTAAACATAAACCTCTTTGTCATTTTGTATTTATTTATACAGGTTTAAAAAAAATAAAGCACACATTTAAAAAAATGTGTTTTGGGGTATATTTGTATTGGTTTATATCAATTTTATACAAAGAATTGTACAACTGTAAGAAATTGTTGCAGTCCCACTGGACAACCCATTTAAGCACACATCAATGGGAATAAATAGGTTTAGGCCCAAGAATGACATACATACAGCTTTTTCTGCTGTGCCGTTTCCCCAGCTTCCTTCCTTTATTGGCCCATGTACCAAGTATGGATTTTCTAGCATGGATTTTTGCTGGCATCTCCATTCAGACTTTGGGAGGGGGTCAGATTTCGTCTTCCCATCCCTCTGTCCCCTGTTGATTTTCAGGGTGTTTAGTCATTTAGAACATTTATTCAATACCTTTCTTTAAAAGCCAATCATTTTGGATTTTTAATACTTGGGGGGTGCACTTTCAGAGTGAAGGGGCTTCATGATTGCCAATCAGCACTATGTACAGCCAGCGATGAAGCTTTATTATCGTAGTATGAGCCAACCAACACTTTACAGCTTCTCTGTATACAGGAAGGGATTTCTGCTCCTATTTATGCTTGATCTAACATAAACCAAGCTTGATTGAATTTCTAGATGTTCATAGGCACTAGAGGTTCATAGCAGACTCAGCTATAAGATGTGTAACATCTGAGCCAAATTCTGGAATTTCAGCTCACCCAAAGGTTTCACCAGAAGTGGTGACACCAGATTGGCGCTGCCCACGCCATATCAGCCTCGTTGTCTCCTCTCTCCTCCACCAAGGAGGTTAGCATTGAAATTCCATCCTACAGGCCAAGACACTTCTGAACTTAATTGTTCTGCCCTCGTAGCAATTCGTAATAATAATATTCAAGATATTCCCTGCCTTACAGGTACCTAAGATGCTGTTGTTTCTTGCTCCTGCCAAGTACCTGCTTTATGGTACACGATGGAAGGAACTGTAGGTTTTGAAAGAAGCAAAGGACCATCAAGTTCAAAGCTTTGCCATTGTGCAGAGAAAACCATCTATCCAATTCAGCCCTGCCCCAAGCAACCTTTTCAATGGAAGCTGAAATATAATAGACGGTGGACACAGCTGCTTCAGATACAAATGTGATCCAAAGCCACGCACTGCAAGGTAAGATTGTGCTTTGTGTGTGTGTGTTTACCATCAACTAGACCTAGAAATAAATTCCAAACATTACGTTCAGATCATAAGTGGAAGCAAAACCCATGCCACTCAAATCTTTTTTCTAGAGGCACTGAATGTCTAGAGATATGGGAAGAATTCTGAAGAGCATATATGTGGAAATTTACTGGCCCAGAGAAACCTCTCTTCAGCAGTACTTCTTTCTGAAATTGTTTCTCCTTGACAATTCTCTGGTGATATTTTTTTTCCGGGGGTGGGGGGGGGGTCTGGGAAGAGTCATCCTGACCTGTAAGCAATGATACCCCTCAAATCTAAGAAAGGTTTCTCTGAAAATCCAAGCTCAAAGCTGAAAATATATGTCTTTCCTCCACTCACATTTCACTTGGTGTGCAGCAGTAAAGCCATATGTTTTTACTGGGTGAATTGATCTATTAATATTTGGGGACTGGGGAATTCTCTCTCAGAATATAATGTTTATAATCATGGAACTTGCTTCCAGCCAACCCATTCAATGTTTCCTTGATATGTCCAACTGGCATGGTTTTCAGGGAGTCTATTAGAAGACAAAGGTAAGAACTGGCTTCTTAAATCAGATCATAATTATACAATTGGATAAGAACAATTGGGCAATGTTTTTTTAAAGGGGGGAGGGAAGACATCCTGAAGAGATGAATTATGATACCTATTTTTAATATGGAACTATTGTTCTGGCACACCAAGATAGAAAGCAAAAAAATAGGAGATCTGGGTGATTTATTTGGTTCTTAAAAGTTAATTCAGCACACGTCTTATGGGCTTATGAAAGTCCTCTCTGCGGGCACAAAATGGTTTGAGGGAGAATTTTAGGATTTGTGCGGATGGACCTAAGAAACAGCTGCTGTAGCAGCATGGTCTCTACCAGCCCTTGCTGATTTGTAGGACAAAATCTGCATGAGGTTAATGCATTTCTAGGCTATTAAACCTCCTACCTATGCCTTCTATGCTATCAAAAATTAAGTGATAACCATGTTTTGGTCTATCACAATGCTCTCAGAAAAGATGGGTATGTGAGTGTTCTTAATGCAAACATGCATAGCAGAAAAACCTATCAGGCAGCGCCACATCCCAAGATGTTGGACTATACTTCTCACCCTCCCTGACCATTGGCATGCTGGCTAGGGAGGATGTGAGTTGGAGTCCAGCAACCTCTGGAGGACCACAGGCTCTCCATTCCTGTCTTGGACATGTGGGGAACAGTTCCAAGCTCACTTACAGGAGGAAGGTAGCAATGTCTCCCCTTGCCCAGTTTTCTGCTGAAGCATCCCTATGGCATTAGAATTTGCATTTCTCAGAGGCAACAGAGACTTCTTTTCAGAAAGTGCAACATGCATAAGTTATATCTTAAGGATTACCAGTCAGTGTCAACAATGACCATGTCACTGACACAAATCATAACAACCTGTTATTCTGACAGGCATTTGTCTTTTAAAAGGAGGATAGCATTGAAAGAGCAACATAATGGGAGAGGTGTTTCCAGCTACCTCACCCTTTGCTTTTGGGAGCCTTATAAGAAGCTGCTGCAGGAGAGAGACGATGAGCAACATCATGGGTGGGTGCTTCTAGGGCTAAGGTAAAACTGTGATGCCCCCTTGTTATTTTTGCTATTGGGTGCTGTATGCTGTTTAAATAATCTTGGTATATTTATAGTATTGAAATGTGACTTTTTGTATGTTGCTATATTTTTATTTTTCTGTGTTATTATGAATTTTTTACTATGTTACTATTTTGTTATGTTATTATGAAATTGTTCTTCTGGTGTTTCTTTGTTGTAAGCTGCTTTGAGCATGATGCGTTTTGTGGAACAGCGGCATACAAATGAAATGAATGAATGAACTGAAAGACGACACGAATATCTGTGAAATGGAGACCCTTGATATTGCCAGCCATTCATCAACAAGTAATTTTTATGACATTACCAAAGGGATTTAAGGGCTCTAAATACAAACTGAGCAGCAAACCGAATACACATTTTTTCCCTGCCTTATAAAATTCCCTCCATGTTGCTGCTTTCTGCTGCTGCAATATTAGTAGCAGAATCCAGCAACAGCCCATCTGTATTTTTCAGGAGACTGTCAGAATGGGAAGAGACTGGAGGTCAGTGTCAGGAGTATATGAGATTGGAAGAGTGCTGCATTTTGCAAGCCTTTTGTGATGGTAGCATTCTCTCAGTTTCTGTCAATGCGGAGTTCTGCAGTGTATTTTAATAAGCAGTGCTTATCCTCTGCTGCAGGCTTGTCGTGTGCATATGATACGCCAGCCATTTACTCTCACCCAGTGGGTGCTTGATAAGCACCCATTTGTGATGGCTGCAAATCATCAAGCACATGGGAGCTCCCCTTCTGACAAACAACAAGAATGAAAGCGTCTATTTTCCTCCTTCAGGGATGCTTAACAGATAACATGTAAATAAAGTCCTCTTTTATTTCTTTTTAATACAATTCTGTACCTTCACACTCACATTCTTGAGGAAAGCCCAGAACAGGGTGCCCAGGGACACAGAGGGAGAGGAGAGGGAGGCAAAGTTCTGTTGCACAAGCAGAAATCCTTGCACCAGCAGAAGCACTTAGCTGGATATCACCCATTGAAGCCAATGGACTTAACTTACTTAAGTTCAGTTAATCTACTCTGAGTATGATTAAGGTTGCATATCACCCATTAATAATAAAACAGTAAAAAAATAAATACAAGAGTCACATACATTTTTTAAAAAAACTTTGCCAGGTAAGATGTCTGCCTGAGTAACAAAGATATAACAATAAAACCCAAGAGCATAGGTACAAACATTTTTTCAATGCAACCTCTATGAAGACTCTCACATGCATCCCAGCTAGTATTGCCTTGGCCACGGCCTGCCATTAATAAATGGAGAAGAGCGTCCCTAAATGGATCTTATGGAGTGGATAGGCTGGTCTGGAAGGAGAAGCTCCTAAAGAGCTGAGGCCATTGTTCTTGGCACAAACTTTCATATTTTGGGGGGCTTTATAGCAAATTAAAGGTAAAGGTAAAGGTACCCCTGCCCATCAGGGCCAGTCGTGACTGACTCTAGGGTTGCGCGCTCATCTCGCTCAAGAGGCCGGGGGCCAGCGCTATCCGCAGACACTTCCGGGTCACGTGGCGAGCGTGACGAAGCTGCATCTGGCGAGCCAGCACCAGAGCAGCACACGGTAATGCCGTTTAGCTTCCCGCCAGTAAGCGGTCCCTATTTATCTACTTGCACTTAGGGGTGCTTTCGAACTGCTAGGTAGGCAGGAGCTGGGACCGAACGACGGGAGCTCACCCCGCCGCGGGGATTCGAACCGCCGACCTTTCGATCGGCAGGTCCTAGGCTCTGTGGTTTAACCCACAGCGCCACCCACGTCCCGTTTTATAGCAAAAGCCTAACTTTAATAAACAACAGAATACACATTCACACCCAAAAGAATTTCTGCACGTTTAGCCAGTTCATAATCTGATCTTTGCACCTTCATATTTCATGTATCATTGATAGTTGGGGTACAGCAACAATGATTACAACCATAATTCTGTTGTTATCTATATAACTAAGCAGGTTAATGAGTTCCACCCAGCTATGCAGACTGAATGTGCACTTTGTCAATTTGGCAGTCAGCATCAGTTTCCCACTGACAGGTGACTTCTAGTTTGAGACTAACTGTTTCCATTAGAAAATAACTAGAGCCAAAATCCAATGCACATCTAATCCCATTGAAACCAACATGCTAAAGCAGACCGAATTCTGTGCAGATTGCCTGGATGGTGGCATAATATAATATTTAGAAAAATACAATTCAAATAAGAAGAAGAATTGTTCACTGGATGGATGTGCATTAGCAATAGTTTCTCTCATGTCTTCCATGCAAGCAAATCTGTGAGTTTATAATAAATTCCATCAGAGCCGAACAAATAATTCATTCTGAATAATTCATCTGATGAGTTTATCCTTTTTTCCTTTGTAAAATATCTACAAGCAGATCTGTTTCCCCCAATTGTATTTATTGCTCCAAATTAGTCATCTTTTTCTGATTCCAGAAAACATATTACAATTTAATTGTAATTATTCTTTGCAAGATTTTCGTATTCATTTGGTATAAACATCCATTACAGTGCAAAGGATTTGAGTCAAACTTTGGCAAGCATATGAATTTGGGCTACCAAGTTCAGCAGCTATTTAAATCAATGTTGGGTGGGGAGAGAAATCAACCAACTATTTGGAAATTTTAATTTACTATTGTTGAGAACTGCCAGCCAAGACCGAGAATATCCCAGTCGTAAACACATCCCAGCTATGACTCAAAGAACTGCCCTTGGATCTTGATCCATAATCACCTGTACTTCTTTGATCTTGACCCAGACTCACCCCCTGCCAAGGGGAAATGCACAAATCTCCCCTGTGGTGAGATAAATCACCTGTCTAGCAATTCATCTCCTTGCAGGTCAAATGCATCAACTCCCAATTTACACAAGAGATGGAGGAGAGTTTTGTTCGATCCATATTTTTACGTGAACCAACCTAATTCACATCTTTAGGACAAATACATGGATTAGAATAAAAGGATCCAAAATCCTTTAGGTTTTGCACTTCTTCAGATTCGCAATGCAGTTCTCGGCTCAAAGAACATACTAAAATGCATTAAGAATGTGGGCAGTTGGGTCAAAATGTGTTTGGAAATGCATATAGTGAGATAAAATTCATACTTAAATAATACATATAATTTTCATGTGGACTTTTTATTTTTAAAAATAGGTTAATACAGAAATGGCCTAAAATTAAATTAGAAATTGGCACACACCAGACCATTCATGCCTACATGGGTTCATAGAAACCCATAGAAACCATGAAATTTCATTGATTGATTGATGAAGCTGTTTGTATCCCACCTTGCAACCTAGGATCTCTGGGCAATTCACAATAAAATCACTAAAAAAAATGTATCATATTCCACCAATTTTTCCCCTAGAAAAAATACAATAAAAACAAGCATATCAGTATCAGTGGTACAAATATCCAAAGACCTGAACAAAAAGCCAGATTTGTACCTGGCATCTGAATACCAGTACTATTGGTACTAACAAAACAAAACAAAATTGGCAGGGATTAAGTGAAGATGGTTATTCATTTTCCTTTTAAAATATTTCAGTAGGCCATAATAGGGTTCTTATTTATTTATTTATTTATGCATGTATGTATTTATATTTCAAATAATTTTATGCCCCTTTTATATTGAAAACACCTATTTCTATCAAAGTGGTTTACAACTTAAAATATCAAATAGGGCATTACAAAGTATCAGAATAGTAGATTGCAGATGAAAGTCAGATACAAAATACACATGCAAAGCAGCATAATTAAAAAGAAAACAAAATAGTCTCTTAAACGTAAAAAGCACAATCGATATAACTCATATGCAAAAATACAATAAAACTCCACAACATCGTTAGCAGCTAATCAAATTAACTGAAATAGAAGCTGCACCCACACTTTCTCTTCCCCCTTATAACCATTCCCAAATACAGCCTTAGCAGTTGTCCACGTGCAAAGCATTCCCACCAAACATACAGGTAACACAGGTAACCCTCAGCCAACATGGTGTTCCAAATGGGGAATAGTTTTCCATTTTTGACATTTGTATACAGAAACTTACCTGTACATAGGAGCTTACCTATGTTCCTAACAGAGCATGGTTCCCCTTTTAAATTTTTGTAAACAGAAATTTACATGATCTTGCTCCTCCATTAACTCACGTCTCTCATTGGCACAGGACAGTTAACAGCAGACAGTCTACGGGTGTGCAAGGAACACTCAACACAACTGCCACGGTAAGTTTCCTCTCAAATGCTTTTATTGTTTCATGTTATTCTATGACCTGCCGCTTTACTGCAGTTTTTCCGGTTGTATTCGTTGCACATGGTTTGATTTGTATATGCGTCCTTCATAAAATAACAAAAATACACATTTTATGTAAATATATATGATGACAATCCTCTGGCAGCCTTGCAATTTGATTTATTTGGATATTTCTATACAGCCCTTCACCATATGGTCACAGGGAGGATGTGTCCAACATATTAAAACACACCAATACTTCCCCTGCCCCTAAATCCAGTTAAAACATCAGTACAAAGTAAGCACAGCATAAAATAAAATAATAGCTTAAGACAGCAACAGGTGCAATACAAACTGAGCTCCACATACTATCCCTCCCCACTTCCGGGCAGAATAGCTATATCTTCCCACTGTTCCTAAAGGATTGCAATGCTGAAGTGAAATGCACCTATGTAGAGCAATTGTCCCAAAGTTTCAAGGCCACCACTGAAAGGTGCTAATACGGCTTTTACAGTCCTCTGTACAGTAGGACACATGGCCTCCTAAGCAGACACCTTCTCCTGAACAGGATGGGTTTTTTAAAAGGAAGCAGGACCCTTCAAATACAAAAATTGCAGAATCAGAGCCCATTTGGCTTCACATTCAGCCCTTCTCAGGACAATTCACTGAGCATACAAACAAAACTTAGACAAAGTTCGGCATAACGATACTGAATTAACCAAAGGCCATTACAAAGCCTTTTGTGGCTGACACGCTCTCAGCAAGCAGTTTTAGTCACGTGTCTTGGCCATTGTAGTGTGCTTTGGTTTTCCACTGTAAAATAAGGCCTAGTTCACAGGGAATTGTAAATAGGAATTATAATTAATGTTTGAGAAGTGCTTCGAAATCTTAGATGAAAAGTGCTAAACCTGAATAAAATATGAAGCAATTCTATGAGCTTTTTAAAATGCACAGCGTATTTCCCCCCAAGAGGACAATAAAAACTAGTTTGATTTAGGTCCTTTTGGAAATAGCTATTTACACAGAATAGTTGATCATCCTGGGCTAAGGATTGTGATATGGAAGATTAAAAGAAAAAAAGAACCGTCAGATCCTATGGGTCTGTTTCAGCTGCAGTGGCACAAACAGAGGGTGTTTTCCCCCACCCGCAGTGCTGTGGCTGAAGCAGCAATCCAAGACAAGGCAGGCAACCCAAGGGAAACCTATTTATTATTATTTTTAAAAATAAAATGCTACTGCCAGAGGCAACCCCAGCTAACATAAGGCAAGATGAAGCAGCATTCAGAGCTGGCAGACTATGAGTATCATTTAGGGCAGCACCATTAAACATAGACACCAACTCTGGGCTTGTCTACACTTCCACTTGTCCCGTCTGTAGAAAGCATGGGGCTGAGTGGCTTTCTAGGCACACTTCCAAGTGGTTTTGCCTTTGCCCCACAGTTTTCCCCTGAAGAAACTTGCTCTTTAGCAGTAAGTCGGAGTAAATGTCAATCCAGAAAAAAGACGGGTTTTCCAGGGGGGAAAGGCAGGGCAAGCAGAGGTGTGGATTAGCCATCTGACTCGGGAAGCACAATCTACTGTCATATTCTCATGCAAGCCACCCCACTGAAAATAATACAAGCAAAGCTGAGGAAAAAGTGATTGCATATTTTCCTTTCACTTCAGTTAGGCCTGTGTGGGACGCCTTCCCAGAGGTTTATGGTCCTTTGGCGTCAAAAAGGTCACTAATTTAGGCCTAGTTGACAAAATCGAGAGGTTTTACTTGTAGTAACCTGGCTACACCAATTGAACTCAACCCAGGGAGCCTTGAAGCTCCTTGGCTAGGGAGCACTCGCCAGTGGTGACTGGTGATATTTTGCCGCAAAATTCCTACCCTGCAGTGCTAAGGCTTTAAATAGTCTTGCTGTACCATCAATTTGAACACTAATTCCTTGAACTTGTCAGAGTGCTTTCTATGGAATGTTTTCTTGTGGGAAATGTAGCCATCCCAGGAAAATATCACCCTTGAAAGGTGGCGAGATCCCATTGCCTAGAACAGTTCAATTGGCCTTGTGCATGGAAGAGCCAGTCCTGCCAGTCTCACAGGTACCACCTTGCTGCCTTGTTTACATTTGTCTCAGGGCAGCAGAAACCTCAAGGGAGCAACAGCCGATTTGTGCAAGGGGAAAGGCATGGCCTGAGGTCAAGCTTGAGGGCTGCCCTAGGGTAAAATTGATGACTGCCTGCAGCTGAGCTATGATTCTACTGCTACTGCGGTAAGCCATGCTGGCCTCATTAAAAACAATGGCTTGTATCCAACATTAGTCATACACAAAGAAGAACCACTGAAATTTAAAGATGTGACTAGCTTAGGTCCTGTAATGTGGGTGGGTCTACTGTGAGTAGAACTGTTGGGCACAATCCAATGGGTTTAATTAATCTCTACTATGTGTTGAGTTCAGCAGTGACCAGCGAAGTGGTTCACTAGCAAAATTGCCAGTCGCTACTGTGAAGGGTGGTGCTGTGGTCTAAACCACTGAGTCCCTTGGGCTTGCCGATCAGAAGGTTGGCGGTTCAAATCCCCACGGCGGGGTGAGCTCCCATTGCTCGCTCCCTGCTCCTGCCAACACAGCAGTTCGAAAGCACGTCAAAGTGCAAGTAGATAAATAGGTACCGCTCAGGCGGGAAGGTAAACGGCGTTTTCGTGCGCTGCTCTGGTTCGCCAGAAGCAGCTTAGTCATGCTGGCCACATTACCTGGAAGCTGTATACCGGCTCCCTCGGCCAATAAAGTGAGATGAGCGCCGCAACCCCAGAGTCGTCCGTGACTGGACCTAACAGTCAGGGGTCCCTTTACCTTTATCTTTACTATGAAGCAAACAAGGAAGGAAAGGAACACCAACTCACTCCTTCATACAAGCACAAGGGTGCTGACTGGATAGCTCCCCTGGCTCAGGCACAGGCTGTTAACATCCACAGGGGCAACTATCCAGTCAACAAGTAGGCAGCTGTATGCTGTGCCTCTTGCCTCTAGGGCTACCTCCCAATATGTAAAGAAATTACCCTCCCTCTTGATCACCACAGAGAACGCTCTGGCAGGCCACCTCAGCAGTAACCACCAGCTGGAATGTGACTATTGTCTTTTCTCGGTACAATTAAAATTCCTGACATGCTTCTGTAGGTGTGCTGCGAGTTAATTATATTCAAACCTAAATGCAACTGAGACAGAGTAGGGTTCTCTCACCACCGCCCCTGCCACACACACATCAATAAAAATTTAATGTTTGAGAGTTAATTCATAGGTAACATGGATTTCACTGAGGGCTCAGGTCTGTCTGATCCATTCACCCGTGGAATAAAAGCATTTAGAAGTAACAGGGATGATGCTGTTGTTAGCAGCCAATATGTTCATTGCTGTGCAGTTTTAACAAAATCACCTTACCCTGAATAAGACTGATGAGTAATTTGGGATGGCTCTGCACCTAAAGAGGCATTACATGGTTTTATATTTGCTTAGTCATTTTGCCCTTCATTTCTCATTTAAGGACTTGCTTTAGTCTCTTGTAAAACCAGGAAGGAAAATGTATGAAGAGAAGCTGACACATTCTACAATGCTTGTGTTTTTCTAAACTGCTAGAAAAGCAGCGCTCAAACCAGGTCATTCTGAATAGTCATTTAAAATATTACAACCTTGATCACTAACAGCAGAGTTGGGTAACCTGTGCCTTTTCAAATGATGGACTGCAATAGCCTTTTCCAGCCTATTGCCCTCAGACACTGCTGAACTCCAGCTCCCATTAGCCCAAGCTGGTAATGCAAAGGGTAAGTGATGATAGGATTGGAGTCCAATAATATCTGAAAGCCACCAGGTTGAGAAAGGCTGAACTGCAGCTCCTCTCCCAAGTAGATCATGTGGTGACAAGCAGAACATGCATACTCCTGCCAGGCAGCAGATCCACTACGCCTACAAAGAACCCTGGGTTCTCAGCACCCTTAACAAACTACATTTCCCAGGATTCATTGGGGGAAGCCATGACCCTTAAAGTGGTAAAAGGGTGCTTTATAAATGCATGGTGTAGATGTGACCCAAGAGTAAGAGGAAGGACAACTCACACTTCCTCTCCTCTTCACTTGTTCAGAACAGGCTGGCCCCATCATTAGGCAGAGTGAGATGGCCATCTCTAGCAGCTGTTTTGGGGTGTCAAGAAAGGGCAGCAAATTATTAGTTATTTAATTTGCCATTTTTGTCTTTTACTCCCAGAGAAGGATTTTCTGTCTGAGGTGCCATCATAGCCAGACACACTTAAATACCATACATCTTGGCTTGAGGAAGGGGAACACCATGTGTGGCTCCACCTCAAACAGCAACATTTCTTAGGAGCAAGCAATTGTATTCTCAATGACACCCTCTTGTCACCTTCATTAAAATTAATAAGGCTCTAGGGGCTTATTTTAGAGATCACAATGGTCACACAGAGCACAGAATATTTAGCTGTAGCAAAAAGAAAAGTAAAAAGTAATAATTTATCAGAAGACAACTGACTGGTGTTCAAGAGAAGGCTTTGCATATTCAGGTCTGAGATATTTATTCATGAATTCTAGATGAATTGTTGTGCTACCGAAAAGCACTTTCTGTCATTTAACAGAGCCTCCGGAATCTTATCACTCATTCTTTCAAAGTCAGAAATCCTGATGTTTGTTTATTTTAGTGGGGGTTTTCTGTTTCTTTTTTCAAACTTATTTATGTAATAAGTTCACCGGACATAAAATGAAAAGAGCACTTAACGCGAAAGGTCAGAAATTACACCGGGAGACAGAATTCAGTACATAACAACATAACGGTACCTAAGCAATCACCGTGGCCAACTTGTTTATAATTAGACTTTGCATTTAAGAAAGCAAAAATGGTTTGGTTTTGTTTTATTTAGTAGTCTTTCCATGTGATGTTTAGTACCTCATAATGCCATTTTTCATGTTGTTTATAAAATCAAATCACTATTATTGAGAGGGTTGGGGGGTTTTTTCAGTAAGCAAGCAGCCCTTTTTTCATTGCAAGCAGCCCTTGTTGTGAGTACAAAGACGCTCAGCTTTCACTTCTTCACAGTCTTAAGGATGATCTCTGATGGCTCTTTAATTAGTGTGCTCTTTTGATGCACAGGTTTGAGAAATTGTAATGGCACTAATGTGTTTTTGTCATAGTCTAGAACAGAGCTAGCTCAAGGCATTTTGCTGTCTGAGGCAGGCATAGGCAAACTCGGCCCTCCAGATGTTTTGGGACTACAACTCCCATCATCCCTGACCACTGGTCCTGTTAGCTAGGGGTGATGGAAGTTGTAGGCCAAAAACATCTGGAGGGCCAAGTTTGCCTATTCCTGGTCTGAGGTGAAGGACAATGCAACAAACCCACATGCACACATACTATGAGCAGAAGTTGAAGAGGCTAACTGGCAAACTTATTTCAAATGTGGCTGTGAACACACTATACTTTCAAAGCACATTTCACCCCTCAAAGATCTCTGGTCACTGTCATTTGTTAAGTGCTGCAGAGAACTGTAACTCTGTGAGTTTGGCTCTCTATAGAGCAGGTTGAATGGCACATCAAGTTGTCCATCACCTCACTTCTGCTGCTCCCCATCTCCCAGTATCTGCTGCTGAAAAGTAGGGCCATCACACATACACGGGATTTTCATGGTGGTTTATCATAGCAGACATTCTCACTACAGATGCCCAAGCTTCACAAATCATAGTATGATGACCACATGGGTAAAAAAAATGAGTAGAACTGCCAGCTAGATTTTTGGCATCTTGGTATACTATAAACAGAGCTGGCCCAGCTAGTAGGCAGAGCGAGGATGCACCCAAAATTGACACCAATGGCAGCGCAAAATGCAGCAGAGCAGGTGGTGGCAGGAGCAGGTAGGTGGGGGCAACAGCAATGGCAGCAGAAGGACCAAGCAACACTCCCCGTTTTGCCTCAAGCTGTGAACTGTAATGTGCCGCCCCTGACTATACAATATTGATTCTGCATACTGATGAAGTACTTAAGGTTAAGTCTCACTTCTTGTTCACGCTGCCTGCTATGCCCTGATGTCGGAATTCTGCAGATCAATGAAACTGTGATGTGCCAAGTTACAGCAGATAAGCTAGATGTTTAACATCACACCAAAGTTAGTCCCCCCTCCTTCCAATTTCCTTCTGTCGCTGCAGTTGTTTACATTAGAAATATTTTGCTGAAATTGGATTTTTATGAGAAATCTTACTGTGCTACTAATCTTTCATTGCTATCAGATTGGTTTCATGGACATTTCATGGGCATCCAGTGAGTCACACTCTTTACTAGACAGCCGGCCATCTCCATATCATTGCTGGGTTTGATTTAAGGTATAGTTCCATGCAGAACATATTGCAGAAGTCAAATGGTAAGGTGATAAAAAGTATGAATGATGACAGCAATCCTGCATCCTAAAGTACGATCTGCAGTCTCTGTGCCAGGAAAAGAAACGCCTTGTCGGACACAAATGAAATGCGCTTCCTCGTATCTCAAGTGACTAAGGAGGCCCAGAAGCCCAGCTTCCTGAGGCAGTCCAGAAGTCGCAAACCTATGATATTTTCTTCCATAAACCCTATAATTTCAAAAATAATATGAACTCGCAACTGAAAAAGGTACCAAGGTACCACACGTACACTAAAGAGTGAAACTTCCTTTCTTTTTTCTCTTCTTTTGTGCCAATGACATAATATTGTAATTAGGCCCTGCTCCAATTCCATACCCGGTTGAACTTTTGTAAGATTATGAACACAAAACAAGTCTAGATTTCAAAGCCACTTTTTAGCCACAAACATATTGGCACAGTTTGCCACACAAAATGCTATGCCAAACCATGACTTAGAAGAAATGAGTAGGCTCCTGAAGAGCCTACTTTTGCTCCATCCATATCATTCTGCTGCTATGGTGAGCTAATCCATCCACATGGTGTGAGGATAAATAAGGTAAACAATGGAATGGTGCTGTCCAACTGGAAAAAGAAAGGAGTGAGAAACCTGAGTGGCTTGGGTTCAATTCCTGCTCACAAGACAAAAAGCTCAGTTGGGAACTCTGTCCCAGCTATGTCTCTGTCCTAACAACTGACACACAGTACCTTTGTGGTTTTCTTACACCATTCTAATTCAACATTGGGCAAACATTTTATAACAGGAACTAGTCAGAACCCTTGTTCAGTCTGACAATCAACAGTTGTATCAATTATCCCTGTCATTTATTCATCTCCAGCTATGAATGATTAAAGACAGAACAATATTCCAGAGCCAAAATAATGCATGACTGAAACTGTGAATATAAATAAGTAAAACCTATTCATCTCTTCATGAACACAAATCTCTCAGAGAGGACTACAAATTAAAAGGATGTCCTTGAATGTCAAAATGTGTGTGCTTATTTCAGAGTTAAATAAAAGAACAAGAGCGCATAGAATTAACTTGGTTCTTGGGGAATCATTTCACTTTTTAACTTACACTGCTGTAATCCCAGTAGAGCTGGTGGGGCTCTCCCATCTGCTTCAGTGGTCAGTGAGTGCCATACTAAGTCACTATTCAAACATTTAATTAAATTCATTTTACAGGCATAGGCAAACTCGGCCCTCCAGATGTTTTTGGCCTACAACTCCCATGATCCCTAGCTAACAGGACCAATGGTCAGGGATCATGGGAGTTGTAGGCCAAAAACATCTGGAGGGCCGAGTTTGCCTATGCCTGATTTAGCATTTCCTATTTTGAGGGTATCTGAGGTGGAATAAAAACAAGACACTTCCAAGTACCATCTGCACCTACTTTACTCTTGCACCAATCATAGTAACAGATGAAGCTGCCTTATAGCAACTCAGACCATTAGTTCATCTGGCTCAGTACTGTTAACACTGACTGACAGCAGCTCTCCAGTTCTGAGAGCTGAGCTTTCCTAGCCTTCATGGCTGTGTGGGGGTTTGAACCCTCATCTCCCAGGTCCTAGTTCAACACACTAACCACTACACCACACTGACTCTCTCTAAACATTTCTGCAAGCAATTTCTGTAGTATTATGCAACTTTTGAAGGATCATTGTGTTTCGGTTCACGTATTGGTTCAAGGAGTGTGAATTAGTTAGTTCCTCATTAAAATGCAAGCAAAATTGAATTTCTCCCCATCCCTAGATTGAACCTGAGACTTTCTGCATGCAAAGCACACACTCAACCAGTTCTTCCCCTAGGATGGCACAGGGAAATTGGGAAGAGGCAGCCAAGGAGCTAGACACAGTTAAAACCTCTTCCCAAGCCAGAGTTATTGCAGCAGACAATTGCGCCTAGCCTTCAATTCACACCATCTCAGTTCCTGAACAGGGAGTTGTAATAAAAGGCATTTTCCTCTTTTCTGGGCAAGAAAAGTCACAGCTATCGCATTTATTGTGCTTTCACAAGGGGCAAATGAAAGCTTTCCATCACAGTGATTCAATTTCAGAACAAACACTTTCTATTCTTTGACAGTATTTCTTAACCCTTTCTTGGGTTTTCAGATCTAAGGAGAGATCAATAAAGGTAAGCAACAAGTCATCCGTCACATATAAATACAGAGACAGAACACAAACAAATCAAGAGCTCTGTTGTACTCAAGTCCTTCCTGAAGGCTTCCCATAGAGAGCAGGGAGTTGGGCTCATATACCTGTATGCTATAGCAGATCACAGCAGTGTTTACATGTGTGTAAGCATAAAAGCTGTAGTACACAGTAAAATCACAGTATGAAATGGGCATAAGTTTTAATATATTTTTAATCTTTTGTTGGAAGCCGCCCAGAGTGGCTAGGGAAACCCAGCCAGATGGGTGGGGTATAAATATTATTATTATTATTATTATTATTATTATTATTATTCCCCTATGCAAGTATTAGTGGCACCACATGGAAGACCCCACAGGTCTCAATATTTCTCCACCACCAATATGGCTGGTGCATGTGAAAGGAATGTACTAGGAGATTGGCTAGGTCTATACACAGACCCCTCTACTTTATTAATACCTCCACCTTAATGGTGTTCAAGCCAGTCAAGAACCTAATGAAAGACATGTGAAGTCCTCTCATTCCCCATAATGGCATTGTGTGCAGCTTGCTTGCTGTAGTACAGTGGTACCTCAGGTTACAGACACTTCAGGTTACAGACTCCGCTAACCCAGAAATAGTACCTCAGGTTAAGAACTTTGCTTCAGGATGAGAACAGAAATTGCGCGGCGGCGGCAGGAGGCCCCATTAGCTAAGGTGATACCTCAGGTTAAGAACAGTTTCAGGTTAAGAACGGACCTCTGGAAGGAATTAAGTTCTTAACCCGAGGTACCACTGTAGAGGGAAAGATGAGAACTGTTGAGTCTGGTAGGGATGCCTTTGCTTACAGGCCCTATACCTTTATGCAGGAAAAGATTATGTTCAAAGCAGTAGCGGACAGCATGTTTGAGCACCACCACTCCCCTGACCTCTAGTCAATTGCATCACTGCTACTTACCGGGAGCTAGAGAAGGATAGTGTGAGCAGCAGCAAGGTCAGCATGGTGCAAACACACTGGAGAAGCCAGTCTGGTGCAGTTGTACCACGCCAACCACACTGCTACCTCCCCTCTTTTTACCTCTCAGTAAGCCGCAGAGACATGACTGATCCGAGGGTCAAGTGAATGGCAACATCTTACCATGTCGTCTGCTGCTAGTTCAATGTTTTTCTTTTTAACTTCTTCTCAAATACACACATAGGTATGTGTCCTTCAGACTCATTGTTTAACAGCTAAAGTCTAGCTTGGTGTACTGTAACTGGTATGAGGCCTAATCATAGGCTCCATATCCTAGGGGCCGAGGCACTGTCTCCCTCCCCCCATGTTTTTTCAGGGGGGGTGGGCCTTCTCAATGTTCACAGGGCATTCAGCTCCAGTCCCTGGCTCCTCCCGATATCATGCGTGTCTGACGTCAGGGCATCATGTCAGGCCCCCTCAATCATCTTGAGAAGATGATTAAAGTTGCTGGGCTTTCACCTAGAAATGCTGTTTTCCTATTAATGCAGCCAAATCACATAAATGCTAAATTAGGATAAATAAAGCGTTGCATTAAAAAAAAAAAAGTAATATAAAAGCAAATGGACTTCTATAAAGACGAGACAGGAAGAATTAACCTTATAGAACTCAGTAATTTGCTATTTGAATACATTGTTTCAGTCCAAAGATGAAATACACTCACATTTGGGGGTGGAAAGGAGAGCGCTGTTTTTATTCAGAACCAAAGAAAGCAGTTTTATACTGAGTCGGGCCATTGGTCAACTGAGTTTCAATCCTGTTCCAGGTCAGCAGTATGTGCAGAGGGTGGAGAACAATAGCCCAAGAGCATCATCCTGGAGCAATTTGGTTCCAAAATTGTGGGTAACGTGCACTGAATAGCTGGATCGGGCTACTGAATTGCAGGGCACAGGATCCACAGGTGCAGGGACAGATCTGATGTAAAGAGATGTTGTGCTAACAGACTACAAGTACAGTCTTAAATTCTCAAATCACAGTTCACAAGCTGATGGGAGAAGGGAGCTTTAAAAAGGAAATGCTCTCTCTTAGAGCCTTGTGCTGCCAAGTCACTGAGTGGCCTTGAGCTGTCTCCTTCACTGGTCTTTGGTGAGGTAAGAAGAAGTTCAGAATGACCACTAGAAGGCTCTGAAATTATGGGATCGAATTATGAGATCCAGCTACATGTTCTTTTATCTCAAGAAAATCCATACATTGTTTTCCCTCAGACTGAGTTTCAGGGAGATTAATAAATGGTGGGGCCTCAAGGCTTCCTCTACCTTGAGATCACTGTAAGTTGGATCTCACCCCAGATCAAAAACCAAATACATCTACAATAAAATACCTGCATTTCCAAGGCTGATACAAAATTACATAAAATCTCCATAGAGACAGATGTAATCCATTGCATTCAAAATGGTGCTTTCTGAAGGTTCACCATCACAGAACTTGTGGGAACAAAGGTATATAACTTCTTTTTGAGGAAAATGCTATAAATGACATAAAAACAGAATCCGTGATACAGTGGTACCTCGCAAGACGAATGCCTCGCAAGACGAAAGAGTTTTTTGTTTTTTGAGTTGCTTCGCAAGACGAATTTCCCTTTGGACTTGCTTCGCAAGACGAAAACGTTTTGTGCCTTTTTCTTAAAACCGTCAATGCATTCCTATGGGAAACCGTCAATGCATTTCCTATGGGAAACCGTGCTTCACAAGATGAAAAATTCACAAGACGAAAAAACTTGCAGAACGAATTAATTTCGTCTTGTGAGGCACCACTGTATTTATAACTTCACATTTTCAAAAAGTTTATTATTATGACATTTATATCCCACCATTCCTTCAAGAAGTTCAAGGTGGCATAGATGGTTCTCCCTCTCTACGTTTTCTCACAACAGCCCTGAGAGGTAAGTTAGGCTGAGAGACCGTGACTGGCCCAAAGTCATCCGGTGAACTTAATAGCTCAGTTAGCATTTGAAGTCTGGTCTTCCTAGGTACTAGTCCAAGAAGACAATTGACTGAATATTCTACCTTTTAAATAAATAATAATATAAGCTAGCTAGTAACAGAAAAAAGTGTTATCAATTTTAAATTAACTGCAGCCCATGGTATTTTGTTAAAAATATTGGTAGATGATGGAGTAGTTTAATACCACATACATGTGACATTAATATGAATGCCAATGTAATGTCCTCCAATTTCTGCTATTCTAATGGTTTTACTTATTAATTTTTAAAAATACTCCTGTCCTGCTTTTTTCATTAAGTGAACTCAAGAAGGCTTGAGTTACAAAACATGACCTTACAGTAACTTAAAACTCATAAAACAAACTGTACAAGGAACAGGATTATTATTATTATTTTAAAAAATATATATTACCACATTAATTAAATTGCACCTAGAAAAACAGCGCAAGCTTGTGTTAAGCCTACAATGTTGGCCCTAGTAGCCTTAGTTTCTAAATTCTTATTTCATAAGCGTTTCCTTCCTGACAGACTTCAGGAATACATAACGTGGCTTAACCCTGTCAGCTCTTGAAAAAGAAAAAGAAAACCATACAGTATTTCTATAATAATATTTTCTACACATGCCAACACATAGAGAGCACAGTTGTCCTAAATGTTTCACATGTGTAGGGGACACCTGGCAATGCAGAAACCACTTATAATAGCTTGTAAAGTAATGCAGCAAGTAATGCTTGTAAAGTAATGCAGCAAGTATTTCAGAACCTCTGCCCTTTCCCAAAAGTATCGGAAAACATGTTAGATAATGTTAGGCTGAGTAGACAACACAGTGCCTCCCTCCATCCAACTCTCTCTCACTCTTGCATGCTCTGTTTACTTCTCATAGTGGTGCAGTCGCTTTCCAAATAAAGGAGCTGTTTCCATGACACTAAACCCTTAATTTGTAGCAGCATATAAACAGGCTGGTAGAAGAACAATGTGCCTCTGCATTGTTAATCCACCTCCTCTTCCTTACATTGAGCTTTGGGCAGACAGAGAAAACCTTCACAGAAATCAAATGTGAAAAATTGTTCCTCGTAACTAGAAAGCGTCACCATCTTGACTTTTGTGTCCTTATTACATCTCTGGACATGTTTAATATGTCTTAGCTACAGGAAACAGGATCATTGCAATTAATTAAACCAGCTTCTGTATATGCTTTTAAAACAACAACATTTTTTCAGTCAAATTAGTCCCTCTGGTTTAAGCGATTTGTTCTTTATTAGACATAAGCTCGTTTCATTCTCTACTCTGCTCTTTCTTTGTAATCTCTTCTGAAGGTGCCAGTTTTTTTAATTTGTAGCACACACAGAGAGAATACAAAACAATAAGTCCTAAGACATAATTGTTTAGGTTTCCCTCCCTTCCCTGTCCTGCCCTGCCCTACAAAAAAAGTAATTAAAAGTCCGTCTCTGGCTGGCAGCTGCAGTTATGGTTTCATCTGAAAGGTCTGGTGGCTATCAAGCAAATGGCCTTACTAATTCTTATGTGGATCACACATTAAACCCATCCTGTCAAAGCGATCGTGTTATTTTTAAATCCCATTTTCCTTTAAGTAAAGCTAATCGCAATATAATTATTTTTAGCAAAAGATATGCTCCATATTTTCTTTTAAGATAGTGCTATAAATTAAGATTAAGAAGCGACGAAAGAGAAAGCCGAGGATAGGGACTGGATCGCCTGCACACGCCGGCTGCTTGCTCTCAAATAGCTACAGAGACAAATGAATACGGCTCTCAGAGGCATCACGCAGCAGCAGTCAAATATTATTCATGTCCTTAGCTTCATTAGCAAGCCCAAGACGCCTCCACTACAGACGCCCACACATCCACCCAGTAAACTGCTAGAGAGGAGCGGGGAGGGGGAGAATTATTTCCAGACTACATTGCCCTAAATTGTTTGGCGCAACAGAGATGCTTGAACACAGGCTGTACAAGCTCTGGAGCCTTCCTGTTCACGTCCCTGAAAATAACATTAGATATATATAGTCGATCTATTCTGAGCATCGCAGATTATGATTCACAGAGGGATTAAATTTCATACCATGTACGGGGCATTTAGAAAATGAAAGTGGCCTTTTTTCCCTCCTGAGTGTTACTGTGTGTTAGCTGCTTAACAGGTAACTAATTTATGAGAGGGTATGAATTCTTGAAGGCACAGAGGGGTGACATAACTGTTGGAAACCACCATGTGTGAACGTAAAGGACAAGCTTACAGAGAGTTTATCTGGGTCTTGAGGGCAGTTATTCAGCATTTACGTGTATAAGCCAAATAGAATTGGTACATAGCCTGAAAAAAATGTGTTGGTCCACACAGAAGGTACATGATTTTTTTTAAGTGTGTGTGCACAGGTATAAAAGCACACACACACTGATGATTTGTGCATTATGGCAACTGGGTCACAATACTCCTCCACCCCCAAAAAATCTCAAATCTCAAATTTTTTTATTTGTTTTGAAGAAAGTTCTGCAAGTAAAGTTGTAATTAAACTTATGGGCCTTGACAATGTTTTGTTTCCAAAAATGGGTCAGTCCACATGTATCCAGTCACATAAAACACTGCAATATTAATATGTGAAATAGCAGCATGTTCTGAGAACCAGGCAGAAAGCCCTGTAGATTCTTAGGGCAACTTCAGACAACCATTTACCAGAGACTGACTGACATAGTACCGAGCAGGCAGCTACATGGGAAGCCAGCATCCACTCACACGTGTAGGAGAATTGCAGCTGCTTATTTAGATTTAGATTTCTGATCACATGTAGAAACTGTAGGCAGTTGGCACAAATGACTGGCTTTTCCATGTGTTTGTTACTTCATCACCAATACATTACCATCTGATAGTGACTACATTAAAAGCCTATTTATCCCAATGCTCATTTTTAATTTTCCATATCCTAAGGCTGATGACATAAAATTGTGATGCCAAAAAACAAACAAAAAAACCCTACCTCAGTAGCAATTTACTGACCCCACAACTAACTGGCTGGAGATCTTTTACATGTAATGGGCTACTCTCCCGTTGGAGGTGGGGGGAAGATGGCCCATGACCCCTGGACAACTTAGGCCCAGATACTGAGATCATCTGCAGGAGTGTCATTGGTTATATTCCAAGTTGGACCAGCTTGGAGTGACTGTTATCTATGATGGAAAAAAACTTTAAAGCTTGAAAGGAAGTCCTCTGACCATCTCATAAAAGTATTTGAGTGTATATACTGTTTAAAAAAGATCCCCACCTGTGAAATTGCTCCAGACTGTTCTATCCCTCCCTCCCTCATAGCTGAGCACTTGTCAGGCAGGCAAGAGGCCCAGTGCGCACTGCATTTGAAGAGATAGTTGATGTGAGAGAGCTTCCATGGGGCACATTAGCTGTTTCCTGGAATGTGACTAATCCAGCAGGTTGCCATGGCAATCTTGGGGCAATCACAGTTTCCCTTTCTGTCTGGGGTATCAAAATGAATCTCAAAGCCAGTGTGGTGCAGCTGTTACCATGTTAGACTGAGACCAGGGAGACCCAAATTCAAATCTCCATTCAGTCATGAAGCTCAATGGGTGACCTTGGGCCAGTCACTGTTTCTCAGCCTAACCTGCCTCACAAGCTTGTTGTCCCAATGCAAGGAAGGTAGGAAAACCATTTATGCCCCCTTGAGCTCCTTGGAGGAAATACAAAATATAAATGGAACAACTAAATAATGAAAAAGAGAAGCTATAAGCAGGGATGCTGTTACTAGGGTAAATGAAATGCATTCTAGGCACAAGAATCCGTGTTTTATTTAGTTAAAGAATTTTGAGCAGTACAGTGGTACCTCAGGTTAAGTACTTAATTCGCTCCAGAGGTCCATACCTAACCTGAAACTGTTCTTAACCTGAGGTACCACTTTAGCTAATGGGGCCTCCTGCTGCTGCCGCGCCGCTGGAGCACGATTTCTGTTCTCATCCTGAAGCAAAGTACTTAACCTGAGATAATATTTCTGGGTTAGCAGAGTCTGTAACCTGAAGGGTATGTAACCTGAGGTACCACTGTACAAAAAAGCCCTCAGCCTGAGATACTGAAGAGCATACCAATCACAGTAGAGTAGACCCTGCAGGGTTGTTTATAGAAGGGCCTGCATAGGCCCAAGTCCTATATGCATAACCTATATCTACCAGAAGCAGCATAAATCGCTAGGGATGGAGGAAAAATTCTATTCCATTCTCATTTACAGGTGAACTTCTCACTTTCTAAAACGACAAGAACTGGAATGCAGCCATCCTTTGAAATTCATACTTCTCTGAATTTTGCAGCACAGTCCTCAAGCCAGGAATTTGTACAAAAATGCATATACTAGGGTAGTGTGGGCGTGCATGGCATACACCACATAGGAAAAAAAATGCATTGTATTAGGGGGCAATGCTCTTGGGGGGGAATGTAAATATTTGGCAAAACTGCAAACAAAAATGCTGATGAATTTGCATTAAAACTTTTTATAACAAAAAAAAAATCACAGACTGATACATGGAAATGTGGAGAACTGAACTTAAGGCTGGAAATGTGAGAAACTGAGAGAAACAAAAATTGACCTATTTGCCTATCCCTATAAAGTACTTAATTCGTTCCGGAGGTCTGTACTTAACCTGAAACTGTTCTTAACCTGAAGCACCACTTTAGCTAATGGGGCCTCCCGCTGCCACCGGAGCACGATTTCTGTTCTCAACCTATTTCTGGGTTAGTGGAGTTTGTAACCTGAAGCGTATGTAACCCGAGGTACCACTGTATGTGGCAATGTTGAGTGATAACTGAGAGGATGGTGTCAAAGAAAGTGAGTTAACTTAGTCATTGTCCTCATCTTGGCTTCCTTTCTTGCTCATGAATGGAGCCCCTGAGTCCCATTTTCTGCAAACAAAGTGCAGCGTAACATGCCAAAACAGCTACACTGGAACAAGTGTCTGTCTCCATTCTCGACCTACAGTTCAAACAGTGGTTGCTCAGTTTTTCAATGACAACACACATGTATTGACTTTTGTTTATAGAGACTGCGGTCTTTTGCCCAAGGTTGTGGATTACTTCTCTGGAAAGCAGCTGTGACAAAGAAAGCCAGACACAGTATTAAAGGGAGTGGGAATTGGACTGTGGCGGATGCTAGATTAAGAATAATCACTGTCAATTATCCTCAAAATGAGATAATCAATTTCCTGCACACAAGGGAGAAACAAGTGAAAAGAGATCAAAATGGGAAGAGTTCCCTCCTGTGTGAAAAATGCTTCGGCAGCAAAGTTTGCAGTGACAAGAAGATGGGCACCATGAGGGCCTCATGCCAAAGAACAGCTTCTGATTTTAGTGGCTGAAGCCACATACTCTGTATTTGCACATTGAATCAATGCCTGACAGTGTTAGAAACTGAGATATGAAAGCTAGGAGCTAAAAGGCACCTTAAACCTAGGTTATGGGTGCAACATCGGAATGTCTAGGTGCACTTTTTTATAACAAGAATACAAAGCTGAAAATGAATGAACTGCTGCCAAAATATTATGTTCATTTTTCACTTGGTCTAGTCCTTTCCCTGCCCACCCCCCTAATATTCTTAAGAGGGTCTCTTCTCCAGTCTTCAGAGAGTAACTGGAAGTGGGGAGGCATAAAAGGGTCCTCTTTTTCTTCCACTCTGCAGTTTTAATCTGAAATCTTCGGTGCAGTACTGCACTCAGAGGTCAGAAACTGCTCACGCTAATAAATTCCCTGTCGCAAAATGGGCCTAGAACAATGGGGGTTTCAAACACTGGTGCATGAAATGCAGACTTCACTTTCCCATGGGTTTCAATTCATTCAAACTTCCTGTATTGGGCATATCATTATAATTCAAAGCCACTCATTAAAATAATGATGATGAATTATATCCAACTAACTCATACAGTACACGTAAGTCAAACACTGCATATCACCTCATAATAACAATGATGATGATGATAGCTTTTCTCTTAGTGACATACTTTTAACTTCAAAGAAATGTTTTGTGATATTTATTAATAGCCATTATCATCATGATTAATAAATATATTAGCGACCTTTCCATAAAACACCACACTCAAAGCAACTTACACAGATACAAAAAAAGAGCAATATTCTTTAAAACCAAGAGTGTATATGTGTGAATAAAACTCAGCAAGACATGCTGGAATGTTAATCAAAAAGCCACACTTCCATCACACAGGTAGGTAAAAGGTAAAAGACCCCTGGATGGTTAAGTCCAGTCAAAGGCAACTATGAGGTTGTGGCACTCATCTCACTTTCAGGCTGAGGGAGGTGGCGTTTGTTCACAGACAGCTTTTGGGGTCATGTGGCCAGCATGACTAAACCACTTCTGGTGCAACGGGACACCATGACAGAAACCAGAGCGCACAGAAACACTGTTTACCTTCCCACTGCAGCAGTACCTATTTATCTACTTGCACTGGTGTGCTTTGAACTGCTAGGTTGGCAGGAGCTGGGACAGAGCAAGCCACGAGGCTCAGTGGTTTAGACCATAGCACCACCCGCATTGCTTCACACAACAGGTATTGCAGTGTGAAAGGAACATTAGAACATGAGACAGAAGTGCTAGCATTATAATCTGGAAAACTAATGTCATATTCCCCGTATCTTAATGTACCCCAAGTCTCTTCACAGCCTGAGATCTGTCTGCCTCAGAAATCTGTTTTGTCTGGATGATTTATTGCATGATTGTTTCAGGTTTTTTGGAAACAGATGTAACATCTCAAGTGTACAAAATGCTTTACAATCTGAGATCCACCATTTAAAGCAGATGGTTTTCAGTAAGTTGAAGAACTGCAGTGAGGTCCAGTGATGTTGTCCTAAGCTTCCTAAGAAAACTCCAAGATGAGCAGGAATTTGTCCCCAGAAGTCCAAGATCCAAAGCCCAAACTTCTAGTGACAAGGCTTCACTGGCTTTTACATATGACACAAAAAGTTGTATGTAATACAAATTATTTCAATACAGTTATTTTGCATAGCACTGTTCAGAGATGCTGAGAACTTCTATTTCGGTTTAACCAACCTCAAGGGAATAAAATTGAATAACCCTCTACGTACAACATCAGGAGCTGCTTAAGGAAAAAACTGGGCATAGATACTACATATGTAAAGAAAGAAATATCAGATGTGGCTTTTGACTGTTCAGTCTAAAAATAAAGCCTTCCTTATCAATCTTTTTTTCTTCAATTTTGGAAACAAAAATCTGTGACGCTTTCTACTTTTCCTTCTATGGAGGGGGCAGCAGGAATAAGATAAATGTCAACTGAATTTGAAAAGAGTGATGGTATTTCATTTATATCATTCATCCTGGTGGACCTTTTCTGTTGCTACAGACTGATGGCTCCATTAACTCTAAAAAATTCCCCAGGAACAGTTTCCTCCACAGCAGTAACACATCTGGTAGAGAGAAGGCAATGGGAAATTGTTTTTTCTCCCCAAGCTCTGTGTCACTGGCACCTGTCTTTCCCTTACAATATTGTTTCTGTAGTGCCCTCCCTACCATGACAAGTCACTAACAACTGTGGCTGGTAGGAGGGGAGGAATAGGAACAAAGAACCAATGACTGAAAAACATTGGAGGTTTTTAGTTTAGAAAAAAGACAAGTAAGAAGAAGACATCATAGAGGTGTATAAAATCATCCATGCTGTAATTTTAAAGATTTATTTAAAATTAATGTTTTAAGCCATAAAATGTTAAATAATTTAAATTAAGAACTCAATAGGTAGACTTTCGAATATTTCATGAAAATGTTTTCTTCTCAGTCAGCTGTACTTGAAAGTTAACAGAAGAGAATAACTATACCCCTTGCTGGTGAGTCTGCAGTATAATATCAATTGTTTGCTTTCTGCATTCCAATACAGTGGTACCTCAGGTTAAGAACTTAATTTGTTCTGGAGGTCTGTTCTTAACCTGAAACTGGTCTTAACCTGAGGTACCACTTTAGCTGATGGGGCCTCCTGCTGCCACTGCCACGCAATTTCTGTTCTCATCCTGAGGTAAAGTTCTTAACCCGAGGTACTACTTCTGGGTTAGCGGAGTCTGTAACCTGAAGCGTCTGTAACCCGAGGGACCACTGTATGCTGTTAACCTTTTCTGGATTCAGGAGTACCAGTATCAGAATTACCAGTACCAGAATATATGGTTATTAACATTGAAGAGACAATGGAGTGTGCCTCCGAGGATCAAGTTAAACTGCTGCGTCAGCAGCACCAAAGTGACCCCTCCGGGCTGCAAGCTTGGGCAGTGTGTATGGAGGTTCTGAGATACCCAAACGACAAGCTGTCCCCTCTTGGCTTCGCTGATGTGGTCCAAAGAAAAGCAGAGCAATACATTTGGCACTAGCTTGGCTGCAGGAGTTGCCAGAAGTAGGTATACAATGTGCCGTCTTACAAACTTCAGTCCCTTGAAGATATCCCACAAGGCAGCAGAGTTTTCCTTCTCCCAGATGGGTTACCTCCCCTGGTTAACCCCATCTGCCCCTCACTTCCCTCTACAACACATGCAGAAACCACCTTCTTGACCGTTGGACCCACCATTGATCCCATCTGCTCGGTCTGCAAGAGCCTGTCTTCACATGCAAGGGAAACCCATAACTCACTGAGGGTTGAAAACTTTTTGGATAGCCTCACCAGGTTTAGCCAGCCAGTTAAAGTTGATCCCAGGGTGTGGCTGCTGTCGCATACAGACAACTTCTAGGAGCCACAGGTGAGAGCTGAGTGCAGGGTGTGGACCAAAGGTGGACAGACTACCCCAGAAGGAGCACAACATGCCCCCCCACCAGAGGTACTACCCCCCCATACACCCTGTTACACAGAATATATCTTTATAATTATCATTCAAAATCAGTATGCAGTTTTGGGACTGCTTTTGAATGGTTAGTATTAATTCTTCCCTTGGATAGGCAAGGGCATCAGTTTTGCTGCTAATATATTTGGTAAAGAAATAATGCCTATGTTTTGACAAAGTGCAGCTTCCTGTTCACATATTATATATATTTAAAAACAAGTTTCCAGTGCTCATGGTAAGTTTAAAACACCTTAAATTTAAAACAAATCTAATTACTTTTTTTAATGTACAAACTTTCTTTACCCTATCCATCGTTAATTTGAAGGTGCCTAGATCTGTCTACCCTGAAAACCCGTAATATAAAGCAGAAGATTTTCTTAGCGGTAATGCCAAAGATTCTTATATGTACAAATCATGTGCACAGAACCCAATCAGCAGCATAAGGAGGATGCTGAACATCCACCCACCCCACCATCTGCTTTTCTAGCAAAACTATTTCTCAATACCCTGACATTTTTTGCAGTACTGATGCAATTTTTTCACATTTAGGAATAAAGCCTGAATCAGTATAAATATCGACCCTTTGCCATTTATGACCCACAAATATAAGCCACAAACCACGTATGGCAGTTTACCAGTGGCTCAATGACCCCTGTGTTTTTGCAGCCTGCTAAAAGGATCAGGGTTATGAAGCACCCAGCAAGCCACAACTGAGGGCAAGTGGGTTGCGTTCAGTGGTGGGTCACAATTTGTGCAGGCCCAAACCATAATGGAATGTAAATTACTCACTGTGTACAAATGAAATAAAGAGTCTGTGATATATAAAGCAAATGAAATTTAAAGTGTGTGACTGTTGAGGAGAGAAAGAGATGGGACTCCAGAGCCTCTCCATATTCTCTGCTAAAAGACCAGCTCCCATCAGGCTGCTCCCTCAACATTCACCAGCAGCTATTCCAGCAGGCTATATTATTATTAATTACATTTATATCCCACCTTTCCTCCAAGGACCTCAAAGTAGAATGCATGGTTCCCCCATTTCCCCGTTTTATCCTCACAACAATCCTGTCAGATAGGTCAGGCTGAGAAACAGTATCTGGCCCAATGAGCTTCCTGGCTGAGTGGGGATTTGAAGCCTGGTCTCCCAGGTCTTAATCCAACACCCTAACCACTATGCCACAAACAGGAGTGGTGTCTAACCATATGCATGAAGCCAACACAACACAAAGATTGTGAAGTAGTTAAACCCAACCCAACTCATGTTGGTGCCACTAGACCCAAGCAGATGTCTAGTTAAGCATCACACTGAGAGGTGCTCAAACTGTTTGGATACTTGGGTGGCAATCACAAGGACTCACATCTTAATTCATAATGCTCATTCATGGTGAACATTCACAATGTATGAGTTAGGTCTTAGTTTGATTGTCCAAACCAGGGATGGGAAACTTTCTCCCCTCCAGATGACACTGGACTACAACTCCCATCAGCCCCAAGCAGCCTGGCCAATGGCCGGGGATAGGGGGAGTTGTAGTCCAACAACAACTGCAGGGGGGCAGGTTCTCCATTCCTGGCATAAACAAACTCAATGTCTTCTCCCAGCATTTAAAAAGAAGATTATCTGTTTTAAGATATCACTGCCAAGCCTGCACTAATACTCAACACTAGTCAAGCAAAAAGCCTCCTGAACAAGGCGATCTGTGTGTAGAAATAGACTTTTGACTACAGAACGACAAACAGCAGCACTATAGCAACCTCTGTAGAAGTTCCTATGCGAACAGAATTTCAATTCAGCACTGTCTCCCAGGGATGATGCCATTCCAGTCACATTTTTTTCTAGCGGGCTTTGTTTCAAAGAGAAAGTAATTGTTATTTGGATGCTAAAGGAAGATGGTGGGTATTAAAGTAAAACAGGAATTTTGCAAGCGTCATCTTAGGTGGCTGGTGGGGGTGGGGGAGGAATAGACAAAAGAGCAAAGGAGAAAGTTATTTGCAGCTCTGTCTTTAAAACGGCTGGTCACATAACACATTAAATATTTCCAGTCATAGAAAAGGTTATTGACTGAAAAGAAGGGTAAATGAACTTGATGTGGAAATGCTAGCAGGTAGCTATATTGCTACAGAGAATTCTCTGGAAAGATTTTTAAGTGCAAGTCTGATACTAGAAATGGTAATTTGATAAGCAAGGGCGATGTTTTTCCTCCATTCCCCCTTCTGCTATTATATCAATCTCTGTTACTAGGATGCACTTTAAAAAGAAAACAAATTACATTATGTATTTTCTGGCTTGTATAACCTTGAAAAGTATGTCACCTTTTCTTTCTTTTCTTTTCTCATTCTTTCCAGATCACCGAGATATAACGCCAGTGTACCAATGAAAGCAGGCAAGAGATTAGACTGATACAGAACATTGGCGAAACACATTGCGTGACCTTTTCTTTCAGAACAGAACAGGTTTGCGACCTCATCTGAATGAGACTCAAGGACAGTCCAAATGTCAACAGGGGAGCAAAAGGGCTTAGAAATAAATAAAGAAATAAAAATATTCTGAACTGTAACGTTTGAACTGTTCTGAGCAACTAATGGGAGAAGCAAATATTGGCATGTCGGTTTGGGGCAAAAGAATAATGTGTCTTCAAATGCAGGTTTTAGTGCCTTCTGCTTGGCTCTCTCTCTTCTTTGCTCTTGGGCCCCCAGACTGACCTGCTTGGTGGCAGCAGTACTCCAAGCAGCAACATTTTCATTCCTTGCAGTGCCCCAGAGAGAAACTATGTTAGGAAATTAAAATTGCAACTAGATTGAGGTTCCAGATACTGCTCAGACTTCTGGGATAAAAGGGGGTGGTGAAATTAAAAATGTGTCAGTGGCTAGTCCTGTGCAAAGGCCCTGGCAACTGCCCAAATAAGCCGGGTGCTGAGGCCAGACCTGTTGGGATGGCAGGCCTTAGATATATAATGCTTCTTGCTGTCACTTCTGCATCAGAGCCTGGCCATAGAAGAAGCCCTGCTGCATGTCATAGTTTCTTCATTTTCAACTATTTGAGCTCACCATGCTATCTTCTGCTATTGGGTATAGTTATTGCCTTAGCCACAGGTTAACTCTGCGATCAACTCTTGTTTCTTGCTGCCAGGATCTCCCTTAACTTACCTGCCTACCTACTTGATCTAGTTTGACTGGTTCTTTCCATCTACCTCTTCTTCTGTTCCAGCAGTTGGTGAGATCTTTGCCTTTATATACACGCTTCCTATTTTATCATCTTCAAAGGAGCCTGAATGTACTGCCATATCCATTTATTTGACAAGCTCAAATAAGCAGGGAGAAAAGGGTTGTGTGTTTAACATGGTATAATGGACCATACATAAGCTCACCACTTCCATGGGGGGGGGGCGATGGTTGTAGTCCCTCACACTTCACCTTCTTCCCAAGCAGCCAAAGCATGCTCACTCGCCCGGCCGTTGCTGGGGAATTCCCCTCAGCCGGTATTTGAGGGGAGGTCTCTCTTCTCACCAAAGAGGGCAACAATAAATAGGCCGATCAGAGGCCTCACTTGGAGGGCAGTGCGTTGCTGGCTGGCCAGGCATTGGCTACTGGCCCGCCCCACCAGGCAGTGAGGCTTAAAAGGCCAGTTGCTTGAGGATCTCATAGCACAGCCAGGTCTTGTATTTGCAATCTGCAGTTTAGAAAAAGATGAATCAGCAGTCACTGTGTTTCTGAGCCTAGAGAGCTGCTGCCAGTCAGAGTACATGACACTAAGCTGCATAAATAAACAAATCTGACTTTGTACAAGACAGCTTTCTATAATCCTCATCCTCCTGGGATCAACACTGGTAAATATGTAGTTCAAATGTGAGATGCTTTTCCTTTACTCGCTCCAGGAATCCTTTACTAATTTGAAAGGAATGGCTGAGAAACAATCTCTTAAAAAATATTAAAGGATTCCTGCAGTGAGTAGGAAAAAAGTGCCTCACATGTTAACTATATGTGTACCAGCATTGATTTTAAAAAATGCACAACCACACATCACATAAAGGCTTCAAAAGAACAATGACACGATTTTGTTAAAAGGCTTTACAAATTCCAACATCATAACAAACAGGCTTTAGATTTCTTCCAGTGAGAGACCACTGATGACTTATGTGGGTCTTTGTAATACTGGTTTTAGGGCTAATCTATAAGTTAAGGTCATCTTGCTTTTTGAAAAGTGTGCTTCTCACGGCCGCTTCAATTTGGAAGGACAAGGTGCCATTGGACCCCCATTTGACACCACACTGCTCAATCTGAAGCCCCTTTCCAATCTCCTGCCAAAAATTCCCACCAGCAGCAGCTTCCTTCTCCCCCCTCGCAAAAAAAAGATTAGCCCATAAGTTCCAAGCTAGGCATCAGATCATGCCTCACAGCTGCTTTCCTTGCAAAATTAAAAAATAGCAACTTTAAATACACTTTTAAAAAAAGCATAATGAACATAACAAATACTTTGAAACTTGCTTAGATATACAAATAGAGAATAGTAGAAGGACATAGCTATTTCTATACCAGGCAGCTAAACCTCAAAGAAAAACTTGAGGAGCCCTGCCAAGGCTGAACTCCCTGTTTGGCTAACTCCTAACAGGGAGTTCAGACTCTCTGTTAACTCTTCCTCCCTTTTTAAGGTGTGAAAAGGGGGTTCAATGAATGTGCCTGGGAAGAGTGACATCACTGGGCCTGACCTACACAGATCTACGGTATTATGCCTCCAGTCACACAGAGGAAGCTCCTTGCATGAACAGGTTGAATGCAGAGGGATCACAACATAGTACGTACAGTGGTACCTCAAGTTACAAACGCCTCAGGTTGCAAATGCTTCCACTAACCTGGAAGAGTTACCTCAAGTTGAGAACTTTGCCCCAGGATGGGAACAGAAATCGTGTGCCGGTGACGCAGCAGCAGCAAGAGGCCTCATTCTCACGCCTCTAGTTAAGAACAGTTTCAGGTTAAGAACGGACCTCCGGAACGAATTAAGTTCATAACTAGAGCTACCACTGTATAATGAATGTCTGCAGTTCAGAGGCAGGGATCTCCCCTGCAATGACATTCCCACTGCCAGCCATATGTTGATTAAATCCTTTTCACAGCTGAAAAATCTCTGCTCATTCAAAATTGTCAGTGTCTGTTTCTGGGCAATATACTGATTACCTAGATCAGGGGTACGGATAGGCAAGTCTGTCAATTTTGGTTTCTCTCAGTTTCTAACCTTTTCAGTCTAGTCTTCCACATCTGTTTGCTTTTCTTCTTTTTTCATAAAAAGGTAAAGGGACCCCTGACCATTAGGTCCAGTCGTGACTGACTCTGGGGTTGCGGCGCTCATCTCGCTTTATTGGCCGAGGGAGCTGGCGTAAAGCTTCCAGGTCATGTGGCCAGCATGACTAAGCCGCTTCTGGCGAACCAGAGCAGTGCCCAGAAATGCCGTTTACCTTCCTGCTGGAGCGGTACCTATTTACCTACTTCCACTTTGATGTGCTTTCGAACTGCTAGGTTGGCAGGAGCCGGGACCGAGGAACGGGAGCTCACCCCGTCGTGGGGATTCAAACTGTCGACCTTCTCATCAGCAAGTCCTAGGTTCAGTGGTTTAACCCACAGCGCCACCCGCGTCCCTTCTTTTTTCATAAATCCTCAGAAAAATCCACCAGCACTTGAGTGCAAATTTCTCCAAACGTGCACAGTTTGGGAAGCGATTTTGCCTAATACGCACCTTTTTGCAAAGCACATTGTTCCCTGATATTTATAATTTCCCTAATGAGATGCATTTTTGTTTGCTACTTTCACTAATTACATGCATTTTTTTATGCACACTTCCTCTGAGAGTGTGCATTTTTGTACACATTACTTGGCTGGAGAAGTGCACTGCAAAATACAGAGAAGTGAAAATGTTGACGGATGCCTGTGTTTCAGTCTGCATAGTGTTTCGGAAATGGTAAATTGGCTAGAAACACCCAAAACCAGAGGTAGTCATTAGGGGAGCCCTCACGATGATGTTGGATGCCATCTCCCACTGGCCCCAGCCAGCATGGCCAATGGTAACACAAAGTGGCTCGCTTATTTCTAAATAAATATGCCTGAGATCAGAGTATTAGCTTACAGTGCTACCTCGGGTTAAGTACTTAATTCATTCCGGAGGTCCGTTCTTAACCTGAAACTGTTCTTAACCTGAAGCATCACTTTAGCTAATGGGGCCTCCTGCTGCGGCTGCGCCGCCGGAGCACGATTTCTGTTCTCATCCTGAAGCAAAGTTCTTAACACGAGGTACTATTTCTGGGTTAGTGGAGTCTGTAACCTGAAGCATATGTTACCTGAAGGGTATGTAACCCGAGGTACCACTGTACACTCTTAAACACTATTCCAAGGGAGGATGCCCCATTCCATTCAGTGGAGTTTATCTCAGAGTAAACGTACCTGAGTTTTTTCCTTTTAGTTCTATAGACCTCAAGTGAGAGACTTGGGGGGGGGGCATGAGCAATCAGACTGCTAGCAGAATGAAGAAACTCAGCTTCACTGCCAAACACACTTGCTACGAGTAAAACTCATTTAATTGAGTGGGAACTCCAAGGGAACATGCTTAGCGCGGTGCCATATGTCTCATTTGGTAAGTCTCCTATAAAAGGTGGTTGTTGTCACTGTCATCAGAAACATCATCATCATCCTGGGGTTTTCAGCCTGGGGGCCCCCAAAGTAATAACAGCATTTTACTTGTCTAATTTGTTTTGAGATTTCTGTACTGCCCTTCACTAGAAATGGCCACAGGGAAGTTTGCTGGAGGATAAAGCAATATAAATCCTAATACATTACAGTGACAAACATGAAAAATGATCCTTATAAAATACGTTTCGAAATGGCTTAACCCAAAACTACAACACAAACAACAAATAAGTAAGAATTCAAATCTTCCGATAAAAAAAAGGTACAAAAACAGCAAAATGAGAGAATCAGAGGATTAAAACACCTTCAGTGTACAGAGCATACACACCCACGCAGTAGAACAGAATGTGCCCATTTACTTCTTTGCACAAATACACACAGAGCTTTCCATTCCCATCATTGTTTCAAAATAAGTGAAGGCTTGTTTTTTGCCATTGTTAATCTTTAACTGGTTGCTTTGTATATATTTTAATGTATCAGGGTCTAGGCATGGGGCTAAGAATAGCAACATGATCACACTCCTTTGCTCTTCTGTTTTGTTAGATTGTTAAGGATGGAGGAAACAGAGCTGAAAATAGTTCCATCACTATGGCGTTTCCAGTGAAAACTCCTGTTGCCCCGATACTATTGTGTAAACGAAGCAGGCAGCCAAATCAGTTCTATAAGCAAACACTGGTTCAGGTTAAACAGTTGGCTCTCAAGAAAGCTTTGTGCCACTGTTGTTTTTCAAAGAATTCCACATGCTTAATTATCTATTGTTAATCATCATCTTACTATATTTGCACGACACTTTTATGCCATTGGCTTTTACTAAGGTCAGATCATGAGTGTTACATGTGGAATATTCTTCTTCTTTTTGTTGATGTGAGCACAAAGCACCATCTTATGTACTGATCACTTTGAAAGAATAGCTTCTTTAAACATTCAGAGCATGGACAGGCCACAATCCAGAATACACAATCAAAACTAGGCCTATCCTATGCATCTTTCTTCTAAATTAAATTCAATAATCTTACTCCCATTTAACTGTGCATTGACTCACTCCAGACAAGCCCAGGTTTGTTCTGGGTTTACCACTCATGAGCCCAGGTTCAGATGCAATGCTAAACAAAAACCATGGCTTTGTCCCTGGTAGCACAGCAGCAGCAGAACTGGGGTGGAGCTCTGCATTCTGGCAAGCTACACATTTGCTCATTCACACTAAACAGTGGTTCGGCTTAGTGTTACATACAGACTGAGTCATTATGGAAATAATCTCTACTGGGGGATGCTAGGGACAACAGTTCTAGGGCAAACAGCATGAGCAGGAGAAGAGATTCAGTTCCCTGCTTCCTATGCTTTCAATCACCCCTGTCCCATTTTAAATGCATTCAGTAGGAGCCAAGCTGCATGTGTCATCACATCTAGTCTGACAGTACATTTTCAGATTTAAGATAGACCTGGCACTATTATACAGAAAACACAATCCATTCAAAATAAACATTTTTCTCTTATTGAGTTACGAACCTGGATAACATTTCTCACACTGAAACAGGGTTTTAAAGTACTTCACTGTATCAAATGGGGCCAGTGTATCCTCCTTCTGTTATACATTATGTTAACCTACAGTAACTCCCATTTTAAAAGTGGCAGATATAAGCCTTGATCTTCGGAAGTTCTTCCCTACTTGCAATACAGTACCTAGTTGCTCATGATGGGCAGACGACCTTTCAATGACCTATAGAAGATAAAATGTAACAGCAACCCTATGCACACTTATTTGCAGTGAACTTCCAATTCCATACGAACAATCAAAGGATTGCACGGCACAATTCTTAATAACAATATAGAAAATCATACCAATCCCTCTTTCAGTGAAGGTTCAGCACTGTGGAGAGAGATTTATGGTTTACAGCGGGAAGCAAATAGATTGCAAATCCAAAGTGCGTGCACCACAAAATTCTGGTCATTCTAATGTGCATTACAAAGAGCATTGCTTTCAAAATTTGATAAGCAAAGGAATAATTCTCAGCATGGATGTAGTGTTCATGATGGATTTGTTCCTAGGATGGTTCAAGGAGATTGACTGCAGACCAATCCATACCAGGTATTCAGCCAAAGTAGTAAGCTAGAGAGTACTTCAGAGAGAAAAGGCTGTGGACCTATATAGTATTCAGAGATGAGAAATGTCCAGCATTTGCTGACTGCTTCAGGCTTCAAGCCTGGGTATCTCTTATTTCTGAAGACCACAATGCACAGCAAGACAGCAAGAATGCAGCTGCAGTTCAGTTTCCTGATCGCATGGAATATTCTATGGGTGCATAGGGTTTCCTTTTCCCAAACTTGTGGACCCCCTTCTCCTGCTTCACACATTCTCTGAATACATGAAAGAAAGGACTGAAGGGGATCATCTCTCGTCCCATAAGTCTCATCTTTGTTTTTGATCTATATTGACTTTTAATTACATTTTCTCCAAGACTTGATTCTTTTCCTTGATTGAAGGTGTCATTAGATAGAAGCGTTGTGTCTTCTTGTCTTAGCTTGCTTCATGTGTAATGTTTCTCTCACTTACTTTTAGACAGCTATGTTCAATTTTTCAAAGACTGTGTCCTCTATGACCCGGCTGCAGTGATGTTACGTGGAAAATATTCCCAGTGCTTTTCTTTTATCTGCGAAAATGTTTTTGTTTCATAAGGTTGCTAGTAATGATGAAAGGGATGCTAATTGCAAATACTATATTAAGCAAGCTCAGCAATTTTGAAGGTTGGTTTACACAGCTCTTTCCGCCTCCGCTTTCAAGCTGATAGGACACATGGCTAAGCCTTAGTCTGTGTTTTTGCTTAAGAGTATCTACATATCCACTTACTTTAGAATCAATCACAGAAAGGATGTTTACTTTCATAGATGCCAACCTGTCCATCAAAAAATTGTTTTGCATCACCCCGATTTTTTCCTAAACTGAGAATCTAGTCATTTTACTTGTCCAATACAGTGGTACCTCGGGTTAAGAACTTAATTCATTCTGGAGGTCCGTTCTTCACCTGAAACTGTTCTTAACCTGAAGCACCACTTTAGCTAATGGGGCCTCCCGCTGCCACCGCACTGCCACTGCGCAATTTCTGTTCTCATCCTGAAGCAAAGTTCTTAACCCAAGGTACTATTTCTGGGTTAGCGGAGTCTGTAACCTGAAGCGTCTGTAACCTGAGGTACCACTCTAAATGGTTTCTGCTCTGTCTCCCCCTTGATCTTTACATTCTGACCTAGTTGCCTTGACATGGACGTCCATTGTTGATCTTTCTAGATATGATATAAAAGTTATTCTGCCTTCAAGATCAGGATCTCTTAACTTGCCACAAGCCATAATGTTTAATCACAGAAGAACCAGATTCTTCCTCATAGAGATCCTACTTTATATGCTCAGGACTTAACATCTGAACACGTGATCCCATGCATACATCCTCTCTCTCTCTCTCTCATTGGTATTTCAAGCATACAGTATTGTGTCCTTCAGTTCTTCCTATTCTGTTTACATATTTATCTCAAATATCACAAATTAGTTAAGGAGCCCATTTAAAGCATTCTGGGGCAATGCTTAAAGTGAGCAGAACTGTAAACCCACACTTTAAATATCTTTCCTAAACTCCTTGGTATAATATAAAACACTAAATAGCCTCATGTTCAAGATAATTCATAGGCCTTAACAAATGTTGCTTGTCTTGTTAAAATGCTAAAATGTAAAGCTCTCTGCATGCATGTGTTTCTCTTTCTCAATTAAATAGCAACCTCTTACCCATTTAGATGGTTCCTTCCGTGCTGTTAATGTCATTAAGAAATATTAGCACCATGTGAGTCAAACCATTTTCAGCTGCTAAGAAATGATTTTACATATGATCCCCAAAACCATGTGGCAGGTTCCAGCTGGGTAGTGGGACTCTGTTTTCCTAAGAGCAGCTGTGCACACTACTTGATCAGCTACTTTTGAAACTCCAGGAAGTTCTGAAAGTGATTTGTGATGCAATGTAGCTATTGCTGGGGGGGGGGGGGGGATAAGTGACAGAACAGAAGTTGTACACCCCTCTGTGCAATGCAGAAAACTTGGTTTACACCTACGGGGGCTCTCTAAACTGCAGTCACACTCTTTATTTTATGCCTTTGTTCATCTACAAAGTTAAATAATAATAACATAATAAAATAATAATTATATTTATTTATACCCCGCCCTCCCCAGCCAGGACCGGGCTCAGGGCGGCTAACATCAAAGTATGATACATTAAAAACATAATCAAACAATTGATTAAAATACATCTTAAAATCAATAAAATCAGATGGCAACCCACGGATTATAACTATAGGGCATGGGGAACATTGAGTGCTCACCAGGCCCAACTGTTTGTGCTGGTCTTATATGAGCTGGTGGAAAGGGTTAGGGGGGCCACTTACACACTGGGTCTTATAACAAAAAAGAAGAGGGGGGGGTCAGACTGGGCCCAGACCAAAGGCCTGTTGGAACAGCTCCGTCTTGCAGTCCCTGCGGAAAGATGTCAAATCCCGCAGGGCACTGGTCTCTTGCGACAGAGCGGTCCACCAGGCTGGGGCCACAGCCAAAAAGGCCTTGGCCCTGGTTGAGACCAGTCTAATCTCCTTGAGGCCTGGGACTTCCAAGATGTTATTGTTTGTGGACCGTAAGGTCCTCTGTGGGGCATACCAGGAGAGGCAGTCTCATAAGTACGAGGGTTCTAGGCCATTTTGGCTTTAACCGTAAATATCTTGCTGTTGCTCCCATCAGTTAGTATTCAGAGGCATGCCTGATATTGGAAAATAGTGTACAGCCGTCATTAATAGTTATTGATACTTTTATTTGTTTAATCCCACTTAAAGCCATTTAAGATATTGGTTATCACCATATATTGTGACAGCAAATTCCACAATGATGTGCTATGTGTGTGTGGGGGGGGGGGCTTATTCTGAATCCTGAATCTTAAACTATTTTGCTTCATTTAAATTACTTTTAAATTGAATTGAATTTACATTTGTAGGCCCTTAAAGATCACAGAGTGGTTTACGCTGCAGATAAAGCCATAAGATACAATTATATTGATACAATAATTAAATAAGAACATAAATTAAATTTCCATATTACAAGACATAATCACAACACAGAAGCAAATGGCTCAGCACCTGACATTAAAAGGTCTCCAAAAGCCAGAGTGAATAAATACATCTAAAGCTGATCCCCAAAAAAGGTGAATACCAAAGGCACCTGGCACACCTTGAAAGGTACGGAGTTCCACAAACATGGCGCCACAACAGAGAAGTTTATGCCTGGGGTCCTAGCTATCCACACACACCCTGCAATATCCACTGGCAGGACCACCAAAAGGGGCCGTGAGCTCCACTGCAGAGCCCACCATAATTGTGTGGTTTTGCTTAGCCATAGTTTGGCTCACCATACCGTGCAAACCAGCTCATTGTGTAGCTAAATGAATTAAAAACACCTCACATACCTGTGATAGCAGGTACTCCAAACTTCAAGTATCTAACCTCACCGTTCTTTGACTAATGTAAGCCTGAGATCCTCCATGACATTGCTTTGATTACGACAGCAGGCCATTCAACAGATTTATTCTAGAAATATTTAAGGAGCTTGCTAACATCTGTTCTAAAATCACTGAGTGTTTCTCTCTTATTTATTTCATTATATGCTCCTTTGTCTGGCCATCTGTGCTGCTTTGATAATAGTAACTCAAGCTGATGTTATGTAGTTCAGTAAATCTTCCACTCTGCAGACTTTCCCCTTATGCTAGGTACATTAAACAATCCGCCGTGTCGTCTTCTTTTTTTTCTAGTCATGACTCATTCTCTATTGTCTAAGGACTCTGATCATTTTCTTTACTTTTTGCACAGACACTGTATAACGTGGCGAATTAATTTTAATTCTCCTCGTAATAAAAGCATCTTAGAAGCTGAGCGGCAAACAAAACGTTTACATGGTATTAAATAGATCCCTAGTGATAGAGATGGAACCATCTTCTGTAATGTTGTCCACAAAGAGAGGTACCATTCAGTTTGTACTCTGGAAAGTTCTTTGGGGGTGGGGGGGTGTTTCAGCACATAACTATTTTTCCCTCTTGAAACATATTTTCAGGAGCATCTTCTTATCCATCTTATAGAACTTGGTTTTTACAAATCAGATCAATCCATGGAGCTTAATTCATCTACCTTTTCTCATCCCCTATTTCTAACTGACTCAAAGGGTGGGGGGAGGAAACTGAACTACTGCACTGCAAGTACCTTTGTAAGTGGTTCTTAAGGATTATTTCCATTATCAACTGGCATGAGATATGAATAGGCTGAGATGGTTTCTTTTAAAAGTGACAAAAGCGTAACAAATGATGGATCAAGGTTGATTACTTAGAAGGGTCAGTTCACTAAAAATGGCTCATGTGTCTCAGTGTGACGAGAGAGACATGCTTTTATTTTATTGTAGTTCTCTTTTTTTCTGCTTAGGAGTCAGACTGCTCTCCACACAACCTTTCTGGAAGGACATTCAGTCTGTACCTCTGATTCGTACCTCAGGAAAACAGCAGAACAGTCCGTCACCTGAAGTTTGGGTGGTGCCGCTGAGGCGGCTGCAACCTTCCCGTCTTGCACATCACATTGAATACCAAGGACCTAACCCTTAGGGACAGGACAATTTATAAGCAAAAATGCATACCTTTGTCACTGACTGTTCGATGAAGAAAAATGAACTGAGCTACATATTTCTGTCTAAGGTAGACTGGCATGTTGTCGCTGTTTTCTTGGTACATTCTGCAACATGTTGTGGCTGCAATAATTGTGTGCTGGTGGTGGGTTTAGACTGAACCATCCACGTGCCATTCTACTTTGTTAGTTGTTCTGCGATGCTTACCCAGTGTATGCATAATATTACTATCTGGAGGGGCATTCTTGCACTCCCAAGCAACAAAAGCAGGACAAGCAACAACAACAAACAAATTACAGGGTTTCAGCAGGAAGCAACGGGACATACAAAAATTAGGAACAGAGCCATGTGACTGTCATAAATAGTATGGAAAACAAGATCATCCTGGACCTTCATTTTTTTATGAGGCAGTGCACATCCTTTTTTCTACCATTCTTTTAACTGCAGTATGTGACACTAATAAAGAAAAGCTATTTCCAGATTTATTATCACTATTCAGTTATACAACTAATGCTTAGTAAAGCTTGCATAAGCAAAGTTTAATATGCTCATTCAGTCGAACTGCTTTCCCATTAGAAATTCAAATCTTTACGTCTTTACCTCCTTTAAGCAGATTGAATCAAGAAATATTACTACCCAGGATTTCACTTCCCGAAACACATCATTCCAAATCAATGAATACCATTCTGTGTATTAGCACGCTGCTCAAACAGGACTATTAAGGGCACTTAGAACTACATCAAATTGTATGCTTTTATAATGTAGTAATGCAACAGGCATGTTAGTACTGCAAATGTTTTCACCACTTTTCAGAATCAGCACTTTTCCAATAATTTGGGGATAGCAAGAGGGCACATTATTTGGCCAAAAAGTAGTATTTAGAATGGATGGAAGAACAAATTGACTTTGTCCAGAAAAAGAAGCTGTGAATTAATTTTCCTGTCACGTTACAGTAACATAATTACACAAATATAAAATAATCAGGAATCTTTCTTAGACTATGAACATTGGCACCTGCGATCATTGTTTTGAGTAAATACTTGCACTTTGGCTTGCAGCATTGCACCAGTCCACCAAGGAAGGCACTGGATTTTGCTTGATGTGGCTATTTTCCTGTTCTCCTCTACCATGTACACTGAGGGGTGAGGACCTTTAAGTGCCTGAAGGCCCCTTTCCCTCACAGGTGACCATCTGAAGGCTGCCTGCCTGTGGTGGTACCAGAAGCAAAAAGTGGGTGGGGCTGGAGGCAAAATGGGTGGAGCAATTATTATCATTATTTATTACATGTAATGGTTGCTTTTTTTGCCATTGCAGCTCAAAGCAACTTTCAGTATCTTAAGCAAAAAACAAATGCATACATACAGTTAAACCAGTATTTTTACTTTAAAAAACCCTCTAAAAGACAATTCTATTACTGTATTTAAAAAACTAGGTAAAAACATCGCACTCATTCAAAAGGCCATAGATAATTAAAAGCCAAAGGCCTGGTGGAAAAGGAAGATTTTTGCCTTGTGCCTGAAGATATCTAACAATGGTGCCTGGTAAGCCTCCCTGGGGAGAGTATTCCACAAGTGGGGAACCACCACTGAAAAGGCCCGTTCTCATGTTACCACCCTCCATAGTTCCCATGGAGGGGGCAAATGAAGAAATGCAATAAATGTGATGACTTCCTAGCTTGGCCCTGTGTAGAGGCAGGTCACGTGACATGAGTGCCACACACTATGATTTGAATGTATAATAATGCTTCCTCTAGTAGCTACTACTAAGACTTTCTTCGAGCGAGGGTAAGAAATTCAGTGTCAGAGTAGACTTTCTTTTGAATCCCAACCATTCTGTTTATTTATTTTATAATTTAAGGTAAAGGGACCCCTGACCATTAGGTCCAGTCGCGGAAGACTCTGGGGTTGCGGCGCTCATCTCGCTTTACTGGCCGAGGGAGCCAGCATGACTAAGCCGCTTCTGGTGAACCAGAGCAACGCATGGAAACGCTGTTTACCTTCCCACCGGAGCGGTACCTATTTATCTACTTGCACTTTGACATGCTTTCAAACTGCTAGGTTGGCAGGAGCAGGGACCGAGCAACGGGCGCTCACCCCGTCACCGGGATTCGAACCGCCGACCTTCTGATCAGCAAGCCCTAGGCTCTGTGGTTTAGACCACAGCACCATCCGCATCCCAATTTATAATTTTGAAAACTGCTTAATATGATGGTTTCTAAGTAGTGTATAATAGGAATACAGCATACATCACAAAATCATTTAAAATAAAGCTGTCTAGTGTTTGACTGCCTTGTATGTTCCATACAGTCAAAACAAGGCATAGACTGTAATTCTATGATATTTATATGGGGGTTACCCTGAATGAAATCAATGGGATTTACATCTGAGTAAATTAGGAGGATTTACATCTTACATATGCAGGATCACATTTTTAAGAATATGTGCTATATTTGTGGATAGTTAGGCTTAAGTCTAGATTCATCTTTTTCTTATGTATCTTGTTCTTTTCAGTCTCATGTACTTTTGACCAGATTTTTTGTTTTTTCCTGATGTTTTCAGAAACTGGAAGTATTGCTGGAGATCAGTGTTCCTCACTATATGTGTAGACTTGGTTTCCTTCAGGCTTTTTAAAAAATCCATTCTAAAAGTCCAGGATAATTTCTGTAGCAAGGCAAAGTCTGAGTGTTACTGTCTGCTGAGACAAGATAAGGGTAAGTAATGGGTAGCTCTCTCTATCTTGTAAAGCTTTGGGTAAAACCTACATTTCATTTCCCTTCTGGAAATACAAACAGAGGTTTCCGCTTTTTCAGGCAAATTAATTTGGTTTGAAACAGTGGCGCCTTACCCACTCAATGCAGTTGACTAAAAACTCTGGCAAAGGTAATAACAGAAGGTAGTCCACTGCACTATTTTAATGCCAAATTTATACTACAGTCATAAACATTTCAGTTTGATGCAAAGGCTTTGCTCATTTGTCATGGTTCAGGATACATTATTCACACATTGAAGTCTGCTAACAGACTGGCTATACGGCTAAAGAATATAAATGATTGTCAGATGCATGAATAATCATGTTCACTTGCCACTGTTGTCACTTGCCAGCATTCTCACATGAAGGGGAAAGTTGCCATTAGTCCTTCACAGCAAAAGGGCCATGTGTGTTCACTTATCCATTACCTCCACAATCCTAGTCACCAGGAGAATGTATGGAAACTTACCAAAAAAAACCCCAACAACAGCCACTTTACATGTGTTCTCACAGTTTTTGGGTTGCTTCCTTCCCTAGATGCTTCAAGTGTGGGAGATTAGCAGCCAAACCTAACAAATGCATATTCTTGCTAATTAACGTGAGAAGGGTCTAAGTCAGGGGTCTGCAACCCGCGGCTCCGGAGCCGCATGTGGCTCTTTTACACCTTTGCCGCGGCTCTGGGGCGGATACTAGCAACGGGAGGAGGCGCATTGTGCGCCCCGACACTCTCCACTGTGGCGGGCGCTGTACTGGCTGTGACGTCGCATGGGGGCGGTGCGTGCGTTAGTCACGCACCATCCCGACGTCACCTTCCCGCCTGCCCGCTACATTGTAAGGGGCATGTACGCTGGTCACTGCATTGAAAGGGGGCATGTACGCTGGTCACTGTTTTGAAGGGGAGTGAAGAACACACACACAAAAAAAAGGTAACTTGTTAATTTAACGTTTCTATGAGGAGGAGTAATTCTGTGGGGTCAAACAAAGAAATAAAAAAAAAGTGACAAAAAAGTTATTTTTATAATGACGAGTTTTGGGGCTCCCAGTTTTTTTCCCTTCGGAAACGGGTCCAAGTGGCTCTTTTTGTCTTAAAGGTTGCAGACCCCTGGTCTAAGTCCACAGAGCTGATAGGCCATAGAAAGACAATTGGTAGAGAGGGTTCTGTGTGGTGTCATTTCCCCTCCTCTTCTGGAGAGGAAGTAGCATAAAGTACTTCCTGTTCCTCTCTCTCTCTTCCTGTGACCTGCCATGGGGGCAGATGTGCTCTGAAGCTGGTTATATTGTAAATGTAAGTATTTTGCCTGCGTAGTTTTTATTGCTGCCTTTGATGTGAACCAATGCAAGATCATAGTAAATAGATTATATTTTTATACTTACTTCCCAGGTTGTTGACTGAATCTTTATTAAGCGGGGTAAGAAAGGTGAGCCAGCTTACTTCATAGCTGGACTTGCTCAAAACAAGACTTTACAGCCTAATTCTTATTCTTTTCATTTTGATGCCAAGAATGGGATTTTGTAACTCTGTTTAACCAACACACATGGGCACCTGGAGGGATAAATTGCAATTAATATATCCTCTCCTGACCAATTAAAACGCATCCCACGCCAAGCACTTAACATTTAAAACGCCCCAGATGGTGGCTTTTGGTTTGTCTCCATTGGTTCCCTTTCTTTCTTTTCTGGCCACCTTTGCCGCTCTGCCTGTTCTAGGAAATACACAATTTTAACTCTTTTTCCTTCTTCAGATTCCACACACCCCTAATCTAGTCCCACCCTTTTGAAATAATCATTGGATAATCACATAACACAGATAGATCAAAGTACTGCTTTAGCTTGCCCTGGGGTTGGGGCATGCCCAATGCAATTTTTCAACTACTTTTCTTTGGCCTTCAGATATTTTCTGCCACCCTAGGCCACATCACTTTAGAAAGTCTCCTTAGGCTGGATGTAGACACGCTGCAAAAGAAGACTGGAATGTGATGGAAGAGTTTGAAGGTGGTAGAATGAATTATAATCACATTTTTCAATGTTTCCAATGTAAAAACAACTCCCTGTTAGACTTTCAGCAGAGAAAGTGTTTGGCTAGAGCCATTCTTCCTGGTATGCAATGTTTTTATTTTATTTTATTTGCAGGGAGTTTTTATATCAGGGGTGGGGAAACTGTGCCTCTCCAGATGTTGTTGGAGTCCCACTCCCATCACCCATGGCTATTAGCTCTACTGGCTGGAACTGATGGGTGCTGGAGGGCCAAAGGTTTCCCACTCCCATCATATCTTGGAAAGCATTATAAAAATGGTGCCTGAAGCGGTGTGGTTGATTTTATCACCTCGTCCTCCCGCCTCCTCATTCTGCTGCATTTGCAACTGTGTCTCAAGTTGCAAAAGAAGTTTGCTATGTTGCATTTGGCAGGGGCAGGGATGGGAGAGAAATTTAGTTCAGTTTACACTTCAAGGCAAGCCTACTTAATCCACACTTCCCAAAACAATTTGCAAACCAAAACAAAGGCATCCTTCTAAAGTTACACATCTTTGAATTTTGTAATATCTTTCTCCAGTCTAGTGCTGTGTACATAGATGTATATACTATATACTAAGATAAAGTGTACATAAAAATGTTAGATTAGTGAAAATAGCATACAAAAAGCAATAAGAGGAAATTGCTTGCTTGTATATACAGTGGTACCTCAGGTTAAGTACTTAATTCATTCTGGAGGACCATACTTAACCTGAAACTGTTCTTAACCTGAAGCACCACTTTAGCTAATGGGGCCTCCCGTTGCCGCCGCGCCGCCGGAGCGCGATTTCTGTTCTCATCCTGAAGCAAAGTTCTTAACCTGAGGTACTATTTCTGGGTTAGTGGAGTCTGTAACCTGAAGCGGCTATAACCCGAGGTACCACTGTAAAGCTATTTTTCATACAAAAAAATGAGTATGAGAAGATATTTGCACTAAAATGTGGATAAATTTTCATGAGAACTTTAAAAAAATTGAAAATTGATTTGACAATGTGGAAAACTGCACTTTAGACCATTTGTACATGTTTTTTTTAACCATGAGTGGCAATGGCTCGCTGTCCAGAGTTTCAGGCAGGACTCTTTCCCACCTCTACCTGAAGATGCCTGGGAATGAACTTGGGCCTTCTGCATGCCAGGCCAAAGTTCTACCCCTGAGTTACAACCATTCCCTCATATACTGTATGAAAGGTGTGGGGAACCTTTGGCCCTCCAGATGTTGCTCAACTACAACTCCCATCAGCTTCAGCAAGCATGGCCAAAAGGACCAAAAGTTCACACCCCCTGCTGTATTAGAAACACACACACACACACACACACACCCTTAAGAGTGCAGAAGTCGTTCATTTATTTCATTTATTCATATAGCCATATCCTTCTTTTTACTCCAAATGGAGTCCCCAAAACAGGTTGTAAACAGAACAAAACAATAGCATCAATTTAAAACCACAAGTAATTTGTTTAAAAACAAAACTATATAAAAGGCATTTCTAAACAAGGCTGTTTCCCTGAAGGTTAGGAGGGAAGGGCTGAACAAACCTCTTGAGGAAGATTCCAGACCTTAGGATCCACCACTGAGAAGACTTGTCCCCCATAACCAACAAGCACACCTCAGGCAGCATTGAGCAACCAGACCTTTAAATGCAAATCATTTAGGTTTGCAATGGCTCCTTCTGTGTTTCTGAGCGGAATTCAAAGTACCACTTGTTGTCTTTAAACTTTAAAGACAACCAGTAGCACTTTGATTTGGGCTGAGAAACGCACCAGGATGCAAAGCAGATTAAATAGCAATGGAGTCAAATGCTCTAAATAACAACACACGCACCACATATCAACAGTCTGGCAGCGGCATTCTGAACCAGCTATAGTTTTCAGATCTTCAAAGGCAGCTCCACCTAGAGCATATTGTAACAGAACAACACAGTTGTTATGTGGTAGTTTGGATCTAGGCCATTATCTTCATGGGGTTTTTTTCTGCTGTGAAATCTGCCGTCGAGGTATGAAAGTAGGAGAACACTGCCACCTATTGAAAAATTGATAGCAATCTGGTTATTGAGGTATCTACATCTTTCCAAAAACAACTCCAACCCACTCCTAAGCCCAAGGGACTTTCAAATAGTTACACTGATCCTTGCTTATGTAACATATGTTGTTTGACGTTCTAACCAATTGTTGCATGTTCCTAGGTGTAAAGCAGGTGTCTAAGATTCAATAAGTCCTTGTTGTAAAATCCCACCACTACCAGGAACTCTCTTGGTGTCTTTAGGCAAGGTGCGCTCTCTTTGCTTATGCCCTGACCCTCTTCATATGCAAGACAGGAATAATAATATTGACCTACCTCTTTGGTTTGTTGCAAGGTTTAGAAACAGGATAATATATGTGGAGTGCCTGCTTAGAAAGATGGAAAGCAGTCACCAGAACAAGAATGTCTAAGCAGATGATAATAACCTGTCACCATTGTTCAGTCAGCCCATGTTTGCATTGGTTTAGCTAATTGATATTGCCAGAAGTTGCTTCCAGGCAGGACTGTAAAAACAAAAGCTGCTCAGGAAGCCAAATCTTTATGTGTGCAGAATTCCTTTCTACAGGCACTTTGCAGTCCCGGCACATTACTCTACCCACCAGTCTGTCTTAGTGAGAGCCAGAACATTTCACTTTTCCAATTAGTAATTTTCATCATGTTCATTCTACTGAGCATAACACCACTTTGGAACCACATTTCTTTTTATTCCCTGGTAGAAAATCCCCTCTCCCTCTGCTTTATAGATTTCCTCTCATATATGACAGCCAATGCCATATATTTGTTGAAATGCCCTTTTCAGTTTGAGAAGATAAAAGGAGCTAGCTAGCAATTTCAGCAGAATATTGTTAAATATCAGCGAGTGCCTCCAAAAAGTGGCAATGAATGCCATGTTGCAGTTCGGATATTACATTTGGCATAATATTTTCCATACTGCCCCCCCCCAAAAAAAGATATTGGAAATGTTCCATTGTATATTGCACTTAAAACACACTTAAAATGTTGTTTTTGCATATATAACTGAGTCCCTTGTCTACACACATTAGGGAGATGCACATATGCAGGAGGAAGAGTGGTCAGATCATTAGTTCAGTCACTGTGTACAAGGCAGATTACATATATATTATACTTGTACCAGAGGGAATTAGCAATCACAGTGTCAAGGAAGGTATATTACAAAAATGGAAGATTGATTGCTATGCAGTTTGTCAAAGAAACTGGCAGTATTTAAATTTGACCTTTGGATAGCGCTAAGACCCTAATGCCAGTTACAGAGAGGAGAAGGCAATTACCACAAAACTGGCATGCACAGAGCTGTATTAGGTTAAAGAGGGAAGTTCAATGCAAATACTCCTATCTGTGGGCTTGGGGTACTGGGTTCTGAGACCAGAAAGGGGAACCATCTGTAAGACTTGGGTATTTGCTGCCTATGCCCGCATCTGGTCAGGTGAAGTGATATGTCCTAGACAAAGTGACATATGCTGCTTTGCGTATAAGGACTGTAGGCACATTTGTTTTGGCGCAGACAAGCAATTGCCTTGCTTTGGTGTCCATCCTGCGTCTATAAAGGCTGGGAAGCCTAGCAGGCCGCTTTGCTGCTAAGTCTACATCTTCTTTTAATAAAGCAGTAGAATTGGCCATTCTGATGTTTTTGACATCCTTCTTTGATATCCCTGTACCCAACCCCTCCCCTGAGCCCTGCTTTGGGCCTGCAGTTCAGAACAGAGAGAAAGTGAAGTGAAAATTAATACCTTGACTGTTCCAAGATGGGAAAAGTGGAGAAGCTCTTCTTCAAAGGGTAGCAGTAAATCAGTAAGCTGTCTTTGTGTTAGGACACTGGGGGTTTCGCCATTCCTCACAAATCCTTGGCCATCAGACACTCTGGCTCTTAAAGATAGCTCTTGCTGTCAACAAACCACCACAGAAAAGGCAATGATAGGAGGCAAAGGATAGAATGAGCCCTCATAGGTTTCCTTGAGCCCAACATTGCATGAAACTGATCTTGCAATGAATTAATATTTGTTGCTCTTGAGCCTCGACAGAAGCCCCGAGTATAAAAATAACAGATGGAAAGGAAGGTAGAAGACACTGAGGACAGAGGTAACGAAAGGGAGCCAAAATGACTAGAACCGGAGCAATCTAAGCTAGGAAAGATACCATGAAAACTAATGTTTTGAAGTTTGATTCTAAGCCACGTAAGAATAGTTTAGCACATACAGTAGTACCTCAGGTTAAGTACTTAATTTGTTCCGGAGGTCCGTACTTAACCTGAAACTGTTCTTAACCTGAAGCACCACTTTAGCTAATGGGGCCTCCTGCTGTTGCTGCTACGCCGCTGGAGCACGATTTCTGTTCTCATCCTGAAGCAAAGTTCTTAACCCAAGGTAAAATTTCTGGTTTAGCGGAGTCTGTAACCTGAAGCATATGTAACCTGAAGCGTATGTAACCCAAGGTACCACTGTACTTGAAAGCAAGTTGCACTGAAGCATTGAGACTTGCTTCCATGCCAACATGTTTAGTATCTAATGGATAATTTTATTTCATGCATGTGCATTTTAATCTGTTTTAATTTTGATATGGCAACCTTCTCTTTCAGTTAATGAACATATCACCATTATTTTCCTGCCTGAAATGTCACGTGCCTTCAGAAGGCATCTCTCCACATTCCTATCCTAAGTACCAGCCAGACTGCCCTATATGTGCCTGCAATACTGCTAGTTCCTTCATGGTTTCCTCCTACTCCTCTATTCTCCTGTGAAATTGACAAAGTCAGGGGGAAACGATATCAGATTCACTTGTGCCTCTAGTTTCTTGGTTGATAAAAGTATTCCTGTGTGCAACTAGACTGGTGTGCTGTGCATACATAATTTTTGAAGTAGGAAAAAAAAACTGCCTGCTCTGCTGAGTAGTAACAGCAACAGCAGCAGAGAAGTGAGATGGACATGTGATGCTCTCATAGCCTCCATGAAAGTGCTAAGGTTTCCGCCTCAACATTCTTAGTTTCACAAGAGAGGGAAGAAGGGACATGGTAAAGGGAAATCTGCCTCTATAAAACTCACTTCCATAGAGAGGAAAACATTCCCAAATACATACACTGTAGTTCAATACAAGAAAAATGGTGGGTGGACTATAAATTGAGATTCAGATACATAACATGTTCGCAAGTGGCATAATAATGCAAGAAGCATGAAATGCAGCTATAAATGCCTTCCTGCACAGTCACTAATCACTTTAAAAATAAAATATTGTACAAGTAAATTTAAAATTGCTTTTCTATCTTTCACACATGAACAACATAAGGAAAAAGCAGCACCTCTACAACAGGGGTGGGTCACCTTTTCCAGATTCTGACCTCTCCCACCACCACCCCTCAGGCCATTTTGGCAGGTGCACAGGGCCCACATAGCAACCAGCTGATGCCATTGAGTGAGGTGACAACTTCAAAAGGGCTTCCTGTCAGCAAAGTTGTGTGTAGAGAAAAACTCTGTGTGCACAGTTTGACTCCAAACTTCAGTTTGGTCTGCATGAGCTTCATTGGGCATGGCAGAACAGGATTGGCAGCAGTCGAAGTGCACACAGGAGTTGGTGGCTGCTGCTGCTTTTCACTGAATTCCCCTCTGCCCATATTTTCCAATTGCAAAAAAGTGAAAACGTGTCCTTGATAATTCAGCACAGGGTTACCATGTCCTGGATTTCATTTATTGATAATAAATAATTGATAGCAAACAATTGCAAAAAAAAAAAAAAGGGAAAACATGTCCTTGCTAATTCAGCATAGCGATACCATGTCCTGGATTTCATTTATTGATAATAAATCACTTTTGATTTAGCACCTGTTTCTGGTCAAGTGAATTAGACACTTTGTTAATGAGAAGCTGGGTCTTTCATTGCTTTCCCTTTACGAGAATGCAAATAGGAGCTGCTGCTGTTGTCCTTGTTATGGTAACACGTTTCTATGCTTCCTTCATGGCCAGCGATTCAGTTCCAAAAAGGAGCAAGCAGCTGTGAGTCAGATGCTCTTCAGACATCTGTGTCCTTTCCCAGAGAAAGTTTTGGGGATGCAGCTTTTAAGATTACTCTGGGGGGAAATGCCACACAAAGTATAACAATTCAGCTGCTGATCGGAATGCGATGCTGTGGTTATGCCACATCCGGTGTTACACTGACACTCGAGTCACCTAAAGCAGGGAATGAGAACCCGTGTCCCTCCAGGCGCTGCTGGGATCCCCTCAGCCCAGGCCAGCATGCCCAACGGTCAGAGGCGCATCCTGGAGGGCGGCCAAGCTTCCTCCCGTGACGAGCCTGCATTCCGCCTCACAGTCAGCGGGACATGCGCAACTGCGCCTCAGCGGAGCACAAGCGGGGAACAGCCGCGAGGGGAAGAGGGCGGGCGTGTCAGTGTCGGCCGTCGGGTCCCGCCCCCAGAAGCAGCCCTTCCTCCCGCCGGGCCTCGGCGCTGCCATTCTCTTTCCTCCCTTCGCCGGCGGCCAGCGAGACGTGCCATGGAGCCACCGCGCGCCGGGACACCCACAGAATGCCAGGGGGCGGCGGGGAGCGCGAGGCGCCCGCGGCGGTTGGCGACGCGGCCGTTGGCCGTTGGCGTGCTACTGGTGCTGGCGGCGGTCATGACCGAGGAGGCGGCCACCGCCGAGGCTGCGCAGGGCTCGGGCGACGAGAAGTGCCACTACTACGCGGGGGGCCAGGTGTACCCGGGCGAGGCGTCGCGGGTGCCCGTCCGAGACCACTCGCTGCACCTCAGCAAGGCCAAGAGTAGGTGCCGGAGAGGCCCGGCGAGGCGAGGGAGGGAAGGAGCGAGCGGGGAGGCGGGAGGGAGAGAGACAAGAGGCGGCTGCCTCGTCGCCTCATCCTCGGCGCTGAGGGAGAAGGGGCGGCGGCCAGGATGAGCCCCTCAGCCTAGCCTTTCCCCCTCCCTGCTCCCTCTGCTTTTTTTTTACTATTCGTTATTGTTCATCTCGACGTTGGCATTGTGCAAAGCAAAGCAAAACCCCACACACCCACAGCCCCCGCTCCAGTTTTGTTCCCTTGCGGGGAAGAGAATTTACGGGGGTGGGGGAAACGCGGGTGCTGCTGAGACGCGCAGGACGTGCCGTGTTAGTTAGAGACGCTGCTGGGGGGGGGGGGGGGACGGGAAATGATGTCGCTGCCGCAACGTGGCTTCTTGTCGTTGTTGATCTCTTGCAGCAGAAAAGAAGGGGAGAGAGAGGCCTTCAAAGAAGAAAAGTGATTTATGGTGGAATAATTTGTTTCGCAGCACAACACGAAAGCTTATTCCGCAATAGGCAAAACAGAATCAAGTGGCCACAGGCCTCATCCGTGTTTCTTCTTAAGCTCCCCTTCCAAAAAGGAACAGCGGGTTAAAGCCAAAAAAAGTGCTCTCTGCCTGCAAATTGGGTAGAGTTTTGAAGGCTTCCCCCCACCCAGCGCAAATGGTAGCATGAGAATGGGTTAAATTTAAAAGAAGCACCTCCCTCTTGTTTCAAATATTTACTTTCCTTGTCGGTGCGCAGTTGATTAGAGGTTGTTTTATTTTGTAAGGACACGTCAGACAAAGGCCATTGCTTTGCAAGTGCAGAGAGGTTTTTAAAAGAAGTAGTTTAAGGCTGCAATCCTACACCTACTTACTTAGGAGTTACCCCCATTGAACACAGTACTTCAGTGAGTAGCCATGTGTTTTACAGCATTCTGAAATGATAGGGTGGCATTCTGTACTACAGTACAATCAACTTAATATGCTGTTTTTCAAAAAGGTTTCACCTAATTACCTCTTAGGGATGCGGGTGGCTCTGTGGGTAAAAGCCTCAGCGCCTAGGGCTTGCCGATCGAAAGGTCGGTAGTTAGAATCCCCACGGCGGGGTGCGCTCCCGTTGCTCGGTCCCAGTGCCTTCCAACCTAGCAGTTTGAAAAGCACCCCCGGGTGCAAGTAGATAAATAGGGACCGCTTACTGGCGGTAAGGTAAACGGCATTTCCGTGTGCTGCGCTGGCTCGCCAGATGCAGCTTTGTCACGCTGGCCACGTGACCCGGAAGCGCTGGCCCTCGGCCTCTTGAGTGAGATGGGCGCACAACTCTAGAGTCTGTCAAGACTGGCCCGTACGGGCAGGGGTACCTTTACCTTTTTAAGTACCTCTTGGTAAGAAAACTGCAAGATTGAATAATCTGACAGAATTCTTGTTTGTTTTTTAGACAATTTGCAAAGAAGACAAACTTTGTATCCAATAGTGACTTAGTTCCAAGAGTGGCTTGTCTATTTTTGTAAATAGTCATCATAAACTGATCTAGTAAGAAGGTGCTTTGCGTATATGTCTTTAGGTTGCAATCCTAATTCATATACATACTGTACTTACATTTAATTCAGTAGGGCTTACATCTGAGTAGATACAGAGAGAGTTTTGTTAATCAATGGACAGTGATTCTTTAGTTTTCATACTTGGGCTGCAGTTTGGCCCATTTTTTATATAGCTCAATTATGTTTTTCATCAAGTATCTTCAGTGTCACCAAGCACTGATTACTATGATTTAGACTGCCACCTTTCATGGTGCCATTGAAGATACTGTCGGATGCAATATATTTGAATATCAGCTGCTGGGAATCAGAACAGGGAGGGTGCTTAGCCACTCTGGTCCCATTTGCAGACTTCCCATATGTGTCTGTCTGGCTACCACTAGAATAGGATGCTGAAGTAGCATCCTTTGGCCTGAATCCAGCTGGTTTCTTCTGATGATATCATACTCTAACCTTGTGAAGTATGAGTTAACAAAAGTTTTGTAGAATCTCAAATCCCAATCTTCAGCACTGCACCTATCCCTTTAGCTGCCATTTCTTAGTGCACACCTTTGTACCAACATATTCCATTCACCCATCCTATGAATTTCCAAATTTGTGCTGACATAGTTCCAAACATTTGTGTTGCACACATCACCGGCAAATAAATAAATAAATAAAAACGTGTGCTATGGCATTAGTGTATGTTTGTTGGTACACCAGTTCTCAATAACTTACTGAAAGTCATAAGAACCACAACTGAAATAATTTTTCCAATATTTGAGTTCTTCCAGCATTGCTTCTTTAAAATGAACATTATATATTTTAATCTATTCAAAGAGAAATATTGCACTTATATCCCAGCACAATCAGGCAAAATGAATTAAAGTACAATGTATCCTTCATTTTTAGTTTCCGAACCAGCACCCTATTGGGAAGGAACAGCAGTCATCAATGGAGAGTTTAAAGAGCTGAAATTAACGGATTTTGAAGGAAAATACCTTGTTTTCTTCTTTTATCCACTTGACTTGTAAGCAAAACACATGATATATATGTATATTTTCACAATATAATGCTTGCTGATCATAGCAGTCTTTTCGTTTTTAGGCCAAAAAAATTGCTTATTTAACAGGAATAAGAATTAGAAAATATAAAATTATGAAAGTGGCTACGGAAATCCCACAAATTATAATCCTAAATGTTTTCTCGGTTTACTGGGGTAATATGTGTGAAATTCACAATGATCCATGGGTGGGGGCAGGGGGGCAGCTGCCCCCATCAAGTAAATAAAAAAAAATAACCTAACTAAGTGACCAATTGCATCGCAGATAACTCAGTTCTGCCCCACCTCCCAACATAATTCCTGCCTCCCCTTCCCCCCTCAAATAAATCCTGGCTACTCCCATGCAATGGTCATCAATCCTTCTAATTCTGAACTTGTGTGGTCTGATTTTTTTAGAGTAGGACAACAGGACAGGGCCTCCTAGAGATATGGTAGTAGTCTCTATGCAAGCTGGTAGTTTGTAAAAGGGATAACAGCCCAGCAAGGACTCATGCTCAGGGCCCTTACTCTCCAGAAATGTCCCACTATACATAGCAGAGCCCTGTAGCACTATGTAGCAAGCAAAAGCAAGCTCACCCAGTGGTGTGGAGCAGCAATGCCACTTTGCTGGCCACAGGGCTACAGCTATTTACCAAGAGCAGTGAAATGGTGGGGAGGTTGATGTGGTACAGGAACACTGGATGGCTGCACCAGTGTGCCCCATCACACCAATCTTCCTGCTACTTCATCCCTCCTCCTGGTAATTGGCATCCATCCCACTGCCATATAGTTGATTGATTTTTGAAGTGAAGGACAAATAAGATAGTTTTCTATTAAACATAATAATGTTGAACTTGACTGCTGCTTTCAGACTGGAAATAGAATTTTCTGTCTAGTAGTTCACTCAAAATATTTGCTGTAGCACCATATAAGTATTTAGGATGTCACATATCAACAGCTATGCGAACACATCACAGAGTATGTTGTTATTCTGGCACTGCAAAATGGCTGAACAGAATACACTGCCAAAAATGTTTAGAATAGGATGCTAGAGTTTTAGAAGTTGTAATGGAGTAAAACTTGTTTTCCTACATGCATCCTTGAATCAGTGACCAATGAAGGCTATAAATGGGCAGGCATAAATAAAAGAAAATAATAAATAGCTGGAAAATTGAGTGCTTTGCAGAAAGCAGTTCATTTCTGTTTTAGTGATTGGTTATAAGTAGGGATCTGTTCTTTTTAGAAATTTACGTTTTGGTCTCTCTTTAAATTTAGCACATTTGTATGTCCAACGGAGATCATTGCCTTTAGTGACAGAATTGAAGAATTCAGAGCAATAGGTGCTGAAGTGGTTGCTTGCTCAGTAGACTCGCAGTTCACTCATTTAGCATGGTAAGTCCTTTTTCCCTTTCATTTACACAACTTACTGGTAGCTGTTACATTTTCTGTACAAAGCAGAAATCTTGATTGGAAACTTGGGACTGTTAAGTAACTGCAGCCATCCCATGAGTATAGCTGCCCGGTTACAGGCCTGTCAATGGCAGGAAGCATGTGTTGTCAGGAAACTTCCATTTCTGGAGAAGTGTACACAGGAGAGGGTGAGGGAGATGCAAAGACTAGATCAGGTCCATTAAATTCACCACCTATCATGTAGAGTAGATACTGTGAATGATACTAAGTTGACAGTGCAGGTATGGAATAGTTCTCACTGAAGTATTTGGTGATCTTCATTGCTATAGGATTAATACAGCTCGGAAGCAAGGAGGATTGGGACCAATAAAGATACCACTTCTTTCAGATTTGACACACCAGATCTCAAAAGATTATGGAGTTTACCTAGAGGATCAAGGACATGCTCTTAGGTATAATGTTAACTATTCCATTTCCTTCTCTGTCTGCTATTCAAATAGTTATAGATTATTGTCATATTTTTCCTACATGATGCTGTATCAAAATTCTGTTACATTCAACAAAAATCTGTGTTTAAAAAAGTTGCAAGATCAGAATTGCTAATTTTACAACAGCAGTCTATTGGAGAGAAAAACTTGACTAGAACAAGAGCACAGTTCTTAAAATCTTGGTTAGCAATTAGTTATTTCAGTGGATCTATAACGTGCATAGTTAGATCCCATAGTGAAATAAAATGTATTGCTTTCGGTGAAGAGTTGATACAGGTGTTTCGCAGACAGGTGTAATATATATATGCACAGAATGAGGTTATTGATACTTGTCTTGCCAATTTCTCTTATATTTATGTTTCCACAGAGGCCTGTTCATTATTGATGGTAAGAAAAATCTTCGACAAATCACAATGAATGATCTTCCTGTTGGCAGATCTGTAGATGAGACTCTTCGTCTAGTACAAGCATTCCAGTATACTGACGAACATGGAGAAGGTATTTCCTGCAGGGTTAAACATTCAGTTGCCTACACAGAAAAGAAAGATTTCTTCTAGATAGCAAGTAAGAAAGCTGAGACTGTTAGATATTTTGACAAATTACTGTTGGTCTTAACATTTCTAGCAGCCTTCAATACTATGATGCCTGGTTCCTGGTATTAGTTGTAAAACTAATTGAAAAGTTCTCAGTCTATGATTTAAATCCTACTTCATTCAGCTACCTCATCATATACAGATTTGCAGTTGCAGAAAATGAATTATTTCTTTCATGTTCCACAGAATAAAAGGAATAGGAAGGCAGGGTTATTTTTAACCATGAGCTTAATGTCTCCTTTCCTTGTCTTCTTAGTTTGCCCTGCTGGTTGGAGACCAGGCAGTGAAACAGTAAGTTGGTGTTTATAAATATAATTGGAACATAGTTTTTCCTTGAATGCTCCATTTGAAATTTTTTATCTTATGTCATGTGGGGAATGTTATCAGCAGGCCAAAAGCAATGCATGGGCAATTTGAATGCCATTTGAAACTTTGCCTTTTACTTCTTCATCTTATCTCTATCAGCTTTTCCAGCATGCTTTTCTTGCTAAGATTTTACAGTGAAGGAAAAATCAAGACGAATTATTTCCTTAAGGTGCTTGCATGTTAGATAACTGCTACATGAATAGTATTATAGTTGTGCAAAAACCTGCTCCAGAACTCTATAACATTTCAGTAAGATACAAAAAATCACAAGTACAGTGGTGCCCCGCAAGACGAATGCCTCACAAGACGGAAAACCCGCAAGACGAAAGGGTTTTCCGTCTGCAGAGGCGCTTCGCAGGACGAAAAATGACGAAAAAAATTGAATTATTATTATTTTTTTGCTCCAAAACCCCTTATTTTGAATCGCTAAGCTGCTAAAAGCATTTTAGCAGCAAAACCGCTAATCCCCCACCCCTTAAAAAGCCGTTTTTAGCTCTTAAATCGCCAATAGCGCTAATAGCGCTACTCCGTCAATGGGCTTGCTTCACAAGACGAAAAAACCGCAAGACGAAAAGACCCGCGGAACGGATTCTTTTCGTCTTGCGAGGCACCACTGTACTAGTAATTTTACACTCTTAACTTATAACAGTATGTTCGTTGGTCAATAGATTTCCCAGTCTCTGAATACATCCACTTAGGCTACAGTCTTATGCACATTTAACTTGGAATAAGTCCCCTTAAATTCAATTGGAGTTAATTTTGAGTATGTATACACAGGGCTGCAGTCTTTATAAACATTTTGTACAAGTATTTGCCATTTATTTCTACATTATAGACTTTCAGAATAAAGAAACATTAAAGTTGAGGGATATTAATCTGAGTTTTTTGGCCAGTGACTTGACAAGTGCAGCAATGGAATAACATGTGGTTCATCACAAGTGCAATTGTAGACAGGTCACAAAAGAACCCTGCATGTGTTCTCAAGACAGTTCTACATCCCTACAGTAGTTTGTTTTATCCTGACATGTTACTGAAGGACACCGATGATTCCGATCTTCCCCCTTATGATTTTGGGTACAATCTGAAGAGCATTAGGTGCACCTTGGTACCAGAAAAATCCATGGTGCAATCCTATGTTCACATTATGATTGGGGTGTATGTGTCACCATATCCAGTGTGTGAGGGGAAGAACACAGTCAGAAAATAGAAAATACAAAATCCATACAAGCAAGAAGCATTATCAAAGATCATGGACACATTCCAGACAAGCAAAAACACTGGTTAGAGAGCAGGGCCAGTGAGGGGAGAGGGAAAGATAAGATGCATGGAGGGGCAGGGCTACCCACCCTTGGTTTACCATATCTGAACTGGTGTAACTGTAGTTCTTACCAGGAAATGTGTGTGTTGAGCAGCAGCAGGAGAGGTAGGGCACATGAGTCGGTAGGGTACTCTGTATCATCAAACTATTGTGACATGAAAACAGGAATACACTAATAGCTGTAGCCATGCCTTCTGCATGTGTTTAGATCAAACCTGAAGATGCTATGAGAATGTGGTGGCCAAGAGAAGATTTGTAAGTACCGTTGGGTATTGGAGTACCTGTGTTATCTTGGGGAACTCATTGGAGGATGGATGGGTCTAATATACATCCAATCATCAGCACAGGACTTAGTTCACTTTATACAGCAGATATATAACAAACATTAGACTATTTTGGTTTTGATTGCGACTTTTTTCTCCTTATCCAGATAATTCCAGATCCTGCAGGAAAACTGAAGTATTTTGGTAAAGTGAACTGACTGCTTTCTTCTACAATTCACAGCTAAGAATCTGCCAATAAAAGTTCCACTAATTTTGATAATTGCTTGTGTGTTGCTTCTTGGTAGAATTGTACCAGTGTTTCGTTCAGTGTGTATAAGGCTTCTTGTTCTACTAAAGTAGAATAATAGCAGTGAAGCAGTGCTAAAATATTACCATGTGAAATTACCCTCACTGTTGGAAGTCTCATGCTGCTAGTCACACTAATAACTATTTCTAACCCAACTATATGCATGTTTATTCTGAAGTAAGCATCGTGTTCCATAGAATTTAGTAAGTGTGCAAATTAATCTCACACACCGAAACCAAGGACACACACACACACCAGCTGATTGATCAACCCTGCTTTCTACAGGGAAAGCAGCTGCCTCCTTGCCTGACATCACAGGAAGGTAGGTGGGTATGGTTTGTGGAAAACAGCCTTGCAGGGCAAGCAGGAAGCCCACAGGCTGGAGGTTGCCCACTCCAATATATTGATTACATAATTCAGACTTCCCATATTCTATGATTACTATTTTGAAAACGCAGAGTCAAAACAAATCAAGCGAACAACACAAACAACGCTGACCCCAAACTCTACATACATTAAACACAATAGAAACACCGCCACCCAACCCCACCCCCTTCCATTTCCCCTCTCTCCACCCCCCTCTTTCTTTTTTCTTTTCCTCTCCCCCTAATGCCTCAACAAATGAAATGGATTTGTAAAAATGTTACATGGAAAAACAACAACGAGGCATTACACTCACTTCTGTAAAACAAGAAAACCCTTAATAAAAATTAAAAAAAAAAAAACAAACAAATGAGTGCAAGATGGGCATGAGAAGAAGGTAATCATTGTTCATTTGTGCTGCCATCTGCTTATATTCTTGCAAAGGGTATAGGACTAGATGGAACTCGTTTCCAAATTAAGCCTAAACTTCAATTATTGAATCGCAATCTATGCACACAATGTTTTTGAGAGACAGTACACAGCAAATGTGAAAAAGCCAGTGCTTTTTTTCTTTAAAAAAAATGTTTAGGGGTACTCTCATTTTTCTACTCATATTGAAATACTGCCCCTCAATGAGGCCAAACTTAAGATTCACAAATTGTTTAGGAGTATGCATCCTGCGTCTCCCCAGAAAAAAGCACTGGAAAAAGCTATCACAGTTACTTAAACTTTGGGGATGTATTTTTAAGTTAGATGAGTTATAGAAACTGCACAACCCAAACACTCACATTTTTACAAATTAAATGCATAATTTAAACACTAAAATACAGTGTCAAGTATCTTTATTCTCAGATGGAGGACATCCAGTAATGTGATGAGTATCTCAATCTATTCATTGTAGAAGCATGGTTATGCTTCAAACATCCACAAGAGGGAGTTGCATTCTCAGTTTTGAATAGCCCAAAACTTCAAAATGCAACTGGCATAGAGAAATATCTATGAAAAGAAGAAAAAACAAAATGGTAAAGCTCCAAAAGGAATCGCGGGCTTCACTGATGCGTAGTTTAAAAACACAAATTGGAACACCATCTTTGCCAAATCATTTTCAATGTGAGGGTAGATCTACCATACGTGATATGAAGCGACCTGGAATATATTTTTGTAGCTTGTAATAAGATTATTTCAACCAAGCGTATGATTTTTTATTATTATAGGATATAATACATTATTCAGTAAAACATTTCCATATCTGGTAGGAGTTTATCAAAGGCTGAAATCAAGAGACGTTCAGGAAGTTCCACTGTGATAGGCAGGGTAATGGTCTTCATGGACCTGATGTGGCCTTGACACACCATGTAACTGCTTAATCCTTTTCAATTAGTGTGCAGGAGCTTTAGCTGCTTTTATCAGTCTGGAGTCAGTGGTAGAAAACATTTAAGTAAAAGCATATGAATTTAAATGGTATACTGATCACCACCTCTGAGTAACAATGCAAAAGCTGTTCAGTGGCAGGATTCCATACTGCATTTCCTTCACCCTCCACCTTTCAGAGCTACCTTCGTTCACTTTGCAAAGCAAATGACCACTGTGATGGTCATGATATATAGTTTGTTCGTCTTTTGGCATTAAAAATACATAAAATATATGAAACGCCAATATGAAATACAAAAATCAATCTAAAAACTATGTATAAATAGAAATAAACAATAAATGGATAGAAAAGTAAGTGCTTTAGAGCATTTCTGCATTCATGATCATACTGTTTTTAATGGCAGAAATGCTTTGCCACCTCCTGTGGAGAAGCAATATGCTTAAAGCTTCCAAGGCGATCTCCTTCCAAAGGTGGCACACTGCTAGGGTGCTATGTTTTCTTTCATGGCGGAATCAAAGTGCCGCTTCCCATCCAAATACAGCATGGATTCTGAAAGACAAGAAAAAACAACTACCGTAAGTCATTTATATGGATACTTCTCAAACTTCCTAAGATTATGTGGTCAATTAGTAAGACATACTCGAGTCAATTTTTCACACTTTTTCCTTACACACTCAGGGTTCTCGCTTTTAAGCCTGCCTGTTTCCAAAATTGGAATAAAAGTTTTACTCTGTCTTCATTGAGAACACTTTCATCGTTCCTCCTTTCATTTAGGTTAGTTCACACAGCACAGACTGAAGAAGTGGGCAGATTAATACCTTAAAATAACAAAACAAAACAAATGGATAGGAACTGCGGACCTAGATTCACACAGTTTGAACTACATTAGTACAAAAAACAGAATGCACAAATTACCATGTTGGCCTGAATATAAGTCACACACTTTTCCAAATTCTGACCGTGAAAAGTTAAAAGTACAGCTTAAATTCGCGACCTTAACACAAATTGGCTTTTACGATATTGCTGCTGAAACAGATATACAGCCAATATGGTACTATACAATTCTTCTCTGGGCTACCTAAATGAACCCAGAAAGAGAGGTGATAAGAGAGGAAAAGGGGTACTGGGGTGGGGGACAACCAGAACACGAAGGAATCCATCCTGGGCCCATGATCCTATAATACCATTACTTTTGCACTGCAGCATGCAATATCATGCACTGTGTGATGCTTCCAAAATAGGTACTCACCGCCATATGTTCTGGGAACAATACTTGGTATCTCATTTTCTAACATAAATGTGAAGTGGAAGACATTGGTTGTATGGTGCACTCTGGTAGCTGGATCATACACCTCACTGTGTACTCGAACCTGGGCATTATTTTTTTCAGTATAGCATACCTTTAAAACAAAAAAGAGCTACTATGGGCCTCCAAATTCAGAAATGAACAAGGAAGACACAACATTTTAATATTTGAAAAGGAAAGCCAGTGTTTCTCTGACTTGTTGTTGCTCACTTTCAGGGACAGCCAAATGATTTATACCAGTATGATCTATTAAAATGGTTTCAGTAGAATAAATCCATTACCTGGGCAGAAAGTAGTAACAAAGATCCAATTTCAACTGGTTTTTGAAACATGATATCATCTACAGCTACCACATAAGGCCGGGAGTTTCTGGAGCGGAGGAAAATAATACATTTTTAAAAGGGAAACATAGGGAACACTGCGTTGTAAGTAACATGAAAAAACATGAGAAATCAGAAACTACATAAAAGCTGATTTTTGTGTATAGATATCACCTGCAATTAGGAAAAGGCTTTAAATAATTTTGTTTTATGAAAGAAAGGGGTAAGACCAGCTGGCAGTTCCTAAGACGTTTTTCACTGTGCAACTTAGTGATACTCATTTGTTGTATGAGATTTCACTAACTCCTACAAAATTAGCCCAAATGTCTTTGGGTGCATCACTTTACAGCTGCATTCCACAAGCTGATCTCCCCCAGATGTTGTCGAACTCCCAGCTAGCTCCTGCCATCACTCCTGATAGTGAGGGGAAATGGCAGCTGTAGTCAGGTAACATCTGGAATGCACCAAGTTGGGGAAGGCTGCTGTACTGAATCTGTAAAACAAATCACTTTACAAGGTTATGTGGCCTCTTCCCTGCTCACATGGTACTGATCTGAGAGTGCAAGAGGAGAAAGGTGCTCTTCCCACTCATAGCCGGGAAGGAGGAAGTCTGGAGGGAGAACCAATGAACCCCTGCCCTCTTCCCCTACCCCCACCCTCCCAAAAGACTCGCCGGGCTTTAAGTCCCACAAATATTACCATCCTGCAACTTACCCATAGCTGTAGGCACAAGCCCATCCAAGTTCATATGCCTTCCTCATGAGAAATCCCCCAAAGATTCTATTGAAAATGTTGCGTTCCTACAGTCAAAAATATTCAGCGGTGAATGATGCACCCTTACAGAAAATGTGGCCTTAAAACGTATATTTATTTCTGGTTCTCCATCAAGGTAGCCATAAAACAAGTAATTAGCAATTTGTGCTATTGGCAACATAACAAAAAGCACAAAATGCATAATCTGTGGATAGAATACAATATACTGTGTATCACTGAATCATACCATTTGTAGAGGTGGAAGGGACTCCCAATAGTCATTGCAGTCCAACCAACTGCAATGAAGGATAGTGAGAACTACCAACTTTTTGTGCCAGTCAAATTATGCTGGTGATAGAGGAAATTTTGTCCAGTGACAGCAGGGAAATTTGGGCTGCCAACACAGTATACGTTTAAAGCAAATGCAAACAACATTCCTCACCCCCAAAGGATGCTGAGGACTGATAATTGTAACTCTGTGAGGGGTAAAATGCAGCTCCTATGATTCTTTGTACTTTAAATGTAAAGTACATATGTAGCTTTGGTGATAAAAGCATTTTGGATCAAGTGAGAAATGCAAATCAATGATTAAAACGGTGAGGAAGAAAAGAGAGCAATGGAATTATATCATCAATCTAGCTATCAATACGCTCTAATCACATGTCAATATGCAAGAGGTATTTTACATATTCCTCAGCAATTATTATCAGGCTTTACTTTGTGATTGTAACCAATTGGACAGGAAGAGGAACGGGCACAAGACTGCAATATACTGAGCAGCTGGTACCTTTTGCTAAAAACGTATCAGCCAAGACCTGAACCTCAGTAGGTTGTTGCATGCTCTTTCATGGCCGTAATACACAATGACACGGAGGTGGAGTGCCTGGAGGAGGGCAGGGATGAAAAATGGATTTCCTAAGTATGTCAACAGATGTGCTAACATTTACTGGAAAGCTGCTCAGCATCTCTGGCAAATACACTGCCAGCAGCCATCAATAATGTTCACATGATATGCTTAGTGGGACCTCCTCCGCAGTGGGAAAGAGCTTCAGAATAATACAGCTAGGAAGCCTTCTTGTAATGCTACAATTAAAAATTAAGCTGACTTTTGAAGGTGACTCACAAACAATTGTGTGACTACAAAAATCTATCAAGACTACTTTCTTACATGGATAGATACCTTCAGAATGAAAACAATTGCAATTTCTATCATATAACCGAAGCACCATCAAATATCACAGCTTGGATAAGGAGTCAAACATCTATTTACCAAGAGCAAAACAAAACCCACCCCTAACATATTCATGCTATAGCTCTGCAAATACCTGAGGATGGCAGATTTCCAGACCCTTCAGTTTTGCATCTTCCATCCACACTGCGGTGGGTGGCAGCAGCCGACTCCGAAAACTCACAGTCCTATGAGAGGAGGAGAGTTTAGATGCTGTCTCAGCCCAACGTTAGGAAGCAAAGCCCCTGCTTAACCTCCACCTGGGGTTGTCTGAATGTCACTCCCTCCATGTCTCCCACATAGTGAGACAACAAACAGGCCTTAGGCTCACATACATCATCGTCATTGCACCGTGATGCACATAGTGAATGCCCCAACGAGGATGCGTGTAACAGATGTAGTTAAATGTGCTGCACTTGGAATGAAGAGGCCTGGATTCAAATATCCACTCAGCCAAAAAGTACACTGGCCTTTGTTTCTGGCGGGAATCGCCATCCACTCATTGCAACATGGCCTATGTATCCACTCCTGTGTTTTTTAAGACCCATTTTGTGGTCAGTTTTTTGCAATAAAAAAATCCAGTTGCTGGACAAAGCTGTTTAAAGCTTTTCAGGACTTTAAAATAAAGCACTTCATCTTTAAAGGTTCAGATAATTTTATGGCTTCCCATCAATCCCAGGGTTTTTTGGGGGGGAGGGATCAGTGTGTCATTTTCCCTTGAATAGCTTCTGTGTGAGTTACCTCAGGCCAGCTTTGTCACCTTGGTGGGGAGCCAGGGGGATACCTCTTAGAGCCAAAGTGGTGCAATAGTTAGAATGCCAGCCTAAGATCAGGGAGAACCAGGTTCAAATACCCACGTAGCCATGAAACTCACTGGCAGCCTCAGGTCAGCCACATCTCTCAGCCTAACGTACTTCACAGGGTTAACTTCTCAGTCTAACTCAGTGGTTCTCAAACTTTTTTCTCTGGGCCACACTCTCAAAATAAAATTTTGCTTGTGGCACACCAATTTTTTTACTGATACGAAATACATTGGAAAACAAAAAGAAAACAACTCCTAGCAGTGCTTTATTTATAACATAGAAGACAGCTACAGTGGTGCCCCGCAAGACGAATGCCTCGCAAGACGGAAAACCCGCAAGACGAAAGGGTTTTCCGTTTTCAGAGGCACTTCGCAAGACGAATTTCCCTATGGGCTTGCTTCGCAAGACGAAAATTTTTGAGGGGTTTTTTTCGCTCCCCAACCCCTTTTTCTGAAGCGCTAAGCTGCTAATAGCCTATTAGCAGCTAAACCGCTAATCCCTTAAGCCTTTAATAGCCGTTAATAGCCCTTAAACTGCCAATAGCGCTAATAGCACTAATCCGCTAATGGGCTTGCTTCACAAGACGAAAAAACCGCAAGACGAAAAGACTCGCGGAACGGATTCTTTTCGTCTTGCGAGGCACCACTGTACTTTATAATATGATCATGGAACATCGAGAAAGTCTAATACAATGCAGCCACATAAGAACATGAATCATTCCCAAAATATAATACCGACTGTCCTTGAATCTTCCTGCCACACTTGCAATCCTCTCCTGCCACACCCTTTGAGAACCATTGATCTAACTTATTTGAGAGGGGCTAGTGAGAATAATTTTGGACAATCTTGCATATGCTGCCCAGAGACAAGGGTAAAAAAAAAACGCTTCACAAATGTCTCCTGATGGGTGATACTGACACTGCCTCCTCTAACAGTTTCAGTACCCGGGGTTAGAGGAGAACCTAAGGTCAGAGTTAGTCACTTCGGTTTTTTAGATTTTGTTTTTTAGTAGGGCTGTAAATATTCTTTTTGTACCAGTACTTTAATTATATGGTATACAGTGCTACCTCAGGTTAAGTACTTAATTCGTTCCGGAGGTCCGTACTTAACCTGAAACTGTTCTTAACCTGAAGCACTATTTCTGGGTTAGCGGAGTCTGTAACCTGCAGCGTATGTAACCTGAAGCGTATGTAACCTGAGGTACCACTGTACCTCTCTGGGTTCCCAACTGGAGGAAGAGTGATATAAAACGCAAATAAATAAATGCAGGATCTCCTGGCCTGGGCATTCACTTCTGCACAAGGCAAAAGAAGGGGAAACAACATCTGAGCAGCCCTTTTTTCAATGCCTGAAATAGGTACATGCTGAGAAATGATAGAATAACAAGTTGCCACCTTTAAGAAGATTCAGACCCAAACAGAAATAAAGTTTGTTAAAGCATTCATTGCCACGCCACCTACCTTGGGTCCAGTGTATTAAGAAATATGTCATGTACAATGTTTCTTTCTTCTGCAGTAGGAGCCATTTTTAGCAAGGAAGCCCTATTGGAATCAACTCTTCTGGTCTTGTTTGCTAACCAAGTAAATGAAAATGAGCAGAAAATTACTTGGTGGAAATAAGTTTCCAATAACTGTATCCAGCCCCCTCCTGTTTCAAAACTAATAATGACACATTGGGTCAGCAAAGGAAATTGATCAGTGGTAGGTTTGGGACAGCCAATATTTCTTCACCCAATGCATAATTCACCTGCGGAAGTGGCCAGCATATCATAATGATGGCCACTGGCTTCCATGGCTTTAAAAGGATATTTAAGGAAGTGAAATGGAGTGGACAGGCTTGTTACAAGCCAACTGGGACAATTAAATTCCTTCTCCTAGTATCTATTAATCATGTTGATCTTCCACATATTCAATACTTATAAGTGCAGAGCTGGAGGGAGAACCCTGAAAATCCATCTTTAAATGCCCTTTATGAAATGGGAGAATGGACCACAACCAGAAACTCTTCACAACCCCGAGGAATGCATTACATACCTTCTCCTTCCTTAAATATTTTTTCCTCTTCTGGACTTTCAAGAATCAGTGGGTTCACAAATGCTGGCCTGTGAATAAAGGGGAGGAAATAAATGAGGCATGTATATGGCCGCCTGAGTGTTTTAATGCAGCAGCGTTTGACTATCACCAGAAGCAGCTCTCCAGGCGGGACAGAGCTATAGTGTTAGCGTCCTGGCAGAGGCATCATTGTCACTTACCAAGAGGGAGAGGGGTGAGGAGGCTATGCAGCCCACCAGCAGAGCCAATGCAGCACCAGTACACCGGCATAACCCTGATCTCTCCCCACTTTTCAGTAAGCAGCAGTGGTGTCAGGAAGCTAGTGTCACAGCTCTGCCCCCACTGGGCAAGCAGCTCTCTCCTCCTTTGTCTTCCCTTCAGCAAAAGACTTTACCACCTGTCACTGTGCAATTATTCCCAATGGTCTACTGAAAGCCTTACCTTTTGTTTTCTGGATCACGGGCCACCATGACAAAAGTTGCATCTAATACAGGATGATAGGCACCATCGTGAAACTAAAAGAAAACAATGGAAGGGAAATCATCTTTAGCAAACTACAGTGGTGCCCCGCAAGACGAATGCCTCGCAAGACGGAAAACCCGCTAGACGAAAGGGTTTTCCGTTTTTCAATGCGCTTCGCAGGACGAATTTCCCTATGGGCTTGCTTCGCAAGACGAAAATGTCTTGCGAGTCTTGAGATTTTTTTTCGCTCCCCAACCCCTTTTTCTAAGCCGCTAAACTGCTAATAGCCTTTTAGCAGCTAATCCGCTAATCCCTTAAGCCTTTAATAGCCGCTAATCCGCTAATAGCGCTAATCCGCTAAGCCGCTAATAGGGTTGCTTCGCAAGACGAAAAAACCGCTAGACAAAGAGACTCACGGAACGAATTAATTTCATCTTGCGAGGCACCACTGTAGTCTTGTTCCTGCTGATAACGCAAAGAAGACCCTTATGTTCTTGCCTTCATAGTGGCTTGGTTTACACACCACATTCAACTATAGCTAAATACAAGGTATGGTTTATTGGAAACTGGGGCACACTGCGTTACTCTCTCTCTCTCTCTCTCCAGCTGCACCATCAGAAAACAAGTCAGTGTTGGGCTTGTTGTTCCGCCCAAACCCAGGCTCATGGTTTCTTTCTCCCAAAATACATGCAAGCAATAACCCAAGAACAAACCTTAATTGCCAGCTAGGGTCTGTTTGGAGAGAAACAAACCAAAAGCCCGGGGTGGGACATCCACAACATGTCAGATTTCCTGGTGATGAGACAAGTGCAAAAGCAGAGCAGAGAGAACTAATGTGCACGTTCACATTAAACCAGTTTGTTTTTAACTGTGGTTTAATGCCATATGTGAACCAGGCCCTTGTTTTAGAACTCTCAGGCACTCATAAAGTGTATTACTTTTTATATGAAAAAATTACAACCTGAAGCATGTGCATCTTTACTTCCATTGATGTCCTTCCTACCCATGAAACATTCCCAACGAACTTGATATCACAGTCTGGACGAATATCCTGCTTCCACAATCCTAAAAGCAAACAAACAGGAGTCAGAGCATAGACACTAAAGATAAGTAACTTAATTTCTCTAGCTCAAGGAAGCTAACTTACCTCTGGTTATCTATTACAAGTCAGAAAAAGTGCCCATTTTAACCTTTAAAGCCCTTAATGACTTGGGACAAGGATACCTAAAAGACTGCCTTTGCCCCACACCCCTTAAGATCCTTTTTAAAGGCCTACTCTGGGTGCCACCAGCAAGAGAAGGGAGCTGGGTGGCTACTAGGGAGAGGAGCCTTCTCAGACTCCAGCTGTAGAATGCTCCCTAGAAAGGTTTACCAGGCACCTTCTTCAGGTCAAGCAAGATGCAACAGGAAGTGAACATTTGCCACAGAAAATGGCTGCAGCACATTTTGCTGCCTTTCCTCTTAGGGCAGTATCTAACTGGGGAAATGTGTGACCTGATATTTCAGCACTGCCCTGCTCCACATCACTGATTTAGTGTGGGGGAGAAGCAGAGGGAGCGGGACTCATGACATAATGGACCTAACAAGTTGTTAAAATGAAAGGAGGGGCATGGAAACACAGGTGTTGTTTTGGAAGCAAATGCACATTTACTGTAACATCTGGCAGTCTGAAGAAAGTCTTATCCAAAAAAGGTGTAGTAGTTATCTCCTGCCCTTCCCCCCAACATTTATGTTCAAAATGAAGCCTAGCTCTTTTTACCCAACACAGCGAGCACTCCTAGTTCAAGCATTAAGTTTTTTAACAGATCCAACAACACCGTACCAATTTTATCCACCAGCGCTGTAACAATCGACAAAGGAGACATCTGACCAGCTTCATGCTTTGTGTGTGTATAACAAATCAGAACTGTAGAGAAAGGATAAAAGAGACTGCATGATTTATTCTCTGTAGTTATAGATTTTTATGAAAGGGAGTGCAGTAAAAATTTTACAATGTGGTATTTGTGTCATTCCAAGAATAACACTTGACGAGCTCAAACAAAGAAGGAACATGCATGAAAATGTCTCGTTCACAAATATACTTAAAATGGGTTCATTCAATCAGTCATGTGAAGAGCTCCAGTGGATGCACTGCACCACCAAAACACAAATCCTGGCTTGGGAAAAGGTTTCCGAGATTTTGGCAGCCCTTGTTTCCGGATAGTCGTGCTTTGCATCACAGACTGGCTGCCTTCTCTAAGGATCTGGGATAGATTAAAGAAAAATCAAGGATCCGTTCTCTCTAGTCACCATCCTTGCCATGGCAAGGGAAGATTTCCCATCTAGCTCCTGCAGGTTGAGGGCATTCATGAGCAGAACTCATATAGGCCACATATGTCACTCTTCACTATTTGAGCATTTACACAGGAACTGCAAAAAAGAGGAAGCCTGAGTCACTCACATGCCTTTCTCTTGCATCCCAGTTCTGTGTAATATCTGACCCCAGAATTCTGATTACCCAAATTAATCTGACTACCAGATCAATGAAACTGCAGGGCTGTTACATACCTCCTAAGCTATCAAGATCTTCAAGAATTCGGCCAAACCTACCAAGGTTAAAATGATACACGGTAAGATTACTTTGCAAGATACTGGGACGAATCCAACATAGTTCTGTGGCAGTGTTGTTGTTTTTTTAAAAAAGGACAATCTGAAGTTTAAAAATGTATCATTAAACATCTCAATAGTTTGATCCTTTTGAAAATTCACACATAATAATTAGGAGAGCCAGGTTTGGGGGGGGGGGAGAGATTTATAAGTCAAAATGGTACCTAAGATAACACTGCAAATGGTAAGGCACCAAGTTAGGAAGATATTCATTCTATTAAAAAGGCAACTGAGTTTACCTGACAGAGTTGTGCACGTTCAGATATTTCTCTCTTATTTCAGGTTGACTTCCCAAAGGCAGGATAACTTCTATATAGCTGTCTCTCATCTTCCTAGGGGGCAGGTCAGCTTGGTTTTTTGCAAGGAGGGTGTGTAAAGCTTTCCTTTCATTCATTGCTTGCACATGGTCTCTGGAGGAAAACAAATCAGATGATTCCGAGTGGACACAGCTTGCAAAATGTAATACAAGTTTACTAGAGTAGAGTTACATAGCATAATGGTTAAGATCAAGATCTTTGAGCTGGAAAATCACCAGTTCAAATCTTGGGCCCACCTTGAACCTGGTTACAGCCTAAGGCAAGCACCATCAGATTCAAATCATTTTTGTAATTTAGGGATAATAATAATTTACTTTCTCTGAAGGATTTTTTTTAAAGGATTACTAAGATAATGCATATAAACTATTAACATTTATGAAAAGTATTATCATAATCATCACCATCATTCCTGTAGGGGCAAAGACCCTCAGAGTTTGAAGACAGCTGGTTAAATCTCTGAAAGAGGACATTCCAATCAGCTCTGCTTTATTTTGAAATGCAACTATCAAAAAATCAAAGAAAGCTTTGCATGTGTCATACCTCCAATTGGTAGATGCTCCCACTATCTCCCTCAATCTATTTCGCACTGCAACACAACAAAATCAGAAATATTTGATGCATTAACTGACCAAAAGGGTACTACTGCCCTCCCAAGAAGCAGAAGAGTAAGCAAAGTCATGCAAAAGAGAAGATGAAAAGCAACAGCTGGTGAAGTTCATTCCTGCTAACAGGGGATACACCATTATAACCACAGGAGACTATGACAGCTTTTACCTTTTTTCAACCAAAAATATCCAACTGATCCTTGTGACTTTGTGTGTGTGCGTGTGTGTGAGAGAGAGAGAGAGTCAAATTTGACCCAGCAAGAAAGCCTGCACATTCTAAAACGAATGTGTAAGTTACTCAGTCTACATTCATAGATTTCTGTATTCATGTGCTCTGATATTATAAGGAAAACCCATGATCAGAGCCAAGCTTCCATGTGCTTATGCAAAAAGTTGCCACTACATATCAGAATGCTCTTTGCCACTGAACAAACTGGATGGATGACACTTTTGAGGCAGGCTACGATATGGATCCCCATGCAAGGCCACTGGCAGTTGTGCGTTACCTCAGCTGGCTCAAGGCTAATACATCTAGTCATCAGAGCAAGTAAATCTAACAGTCCAAAACACCTGCACCCCTCAAATCAATTAAAATGGTTACATGTAAACTGGATGGCTTAAACAAACCCAGTCATTTTGCTCTAATTAAGTCGGCTGAGCTCAACTCACAGAGCCAGCAACAACCTTGGGCAAGGTTTTATGGCACTACATATCACTAGGATATTAATCATTTTGTATTTAATAATGTACAACCATGCCAGAAGAAACATCAAATATGTTCTTGAAACTACTGGAGGTCCAGTACACTTTTCTTAAAGTACAGGAGTCAGAGGACTCTTCTTCCAGGTCAACTATAATAAACACATGCAGTCCACCTAACCTACGAGGGCAAATTTCAAAATTTGTGGTCCAGACTTATTTTTCTAGCCACTCACCACCTGCTAATATCATATATATTCTAGAACAGGGATGGCTCGCCTGTGAACCTTTAGGTGTTTGTTGTGCTGCAACTCCCATTGTTCCTGACCACTGGCCATGCTGGCAGGGATGATGGGAGTCAGAATTCAACAACATCTGAAGGTACATCAGTTAGCCACCCTGTTCTAGAGCACCTCTGATTTAGACCTATTTTCATCTTATGAATGGTCAGATTGGTGTGCTTCATGTATAAAGGTAAAGGTAAAGGTACCCCTGCCCGTACGGGCCAGTCGTGTCTGACTCTAGAGTTGTGCGCCCATCTCACTTAAGAGGCCAGGGGCCAGCGCTGTCCGGAGACACTTCCGGGTCACGTGGCCAGCGTGACGAAGCTGCTCTGGCGAGCCAGCACCAGCGCAGCACACGGAAACGCCGTTTACCTTCCCGCTATAAAGCGGTACCTATTTATCTACTTGCACTTAGGAGTGCTTTTGAACTGCTAGGTGGGCAGGAGCTGGGACCGAAAGACGGGAGCTCACCCCGCCGCGGGGATTCGAACCACCGACCATACGATCGGCAAGTCCTAGGCACTGCGGTTTTACCCGCAGCGCCACCCGCGTCCCCTTGGCTTCATGTATACATTTTGCAATTTAAGGAGTGGCCCATTTTTGCTGCCCTCAGTTTTTCAATCTATGATCTGAGACAGTAGCTTCACTTCATCTCATGGTAAGGCCAACACTGACTTCCATCCATAGGCTGTGTTTAGGGTACATCTGTACAGCAGTGGTCAATACTCCTGAAGGAATGTCCTTCTGAGCTGCAGGTATATTTCCTATGGATCAGTATCACCCCTCAGTAGGAATCAGCCCATACAGACTATTCTGCCATCAACCCGGTAGGACAAGCAGGGAAGCCACGTCAACCAGATGTTCCTTCTATGTCTGGACTGTAGGGATCAGATGTTCCCTCCCCAAGTACATTCAGTCTTCCAAAAAAATAATAATAATGCCATTATACACATGCTTGTATTTCTTTTGAGCTATAAAAGAAGTAACATTTCTTGTTAAACACTTTTCCTTTCTCAAGTGGTAGGAGATTCCAGAAGCAGCACCACAGGTTTTTGTTTCCTTTGCACAAGAGAGAATTGGAAACTGATGATCTTATTCAAGCAGAGCTTAGTGGAAACAAGCTGACCCTTAAAATGGGAAACACAATCGCTAATCCTCAGGTTTCCACAGAGCAACTGTATAGAGTGGGCCCCTGTAGTTCCTTCCATGCTGCTTCTGGCACAGCTAAACTCAAGCTCAAAAACCTCCCAGTATCTCTGTGATTCTTCATTGTTCCCACATTCAAACAACAGCATTTCTCTGCTACTCTACTGCCTAAATCCAAAAAAGGGAGATATTTCCAGCTATCAAGGAATATGACTTCTTTTTTTCTTGATGGCCCCAATAACACAATAATTGTCTGGTGTTGTTCATTCACAGTAATTAGCCTAATGGTATCAAAACAACCCAATTTTCAAATTGTAAAGCGGTGTTGCTCAACTATACAAGCTGGATTGTTTGCTTTCCTTATCTTTCTGTGAGCTGATATGCTACTGCTGACCACAACTCATTGACACATAGCACCAGCTGGTTGTCCTTCAGAAAGCTATTTGCCCCTTGAGAGACAGAGATAATTCATCCTTAATCATGGATATTGCACCACTGTTGAGGAGTGAAATTGCTTCCCACCCAACACATCTGTTCTGCTTACTTCTGTCCAAATGTGGGGAAAGACTGCCTGAAAGGATAGTTACAAGCTGTATTACCCTCACACGCAAATATGGAAACAGCATTCCAAATTACTACAAATGAAGTATCTTAAGACAGTGCACAGAGAGATGCCTCATAAAGTCACACCACTGATCCATCTAGCTTAGTACTGTCAACATTTGAGTAGCAGTGGCTGTCCAGGATTTCAGGCAGGAGTGCTTCCCAGTCCTACCTAGAGATGCCAGGGATTGAATCCAGAACATTTTGCATGCAAAACAGATATGCTATCACTGAGCTGCTGCCCTTTGTTCTGTCAAACTCTTATTAAGTGAAGCACATATAATTGGTTATGTGTTGACTAGCAATGTCCCTGTAGGCCCATCTGGTAAACGGTTAAAGGAAATGGGGGAAAGAAGTCATTGGTCTGAAGTTTGAACATTAGGAAAAAGTGGGTAGCAACGGTATGGAGCTGAGTAAGGAAAACAAAACAAAAAAGTAGGACTGAGGCAAATCCTCACACAGGGACTAGGAATAAGAGGTTGCATGCGTATGATTGGACCCATATTTATTTCAAAGTATTACAAAATGTCACGCTTACCAACCTCTCTTTTTCTTATGTTGGTCTGTAAATGACACTTTGAACCATTGGAAGGACATGGACTTAAGAAAGCTTTGGAAAACTGGAGATCATGAGCCAGGGATTTAAGAGGCACAGCTTGCTCACCAGTTATTTGAATACAGGGTTCTAGATTCTACATAAATCTATACAAGTACTTGTCTTCTGATTTCTTGTAAACATAAATAACAGCACAAGATGCAGGCATACAGAGATTATATTTTGATTAAAAAGACATGCTTTATTTGCTTAGCAGTGTGAACCCATTTAGTGCCACCAACAATGCTAACTTGCAACTGGTGCCAGAAAATATTAATGTGTATATTTCATTAACCATCCAACAAAGAAAAGAAAGATAGAAACAAGATAGAAGCAGATATATAGCCATATTAAAATGCATACAGGTTACCACAACACACCATTATTCACATGAATGGGTGAATGTCCTGAAAAGTAGAAAAAGCCATTTAGATTATCAGTGTCATAAAACACAAGGCAAAAACCCTAATTGCATTGTTTTCCCGGTCATTTTGGACTCAGTCACAAAATGCAGAAGTGTATGCACAAGTGTGCTAACATATGATTTAATTCTGTTGTACTGATCATTTATTTCTGTGCTAAAGTTAAGATGTCCCTCTGTTTGTTTTCCAAATGCACCTAGCACTGCAGGGTACTCAATAGCTGTGTTTGCTTCCTTTATCTTCATCCTCTAGTCCACGTTTCTCATAACTATTATTATAGTTACATCGCACAAAGTATAATAAAAGCACAATGACTTTCAGTAAGATTCATAAAATCTAAATTAAAAAAGGTAACAAAATTGTGTATCATAGATAAAGCTGAACAGAATGTCTCCCATGTGCTAGACTGGGGTATTGTAAGAGAGAAAGAAACCTTATTTCATCTGTGGTGGGTCTGCCTGCAAATGCAGACCTTCTAGGCTGCAGTATACAGAATAATAACAGACGTGGTTAAACAACTACTTAATTCAAAACACGTGTTTGCACTTTTATCTATTATGGATTGCATAACAAAGTGTTACAAGGAACTGGTGTGGTTGATGCAGGTCACTGCCTGCATGGAACTAGCCAGTCACTGTAAATTGTAGGAAGGTTAAGATAACAGGGCTGGTTTGCTAGACTGTGTTAGACTTTGGTAATATGGCACCTTGAGCTGGGACACAACACTTATATATAATAGATGGGTTTTATTGTGGTTGTTATTGTTATTATTTTGCGTCCCCTCAACTCGGTTCCCCATGCAGGGGAACTACCTGCACTGCCCTAAGCCAAGCGCTGCTGGGGCATCCAACATTATTGAGACACCCCCTCACCCATTGCAGCCATAGAGCAAGCCATTTTATAAAACATACAGTTTCCCTTCTTGTCACATGTACCGTATTTTTCGCTCTATAAGACGCACCAGACCACAAGACGCACCTAGTTTTTGGAGGAGGAAAACAAGAAAAAAAATATTCTGAATCTCAGAAGCCAGAACAGCAAGAGGGATCGCTACACAGTGAAAGCAGCAATCCCTCTCGCTGTTCTGGCTTCTGGGATAGCTGCGCAGCCTGCATTTGCTCCATAAGACGCGCACACATTTCCCCTTACTTTTTAGGAGGGAAAAAGTGAGTCTTATAGAGCAAAAAATACGGTAAATGTGGATGTTGATGCAGAGAGGCCTCAAGGTCACTGGGTATCATTCTGGAGGGTCCAGTTTTCTTCCACTAAGCAATTTGGTGCTATGGAGTGATGTGCTTCTAATGACAACTCACTGTGTTTGTTGCTTTTACTTTCTGTTTACCGCTGGGAAAAGTTACACTAAGAACATATTTGTTTTGAAAACAGTTCCCACATAAATAGAAGCCCAGTTACAACTATTACTGCTATAGATGACACTAAACAAACAGATCAACCTTTCTGGTCGTATTCTCACACCTGCCTGCAGCCCAGTTACATTACCTTCCTCCATAGTCTGGGAAACCTGGGAGCCACTGGTGGAGGAAGTCAGCATCCTGGCCAGGGCAGGACAGGCCTTGCTTAATGAAAACCATCTGCATAAAAAGGAGAATGAATACTGTCAAGAGTATGATATCATAGGTGGCATTAAAGGTGCAATCCTATACTTGAGATCCATGAAATGGGAGCCAGAGGATATGGCAGAAGTCCCACCTGGCTGGAAGTATGTAAGCATCACTATCAGAACAGAAATGCTGGCTGAACAGCTAAAATGCAGGAAAGTTGTGGGCCACTGACAGCATTGCCACTGCTGGCCAAACAGGCACGAACAGGCCTTGCAGAATCAAAGTCTGGATCCAGGAAGAATAAGGTGTCACCACACTAAGAGGGCCACTGCAACAAGGGAGAAGTATACTTGCAGTCACTCGTTTCCCCATCCCCCCACCCCATGAGGGAGGAGGCTGAAACACCAACTGCTTTAGCTGGTGGGCCCCCCACCCCTTTCTTCTTTAAAACACCTATGGTGCATCCAGGTTCAGGAACTCTGTGCTCTGGCTGTTAACTGCTGCTCATTGCTTTGGGCTGTCCTCTGTATGCAGATCAATAGAAAGGCAGCACTAACCAGGATGCTCCTGGCTGTTTCTCAGTGGGGTTCTTAATCTACTTGCTCCAAGTGGGTTCCTGTACAATTGCATGTCCCATGACTGTTATGCAACAGGTGAAGGTTTTCCTAACTTGCAGCTGAAATCAGAAGAGATATTGCTACTGTTATGTCTCATGCCACTGACCCTGCTGGAGTGACCAGCTATCTTTCCCTTTCATGATCTACCCCAGCCTGGATAATATAGGCTTTGGTACATCTGCTGGTTTCCTTTGTAGATAGGGATACCTTTCCCACATCCTAGTATCATTTAGCTTTAGTTAGCCTCACAAGGGGGTTTTCATGGGACAGCAGGGAAGTTGAATGGGTTCAGCAGCAGTGGCCCCTCCTCTCTCAACAGGGTGCTTCTGCCAGGCACAAGCAAGGAGCACCTTGCAGGCTGGCCTGTCAGTGGTGGGGAGGCAAAAGCACAAACTGGCCAAGGCCATTGGCCCAAGCACCACATATCCTGTGTGCCCTGGTACTTTATGAATACACAGTTGAGTGTAGTAGAACTTTTAACTTTCATACTTGGACAAACGTTGTATTAAAATACTCAAAAATGGGTGGCAGAACTTCCACTCCACGAGCCTGTCCAGAGTGACTCACTGGTGCCCAACCCCACCAAATTCTCCTGAAATTAACAGTATTGGGTAGTCTTTCAAGTCCGCGATCCTAGTCACATTTACGCAGGTGTAAGTTCCAGGGAAACCAGGGAGGACTTTACTTCGGAGTCAGCGTGATTCAAACTGCACTATGCGCTGCTGCCGTGGCACTTCTTGCTGCTTCCTGCTGTCACGAGGCTAGTCCTCTGGAGCCCAGAGACCGTATGCCGTGTCTAGCGCTTGTCTCCTGGGAAAAGGAGGCCCCAGACAAGGCGTACGTCCGAAAGCAATGCTTGGCTCCGGCCAGGTCTTCCCGTCCTGCAGGGCGCAGGCCGAAGCAGGGAGAAAGGGGAAGGAGGGGCGGGCCTCCGCTCTCCCTAAACGGTCGCCTCTGCCTGGCTTTCTATTAACCGACCTCGGCGCTGCCACTCGGCCCTGGAAGTGCGGCGCGGCTGCCTGCGCGGAGCCCTCTTCCCCGCCCCGAGCCGGCTGGATGCAGACGCCGCCGCCAGGAATTGCCTTACCTCGGGGACAACATTCTGCTCCTTGCACAGGCTGCAGCCCGCCTTCCTGCGGCACTTGGGAAACCGCCTTGGCAGCCCTGTGACTCACTCTACCAAGGCACGCAGCAGCCACGCCTGGAACAGGAACTCGGCCCCGCCGCCTGGACCGGCACGCTCTTCGGAGGGGTTGCTGGTTTCTGCGGCAGAACGCGCCCCTCTTCCCCGCAGTAGTTGCTCCCAAAGCCTATCTCCGCGCTTGGGCGTTGGGTTCGTCCATTACATTCGGAGGAGCCGCTCTCGTTGACTTCGCCCCCCCTCATACTGCTAGGCTTGATTCTCCGGTGTGCTTGCGAGTTCAGGGCCGTGCGGGGAGGGATTAATGGCACGAGTGGCGAGTTTGCAGCGCAACGCCACTCGGTGGGGACTTGCTCCCAAGTCAGAGTGCTTAGAATGCCGGGATCTACTCCACAGTGGGCTAGATTCAAAATTATGTTTTTTCTCACCCGTTCAACGCATGCATAAAAGCTGGAGTTGGGAGTCCAGTCCTTAAGGGAAGGCAATAGGGTGCCCTCCCATTGGACTCCAACTCCCATGAGCCCCACCCCAGACAGCATGGCCAATAGGTTCTGGGAGCTGAAGTCCAGGAAGATCCAGAGGGCACCATATTGGTTTCAGCATTGGGCTCCTTTTACTGTACTTAGTTATTTCCCACTTTGTATATATTGTATACAGTGGTAACTTGGGTTACAGATGCTTCAGGTTACAGATACTTCAAGTTACAGACTCTGCTAACACAGAAACATAGCTGTCAACCTTCCCTTTTTTTTTTTTTGCAGGAAATTCCCTTATTCCAGCGCCATTTCCCACTGCTATCCCAGATTGTTAGATATCCCATAGACTGTCCCTGGGACAGGTGAGGCTGTTGATCCCTTATTTTCAAATCTGAAAGTTGACAGCTATGCCCAGAAATAGTACCTTGGGTTAAGAACTTTGCTTCAGGATGAGAACAGAAATTGCGCAGCAACGTCGCGGTGGCAGCGGGAGGCCCCATTAGCTAAAGTGGTGCTTCAGGTTAAGAACAGTTTCAGGTTAAGAACGGACCTCCAGAACGAATTAAGTTCTTAACCTGAGGTACCACTGTACCACTTTTCACTCCAGTGTGACATATCAAGCAAGTTTACATATAAAATGCAATACAATATAGTCAATAAAATCCAGTTCTTAAAACCAAATCAACAGCATTGGAGGAAGGTTGCCTGCAAGGCTCCTTCAAACCCCAGCCATTGGTGGCTGTGTTTAGGATTTCGGCATGGGGGGGGTGGAGGGTTGGACTAGATTACCCTTGGGATCCCTTCCAACTCTACAATTCTATTATTCAAACACTGAAACAACAAAAATTGGCCCAGGAAAGGTTCATCCCATAATTTTATCTCAGAAAGGTTCTCCATAGAGGTTTTGCCCCATTGCAGTGTTATTCCCAAGAGCCGTACGCCCCACATCCCAGACATAAATGGCAGCCATTTTGAGGCTGTGTACATACCTTGAAAACACCATTGAAACACATCCCTTCCTTCAAATAATTATGGTCATTGTAATTTGCCTCTCAGAGAGCATATCAGTCCCAATGGGCACCAGACAACAGTGGTGTTGTCCCTTCTGCTCTTTTATCCTCACAGCTTCAGAAAGGTCAAGGTTGTTATTCTGGATTAATACAGAACACATGACATGATTTTTATATCAACAGGATTATTGTTATACATGTATTTTTAGTAGCAGTATTTCTTACATACTCCAACATCCATTTCTCTGGATTAACTTCCTCTGTCTCTTTCCAAAGTTTCTTTCCCATGTTAACTGTTTTAGGCAGGATTAGTGGCTTTATAATACAATAATTGCTTTCTTTTTCTTTTAATTGGGCATTTGGCAGCATTTGAGTCCAAATTGTATAGCAATTAATACTGGAAAAATAGTTAATCCAAAAAACTAAATTGTCACTTTTTGCTACATTTGGAAAGGAGCTTTCTACAAAACACTGGGATGGAGGATATGTTTAACATAAACACTGTTGTTGCCATTACCACAGGGAAGAAAGTTAATGGGGAAGAATGATCTTTCTTTAAGATTGTGAACAAAGAAAAGAGCAGAAGCTTTGCAAATAAGTAGATGGATAAGAATTTTTCAAGTACGCTAAGTTGAAAATGCAGTGGTTGTACATCCTTTCACTATATATGCTTCTGACAGTGTAATGAAATACATGTTTACCCAAATGTAGCTCAAGCTGATAATGTTTATATCAATATACTGTCAAAGCTCTATTTGCATGATATTATTTAAGTTGTATCCCCACAGCCAAACCCAGAATGTTTTTATTTAAAAGTGAGGGGTGGGGAAGGCCACAGCAGACAATACATCAAACATGGGAGTAAAATCCCAAGGAACTATATGTGGGAGATTTAGCAACCAAATCTAACAATGCATATTTTTTGCTAATTAGCATGAGAACGGGTTAAGACCACAGAGCTATACAGTGGTACCTCGGGTTAAGTACTTAATTCGTTCCGGAGGTCCGTACTTAACCTGAAACTGTTCTTAACCTGAAGCACCGCTTTAGCTAATGGGGCCTCCTGCTGCTGCCGCGCCGCCAGAGCACGATTTCTGTTCTCATCCTGAAGCAAAGTTCAGGCACCTATTTCTGGGTTAGCGGAGTCTCTAACCTGAAATGTCTATAGCCTGAAGCGTCTGTAACCTGAGGTACCACTGTATTGCTGACAGGCAGAGATTCAGACCATAGAAACGTAATTGATAGAGAGGAGAAAGGAGCATACACTGTAGTAATTTCCTGTTTTCTCTCTCTCTCTCCCCCCCCCCCCCATTTTGACCTTTGATAGGGGCAGACATGCCTCCTGTTGCTCCAGTTCAGGCATGTGCCCAAGCCTGTTTCTATTGTAAATATAAATATTTTACCTGTATAGTTTTTACTACTGTTGTAGCTGAGAACCAATGCACGACTATAAGTAAGTAAATAATATTTTAAACTTGCTTCCCAATCTGTTGTCTGATTTTTTGTTAAGCGGGTTAAGAAAAGGGAGATGCAGCTTGTTTGACAACTGGACTTGTCAAAAAGAAGACTTTGTAACCTAATTCTTATGTTTCAATTTTCTGCTAAGGATGGGACTTTAAATTCTGTTCAACCCATGCATATAGGCACATGAAGGGATAAAATGCAATTAATAAATCCTCTCCTACTTATTAAAACCCATGCCACACTATACATGTTTTTTTTGCTGTTGTGTTTTCAGCATTGCTTTTCTTCTGAAGGAACTTTTGTATTATTACAAAAGAAATGCATCCCATCAAACTACTTTCCAAAATTTGATGTTAGTTGTCTGTCTCTTTTGAGTGTTTTACAGGCAGTGTTTAAAACAGATTGAGTCTGAACTTTGAAAACAAATCTACCTGGACATAAAATTTGCATATCAGAAAGCAAGTTTCTAGGCTAGCTTTTCTCTCTGATATGTAATGCTAACTTTCAGTGGAAGATTCCAGTAGGTAATCATGTTGGTCTGATGCAGATGAAATAAATAAATAAAAACAAAAAAATTGTTCAGTAGCACCTCAGAGACCAACTAAGTTAGTTCTGGGTATAAGCTTTCGTGTGCATGCAGGTATCTGAAGAAGTGTGCATGCACGTGAAAGCTTATACCCAGAACTAACTTAGTTGGTCTCTAAGGTGCTACTGGACTATTTATTTATTTTTTTATTATTTATTTCAGTGGAAGCACTTTCATGATGAACTACTATGACTTAAAGCAAGCTTTCTCCTGTGGGACTCTATCCCCATTATTTCCCCATTCAGACCAGGACCACTCCTCTTTCCATTCCAAATCACCAAATGTGCAATTTAGTTGTCCAGTTTAAACTGACCTTTAGTTTGATTTAGTTTGAATCCCAAATCAGACCAGTGTCCTGGCCTGCTAATAATAGACCCATTCCTCAGAACAGAGCCATGGGGTGAGTTCGCATGGGAGAATCCTATTTGAGAGAGAATAGCTCCCAGATTTAGGGATAAATATCACAAAAGAAATGCCTCCTGTTGCAAGCATATGTTTTCTGATATGGTGTTCATTTGTTTGCTATGAATTATAGTTGTGTGTTTTTTTCAGATAAACTATGAAGATATGGGTTGGGCAGCATGTGAAATCATCCATGGCTGCAGCCTAGCTGTGGAATGTGGATTAAGCATTTTTATATCTTAATCCTCAACATTGGCCTAATATGACACACACACACCCCAGTTCTAAAGTGCAGCTGCACTGGTTTATTTGAGTTATGTGCATCCGGTTTTCATAGCATACTGTTCATGAGCGCATCCACCTGTATTTCAGCGTTAGCAGAAATTCCTTCATAGAATACTTGTCAGTTTTAGTGGCGACTGCCCTCATGTTGAATGGCAGTGGCCCCTTAATTGTTTGCTCACTCAGGACTGCAAGGAGGGATGGTGTCTCAGGGTTCACAGATCAAATGGGTGTTGCTGTGAAGGGCATATGAGACAGTCACTTGCAAGGAGGGGGCAGGAAGGAAGAGCTAAGGAAGAAGCAGGACAAGGCATGTCCAGTGGCTAACTCACAGGACTGGTCTGTCAGGCAAAACAGGGTGAGCGGATGGTCACACGGTTTTCCAGAGGAAGGCCAAAAGGACTGGTTAGCACCTGCACAGAACCCAAACAATTAGTACATACAGTACTTCTCTTAACTCGTCCCTTTCTTGTGTTGGGTAGGTCCCTCTGCACGTAAAACATGGGCTATTCCACACACCCGGCAGGTCTTGTTTTATCCATAATGCTGTTCATATTCCTAAGGCCCCATCTGCACCATAGATTTCAGTTGGTACCATACCACTTTAAACAGTCATGGCTTCCCCCCGGAGAATCCTGGGAAGTATAGTTTGTTAAAGGTGCAGAGGGTTGTTAGGAGATCCCTATTTCCCTTACAGAGCTACAATTCCCAGAGTTCCCTGGGAAGAGGAATTGATTGTTAAACCACTCTGGAAAATCTCTGTGCAGGGGGAAAGAGGTCTCCTAACAACTCTCAGCACCCTTAACAGACTACACTTCCCAGGATTATTTGGAAGAAAGTGTTTAAAATGGTATGATGCTATTTTAAATGTATACTGCAGATGGTAGAAGCAGAACTGAAAATGCACTTACCTACATAAGGTGTAGCAATTCACCTTCCCTCTTCTCTTCCTAGAGGTATATGGTGGAGCAAGCTCAGCATGTAGCATGTCAGGGTAGGTGCCCTTCCGATTCCACTACTGTTCCTTTTTTGTTCTGTGCATCCTTAAGGCAATTAAGATATTTGTAATACACAGAATGGGTTTGTCGCTCTAATGGAATTGCAAAGAGATGGTTAAAATGTACTGAGTTACTGCCATCACTTGAGTTACATAACTGCTTTATAATAATATCATTTCCCCTGTATGTATATATAGTAGTACCTAGGTTTACAACCATAATCCGTTCCAGAGGTCCATTTGTAACCCAAGGTGCACTTTCGCCAATGGGGCCTCCAAAAAAATTTGTTCATAATCCAAAAAAAATGGGTTGTAATCCAAAAAACCTTTGCAAACTGGGACACACACTTCCGGGTTTGACGTGTTTGTAATCCAAAATGTATGCAAACCAAGACGTATGCAAACCAAGGTACCACTGTATATGGATGGTAGTGGGCTACAATGAGGTGGCTTTTTCTTTCTTGCTATACATGCAAAAGGCAAAATGAGGCCATATTTGCCACCACCTCCTTAGTGGGGCTGAAGCTCATGCTTCGTATTGTGCTGCCTCTTCTTCCTCCCCTTTGAGGCTATACACACACTAGCAGCTTAAAACACAGCACGGTTGTGTCCCACACCCCGCTTTTGAAGCTGGCACCTGTGCATATGCAGCGGCTGTCTCAAACATACACATCTCAGCTTAATTGTGACAGGAACGTGTTGGCTTACCTTTTCAAATCAGATGGAGAGAATGCATGAAACAGCAGTATTTGTCAAGCAACTACTGTATAGGATAGATATGGATTGTGGCTAAAGTCATGTGTATTTCTAAAATTTTTTTAACACCGCTACAAACACCAGCGGTAGGAGCTCACTGAAGCTAGACTAAATGGTAGCGTGTTCACAGCCACAGTGTGTTGCACTCAGAAAACAGTGCTCAGGAAAAGCTTTAATGAAACTAAATCCTTGCATGAGAGGTGTCTGGAGACTGGCTACACTAGAAACTACGCCACTGCGGCTGATGGAATGGGAACACTGTGGCATTGTGTGCATTGTGTTTCCATTGGTGCAGGTGTATGCGCAGGGGCCACGTGCTCAGTTTTTTTCAGTTGCTTGCCTCTGTATGTGGGTGGCAGATGGGTGTGGTTGCCAGCATGGTCCCCAGTTAGTGGGCTGTAGTGTTTTTTCCCAGGATACTGGGGGAAATGTCTGCTTTTTTAATGCTATTTTTGGATTTTCTGTGCTGTTTTCTCCTCCCCTTCTGGGCGAAGCATGCATAGGATGTGGCAGTTTATTTCTTTTTCACTTCCCTCCCACACATGTAATTAGAAACATACAAGGTCATTTTTCCTGCTCTCTAATAAATTTTGTTCTTTTACCTGTCAGGATGATCAACCTATGCACCTCCAGATTTTGTTGAACCACCACTCCAAACACCTCAAACCATCGGTCACGCTGGCTGGGTCCGATGTGAGCTTAAAATCACAAAAAAAACCCCCAAAAGCTCAGTAAATTTGTGGGTGTTAGGAATTTTACTTTTTGAAATATGGCAACCCTATTTCCCAGACCATACATTTATATATGTGGGCGAGGCTAACCATAGTTAATACAGTCCAGATGGTGACTGCGTCACTGGCCATAATTTCCATCTGATTTATTTGTTTATAAACCTATAAAAAGTCCTAGAGGCCCCACATCTCTGCATCTGCCTAAAAACAAAACCAAATGGCCAAGCTGCTTGTACATTTATTAGAAAGATTACCATATAACACTGATTCCTCTCTGTTCGTTTCCTTAAAGCAAGGAGTTAAATGGAACAAGTCTTAACAAGATGGTGTTCAACCTGTTACAACAAAGTTAAAAATTCACAAGCTTTGCAGGCAGAAGGTCCAGGGTTCTGTTCCTGGCACCTCCAGACAGGGTTGGGAAAGACTCCAGACAAAATCCCTGGAAAGCTACAGCCAGTCAGCATTGACAATACTGAGGTAGTCAGACCAATCGCACAAGGTAGTTTCTTGAATTCTTGTAAAATTGTTACCCCAAAGCTACTCAACTGTGGCATTCCTTTTTGAGCAGGGCTAATAGCAACCTCTGTGAGACAATTCAGACTGGGGACCTGACATAGGTTTCTTTGCTCCCCTCCCTTTCCCCAGCACCACTTCCTTGATCAAGTTGTGGCCCTTCTCTGGCAGCTACTTTGAAGTAAAGGCAAAGACAATGAGAGATGTCACATAAGATATGTACCTTTAGGCAGTGCCATAGCTGGAGAGGGAGGGGCTAGCTGGTTTTTTTGCTCCGGGTGAAGCCTCCAGAAGGTCGCCATTGAGGCTTCCTGCCTGTGTACATGTGTGTGGAGTGTGTGCCAAGCAGGGTGTGTACCAAATAAGTGTTCCGATATACCAGACTTGCACAAAGCAGGTTTTTGTTTTTGTCTTAATTGTGTGGCCTGTGACCAGCCCACGGAGACGTGCCTGGCCAACAGAACTAGGGGATGTGGTGATAGATGGCACCTAGCAAAACATTATCGGACAGTGCACAGGTAGAACCAAAACCCACCCACAAAATGAACTTCAATACCCTCATAGTTGGGTAGCGTATGATGCATGTTGGATAAATCTTACCACATTAAGGGCTGATTGCTGTTTGTCCTGATTCCCCTGGGGGAAGCGAGGGGCAAACAGAGGAATGGATAAGCCCAACTGGGGATCAGGAAAATCCGAATTAAATAGGGGGGAGGCTTGGGCTGCCACGTGGATGAGAACAATGCTGTGCAGATGATGTGAAAAACACGTGTGCATAGGATGCTAAACTGCCATATATATTTAGTCCTCCCTTGTGAGCATATATATCAGTAGGTGGGATAGGAGCCTTTGTGGAAGGCTGTGCCGCAAGGGGGGTTGCAAGGAGGTCAGGAAGCCTGAGACAAAGGCCCTCTCCCTCCAGGGCGCGGTGATGTGCGGATTGCTCGCTCCAGAAGGTGGCGGTCTCCGCACAGCCTTGCTTGCCTTTTGCCTCGGGCCTTGATGAGTCAGAAGTTTCCACCCGGCATCATTTCCTGGAAAGATGAGGTAAGAGATGAAGGAGGAACGGCGCGGAGGGGGGGAGGAGAATAGAGGGGCAACTTGTGATTGGCTGGGAGTGGGGATGGCGGTGGCATAAATAGGGGCTGCTCGGCGGGCACCCGGAGTAGAGTCCGCTGCACCCTCGTTCGGTGGCTTTGCTGTTTCGCTCCGAGAGCTGCTGCGGGATGCTGGCAGCCTGACTGTGCCTGTGCCGCCGCCGCAGCTGCCCACGCCGCGCCCGGGACGCGAATGAAGAAACTGCTCCTCCTGCTCTTCAACTATCGGGGACTCACGCGAGGCGGGGGACGCAAAGGGAAACGCCGCCGAAAATGGCCTCGTTCCGTATCCGCGCCGCGCGGCCCGAGGACTGCGCCGACCTCCTGCGCCTCATAAAGGTAGATCTCGCTCTGCGCCAGGCCAGGCGCAGGCAAGAAACGAGCAGATGCCATGAACAAGAGTGGAAAAACAAAAGTCACTTCCATTGGCCTCCTTTCGTCTTGAGCCTCTTGAGAGGTTTTTTCTTTTTTTAAATATAATAAAAGTTGTTCTCTGAACTGAGCGCGCCGTCCTGGGTGGCGGAGGGGGAAGGAAGGATTGCGCGCTCTTATCTTTGCCAACCAGAGGGGCTGCTTAGCGAGGCACGCCAAAGTAGGGCATTTTTATCAGTTGCCACCACACGCCTTCCGACTTAAAAAAAAAAAGGAACGACAAAAAAAATTAGTTAAGGTGGGATAAAAGTAAAAGACTGGACGACACGGATCTCTTAGTATTTTTACCCCTAAATAAGCCTGCACCTGCTTTAGGCGGTTTGTGTTGCAAACCAAAATGCTAACGTTTGACGTGTGTATAGCGAGAGAGAAATTCCCCACGTATGTACTCCGCGACACACCAGTTTGAACTGCAATCTTGTACGTTTGGAGTGTAAACATGCCTAGAATTTCTCACCATGGCAGTTACTCTGGAAGCAAAAACGATCTTGTGTTTTCGATCTTTCAGGAGTCCCCCCCCCCCCCCGTCCAGTTCTTGTCTAGCTTACCACATACAGTTCCAGGGCAAAGGTAGGCCCCTGAGGGTGGGAACTGTTTGTTCTGCAAGCGAAATAACTTCCTTCTGGGCACAGACACCTTTGCCCTCCTGAGTTGGCAAAACATCCTCTTCCTGCTGTTGCGAAATAGGCTGCAGACAGTTTCTACCCTCTGCACAAGTGACTGCTGTAAAGAAAAAAGGAAGCAAGGACCCAGCACCAGAACTGCACTTGGAAGTGATTCAGCTGTTCATCTGGTCTAATTCCTTTGATGGGATGTCCCATTGGATACAAACATTGAGGAACACATATTTCACTTGGGAATTCCCCCCCCCAAAGGTTTAGCATTAACTTAAATTTCTTAAATACATTGGAATTATTATTATTAACCCTTTCGTTCCTGTCATTTTAAATGCTTAAAACATGTCAAGAATGGAACAGCTCAATTCCGTGCATCCTTATTTGGAAGTAAGTCTCAAGTGTTCACTAGGGCCTGCTTTGGGGGCAATGTGTGTAAGGGCTGCCTTCTTAATCTTTAGGCAATACCCTCAGGTCCTTCAGGGTGTAGAATCAATACTGTACATAATCCATTAACTATAGTTCCCTGCTGAATTTTCACTTGTCAGAAGACAAGCAGATAGTATTCTATAAAATGTTTTTTTCTATATAGACTATGGTCCATGGCGCAAGAAAAAGAAGTGCAAAATATGTTAACAGAAGTTGGTCCAATGAAATATAACTAAACATATATGCTTTGTTTTGGACAGGAGCTTGCTAAATATGAAGAAATGGAGGATCAAGTGGTACTGACTGAAAAAGGTAATATAAAATAAGACTACCAGGACAGTTTTATGACAATTCAACCTGGGGATAGGAAAACTGTAGCTAGATAATACATTTATTGTAATCCTGTAGATCTACTTGAGGACGGCTTTGGAGAACATCCCTTCTACCACTGCCTTGTTGCAGAAGTGCCAAAAGAACACTGGACAGCTGAAGGTGAAACTTTTTTAAAAAATTAATTAGAAAATCACAGAATGTAAATAACAATGCTTATAATAAGTAAGACTCTAGCCATACTTCATTGCAAAGGTGAATGCTAAAACTTACTGAACTTTTCAAATTGTATCTTATTGTTCAGTTATCCTGAAGGTGATGGAGAACCAGGTATAATCGTAATAGAACAAAACTATAATTCCACTTCGTTACATGGCTGTTTTTGTTTGACCCTAACTTATCACTATGTAATCCTGTTGAATCACATGTTTTCTTTAATTTGTCCCCAATCTTCAGGTTACAGTCTCTAGCTTCGCCATGTACATGGCCCTTCCGTGTACATGGATGGGCGGGGAGGTAACTAAAAGATCCGTTACACAATAAAGTAGATGATCATGATATATGAGGTAAGGTCTCCAGGGTCAAATCCTATTCCAAAACATGTACCTCAAAAAGAAAGAGAAAAAAGCATATACAAAACACTCGGTAGATCAGAAATCCTGTATGTAACTCTGTTCCTTGGATTACATGTACTGTAACAAGATTGAAGTTCTAAATATGAATATTGACTAGGATGTAGTAAGGATAGTGAACAATTGTTCCCTTTGCAAGCAGAAGCATAGGAGAATGACGCAAGCAATGAATCAAAGAAAACACTTGAAAGCAATCACTATTTCCTTGAAATATTCATATTGGAAAAATAATAGCTGCTGTATTTGCTCTTAGCTGTCACAAAGGCAATCCTGTAGTCTCCTCCTTAAAAAAAAAAGAGTGATTGTATTCTAAACAAATGGACATCAATTAATGTGGAAAACAAACTTCAGGGGCTTTTGCTTTGGGAGTTTTATGTTCCAAAATCTAGAAGGAAGCAGAGTTGAAATGTTTGCCACAATATTCTGATCTGCCGTGTAAAATTGTAGAAGCCTGAATTGTTTTCCAAAGTGGTATCAATAGGGTATGTGCAGAGACTCTCCAGCAAAAGGCTATAATTATGATGTAATTGTTGACACAACTTGCCAGGTGTTGCAATTACGTAATTCCTGGGTATGTGCAAGAACAACATGAAACTGTGACCAAAAAATATGATGCTGGTTTTTGAGGGTCTTAGAACTTTCCAGGATGGCCTTAACTTGCTAGGAATTTCTATCTTACTTAAACTGCAATTCATTATAATGTATGATGAGTGCTAAACTTGGCTTATTGCAGCATAAGATTAATTTTGCATGTTCGGAGTGACTAGTTTGGCACAAGCATGTGATATTTCGTATATACTAACTTGTTGCTTTATTAAAAAGGTACTCTGTATGTATGCACATGTATGTAAAGTAAATACGTTTTGTTGCAGGATACAGTGTTGTGGGCTTTGCCATGTATTACTTCACGTATGACCCATGGATTGGAAAACTGCTGTATCTTGAAGACTTCTTTGTAATGAATGAGTTCAGAGGTACCATTTAAATTTTAAGGAAACATTTTACAATTAAGCTTGATTCAACTCTTCTAAAAACGTGACTAGTAAAATTGCACTTGTTTTATTTTTAGGTTTGGGCATTGGTTCAGAAATTCTAAAGAATTTAAGTCAGGTAAGAAGCTGATATGGGAAAAGTGTTCTAAAATGATCACTTAACCAGTCACACTTGGTTGGGAAATTATTCAATTCAGATTGTGCAGTGCCCATGGATAAGTGTGCCTTTGATTGAGTTTGCATTAATACAGCATAGAAAGCAGTATCCCAATAGGTACAAGAAGTACTTTTATTTAGAACACACCCCAACATGTATTTTTTTTTACATAAATATTTTCAACAGAGTTGTGTCATTAAAGCATTTCCTGCACCTATTGGGATATCTCTCATGCTGCTTTTAAATATCCTTCCTTGGATTAACGGTGCTGCCTTCTTTGTGACAGCCTAGCCCATGATAGAGTTCTCTGTGGTAGCACACTGCCTCATTGTTCTGATGATGGGAGTGTTCAGATGACCAGTCCACCTTGGAAACATCCTCTCAAAGGAAGTATAAGTAGTAAACCACATGACCAAATGTAGCGTGGCTCAGTACCATGTGTCTTATTTCAAGGAAATATTGTACAGCAGAAGCACACTACTATGTTTGAACTTGTGAATATTGCAATATCCACCAGGCCATTCAGATATTTAGGGTTCCCCTTCTGCTTCAGTTGCATATTGACATTATTTGTTCAAGGTTGCAAACTGCTTAAGAAGCACATTGGGGATGTTTTTTGTACCTTATCCTAAAGCTCTTCTTTTTCAAGAGATTTATAGTGGATTAGGGAACCTAGAAAATAGATCAAGTAGGGATTCAGTGAAACAACGTAACTGCTACCACATCTGGAAATTCCCTACATAGAACTTTTTTAAAGAAGCAGTACCACATCCCAGCACACAGAAATACTCCCTTAATTATTTCTGCCCATTTTCTTTCTCTAGGTGGCTGTCAAATGTCGTTGCAGCAGTATGCACTTCTTAGTAGCTGAGTGGAATGAGCCTTCCATCAGGTTCTACAAGAGACGGGGAGCTTCTGACCTGTCTTCTGAGGAAGGATGGAGACTTTTCAAAATAGACAAGGAGTACTTGATGAAGATGGCAGCTGAAGAGTGAGGAGCTGAGCTCTCAGGACAATAGCAATTTGCATGCTTTTTGACTGTCCTTCCTGTTTCCTATCCAACCTTGTAGTAATGAAATGAAGTTAATATGGACCCTAATTCAAAAGCTTTATTACCAGTGGCATAAATATGATTGTTTGCTGGAGTTTTGGGACTCTAATCCCACAGGCAGTGACAAGTTACAGAGTCAAGTTACTTGTCTGTCTCCATCCTCCCATCAGTACACCTGTGATCCTGAAATGTATATTGTATATAACTTCATTCTTGTAAGTGTCATTCAAATGTGTACAGTGTACACACTGGTAGGGTTTTTTTCTTAATTATTTGCATTCATAAGCAAATAAACTGTTTTTCATGCTAGCAAAACAAACTGGTGTAATATTTTATTCAGTGGTTCTTTGATGCACTTGTTTATTATGTACTTTTAGACCCATGAAATTTCATTGATATCACTGTGGGGAGATTTGCAAAGACTTTGGTCCCCCCCACCCACCCATCAGCTGATTTCACTGGTGGTGTAATCAGTTAATGAGCTGCAGGACAGGGTTAATATCTGGTTTTGAACAGTCTTTAAAAGGCTGCCACAAGACTTGTTTTTGCTGCAATGTACTAACAGTTACGCTTTTGTAAATCATAGTCCAAGTGCTGCTTAGTTATTTCTGAGTGGGAAGCAGTAAAGAAAGCAAAACCGTGCTGTGCACATACCTGTCTTTAATGGTTGCTAAAAGCCAACGTGGGTGGCGCTGTGGTGTAAACCACTGAGCCTTGGGCTTGCCGATCCGGAAGGTCGGTGGTTTGAATCCCCACAATGGGGTGAGCTCCCGTTGTTCAGTCCCAGCTCCTCCCATGTCAAAGTGTAAATAGATAAATAGGTACCGTTCCGGCGGGAAGGTAAATGGCGTTTCTGTGCACTGCTCTGGTTTTGCTTAGTCATGCTGGCCACATGACCCAGAAAAACGGTCTGCGGACAAACGTCAGCTCCCTCGGCCAGTAAAGTGAGATGAGTGCCGCAACCCGAGTTGTTCATGACTGGACTTAACTGTCTTTTACCTTTTAAAAGCCAACAAACTTGTTCATTCCACCTCCTATATTGTTTTTCTTTTCAACCTACCATTATTCTCCCCCCAAAATCAGTATATACAACTGTACTCTCATTGCTTAAGAGTCAGAGAGTACCGGTTATTTCCTGATAGCAGTAGCTTTGGCAAGAATTTCCAAGGAAAACCCCCATTACACTCTGTTATAATCATGGTCTGAGAATGATACCGAAGAACGTAATCTGAGTTCCTTTGGCTAACGTCAGCAAGTTGGGCACATTTGGCATCACTGACTCATTTCCTGTAGAGCTTTTATTGTTCAGCTTACAAACCACATTTCTCATACATTATACCTGTAGGCACAAGTCTTTTTAAGGAAATGAAAAACACTTTTAGTATCCTTTTATATATTAAGGGGGGGGGGGGAGGAAGCATGCAAGGCATACACACACGAGAAATGTATGCTACCTTTTCTCATAGCCATCTTCCTGTATCTCTCTCTCTTGGGTTGTGATGGGTATCCTGCAACTCTTAATGTTGTTGGATTCCCAGCTCCCACTAACTGCAGCCAGCCTGTCTAAGGAGCTGGGGTGATGGGGGTTGTGGACCAGGAGAACCTGCAGCCCATCCCTGCTCTATCAAGAAAACATTACTGCTAAAGCCACTTTGTGATGGGTGATCAGTAGCAGACGAGGACTGCGGAACCTTTTTCAGCTCAAAGGTCACACTCCTTTCTGGCCAACCTTGTAGGGGCCATGTGCCAGGTGTGATTGGGGCTAGCGACAAAGGTTGATGGAGCAACCAGTGTGAGTTTGACCTTGGTACAGTAGCCTAGTTTCTACACACACACACATATCCCTCTGTCATCTTTATCCAGGCAAGCAGAAGGGATTATGAGTTGAAGAACACGTTCCAATCACACAAAAACACTCAAGGAGGATGTGTTGGTCAGTGTGGTCTGGAGAATCCTGAGGGCCAGTTAGAAAGGCCTGAAGTTCCCCGTCGTCCCCCTGCTTTTCACTTAAAGTGTGTGCCCCCCCCCCAGCACTTGTTTGCCATGCCACCTTCACATCACTTTGCCTTCTGAACTGACAACCAGCAGACATGAGAGGAAGGCTAACAGTGCCTCTCAGGAAGTGGCTATGACATGGAGGCTCATATCACTGCCTCATGTGCTTTAATAACTTACTATATTTAAGAAAAGCGGGGAAATGAAAACCAGAACTGCTCGAGGGCAATATACGGCTTGTCTCTCTTAAGCCAATATTAAAGTACCAGAAATCTGAATTTCCCACTGCATTTTACAAGCTGACAGCACATGAATAGAACAATGGTGGGTGCATGTTTGAATAATTCAGCCAAGCCTTTCTTAACGCAAGGTGTCGGTTATAGGCCATAAAAAGGGAAGGAAATGACACAGAAACTGTTTATAGCACTGTTCAGATTTCTTCAGCAGGATATGAATTTAGAAAAGTTCATAATCACATCAGCATGTCAGTTTGGTTAGCCCCAGCATTCTGTGAAATAGGATCCTACATAGAAAAATAAATCACTTAAATGAATATAAGCAACAAAAGAAAACATGTTGTTACCCAAGGATTCCTTTATTGTTGTCTTGAGCTGGAATGGACAGATAATATACCACAGCATTTCACAAGAGCAGGAAATTGAGCTGCTGTGGTTATACCGTAAGAGGAAATGAGACTTGCCTCGTTAGCCTTCAAGCGTTAGCTTTAAAGAGGTGAGAAAATGCATTCTGAAATGCAGTCGGATAATTTTCTCTTACGGCATTTAAATAAGTGCAAATTCATAAAGTCAGCAGGTCCAAGTGGTAAATGTTCAATATTGCACTGCCTCAAGCTACAAGTGAACTGTGGCTGACCCCTCTCGCAACTTGTCTGCACACAAAAACAGGGAGAAGACCAGGATAAACCTTTGATCCTCATTTGCTAAGTGCCATGAGCATTCCCTCTGCCTGCCCCACTCCCCCTACCACAGAAGAATTTGCAAACATGCAGCTGTCCTGGTTTAGTTCAGGAAAACATTTCAAGGTTGGGTCTTCCATAATTTGTCTAGTGTGTGGTCATTCTGCTACTCTGTGAAATGTGCTCGACTACTATGCACACAAGTAATCCAAACAGCTGATTTTGATCTACAAAGCTTTAAACGGCTCAGGACCTATGAAGACCATGAGAACACCCTTTGAGGTCCATCTTTGTGTCCCTCTCCACAAGAGGTCTGGAGGGTGACATGAGAATGGGCCTTTTCTGCAGTGGCTCCCCGTTTGTGGAATGCTCTCTCCAGGGAGGTTAGGCTGGTACCTTCATTATGCACCGTTAGGCGCCAAGTGAAAACATTTCTCTTCAACCAGACCTTTGGCTGATTAACATCCTATTCACTTTTAAATGCATTTGTGGGAGTGGATGGGGAGGGGGTTATTGGGGGTTTTTTGTTGCTGCTCTTGCTTTTATCATGTATTTTGTGTTTTTATCTTGTATTTTTATGTTGTGAACAGCACCGAGGTCTACAGATGAAGGGTGGTATGCAAATTTAATAAACAAATAAATAGGCATTCTCAATGGCTACCCTAGAACTATGAAACTCCCTTCCACTGAACACTAGAATAGGTAAATGCCAGAAACCTCTATCACAAAAGTGCTGTACAATTTGATCTGGCTGCCCTAAACAGTCAAGAGCCAATTGTGTTTTAGGGTGATTTTGAAAAATCTGGTTTTTACATAGGCTGAGATCTAGAGATAGATAAGTTCTGCTCCACACATGCTTCCTCCTGAACACATGTTGGTACTTTATATGCCAGCCGCAGTATCAGCTGGGTATTTTAATTTGTAGGTTTTATTATATTTATTAAAAGGTAAAGGTAGCCCTGACCATTAGGTCCAGTCGTGGACGACTCTGGGGTTGCGACGCTCATCTCGCTTTATTGGCTGAGGGAGCCGGCGTTTGTCCGCAGACAGCTTCCAGGTCATGTGGCCAACATGACTAAGCCGCTTCTGGTGAACCAGAGCAGCGCACGGAAACACCGTTTACCTTCCTGCCAGAGCAGTTCCTATTTATCTACTTGCACTTGCACGTGCTTTTGAACTGCTAGGTGGGCAGGAGCAGGGACCGAACAACGGGAGCTCACCCCGTCGCGGGGATTCAAACTGCCGACCTTCTGATCGGCAAGCCCAAGAGGCTCAGTGGTTTAGACCACAGCGCCACCCGCGTCCCATTTTATATTTATTATGTAAAACAAATACACTAAATCTAATTCATTCCAAGTACCGCTTGGCACCATGAGGGCAAAGGAACAGCCTAACTAACCATTAGTTAGGATAGCTAAATGAATCTTCCTTGTCCAGAGGCAGTATTCCAGATGCTGGGGGCAAACAAGAGGTTGTCTTAATGTCCTGCTTATTATCATCCTGGAGACATCCAGGCCTCATTTTCAGTAAGCATCTTGATAACATGACTTTCTAGATCTGAACATGCCCCAGATTTTAGCCATTATAGAACATGGTTTTGCAAGCTTTTTTTTTTTAATGAACCCTTAGTATGTGGATACGGGTCTAAAGTAAAGTTCATAAAACTACATTTAAGTGCACATTTGTTACAGAAACAAGCTGAACTAATGAGGTAATTTGTTAGCAGTCAAGTGGCATGCAAACAGACACAGGAACCAGTGTCCCAATGTAAAGGAGAGAAGAGAGGCCTTTTAACAAGAAAAAAGGCTGCATTAGAAGCAGCACCAGATTACTCAGATAAGACTGAAGTCTATTGTGTAGTTTCTCTTTTTTTTCAGGTCATGACATGAGTAATGTAGGTATTCACAGAGCCGGCATACAATTGCTCTTATTAATAGGACAGATACTACATTAATACAGGATTTCCCATGCCTCATAACCTCTTCCTGAATTGTAAAGGAAGCACAACACACTCATACAGGATACCTACAACATTTGAAAAATCCCATCAAATATTGAAATGTGTTCCCATTCGGCTGGTCTAATGTTCTTGGCATGAACAGAAATCCTCAATGCTGCCTTGTGCTGTTTCATTTACATGTCTGAAATGCATTTGCAAACTTCTTGCACGTCAAACTAAAGAATGGGCAGCCTGCCAGCATGCCACCATTCAGCTAGGCTGTTTTCACTTGGAAATGATGTGATGTGGCTGCAAGCAAGAAAAAGCTCATCTATTGTGTCCAACCCTACACAAAATGTTTGCGTTCCCTTGCTCTATAGTTCTCCTTCCTGAGTGGCCGATAAGAAGTCATTAGCTATGCTATAGCTAGTTCTCACCAGCGCAGCATTCTGACCCTTACTGAGCTGTGCATTCAGGCAAGCAAAAAACCCTAAAGAAAAACAAAGAGTTCTGTTCCCATCCATCTATAGAGGGAATCTCACAGACATTCCATTATGCACTTCCCACTGACCTTCGTCATCCAGAAAAGTTTGATTTGGAGGGGGAAGGGGAAGGCGCAGAGAAGAGACAAGGCCATTGTATTTCTGAGCCTTTTGTCAAGTTTGCTAGCCTACTGCTGGGCACAACTTTAATGCTCATATGTTATTTAGCTTCTCCACCACCACCCATAACACAATTAAGCTTTGTTCTGACCAAGAATGTAATTTATTCTGATTAATATATGGATGCTGATTAAATGACCAAACATAAGGGGGGAATCAGGCATTCATTTTAATTAAGCCTATAAATAGTAACAACAGACAGAGGAGTTCTGAGACTCAACTTGCAGGGCACTTCTAAGCAATTATTTAGAATTAAGTCCCATTAAGTCCAGTACTTCCTTGTAAGCAGGGCTCAGGGTTGCAGACGTAGACCGAGGTCCTGACAAAATCTATGAGTAATCTTGCCGAACTCTGACCTAAAGTCCAAAGCTGGCAAATAACAGGACTGTGTCCCTTCAGATCCAGATACGGTGCTTTCAAACAGATTGTAAGTCTTGTTCTTGTTGAGCCAAATCACAGACAAAATGTACTCATAGTCAACACAGATTCTGTTCTTTTTTTAGAAAAGTGTTGATCTCCTGCAGGCTCTCAATCCATCTGTATTCAAAAGAAGGGTTTTAAAGTTAGTTTTTGCTGTCAGTCAAGATTGTTGCTGTTTTTGTAACTAAAAACTATTCCAAGCAGCAGAAGTGTTGCTTTAGTGTTTTTTTCAAAACTTAAAAAAATAAATTGTTAAGTTCCCCAAAATGTCAACACTGTTTGAGGTGGGATCCAAAAAGTAGCCCATAGTTTTCTTGCTGTTAGTGCATATAAAACAACTCTATAGATGACATAATATTTCACATTAGCCAGCAACCGTCCAATTTTCAAGTAATCTGATTTACCTTCTAGAAAACTCTGAAATGATTATTATTTATCAAACTTTTTAGTTGTTTTTCATTACAAAATCTCAATGCATTTACAACAAAAAATTAATAACAAACATTAAAGTCAGCATAAACTACAATACACTAAAATCTAAAACTGATTCATATTTTTGAAAAAAAGAACTAAAACATCACACCCACTGAAAAGGCCAGACATAATTAAAAACCAAAGGCCTGATGGAAAAGTATTGTTTTTGCCTACCACCTAAAGATAAGTAATGTGACTGCCTGGAGAGAGTATACCAGAAGTGGGGAGCCATTGCTGAGAAGTATTTTTCTCATGTCTGCACTCTCCGCATCTCCCTTGGAGGGAACACATGGCAGAACGGCTTCAAATCAATGTGCCAGGTGAGAAGTAATGGAGCTATTTTATTAGCTTTTCTTCCTCCGGCAAAGAGGGAACAGGAATCATAGCTATAGAGGGGTGCAAGCCAATACATTACTTTCAGAAATGTATTTACTGTTTTATGCCAAACATGGATTTCAAAGCATGATTTTCTGCCACTCAGCTATGCACCTAAGCAGAGTTTGCAAACTGGTGCTTTAGAGATAAACCCCCAGCTTGATTTATATTTTACAAAGTTCTAAGCCTTTGAAAACATTTAATTGCTGTAGTTAAATATTATGCACATCACCATACCTTTGGAATGGTCAGGAGAGATAACACAAGTAATAAAAACAGCTAATAGTTTTAAAATTGCATCACTCAAGTGTTCTATTTGAGTAAATTATGTATTTGGAGCCAGAAGAATTTAAAAAACAAACTTAACCACTAATCCAGTTTTACTTTTAGGGCTATTCTTATTTTTCTCATGGGAACCATGGAATAGTTAGTGCACCTTACCTGTTCATTGAGAAGCCATAGACAATTCTATTTTATTGCTTTTTCTTCTTGTACTTTTGCTGTTTTGTCACTATCTGCATCACCCTTAAAAAGACATCACAGACTGAAGTTTTAATAATTTTTTATCAAAACAATTTACCTCCACAAAATAAAGTATTTGATTATAAGATTCCATACTCTTTGGGCATATACCATCTCTAGAGGATGATCTAATGTTAGTTTCTCCTCAGTATGTATTTTGGGGTCCTTTACTGAAACAAATAGATTGAAGGCCATCATCACTAACAAATCCATGGATTTCAAGGGGCCTACAGCGAGTCAGATACCATCAACTGAAATTAACATGTTGAAGTAGTATAACCAAAAGGAACAAGAGAGGAATGAGGTTAGGAAAGGATATGATGCAATTAACAGCAGAAGGATACAAGAACTTGAAAAATGTCACTGACATCTCTGAAAGGTAACTACAATTTTGACTGATGGAATGTAGAGGATTGTAGCCTATTTCTGCAACAAACTACTGCATAAACACGCAAACTTGAAGAATGAGCAGCATACTATGTAAAAGATTCAAATGGCATATTACATGGCATCTCCCATTAAACATAATTTAAGAGCAGCTGTAGCATGCTGCTTGAATCCGAAACCTATAAAAGCATGGCATTTCTAGTAGTGTGCTGCATTTCCTAATTATGAATACATGAAAGTAGGAACAACCAGTGTTAGAAACTGAGATATGAAAGCAAGGAGCTAAATGGCACTTTAAACCTAGGCTTTGGGCGCAACAATGGAATATCTAGGCATGCTTTTTTATAACAAGAATACAAAGCTGAAAATGAATGAACTGCAGCTAAAATCTTATGTTCATTTTTCACATGGTCTAGTCTTCATCTGAAGGCTGCAAAAAACAAAGCCATGCTTCCCCAGACCACCCCCGTAATATTCTTAAAAGGGTCTCTTCTCCAGTCTTCAGAGAGTAGCTGAAAGTGGGGAGGCAGAAAAAGGTCCTCCTTTCCTTCCACTCCGCAGTTTTAATCTGGAATCTTAGGCACAGCACTGCGCCCAGAGCTCAGAAACTGCTTGGGCTAATGAAAATCCCTTTCGCAAAACACGCCTGGAACAATGGGCATTTCGAACTCTGGGAACAACAGCATGGTACTTGAAACTATGGGCCTAATTTGACTTATCCCTGCACAGCTCTGGTTCTCTAAAAGCATAAGGAGAATAGCACAGAAACAAAGAACACAGCAATTCAAACAAAACAGCCAAGAACAGAGATACACCTACAGCACAACAAACTCTCAAATGTCATACCTTGTCACTGGCTTTTGCAGATTTTTTCTTTTTGGGAGGATCTTTCCAGAGAGATTCTATATTTATGTAGGCTTGGAGACTCCAGTCGTACAGCTGAGAACCAGTTACCTTTCAGAAATCAGAGATTTCATAACAACAGTCAAATTAACATCCACTTGAAACACTGTGTATTTTTATTTTTAGGTGGTTTTTTTAAAAAAAAAACTTTACAAACATTTATGAAGAAGTGCTAGTTTAATTACTTTTATTGTATCTAGCCATAGGCCATTACAGCAAAATATTGACCCAGCCCAATAACGGCAGGGAAGATCAATTGCTATCCATGCAGTACAGGCCTAGAGCCCTCTGAACAAGGACAACATCATTTCTAGGAGCTTAATCAAACTACTGTAGCAATGCAACAGCTATTCACAAGTACCAACATTTTAAAAAAGCTGTCCTTGCAAGAAAAATGTCAGTGCTAAAGATATTGGCAGATTAAGTTGGTTTATGGAAGGAAATTTCCCAGTCTCCTTCTCCCCCCGCCCCAACACAGGAGCACCCCCGACAAAGGAGGAGATTCAGGGGCCTTCTTGAGCAATGCAGTAAACTTCCCAAAATAACTAAAACTAGCTAATGAAAGAAAACGCTCCTGTACCCTGCTCCTCACAGCAACCCCACCCCACACTGCCAAGGCAGTCTTTTTAGAGGTTTCTAAGGAATGTGGTGGTACATGTGGTGGCAAACTTTACATTTATGAAGTTCCTTTATTCAATTTATTTAACTGGATCAAATCCAATAAAAAGGTAAAGGACCCCCGGACAGTTAAGTCCAGTCAAAGGCGACTATGGGATGTGGCGCTCATCTCACTTCAGGCTGAGGGAGCCGGTGTTTGTCCACAGACAGCTTTCTGGGTCATGTGGCCAGCAGGACTAAACTGCTTCCGGCACAATGTAACACCATGATGGAAACCACACAAGCTGTATAAGAAAGCCAGCCTTACAAAATGCAGAGATTGTCTAGAAAAATACTTAAAGAAGCATATGATAACTACTAGTTATCCTTAAAGAAAGGTCAAAGATAAATCTAGAAAACATCTGCTCAAAACTTCAGCTGCAAAAAATGATATGCAAGAACCCTGTTTAATCATTAACTTAAGGCTAAGCCACCAGCTTGTAAGCAAACTGTGCTGTGCTCCATCTGTACTCCATGTTTTTGTACTTCAAAGCATATTACTTTCAGTACTCATTCCATATCGCATTCAAACACATTAAATGTGGGACTTAATTGTTTCAAATACACTTGAGAGGGATGGGTTTACACCAGTGCTTTCTCCCCCCCCCCCAGGGAGTACTCAAGGGTACGCAGTACCAGCACATCTTTTGTCGTTGTTAAAAAGTGTGACACTTACAGTGACAATTTCATGGGAAAAAGCACTGCTTTACACAGTTAGCGAGGGCCTCAAAAACAGCTGCTTCTTCAGCTTATGATAAGGAGGATAACCTCACCATTTTCAGTGGATGAGAGTGAATTATTTCACATGAACAACCAACCACAAGGATTCACTCAACCAAGAGACAATTTTAAGAAAAATACATACCTAGGACTATTCTACGGATTCTAAGGCAATCCTGAGGGGAATACAAGTGTGGAAACAAGACTTTTGATCACTGAAAATTCATACAGCAACACTGCAAAACCTTAAAACCTGCCTAGCTGACACAAAGACACCAAAAGAAGTAGACTACCCTATGTTGTGTCATTCTGGCATTTTAGATTGCATGTATTAGTAATGCCGGCTTTTCTGAGAAATAAGTTGTGCTTGCCTTTAAAACAAAGTACAGTGGTACCTCGGTTTACAAACTTAATCAGTTCCGGAAGTCCGTTCTCAAACCAAAACCATTCTTAAACCGAGGCGCGCTTTCCCTAATGAGGCCTCCCACTGCCGGTGCCTTTCCACCATTCAGCTTCCATTCTTAGACCGAGGTAAAGTTCTCAAACTGGGACACTATTTCCGGTTTTGCGGAGTTTGTAAACCGAATCGTTCTTAAACCGGACTTTTCTTAAACCGAGGTACCACTGTACATACAACAGCAGATGAGCATTTGCTATTTGCAAGCCATATTGACAGCTATACAAATAGGAACTGTGTGATTTCCCACAGTACTAACCTTGGCAAGGGTAATGGCTTGCTGCGGGTAGTAGAGAGCGGCACCAATCCCCATGAAGCTTGCTGGATACACCAACCTCTTTATTTTGGAACCTGCGCCAAATAATATACATTACTTTTCATGATGTCTGTATCCAACAAATGATGTGCTGAACAAGGTGATCCACACATTATAACACATTTTTTTCAGCCAGCCTAAGCTATCCAACTGGCACAATATTTTGTTATAGGTACCTGTGCTTTTGACAGAAAGTAGATCTGGAGGAGAGTGTTTAAGCAATGGGATCTGATTAGACATAATAGTTTAGTGGGATAGAATTTGTGTAGTGGGTTAGAATTTGAAGATCGGAATTGCAAAGAACATAGATATACTGACGACTAAAGAACTCAAGCCTGGCTTCCGAGCCTTTAGCAGATCCTGCCCACATAATTCCAAATTCTTCTCTACAATTATGAGGATTCAACACATTAAAAAGATACAGTCAAATCTCCATTGCACATCAATATTTATGTCAGTGAAAGAGAAAATTATCACATAGAATTTGAAGAGGGGAATCACATACCTCTAGCCAGAAACAAGCCAACAATACCAGCAAAACCTATGACACCAAGCCTTGGATAAAATCCTGGAGGTGGGCTTTTGAGAAGTTCGTAGCCTTCTAAAATAAAAATCAGACCGCAGCATATTACACGCCATGTAGTATGTATATATTTTCATAATTTCAATTAAATTTAAAAGTATTATTTGCACTTATATTTCCAACTACAAATAATTGGTTACAACTACAAGCAACTTTTAATATCCACTTATAACCCACTTTTCCTCCAAGGAGCTCAGGACAGCATACATAGCTTCCCCACATTTTATTCTCAAAACAATTCTATGAGGTGGGTGAGGATGAGAGGCAATGTGGGGATTTGAACCTGGCTCTACCAGCTTTTTAGCACCTGTCGCACACCTTATCAAGCCAGATTTTATTTTGCAAAATGAATCTGAAGGTTCTGTGAATATAATCATATACACTGTTATACTTACTAATTTATTGTACTCAGTTCTAATTTGTATGAATAGGGCATGGGTGAATTTTTGGGAATGTGGCTGTGCAAGGTTGCCAAAGTCAGGGAAAACAAGATCCAGTTGCACACAGCTAAAAACAGGACTTTGTTTTAAGAATAACATCAGATTAAAGAAAAACAACATTCCTTGGGGGATGAAACTGCATGTTCCAGAACAACAGTGCCAATTTGCCTAGACCCTAAAGGCACTATGATAAGGACAGAGATTATGGCCTTTGAGTCATGTTGTCAGAATAGACCTTGAAACCCTGAAACCTAAAAGCATTCAGATGGGGATCTGAAAGATGCTGCAAGAATCTTGCAAGCGTAAAAAACATTCCAAGTTGATGTTGCAATCCAAAGAATATCTGCAATCAAGACTATGTCACATAACCAAAAGATTGAGCTAAGAGTATAAGAATTAAAAGAAAAGTTATAAGAGTAGCCATTTGCCCAAAAGATCTCTGCGGAACCCCAGTGAGCACAAAGGAGCTTCTACCTTGTCCTCTTTGTGCTACTAGAATGGACATCTAGTTAGGCAAAGAAACAATCTCTGGGAACCATTCTTGCAGAGCAAATGTGAATGTGCTGCTTCATTGAGAGTTCTTGAGTAAATGAAATTAATACTTTCAAAAATCGGAACCAATGCCTTAAGTCTCTGTGCACTTCATAGGAGGTTCTTAAGCAGAGGTCGGATGGCCAACTGTCAGGGATGCTTTAGATGAGATTCCTGCATTGCAAGGGGTTGGACCAGATGACCTCAGGGTTCCTTCCAATTCTACAATGCTATGATTCAGAAATGTACAATTATTTACTATTTTCTGACCTTATCTGGTATCAAACAGCGTATTGCTGTATTGATACAGCAATAAGGGACGATTCCTCAGGGTGTAGCTTATCAGATTCCTTTAAGTGCAGTTTTCTCCAGCACAAACCCTTTAAAAATACATCTGCAATAAGCATTCTGTTCTGTTGTACAAAGCACAGGACTGCCTTTCTATCATCCATGGTTAGGGTTAGCTGCAGCCCTGGGATTGACAAGCATTTATGAACTAAGCCTCAGAACAGTGGGCCAGAATAATTTGAGGAGGGTAAAGGGAACTGGTACTCTGAAGTTAGATCAAGGTACAGTATTGAGCAATAAATATTATCTCTTCCATTTCTCTACATTTTAAAAAAGCAAATGTAATCTAAATGAAGAGTTTTTGAGAACTTGCTACAATTTTGGCTGCTCCTAATGAAAGTACTGCCCAACGGTGGATTTCGTCATTCTTTCTGTTTTTTAAATCATTTAAACAGTTTGAGAGAGAGAAAAAGAATAGGATTCTTCTAGCTTAAGGATTTTTATTTTTTAATGACATACATGGACAGGTAGTATATGACTATACTGTTTCCAGTAGGGGCAAATGACACAGAGTGGGGGAGCTAGCAAGAAAATGGCATGGAGGGAAGGGTTAGAAACCATAGTTCCCATAGTTCATTTTTGTAAAAAGATCATTACAGACAACTCCATGTTAATGTCTAATTTGATCCTCAGTGATGTTATCTAAATAAATATCCTTTTGTTTTGCATAACCTATTAACTATTAGCTTATGGTTCAAAGTCCAAAGTGCATTATGCCCCTGAAGAGATGGATTTTGAGATCTTTTGTTTTGCACTTTCACTGAATCCTTTCTATTTGAAACAGCATAAGGAAGACCTTTGTTTCGTTTCTAATAGGTCTCTTATCTTCTTATAACCACATTGTTCCAAGCCTAATACGCTCCAATAAAACCAAATACATTGCAGCAAATAAATATGCAGCAATTAACTGGTGCCTCACCTCACTGTACAGCCAAGATGGAGAAATACAATGCACATCTAGAAAGTCGTGACAATAAAGAACAGAAACATTTCCTTGTTTAAACAGGAAATGCTGAAAAGACCGGGGTTCCTTTACAGAGAAAAAGAGAACCCAAGGCTGCATATCGTCTAATGCTTCAGTATAGGTATAGGAGCATCAAAACCTATTATTTCAACATAGCCTTAACACAGAATTCAGGTATCTTGTTGCCCCCTAAGGCTTCCCATCTCCCAGCCTTTACTTGTAGCATATGAGACCCGTCATTGCCATAATGTTCTTGGAGAGGAGAGAATTAAGACCTGCAGTGACAAACTACAGTAAGCTGAGAAAAGTACATTCCTGCATAACTTAGGCAAAGATTTGAAAGTTGCAGTAAAAAAGGTGGAAGCCTTTTGTGTTAATTAAAAACAGCATACTGACAACAAAACAACCACTGTAATGGGTTCAGTATGACTAGGCCCCCACAGGATCTCATTATGGGAAACCTTTGGTGTGATGTGCCTATAATAAATGAGACCTTTAAGAGGGCAGAAATAAGCAGCTTACATGACTAGCTTCCCCTTGAGCAGAATGAGGCAGCTGCTTTAGCAATGTTCAATACAGCTGCAATCATACAGGTTATGTAAAACTGTTTTTATAATCTTGCTACTACTTAACCACATCTGATTTAGTTGTAGGAACTATCAATGGATCTTACCTCTGCCATATTCAGCTGCTTTTTCTACTTTGGGCATGGCTTTGTCAGAAAAACCCTAGAGATGGGAACAACAGTGATAATTGCTACTGTTTTTCATCAAAGAAGATCACAAAGCCGTTTGTAAGCACCTAGTGGCATTACAGGTATTCCAAAGCAATTTAAAATGGTTTCTATACAGATCATATCTCTATATACCGTATTATACTGTGTTGTAGGCTACCCAGTAACACCAGGCTTGCCATAGAATGTCTACCACACACAGGAAGGAATCTAAGTTAGTGATTCCTCACTTCTAGGTGTCTCTAAACGGTCCTGTCATTTGTACAGGCACACTCTAATCCAACCACGTTATTTCAGGAAGGCAGTCATGGCAACCTAGAACCCTCTTGAGTGTTACAAAATAACTGCATGTGTGTGATTTGGGTGGGGGAGCAGACAAGTGCACTAGCTCTAGCCCCTTCCTCTATTTCTGTAACCTTACAACTCATGGAAGCTCATGTCTCACTCTACTCTACTGACCTCATGAGGAGGGGAAAGAGGAGCTCTCCATTCCCATATCTGAGGCAGCAATTCCTGAATCCTGACTGAGGTAGCTTCCCTCACTTCTCATTTTTTCTGATATGGAAGGCAAGAGACTTTAGGAAGTCAAAATGCTCAAATGTCCCGGCTGCTGCTTTCCGACTTCTTAGCCAGGGTGGGAACAAAGAAAGAGATCAAATCCTGCACAAGCACTACATAGTGCACCTCCCAGCCAGTGGTCTAGGGGGACAAGGCTAGTCCCCTGAATGTTCCCCATGCACCTCCTTCCCAAAGCCTGGGAAGCTTCTGCCCAGCTTAGGGTGGGAGGTGTGATGCTCAAGGGTCCAAGAGCCACCCAGGCTTTGAGAAGGAGGCAGGAGGGCTCCAGCTTCCTATCAGAACCCTGGTGCCTCCTTCCCAAAGCCTGGGAAGCGTCTGCCCAGCTTAGGGAGGAAGGCACGATGTTCATGCATGCAGAGTCAGGATGTCACAATGTCACATGCGTGATGTGCTGCCCCATCGCCCTAGCTCCAGCTGTTCTCCTACGAAAATTTTCATAGAGAAATCCCAATGAAAATCCTCGTTATTATATCTTTTACATGGCTGTTTATTTGCATATATTTTAAATTTTTATATATGGATGTTTTATGATTTTTTGGATGGCTTATACTTGTAATGCCTAATAAAGGTTTGACGAAGAAGAAAAATTTCACCACATGCCACTGCTCCCAGTAATACTCACAACCAGGAAGCAACATGGAAGTGGTACCAAGAATGGTGCCACAGCTGCAAATTAAACCAGAACAACCTGAACCACAAGCAAGATATTACTGGAACATGGCACGTGTCGGCTTAGTTTTTAAAGGTAGGTTAAAAAAACAGGGCTGTGCACAGCCCCATCAGCCATGACCACAATCACTGGGTCCCAAATCAGGACACTCCATCCAGAACTACCCGCACCACCCTGGAACCGGCCCCAAAGTAGTTCAGGTGCAGGCCTTATGTTTATTTGGTTAAAAACAACAACACCAAAGCCTAATTAAACGTACAGCCATGAGAGGCAGAGGAAGGAAGCAGAGAGCAGTGGTGTCAATTTGGTGGGGCACTGCTTTATAAGTGCCCCACAAAAGCTGCTGGCAAAGGGGCACCCTGCAGGAAGAAAACTCTGGCAGTGGGCTCCATCCTTTTCCCTGGCTCAGGCCTTGACCGAATCCGGCACACAACCCTGTTTAAAAAATCTGCCAGCACCACCAAATTGCAGGTGGTCTCGGGGGCCCCTAAAACCAGAGGGGTGTATGGAAGCTTCGGTAACAAGACTGGGAGATTAAAATGTAAATACACTGGCCATTAGCTTATCTGGACTACAACCTGTTTGTGGAATTCTTATACTTGTATCTCCACAATCTGAAATAATTAACAGTTAAAGCTTAGTCTCATTATGAATTTAAACTCTATAAAGTTCCTATTAACTGTACCCCTCAGCTTACAACCCGAAAACTCCATTAAGAGAACTTCCTTCAACAAAGAACAAATTGGGCATTTTCAAGCACATTTGTTACAGGTGCTAAGTAACATTTGTTAACACTCAATTTGTGTCTGAAACCAAACAAAAACTAGGTCAGAGAGCTTGTCAGGCAAATCTGTATTTAGAAAATGGTAGAATTACTTCAAGACAGCATATCCTGGCAAAATGATGATATGGGGACGTCTATCAACAGATATATGCAAGAGAACTGGTTCTACTCATGGGAAGTTCTGGAATGAGATCTTCATGCTAGTATGAATTCATCAGTTGCCAGGACTCTCAATGACATATTACATACTGCTATACCTGAAACCAGGCTGTGTATGGCTCCAAAGATTGCCGCACATAACAGATACCTTCCTCCAACTGTGTATGCGTATCTTCCACATACTTTGATTTTGGTGATGGACTAGTATAGAGTGAAAGCTGTGAACAACAGAAAACACAAAGTTACTTGCTATTGTCAAATTATTCCACAATAATAAACATTAAGTAGTACTGCATTACTTCAGGACATCAATGTGTACGCAGAATAATTGCACCCCAGAAAGAGGAACCTTCTTAATTAAGAATGGCCACATTGAAACTGGGTGCTGGCTAACCGAAAACAATTGTTTACAAAGACAACAGACTCTTACCTCATCAACTTTCAGTAAGTTCTTCTTAGATGCATCATGCTCAGGAGCAGCGGCATAAACTTGTACAGCAAGGAAGCTTAAACTAGCAGGAGCAGCCATCAATAGCTTTACCTAAATATGATGAAAACATTTATATTTTATGGGCTCAAGTGGAATTATACTGCACATCCCATACGCCTAATATATATGCAGATAAAAAAGCCAGGGTGTTTATCAGAAGTGTGCAGTTAGAGAACCCTGTCCACTGTTACCAATCTACATTTTTGTCAGTATTTCTGTTTGCATTTCTTAAGGATAGCATGTCAATAACATTTCTGTTTTCAGTTAAGCCTGAACTGGAGCACAGTGGAGGCAAATCAATATTTTCTGATAAGCTTCCACAGAAATCTAGCTTGAAAAGCTGTGCTTTCAATTCCTGACACTCAGCTGCCATCAGAAATGAAACTGTCCATTTCTGTAGTTGTTTATTGTTATAAATAAATATTAATTACCAAAGAAGAGAACATACTAACCTCCAGAGGTTAGGGAAATTAGTTCTTTGGAGATAATCTGTAAATACCAATACCAACATGTTTGCTACAATAAATTTAGGAATGAGGCAAGATAAATAGAGCACACAAATTATATAAATGTCTGACGGCATAAGGACTACAAACAATTTGTATCACTCTTCCAAGGATTTAAAGCCACCCATATTCAGAACAATGGTCAGGCATCACTTAAAGAGAAAGAAAAGCAGTGTGTGCAGATCCTTGTTTGTCTAGATCCTTATTTGTCTACCATAATAAATTGGGCAGGGGCAGAGGGGAGAGAACACTTGGGAGACAGAGAAACTTTATGTGCACACTTGAGCTCCCACATGGCATTGCTGAATTTGAGTGAACACTTCAAACAGAAATCATACTATCAGTAACATGTTCTCTTAAAATAAACAGATGCCTAAAATAGAACCACACTTCAATCTTCATCAGGTTTTCTATGGTTGCCACCCAGTGCACTTTTATTTGGAATTAAGCACCACTGAAGTTGGGGAGGGAAAATTTTTCTGTAAACATGCATATGATTATAATGTAGAACACAAAGCTCTGCAAATGCTCAGTACTGAAAATGGCCCAGAAAGTTTAATTTATACTTTTAACTGTTAATTCATAGACTATCTAGTGTGCATAGTGTTTTATCAAAAGGAAGGCATTTAATAGCCTCTATTTTACAACCATGTTCAAAACTACCATTGAATTATTTATTTTGTTCCACAAAACGTATTTACTTGATTGTACTGAAACCACAGCAGTTAAATTATCAACGAAGACAGAATAACAAAGTCTTCAAATCCAAGAGTTAAGAGCATATGCATTTTTCTTCCACAAATTAACTGGTTAGGAATATGAATTACATCAAATACAGTTAAGTGAAAAACAGATCATGATTTTTTTAACAATTACATTGCTAATTAACATACAAAACACCTTTCTATTTCACAAAGCTTGGTCCTATAGCTCCCCCTGTAGAATGGCAGGATGTATGACCCTAGAAAACTAGCAACTACTGTACTGTATTTTCAAACATCTGAATATAAACTGAAACATACAAATCAACAATCAATGCTCCTCTGATGAGGGATGAGTAGTTACTCCTATAACAGATCCAAAATAAGTTTCATTGTCCCTCTGTATCAGTAGCAAAACTTCACTCAGGTTTGTAGGCATTGTGAATTCTAATACAAATTACATGGAAGACCATCTTCCTTAAAAAAAAAAAGAAAGTTCCATATATTGTTTGCCCCTGCAGTATCCCATGCAAAACAGCAAAAGCAAAGAGGCTTGTGGCACCTTAAAAACTAACGGATTTATTATGGCATAAAAAAACAACTGTGCATTGGACAATCAGCCAATAGAACAGGTCAAAATTTTCAAATACCTCGGAGTAGTTTTCCAGTCAACAGGGGCCTGGGAGGCCCACCATAAATATGCTAGGGAAAAAGCATCTCAAAGCGTCAAAATACTGTCTCGCTTCTACTTTACAAAGGGGGGCAGACATATCCCAGCAGCTTTGGAGGTCTTTCAAGCAAAACCCTTGGCGCAACTACTCTACGGGGCCCAAATCTGGACAGGAAATCATTGCCGCACACTTGAAACGGTCCAGTCTAAATTCTTAAGACAGATTCTAGCTGTTCCATCATGTGTACCAAATGCGGCCCTACGGCTGGAGACTGGCCTCCTCTCCGTCGAGACCCGGACCTGGATAAGAACATTCAACTATTGGCTTCGTTTAAATTTAAACCCATCCGGACTATTACCTCTAGTAGCACGAGATGCTCATAGAAGTCGGTGGTCCAAAGTAGTGCATCAAAAACTACTCACATGTGGCCTACAAGCACAGCATCTTCTGAAAATGGGTCTCCCCAAGGCAAAAACCATTATTGACCAGCGCATGAAGGATATTGAGCAGCAGAATAATCTGGCCTATATTAAGAAATTTAGTGCTTGGTACGCTTATCTGCCCCCCTCCCATTTTGATTTTCGGGCACCTTATTTGTCTACCTTAACCATTCCAAAACTTAGGCGGGCCTTTACACTGGCCAGACTAAATATGTTACCGTCAGCTGTTCTTGAAGGTAGATATCAAAAAATTCCATTTGAGAACCGGCTCTGCCCCTGTGGAGCTGGCTATGTAGAGACAGTGTCACACGTTCTCTTGTCTTGCTCCCTATATAAAGATCTCAGGGACGAGACCATTACGCCGCTCCTATCTGCCATCCCAGGCCGCTCTTGCGAAGCCAAATTGTTCTCACTTCTAGCCGACCAGAACAGCTCGACAACAGAGAAGGTTGCCAAATTTATCGAGAGAGCAATGAGACTGAGAGCTGGTATCTGAATGATATCTGTCGTCACCCGGATTCCTCGCCTAGGTTTTTATGATTATTATCATTATGTTTTATTATTATTATTTTATTACTTCTGCCAAGTTTTAAGTACTGAGATTATTAATTTACCTAGGGTTTTAATAGGTCACAAGATTTTAACTATATCTGTAATGTATTCCTGTTGGTGTTTGTCCCTTGATGCTACGGCCTGTCGGCTATGCAAATAAAGTCTAGTTACATCTGTGCATTACAGTTCACTTCATGATGAGTTACTTAATCTATTCATATGTAAACCTAGGCTCAGAAGTCCTACTGAATTCTATGGGGTTTACTCCGCAGGAAGTGGTGTTAGGACTGCAACCTCCATCTTTGAAGGTGATAAAGGATTCCCTGGTTGTGCTACGAACTAAGGCTGCATCCCTACAGCCACTTACTTATCTGAGAGCACGTCTCACAGAATTCAGTGGTATTTACTTCTGATTTGACGTGTGCAGGATTGCACTATAAACAGCCCCTCTACAACATAAGACTACAATCCTAAACTCGCTTGGGAGTCAGCGCCATCAAAATGCATGCGATTTAGTCGTTTTAAAAAGCCTGCTAGGAACTCTGCTGGGAAATGAACACCGACAGGGGAACATCATCACTGGGGTTTTTTTGATCGCCATATGCGTACATCTAATCGAGCCGACAGCACCAGATCGCATTTAGATTCTTTTCTAAATGGGAGGGAAGAGGTGATTTGCGCGAGGGCTGAAATACGAGTTGAACTCCGTATTGTATTGACCCAACATCCAGAGGGCTCCCTATGTATGCGGGCGGAGGATTCGGAATTAGAAGACCAGTTCACTCTCCGGTCCGCCTCGCTCCCCACCCCCACCCCGAGGAGCCCAAACGGCCACACAAAAGACAAAACTGAAGAGGGCGGGGCTGTTAACCCCAGCGCGCGCAAACCTCCGTCTACACCCCCTTTTTTAAAAAACCGCCGCAATTGATCGGCATGTTTCCATGGCAACCGCGCGGTAATACGAGCGCGGCGCCGACCGTAACGGCGCAAGGGCGCGCGCGCGCACACGCGCACACACAGTTCGAAAGTCGCGCGCGGCGAAACAGAGCCGGGGCTGGGTGCGGAGGAAGAGAAAGAAAACTAACCACAGTGATATCGTTCAATTCCCTCCTCAAGAACTACCGGTGAAACTTTCTCACCTTGAACATGCCGAGGATAGCGCCGCTGCTGGAGTGCGGCGCGACGGCAATGACGCACAAACCACGCGCCGCGGACGGACGCCAGAGAGGCACCAGCGCGACACGAGGGGAGGGGGAGGAGAGATGTCGCGCGCGATTGGTGGGCGGTGCCCAACTTGGCTTCCGGTCGCGTTGCGCGTCCCTGTTGCTAGGCGACCGGCTAAAGGAGTTCGACTGCGGCGCCTGCGGGCTCTTGAGTCGAGGATGGCCACGATATGGAGCAGGAGCTCTCGCCTGGCAGGATCCAAGAGTGACAGCAGAATAAAGCGGAGGTAAGGGCGTCGGATAAGCTGCGAGCCTGGCTCTGGGCTGAAAGTGAGCTATGCTTTTCCAATTCTACCGTGAATTTGTTAAGGACAAAGCAGGAGGAGAGTTGGCACCTTTTCGCGTGGGGGCTTTTACCATCCGCATGTGAGGCAGGCGCTCAGTAAATGGAGCTTTCCCCGCGTGCTGAATTTCCGCCTCACCCAACTCTTAAGGAAACGCGAAAGAAAACGATTTACACACATGTAAAAAGCCGCTCTGAAAATGCTTTTTTAAAAATACATTGAGTTTTCCATACGCCTCGCCATTGCCATCTCGTCTCATGTTGTATATTGCACTTGAAACACGCTTAAAACGCTTTATTTGCAGCTGTATAGCTAGCTGAATCCCTAGTCTAAGCATACCACGGATTTAAGTCCCAAACTGCCGGTTTCTGACGTGTTTGCAGGGGGAGCGTAATGTAACACGTTGAAAAGTTTGTGCAAGTTGGAAAAACCTAATCAATCTGTGTGGACTCTGGCCCCCAAACTACAAGGGTGGAACAAATAAAACAACTTGTTTTGTGAGCAGTTTTCTGACGAATATATGTTCTTTTATGGCTCACAAACATTGGCCTAGAGAGCACAGTTTAATCTATGGTGAAGGGTGCCACCTTTTTGATGGTCAGAAACCAGTATTAGAAACCGAGACATGACAGCTAGGAGCTAAATGGAACCTTAAACCTAGGTTATGGGCGCAACAATGGAATGTTTAGGCATGCTTTTTTTATAACAAGGATACAAAGCTGTAAATGAATGAATTGCAGCTAAATTATGTTCATTTTTCACTTGGTCTAGTCATTCCTCTGCCCACCCCCCTAATATTTTTAAGTAGGTCTCTTCTCCATCCTTTAGAGAGAGTAGCTGGAAGTGGGGAGGCAGAAAAAGGTCTTCCTTTCCTTCCACTCTGCAGGTTTAACCTGAAATCTTAGACGCAGTACTGCACCCAGAGCTCAAACTGCTTGCACTAATGAAATTCCCTGTCGCAAAATGCATCTAGAACAATGGGAGTTTCAAACATTGTCAGAAACTTTGTGTCTGTAATAGCTGCAAAACAGAAAGCAACAGGGAAGCTCTTTCCAGCATGTGGGTGCAGGCTGGCGCAGAGCTTGTTATGAGGCCTGGGGGGTAAAGGTCTTGTTAGGGTAAAGTTATAAACTCAAACAGCGTAAGTTTGGCAGGCCCCTGGCGGACCAGCCCTGACTGTCATAGCTCTCTGAGGTCCAGGACAAGTGTACCCAGCTGTGTACCCTTCCTCCCTTTATGAGCCTGTGGGGATGTAATTGATTTCTGGCAATAATTTTAAGTTCCAATCACCATAAACTTTCAATTTATTCCACCAGATGTCATCCTGACACAGCAGCAAAAACTATTCAGAAGGCATGGTGGAGTCACACAAGGCTACGGTTGTATAGACTCATGAAGCATACAATTCGGGCAGCGGTATGCTCTTGCATGTGGTTTGGGCTGACTAGATGTAGTCCTGTAGTTTAATGTGTCATTTAACAAGTGGTTTCCCTTTGTATGGATGCATTGAGGAATAGAAACAAGCTCTGGCTTGCAAGGGGTATACCTCAAGGTATCATTAATATATTTGTTTTGTTTGCAACAGTATACACACAAATATTCCAAAGCCAGCAGGGACCCAGGGATAATGCTTTCATACTCTCTGTCACCATTGGCAGTAGAAATCTGCTAACACAAAGGGGCTAGGCTGTGTGGTGTAGGAGGAAAGCCCACCTTTAAGATTTTAAAGGTCTAACCAGCACAGTGAATTGAGGCCAGAAATAAATTGATAACCAATGCAGAAGGCTACTGTATTAGATAATATAATTGGAGTCAAAAGCATAGTAGATGCATTTGTTTGAAGTTTGCCAACCATCTTCACAGCAACTAAATATAGAGTGCATTACATTACCCTGTATGTGGTTGAAGCATGAGGCCAACCCCAGTTACTCTAGATTGTACACAAGTTGGTGCACAAACTGAAGTTGATAAAAAGCACTCCTGGCCATTGTTACCACCTGGTTATCCAGGGACCAGCCTGTAACCAGAAGTACACACACAAGCAATCTTCATTACTCCCAGTCCTCCATGCCTTTCAAGCCAAATAAGCAAAATAATGACCCAACTGTTACTTTTTCCTAATTTGTCTGAAGATGTGTTGGTTTGCTGCAGACCCTGTAATAGCCAGTGCCTCAACATTCTAGTTGAAGTTAGACGTTGATGGGCACCTGTTCTTTTTCAGACTGAAAGGGTGACTATATAAATGGGCCTTCAACAGAAAGTTTCAGTGTGCCATGTTCCCATTCAGGGTTCTAGTTAGCCATGCATTCTTCCTGCGTACTCCATTCTATTACCTTATCCTCCAAGTTTCCATTCCCATCCATATAGACACTCAGCATTCTGTGGTCACTGAGTTTATTTCTTATTTTGTTTTGGGGAGTAGTTGCTGTTTACAAGATGGGTTGTCCTTAGAATTTTTCTTAAAAATAATTTCTACTTCTGTACATTGATGTTTGTTTAAAAACAGTTATACCAGGCAAGTTACAACAATATAAAATTACAAAATTGAAGTCAATTAAAACACTTCAGACTTGGAGTCCTGCCCTTCCATAGCATGCTGATACTTCCTTCTTCCTTTACTCATGACCTGGGTTGTGACTGTAATATATTCTACCTTTACTGTAAAATTGTTGCATTTCCGTGCACTCTTGTTTCCGTTACAGTGTTCCGTTGCGCCTGAAGCAGTTTAGTCATGTTGGCCACATGCCCCGGAAAGCTCTGTGGACAAACGCTGGCTCCCTCGGCCTGAAAGCGAGATGAGCGCCGCAACCCCATAGTTGCCTTTGACTGGACTTAACCGTCCAGGGGTCCTTTACTTTTTTTTACCTTCATATGTACATTTTATTGTTATCTGCTCTAGAATTGTTATTCACAGTGAAGAGCAAGGTAGAGATTTATTTTTGCTTTTTCTTGATTTTCCACACGACAAAAAATTTACATTCCAACCTATTTATACAAATCCTTAAATTCCTAACAAAGAGTTACAGTATTTTGTTTGAGTCTTTTTCTGAATTTACAAATTCTTAATTTCTTCATATGACTTCCAACCTCCTCACTGAGGGTTCCTCCTTTTTTCTTTTTAATTATCACTGCTTCAGTATGCCTTATTTCTTTTGTTTTGTCTCTTTCTTATTTATTTATTTATTTATTTATTGCAAGATAAAGAGATTTTAAATGCTGCTTTAAAACAAAGCTTGTTGAAAACGCTCTGAGCAAAACATATATTTATTTCAGGAGTACTGCATTACCCATGATATTTTGAAAAGAGTATGTCCTTTGGAGGCTGAACTTCTTAAAGACCCTACTCTTACGTGCAGAGTTCGATTCAGGTAAAAGTACTACATTTCCATGCCTTGGTTTCATATATTTTGTTTAATTTAACGGTCTCTTTCTTCATCTTTTAAACGTTACTATGTAGGGGTGATTCCAATGGAGTAAGTTTCTTCCAAAGAAGAGTAATTGAGAATGAATTGTTCCTATTGATAAATGAACAAATATATTATTCTACTTTGTTTGGCAGTAGCTTCATAAGAACAGTAGTATACAAGAATCATAAGCATCTCATAGTGATACTTTACTATGAAAAAACACCAATATAGACTCCATGTGAGCAGGCTTATTTTTACTGATGACAGTAACTAAGGCAGCAGTCCTAAGTATATCTTTCTGCTTGATAAGCTGATTTTCAACATGCAGGAGGTGTAGGTAGGTAGATAGATAGATAGATAGATAGATAGGCATATTTAGACAGCTTATAGTCTGAAATGATAGAGACTTTACCAGGTGATTTTACTGAATATATACATTTGATCTTATTTCCTTATAACTATGTCCTAGATTGTTGCCTTAAACACACTTGAGTCCCATCCATAGAATTCCATTGACTTGATAGCATTGGCAGAGCTGCTGTTAATAGAGGACAGCAAGAGATCTATTTTCACCTCTTCCTCCCAAGATGTGCCAAGACACACTGGTCAGCTATATGTTTAGCACTGTACATTCAATTCTAGTCCAGTGAGGCAAAATGTGTTCTCTGTTCCCAGCAGATAGAGATCCAGAAAGGAAAACATTTTACACACATAGGGTAGAATTCAACATGGTGCTAATTTGATCATTCTGTCAATGCAAGCATTTCATTTCTTTCAGTGCAACCATTTCTTCCTTCATGCACTATTCTGGGGGTTCTACTGACCCAGAGCAGATTTGGGGGAAGAGGAGGGGAAAGCCCCATTGCAATATTGAGAATCCTTGCCCTGGCTTCCACTAGCGAACCAGGTTAGTTAAATCCACCCCATAGACCTGAATTTGCATACAGATTGGAGCTAATCCCATACCTTTCAAGAAAACATACTCTTAACATGTGTTTGGGATTAAGGATATACCGTATTTTTCGCCCCATAGGACGCACCGGCCCATAGGACGCACCTAGTTTTTTGGGGGGGAAATAAAGGGAAAATTTTTATTTCCCCCCCAGGTGCGCTGTGCTAATCCCGAAGCTTGGGGCATGCAGAGCTCAGCGCGCCCCAAGCTTCTGGGTGCCGGCAAGGTCTCCGCTAGCCGTGGGAGAGCCACGCGGCTCTCCCAGGGCTAGCGGAGCGCTGCGCCAATCCCGAAGCTTGGGGCGTGCTGAGCTCAGCGCACCCCAAGCTTCTGAGTGCTGGCAAGGTCTCTGCTAGCCGTGGGAGAGCCGCGCAGCGCCGCGCAGCTTTCCCACAGCTAGCAGAGCTCTGCGCTAATCCCGAAGCTTGGGGCATGCGGAGCTCAGCGCGCCCCAAGCTTCTGGGTGCCGGCAAGGTCTCCGCTAGCCCTGGAAGAGCCGCGCGGCTTTCCCAGGGCTAGCGGAGCGTAGCACCAATCCCAAAGCTTGGGACGTGCTGAGCTCAGCGCGCCCCAAGCTTCTGGGTGCCGGCAAGGTCTCCGCTAGCCGTGGGAGAGCCGCGCGGCTTTCCCAGGGCTAGCGGAGCGCTGCGCCAATCCCGAAGCTTGGGGCGTGCTGAGCTCAGCGCGCCCCAAGCTTCTGGGTGCCGGCAAGGTCTCCGCTAGCCGTGGGAGAGCCACGCGGCTTTCCCACAGCTAGCGGAGCGCTGCGCCAATCCCGAAGCTTGGGGCGTGCTGAGCTCAGCGCGCCCCAAGCTTCTGGGTGCCGGCAAGGTCTCCGCTAGCCGTGGGAGAGCCACGCAGCTCTCCCAGGGCTAGCGGAGCGCTGTGCCAATCCCGAGGCTTGGGGTGTGCGGATCTCAGCGCGCCCCAAGCTTCTGGGTGCCGGCAAGGTCTCCGCTAGCCGTGGGAGAGCCACGCGGCTTTCCCACAGCTAGCGGAGCGCTGCGCCAATCCCGAAGCTTGGGGCGTGCTGAGCTCAGCGCGCCCCAAGCTTCTGGGTGCCGGCAAGGTCTCAGCTAGCCCTGGGAGAGCCACGCAGCTCTCCCAGGGCTAGCGGAGCGCTGTGCCAATCCCGAGGCTTGGGGTGTGCGGATCTCAGCGCGCCCCAAGCTTCTGGGTGCCGGCAAGGTCTCCGCTAGCCGTGGGAGAGCCACGCGGCTCTCCCAGGGCTAGCGGAGCGCAGCGCCAATCCCAAAGCTTGGGGCGTGCGGAGCTCAGCGCACCCCAAGCTTCTGGGTGCCGGCAAGGTCTCCGCTAGCCCTGGAAGAGCCGCGCGGCTTTCCCAGGGCTAGCGGAGCGCAGCGCCAATCCCGAAGCTTGGGGCGTGCTGAGCTCAGCGCGCCCCAAGCTTCTGGGTGCTGGCAAGGTCTCAGCTAGCCCTGGGAGAGCCGCGCAGCTCTCCCAGGGCTAGCGGAGCGCTGCGCCAATCCCGAAGCTTGGGGCGTGCGGATCTCAGCGCGCCCCAAGCTTCTGGGTGCCGGCAAGGTCTCCGCTAGCCGTGGGAGAGCCGCGCGGCTTTCCCACAGCTTGCGGAGCGCTGCGCCAATCCCGAAGCTTGGGGAGTGCGGAGCTCAGCGCGCCCCAAGCTTCTGGGTGCTGGCAAGGTCTCTGCTAGCTCCCATGGCTAGCAGATAGCTTCCTGAAGCCTGGAGAGTGAGAGGGGTCGGTGCGCACCGACCCCCCTCGCTCTCCAGGCTTCAGCGAAAGCCTGCATTCGCCCCATAGGACGCACACACATTTCCCCTTCCTTTTTGGAGGGGAAAAAGTGCGTCCTATAGGGCGAAAAATACGGTAATTCATTTGATTGTCTTTGTTCAATAAAACCACAGGTGGATTTTTAAAACATCGTCAATCATCTTATTTAAATTAGAACTAAAGTGAAAACAGTCACTTCCATTGCCAAACATTAAATAAGCTGTTTAATAACAATAGGTAATTAAGTTCTGGTGTTTCCCCTCCCTTCAGGTTAGCTGGATCTGATTTCCCCCCTTTCGTTGTGTTCAAGATATTTTGCAAGTCAAGAGACCAAAACACCCATTACATCACTGGGAAAAGCGTAATAACAGCAACAAGTGAGGTAACCTATTGGATTTTTTTTTAAAATGTTCTGTATCATCTGTTACTTAAACTTGATACTATAATAAGTTCTTCTTTGTATTTAAAACACTATCGTTCTTTACTTATGCTAACTTTACACCCGCTGTGAGGAATCAGAGTTGTAGAGTTGGAAGGGATCATGAGGGTCAACAATTCCAACCCCCTGCAATGCAGAAATCTCAGCCCATGGGCCTAAGTAGGCCAAGCAGAGATACTAATTTAGCCAGTGAGGAACTCAAAGTACTGGGAACCTTGGGAGGAAATGATCGTGTTCTCTTGGGTTTCATTATATAGAAGCAAGGAAAAGCTGAGTATAGTTGGATACCCACTCTGAACTTGAAGGCTGATTTCAGAAATCTTAAGGAACTACTGAGTGAAATGCCATAGTCAGAAATACTTAAAGAGAAGGGAGTCCAAGATGGATGGGAGTTTCTTAAAGGTGAAATATTGAAGGCACAAATGCAGACAATTCCAACAAGAGCAAAAACAAGGGTCCGGAAACCAAGCCTGATGAGGAACAGTTGAGGGAATTGGGTATGATTAGCCTGGAAAATTAGAGATTGAGAGGAGACAAGATAGCTGTCTTCAAATATCTAATGAGTTGTCAAATGGAAGATGAAGCAAGCTTGTTTTCTTCTGCTCTGGAGGGTAGGACTCGAAGCAATGGCTTCAAATTCAAAGAAAGGATATTCCGACTAAACATCAAGAAGACTTTCTGACATAAGACCTGTTCTGACAGTAGAACAGTCTCCCTCAGGAGGTGGTGGACTCTCCTTCCTTGGATGTTTTTAAGCCAAGGTTAGATAGCTATCTAACATATGCTTTACTTGAGATTCCTGCAGTGCAGGAGGTTGGACTAGATGACCCTTGGGATCCCTTCACCTCTACAATTCTATGATCCGTTAGAATTTTTTGAGTTCTTAGTGTTACTGGTTCTAAGACATCACAGTTAGTGTACAGATTGCCCTCCCCATCAATACCTGCTTCTTCACATTGTATTTGAATTTACTGTTTGAAATTGTACCCTGCACTTCACATAGTAAGTGGTGTACAATAAAATATTAAGAATATTATAAACTTACTGTATGATGCACACACTTTGTACGGAGAACATATTCATGCTGTTCTTCCCTCTCAAAAACTGATGTGGGTGCATGTAACACTTAGCTCATGATAGAAAGCAGGATGCAGATACATTTCCTTCATGAGACTAAGATTATTTTCCACTAAGCTTCTGAAACGTGCCTTAGAAAATGCATCATCAAGCTCCTATAACATTTTCAGATACAAAATTGATGCACTTTTGATTATAATGGTATAATCAGGCTGAGCTTTGTCTTGAATGCATGAGGATTTCAGAATGGTGATTTAGGGTAGAGTTACAGTGACACTGAGGATCTTTCTATATTTTCTGATGATTGATAGGCGGCTGTTGATGCTTGCAAGTTAATGGGATACAGGACGTATTATAATCAGATACTGCAGGATGAACTTCAGCATAAGAAATACGGAATAACAGAGGAGTTGGATGTGGCTACAATAAGAGACCACGTGCAAGTAAGCAATGCTTATGCTCTCCACCCCTTATGCCATAATTAATTACAGTGGTACCTCAGGTTACATACACTTCAGGTTGCATACGCTTCAGGTTACAGACTCCGCTAGCCCAGAAATAGTGCTTCAGGTTAAGAACTTTGCTTCAGGATGAGAACAGAAATCATGCTCTGGCGGCAGCAGTAGGCCCCATTAGCTAAAGTGGTGCTTCAGGTTAAGAACAGCTTCAGGTTAAGTACGGACCTCTGGAACGAATTAAGTACTTAACCTGAGGTACCACTGTAATTAATCTGATAATGAAAAAGACCGAACACGTGGGAAGGGTTGGAGGAGGGAATGAATGAGCCCAAGACCTGCTTTCAGTCTCACTTGGGAAGAGGTTTGGAGGAAGATCTGAACAGCCCCAAAGTCTACTTAAATACAACAGTAGTAAGAGCAAGGCAACAGCATATTACACACACACTGTAATTATATTTGTGTATTTGTAAAATTCAGTTAAATAATCAATCCAGGCAACAGTTCCTATAGAAAATATTATGTTAGCAGTAATAATATACAATGCAACCCTACATATGTTAGAAGTTAAGTTCCACTGCATTTAGAGGGACTTACTTCACAGAATTGGAGCCTTTAGATTCATTTTCTTGGCTGATAAAATGGAAGAATTGCCGTAAAGGGGGTAGTTTACAAAAGATAACCAGAGAATCCTAGTACAACTTTCTCATACATATTGTTCTTTCATGACTGTCTAGTATAGCAATCTCATGGATGAGGTTCCAGCATACTATGGTGGCAGACATAACTGCTGGAGAAGGCTGTCTTTACATGATTTTCCCAGATCAATGATTGTGTATGACATCATGGACTATGCACAGTCTGGGAAGCTATCTACCAGACTTCGGATGGAATTGCCATTTCTGCTGCTGAGGCCACAGAATGAAGAAACGTGTCGGGCTCAAATCATGGCTATTTGTCAAATCAGGTAAATCAGAGCTTTCCAAGCTCCTCATGTTGGTGACACACTTTTTAGACATGCATCATTTCACGTCATAGTAATTCAGTTTTACTAGTAAACTGCAGATTAAACTAACCCCTTTCCAGCCCTGGGCGGAGTGCGGAGAGCATTCACATGACACACCTACACACTGCAGCCAACACACTAATGTGTTGCGACACACAGTTTGAAAAACTCTAGGTATATCATATCAGCTGCCATGTTTGATAATTTGGACCTTGTTTCTTCCCTTGTGTCTGTGTGTGTGTGTAAATAGAAAATAAAATGGTGTGAAATTACAGTTTCCATTCTGCCTTGGCCACCCAATGTGTGCTGCTTTTTAATATCAATAAAACACAGATGTAGCACCTGCACTCCCATATCCCGAGACAGATGAGGGAAGGCTGGCAGCCAGACTTCTTCTATTCACAAAGCCACTAAAGCAGCAGACCTTGTGAGATACATTGTGTACCGTAGGCCTGATCCTGCATTCTGGGAAACCAGTTTCAGCATGATCCTGTCCCAGAATTTATGCCCAGCAGACAGAACAGGATCAGTCTTAAATCCCACTCTCCCATCAGAGTCCTAAGATACACTGGCACAGTAAACTCACAACAGCAGGCAGAGACCTACCACCAAGGCAGACCTTATGGCAGCTGGAGCCCAGAAGCACAAGGGGATGGGGAATATGAAAGAGTGTTGTGGGAAGAATAGGTTGCTCAAGAGGGGCTTTTTTAGGAAAGCAGTTGTAGATATCCACAACTCTAAGTGGCTCTATTGCAACAGTCCAAATTCCATGCTGCTGGTTACATAGATAAGTGGTATAAAGAGCTATGAAGCCTTATAAAGAGCTATGAAGCCTTCTGCTCAAACATTAAAAGTTGCAGTCAACCACATTTCACAGACCGGCATAGAATTATTCCGAAGCACCAGTTTCAGCAAATGCTTAATGAGCATTCTGCATACTTAATGAGAAAAATCATTAAACAAAATGGCCTAAATTTTATACACACACACACACACACACACACACACACACTATTCCCCGCCCATCTGGCTGGGTTTCCCCAGCCACTCTGGGCAGTTCCCAACAGAATATTAATAATACAGTCATACCTCGGGTTAAATATGCTTCAGGTTGAGCGTTTTCAGGTTGCATTCCACGGCGACCCAAAAGTAACTGAACGGGTTAACTCCGGGTTTTGCCGCTCATGCATGCGCAGACGCTCAAAATGATGTCACACGCATGCGCAGAAGCGGCAAATCGCGACCCGCGCACGGGGAGACACGGGTTGCATTCTGCTTAGGACGCGAACAGGGCTTCGAAACGGATCCCATTCGCATCCAGAGGTACCACTGTAAAGGCAATGTCCATGACTGATATGGAATGGCATGTTTATTTGAAGGCAGGTGTTCCCCCTTCTGGATATAGATAAGCATTGCTCTGGCCTCAGCTGTCCACTTACAGCTCTTAGTTAATGCATTCTTTTGTTTTATTATATATTATGATCTAAACAATTATATATCATGTTTAGTTTTATAGCAGCTATGTATTTAAAGGGCTTTCCGTGTAATTTTTTAACATGATTTCAATGTAAAAGATATTTGTGATAGTTTCAGTATTTTGATAATATGATACAGAAGTGTATTTTCATGTTGCTTTAGTTTTGTTGATTTAAATGTTTCATTGTGTCAGTGCAAAATATATTCGTTTAATACTGACAACAAATGTGCAAGCATTATAGTGCAGTTATGACTACTCATTCATACTGGTGAAACCTAATGCTGCACCCGTTAAAACATTTTTAAAGTTGTAGTCCTATGCACACTTAATTGGGACTAAATCTAGATTAACTTGGGGGCGGTTTGTTGACTAGGCATGCCTAGGATTACACTGTAAATTAGGAATTTCCTTATTCTATAGTGAACGCTGATAACATTTTAATTTTGTACAATTGTGTGGGGAAATTGTTTAAAACATTGTTTTCCCCCCAGAACTCCACCACAAATTCCCACAACTGCAGTCTTCTCAAAACTGAGTAGAAAATCAGCACCTAGAACTGGGCGTCGCTCTTACCAAGCTCAGAAGAAGAATGCAAAAATGAGGAAGGCTTATAGCCTTGAGAAACAAAGAGAGGTGAGCATGTTAAAAGAGAAATAAATTTTCTGATCAAATGCTGATAAATCTCACAGCTAAGATTCTACTAGCCTGTCTTAAAGAGCTTTTATTGTTTTTCCCCCTTGGGATGAACTTTATAAGACAGTTCTAAGATTATGACCAGGGTAACTCTACTTGTTCTACATAAAAGCCATCAGAAAAGTGAGGTCAACAGCATAACACTATGTCTAACTAATTGTTCTTGATCGCCTATGCTGAGGAATGTTTGTGTAACTCACTAAATAAAGAGCCCCAAAAGTTTGTATTTTACTGATCCTATCATTTTTATTTTGTTTTAATTTTATTAAAAGGCATTTAGACATATTAGAAATCCATCTCCATAATTTTAAAACAACACATTTGTAGCTTTGGCATGCAAAAAATGCAGGAATTAACGTGTTAGTAAGCAACCTCACTTGCTAGATCTCAAGGGGTTGGCTGCAGTCCTTAATTGTAATAGACCTTCTAAAGAAATACCCAGTGTTTGAGATCTGCTTCTAACTAAGTGGCAATGCAAAAGGACCCCTGGACCGTTAAGTCCAGTCAAAGGCGACTAGTGGGGTTGCGGCGCTCATCTCTCTTTCAGGCCGAGGGAGCCGGCATTTGTCCAGACAGCTTTCTGGGTCATGTGGCCAGCAGGACTAAACTGCTTCTGGCGCAACAGAATACTGTGATGGAAACTAGAGTGCATGGAAATGCCGTTTACTTTCCTACTGTAGTGGTACCTATTGATCTCCTTGCACTGGCATGCATTCGAACTGCTAGGTTGGCAGGAGCTGGGACAGAGCAATGGGAGCTCACCCTGTTGCGGGGATTCAAACCGCTGACCTTCTGATCGGCAAGCCCAAGAGGCTCAGTGGTTTAGAAAATAAGCTCTGCTTTAGTAAGTTACATTCTGCAACAAAACCTGCAATAGGGCCCCTTATTGAAGGACACCATCCTGGTTGCTGCAACATAGCCTAGGAAGGAAGATGAGTGCAGACACTGCTCAAGTGTTCAATCCAAGACTGTCTTATGTTTGTTTATTATGGGTGGGTTCAACTAAATGAACAAAAACTGCTAGTGCAACAGGGTTCCCCCCCCCTCTTTGTGTGCCCCTATGACTTCCCCCAAGTTGGCTCTGTGAACAGTGCACAGGGGAGGAGGGAGATGGTTCCATTTGGAAAGCAAAAATTCTTGCACTGATGGAATGATTACCCTCATCCCACACTGAATTCCACCTTATAGTGCAACATATACAATGGATTCTGTTTAGGAGTATGAGGCTAAACAACTCAGCTGTGATTTCTTCTTAGAATAATCTATACTTTATTTTGGAGCAGATGCTGAGAACTTCATCGTTGTTAAGTGGTCATTCAGACTCCACAGTCACTGAAGAGTCAAGCCATGAAAGTCATTTGTCAGATGAAGACTGGGAGCACGAGGCAGTGAAGCTATACAACTGGGCCAGATCCCTACGGGTGGAAGATATTGGGGGAGACTAACCCATGATAAAACTTATGTACCCTTCCATTTCTTCTGTTTAAATCACAGAATTGTAGAAAATAGAAAAATGTCCTGATGTGTGTAATTTTCTCCTATCATGCTGCAGACATGAAGAGCATGAACAGCATGTGAATAATTACTGTCTGGCTTTAGGAAATTCATGGTGCAGCAATTTATTGTGCTAAAGTAACGATGGTGGTCTCATTAGCAGATAAGAGGGAAGGAAACATGACCTATAGGGAGAGAAGCAGAGTTATTTATCCTTAGAACCCACATGGACAACTTTGAAAAGAGAGTAATAGTTTCCCTTTCTGAATTACAGCTAAGGGGGCACCAAGAGAGAAAGTTGGTGTATGATCTCCATTTTAAGTCATATTCAGGGTAGATCCATTTTGCAAGATAAGTATTTATTTCAAGGGGTCTACACTGAGCATGACACAGCAGGATATTGCCTAGTAAATTGCAATGTTAATCTAGTGTCCATTTTAACATACAGTCATTTGTGCTTGCTTATCAATTGGGCTAAATGTTTTAAATAAACAGGAATTTTTGAGTTAGGTCAACATGCTTGACCCATAGAAAAGAAGAACTTGAAGTATAATACACAATGGACAAAGTACCCTAAAGATTAAAAATATTTTATTTACATTTTTATATATACAATTTTTACACATTAGTTTAAAAACAGAATAGAGTACATATGCATCACTGAACATAATGCATTCACAGCATGAGAGAAGTTAATGTTTGGAAACAGGTGGGAAGAAAAAATGTTTTTAGAAAGTTAAAAAGGACAGATCACAGAATTTCATAGCAGCTCTGGGAAAGTACCCCAACACGCACATTTGAGTTTGTGTATATGTTTGAACAAAGTACTTCCATTTGATTCAGCACAGTTAGAAGATAGCTTTCCAAGTTAACTTGTCAAGACCGTTGTTCATGAAACCTCTGCCAACTCATTCAGAACAACAGTAAAGCAACAGTAGAATTTATGCCATATAGGTATATGCCACTGCAGCCCAGTAACCTTTTCACCAGGAATGCAGAAAACCTGTGGCTCTCCACATGCTGTTAAGATGCCCAATCTCCATCAGCCCCAGCCATCACATTTTAATGATCAGGGTTTGTGGGAGTTGTGCTTCAACAACATTTGCAGACCTGTAGTTTGCTTTATACTAGTACTCTTTTCCAGATTTCAGTGGAATTAATATTAATAGTAAAGATTACCAGTTATTGAGATTATAACTGGAATCCTGATCCTAACTCAATACTATAATTTTGAAAAGTCCACCAAAGCAATCCAGAATTATTAATCCAGATTTCTGTCTGTTTTTCTCTTTGCTACACTATTTGGAATAAAAACTGCCACTGATAAGAGATCACACTATACGAAAACTAAGATTTTCAATCCCTATCACTTTAATGATACAGTACATATTGTTTTACAGAGACATAAGCTCACCCTTAATTGGCTTTTACAGTTTACACCATGTATGGGCAATCTTGATGCTTCACTGCCCATTCTCCAGTTCAGAATTCACAATGTTTGTTCTCTCCAGAATAAAAGTTTTCTGAACATTAGCAAGTTCTGTGACCAGGATTTAATAAGAAGAAAGTATTTCTCCCTTTTAACTGTTATGAAACAAGCAAAAAGACTTAACAGTGATGGAGTTCTAAAGTATCATCCCAGTTATTGTTTTTTAAGTTGGACCTCATCCGCATGGTTTCTAAATGACTTAGTTTCTAGCAGTGACTAATGGCTTAAGCAGCATCATACTAAATAAGTCTAATTTTATGTTTGCTATAACCTTCCAATTCTAGCTTTATCCTTTTTCTCGGCTACCATGCTTGGGGGGGGGGGGAGTTGTGTCAGCACAAACACTGCTTTATGTAGGCTCAAATTATGATTGCAAACCTTTTCATCTATTAAATGGTTGGCTTGTGCCGCTAAAATGGTAGAGTCAACTTTTCAATTAGTATAAAACATCTGTAAACTCCTTGGAGAGCTACTGGTCCCTTAAAAAGCATTAAGAGCAGCCACTTCTTTCCCAGTATTGTCTCCCTACAGTTGATGTACCGCACATGCCCTCCTTTCTACTGAAACGTATGAGCCATATATCTTTACAGTCGTACCTTGGTTTTCGAACAGAATGCGTTTCAGAAGTCAGTTCAACTTCTGAAACGTTCAGAAACCAAGGAGCAACTTCCAATTGGCTGCAGGAGTATCCTGCAGCCAATCAGAAGCCACGGAAGCTGCGCCGGATGTTTGGCTTACAAGGCAAAGTTCGCAAACTGGAACACCTACTTCCGGGTTTGTGGCGTTCAAATTCCAAGTTGTTCAAAAACCAAGGTACGACTGTATAATGCAGTATACTTAAGTTCATGTTAAACAAATTCCTTTCAGAACCTAAGGGCTTAAGTATGTGTTGGGTTGTGGTTACTGCCTGTATGGAGTTTTTATGTTTCATGCCCCTTGTTTTGGCACCAGTTAAACAGGTAGCTAAAGCATCAGTACAAATGAAAACCATTGGGCTTAAAGTATTGAGCCTTTTATTATGAGCCTAGACTAGTCTGCCTAGTACTTGACAAATTCTAGTCCGTAATAGGAAATGTGTTGAGAATCAAAGGAAAAAGATGCAAGTACCTGATGCCAGAGAACTAGAATTTTGAACTAAAGAAAAGTTGGTGCATCCTTTTCTCTTATATTAAGCAAACTCAAGTAATGCACAGAAGTTCTAAGAACATACTATTTGTTTCTGGCATCATAGGCAAAGTCAAGATACTAGGCTAAATATCACTGACACAAACTCCCAAGTTGACAAATATTTCTTAACCTTATACAAGAGAAAAGAATACCATCCTTTAGATTTGAAACTGGCTTGATTTTGCTAGATGCTTGGTTTTGGTTTTTCAAACCTGGTACATTGGGCGATGATAATAAAAACACATACAATTAAAAAAATCCAGTGTAAACAAGATAGGAATTGAATAAAATAAGGCTGCAATTTCATACAGACTTACTTGAGGTTAAGCCCCAATTCATTGGGGCTTCCAATAAAACATGTACGGAATTGGGCTTCTTAAACAGTTGCATTGGGATGGAATGGAGAATAAAGGGTTGATAACCACAAGCACTAGAGATTTCTAAACAGATTAAAATATTTTTACACAGTCTTATCATTCCATTCTTGGCTTGCCGTAATTAATTCTCCAATACTTTACATTTGGTGAATCATTTCAGACCTAACTTCCTTTTATGCTGAAAGCAACAATGAAAACCAAATACCTAGTTCAAGTCAGAAGCTGAGAAGTGGCACATATGCAAAGCAATGACTTCTAAATCTGCACATTTGGTCTTCGTCAAAGGTTGAGAAACCCGGGTAAATCATTTTTTAAAAGCTTATTTGACGCCCAGGCTGATTCAGATGCACAGGAGAGCACTTGGTATAATCAGTTTCATTATACACGATTGTGTGTTTGAAAACACTCTCACAACAAAGTGCCCGTGTTTACTTTTGCATGTGCAGAGATATTTTGGCCCATTTTACACATAATGCTAAATCACTGTTTAGTGTTGCATGCATGAGCAGCAGTGAGCCTTGGACGCCCTTCAATGGAAACATTTTAAAGGTATTAGTTCTCTGTTCCAGGAACACTGGTTGGTTTGTTTTTAAAGGATTATAAACATGGGTTGATCTTGACTTCACTGAACAAACCATAGATCAAGCAAACCAGTGAGGAACTTGGGTACATTTAAAACCAGAAGTGAAAGCTTTCGCTTTCACTGGTCATGCTAAAGATGATAGGTGAAGAATACATGTGAGGCCATGGCTTATATTGGGGGGGGGGGTTAGGAGAGAAGGGTTGGGCTAGAACTTCTTCCCGTACGCGCTTGTTTTGTATGCACAGGGAGACACATCATGTGAGATTGTGCAGCTTAGATCTTGATCCATGTGTCAGGAAAAAAGACAGAAAAATGTTAAAACATTTTTGGGTAGACGTTTACATGTTTGATGCAGAATAGTAACACCACTTTGGGGCCTGTGTAATCCAGGAGCTGAAACAAGACACAAGTCAAATGTGTCCGTTGTGGAGGTTTCTAGCATGCATAAGCTTCAACTCCCAGAATACGAAATGAACTACATGTTCTACAGTGATTTCCAGTTCATGATACTGGAACAAAATGGTACAGTTAATTCCTCCATGTTTTACACAAGCAGTTGCACTTGCATTTCTTCTGAAGCCACATTTTAGCTGTTTGCCAAGCATCAGTGAACCTTACATTGCTGAGGCAAGATTGGCTCACCTCCATATTCCACAGGCAGCTATTGGAACTTGAGTATTTCAGCTCAGAACTCTGTTTAGATTTATTTTTGGTGATATTATCACTCATATGCGGATAGGTGTCCAATAGTTAAGAAAGTGACCTCAACAAGATGCAAATGCTCAACATCCTCAGACCTCCATACAAGTATACTGTGGAGCCAGTGGTTATTTTCTAAATTTGCTTAAAAAATAGAAGTTTGCCTAACTCGGCATCTTTTGAGCCCAGCAGCTCAATCAGTGCAAAGAACTGTACAGCTGCAATGCTTCTGCGATAAACACCAACTAAAAAGCTCTACCACCCTTCAAGAACAGCAGAGGCAGTGATTGTTATAAACATTTCTGATTTGTATTTCTAGAATCAAGTACTGAAGACTATGGATTGGGATCTAACTTTATAAACAACAAAAATGGTAGCTTCGACATTTTTATCACCTGGTTATAAAGGAGTTCAAGTGTTACTGAATCAATCAGTATATACCAAATATAAGTTTACATTGATAAGAACGAGGCCTCCAGTTACCCAACAAATTTAAATACATGAAAGGGTGCTATTAAGAGCTAAAATTAAACAGATATAGCTCATATCTGTCCACTAGTTAAAAATAGACTCTTCCAGCTGCACATAAAAATATGCATTTCATTTTGATCTTACAGTGTATGCATGTATGTATATATATAGATATATTTTATTCACAAACCACAACGCAGACAAATGCAGCCTAGAATTTATTTTAGTAGAAAATCTTCAGTGTTCTTTTTTTCAAAAACCTATTTTTTCAGCAGACTTACTGGAACTACTGTACATTAAAATAAATTGAATAGAAATAGAAAAATAAATAGAAAACCATTTTTAATTGTCACTGATATCAAAATGAGGAGTGTCAAACCTGATTGGGAGGAGTCATAAATGGAAATAAAAATAACATTTAAACAACAAGTAATTACAGGAACAAATTGAAAGGCCCCTTTCACTGCTACACTGGAAGTCAGGCTACGTTCTAGTAAGGCTGCTGAATTTTATCCTGACAGTTTAAAAAATAAAAATGCACAATACATAAATGCTTTTGACCCACCTTGCAAACAGAGTGTATTCTAGTGCATCCTGAAGCATGTGTTGTCTTCACTCATACAGAATGGACATAGTATATGGGGTTAAAACACATGAAATGGAAGAACAATTTCCCCTCTCAAAACACAGTAATAGCATGTAAAAAATAAAATCAGTATGAAACCACAGGTATTAGCATTCCTAATAAACTTGGTAGATGCATTCCCTGTACACTTCTTTTTTCTCTTTATTAATTTAAGTGGCATATTACACAAGACACTGTTTTCAGTGGGCTTAAATCTGCTTTCCCTTACCCCAGCCCTCCATCCCACCAAATTATAAATAGTTTTGTTTTGTTTCTTTAAATTTTAGCTGCAACGTCTAACATGTTCCAGCACATACTCAGGAAAGTGTAGGCTACAAACTTGTAAGCCATCCAGCTTGCAGGGCATTCTTGGGTATTCATCTTCTTTCCATTTATTATCTTCAGGATCAAAAGTGAGAATTGAATCACTGTAGTGACCATTATAACACAGGCCCCCAAGAACCATTATCTGTTTTTCCAACACAGCTACACCATGACCACTTCTACCAATTGGCATAGAAGCCAGAATAGTCCACTGGTCAGTGTCTGGGTCATAAACCTCTGTAGAAGGGCACCCTTGAGACTCAAAAGAGGCCCTCAGAATTACACAGACACCTCCAAAAACATAAAGCTTGCCATTATAAGAAAGCATCTTGTGAAAGCATCTTGCATAATTCATTTTGCATTTGTTTTCCCAACAATTAGTGACCACTTGAGTCCTCCTTGTTCGCTGCTCCACAGTCCCTTCTTTACTGGGATCAAATACACACACCTGCTTAGATGTGGACGAGGATGTGATTCCGCCTGTGATGTACAGCTTGTTACCAAGAACAGTTCCTTCATGTCCATATTTATTGACTGGATAGGGATCCACAAATTCCCACTTATCTTCTGTGATATCGTATCGCTCTGTTGAATAAAATGTCTCATCTCTTGTCCTTCCGGCCACTGCATAGATATATCTTCCAATAACACCAACAGCAAATTCTGAGCGTGGTACAGACATATCTGCCATTCGTAACCAAGAATTTTGTCTTGGATCATATCTGAACACTTTGGAGGAAGCATGAAATTCACCATCTGGGCCCAACTCTTCCCCACCCAATAAGAATACAAAATTATTAACAATAGCAAGGCAGTCTGGTCGTAACGGTACTTGTGGACCTTCCAACTCCCACCAGACCCTTGGTTTGTGCAGAAGGAGGATTTTACTATTTACCATGCTGTGTCCTATCATTCCTCTAAACACTGCAGTCTGGGGTTTGGCAGAACGGATGCGATTTGATTTCATTTCCATCAAAGGCTGCTGGTGCACACTATGGAAGTAATTCATAGCTTGCTCCACCTCATGCCGCAACTGCCGGGAATAACGATAAAATTCCGATGTTTTCACCTAAGGACAGAGCAAAACACATGTGTGTATTGACCAAGGAAAACAGTATGAGGAAGAAATCTATGCTGCCTAATTTTACACAATTGAATCATGAGGGGGGGAAACATGACCTAATCACAGCAATAAGTCCCATAAGTCCAGCAGAGGCTGCTGAACCTTCTGACAAACTGCACCTCTTATTCTGTCACTTTTCTATGTAACTGCCCTGCCTATGTTCAACAAGACTCATAACTAATGAAATATTTTTTTCTTTTTCTTTTTTGCATCTGATTGATTCTTCCCAGAAAACTTTTTAACTATTACCTTGAGATGTCTGGCAAAAACGATTAAATAGATTTTGCTTTTTCCATGGCAGTTTTTAAATGCTTAAAACCCAATTCAGGTTTAGATAGCCTCTTGCAGCCTTTCTCAACCAGTGGGTCCCCAGATGTTGTTGAACTACAACTCCCATCACCCCTAACTAGCAAGGCCAGAGCTCAGGGATGATGGGAGTTGTAGTCCAACAACATCTGGGGACCCAAGGTTGAGAACTGCTACAAGGAATTCCACTACCTTCCTAGTGCTCTAATGCTTACTAAAGTCCTTAAAGGCCATCAAATGCTAAATAGCTCTTTCAGTTAATTCCTGGTGACGTGCCAGCAAGCCCATGCATTTCACAGTGGGCTTTTGTCACTCTTGCAAACAAATCAGCAAGCATATACCTAGTGGTTGCCACAGGTTCTGATGTTCACTGAGCCCAACAAGCTTTGGTCACACAGCTGACTGCTTTAAGGCAGGAGGAAAACTGTTGGTTTTACCTTCCAAGATCTATAGAAAACGTTTGATAAGTTTAACAGCAAGGCTACATATTTACACCAAGAGGTTTTACCTTGCTGCTACAGAACAGACTTTCACAAGAAAGACTTTATTTGCTGCTTGTAAGGGGCTTTGGATTCTGTTATCTAACAAATAACATGCAAGTGAGATAAGATCATCCTTAAGTGACCTTTCACCACTGCCTCATGGATGCTGTGATCTTGCACTCAAGGAAGTTATGCATTAACAACCACAGTCATACTGATCTTAACCAAAGAATCAAGCTACCAAACCATTTAGAGCTATGTGCATTTCAGTCATATACAAAAAGGCATCAAGATAAAAACATGCTCTAACAATGACCACATTTTAAACCTTTGTGACCAAACGCTAGCCCTGCTTTCTCTCAATTTTAAATACATATACAATGGAATACTATATATTCACATCTTTGGAAATCAATGTTAGAAGTGCTTTATTTTCCTGCAACATCAAATGAAGCCGTAGTAAATAGATAGTATTTTTGTTTCAATTTTAGTGGTACAATGAATGACCTGTGAACAGAAGATTGGCTGTGAACACAAGGCAGTCATTAGACTAAGAAAAAATGTACACTGGGTTTATCGATAGGGTTACGAACGTGTACTAAATACTGCAAATACAAATCATCACAGAAACATTTGAAATGCTTTACTTTTTTTTCCTTGTTAAAAACCAAATCAGAAAACTAGAGTAATCTGATCAGCTAGGTTTATTGCATTATGAAAGTTTCTATAGTGCATTTGATTTTTACAGTGGAATTTAGCACACACACTCTTGAAATTGCTTCCAAAAAACTTTGCGGAATGCATTTTTCTCCTTCATAATACTAGAATGGAATTGGTAGGAGACTCAGGACAGATAAAAGGTAGTACTTCACATGACACATAACTAACTTATGAAATTCACTGTCACAATGTATGCCAGTAGTCATTAAAAGATTAGAAAAAATATTTAATGGCTAAAAGTCATGATGGCTATATATTGAGCACTGTATGCCAACTAGTTTGCTAGGAGCAACAGCAAGTTCTACTTCCTAGAGGCATCTGGTTGGACAAAGTGCATTTTCTTGATTTTATTAGTTTACTAATATATCCAATTTTTAGTTTGTCAAAGTTGCATGGAAAACATAACAAAAGACGAAAAGTTACCACAATAGAGGACATGTAAACACACGCAGCAGCACACATTTCGGATAAAGCAACTAAAAAGTTGAATATAGAACCTCAAATCTTCATCCTTTGCAACTGAATAATGATTGGCAGTGCAAGTAACATGAAGATTAGTCAACATTCACATAAATTTGGCAGAACTTACACCACCCCACTCCACAAGCTGTAACTCACATTAAAGAACATTTGCATTCCAAGACAACTTGCTCCCACAGGCTAAAAAATAACAACTTCCTCATGAAATCTAATACTTCTGGAAGTATAAAATTTGGAGAAGTCTCCCTTTGCTATCAGTAAAATGGAAGTCAGCTATGAATCCTCATTTTCAACTTGGTTGAATTTGTTTTCAACATGGCAGGCTTCTCTTAGGACAAACGTCTTTTCTACCTCATATCTTAATTGCCATTTGTTAGCAAAGGCTATTACTAGTCTAGGCTTGTTCACTCATAACCCTCAGAAACATATTTCGGGCCACAGGTTAGCCACCCTGAGGATTCCTTCACTACCCTCTCCTTTTATTACATTGAAGACAGCAGTTGGTATTCAGCTAAGTTTTACTCAGTGTTGGCCCATTAAAAGTAATAAGCATTACTAAGTTAGGTCCATTAATTGCATTAAAACTTAACTGAATATCACCCCTTCCTTGTCAATAAATACTATTCCAAAACTTTCAACCTATCTCCTATCCCTGCATTTGTTGTTTCACTAATTGGCTGACTTCTGTGACTGACAGCTATTCTGATTCACAGTTCTTAAAACACAAGAGCAGGCCAAGCTGAAGATCTGTGCATACACATCTTCTGAGTAAATAACTGGCACAGGCTTGGTGCAGACGTAACACAAGCCAATTTAACCTTAATTGAGACTTGTGGTGCTTCATCTCTCCCGTTGGCATTTCTCTTGTTCTTTCAGTTTGGGGACTAACTAAATTCAGTACTACAAGTAGACCTACGTTTTCCTTGCTATAGTTTAAACAAAAACTCAACCTGACACACTGGTTAGAAGCAGGTTTGCAAACAGTGGCTTGGTGCCAAGTCTGCTGCTACCATAGCTCATTCTGATACTGAAAAGGAGGATTACCCATGCAAGAGGCACCGCCGCCAGGTGAATTAGGGGACCCAGCCTCAATACTGAGGGGGCTGATACCCCCCGCTGCTGCCAGATGCCCTTTGTGCACCCCAGCCCACACTGGGGAGCCGGGACAGGGCTGGGACGAGGAAGGGTGAAGATCGCCCTCCACACGTTCTGCCCCTGCTGGGTGCATGCCGCGGGGAGGAAGTGGAGCTTGGAGCCCAGTGCCGCACTCCGCCTCCTCCCCGCCCAGTGCTGCATCATGGACGCGTTACATGATGCATCACATGATGCCCTCCCCCCATGTAGGGGGTAAGTCGGCGCCCCTGGCAAGAGAGGAAGGAAGAAGTCCATGAATCCACAATGCATTGTTGTCCTAAGAATGCTTCAGCTGATTGGGCCTTGTTATGAAACACCTGTTGTTTGGAATTCAGTTACACCCACTTCCAGCAAGTCCTCCCACTTGCTATGGAACTCTGTTATACCAACTGTCAGGGACTAACTGTTAGGTGATACATGGAGATAACTGCAAAGATAGGCTGGATAACTACACAGTTTTGCATTGTGGATGCAGTCTTTTCATTCCAGGGAACACCCAACTATGAAGTAACTTCCATACATATACAGTGGTGCCTCGCAAGACAAAAAGAATCCGTTCCGCCAGTCTCTTCGTCTTGCGAAGCAAGCCCATTAGCGGATTAGCGCTATTAGCGCTATTAGCGATTTAGCGGCTATTAGCGGCTATTAAAGGTTTAAGGGATTAGCGGATTAGCTGCTAAAAGGCTATTAGCGGCTTAGATCAGCTGATAAGCAGCTTAGATCAGCTGTTAGGCGGCTTAGCCATCAGCTATCAAGCGGCTTAGGGGCTTGGGGAAAAGGGGGGGAGGGGGGAAAAAACCCAGGAATCGCAAGACATTTTCGTCTTGCGAAGCAAGCCCACAGCAAATTCGTTTTGCGAAGCACCTCCAAAACGGAAAACCCTTTCGTCTAGCGGGTTTTCCGTCTTGCGAGGCATTCGTCTTGCGGGGCACCACTGTACTGCTCTTCCTTGAGCAGGTTACTTATTCTAGAAGATGAACTCTAAAACAGAAATATACCAAGGATTAAATCATACACTATTCATCTAATGGCTTCTTTGCCTGTACCAAAAAACAGGAGAAAGCAATCCAGGCTCGAGATTTTGCCTAAACTTATTTGATATTGCTTTTTTAGAAAAGCACCACTGCCACACCGGGTCCCTACTTCTATCAACTTCTGGCTTTTGCATCTAGCCCTTTCTCTCTTCATCCCACCTTCAAATAATCCTCACTCACGTAGCGTTTGCATTTCCTTGAGAGTTCTCGATACTGCCAGGGCAAACTGGATTTTGAGAAAGGACTGGAGACTATACCCAAAAGTTGCTAGAAGCTGGGACTGTGTGTGACAGCAACAGATCACTAGCTGAGGAACAGCAGTAAAATAAAAAAGTACAAACAGTTTGGCCACTGGGAGAAGGTCCCTCTCTTCTTTTAAAAACTAGGGCAGGGACACAAGGGGTTATGTACATGTAGGCCTGGAAGCATCTCATTAAGATACTATGCTGTGAACTGACACCAAGACAACTATATTGTGGATACAGACTAGACTAATAAATACAGGTGACTCTCAACTTACACAGGGGTTATCCGTAAAGCCAAAATCATGTATAGTCAAAACACACTGGATTCAATGGCGAAGTAGGATTGCCAAAGTAATTTCCCCCAGAAACTCACCCCCTTCTGAATTTTTAAACTTTTTTTTTGTCATGCGTGTAAATCTGAATGTGCACAAGTTAAGTACATGTAAGTTGTGAACTGCCTGTAGTATAAATGGAAACAGAAAATATGGATGAGAAACACACATATACTCATCTAACATAAAAGGTGAGCAAGTCCACAAAGAGAATAATGTATGAAAAGCAAAATAAGGTTTTAAAGATACATCAAATGTTTGTAACCAATGACTACAGTACACAACAATCAGAATACAACACATTTATTTAATAAATTTCAAAAGTGTGGCATTAGGGATAAGTGTTAGAAAATATACGTGTCGTTCTTGGTTGTTTAGTTTGGTCTTTAAAGGCTTCTATTTCACTCTATTGGCTCACAGAACTTAAGTCTAAACCTAAGAAATTATTTAACGCAGCTTAGCATGAAAATACAAATGTATAAGGCTGAACACCTGACTTAAAAACCTAATTTTAAAATCAACCATATCATTAGGTTTCTTCTAACGCATATCAGTATCAAAATGTACACGGATTTAAACATTTTGCATATTCTTTTGAACAACTATTTTAGTCCTAATACAAAGAAAAATGCCAAACTGGTATGACAGCTTTACTTGATGGGTCACTGTTACAGAATCTTATATAACCCTATCTTCCTCATGATAGTTTTGTACTTGTGGCAGGTGATAACAAGTGCAGTGATTACACAAAGGTACTGACACTTTAGAACTTCTGTTTAAACAGAACTCTGTGTACAAGATAACACAGGCTGTGTACAGCCATCAGAGGAAAATGCTATTGAAAATGTATTTGCTTTCTTAATATAAAGAAGAAGAAAAAACCCATCTACTTCGTACAGTGGTGCCCCGCAAGACGAATGCCTCGCAAGACGGAAAACCCGCTAGACGAAAGGGTTTTCCGTTTTCAGAGGTGCTTCGCAGGACAAATTTCTCTATGGGCTTGCTTCGCAAGACGAAAATGTCTTGCGATTCTTGCGATTTTTTTTTGCTCCCCAACCCCTTTTTCTAAAGCGCTAAGCTGCTAATAGCCTTTTAGCAGCTAATCCGCTAATCCCTTAAGCCTTTAATAGCCGCTAAACCGCTAATAGCGCTAATCCGCTAATAGGGTTGCTTCGCAAGACGCTAGGCGAAGAGACTCGCGGAATGGATTCTTTTCGTCTTGCGAGGCACCACTGTAATTTGGCTGATCCTTGTTTAGTACTAGGCACCAAGAGATCTTCCCCCTCCTCCCAGCCAAGATTCCACCCAAGTTTTCTTCTTCTCTGTTTTCCCATTTTTCCTGCCCTATACTGATGGGCTTCCTAAAATCAAAGTTTGCCCAACTCTTGAAATATCGTATCTAGACCTAGGGGAAAGTTGCCACTGCTTGGATAGTATTCTTGAATGAGAAGCTTTGGTCCTGATTGGTTGAAACTGCAGTCTGCTCTCCTAATAACCAGCTTCTCCAAAGGTCTCTTAATTCCTCAGGGAGCCCTGCCCCTGTAAAGAATGCAGACCTCAATCCAGTGCACAACAGCCAGTCATTTTAATGAGTTTTGTACTGTTTCTAAATGTTTTTATATGGTACACCTCCCTGATGTTCTGCAAGAGGGAAGTATATACAGTGGTACCTTGGTTCTCAAATTGCCTTGGTTTCAAAGAACTTGGAACCCAAACACTGCAAACCCGTTCCAGTTTGCGAACTTTTTTCAGAAGTTGAACGTGCTCCCTTTTGAGTGTTACACTTCCAATTTGAGTGCCACACTTCCGTTTGGAGTGTTACACTGAGGTCTATCTGTTTTTGCTATTTATTTTGCATTTTTGTGGCTCTTTTTTGTGTGTGTGTGACTGTGTGGAACCCAGTTCCGCTACTCATTGATTGTGTGACTGCAGAACATTGTTTATTGCTTTCATTTTATGGATCAATGGTCTTGTTAGATAGTAAAATTCATGTTAAATTGCTGTTTTGGGAATTGTTATTAAAAGTCTGAAACAGATCAATCCATTTTGCATAACTTTCTATGGGAAAGCGCTCCTTGGTTTTGGAACGGACTTCTGGAACGGATTAAGTTTGAGAACCAAGCTACCACTGTAAATACATTTATAAACCGGCATTTACCATCTCCTACTTCTCTGTCATTGGAGAAGACCAAACCTAAAAGGGGGACAGTATTATACAGTAACTTTCCAAGCAGACTGAGAATTCAGCTTCCTGCGATAGAACAACTCAGGCCCCAAACACCTGAAAAACCACTTCCTAATCTACAGACACACTTGGGTGTTGGCAGGGGAGGCCTCATTGATTGTTCCACTGCCCTCGGAAGCTCAGAGACAAGGCAGCCCAGGAGAGGGCATTCTCTGCGGCAACCCCTAAGCTGTGGAAATCCCTTCCCACAGACGTGCATCTTGCACCATTATTATACAGCTTTCTGAGAAGTCTGAACAGGTGCATCTGTACCCTGGCTTCTGACACTTGAAATGTATATTTTTAGAATGATAATAATATAAATAATGATAATAACTACAGGAGTGCTTTAAGCCCCATAATAATCTAATCAGAATTGTCTCTTCCAACAAAGAGGAGATGGAACAGAAAGAGAACTGGTACTAAAGGCCCCAGCAAGAGGAGACTCTTTTCCATTTGCCTTAAACTTCAGCCAGGAACAGCTGAAAACAGCTGAAAAAAATAAAGAGCCATTACGGAGCTCATTTCTACTTCTGGAGCACATCAACCTAGATCCTCCACTGATTCCATAGGAATCAAGAAAGAAAAGGGTAGGGTTAACAATATAAAATCAAGGGTAGAATTAAAAACATAAAATCAAGTAGCACCTATATTTCTAATACACTTTTGCATTTCTGATTTTCCACTTTATAAAAGAAGTCATTGTATGCAATTATGACATTGGACCTCCCGCAAAAGTCCATTTTCTGCAGGGGATTAAGGGGATCCTCAGGTGGTTTTCCCTCCCACTTGCTCCACAGGCAGGAATATACAAATTAGACAGATCTTACCTCAAGGAGAGAGGGTAACACCTCCAGTTGACAAGGTAATTCAGCTCAGAAGAAAGTATGTTAATCTCAGACAAAAGCACTGCATGCCATAGATACAAAAGGCAAAAGGCAAGAACTGCAACTCTTAAGGAAGAGGAACAACCAATTAAAAAATCCCAATACAAAACTGAACTGAACTGAACTGAGGAGAATACTAAAAAACCCAAGCATATAAACGAATTTGTCCAAGCTGCAATGAATAGCCGAAACTAGCCTAGAGTGGGTAGGATCACCTCCATCCCCTGCAGAAAATGGACCTTCATTGGAGGTCCAATGTCACAATTTCCTGCCAGGGGTAAGGAATCCTTGGATGGGATGCACCAAAGCTACTGTCAGGTGGAGCCAGCTGTGGACCCTACCCCTAACTAGGGAACCACCCGTTGTAATACACACCTACTGAAAGAAGCTTTGGCAGATACATAGATATTGATCCTGTAATGTCTCACAAAGATAGACAGAGAAGAGTAGGTGGCTGCCCTACAAGTGTCAAAGATAGCTGAAGCAGAGGCACTCCTAGTGAAGTGAGTAGTGACCCCAGCCAGCAAGGCCAAATCAGAAACCACATAGCACTTGGAAATGCATCCTGCCAGCCATCTGGAAAGTGTAGCAGCTGAAACCTTCTTTCCCATGGTCTGTGGCTGGAAGGAGATGAACAGGGAGTCAGACAGGCAGCATCTGTTCTCTTTAGACAGACATGCAGTGCTCATTGTGAAGTCCAGAGCACCATTCCCTCTCCTTGTCCAATCTAGGATGGGGACAGAAAGAAGGTAAGATGACATCCTGGCTCCTTTGAAAACTTGAGTTAAAACGTGGGGACCAACTTCTGCATCACTGAATCTTTGTGAAACAAGAACAGTTGCTTACATGCTGAGAGTTCCCCCAGTTGTGACACTCAATGTGCTGATGTAATAGCTACTGGGAAAAGCACTTTCCAGAAGAAAGAAGGCCGATTTCAAAAAGCTGAAGGAATTACTAGGTGACATCCCATCGTCAGACATACTCAGAGAGAAGGGAGTCAAAGATGGATGGGAGTTCCTTAAAGGTGAAATATTGGGGGGGGGGGGATGCAGAATTCCAACAAGAAAGAAAGATGGGAGGCATCTAAAGAAAACAGTGTGGCTACACAAAGGAGTTTACAAATGGGCTGAGATTTAATAAGGGCATGTATGAGAAATGAAGAAATGAAAGAAAATCATGAAGGAAGAGCACACAGGTGGGCCAAAGCTTAGAATGAGATCAGGCTTGCAAGAGATGGTAAAAATTATAAAAACAGTTTCTTTGGCTATGCTCAAAGCAAGAGGAAGAACAAGAAAATAGTAGGCCCTCTACTACTGAGGCTGAGCGGTGTAACCCCAGAACAAAGCACACTGATATCCCATATCATGTGAAAGATCATATTCAGCAAGGTCTAGTTAAGTTCCAATACTGTTCTTCAGAGCCTATGCTGGCAGATATATTTACAAAGCCTGTATCTGCAGAAAAGAACAAGTCTGCAACTTTTCCATTAGGTATCACAAATTGAAATATTTCAAGGCAACAGCCCAACAGAGGGGGGTGTTGGTGTAATTTGGGAATATATGCGAAATTGCACAAACTGCTTGGTCAGTGTTTTGAGTTGCCCTTCCACTGCAACTGATTTCTGTTAAGGGTTAGGACATCAACTATGGTGGGCCTCTTGAAACAGCTCAAGGCTACAGCCTCTGGCATGACTCAAATAATGTGTAAACGTGCATTAGCAGGTATAAAACCAAGGCTGCATTCAGCAGCAATGTGGTGTGTGGTGGTGGTGGAACTCTCCCAAAACTTGGACCTCTCTGTATATTTGGATCTCTTCAGTTTAACCTCTAAGACCAAGTTACTGTACTTAGTAGAATAGTTTATGATGTACCAGCATCTCTTAACTATGTGTATAATATGTCTGAATTGTCTTGTGTCTTGAAGCAATAAAACATTTTACACTGAACTGTGTGAGCAAGTAGCTTTCTTCACAGTCAATTCTGGAAAGGCTGACAATGAGAAAGGTAGAAGACTCTTGAGTTTTGCTGGACCACACTGGTATTGGTGTGATATAGAAATGCTATCAAGGAAGCCTCCAGCTGATAAGATGCTCCATGATGGTATGAAGGGTTTCCATTCTGAACCTGCATTTCTGGATGTGCCTGTTCACCCTCTTCAAACCCAGTATGACCCTGAAATCTCCCTTCTTCTTTGGGAATACGAAGAATAAATATGGGGTAGCAGCTGTAGCAATGCTCTGTTGGGGACAAGAGCTCTATAACACTGATGGATATCAGGCGCTGAATGGCTGCTAAGACCAGATGGTGTAATTTTCCTTTTTGGATCTGGGAGAAATCACAAAGCAGTCATAAGGTAAGTAGGCAAAGTCTACAGTATACCCTTCCCTCACAGTTTGCAGAACCCTCTGATCTGTTGTCATCTCTCTTCAACAAAGGAAGAACTACCGCAGACGACCCTCAACTGGAAGTTCCTGCAGCTGACTTAGGGAGTCCGGACTGAGTTGCCTTCTTTCCTCCCTGCTGACTCTGTCCAGAGCCTCTGGAATTGGAGAACTGGTTCTACTGTTGCCTGGGATAGAATCTGTCCACCCCACTAGTACTGCTGGCATCTGTTGTCTTTAGAACCATAGGCACCCTTGGAAGGCTGAAAGGAGCTACGCCCAAACTGACACCCCACAGCTTTTTTTCTTATTCTTGGTTTCCACCAAGTAGGGCTCTAAGAGGTCACCAAACAGCCTGCCCCCTAGAAAAGGGCCTGTAGCTAGATTAACCTTACACTTGGAATCTGTGTTCCACATCTTAAACCATAGGTATTTCCTAATAGCTACATTGACTGCCATGGCCCTTGCAGCATACTACATGGCATCTAGGCTATCATCAGCCATAGAGGCAGCTGTCCTCTCCAGCTTTCAAATTCCCTAAAGAAGGTGGGAGTTATTAGCCAGAACCTCCTCCAGAAGTCTTCGCCCATTTTAGGGAGGCCCTGGCCATCAAGAGTGAGGCTGTGGCCACCCTAATTTCCAATGTAGTAGTTTCATGGGCACGCCTCAGCAGGATCTCTGTCCTCTCTTATCATTTGAGTTCCTAGCTAATTTATCTGTGTCCTTGGCTGCCAGTGTTCTTGCTGCCCTCCTGTGGCGCAATGGGTTAGTGTGTCTGGCTGTCAATGAGAAGGTTGGTGGTTCAAGTCCAACCAGGGATGGCTGTGGGCAGAATTCCTGCACTGCAGATGGTTGGACTGCACAATCTTCCAGGTCTCTTTCAACTCTACTATTTTATGGTTCTGTGCCATCAAAACAGGGAGGAATTAGTTTAGCCGTACTATCAGACTGAAAGGTATAAAGCCTTTTAGGCCCATTCAGCTGGCAGAACCTTCTTGAAAACAGATGGAAAAGTTATCAAATGAGATTGGAGGGTTGGGTACGTTTCACTTCAGAGGCTCCCTCCTCCCACCCCATGTTCTTAGGAGCAGGGATCTCTAAGATATGACTTGCCTTTTTAAGAGGGCAAAATCCTTGGTAGAAAACAAGCAAGACAAAGGTGCAGAAAACGCCTCCTCCTCCACACTGGCTGGTAATTCCCCCTCCTCCTTGTTGGAAGCCATGGCAGACACAGCGGCTTCATCCTCCTCCAATTCACCCACAGCCAATCACAAGTCTGAAAGCTTGTTGCCTGCTCTGCAGCCCCTGCCTGGCACCACCAATCTGTGGCTGCTGATAGGAGGCTGAGGCAGAGGAACAGACTTGCCTTCAGACCTCTGAGCTGCCTCAGCTCCCTCTCTTCTGGCCCAGCATTTTAGTGACACCAAGATCTCCTCTTCCAGCTGCCCAGAGGTGGCCCTATACCTGCAAAGGTTAGATCACCACCTAGATTTGGAAACAGCTGCTGCATCACTACAGCCAGGAGAGGAGGAAGGTAAGAATAGCTCTCTGCCCCCAAAACAGCAGGAAAGAGCCTATGCAGGAGTCGTCACTGAGGAATCTTTAGCTCACCACTAAAGGGAGCATTGTGCACTGTGAGGCCCTCTCTCCTGCCCAAACCTGAGGTAAGACTTAGGGCTGGGCTCCAGGCCATGGCTGAGTGGAAAGGAGCAGGCGCAAAAAGGCCATCTGAGGGACTAGGCCCACACCAACCCCCAGGCCCTGTACCAATATGTCAGATCCGCCAACAAAACTTGGGAGTTGAGAGCTGTGCTGTCGATCACTAGATGAGGGGATGACACAAAGTTCAGTGTCTGCAGACCCTCTAAAACCTCAGCTCTCTCAATGGGCTAACTGGAAGGCAGGGGCAAGGCCAGCATCCATCTTAACTGCCTTTCCGTCAGGTCAGCCATCCCCTCCTCCACAGCCTCTGCTGGCTTCCTGGGATGAAACTGTTAGCAAACCTGAGCATACACTGAGGGAGACAGCCCACCGCCATGCGTAACCTCTGCTCCTCTGGCCTCTTCTTGCGAGGAATCAGTCAAAAAAGGGCGGCTGTGAGCAGACGACTCAAGACATTCTTGTCATTGAATTCTCTGTAAATTGGACTTTGTTGACCAATTCTCTTTTTCCCCCACAGGGAATTGGTCAACAAAGTCAACCCTTTCCTCAGAAAGCTAAGGACAGCAGCATATAACTATTAGTCAACCTGCACTGCAGCCAGGCAGGAATGAAACAGGAGGCATTACCCTCCTACCATGAGGTAAAAATTGTCTAATTTGCGTATGTGGAACAAGTGGGAGGGACAACCATCCGAGGATCCCCTCCCCGCTGCAGGAATATATTTTGTTTCACTGATTACAATACATGTCGTCTTGTCAATCACCTTGCTGTACTTGTTTATGAGGTTTTCTCTATCACTAACAATCAGAAAAAGCTGCAAACCTACCTTTTTCCTGGCTGTAAATCCTGCTAGTTTGCATTTGGGGGATTTTGTTTTGTTTTGTTCTAAAAGCTAGATGGCACTTGTTTCAGACATTGACGACTTCAATGTTCCATTTTCTAAAACAGTGTCTTATTTTTCCCTCCTCCTATTTCTGGAAATTTTACCTATTAACAGCATGCTGCCCTAAACGTAAAGATGAATTCTATCTATTGCTTTCAAACGCACCAACCTTTTCAAATACACTGGATGGTGTCATCAAACAAAACCTGATGTTCTGAATGATGGTGTCGGTATGCCTCCAGCGTCTTCTATCATGCCGCAGCCAAGCCTGAACAGCCTCGTAGAGCTCTATCTCTGGGAATCTGCTCAGACGATCATTATCCAAGTAAGTCATAAGCTTTTCAAAGCTCAGATAGGACAAGAAGTCAGGTCTGGCCATGAGAGGCACAAAGTTTTCTAACAAAAAGGAATCCAGCTTTTCTCTGACGCCCTCGATGTTTACACCAAAGTCATCTAAAAGTCTCATAATTTCTGCACAGTTTTCCAAGCATATTTTTGCTAATAGAAAGGAGCAGCAGAACTTCACCACCTCTATAAGCTGGACGTACATGGCAGCTTGCAGGATTTCATGAACAGTGCTCATACTCAGTTCAATGGTTCCATAGTACATGAATTGGAGAACATGGCTGAAGCCTGTTGCAGTTAGGCCTTTCAAATGGATTTTGTCCTGATCTCGCTCCCTCATATCAGCAGTGAACATAATCCTGAAATAATCACTTTGGGTGGCAAGCAAAGCCTTATGAGCCTGAAACTGGTGGTCCTCAATAACAAGAGTGACGTCAAGAAGCAATCCCTCCTCATACAGTGTTCTGAACCCAGCAGAGACGCTGGTGTCATGGATGGAGGAACTAAATCCTTCCACGTCCCCTGCCATGAATCACCTGGGGAAAAATGTAAATAAAGAAATGTTATGATTTCTAAAGATTCATGAAAATGTAGAAACATATAAAACTTGTGTTTATCATGCTTTGTGAATAGTGTTAGTTGCCTTTTATTTTTAACAAATCAATAACCAATATAAGAAATTTTGCTTTGCAGAAGGGAGAAGCTGTTCATGAAAATTACTTACAGCAAAATTTCAAAACTGTAAACATTTAAGCTCTTTTATCTCCAAACTCTTGCATTACCTATATTGGCATAGTGGGCAGAGTGTTAGGTTTGAACTTGGAAGACAAAATCAGTCTTGATATTTGGAAGTGGCAAGGTAGGATAATTCTTGCTCTTACAAATGAAAGGATCCTAAAGCAGATGGAACTATACGCTTCAAAAGTGTCATTCAGAAGTTCAGCTGAGACTGCTGCAGCTTCACAATACTATGCCATGGCACAGACAATTTGCCATGGTGGAGATCATTTTGGTGTAGCAGCCGTATTGCTCAAGTGCCGTGATATACTCAGACTGCATCTCTCCCCATGTCCTAGAAAAAACTTTCACATAGTGACTTAAAAACACAAGCTGGTAAGCAGCAATGTTACCTGGAACAGACACTTCATGGCACCATCACAAAAAACACACAACAACAAAAAAACCTGTCTACTATTTGGATTGAAAATATGGTAAAAAAAAAAAATAGTTCTTTAAGGGACACAACAATCTATTGCTAAAGATTTTCTTTTTGTTTCTTATAAATGTCTAGGAAGCTCTGCCTCCAGGAAGCAAGCCTGTATTGGGGTGGGAAGAGGTATGCCACCATGGAAAATCTTTGCTCCCCCAAACTCCCAAGCCAAAGAATCTGCTAAGAACAGCAGGCTAGCAAGCTGAGCTGTAGAAAAAATATATATTTGGCTGGTATGCTCTAAATTTGAATGAATTCATGAAGACCTCTCCTAACGTAATGGCATGACAGAAAACATCTGTCGCCCAACCTGCGTGGAACTAGGCAGGAGAAAATTGGAAGGTTGCCTCCCACATGAGGTAGTGAGATCTAATTTGCATATTGACCTGCCTAGTGGAGCAAGTGAGAGGGACAATCCATTCCAGGATCCCCTCCTCCCTGAAGGAAAAAATGAAATTTATCATGCTTTTTGCAATGTGGACTTCGGCAGGATTTTAACATATGTCAACCAGGCAATTTTCATGGCACAGCCTGTACACAGACATGGTATATTCTGCCATGGAAAATCTTTGCACAGGCAGATAATCCATCTTGTAAGCAGCATGACATGTTATGGGCCCCATCAGAAAAAGTGACATCTTTAGCATGCTAATTTGTTCTGCAACACCAAGTTAAACATGTCAAATGTTGGAAGAACTCCCCTACTTTTAACACATATGCGGATCACTGAGAGTAAATACTGCTAACAGACAATCAATTTAGAAAGCTTAAATTCACTGTGTTTTAAAAACAATGTTGGCAAGTTCTCCAAGTTCTTCCAAGGTTGCTAGCACTTACTCAAAATAAAAATTCAAAAGGCAAGCAGTGTAGTAAAGAAGTGCATTTCTGAAGCAGAAGCGGGCACCTTTGAATTCAAATTCAGAAAGTTATAACTTACGTTGTAAAACCTTACATGGACTGGTTCTTACCTTCATATCGTTAAACACAGTAGTATAGCAAAATAATAATACCACTTAATATTTCTGTAAGACTACATCATCATTCCCCAATGACCACCTTCAAGCACAGTTGTTCTTAGAATCTTTGTCCTTAATTTTATTTACTCCTTGTTAGCAATGCCTGCATATCACAATAAGTCAGGGTTGCTAGCTTATTTATTGGGAACAAAGAGCATATTACTCATTCATTCCTGCTTCATACCACCTCTAGTGTGAGCAGGAGAAACAAGACACAAAGTCTCAATTTCCATGACATTCAAACCCAGAATCCTGGTTTGTTGCTCCCTTACATGCCAGAATTACAACCTGGCCTGAAACCATGGTTTGTATTGGTTTATGAATCATGGCTCTTTATAGAGAGCAACAAACAATGATCCCAAGTGACTATCACAGTGGCCAAGCTTAACTGCAGCTTTCTAATTTGTTTCTTGCACTGGGAGAAAAGTGAAGTGGAAGCCATCAACAGAGTGTAGAAGCACATTGTTGTTCATTCCTAATATACCATAATAAGTCAGTAACTCTGCCTAATCATTGTAGTGTGTGAATGCAGCCATTGTGTCTTCACTGTTCTCAATAAGCCACGTATGTTTAGTAACAGCGAAAGTACAATGGGATTGCTACCGCAATCAACAGCAGTTGCTATGCCCAACAGTCTCAAACCCTACACCTTTAATTTTCTTATCAGATAAGAAAACCAATCCACATTTTTCAGTTCTTATTTTGTAATATGCCAGGGGTGGGGAACCTATAGCTTGTCAGATACTTGTTAGCCTACAATCTTATCACCCCTGACCATTGGCCATGCTGTCTAACAGAGGGCCAAAAGTTAGCTATCTCTATATTATGCAATGCAATTTTACCCTTTTACTATCTTCTGTATTTGCAGCACATGCATCTTATGTACTAGTATATGTGCTTCAGCACCACATGATACTAAAATTGTACTAAAATTAGATATCAGGTATTAACTGATCTGTTAACGTGAGAAACTGCTCCTTTTGGGGTAGAAACAAGAAATGAAAGTCATATATACAGAGTGAGTCACGTCTATCAAAGGAAGGGCCAATCAGAATTTGGATGTAGCAATCATTTTCTGGAATGACCATTTAGGCAACTGGTATTATTTAGAAAGGCTTTTATGTTTTTGGCCCTAACATTTAACCTGAAATATCAACTGATACTTAGTTACACTGATGTAAACCATTCAAATATTATGAAAAAGAAATCTGAATTGGCTCACTATTCTAGAAGCACTACTGCTTAAGAATGAACATCAGGAAAATCGACAAAAATGTGGTTGGCATTTCACACTTCACAGAATCAGCATGTTTGCCCTTTACCCAAACTGAGTCTTCTACCACTGCTCTTTCTGTATCATTGATTTTGCGTACAATGAATTTTGTGAAAGTGACAACTAAGCATCTGAATCTGCATAGACACCTGCTATTTCATGTGCTTTTGAAGACAACTTAGTAGTCAATGTTAGCTACATTTGATGTAAGAGTAGGGAAACTGTGACCTTCTGAATGTTTTGTACTACAACTCCCATCAGCATCAGCCAACATGGCACACAGCCAGGAATTTTGGGAGTTGGAGACCAGCAACCTCTGGAGGGCTACAGATTCCCCACCCCCAATACAGAGAAAACCACCGCATATTGAGTTTATATATGTAATTTCTCAGAAAAACAGTAGTTTACAGTGTTCTAGGTGGCTACTGGGATGGATTGGATAAATGTTTTAGTAAATAAAGAGGTAACCAAGACTCTTGGCCAGTCACAGTATGTCACTGATAAAATCTAGAATAACTGCTTTCTACTTTCTGCCGAATTAGAAAAGGATGCTGCTTCCAAATACAAGGAACAGAGAGCTATTATGAAGAGTGAAGTTCAGATGAACAATGACTAGTCGAAAGAAGATTACCAAAAGACTTATTCATAGTTAAATGTATCTCATTTTCTGCAGAAACGTAACATTGATCACAATGATTTCTGGTGTTCTGATGATTCCCTTTGGTATGAATGCTTGTTACATAGAATAAACCAGGCCACAACTGGTTGAACTGATGTCATATAGGATGCAAATCACAAAAGTAACCTGGAGGAATGTGTGTGAAGAAAGATACAGATGTGAGACTCAGAGTTACTCCCTCAATACAACTGCTAACCAAGAGTTACAGCTTCTTAAAAGTTAATGAAAGTAGGATTAAGATAGTAATCTTAATGCCATTTACCTAAGAGTAAGACTCATTGAATTCAATAGGACTTACTTCTGAGTAGTGTTCAAAACTCCCATTGCACATTTTGCAACAGGGAATATCATTAGCGGCAGCAGTTTCTGAGCTCTGGGCGCAGTACTGCACCAAAGATTTCAGATTAAAACTGTAGAGTAGAAGGAAAGGAGGATCTTTTTCTGCCTCTCCACTTCCAGCTACTCTCTGGAGACTGGAAAAGAGACCCTCTTAAGAATGTTAGAGGGATGAGCAGGGGAAGGACTAAACCATGTGAAAAATGAACATAATATTTTAGCTGAAGTTTATTCATTTTCAGCTTTGTATTCTTGTTATAAAAAAGTGTGCCTAGACATTCTGTTGTTGCACCCATAACCTAGGTTTAAGGTGCCATTTAGCTCCTAACTTTCATATCTCAGTTTCTAAAACTGCTTCTGAGTAGGCATGGTTAGAAACGCACCTTTTTTTTTTTACCTTTCTTGCGGAGACAATCTAGAACAAACAAGCATCTTCTGAGGGGCAACAGTTAATTTGACACAAGTACCATTGCTCCACACAACCAAAAAGAGGAGTCAAGGATAATGCTATAAAAAAGATGCCACGGCCACTGATAGATGCTCAATGATTCTGATCAAAAATGTTTAATTAAGCTGTAAGTCTGAGACATTAAGGAAGGCCAAAGCACTGCCACTCATTAAGGTAACTGAAGTACATTATACTGTGATGTACAACCACAACAGTGAGTGCACATACAGTGACTGAAGAGAGATATTTCACAGAATATATAATGAACACATTCTACTAATGGCAGATGGCTTGCAAAATCATACCATCTACCAGCCTGTTCATGTATGAAAACAATCATTGGTAAATAAACAAAGATTTCAACCTCCATTACCATGGGGTTGGAATCAAAGCTGCCATGGTATGTAAACTATACTACATTATTCTTCATTTCTTGCCTACAATCAGATGTAAGGCAGAATGTTCAGTAAATTATTCTTGTTTCAGAAAAAATAATTGCACTGCACATATCTGTGTACATGTAAATGCCGCTAATGAAATTATAGCATTAACCAATTTACAAAGCAAAATATATGCATAATAAAAAGCAGCAGATTATAGTTAAGGGTGAAGTTTGGGTTGCTCATTTTATTTCTCACGGCTACATTTTGTGATTTCTATAAGAAGCTTCTAGAAACAACTATTTTTTTAAAATGACAATCACTGCCAAACAAGACAGATTTGGATTGGTCCTATATTCTATTTTGATCAGCTACAAAACTTTACATTTGAGCAAATTTTCACACTTCTACTATGAAAGGAGCAATACTTTGATACTATAATATTTACATTGCTGATTTAATAGTATATTATTAAGGACTAAAGTTAAGGTATTAGGATCTCAAACTAAATAAACAAGCAGACAGGTGGTATCTCTGAAAGCTACATTAAATTGATACTAACAGAAGACAACACAGTTCTGAATAGAGCCAACTGAAAACCCATGGGCTCTACAAATTATTGTACAAAAAGTTTTATCCTATGCACCATAAACTTTTAATTTTTTTATATAATTAGGAGTTTCTTCCATATTTCAACGATTTCCTATACTGTATTCAACTTTCATCTTAGTATTTGTGCAAATTTGTAATGTGGCTAGAGACTCAACACTGTAAACAGTGCTGGATTTTGCCCAGTAAGAGCCACACTTAAATTTCAACACAGCCTTCGATAGTAGAGGCCTGAGTTTCAGAAAGTACTACTATATTTTAGAGGCACTCTGTGAACAAAGTTAAAAAATTAACCTAATATTTATACAACAAGGCTTGTAAGGTTATCTTTCAGCAGCACTAGACACCTTGGGGCTACATTTAAATCAGGGCCGCACAATTTAGTTGGTCTATTATATTATTAAACTTTAGAACTTTTCATTGACTAAGGTGTTCCTAAGTAATTGAGAAATACATATATTCATGCTAATTATTTTAATATGAGTAGTTAAAAAAATGACTTATGGCAAGTGTTATCTCAAAAAGACCATTGCTCTTTCTCTCACACTCAAAAAGGAATATTTCTTCTAAGGCAGTGCTTGTTGTAACAAGCACACACCATCTCAAAACAAAGAGCTTCTTTTCTTCAAGAACTATTTGAAGTTTTCTTCACTCGTATACCATCCAACTTTTACAAACAAGTGTTCAAACCAAAGATGAAGGCAAATAGTTTTTGGAGACTATAAAATCCCATAACATTTTTACATATCAAGCCTCAAATGTATCAAAATTGTGGCAAATTACTGTGTGCCCTGGTGACTCTGATACACCTGGTACAGAACGAAAACACTATGGTGTAATATTTACTAAGATAAACGGTCAAACACTTTACTATCTCGAGCAGAAAGTGAAGTATTAAAGGAGGGGCTGCATGCAACCAAAGATCAAAACGTGGATATAGATTAATGGAGAAGAAGTGTATGACACTGTTATCCCTACCATGTGCATTTTAAGCACAGAAGACTTCAGTGCGCTGTGTTCCTGGAAGCATCACTAGCATGCTCACATACACAAAGGCCAGGGCATATATCAATCTTCTTCCCCACCCTGTTCATCATGGGTGACTTTTCTGAGGAATTAGAAAGAGGAAAGACAGCTTCATCATACCGCCCTCTTTTAGAGAAACAAAGACACCTGAGAGGGCAAGATGCTCAACTGAAACCCAGAGGCATTACACAACTATCCAATTAGCAGCAGGAACAACTGAAAAACCCTTGAACCTCTGATACTAGGATGATGCTACCACGAAAACCTCCAGTTCCATCACAGCCACTGCCTTTACTGCCCCCCCCAAAAGCCTTACACCCAAAAGCAGCTGTCCTTCAAAAGGGGAAATGGGAAGTATATTGAAGTACCTCAACTGATGTGCCCCAAACATGGTGGAGGAGAGGGCAAGCCAGAAAAAAAAGGGAAAATACTATATCTCAGGGAGGAGAGGAGCGGGAGTGACTTTGACCTAACTGGGTCTAGAAAAAGAGCAGCAAACATCATGAACACATACGGGGGTGGGGGGGGGGCCGGCTGGTCATCGGGCAGCTTCACCTACCTCTCAGCAGCACTGAAGACACAGCTCTTCCCGCTGAACCTGCAGAGAGGGGGGTCTCTGGGTGACATAAAGACAGAGGAGGAGAGCCTCACAGGGGGGCTGAAGTGGGGTTACACGGAGACCGAGGTATCGCGCCCGGGCCCCTTCCTCGCCTGCCGGGGCTGAGGCTGCGCGAGCGAGCGAGGCCTCTTTCGGCGGCACCGTCCAGGCACCGGCTTTCGCCGGCCCCTGCCTCGCCCGCCCCCTCCCAGAGTCCCTGCCTCTCCCCTTCCCTCTCACACTTGTTTACCTTCTTCACTGCCTAGCACAGCCACAGTCGCCATCTTCCCCCAACGACAAGCACCCCGCACCGGCCGTCACTTCCGCCGCCGCCGCCACCACCTGTGGGAGAGGCAGAGGGACACGCACAGGAGCAACCTCCATCAAGGCGGAGTGGGATGCTCAGGCCGCCGCCGCCGCCGCCGCCTCCTTCGCCTTCCCAAGGCGCGCTCCCCGGCCGGCTCTCGCAGGACCGCCCCATTCGCCGGTGCTGCCGCTGCCTCACAAAAGCCGCCAACCCCACACGCAACACTGGCCCCTCCTCGCGCAGCGCCCCGCACCAGGAGCCGCCTCCCGGCGGAGCTCCGGCCGCCGCGCCGCTGCCCCGTTCAGCCGGGCCGAAATGCAGCCTCCCCCACGGTCGCTCCCCGGGCGTTACACGGGGCTTCTCAGGACCCGCCGCCGGATGGGCTTTCCTCCTCCCCTCCTGTCCTCACACCTTATCAACTTCCACCATCGTTTATTAAATGCCTGTGTGGCCCTTCGTCTTGAGGAACACAGGGCGGTTAACAGCAGAAAAGCCCAAGCGTACATGACATCGTTTGGTTTCGTTAGTTTCCATTTCCTAGCGCACAGGACGTGCATTGACCTAGTTAAGAAGTTGCCTCCTTCCCTCCCTCCCTGAGCACGTATATTCTGTACTGTGCACTTCAGGAGGGGCACTTCCAACTCGAGTTATCATTGTGTAATACCAACATATCAGTCTGCAGCCCTCTGCCTGCTTGCACGGGAACGAAACGTTTCTAACTAAACGCACGTTAATATAGCAGTTTAATTTTCATGGCTTCCTCCCAAAGACTCCTGGGAACTGTAGTTTGGTGAGAATCCTGAAGCTGTATTCATTTCGGACTTCTGCAAGCAATTAAGAATGCATCTTTCCATAGCATAGTTAGTTGATGGTCTCTGGTGTATATATACAAATTCTAAACCACTTTGATGTTTATTATGATATAAATATTTTAATAAATAACTGAGCTTCGTGGCTGCTACAGCACACTTGCATACCATGGCAGAGTAACTGTCCACTTGGGAAAGCATATATATAACAAACATTAAGCCTGTGGTACAGATTTGCCTTTAAGATTACCTACTATGATATAAGCCTCCTATGACTCAGTGACTTAAGAGTAGTCATCTTGGACCAAATGAATTTAAAGGGAAATGGCAGCACGAAACCAATCATTATAATACATCAATAGTTCAAAGCTGTCACTTGTGGATTCCACAGAAACAAATGGATTCGTGCTCATTATACCTGTTAATTGGTTTATCAGTGCCAGGATTTGTGCTAGCAACAACTTTTCTACATTTCATTTCCAGCTGACATCTTTAGTTTTCCCTTCCCCCAAATTATATGCATTTATACTCAGAATATGCATCTAAAGAAGTGGACTGTAGTTGGTCCCACCCAATGGATTCGCTGTTGCTAAATATTCCGGAACAATTGTTCATATTGCTAAATGCATATCCTTCCCTAAGGAGAAAAGCTGGGATGGGGAAGAAGTGGCTCATATCTTTAAAAGAAATTCATACTCACATGTATACATAAAATGTACTTCAATTAATAGCTAAACTGATTAAACAGGTGGGGTGTACGCTGCTGCTATACTGTATGACACCAGCATGGGCAAGTAAGATGGACAATGAAGCTTGCTGGGATCCTATCAGAAATGACCTGCCTCACAAAGTAAAAGGAGAGCGGATTATTTGCTAGGAGAGGGAGGCTAAAAAGGCTGATAGCTAAAAAAAGTGCTTCTTATTGGCTCTCTTTCCCTGAGCATGGGAGCGCCTGTCCATCTTTTCTAGAGAAACATTATATTCTGGATTTAAATCTGAGACCTTGGTTATCATGTTTCACATAGGAAAAATGGAAGCTTACGCTGTTTTGGTGGGGTTGAACACTCATTTCCAATATAATTAGCTATATCCAAACCATTATTATTATTATTATTATTAGGCCATATAAACTCTGTATACTAGAACGGTGGCACTTTTTCTGGCAGACCAGAGTCCATATTGTCTTCCCTGTAAAGAAAGTGAGAGCTTGGTTAAAGACTTTATGTTCATTTTTTAAAAAGTAATTTCCTTACCTTGGTCCATGTGCCCCACCTGCTCCTAAACATATGGAAGAGGGATGAAGGTTTTTTTGTTTATAAATGAAAGCGTATACAGCATATAATTAACTTCTGATATTTTATTTCCTACTGTATTTTTTATTATGTTGCATGTTCTGTATATATTTTTCAAAATTACCATCAATAAAAAAATAAGTAAAAAGGAAAAGTAGGATTTCCTCTTGTATTCAGCTGCACTGCAACAGAACGTTGAACGCTCTCAGAAAACCTACGTAAGATCCTTCAAAGGCGGCTCTTAAAACGGAACCGCGCTGAACCAACCATTCCAGTTCCTTTCTTATTCAGTCACAACCCGCAACACGCCCCCCCCCCGCGCGCGCCCTTCTCCACATTCCGGCCCCGCCCACTGGGCTTGGGAACGCGGAGCCGCGACGCTCTATGGCAGTCACGCCTTTCCTCACAAGTGCCGGTTGCATCAGCCAGGCCCGGGGTCCTTCCAAGGCTGCCCTCTTCCATGCCTGAGCCAACCCCGAAGCCCCTTGAAGCCAGTCTCCGGGCTAGAAAGCGGCGGCGGGGCGAATTTGCTTCCCTTTGCGTTTGTCGGCGTCGCCTAGGCCGGGGGGCGACGGCAAGAGAACCGCTGTGTTCCGTGGCGAGGGGTCAGGCAGGTTCACCGGCCTCCTAACTTCCTTTCAGGCAAGATGGCGGGGGACGAGGCGGGAGTGACTCTGGGGCAGCCGCACCTCTCCCGGCAGGACCTGAGTACCTTGGTGAGAAGCGGGTCTCGAAGGGCGGGGGGGCTCGCGGGGCGCAGCGTCCCACGAGGCGGCGGCGGGCTGGCCGTTGCCCGGGAGCCCGTGCGAAGCCCAGGGGCAGCGAGTGGGAAGGGAGCTGGTGGGCTTTGCCGACTCCCGTCGGGGCTCCTCCTGCCGCCTCCCCTTCCGTCCAAGCGGGGACAGGCGCTCCTCGTGGTTGGGCTGGGAGAGGGAGCCGTTTGGAGAAGGGGGACGCCAAAAGCTTCGGCGGGAAGGGCGGTGGGATCTGGTGATCCTGCTTTGGGGATCTGTTGCACGTCCGCACGCTTCATTCCTCCTCTGGAGGGACAGCTTCGCTTCGTCATTTGAGTGCCAGTCCCAAGCACAGTGCCTGGGTGTCGTTGAAATTCAGCGTTTAGAAGCCTGCCACAGCTAAATGAGAGTTTTCTGATGCATCCACAGTTTGGGGTGTCATGCAATTGCGTTCCCTCTCCTCCTCCTCCTCTCACCTCTCTTGCCATAGCATAACTAAAAGCAGGGTAGATAGAAATCATCGGAGGGGTATGTTAATGGAGACTTGACCCTTACTTATATGTGGGTTGATTTGGGTATGAAGTCATATTCCTACTATTTGCTGCCTACCTGCTTCTGTGGAGAGAAGCAAGATGGCAATAGTCAAAACGTGCAAAAAGCAGAGGATGTAGCTTTTGCTCAGTGGCGTGCTTTAATATCTTTTGGTATCTTGTATAATGCAACGTGCCATAAGGTTGATTGCAAATGGGTTGGATCTTGACCTGGCAATGGATTGTGCAGCTTGACTAGACTGAGTTTGTCAGCACAGTATCTCTCTTACCTTAAACTGTAGTTGGGAACTACAGAGCTCAATAATTTACAGAAAAATCTAACCCCCACCAAGGGAGTTTTCAATGCAGTGGCTCCAAAGCCACTACTATTCCATTCCAAAACCCCTGTTTCTGGCTGCTTCACAGGCAGCAGCTGATGGGAACACTGCCAGTAGTATAGTTCCAGCTGGGTGTAGTGACAAGAGCCTTCCACATCAAAGTCCCCAGAGTGTCACCTTTACTTCATCCTAACCCTCTCCAGCAGCACAGGGGTTAGCATTACACTGTGTTAACAAGTAGCCTAGGGCAACTGACCCATTTCTCAGCCTGAGTTTTTAACCTATGAAATAGGGATAAATACCTTCACGTGAGGACGCGGGTGGTGCTGTGGGTTAAACCACAGAGCCTAGGGCTTGCCAATCAGAAGGTCGGCGGTTCGAATCCCTGTGACGGGGTGAGCTCCCATTGCTCAGTCCCTTCTCCTGCCAACCTAGCAGTTTGAAAGCATGTCAAAGTGCAAGTAGATAAATAGGTACCGCTCCAGCGGGAAGGTAAACGGTGTTTCTGTGCGCTGCTCTGGTTCGCCAGAAGCGGCTTCGTCATGCTGGCCACGTGATCCGGAAGCTGTACGCCGGCTCCCTCGGCTAGTAAAGCGAGATGAGCGCCGCAACCCCAGAGTCGTCCGCGACTGGACCTGATGGTCAGGGGTCCCTTTACCCTTTACCTTTACCTTCACGTGAAGACAGTAATAATAAAGCATGCAAAACACTTTGTGCTGTAGACAGGCTGTATAATTAATGAAAGAATGTATAACATGAACATTTGACAAATATTGCAAGTTAAATATGAATGATTTAGCATTGTACAACCAAACTTGTGTCACATGTTAAAATTTTGCCAACAGCATTTGTAAAAATCAGGTTTAAAAATCCAGTTGTTTTCTTTCCAGTTAATTACAGGAGGCATTCCAAATCCATTTATATCACAAGCCTGGCTGTTGATTAAAATGAGATGTTGGAACAGTGTGTCCTGCAAAATTGTTTATTTCATTCATAATAGCTTAACATGCCCTTGGATCTTCATAGACAAGGAATAAATATAAACTCAATCAAATAATTTATCTAGTGCTGAACTGTCTTATTAATCTTCATTTTGAATGCCTTTATGTTCACTATTGCAAACACGTTACTGTTTCTTCCCTCTGTATTCTGAAAGAGAAAACTAATATAAACAATTGCAGGTTTTTTAGCAACTGTATTTGTTAACAAAGTCTTTCGAAGTAATAGAATATTTCTTTCCTGCAGGATGTAACTAAGTTGACACCTCTGTCACCAGAAGTCATCAGTAGGCAAGCTACAATTAATATAGGTAAGTTAAAACAAATTTAACTGGAAGAGGTTGAAATATATTAATAGCATAGCTTCTTGAGCACGTGGGTCTCTATGTGAACTGAGGTGCCCGTAAAAAATGCTAAGAGAGTTGAGGTCTTCCAGATTAAAGTCTTGATCCAGCGCAGATTTAGGTGTACTTACCACCCATTGAGTTTAATAGGAGTTAAATGCATGTGACAAAATTGTTAACTTATTTGGCCGCAAATCAAAATACTGACCATGCTTTGTCCCGTCCTAATTACTAAATTGTCTACTCCTGGAACATATCTGCTCTGTGGCTTTATTTTACCCCATTTTTCTTTGTTTGCTAGTTTATCAGTCTTAATTTGAGAAACCTAAATAGCTTTCTTTTGCCTTAAAGTTCAGCATTAGGCAAACAGAATTCATTCTCTATATAATGCCACACTTCCAGCAGGTAGCCTTCATTTTGGTTCCCATCATACTTGTTCTATAGTGGTTTTTACTTTGAACTGAAGCTATCACGTTTCTTCATAGAAGATTTTCTGAAACCAAATTAGTTACAGTGGTATCTTGGGTTAAGAACTTAATTCGTTTTGGAGGTCCGTTCTTAACCTGAAACTGTTCTTAACCTGGTTACTTACAGGTACCACTGTATTGTCTCTTCACTTAATATGAAGTTTGGTATACAGATAATGTAGCCTGGAGTTGGAAGAATGTGTCTTAGACCTGTTTTAGACCTGTGATCTATTATAAACAAATTAATTTACTGACCTCACAAATGGAGGAATCTATTGGTTTGGATACATAGGGATAACTAGAGAAACTAGCACTTCTAAGGTATAGCAGAAAGTGATGTACAGTATTTTTACTCCGTAGAGGATTTTTGTGAAATTGACAAACATCTGTTTTTAAAATCCAGGTACAATTGGCCATGTAGCTCATGGAAAGTCAACAGTAGTAAAAGCTATTTCTGGAGTTCATACTGTCAGATTCAAAAATGAACTGGAGAGAAATATCACTATCAAGCTGGGCTATGCCAATGCTAAGGTATGTCACTACCATATATCCAACAAATTGCCTGTTTTGGTTTGAAGCCACGCTCTTACTATTCTTCAGTGCAAAGTCAGCTGACCAATGGTAAATTAAACCTTCATTTTCATTTTTTCTCTGCAGATTTACAAACTTGATGATCCAAGTTGTTCTCGACCAGAATGTTACCGATCCTGTGGGAGCAGTACACCTGACGAATTCCCAACAGATATTTCTGGGACCAAAGGGAATTTTAAACTAGTCAGGTAACATGAAAAGCTCAACATAAATGATTTAGCATTGGCCCATAGTTTGTTGTGGTTTTTGCTGTGGGTATGTGCTTATATGGAATTCAAACTTAAAATACCTGATTTTCTTATTTATTTACCTGTATTGATTAAGTCTGCAACCAATACAGTCATACCTTGGGTTGAATGTGCTTCGGGTTGAGCGTGTTCAAGTTGCACTCCGCGGCAACCCGGAAGTAACGGAGCGCGTTACTTCCAGGTTTCGGCCCTTGCGCAGACACTCAAAATGACGTCATGCGCAGAAGCAGTGAAAAGCGACGCACAGATGTGCCGTCGCTAGTTACGTTTGCTTCTAGATGCGAACGGGGCTCCAGAACAGATCCCGTTCGTATCTAGAGGTACCACTGTATTGGTCTTGACAGCAGAAGAGGACTAATGAGCTGTCCTAAGAGCAGTGCTACATGTTCAACTGCTTATATGGCAAGAACTTTGAAACTCTGAATCTGTCCCAACAGATAAGGAAGCTAGAAGAGGCTTGAGGTGCTTTCTTGCTCCTTGTCATTCCTGTGTTCTTTGGAAGGCAGGAACTGTTATCAGATTTGCCTATGGCAGGCATGGCCAAACTTGGCCTGCCAGCTGTTTTGGGACTACAACTCCCATCATCCCTAACAGGACCAGTGGTCAGGGATGATGGGAATTGTAGTCGCAAAACAGCTGGAGGGCCCAGTTTGGGCATGCCTGGCCTATGGCAAAGCAGCTCTTTGCTAGAAGAAAGAAGCTGTTGGCTGTTTGGGATTTCTCCTATTACAGTTGTGTGATTCTTTGCCTTAGCATGTTTTTTGGGGAAGAGGAAGTAGGGCAAATTAGTTGCACAATTTATGGAAGGAGGAAGCCCAGCAAACCAGTAACTGCACCTCTCTATATCTCAGATGATTAAGGCTCCAAACTAAGCACATTTATTAGGGAGTGAGCACCATTAAACATAGTGTGACTTCGTTTTGAGTACATTTTAAGAACTAAGAGGAATGTATCTGCTTTTAAATCTATACAGTGCAAAAGTTGTCACTTTTAATTCTTCAGTTGCTTCAAGAAGCAGATATTATTGAAACTATTCATCTTCTGCATATTTGGTTTAATGTGTGGTTATTGCATATTCGTAAACCTTCCATTATTTTAATTAGACTAATTATTATTTTGCTTCAGAATAATGCTGCTTACTTTGCTCTTCCTTGCACAATAGGCATGTCTCTTTCGTGGATTGTCCTGGCCATGATATCTTGATGGCTACTATGTTAAACGGAGCAGCTGTCATGGACGCAGCTCTGCTGTTAATAGGTAACTATTGGAGTGGAGAAATTTGACATGGTATTGATGCAATACTTCTGCTTTTTAATAGCTGTTTAGTATTTTCACTGTTGATGAATACAGTTCTGTAATCATATTTAAGATGCATTGAATTCTGTATGTTTTCAGTGCTGGATGTTTAGATTGTTCCTGTCTAGGAACTGTGACCCACAGAAATAATAGGATGAGATATCATTGTGATCTTTCATTAAGGAAAGTGACCATACACTAAAACAATGCATAATTATTTGTTCCTTTGTCTTTCCAGCTGGCAATGAGTCATGTCCTCAGCCGCAGACATCGGAACATTTAGCTGCTATAGAAATCATGAAACTGAAACACATTCTGATTCTACAAAATAAGATTGATTTGGTAAAAGAAAGCCAAGCCAAGGAGCAGTATGAGCAAATTCTAGCTTTTGTACAAGGTAGGTTTCTAGAACAAAACCAGCCACTGCCAAGTAGTTTATTACAAGCAAACACTTACCATAAATTCAGAGTTCAGCAGTTAACCATGTTTTAAAACATCACTTTGTGTATTAATCTATATATTAGTAAAATTCTGCAAAAGGCTTTAGAAAATAAGCGTGAATAAATCTTGGCTCAGGCCTTGAGCAGATGGGATGCAAGGACTCCCCTCTTGAATGCTAAGTAATGGGTACAGTAAGGGGTCCATCTAGTATGTTTGTGCAGTACAAGAGAGTCTTAAGTGCAAAGTGCTTGAATTTTAGAGAGCTTTCTCTCTTGCATTTCTAAGCGGCTTGGGTGACCATTGGCATTGTGCCAGTATACAGTCACTACACCAGGGATTCAGAATGGCAGTTTGATTTTGGCACTACTGTCTGTACATCGGGAGCTGGTGTTGGTGAAAATGTCGAAATAATCCCTTTTGGCTTCTTCCATGTCCGAGTGGAAGGCGCATTTTACAACCATAGGCTCTTGTGTCATTGGGGTTTTTTACCTGCCTCAGTCACACAGGTTCCCATGGTTCCTGTTTCAATATTTTAATGTTGTATTTTAATTTTGTTTTTAAGTTGTAATCATTCAACTTGTTTTTATTATTGCTTGTAAGCCGCTCTGAGCCCGGCCTTGGCTGGGGAGGGCGGGGTATAAATTATATTATTATTATTATTATTATTATTATTATTATTATTATTTATATTGAAGAGCAAGCTTTAGTTTTTGGTACAAGTGTATTCGCCCAACAGTTCTGTGTTGTTTTGTAGACTGTAAAGAAAATAGGCAGAAAGCTTACTTGTGATATAGATATCTTTTGAACAATTCACATAACTGGTGCTTTTAATACATTATTATCTGTGAAAATAGGTACTGTTGCAGAAGGAGCTCCAATTATTCCAATCTCGGCACAGCTGAAATACAACATTGAAGTTGTTTGCGAATACATAGTAAAGAAAATTCCAGTGCCATTAAGAGACTTCACATCAGAACCAAGGCTTATTGGTATGTCTGCTTCAGACCTGTCCACTTACATGTAGACTCACCCCCTTGCTTACAACATTAGATAAACAATATTTAGAATTAAAAAAGATTTAGAATGCCGTTGTAAAGCATATGTAGTGCAAGTACTCAGACTTAAAAACTGAAGAATAAATCATAAGTAAAAAAACCAAAAGTAACCATGCTACTTCATGTTGGATTTTTAAAAAACCTTCCAAAACCCACAGGCTTTTTGCGGGCCTATCAAAATGTCACAAAAGAGGTGTTTTTAAAAAATCCCTGGAACTCTTTATCAGGCAAGATGTTACACACAGCAGAGATGGAGGGGGGATAAAGGAGGAGCATAGGTGGAATTTTGCAGCCATAAAGTCAGCTTGTAGGCTCCATTCCAAGATGGAGAGGATACCATTAAATTTTGAAGTCATACACCACAGCGCTATTCAGGCTTGTGCAGGGCAAATACTAACCCACTGAAATGTTTCTTGTCATTTAGCAGTTGGCCTCCACATCACAAACTCATTTTGCACCTTCCCTCAGATGAAGTTTGAACCGAAGCCTGGAAAAAAATGAAATATCCTTGGGCTCATTAACCTAGGAACATAATTATTTGTATTCTGGATTCAGTCATTCAGTTTCTTCTATCAGACATATGTACATAAGCATATGATCTACCGGAGAAGTACAGTGTTCTTAGAGTTCCTAGGCACAGATGTGTGTTTTTGAGTCTTTGCTGTGGCTTCTGCAGACTTCTGAAGTCACTTCTACATAATCCATTTTAGGACTATCAAGATGTTGTGATGATAAGCAAGTATTTCTGTCTTAAACTTATAAATGCACTCTGGGTTGTAATTTAGATTGGCTCCAAAGGTTTTCTTCTTTCTCTTGATAGAGCCCACCCTGTATCCAACGATTTGTAAAAATTGTGTTGCTCGGTTTTATCTGTCTAGTCTTTCAAATGATACAACTTCAACTAATCAGTTTAAAGATTGAAGAATCTAGGTTTAATTGATAGCAGGGTTTTTTTGCTTTGCTTGAAGCGCTCCATGAGATTTCCATTATACTTTCATCTGAACAGTACATTGTAACCATAGGTAGGCATTAAAGGCCCCTTGAAATAATTTATTGTGTGTTAAGTCTGTCCGCTGACTTATAAAAATTGCACCTTAAGTTTTGTGTGCTTGCCACAGTCACATGGGAACAGCATTACGTATATACATTGGTCAGCAAGAAACATTTGTTGGGAGTAAAAGATTGACGCAGGCATTTACTGAATGTATCTGATTAGATGCATCTTTTCAGTTATTAGATCTTTTGATGTCAACAAGCCTGGATGTGAAGTTGATGACCTGAAAGGAGGTGTAGCAGGCGGTAGTATTCTAAAAGGTGTATTAAAGGTAATGCCATTCTTATTTCACTGCTGCTTCCCCAGATGCTGCGTGGCAAACCACAGAACCTGCATTTATGCCGAGGAAGAAATAAACATTGTTTAAAATTGTATCCTGATAGCACTTATAACCAGGATCTGAAAAGGTTTTTTTATATGAGCCCCAAGGCTTAGATGTGACATGTAATTTTTTATTTTAAAAAATAAATCCTTGGAACAAGAGGTTTTAATATTAAATCACAAACTATTCATGGTGCTCCATTTTGTTTCAGATGGAGTTTGTCATAAGCCATAGAAGGGCTTGATGAAAAGACCAAAATCTTTCTTGGGGTATTGAAACTAGTTTCTTTCAACCAAGCCTCGTGTCTTCACATCCCTATATTGAAAACCCTAATTCTCTTCTTGGTTTTGCCCATATAAACATTTCTCTCTCAAAAAACAAAATTGTTATATCGAAGCAAGGTTAATTTTATGATACTACAGATATAAAGTCTGTAACTTGATACAACTATGAGTAACCCTTCAGGTTTTTTTTAATTATTATTTCTAAACTAGGTAACTAGCATCTTACTGGCATAGAGCACCTTTATTTTCTTTTAATATTCTGTCTTTTAATCTGCTTATAGGTAGGCCAGGAGCTTGAGGTAAGACCTGGCATTGTATCGAAGGACAGTGAAGGAAAACTTATGTGCAAGCCCATCTTTTCCAAAATTGTATCACTCTTTGCAGAACACAATGATCTGCAGTATGCTGTGCCTGGAGGGCTTATTGGTAAGTTATATTTGATATTTATGCCACACCTATTTAAGAGCCGTAGGAAGCGTAACATAAATTAAGAGCGCATCTATAAACAAACATAACTGTTCAAACATCTTAATTAAGAGAGATTTCTTTACAGGATTATTCCAAGAACTTCTCTAACACATATTGTGTAGGAATGTGCTGGGTGGTGGTAGCTATGTACATTCATAGCACGTATATTTAGTTGCATACCCAATATTTGAATACTGCAGCTAACTTGTAGAATATGCACGTAGATGCTTTACAGAATGTAGATTTGTGGGCAAGAAGTGTACTTTGTTTTTTGCCCGTTCACTAATAGCTGTGCCTCTTGCCTGAGAGGGGAGAAAACTATCATTATAGCATTTTAGTTGTTCTGCCCTTTAAACGATTTGAAGAGGCTGATTTCTCTTCAGTGTTGGTGTTTCACTGTCAGCAGTGCATGTAGCACTCTCACTTTCTCTCTGGAGAGAGTATGCTTGAAGAGACAACTTGGGAGTCCCTCATCTGAAATTTAGATGTTATGATATATTTAATATTGGATAAAATATCCAATTCTGAAGAGGAATTTAAGTATATATGTGGTTTAGCCAGCATGACAGATTTTGAGAGAATCTATTGGTCACATAGGGATGCGGGTGGCGCTGTGGGTAAAAGCCTCAGCGCCTAGGGCTTGCCGATCGAAAGGTCGGCGGTTCGAATCCCCACGGCGGGGTGTGCTCCCGTCGTTCGGTCCCAGCGCCTGCCAACCTAGCAGTTCGAAAGCACCCCCGGGTGCAAGTAGATAAATAGGGACCGCTTACTAGCGGGAAGGTAAACAGCGTTTCCATGTGCGGCTCTGGCTCGCCAGATGCAGCTTGTCACGCTGGCCACGTGACCCGGAAGTGTCTGCGGACAGCGCTGGCTCCCCGCCTCTAGGGTGAGATGAGCGCACAACCCTAGAGTCTGTCAAGACTGGCCCGTATGGGCAGGGGTACCTTTATCTTTATATTGGTCACATAGCTTTTGATGTAACTTAAGTGTTTTGTTGTTAGGTGTTGGCACCAAGATTGATCCAACTTTGTGCCGAGCTGATCGAATGGTGGGGCAAGTTCTTGGTGCAGTTGGAGCTCTACCCGAAATATTCACAGAACTTGAAATTTCCTACTTCTTGCTGAGGCGACTGTTAGGTGTCCGCACTGAAGGAGACAAGAAAGCAGCAAAGGTCGGTTATTAGGCACTTTCCATGTAAAAATACTGGGAAGAATTGAAATTCTTCATCTTTCAGTACTTGAAAAGGGTGCTTATATACCTTAAATGACAAAAGAGTTGTATCTGATTTTCCTTTACCACTTATTTCAGGTGCAAAAACTATCCAAAAATGAAGTTCTAATGGTAAACATAGGATCACTGTCTACTGGAGGACGAGTCAGTGCAGTGAAAGCTGATCTGGGCAAAATAGTCCTAACAAACCCTGTGTGCACCGAAGTAGGAGAAAAAATTGCCCTTAGTCGAAGAGTTGAGAAGCATTGGCGGTAAGTTGGTTTGAAATTTTAAAAATGTCAAAATGATATTCCTAGATGAGTGGGTTCTTGCCCATTAGTAGTTCTAATATATGAGAACCAGAGAAAAGATTGCAAAATGTAAGGCAAGATTGAGCCTCTCCACTACAGGCAACCTGCATGAAAGCATCAGCTATTGACAAAAGTGTGTCTTCATTAATTGCTTTGTTCATAAACTACAAGCCATCATCCCATTCTATGACACACTTTGTCCAGAATAACTTTTTTAAAATATGTACTTACAGCTTTTTAAATGCAACTTCCAGTAATTGTCAACTTTTCCTCTGTTTTGCAGTTTAATTGGCTGGGGACAGATTAGAAGAGGAGTGACAATCAAGCCCACAATAGATGACGACTGAAAAGCTGAAATGCATTGCTTCACTTTGTAAAAGCTGAAGTGTTTCCATACACCTGAGAGTGCATTTTCAGAGTGGAAGCTGTTGTACAATGTCCACATTATACTGAAAATCAAGCCTCTTAACTGAAATTCTAGTTGGTATCTGCAATAAATGTGTCAAAGAAATTGGCAAAGACGGATTTAATTATCCTCACTTACAGCAAAACTAAACTTGACTCATGTTTAATTTATGTCAGTTTGTCTGAGACTCTCTTTGGGGCTGGCTTACCTAACTTTAAACAATGTAACACAATACCCCACAATCTGTTTTGAAATAAAAAATATTGCTTATTTTTTCATTTAATTCTTACAAGTCTTTGAGTAGCAAAAAGCTGAAAAGATTGTTGAACCAGTGGAAAAAATAACAATAAACACTCCTTGGAAGATCAGTCCCCTTTCTTGCCCTATTGTTTAGCTTTCAGGCTTCTAGCAAATATTTTCTTTCTGCAAGTCACTGTATTTTTTCTATTTATAGTTGAGATCACTAAGAATCACTGATTGTACTTACTTTGTAGATGTTTCTAAAACCACAAGGACATAAAATATTGTTCACATGGACTGTGAGGCAGTTCTCACACTTTAAATGTTTGCTTTTAATAATGGTCAAAGCAGATTCTCTAAAAAGAAGAAACTTAATTGCAGTCCTATGAGTTTCTTAGATAGGTGACTGTATGTGTGATCAATATGCCCTTGGAACAATACAGTGGTACTTCTTGTTGTAGACTTAATCTGTTTTGGGGAGCCATTCGCATCCGAAAATTCCACAACTAGAGTGCCTCTTCTGCGCATGTACGCAGTGCAATCGAGCGCTTCTGCGCGTGCGCGGCCAGTGAACCCAGAAGTAAACACTTCCAGGTTTGCCACGTTTGTAAGCTGAAAGTCCGTAACAAGAACAGAACGCAACGTGAGATATGACTGTATTAATATTAAAATACATGGTATTTAGAAATCCATGTTTAGAATTGTCATGTGAATAGGTTTCCATCTACAATGGATCATTTGAGTTGGAAGAGCATGTGAATATCAGGGTTCACTTAGGAAATTGTGTTGTGGATAGAATTTTAACCCACTTATTGGTACAAAATACATACAGCTCAACATTAATCCTAAATTGTAACAGCGAAAACCCTTAAGAATAAACTAACTATGCCATTGCATGTTGATTTTATACCTGTTGTCTGCAGTGTTCCAAAGTGGATAGGACAAAGAATGGAAAGTTATTCTAACTGATTCTATTTGGAGGCACAAAATCATCTAGGATTGTAGATGTTTGCTGTTGCTTTCCATTATCCACATCCACAATCTTTTTTGTGCCTCCAAACTCTCCTGTATACAGGGATTTGAAATGCCTTTCCCTGATCCTTATCCTAAACTACATGTGCTAGAGTCTTCCCGCAGGAGGAAAATATATAAAGAACAACTCAAACTGCATTTTCACGTGGAAGACTATCTTAAGCGCTTGATTCTTGTACTCTCCAGAAGATCCAAAACTGCAACAGCAAATAGTATTTTATACCCTATAGTAGGCACCCCCAAACTTGGCCCTCCATGTTTTGGGACTACAACCCCCATCATCCCTAGCTAACAGGACCAGAGGTCGGGGATAATGGGAGCTGTAGTCCCAAAACATCTGGAGGGCCGAGTTGGGGGATGCCTGCCCTATAGCCTATAGACCCAGAATGAAATGAAATTTAAGCTCTCAGCCTTGCTTTCTGGGCAAAGTCCACTCCGTGCTCCGATAGTGGTAAGGACGCTCCCCTTCCAACTTTTAAACTATGTATTGCAACTGGCAGTCCACAGCACAAAGCCCAGGATAAGACAGTTCCATCTAGCTCCTGGCAATCCTACGAAATTTTAAACCAATTATAGTAACGTACCTTGACTCAGGCAACATAGATTTAAAGGTTAGGGTTAGGGAAACAAACCAGGAACCAGGGCAACTGTTTTAAGACTGGCAAAAAGTTGAACGATTGAGAGTTTGACTACTACTAAAAGGAATTGTTTCTGCAGCTAAATATTTTTATGGTCCTGAGAGCAGTGTCTGGAGCATAAAGTACCTTGGAAAATCAAGGTCTTGGTCATTCCTGCTCTTAACAAAACCAGAGACAACAAAAAAGTGCATGAACAACTTTTTTATTTTATGCACACTATTAGCTAAGCTGGTTATTGTGGAATATAAAATAGGTTGATGTACCACATTGGACTAAAAGCTCTGAAACCTCCCCATTTTGTTGCTCTCCAGCTCAGGAATCTCATCAATAGCACTGATAGACTTTATCTCCACAAATCCACCTAATCTTTTAAGATTGAGAGGTAGTTTCATTATGTGGTATTTGAAATGGTACTTTAGACCAGGTCTGTGCAGAGCTTGTCTGAAGCCCAACGCAAGATTCCCTGGTTGACTGGGAGGCCTGTCGGGATTCAGGCCTCATCATGGGACTGAAACTGCCATGGTTACACTGGTCGATGATCTCTGGCGGCCTAGGGACAAAGGTGAAAGCTGTTTCCTAGTTCTGCTGGATCTCTCAGGAGTGTTTGACACCATCGACCATAACATCCTTCTGGACTGTCTAGAGGGGCTGGGAGCTGGGGGCACTGTTACACAGTGGTTTCGCTCCTTCCTCCTGGGCCGTGTTCAGAAAGTGGAGGGGGGGGGGATGAGTGTTCAGACCCCTGGGCTACATGCAGCTGCTGGGAGAGATCATCAGGGGGTTTGGGCTGGGTGTTAATCAGTATGTGGATGATACCCAGCTCTACCTCTCTTTCAAATCAGAACCAGTGAAGGCGGTCAAGGTCCTGTGTGAGTGTCTGGAGGTGGTTGGACGATGGATGGTGGCTAACAGATTGAGGTTGAATCCCGACAAGATAGAAGTACTGTTTTGGGGGGACAGGAGGCGGGCAGGTGTGGAGCACTCCCTGGTCCTGAAGGGGGTAACTGTGCACAGCCTGGGAGTCATTCTGGACTCACAGCTGTCCATGGAGGCGCAGGTCAATTCTGTGTCCAGGGCAGCTGTCTACCAGCTCCATCTGGTACGCAGGCTGAGACCCTACCTACCTACTGTCTCGCCAGAGTGGTGCATGCTCTAGTTATCTCTCGCTTGGACTACTGCAATGCGCTCTATGTAGGGCTACCTTTGAAGGTGACCCGGAAACTACAACTAATCCAGAATGCAGCAGCTAGACCGGTGACCAGGAGCGACCACTGAGACCACATAATACCAGTCTTGAAAGACCTACACTGGCTCCCAGTATGTTTCCAAGCACAAATCAAAGTGTTGGTGCTGACCTTTAAAGCCCTAAATGGCCTCGGTCCAGTATACCTGAAGGAGCGTCTCCACCTCCATCGTTCTGCCCGGACACTGAGGTCCAGTGCTGAGGCCTTCTGGCAGTTCCCTTGCTGCGAGAAGCCAAGTTACAGGGAAGCAGACAGAGGGCCTTCTTGGGCAACTTTAGACAGGCACAGGGCAACTTTAGACAGAAAAGTACTTGTCACTAAGTATAGTGAAAATTCCAATTTACAAAATAGTATATTCAAACAAGAGCAATCCTGACAGGGCAGAAATGCTGGCGTATCTCCTGAAGCTACATCCTAAATGTTTTGGGTTGGGATAAATGGGACAGTATGTAAACCTTCACCTTCTATCCTACCATTTACTCCTGTGGAGTGAAATTTGTTACATCTGTGTTTTTGGTGGTGTGAAATAGGCAAAATTCCATGGGTGGGACCAGCAGATGGGAGGTTTCAGGGGGCAGTGTATCTGTTCCTCCCTTATTCTGCCCTTGACATGCCCTGTTTTTTACTTTTACACTAGCATAATTTCTGCATCTTAACTTACACCAGCAGCAGAGCTCTCTCAGCTGGCAGGTGGGAAAATACTCTAGTTGGGAGGTTACTACATGACCTAACTGGGGGATAGGATTGAACTTTAGTACAGAAAAGCCCATAACAGTTGTGGAATACAGTACATTGCTAGTTAAGACTGAGGAATGGTATGCTAAGACCTCTCTGTGGAAATTAAGGTGTCCGATGGAAATGAGTGCAGACTAAATATCTGCAGAAGTCTCCTTTGGCGATCACTCGTAGCTGAGTAAGATTGTCTTCCATAAACACGGTTTTAATAATGCGTCCGTGACTGTGGAGGCCTATTCTGGATCTACACGTCTTTCCACAGTGGGGACATTGGTTTCCAGGCGGGAGTTGATCACAGTGTGGATTTGCCAAGCGTGCCTTCCTCTTAGCGCTTTTCTCCCTTGCGTACTATAGTATCAGCAGCACCAACTTCGCTAATACCGCCAAATCCCATAAAAAGGGCAGAATAAGTATTTTTAAATTGTCTACAAGTAAAGGAAATGGACAAACTCTGCCGTTAGACATCAGTATTTCTCAAAACAAAGTATTGTATATACAGCACTGCACGCAGAGGTCCACCTGCACAGTGGAACCACCTCTCCTTATACCCCCAAAATCTCTTAAAGCAGACTTTAAGAGTAGGGGGTGCAGGGGAGAGGAGGAAGTTCTGTTCTACAAGACAATGTGTGTTGCACAAGAAGAATGATGGCGTTTAAAAGGAAGAATTAAAACTATGACAGAAAATGTTGTTTCTAAGAAGCACATATGGCATCACTGTGTCTACCATGTGATATACTATGGCTGGGGAGCTAGCCCTAATTGTAACAGAACACCAACCCTCCATATTATTACCATCATTTCTTGTGTCTGAAAAGATACACACATTGGAAAAATTGTGTAACATATGTTCTTTTAAATATTAAATAATTATAACACTTATAAAATGTAGAGGTGCTTCACAACTTAAAACTGCAAGTGGGAAAATTAAAATTTATAACCTAATTTTTTTAACTGATACAACAGAACACAAGCTATGGCAATACCTGAAATGCCCAATTATCACATTAATTATACTGGCTGACTAAATTTATTTGAATTTTTAAAAACAACATTTTTAAAGAAAAACGGCGCCACGGTTTTTTGGGGTTTGTTTGTTTTTTAAGATTATGACCTTTAACAAACAGATTCTTGAGAAGTTTCCTGCATTTCCCTATTCAATCTTTCATCCCAAAAAACATGTATTGTTCTCGGGGGGGGGGGGAGAAACGGGGCCTGAATAAGTAAAGTAAAATAAGTAATCCAAAAATGTCGGCATGCAATAAACGCTTTCTTTTTAACAAGGCGGTGAGCAGAATAAACTTCGGCGATCGAGGGGGGTAAAAGAGAAATCCGGGAGGCGGGGGTGCCCCCGGCAGTGCCTGCGGGGAAGCCACCCCGAAAAGTTGGGGATTTTCCAGGCCTAAACCACCCTCCGCTCCCCGGCGCCGAGTTGAGCAAGTCTGAGCCCGGAGCGGAATTTTACCGCCGAGCTGGAACGGAGGAGGCGGCGGCGGCGGCGGCAGGAGCGGCAGCTGCAGCGGGAGGGGCTGGCAGAGACCCGCCGCCCTTGCACTTCATCTTCCCGTCCCTGGCCCGGTTCCTTCTCCTCCGCCCGCCCGCTCGGCCCGGCCCGGCTCCTGGCCTGAAGAGCAGGCGGCTCAGGCGGCAGCAGCGCCGGCTTCTCCCTTCCGCATTTCCCTGGGTCTCTCTCGGGCAGTGACGTGACGTGCTGACGGCGGCCCGGCCCGGGGAGCTTGGCCGCTTCCACTCAGCTCCGAGCTCGGCCCCTCCCTCCCCTCCGCTCCCGCCCGCCCCGCCGCTGCGGCTCTACCACCGAGATCGGCCCAGCTACGCGCAGAAAGGCCCGCGCAGAGGCCGCCGCCGCCGCCCCGCCCGGTAAGCAGCACGGGACAGGCCCCAGCTAGGCCCTTACCCCGCGCGGGACCAGGCCTCGGCGCCCGCCGTCGTGCAGGCCCCGAGAAGGCCGCAGCTAGGCCGCGGGCCCGGGCTCCGTCCTGCAGGAGTGGGCCGTGAGGCCCTGCTCCGGGGCCTAGGCGGCCGCAGCTCGGCTTCCAGGAAGGGAAGAGGCGGCGGGGTGGCGCGAGGCGCGCGGGAAACAGGTCTGAGGCGCGGGGCTGAGGGAGCGAGCGGGGCCGGGGCCGAGTCGGAGGGAGACTGTCTGCAAGGAGGAGACAAGATGGCGGCGGCAAGGGAGGCTGAGGGAGAGTGCCGGCCGCCATCTTGAATTCATCGCTCCTGGCCCCAGACAGTCCCCATTACGGGCAGGGCAGGGCGGAGACGGCGCCAGTGGGGGAGGCTCGCCCCTCCCCTCCTTCCCCGTGTTGTGCCCAGTTGTCCTGCTCGGCTGCTCGCGGGCCAGCTCCAGCCCCGCAGCCTCCCGCCCCACCGCCGTAGCTTTTGACGGGCTGGGCGGCTTTTCCAGGCGATTCCGCTGCCAACGATGCGGTTAAACGATGTCCCGTCTCCGCGGGGCACGAGCAGCGCACACAACCGCCCCCAGGCTCCTCTGCAAAGGGGGCCATGTGCCAGTTGGCGCCAGAGTTTATTCAAGGGACTCTCTCTTTTTTGGAGGGAGTGTGGGGAAAACCATATACAGTATACATAATACTTCATGCCAGGGAATATAGGTGCCTGGCTCTCCATGTTGGGGAAGACCAACTGGCTTCATTGTGAAGGGGATGCGGGGTCGCTTGACATCTTCCGTGGGGTGTTAACACTTTCGCGGGATAGAGGTGGCGCAGCGCTGGAAACCAAATTAAAAATGCCACACTAGGCAGGCTTAGTACATTTTTGCAGTCTTCAGCTCAAGCTCACCCAATTAAAAAGGAAAAGCAGTTTTCTCTGGGTAACCCACAGTGCAGCCTCTGGGAGTTTCACTCAGGTGTTAGGATGTCAGACAAAGTGCCTCAAGGTGTGGGATTAGTGGTTTTTGTGTTTATTAACTGTAATATGTGAAGTAGATAGGTCGGGTTACTGTGAATCGGGAAGGCCACTGAAAGTCAATATATCTGCTGTGTCTGAAACAATAAAAAGCAATTGCCAAATGAACATCTGAAAAGCTAATGGGGATTGCATAGAGAACATCTTTCAGTTTTAGGGACAGTGGGAAAGGGCTACTAATGTTGTACAACTTGCTTTAAGTCTAAATACTCTAAATTTCAGCTTATTTTGGGTGCAACAGCATTTGTGCAATGAACAAATCAAAAGCTTTTAACTGTCCTGAACTACTGTGGGTGTTTAAATGCATGTAGAGTAGTTTCACTTGCGACTAAGGATGCAGTTCGAAAAACACAGTTTCTTGCACATCAATATTTCAAATTTTCATTATGAATAAATCATGGATTTACTTTAAAAAGCAACTTATTGCTCATGAGTAGCAATAAACTTTTGCTAATGCTGCCACTCAGCTGCTTTTAATATCATCAATATGACATACTTCTGCCCCTCCTGTCTGAGTTGGAGACACCATGTTACAGTGGCTCCACTTCTTCCTGAATGGTCCAAGAAGGTGGTTTCTGCTCTGCTTCATGACATGCAAAATGCCTCAGGGTTCTGTTTTATCTCAGTATTATCTTCAGTATTTAGAAGCCATGGGAGACAGTTGGGAGAAGTCATTGGGAGGTCTGAGTTGCAATATTAACAGTTGTCATGATCTGGCTGGATGCAGAGGAGTGGTGGGAGGCACCAGCTGGAAAACCACCCAGGGAAAGAAGGATCAGAGCCAGGGAATTGGTGGTGGGATAACAATGGATGGTCAGAGGGAGAAGGCTGGGAGGAGGAGGTGTCGGAAGCTGAACAGGTAAGAGGGTTTGGTGAGCAGGAAGAGTCTGTGGCAGAGTCCAGAACCAGAGGCAGAAGAGGAGGCTGGAGAGGAGGGGGGCCAAGAGGCAGAGAGGAGTCAGGCTGGTGAAGAAGGCTAGGAATTTCCCCCTCCTGTGGCAAGCTCTCTTGCCCCCTGGTCTCCCAGAACCCGAAGAGGTGTGAAGAGGGAGGAATAAAGACAGGCAAGGCGAAGAAGTCTCAGGTTGCTTGGGAAGGACCCTGGGGGAGGAGAGACTTAGGGAGTTGTGGGAAGGCACCAGCTGCCTCTTTGGGCCACGACCTACTGGGAAGCGTTACTGTGCTCACTGGGCCTGAGCTGTTTTTGTTTATTTCAATAAAGAGTTAACTTCACCAACACCTTGTGAGTTATTGCTGACCTGCTCCCAACTCCTGTCTTGACATCAATATGCAGATGACATTCGGCTCAGTCTCTCTTTTCCACCTATGCACCCCAAGAAGGCTGACCAGATATCGGGATGCATATTGGAAGGGATGAGATGGTGGGGAGGAAGGCAGAAACCTAATTCAGATAAGAGGTTCTGTGGGTTGAGAAGTTGGCTGACCTAAATAGAGGTGTGAGACCTGTTCCAAATGGGGTTGCACTTGTGTTGAAAGAGCAGTTGTGCAGCTTGGGGTTGCTCTTGGATTCATTCCTGTCCAGAGATGCGTATATAGTGGGAGTGGCCGGAAGTGCCTTCTACCAGCTCAGGATGAGTCAAACCTGGCCTCAGTTACCCATGCACTCGTGTCCTCCAAAGTGGACTACTATAATGTTGTTTCCATGGGGGATGCCTTTGATGATGGGTCAGAAAATTTAGTTGGTGCAAAATGTGGTATATACATACAGATAGAGGCCAGAAAGTCTTCTCATCTAACACTGTTTCTACACCAGCTGCAGTAATTACCAGTATGGTTCTGGGCCCAATTCAAAGTGCTGTATTTATCTTCCAGGTTTGCTTAAGGTTTGCCTTTATCTGTACAGCCCAGCTTGTTCCCTAAAACAGGATTGGGAAAACTTTGGCTCTCCAAATGTTGCTGGATTACAGCACCCATTATCCCTGATTATTCACCATGCTTGCCTTGGGGCCAATAGGCATTGTAGTTTAGAGGCATCAGAAGGGCCACAGGTTCCCCATCCTTGTCCCAAGATCTTTTTCAGAGGTCCTGTTTGTATGTCTGTCAATAAGATAAACTAGGCTGTGGAGCACAAGAAACAAGACCTTCTTGGTGATGGCCCCACAGTTTTAGTGTACAGTAGTACCTCCGCTTATGTAACCTACTTCGCGATGCATAAGTGGCAAACTCAGAAGTATTTTAACAGGTTTTTGCCACACATACATGCGCAGAAGCGGTTCGCTGGTTGTGAAAACCTCGGGATCCAGATGGACCTCCGGAACGGATCCCATCCGCAACCAGAGGTACCACTGTAATTGACCTCTTCAATATTGTTTTTTTTAAAATAGTTTTGAAGAAAACCTCAACACTGCCATTTCTTAAGATTGTAAATGAGCAGCTTTCTAATGCTAATACAAACTTCTCTAATATATCTCATACAGCTTTGTATCATTCATTTTCATATATGTTGCTTTCTGAGAGCCACAAAGATATTTTGAATGAACAAATACATACAGTGAGGTAGGAGTGTTTTGCCCTGAAAGCTGTATTTTCCTGCCCCCACTGGATATAGCAAGCAGTGTGTGCGTATCACTTTGTAGTCTTGGGGGCAGGTCCTGAGGAATTGACTCTTTTCTTGACAATATTTTTCCCTCTTGGGATTTTTTCATCCATGAACTGAGTTCAGTATGCATGCCACATAAATATTGGAGCTTCTTCATTTTTATTTTATAGACATTTCTGACTGATGAGAGTTAAAGGCCATGGATGAAGATGGGCTTGAGCTACAGCCACATGACCCACATGCGTTTTTTGATCCTACAGGTATGACAATCTAAAATGGATTTCGCTAATTGCATGATGTAGCCTATTTGGTCTTTACTGAATGAAACCAGACTGTTTTTTTTTTAATTATTTTTAAATTTCTCTACTCCCCTGCCTGAAAGTCTAAATTCATTCTGTTCCATAGTTAACATGTTTTGAGAAGTACCTTGATGCTCAAAGAACTACCAACCACCACTAAAATGCACTATATAATCTTTTAAGTATTTCTGTACTAATATTGTTGTTTACCATTTCTCTAGAATAAGACAATAATAATTATTATTTTCTTTTGATACCAAGTATAATGCGGGTTGTGTAGGAGGTTGTTACAGAATGGGAAGACCGAGATAGTTGACAACTGGGTTAGTGCCTCCTAACCTTTACATACATTTTCGGTTCTCTGTTCTTTTTATCAGTTTTAACATCTTCCTATGCTTTCCACAAAGTCCTACCCACCTGACACTTTTGCTCAGTGAATTCTAGGTCCTTCCAACTCTCTGTGATTTTGAAGGCACAATAAGACCAGCAGGAGCTAACAAGAAGCTTGTAAACTTTATAACCATATGCAATGTGTCACATAGGGAATAATCCAAGAACTTGCATACGATGTGTGGGCAAAGAAGTCATAAATAGATCTCATTTTCATGAAACCTGAAACTATACTGTCACAGTAACTTTGATTATTTTTATGTATTTCAGGAACTGATGGAACACATTTGAATGGAAATGAGATTGTTGTTGAAATACAGGAAACAGTCTATGTCTCAGATGTGGAGGATTCTGACATAACAGTTCATAACTTTGTCCCAGAGGATCCTGATTCTGTAGTAATCCAGGATGTAATTGAGGACGTTGTTATAGAAGATGTTGAGTGTCCAGATATCATGGAAGATACTGATGTATCTCAAACTGTTATTATGCCTGAACCAGTGCTGGACACTGATGTCACTGAGGAAGTGTCTTTAGCACACTGCACTGTTCCAGAAGATGTCTTATCCTCTGAGATCACAGCTTCAGCAATGTCGATACCTGAGCATGTGCTCACAAGTGCGTCAATGCACGTACCTGATGTTGGACAATTGGAACATGTTGTTCATGATCATAGTAATGTTGTAGAAGCAGAAATTGCCACAGGTTCTCTGGGAGAAGATGTAGTTTCTGAAGTTTTAGTAGCAGATTGTGCCTCTGAAGCTGTAATTGATGCCAGTGGAATACCTGTGGAACATGATAATGACAAGGGCAACTGTGAAGACTACCTTATGATTTCCTGTAAGTGTCTGGGTGAAGTATTTCAAAAGCCACAAATTTATTTACAAATTCCTTAATCCAGAGTACTTCTATTGCTTCACTTTTAATCCCTTGGACTTCTGTGGTGTTAATCTATGCTAAGTACACTTGTAGTAATTTAAGTAGCTGCTGGTGAGTTGGGGAGGGGTGGAGAGAAGATGGCAGCCATCATATTGCTCAGCGGTTGTGAGTCTTGATTTGATTGATCCCCACCACCACTTTGTCAAGAAGAACTGAGGACGAGCTGGATGAGAAGGGGATGCAGGGTTTAGGATGGTTGCTGTAACATGAACTGACCCTGTATGTTATGTCAGCACAGCACTATACCTTGGTAATACTATGCTGACAAATGAATGCCATTTGTCAAATGCAACATAGCAGCAATGCACAAAGTCATTTGAAGGTATAGCACTAGACAGAGAAAGCATGTGGTGGGAATTGTTTGGGGAGAACTCTCATAATTGTCAGGCTATTTATCTAGCATGATTCCACCAATGCAATGCTGTATGATGCATAGTAGAATTTTTAGAACTTTCTAGAAGCATAGTAGGATGGGTGAGTTTGTTTATAGCCTAGGCACAGGATATCAATAAAGTGCACTAGCATAGCTATGCACAGCTATAAGATGCAACCTTATGTTACTCAGCTATTAAGATAATACATTCCACCTCTGTATTCTCAAATATCAATGTTCTAAATTCTTAGTCTGTTCTAAAACTATATATACTTGTTCTTCTCTTCAAACAAAATATAAATCCACACCCTTTATAATTTGATGAGAATGCTTATACAATAATTATGCCAAGTGAAAGTTTCCCTATTACCTCATTCTTTGCTTTCAGCCTCCCAAACAAGCTCTACCAGTTTTTAAGTCATGAGTTTGATGCCTAATTTGGTGTTGCCTTGGCCAGTCTGTAGCAGTTTATCAAGCAAAATGAAAACATGCTTCTAAATTCAAATCTCCACTTTTTACATAATTCATGTATCTGTTTAACGTGCCATGTGGCAAACTGTAGGAGTGTTCTGAGGCTTCGGCAGTGGTTCCCAAATTCACAGTGTCTCCATCCCATTCCCGGTAAAGTTGCAACCTAGTATTGGCAAAAACAAAAGATGTAGCAAGCAGGGTGGAATGGAAATTGATGAGACAGGCTGTATGAGCTTGCCTTACATAGAATTCCATTTCAGCTGTTGTGGCACAAATAGAGGTGTGCACCACCTCATATATACATCTAGGTAGAATTGTGCTGTGCTGCATCATCATCAGCATTTTCACTGTCTGTTGATAGATCATGAGAGCACAATTTAGTTATTCATTTTATTTCATGAAAATTATATACTGCTTGATTGTAGCAAAAACCTCAAATCAGTTTTTTTCTATTTATAATCACCCCACTTTCCTCAAGGCAATTACAGATTAATTGTTTCGCAATTGACTATTACCAAGGCAAACTACAAAGAAACTCGTATTTTACTTTTAACACGGCTATTCTGTGACTTTGGCATGTGGGATCGTCTAGCCCCAGGCCTAATTAGGCTCACCAGGCTTCTCCATTTGACTTGCAAGACCGGTTTGGACAAGCCACAGTCACCTACCGTACTCCTGATTTTATCGGGTGTGGGGCAGATGAAGGCACAAGCCAAAAGGGCTTTGCATGCACCATTGATCAGCGGATGTGTAAAGAGGGGTTTGCAAGCACCCACAGTCAGCTGATTGGTGGGACTTGCGAAGCCCAGTGTATAGTGCTCACAAAGTTCTGGCAATCAGGTTGTTGGGGCTTGTGAGTACTGTGCACAGAAGTCTGCAGAATTCCCACAGTGAGCTGGTTGGTGGGTCTAGTCCATAAACTGCAGTCAGTCAGCTGGTTGTCAGGTCTTGTGAAGCCCAATGTACGTGACTGAGCCAGCTAAGGATCCAACTCCAGTATGAGAACTTATATGGAATGCTTGGTTCACCAGGGGTAGAAAAGATAATGATCCAGCCCACCAGCCTGTTCCAGTTCCCCACCTCGTGTTGCTTCCCTGATTTATTACCATTTTTCAAGTTTTGTCACAGTTACGAGCTAATTAAGAGGAATATTTTATTCATTGAGGCAGTGCAGGAGAGCATTTTGAATTTATCTTCTTAACATAGCTCACTAGTTTTCATGTAACTAGAATAATAAATTATATAAACATTTCTTTCATTGTCATTTATAGTTTTACTGCATTTTAAAATATTTCTACAATTGAAATGATAATTTTTTGTCTTACTGCAATCAGTTTATGTTGGATTGACCATTTTATTGTTTTTCTCTGTAGTGGATGATGCTGTCAAGGCAGAAACTGATGATTCTGTTGACCTGACAAGAAAAACTGTGTCAGAAAATGATCCTTGCAAAATGGATGGCATTTGCCCAGAAGTCATCAAGGTGTATATTTTCAAAGCTGATCCAGGGGAAGATGACTTAGGTACAGCATTCTATTCTATTTTATTTTATTTTAAAACTTAATGTAAACATCAGTAATTGGAGGTCGAAGGACAAAAGCTGTTCTCTTGAGAGGTATCATAAGACTCCTCCTTTCCCTCTAGTTGCCAGACTAGAAATAAAAATGGTGGAGACTCTGGCCTTTCTGACATTTTGGCTGGTAGCAATAGAAAGTGGAAGTTAAGTTTTAGGCCCACTATCCCTTGTTCCTCTCAACGTATCTCCAGGAAATTAGCTGCTGAGTCTTAACCTTTCTCCCTTTGACTCAGGCTTCTTTCAGATGTTGTGTGAGGAAAGTGTAGATTATTTTCTATTGCTTATATTTAAACCATAATTTAGTAGAAACACATGCTTTTACAAAATACTTTGACCAACTTTTTTTCCCCCGCCCAGGAGGCACAGTAGATATTGTGGAAAGTGAATCTGAAAATGACAATGGAGACACATTAATGAATCAAAATAGCAGTGTTCGCATTCCAAGGGAAAAAATGGTTTATATGACAGTAAATGATTCCCAGCATGAAGATGAAGATTTAAGTAAGTATTTGACCTTTATTTAGGGTTAAGAATTTGTTTAAAATGATACAGAATTTGTATTATATTGTTTTTTCTTCTCTTAGATGTTGCAGAAATTGCTGATGAGGTATATATGGAGGTAATTGTAGGAGAGGAAGACGCAGCAGCTGTTCACGAACAGCAAATTGATGAGAATGATATTAAAAGCTTTATGCCGATAGCTTGGGCAGCAGCTTATGGTATGTTGTAAATCAAAAGACACTTCCTTGTAGTGTTAGCTCATGCCAAATCAAATTGGCTCCCACTCCTATTTTGTGCAAACAAGCAGCCACATGGTGGTTGCTGGGTCGTGAGCAGTTTATGGGTAATGTTTGCTTTTGGCATCTTTTTATTATCCAACAATGTTGGTTTGTGATAGGGTGATGAAATCCATAGTATGAGTCACGAACAAGTGTGGCAAGAGGCTCACTGTGTGGAGCAGCATTCAAAGGTTTCTATTTGAATGTGAATCTGACTTCATTCAGTGCCCAGGTTGACTGCAAAAAGGCACAGAACAACCATTTACTAACTTAATATTTTATTACCATGTATAGATTCCGTATTTTGAATATTCCTTAGAGTGCTGATGATATGTAACATTCAATCCTCCATTAGGTAATAACACAGATGCAGTTGAAAACCGAAATGGAACAGCTAGTGCTCTCTTGCACATAGATGAGTCTGCTGGTCTTGGAAGGCTAGCAAAACAAAAACCAAAGAAAAGGAGGAGGTTGGAATCCAGACAATATCAAACAGGTAAGTACTCAGCGACTCTAGTGACTATGATGATTGCCTGTCAAGAGAAAGAGAATAGAAATGCATTTTCTGTGAGCATTTTAAAGGTTTTAAAAGCACTACCATGCAGATGCATTCTTTTTGTGGTTTTGTACTTTAACTATATAACAAGCACACAAATTTAGAACTGTTAACAGAAAGAACAAATAAATTACTTGAAAAGTCAGGTTTCAGCAGAAAATTATTCCTAGACACACCGTGTACACCTATTAATGTAAATCACCAAGTAAAGGTAAAGGGACCCCTGACCGTTAGGTCCAGTCACAGACGACTCTGGGGTTGCGGCGCTCATTTCACTTTACTGACCGAGGGAGCTGGCGTACAGCTTCCGGGTCATGTGACCAGCATGACTAAGCCGCTTCTGGCGAACCAGAGCAGCGCCCGGAAACGCCGTTTACCTTCCCGCCTGAGCCGTACCTATTTATCTACTTGCATTTTGAAGTGCTTTCGAACTGCTAGGTTTGCAGGAGTTGGGACCGAGCAACGGGAGCTCACCCCATCACGGGGATTCGAACCACCGACCTTCCAATCGGCAAGCCCTAGGCTCTGTGGTTTAACCCACAGCGCCACCTATAGCCCAAACAGCATTATTCACACACAAAAGGGAGATACCAGTAGGTTTTGGGGACCCTGAAGTTTGTAAAACTGTACACACACACCCAAAAACAAACCTTTAAGGGGGGAAAAGCTTGAGTGGGGCAGAGCCAAAAACATTGCAGTGAGAACTGAACTGGAATGCTAACTAATTTTTGGTGTGGAGTGCAGGGTGAACTGGAGTATCCTGGAAGACAACTTGGTTGGTTGGAACCTCAAAGGAGAGTAACCTGCACTCACTTAATTATAGTAGGAGATTATGTAGATTGCATACATAGCTATGCTCTGTACATTACTTCAATATAGAGTCCCTTTTACCAAAAGATTGTTCAGTTTCTGGCATTTTGTTTTGGGGTGGGGATGAGGGTTAGACAAAAAGCTTGTAATTTTTAGAAACATCTCTAATGGACTCAGTGTAATAAATTACAACAACTTATAAATTATAAATCCTCAAGATGTGACTCACTTCATTGTAAAGACGGGTTAACACAAGTGTTTTTGTCTTTAAGAATGCACAAGTCCCTAGTAACCAAAATGCAAAGAAAATGAAATTGCACTAAGATAGAGCACGTGGACTCACTGAGGAAGGCAGCAGTTAAAGTAAACCCTACCCAACACCTCCTATGAAGTCGTACTGATGCAAACATACCCCCGACGTTTTTAGGGAGAAAAGAAGTTGTTAGATACATTATTCTCTTGCAACTACTGTCAGTGACTGATGCATAAAATGTGAGAGGATATACGCATCTGTTATGCTCCTATTGGAAGCATAGGCCTATTATAGCAGCTATGAGCACTGCCTTCCTGGCAGCCCCAACAGTTACGTAATACGTAACTATTTGCATGGTTCATAAGGAGGGGAGGGATAACTATAACAGTTCTGCCCTTTTGGCATAGCTCCGGTGGTGGAAGCATGTTTGTTGTTGTTGTTGTTGTTGTATGCCACCATTCAAAGATCACAGGATGGTTCACAGCATAAAAATACAAAATGAAAATACATAATAAAACATTTCATCAAGCTGCATGTATTCTATGCCTGGATTGACTTGCTTCTCATATTTGTTTTGATTGCACAATGATTACACATAATTCTTATCTCATGCTACCTGTTTGCAACTGTTATTTTGGATTATAGTTAATATTAACATTTCTAGTAGCTTACTCACTTATCTGGGAGCCATACAAAGCAACAGAGAACAAATAGCTATCTTCAGTTTTAAAATTAGAAATTCCTGTACTGGTGGACTCTTTTGGAAACAGTTGTCCTCAAACCTGACAAACCTGATTCATCCACTGCAAAGACTCCTATTATTACAAGGCACCTTTAAGAGATTTTGGGTTCTGCAGTTACTGACATGTCAAGGTATTCCTTTATGCAGGTTTAATTTGCTTAATTAAAGGATGTGTTAGCACTTGACATTGCTACCAAATACTGAAGTGCTGCAAGTCTTCCCCCATTTGTGTTGAATGATTTTGCTTTAGTTCTGACACATTATTGTGGCTAATTTAATTTAACAGAGGTAATATTGCCAGCCAATATTTAAATCCTATGGATTTCAGTGAGTGGGACGGCAATCCTTTACCTACTTATCTGGGAATATGCCTTGTTAACTCAGTCAGACATATATAGGATTGCACTAATAAGTATGTGCTTGACTGTGTCACTGAAATGAATAAGATTTTGAAGTGCATAACTTCAACTTACATAGCTGTTAATACACATGTCAGCATATTTCTTTTCTGTTTAAGGAGTGCCATTTTCATGACCCGGGTTTTGCTTTTATTTTACAGCAATAATAATTGGGCCCGATGGCCATCCTTTGACAGTCTACCCCTGTATGATTTGTGGCAAGAAGTTTAAATCTAGAGGCTTCCTGAAAAGGCACATGAAAAACCACCCTGAGCACCTTCTTGCTAAGAAAAAATACCGATGTACTGATTGCGATTACACTACAAATAAAAAGTTAAGTTTGCATAACCATCTAGAGAGCCACAAGCTTACTACCAAGACCGAGAAGCTAATTGAATGTGACGAATGTGGGAAAAGTTTCTCTCATGCAGGGGCTTTGTTTACACACAAGATGGTGCACAGGGACAAGGCAGCAAACAAAATGCACAAGTGCAAATTCTGCGAGTATGAGACAGCAGAGCAGGGATTACTGAATCGTCACCTTCTGGCTGTGCACAGCAAGAACTTTCCACACATTTGTGTGGAATGTGGCAAAGGATTTCGGCATCCGTCAGAGCTCAAGAAACACATGCGAATCCACACCGGTGAAAAGCCCTACCAGTGCCAATATTGTGAGTATAGATCGGCTGACTCTTCCAACCTGAAAACTCACGTAAAGACTAGACACAGTAAGGAAATGCCCTTCAAATGTGACATTTGTTTTCAGATATTTTCAGATACCAAAGAGCTGCAACAGCACATCATTATGCATCAAGAAAGCAAAACACATCAGTGTCTGCACTGTGACCACAAAAGTTCAAACTCGAGTGATTTAAAGCGACACATAATTTCCGTTCACACAAAGGATTACCCCCATAAGTGTGACATGTGTGACAAAGGCTTTCACAGGCCCTCAGAACTGAAAAAACATGTTGCAGTCCACAAAGGCAAAAAATTGCACCAGTGTAGACATTGTGACTTTAAGATTGCAGATCCGTTTGTTCTAAGTCGCCATATTCTCTCAGTTCACACGAAGGATCTTCCGTTCAGGTGCAAGAGATGTAAGAAGGGCTTCAAGCTGCAAATGGAACTCAAAAAACACATGAAAACACACAGTGGTAGAAAAGTTTATCAGTGTGAGTTCTGTGAGTATAGCACTACAGATGCCTCAGGTTTCAAACGGCATGTTATTTCCATTCATACAAAAGACTACCCTCACCGTTGTGAGTTCTGCAAAAAAGGCTTCAGAAGACCTTCAGAGAAGAACCAGCACATTATGCGGCATCATAAAGACATTGGGCTGCCGTGAGGACTCCTTATTCTATGGAATTTAGAAGGGTGTGTGTAAAAGATTCGCTTTCTAGGCAGTCATTGTATTATAAAGCAGATCACACAAACAAACTAGCGTGCATTTGATTTAGTGCTGTATACAGATAGGATTATTGCTTCTAGTTGACTTTTATACATTTTGTTCATTAGTGTGTTCTGAATTCTCTTCCGTTTAATAAATGAGGAAGGATAGCAACAATAAAGTTGCATTTAATAAAGTAAACCCTGTCTCAAAATGAATTTTTCAACCACATTTGTTCTCTGAAATATTTACCTTACTGACATGGTTCATATTCAGTGACCATATTAACAGTTTTGTCATGAATTAAAGATATATTTTTAATTTGCTCTTAATAAAGCAGTCATAAAGAGATTGTATAAAATAAACTGGAGGAAATTAATGTAAGAAGATAACATTGTACCATAGGACCCACTTATTGTTTCATCTGATATTTAAAAATTTGTGACACAATCTTCATTTGAGTAGTTACTCATTACTATTCTCCATCATTTGGAGTTCTTTTTACATAATGTTTAATTCTTCCATGATAAGTAATAGTTGGTTGCTGGGAGCATTTATTTTCAGGAAGTGTGAATTTAAAACTTCAGGCATTTGTTCATACATATTAGCTACGTGCTTCTCTTTTGGTTCTGTATTACAAATGCATTTGTGTTTTGAAACTTATTGCTGATTCATAGTGCATATGCATACATTTGTTTCAGTTGTTGGCAGGATCAATTGACGGTTGTTAAGGTTACCCCAAATTAAAAATCATTTTTGTTACAAGACTCCATGAAATATTTGGTCCAATCATATTTTTAACTATCCACCAGCAGCCTTGGACAGCTTTTCAAAGAATATAAACTGTATAAAGGGAGCACATTAGGTGGGGCAATAAAGAATAGAAACAGATGCTATCTTCATGAAGAACTTGTTTTCCAGCAACTTTTTGTATATTTTCTCTATTACTCTCTTAGGAACACAGGGTGATATCCAATGTTTCTCCCTCAGCTGATGGAAGGAGTCGATGTTGGTAGGCAAACAAGGCAGTTTTCATTGATTCCTCCTCCCCAGTGCAGCCCCTCCAAAATCTACTGTGGAGAGTCCTCAAACTTCCAGAGCAGATTTTGATGGAGCACAGAGAGCTATGAGGAGGAGTAATTGTCTCCTTCCCCCTGTGAAACATTAGATGTCACAGCTTTTCTTAAAGAATCGTTTCAGTAACAAGCGTGTAGTGATCCTTCCAATCAGTTTATTGTAATTATCTAGAGTTTGTCTAGTTCTTCCTTATCCATTTATACCCTTCTGGATAGATGTTGCAATGATCACCTGTGCTCTGAAAGCTAAGGCTGCCACAACCTGCTTCCCGGCAAACAATGTACTCTAATGAATTTGCAAAGTGCAGTAAAACAGGGTGGGGCGGGGACTCCAAAGCATGCTGTAAGGGATGACATCTTAGTGAACGTACATAGTCTGGTGTGTTTGGCTTGTTGGCTTCTTCAACCCCTTCTGTTTTGGTCCCAAAAGTACACTGGTCAAATATAATGAGATGAGACGCAAGTTCTAAATGAACAGTTTTTCCTCTGTGCTTCCTTCACCTCTCATCAAAAACACAATATCCCTATGTGGCCAGAAAATACAATGTCTGTACATTTCTTCAAATAAATACCTCAGTATTCCTGGGTTGATTGGTTTTGCTTAATGGAAACAAGAATTACTTGAGACAGCCATATGTAAACATAAACACTTGATGTGCTAACATAAAACATTTTGTGTTCTACAAACCTAAGTGTGTCGGATTTATGTGCAGCTATGTTTGTTTCTGACCTTCTTTTGTGTTTGGACTGTTGCATGTTCACCAAACTCCTGGAATAGATAGTGGGGACCTCTCGTAATCAAATGCACTCATGACTTCTGCTCCAAGATGCCCATGGCCATTTCTTTATCTTTTAGTACATTTAAGCAGCGCTTGTGTAGAATCCTGTAAAAGATTCGTGGTGGTTTCTTCACTGTGGGATTATGGCCTGAAAGCCTGGTCCTAAAAGCACTTGTACTCATTGATTCAGTGGAAACTTAGGTGCCTCAATTTTCATTGAAGTCCTGCCCAGATATCCAAATAATTTACAAAAGTTATTTTCAAGCCTGTTAAAAAGTTATTAAACCTCAAATTCTCAGTCTGCTGCTGAAAAGTATTATCCATATTGAAAAACTCTTTTCTTGGACAATTACTCAAATTGAGAACAAAAAAGTGACCCACTTCCTATTTTTTTAACATCATCTGGAATCGTAAATACTTGTTTTGAAGCATAATTTTGGAAACGTACGCAATTAAGAGTTTAGTGAAGTGGATTTTGTACAATGTATCTGTAAAAAGAGCAAATCAAAACTAGTTATTGTTAATGTAATAATAGTTACAGGCTAGTTTTATTTGATTAGCGAATGCTATAAAATTGATGTTTCAGTTCCATGTTTTAAATGGTACATTAAAAAAAAAACCAACTGAGAACATAATATAAATAATTGTTCTGTAAAAATGCTTGTTAAATACTATATGTCCCTCCCTGTGTACACTTTGTAAAAAAAGAAAAAGAAAAGAAATAGAGTCCTATATAGGGATGTGTAACGTTGTATTGTGTACTTGATGATAATGTGAAAAAAATAAAAATCAGACTATTTTCCTGTTAATGAATATTCATTTGATAAGCTAACTCTTTCACATATTGCCACTAAAATTCATGCTGTTTCCTCTTACAATAAACTTGTTAGCTGAGCAGAATATTATTTCCCTGGAACATTCAGAGATGTCGGGAACTAAATCTGGGACATTCTTCAAGGGTAAGGTAAAGGGACCCCTGACCATTAGGTTCAGTCATCACCAACTCTGGGGTTGTGGCACTCATCTTGCTTTATTGGCTGAGGGAGCCGGCGTACAGCTTCTGGGTCATGTGGCCAGCATGACTAAGCTGCTTCTGGCGAACCAGAGCAGTGCACGGAAACACCTTCCGCCAGAGTGGTACCTATTTATCTACTTGCAATTTGATGTGCTTTTGAACTGCTAGGTTGGCAGGATCAGGGACCGAGCAACGGGAGCTCACCCCGTCACGGGGATTCGATACGCCAAACTGATTGGCAAGTCCTAGGCTCTGTGGTTTAACCCACATCGCCACCCGCGTCCCAGTACTTCAAGGGTACTGTGTACTATATGATGAAACTGATGTTGACACTAGGATTCCACCAATTCCTTTCTCTAAATAGAGAATTTTGTTTTGTGATTTTAGTGTACAGTGTACCACTGTACACAAGCATGTTACAGAAGCTTCAGGTTACAGACTCCGCTAATCCAGAAATAGTACCTCGGGTTAAGAACTTTGCTTCAGGATGAGAACAGAAATCGTGCATGCTGCGGGAGGCCCCATTAGCTAAAGTGGTACCTCAGGTTAAGAACAGTTTCAGGTTAAGAACGGACCTCCGGAACGAATTAAGTTCTTAACCAGAAGTACCACTGTATTCCTTTTTTAAACTATTTTTCTAAAGCTCTTGATGTAAAGATAAGCTTAAAAGTGCCTAGGGACTGCCTCCAAAGTCGCAGTATTGGCAAAATCAAGATTCCATTGTCTACAGAATGGGACATTATTTAATTGCTACAGTACTGCAAAGCCTGGAAGAGCTTGCAAAATCAAATAAAAACATAATTAAAATAGCTAGCCATGAAACATTAGAAACCAGCAGCCTTCTACCCAGTGTTGCTCAGAAATTCTAAAAAACCAAATAAATGGTGAAGTTTTGAAAGTCCACTCTCTTGATTTAAAATAGTGTCCCATTTGCATCCAAACATACACAAAAACCTGCTCCTTGATCTCAAATTTTGGTGATGATACCTAAGAGGTGTCCAGATGCATAGCAAACAAGCAAACAATTTTGCAAAATAAATAACAGATTATAAATAAACACTGTGGGACAACAAAACAGAAAAATACGGGATTTTGCTTTTTACTTCACCTTTAAAGTATAGGTTGGCAGTTCTCATGCAAGGAAAAAACTAGCACAGTATGCAAATATTTCTCGGGGACAAAGTTCTAGTTACAACTGATGGGCGACTGCTTCAGAATGATATGGAAAATAGGGAAGTTAAGAACATGCATTGGAAGCAACCCTCAAGTGCTGAGCACACTGGCCATTTCTGCAGCAGAGCTATAGGAGCCTTTACCAACTTGAGGCCTTCAGGTGATGTTCTCAAATAATTGGCTTGGCTCTAACAGCTTTCTTGATGTTTTAATTATCTAGTTTTGATCTTTGAGGGCATTGCACTGGGCTATATAATGCAGTGTTGAATGTTGCAGAATATGAGTAATCAAGAAAACGTAAAAGATAACTGTCCAGCTCATCTGTACAGTAGGTTTCATCATTGTGGACTGAAACCTTCGCCAATAGGTGGCAATAAAGGATAAAAACTGAAGTAACATCTCCCCCACACCACTCTTAAAAAGAAAGAAGTTTTCCAACTAATCCTAGACAAAAACATGAGACACAGACAATATAATCTCTGTACTATAGGGCTGGGGTGGGGCTTCTATTCATCACTTGTTTTTGTTTGGAAAATCAGATATTGTCATAATGCTATTTAAAGAACTTTCTACTTCATAACATTTTCACATGTCTCTGAGCACAATGCAGTGTGTATCAGCACAGAAATGCCTGCCAAGGGCCCTTTGCTCTTGTGCCAGTTTCCTTTATTTATTTCGTTTTAAGTCATTGTGGACATTTTAGCATGCCCCTATCAAAAGTTTCCCATTTCAGCCGCTGTTTGTGTGAAGAAGACTCATTTGGCCTTCTCTGATGCCATTTACAGTGGTACCTCGGGTTAAGTACTTAATTCGTTCCGGAGGTCCGTTCTTAACCTGAAACTGTTCTTAACCTGAAGCACCACCTTAGCTAACGGGGCCTCCTGCTGCCGCCGCGCCGCCGGAGCACGATTTCTGTTCTCATCCTGAAGCAAAATTCTTAACCTGAAGCACTATTTCTGGGTTAGCAGAGTCTGTAACCTGAAGCGTATGTAACCTGAAGTGTATGTAACCTGAGGTACCACTGTATTTGAAACATGCTCCCAAATAACTGTTAGGATAATGGCATTTTATTATATAAAACCTAGGAGAGATTTCCATTTAACGATAGGGCATGCAGCAGAACCCTGTAGAAATAAATCCCATTGACTTAAATGGGACCTACTGTAGGTAGGGTGGTCTGGCGAGCATGTTCTTCAGTGAGGAATCTTCTGTTTGTAGGCCTGTCAGTCCAAGGTCTAGTTTAAAGCTAAGGAACCGTAAGAAGGTAGAAAAAGAGGGGATTTGAAGTTGCCCATCGACACAGCACCACAGACTGAGGAGGCATATAAGGCCATTTCCCCCACAATGTTGAGATGCACTGGGTTTCTTTTTAATGAGCAAGTGTGATGTAATGGTTAGAGTGTGGACCTGTGGGAGCCATGTCAGAGGCTCACGATGGGTAATGAGGGAAACACAACCACATGCATCGCAATACAATAGTACCTCGGATTAAGAACTTAATTCATTCTGGAGGTCCGTTCTTAACCTGAAACTGTTCGTAACCTGAGGTACCACTTTAGCTAATGGGGCCTCCCACTGCCGCCGTGCGATTTCTGTTCTCATCCTGAAGCAAAGTTCTTAACCCAAGGTACTTTTTCTTGGTTAGTGGAGTCTGTAACCTGAAGCGTCTGTAACCCGAGGTACCACTGTAACAAATAGCCAGAAAGATGGCAGTCTCCCATTAAATAGCTCCTAGGTGATCCTGACTCTGCTGAACTTTGACTATTTTCATGAATGTGGCAGTATTTAAAAATGTAATTACCGTACTTTTCAGTGTATTAGACACCCCCATGTAGAAGGCGCCCCCTATTTTGGGGGACTCAAATTTAAGAAAATGGGGGAAGATGGCTCAGAGTTGTTGAGCTTTGAGGGGGGGCGTGTTTAACTTTGGAGGAGGGAATTGCTGAAAACCGCTCATCTGCACGTGTCAAAAAAACCATCTCACGTCTGTCCCCTCGCTGGCAGAAGCTGTCAATTGCCAGCCCAATTACCACAGCATCAGCTAATCAACACCAGCCATTGACACAGACCTAGTCTTAAACTTAGTCTTATACATGGAAACGTACGGTATCTTACTTGAGTCAGAAAATGTGGTCTGATGTGTCCTGTGAATTACTGTGCCCAGTCTTGGGCAGGGAAGTCCAGCTTTAAAAACTGGTGCAGAAATAGCCAGCTCTTTTTTTTTTAAAGCATATATTAATCTTCCATGGCTACAGATAAAATTTGGGCATCGTCTAAAGAGATCTGAGCAGAGCTGGGCATGACATCAAAGATAGAAGAAGTGGGGATTTGTTGGCCGTTCTGCATGATAATCTAACCACAGAAACCATTCCCCTTTGTTCCCTCTACTAAGTATTTGTTGCTACTCAAATATCTGATGTAAATTCCAGTTTTGTTTAAAGCCTGTATTCTATTGGATTTAAAGAACAGTTTTGTCTATGCCTATCTTGTGCCTTTCATGGCCCGTTATATGTTAATTTTCCTGACCCTGATTCAGGCACATTGCCAGTGTGCCTAAAAAAATTATTGGATGCCTGACTTTCAGCTCATTCCAGATCTGCATGAAGTAGACTGTGCTGCCTGGCACAAGCATGGTAGTTAGCAAGGTGTCTGTGCTGTTCAGCAATCATAAAGGCCGCAGTTGTACCGTGTGTGTGTGTGTGTGTGTGTATAGTTCCTGTAACATATATAACTACTGAAATATATCCAAGCTTGATACCAGAGCAAAATCTCAAACTTGAGGTGACAGACACTGTTTTTCTTAAGGGCTAAAAGTTCTGCAGTGGGGCTCATTCCAATAAATGTGGTTGACGTGTGAGAAGGTAGTTAAATTTTGGGATGAATGTTTAATGAAATCCACAAAATTGCTGGACAAAAGGTGGCTAAATTCCCAGAACTGGCTTTGTTAAATCTTTTTGGTGGGCAAAATGCAGGTGTGCGCTTTAAACCACCGGCTATTTTTCACAGTAACTAGGCACCGGAAATATATATGGAAGGAGCCTCTTTGACGAATTGGTATAATAAGGTCTGGAAATTGGCACTTGTTGAGAAACTCACCAATAAGTGCAGAATGGTACAAGGTATAAACGAAATGAATCTGTAACGGCAGAGTAGCATAGCTTCATTATGCATACAGTGAAGAATGGCTATAAAGGACTTCATATAAGCATTTCTGATTGCTTTGGCAGCCAGCAGCAAAAATTCTGATGTGCTTGCACTGACTGTCTCTCCAAGAAGACAATGTTTCCTTGCGCACCCTACTACAGTCATACCTCATGTTACGTTTGCTTCAGGTTGCGCATTTTCAGGTTGTGTCCCGCGGCGACCTGGAAGTACCGGAAAGGGTTACTTCCGGGTTTCGCCGCTCGCGCATGCGCAGACGCACAAAATGACATCACACGTGTGCGCAGAAGCAGCAAATTGCAACCCGCGCGTGCGCAGACGTGCAGACGCGGGTTGCGTTCCTTTCAGGTTGTGAACGGGGCTCCGGAACGGATCCCGTTCGCAACCAGAGGTACCAATGTACTGTAAGACTTTTTCTTAAAACATAAACTGCCTTGTGCCCCCATCCTACATTTCCTGCCATCCTGAATGGGAAATAGCAGGAGTGCCAACAAGTCTTTTAATAGTAGCTAGGCCAGACCTCGAGCAAATAAATGGCACAAACTGATACTATTTTATGTGCCAAGAAAAGGGGAGGGGTGAGAGAGACTGGAGGTAATCCACTGAAAGGGAAAGCATGGGGTGGGGGTGGGGAAGTGCTGACCAATGGTCAGGTCTCCTTGCTCTGAGAGTTAACTAGCCCAGAGCTACAATGGAATTAACAGTACAGGCAAATGAGTTCATCTTTGACTAATGGTATTATAGTCAAGAACAAAGGAATGACTAATTATTCATCGCTTAATTGCCCACTCCCATCTACCTTTTTCTTGAATGTTAACAAACTGGTCTGGAGCCAACTGTAGCATCAGCTAGTAATAGTTTTAAGCACCATTAGGCCACCGTCATGGCAATTTAAATTGTCACTTTCTATTAAAAGGTCTAAACTCCAACGGGTTTCGGCGGAAAATGTGCTGTTCTGCCAGCGCTATTAAACAAAGACACCCTCTTCGTGCAATGTCAGTGGAACACATTTTAAATAAGGGTTCAGCTGCACCACACTAATTTAAACTACAGTATTGCTTTCTGCTAAAGAATAGAACCCTGATTTGGGCAAACACCCCCCCTTAAGCTCTGTGACAGTTTCCGTGATTACTCTTAACACATTTAAACCCGTGTGTGTGTGTTTGAATGTGCTACAGCATCTCTAGGACTTTCGCCGTAAAAGAGAATTGCATTTTAAAAGAAACATTTCTTTAAATAATCTTGTGATTATGGTCTGTATTTAATGATCTTTTATTAATCGTAGAGTGTATGTGTGTGTATACAAACGCATGCATGCACACACACACACAATACGTTTGACAAATTAAGGGGAGGACAAGGACAAAAAGCTACAAAAGGGAGAGACACTGAGAGTTTGGGTGTGGCAGGACTAACTGAAACAGGTGACTAAACCAAAGGCTTTGTTTGCATTACAAATTGAAAAGCAGGACAACTTTTGGGGCTTTTCCACAGGGACCAGGGAGAATCAGTCCTGTGAAGATGGTGAAGGGCTCACCAACTGACCATCCTTGGGATCCTGTGAATTAAAAACCATTAACCTGAGCTGGAGGTTCATGGTGCAAGCACGATAAGATGACTGAGAGCTTAATTAATGGCTTCGATATGAAGGTGGCTTACCTTTGCAAGCGGAGTCAGCTTACGTTGCCAGAGAAGGCACCATAGCTCAGTGGTAGAGCACCTACATTTTGCATGCAGAAGCCCCCAGGTTCGATCCATGACATCTCCAGGTAGAAGGACCAAAAAGGAAGTGATGGGAAGGCTTTTTGCCTAAGACTCTGGGGAGAGCCACTGCGGGTAGCCAAACAATAGTGGAGTACAAGGGCAAATCACTTCATCTTGATTAAGGCTGCTTCCTGTGTCCATTGCTGCTGTTTGGTCATGTCCAGTGGATGGCACACCTGGGAGTATTGCACTTATTTCCAAGTACATACTGCAGTGAGAAAGAGAGAGACCCCCCCCCCATTTTAGGTTAATTAAGCTGTGTACCCTCTTCTGTTTACTCTTCATCCAGTGCACTCCCACAACTGGTTTGGGAAGCGGAGTACATATGACATTATTCCCAATCCATATCTATCGATGCTGCATTTTTGATGTGTTTCCCCCCCCCCCAAAACCAGCTTTGATCCAAATTGAGAAAAAGACAAGCTATGCCGGCGATGTTTACACAGCATTAATTGTCCGCCGCTTCCCCATTCACAAAGACATTCTGCATGGCGTCCTGAACACCTTCCTCTGAATTCCCTCTGTCATAGTTCAGAGGAAGCCATTACAGATATTTTTATGCATTTAAAGTGTGGACATTTTAACATCTTAAATGACATTGCAATAGTAATGTTGCACATGACAATAAAAAATAACATGTTTTATGAGCCTGGTTTATCTACCTCACTCCTCCTGGACAAAAGAGTGTGCAAAACATAGACATTTCTCTGAGCGACAAGGAATCAGAGAGAATAACGCAATTACAATCTTTGGTATTGGTGGCCTAATTTAGACACTGAAGAATATTTGAGCAGTAGTAATGGCTGGTATTTTATTTCAATGGCCTTTGAAGCTTGTTCCAGTATATCAGAGAGTCCCTTATGTCATGTGCAATACGTTTTCACTGAAGTGTATTAGACTTGTTAGAAGTAAATGAGTCATAACATTTCAGCTCCCTCTGTTATGTTCTCGGCTGTTGCAGTTATTGCTCTGAAGGACACTGAGACAGTCATCTTGAGATAAATATCTCTGTGATGGCTATAGATACAATTTTTATGTCTCCACAATTACATTTCTAACTTCAAAGCACTCCACATTTTACCACTTTACAGCCATGAAAAAAAACCACGTCAGAAATCGATTCACATCTGACCCTCACGAGAATAATATGCAAGGGAGGGGGATCGAAAGTCATTTTCTTGACAGAATTAGGAACACTTTCTGCTTCCAATTTTTTTTACAAGGGAGAAAAGAAGATACCTGCACTTATCAGATAGCATGTGAATTCAGTGGTAATCGGGGAACAAGTAAGCAGGAGAAGGACAACATTATGACTGAGAGGGTACAGATAAAGCAAAGAGGTTATTATAGGTGCCACTGGAAAGAAAAGGCAATGGAAGACAGACAGAACAGGGCTTTCATCCCAGACACATTATGGGAGAGGGAACAAGGCACATATACACAAGCAGAAACCAAGGGTCATTGGGAATCTGCAAGGTGTTTAAATCAATGGGATATTTGCATTCACAACACTGTTTTATGACCATGATAACAGCATGGAGCAAGTCACCCTAAGGGGCAAAATGATCAGGCAACAAAGCCTGATTTATCTGCTTGTTCAGTTGCTAAACTGCCCTTTAGCATAGAGATCCCGTAGACATTTTTGGGATTTCAAATGTTCTGGCACTCTGGCAGAGTAAAAGGCACTCATTTCTGCCACAGAGTCAACCTCCACTGGCATCTCTGTTGTTTTCTGGCTTGCCTGAGGAGTTCACTGTAGCAAGCCACTCCAGAAGTAAGGCCAAGACAGAATGGCAATGGCAAGCGGCCTCCTTTTTGCATGGCCAGAAGTCTAAATGAAGCCAACTAGATGGTCCAAGGCAATCACACAGTACCAAAGGTGGGGGGTAGGCTTTAATTTTTGTGGTTTGTGGCAAAATGTCTCTAGAATCTGTCCAGGAGAATAAAGTTGGAAGATTCAGGAGAGACAAAAGGAACTACTTCTTCATGCAAAACGTAAAGGTAAAGGACCCCTGGATGTTTAAGTCCAGTTGAATTTGACTATGGGGTGCAGATTTCATCTCCATTTTCAGGACAAGGGAGCCGGCATTTGTCCGCAGACAGCTTTTCTGGGTCATGTGGCCAGCATGGCTAAACTGCTTCTGGTACAACAGGACACCGTGACAAGTGCCAGAGAGCACAGAAACGTCATTTACCTTCCCGCTGCAGCAGTAGCTATTTATATACTCATGCTGGCATGCTTTCAGACTGCTAGGTTGGCAGGAGCTGGGACAAAGCAATGAGGGCTCACTGCCAACTTTATGATCAGGAAGCCCAAGAGGATTGGTGGTTTAGACCACAGCGCCACCTGCTTCATGCAGCCCATAGTTAAACTATGAAACTTGTTCCCACACCAGCAGTGATGACCACTAACCTGGATGGCTCACTCAGGGAGGATAAACTATGAACAGCTACTAGCCATTATGGCTATGTTTTGCCTCCACGATTGGAGCCAGTAAATGCTTATGAATACCAGTTGCTGGAAACCACAGGGCAGGGTAGAATGCTCTTGTGTTCAGGTTCTGTTTGCAGGTTTCTTACTGGCATGTGGTTGGCTATTATGAGAACAGCATGCTAGACTAGATGGGTCATTGGCCTGATCCAGCAGGCTCTTCTTACCGGTATGTTCATTTTTGTTGACATATGGTCCAGTTGGACACTTCCTAAAATATACTATTTGTTATACGAAGAATTGTGATTCTAATATTCTGCATTTGCCTTCTTTGTTTATTCTCCTATTGATGAAATATATCTGTTTCTTTATGAGTTGTTTGGAATGCTTATCAGTTCAGAAGATGGCTATAAACATTTTATAAGATGTCCTAAATTGATAGCTTTTAAAATCATTCCCATGCGGCAATGTCTTGTTTGAAAAGTTTTGGGGACCTTTGATTACCAATTGCAGATGTAGGGAACCTGTGGGTGCTGCTGAACTGCATCTCCCATGAGCCCTGGCGAGCCTGGCCAATGTCCAGGGATGATGGGAGCTGTAGTTCAACATCTGGAAGTCCAAAGGCTCTGCGCACCTAACCTATTGGTTTCATACTTCTTTCCCTTCCATTATTGCTGAAGAACAATTGCTTGCAACTCTGTGCATGGCGGTTTTTCAGTCTTCCCATTCCAATTGCATGGTGTGATCTTTCAAAACAGCACATGACAATTTCCAGCAGATAATAAAATTTGAAAATTCCCTTCACATGTATAGAAATGCTATGCATGTGCTCACATGCCTTTGTGTATCTTGCAGCAGGCACTGGCCTCATGCTAAAAGTCTGTTTTGCCTCCAGTTTGAGGAGCCAAGTTCCATGCTTAATGCATTTCTACACAATATTTTTGACAATGAGCGTTTCAAGAAGATGAAATATTTTGAATGGCAACAAACAGAATAGCTGCATGTAGAAGAAAACAGCTGCTTTGAGATACAATGGAATCGCAAAGGCTGAAATGAAGGTCAATGCTTTTTCCAATTCAAATGATTTTCCATTACTTACTTTGTGGATTTCCACCCAGTTTACTTAATGCATCACTTTGGAGGGACCTTGTACATTAACGCTGCTGGCAGCATAATGGCAGTGTTCTAAGATTTACATTAGGATAAGGTAGAACTTATGCATTTGAAACCACTGCTATTAAGAGTCCTATTACAGGGTTGTGTGCATAACCAGACACATAAGAAATGCACAACTACAGATGTTGTATTTTGTGCAGTAAAAAAAACAACATGTGAAGTTGCTTATCAGGTATTAATTTTTTTATTTCTTGGTCCTGGAATTCCTATATTAATTCTCATTACTTCATGCTAAAATACAGACGTCTCCTGTGGAATCCAGATTCCTAGGGTTTGATATGTTGATTAAAAACATTCCATTTGACATTAATGCATACCCTTTAAAATGAGTTAAGGGACTGAATATCAGATAGGCAGTTGTGGCAATTTCCAGATAGAAGGGGAAAATACATTATCCAGTAGGTAAAAATTAGGAACCAAAGGGTGGTATTCACCTAAGTTTTACTCAGAATAAACCCACTGAAATAATGAACATGACTAAGTCGGCCCATAAATTTCACTAAGTCTGCTGTGAGTAATACTTGGTTGACTACCATCCAAATAATGTCAAAACAGAGTTCCAATCAGCTGAGGAATCAGTCTCTTTGCTACTGTGTAAACAATACTTCCCTCATTTTGACTAATTCAGTTTGAATAAAAGCATTTGGAAAATTCAGTCCTGCAGTTGCCTACCTGATGATGCCACCATAATTATCCATCACTACTTCTTGGAGTGATGGAACTCTGATTCGCCTCTTCAAAGGCCCTTTAAGCAGCCAAAATATTCTCTCCATGGCATATATTTCCCAGCCTGGAGTATGTGCCTTCTCCAAGGCTGTCTCTGCTCTGATTAGAGCTGACCCAAAATTTGTCACAAGTCATTCCCTAAAGAACATTTTGGATATTTACTTTTTCTTACTTCTCCCAGCCCCAAGAAGGGCACCAATATTCTGACTGGCATTTTCTCCTCCACAATGCCCCAGAATAATGCTAGGCCCATGGCATTGTGGGGAATACAAAATGGTGGCCAGGCTGCCAATAGAGCTGCTACTACCACTTGTGGCAGCATTGAAAGAACAATAACAAAATAAAATCTTACGAAGAGCAAAAGAAACTGTGCTATTGTCACTGCTAATGGTGAATGCCACCCCTGAGGAACTATTGGAGAATTTCTTCTTCCCCCTGAAGAAACAGGGTGAAATGGGACCCACAATTTCTCTGCCTGCAAACGTCAAGCGGCTATTTCCATACGGTCTACCTCAAGAACTTCCTTTCTCTATATTAACCTACTGGAGATAATCTTCTGAGGTCCTTCTTTGTGTGCCTCTTCCACAAGAGGTCTGGAGGGTGGCAACACAAGAATGGGCCTTCTCTGCAGTGGCTTCTCATTTGTGGAATGCTCTGCCCAGGGAGGTTTGGCTGGCGCCTTATATACCTTTAGGAGCCAGGCAGTGTGTTGGGGAGGGGGGAGATTACTGGGTTTTTCTTGTTTTTCTTGTTTTTATTTTTATTATATATTTTGTATTATTATCTTGTGTTTTTATGTTTTGAACCGCCCTGAGACCTGCAGATAGAGGGTGGTATACAAATTTAATAATAATGAGGAGGAGGAGGAGGATGATAATAATACTAACATTCAAGTCTCTCTCCTTCTGCATTCCATGTCTGTTCCCCACTCTCACTCTTAGCTGATTTGTCTTTAGGGTGGTCAAGAAAGAGGACAAAGGAGGACAAATTTTAAAATGATTACTATAGATATGTAGAAAGAATTACCATAATTTAAATCAGGGGCAGGGAACTTTTTTTTTAGCATGAGGACCATATCCCCTTCCAGGGGCCACATATCAGCAGTGGGAAAAGCCACTGGCAAAACTTAGTGCATCAATGGATGTGCATCTCTGTACAAAAAGCTTCATTCCAGCCAGGCAAAAATCTCCATCCCCTCCTCACCCAGGCAAATGAAATACACTTGAAAATTTCAAACTTACATCCCTCCAGAAGCACTCAAGGAAGGCACAGAGCAAAACCAAACCCAATATGACATCTTCCAATTAACTTATTTGAGGATTCCCTTAAATCTAACAATAACTCTGATCTAATTTGGGTGCAAAACAGACAACATAAAAAGATACATGTTACAGACTCAGCTTCTCCAATTCCACAAGGACGTAGATGCACTTCATAAGAGGCACCCGGAAATCTTCGATGCAGAAAGAAAAATATTGAACTTATCTAAAGCCTGAGATGTTATCAAGGTTTACTATCTAGAGACTGTACTTTGCTACATCAGATATGAGGACCATATAAATACCTAATGCTGCTAAGCACCTAAACCCAATCAGGAAAGGCTGCATAGTTGAAAAGGTCAATCGTCACACACCAGAATAGCTTATCTGCTAACAGGTGTGGGTGGGTGGGTGTCTGTATATATAGTAACTAAAGAACATATCTCAAGTCAGAAGAAGTCTCTTTGATTCTAGAGGGAATTTTTTTAACACATGCTTAATTATTTCATAAATCTAAATGAATTCTAATGTGGAAATCTTATACTCACCTGGTTGGAAGTCCAATTGAACACAATGGAGCATGCTTCAGAATGTTTAACAGGGCAATTCTATGCTGGCTCCTCAAAGTAAGTCGCATTGAGTCCAAAGGGACATACTCCGAGCCAGGTTTGTGTGTATACCATTGCAGCCTTATTTAGGCTTATTTGCCTCCTGTATTTACATGTATTTATTTATTTAGTTCTTTATCTCATAAAAAATGAACTCCACTTGATTGTAGAAAACCTCAAAGCGTTTAACAAAAGATAAAACAGTAAGAAGAAGAAAAATTCACAACCCTACTTCAAACATACAAAAGTTAAAATACTAAAAGAGATTCAAATTACCTCAACTTTCTAAGTAATATTCTAAGCATAGATGAAATTTGACGCTGGGTGCTAGCTGAAATGAATCATCTTATTCAGGCCTATGTGATCATGCATTGAAGTGGAACGTTTCTCTGTTATTGCTCTTCTATACAGAAATTTCACCATTAAAACCTTCTTTTTTATCTTTAGGTTTTACATGATAAGGCCATGATTCTCCTGGAACATCTTATGCTCAGGTATGCCTGTTATGGGTGAAGGGTGCGTACACACACAAACACTTATAAATCAAGGCTTTCCCCTTCATAATACAGGCAGCAACTGTTTTAGGCATGTCCAATATGTGTGCGATTGCACACGTGCACATTGTGCTGAACCCGGAAGTGACCTAAAAAGTCACAAAAAGAGGCGGAATGGGGGCAGGGCAGGTTCGGAATGGGGAGTTTGCAGGTTTTTTCAATGGTGTTTCAAATATATGCGATTTCACTTAAACGTGTGGTGCCTTGGAACGTAACCCCCTCCCTCGTGTAAATTGGAAGTTGCCTGTGCTCACATGCAGTGGCTGCGAACAGTGGCGTAGCGTAGGTTGTCAGCACCCGGGGCAAGGCAAGTAATTTGCACCCCCTAACCCGTGGATCTGCGCCCCCTAACCCGTGGATTTGCGCCCCCTAACCCTAACCCCCAGATGTTGCGCCCGGTGTGGCCGGCCCCCCCTGCACCCCCCACGCTACGCCACTGGCTGCGAAGAGATAGGGTGGTGTGTATGCAAACATTTTGATTGGGCAAGTGGCCCTTTATGAATAGCTTGCTGTAGCAGGAATGCTTCTCCAGAAATAAACAGGCTCCCTTGCACATCAGGTGTACAACAGCCAAATCATTTTATCCTTTTCCTTTAGCAAGAATTTGAACGTTAAATCTATAGTGGCTAAAACAATGCTTTTCAAACTGTGTTCTGGGGAAACCAGTGTGGTTCCTTATTGTCAGTTTCTCAGTGAAAAGAGCTATAATGGTGAGCAACTTTCCCGAAAAGGCAACTTGTCTGACATTAGCCATTTCTCCCCTGGCACTGCATAGCTGTAGAAATGTTTAGGTGCATTCCAGTAAGAATGGAATATGGAACATATTCTAAGATTAGGGTCCCCTGCAATGCATTGGGATTATATTGTAGATGCGCAGGGATGGCAGACGTGCAGATGGGTTGATGTGAAAAAGTGGGTTTCCTGGGCCGAGATTATCTGAAAACCACGTAGTGCACCTTTGATTTATTGCTCAGTCTTTCCCATTTACAACAACAAATACTGAAATAGTATCACTTGCAAAAAAAAAAAACCCCAGCAACACCCTTCTGCATGGTGCAGTATATTGTTCAATTGTTAAGGCTCAGCAAAAGGAAACGTTCAAAGCACAATGTCATCTTTTATACAGAACCATTTCACATGTTACTGTGTACCATGAGAACAGGTTGCGGTTTACAGCATTGCACCCTGCTGAGGGCAATGAAGCTGGTAACAGTTGGTGGAAAAGGTGTGGCATACCAAACATCCTGGCCAGAAGAGACAGCCCTTTCAGTCTCACATCGCCCTGTCTCTGTCTCTATTTGACCTCTTAGGACCTGGCTGCTAGTGCCAGATCTCTGTGTTTCACCTGACTATTGTTTTGCCGCTTCTTATCTTGTGGAACTGTAGAAGGAAGGTAGCAGAGCATTTGGACAGTCAATGTTTCACTGATTTCAGACGTGCCTGTCACCTCAGCCAGCAGAGCTTGACTGGAAGAACAAAAGGGAACTAGCAGAAAGCTGATCTCAGTCTTCCTTACAGCTGCAGCACTCAGAGAAAGAAAAGAATCTGAACAGGGAGGGCTAGAGAGAAAAGAAAGGAAAACGTCCCTAAAGAAAGTTCCTAAAATGGAAGAAGCGGGAAATAATGGGACATTGGATCCTGTCTGTTCTGCAAATGAACGTCCATACGCACAAGTAATATTAGAAAGTAAGTTTATTCACTGTTGAGAACAACGTAAGTCTGTGTGAATAAATCCTTTTTGGGTTTTTTTTACCAAATTAATCAAACTGGTGTGTGTGTGTGTTAATGAGAAGCTTTTTCTTTCACTGTTGCTCTGGACTGACCTACTTTTTAAATGGCATTTGAAATGAGGAGGACACATTAATGTTCATCAGAAAGGCTTAAAGGCAAACTTAATCTAGTGTTGATGAATGCATAATGACTTTGAATGGCAAATTTATTCACCTGTAACTTTAAAATTAAAAAGAGTTTCAACCACAAAAACAGAAAGATGCTTCTTTCTAGCAGGGCTCCTGCAGGAAGAATTCCAAACAGATATATGATTGTTGATGATTATGATAATATTATTTTATTTATTTCATAAAATGTATATACTGCTTGATTGTAAAAAAACCCACTCACAGTGATTTACGAAATGATAAAATGATAAAATAAAAATTACAACCATACTTTAAAACATAAAACAAAAGTTAAAATACTAAAACAGATTAAAATCACCTCAACTTTCTAAGTATCTGGGTAAGCTAGTTTAAGAAGAGTTTGGATTTGATATCCCGTTTTATCACCACCCGAAGGAGTCTCAAAGTGGCTCACAATCTCCTTTCCCTTCCTCCCCCACAACAAACACACTGTGAGGTGAGTGGGGCTGAGAGACTTCAGAGAAGTGTGACTAGCCCAAGGTCACCCAGCAGCTGCATGTGGAGGAGCGGGGAAGCGAACCCGGTTCCCCAGATTATGAGTCTATCGCTCTTAACCACTACACCACACTGGCTCTCTAAACAGGAATATTTTTAGCAGGCACAAAAAAGAGTACAGTGGAGGTGCCTGATTGATTTCAATAGGCAAGGAGTTCCGGAGCTCAGGTGCTGCCGTACGAAACAAATGCGGAATGGGCAATATGTGTGATAACGCTATTTATTAGTCACTGTTCTCATGGGAATGAGCAACTGACACTGATCAGAAATGGGGAACTTTAGGTGTGTGGATCAAAGCAGGCATTTCCCACAGTGCCTCTGTCTTGTATGATCAGTTCCACCTGCTAGAAAGTAAGTGTCAAAGCTTTCCTGCTGTTCTCAAGTATGGGGTCATGTGGACACAGAGAATGGCAAGGGAAAGGGGAAGTTTAAAACTTCTTGAACTATGATATGACAGTAGTACAGGAATGAATGTGTAGTTGTGTATAGACACTAAAGGCACAACTAGCCTCAGTGTGGGACACCTGCACTTAGACTCGTCCGCACATTTATTTATTTTTTAATGAGCTGAATTTATTAGGCTCTGCAATGCTGTGAGCAACACTGGGGTGGTGTCTGGAAGGGCTGCATTTTCCCTGGAATCAGAGCCCATAGTTACAGCACTGGGTCTGTTTATCTGGAATCACAGTCACAGTTTACTGCCAATTAATCAGTGTCAAAGCATTCTTTTTTTTTTTAAAGGTCATTCACAAAACATCCTGTTAAAAAGATGTGGGATTGCCCTTTGGTTCTATAGCAATCTTGATGGGTGTTACTGACTAGGAAGAGATATCACAGATCAGGAGAGAGCCAATAGATAATATTTTAGTGGTGGCAAAGTTCCAAACTGCGGCGAAATGGAAAAATATAAAGCCCCTAGCAATGAAGGAAGAAGGTATGATTCAATTGATGCAAAAGCTTACCCAGAATTTGCATCAATGAATTTACAGATATCATACAGCAAATCCCAGATGTAATTATGACTGTGTAGAAGAAGAAGAAGAAGAGTTTGGATTTGATATCCCGCCTTTCACTCCCTTTAAGGAGTCTCAAAGCGGCTAACATTCTCCTTTCCCTTCCTCCCCCACAACAAACGCTCTGTGAGGCGAGTGGGGCTGAGAGACTTCAAAGAAGTGTGACTGGCCCAAGGTCACCCAGCAGCTGCATGTGGAGGAGCGGAGATGCGAACCTGGTTCCCCAGATTACGAGACTACCGCTCTTAACCACTACACCACACTGGCTCTCAGTGTGTAGAACAATTGTTCCTGATTCTAGATGTAATTGACACAGCTAACTAGCAATACAAGAGAACTATGATTCTCTTTGATAGCAGATAGTGTGGGGAGGAGAGTGTACATCTGTCTGTCTGTCTGTCTGTCTGTCAGTCAGTCTATCTACTTGTTACTGAATGCACATGCATCCAAACAGGTACATAGTCTACTATTCCTGATTATACCAAATTTTATTCCTTTATTTTTTTAAAAAAATTACTAATTAAAAATTATAGTCATTACTAAACTGTGTTTGTGATTTTAAGCACTTAAAAAACAAATAGGCGTGGTGCTTCATTAATGTGAACATTTTTGGCCAGAAAAGCTCAAGTAAAAGAAAGGGGGAGTGAATTCAGGCAGCCAATGTACCATGTGATAAATGTGGAGGAACTGCGCTTGTTTATTCAATGTGGGCCTAAGATGGCCGTGGCTGCTTTTGTAGTGCTCTGTGGTTGCTGTGTGGTGCTACCCCTAGTTATATACTCATTCTGTAGCTACAGAGTGAAGACCTAAGTTCTACCTTCCCCACAATGCATTGCTGCACTGCTGCAGTGTTTTACCACTACCAATACTTCCTTGTTCTTCCTCTATGGAACTTGGTTGTTTAGCCTCTTCCCACATTCTTGTATTAATACATACTGATAATGGAGTATGTAATATGGGTTTCCAAATACTTTTCACCCTGTAACAGCAATGCCTCAACTGTTTTTTCCCCTAGAGGTGGGGCGCTGAAACTGGAAATGAGCCCTACCAGGAGAAAAAAATACATAATACAGCCGTACCTTGGAAGTCGAACGGAATCTGTTCCGGAACTATGTTCGACTTCCAAAACGTTCGGAAACCAAAGTGCAGCTTCTGATTGGCTGCAGGAGGCTCCTGCAGCCAATCAGAAGCCACGGAAGCCCCGTTGGACATTCAGGTTCCAAAGAATGTTCACAAACCAGAACACTGACTTCCAGGTTTGCGGCGTTCAGGAGTCAAAACGTTCGAGTACCAAGGTGTTCAGGATCCAAGGCATGTCTGAATGCCAAACAAGCCTTTATCCCTAGTTTCAGCTAAGACCAGCTAGAAACATTCATCTCTTTCTCTCACGCATACACGCACACACCCACTGCTACTGTCTCTCATGGCCCTGGATTGTGAATTAAGGTTATGCTTACCTTATATTAAGCATGCTTGCTTGCTTTTACCAGGCTGAAGTATTCCATTTCTTTATGTGCTGCAGCTTGTTGTTTACATTTGCCACAACTCTTTATCCTTTCAGGCCTTGATTTGACAGGAATATTGCTGTTTGGTATCCTGACTTTAATGACACTGACTGCTGACCTGGTGTTTGTGGAGGAAGTCTTCTATATCTACCGCAAAATCCCACCCTCCAAAAGATCCATTTTTATTTGGGTAAATGCAGCTGCTCCAGTAAGTTGAATAAATAAATTAGTTGGGTTGGGGCAACTGGCTAAAATGTTTTTAAATGTTTTAGAGTTCTAATTTTGGTTCCTCGGTTTTGTTTTTGTCGGGTTGGTGTGGGTTATATGTTTAGTTGGGGTTGGCGGTTATTTTAATTTGAGTATAACAGCAAGCTGTTTGTTGTTATTGTTATGATGTTGTTGATGTTGTTGCTGTTGTTTTCTTCTATTGATTTATTGGTTTGTTTGTTGCTTGTATAGGATATTTTGTTTTTTTAATATTTAATGTTCTCTTGTGTTTTTATATATGTTATAAGCTACCCTGAGTGGCTGGGGAAACCCGGTCAGATGGGCGGGATATAAATTATTATGATTATGATTATTAAATTACACTAAGCATGGAAAATCCTCTTAGTACTCACGTAAGGGCATCCAGAGATGACCCTATTACTGGGTCTCTGGCAATGCCTTCCTTTTAGGGACAGGCAGCAGCATACATTATTTGCATGCAGAAATTCTCTTTTTTTAAAAAAAAAAATTTATTAACAGGCCAATCACATCACATTATCCAAATCACGTTAGTTCCAAATTATACAGCCAAATTTTAAATTTTGTTGGGGGTACCCATACATCAAGCTCCGCACGAGTCCAAAACTCCGAACGAGTCCAAACATCACTTATATTACTGCTTTAATTAGACAGTTCTATCCAGTTCAATCTAGATAGTCCTTTATTACTTTCTTTCTCTTCTTGTTGTTATCGTATATTCCTTTCTTTGAGATCTCTGATAATTTTCACAAGCAGATTGAAAACAGGCATCCTCTGTGTGGGTTTTGTACTCTTCAAAGATCATATCGCTCAGGGACAGCCTCTGTTCAACGCTTCCATAAAAAAATTAATCTTCGGTCTGTCCTTTACTTTTCTCAGGCTTGCCAAATAAATCAAATGAATCAGGAGGCTCTGTCAGGTCAAGCTTGCGTTCCAACATTCCTTCTCTTTCAAACGATCCTGATTCTCCTCCCCCTGTCCTTCTTTCTCCGGCAAGCCTGTCTTGGCGAGACGCCATTTTTTAACTGCGTCATAAAATTTTTCCTCTTTCTCACTGTTCACCAATCCTCTCTCCTGTTATAATCCATCCCACACAGTTCTTGAATTCCTGCTTGTGATTAATAAAAACGCAACGATCTTATTTCTATCTGGGGTGAAGGGTTATTAATATCACATCGTGCAAAGAAAAAAAAGGGTTTTTTCCTCCACCCCCCCCTTCATTCCAAACATACAGTCTCCTAGTGGTGATTCATCAGAAGATTTACTTATCCATCCGTCACTCCCGGTCACAGAGATCCATTAATCAGCAGTCTTATCTCTCGAACATTACTTGATGTATGTGCTTCAGCTTCATTCCAATCATATGTTTCCAATTATAATTCCGAGCTGAAGCTAACCAGCACACGCTAATTGGAATCGGCGTCAGGAAGATCTGACTTCACCGAGGGCTCGTGCCAAGTGTTCGGCACCCCCATCTCTCGGATCAGGGGGTGCATTGTGAACACCGCTGGCAAAGGCAGCACCCCCCGTCTCCTGGGGGGGGGGTAGGAAGACTGCATACATCCCATAGCAGCCCCGTAATTACCTCGTATGGGTCAGAGAGATGTTATTGTCGGCCATCTTCCAACGCGTCACCTGGTGGCCCCCCTGCATGCAGAAATTCTCAGGTCCAATCCCTGGCGTCTTCGGCTAAAACTGGAGTGGGGAACCATCAGACCCAGGGGCCAAATGTGGCCCTCCAGCCCTCTTTACCCAGCTGCTAAGACTCTGCCCAAGTGACACACACCCAGGCAATATCTCTCACTGGCGTTGCTCTCAGCTCTCTTTCAGTGATTTCATGTGGCTGGGAAGTGCTCTTGAAGTGTGTTAATATCTCTTGCTTGCTTGCCTGGATGGATGGATGGAAAACAGAGAACCGTGTGTCTGGCCACATCCACTTTTACCACACCCAACACTGGCATGCAGCACTCAGAAGCTTGCGCACATGGGAAGGTGGCCCTCAGGCTGAAATAGGCTTCCCACCCCTGAGTTAAAACAATGAATAGCCAATGACTCTGGACTACTGATGCCAATCAGAGTAGACAATACTGGCCTACTTGGACAAATAATATGATAAATTACAATGCCGCTTCCTATGATGCCACTTGGATACTGGGCTTCCCCAGGTAGGGCTTCTCCATCTGATGTTTTCTGAAGGAAAAGTTCTTTAGGAAGAGCTCTAATCTGATGTTCTGATCTGATGCCTAACTCAAGACTAGATAATATTGAATTGTGTCTAAATCTGAACTGAAGGGATATTCATTTAGAAGATAATAGATTCCCCCGCCCCCTGCCCCCAAATCTACTTACGGTAGTTAATAAATAGGTTTTGCCCTGAATGTTCCTCTCTCTTTCCAGGTGATTGCCACTACGTCATGTATTGGGATGTGGATTCCTCGCTCAACAATGTTTACAGATTTTACTGCAGCAGTGTATGTTTTCTCTATCTTTTTAGATATGCATTTACCCGTCTGTTTCCATTTTTAGGCAAAATGTTTCCAGCATTAAGGAGACAAATAGTTATCTTGTATTTGTAGGAACAGCCCTTTTGTTAAAATAGAATCCTTTATCAGTTTTTTTTTGCATGAGGAGAATATACTGTTAACTCAGACTTTGATGATAGTGTAGAAACTAATAATGGCACCGACTAGATAAAAGAATGGAATGTTAAATGTGTGTGTGGGGGGGTGTATTCTTTAGTTTGTGCACTTTAAAAGTCCACAGACTCCTTTGACTGGCAGCTGGATTGAAACAGCAGAGCCCCTTTGATTTCTCAAACGTATTCTTTAGAGCAAGATTCTGACCTGTGAGTGGCATTTCACCAGTCTTTTCTAAATGGCACATTGCAGTTTCTTTTTTTAAAACAAAAAAACTGCTGAAAAGAAGTACACCAATATAGGAAAATAACCCAAGTTGGAGATCTGTGTGATGAGGCTTGTCAGCTGTAACACATACTGTAAAGGAAGAGAAAATAGTTTGCATCCTTTGGCTTTTTGTTCTTTTTTTTTTTTAAAGAAAACAACAACAACCCAAAAGCAGCTGTGGGGGATGCAAATTAGACTGATGCAGTGGCCCTGAGGAAGGGAATATTTAAATTGCCACACCCCCCCCCCCCCCCGGCTATTTCTCCTAAAACAAAGTTGTCTCACTCTTTCAAAAACAAGGTACCGGTAGGTTTTTCAGGGAATGGCAACTCAAGGCATCCCAGTAGTTACTGCACCAGGGATAGCTCCAAATGAACAACAACAACTTGCGCCAACAAAGGCTGGAAGTGAACTGAGGTCTTATGAGTCCACTTCTTCCAGGCTCCATCCTTTAGGCCTGAAGACTGTGGCTCTTAAAGGGCCAACTCTCTGTGTCTGTACTGTAACCTCCTGAGTAGTGCCCTGTTGAACAGCTATGCTACTGTGAGAAGCACTCAATTCCCCTGGCAAGTCAAAACTGGGGGACAGCCCCTGTGAGGGTCCCCACTCAGGCTCAGGCTCCGATCCACCAGCGTCAGCAGCCTTCTCGAATTCCTCAGCTAGCAGAACAGCAGACCTGGGCTCATCCAGCTCTTCCTCTGCTGAGCTCAAGCCTGCAGCCATGACAGTCATGTGTGACAAATGCATATCTTAACATGTAGGTGCCTTTCCCTCCTTCCCATAGATTTTTTGCTATCGTCATCCACAAGTTCCTGCTCATGATGATTAAAGAATGTGGGGGTCAAAAACTATTCCTCAGGCACTTTGAGAACGACCACTTCAAGATAAGCACAGGCCCCTGCTGCTGCTGTTGCCTTTGCCTGCCACATATACGCATCAATAGGTGAGTTGGAAAGGCTTTGGTATAATCAAAGTGTTGTTATCATTAAAGGGAAAGGGCGTGGTTTAAAGTCAGCACATTCACATCAGTTTTGTTACACTGACATACCACCTTCCTTCCATTCTGGAACCCAAGGTAGCATACCCCACTGGGCAGTGTTTTGGTTTCGATCATATACTTAAAGGAAGCTCAAATCCAAATATACCTGCATATCTGGACCGAGTGCTGCCTTGGAATTCTTCTAGGATGCAGAGATTGGACTGCCATCTTTTTACAGATGCTCTAGCTCTGGATTCTCTACACTGAGCATGGGTTTGGAGTAGATGGACTGCAAGATCCACTCTGTTGGTCCTAAAACAAGAACAGACGTTTGCAATAAGTTAGTTGAACCAGTGGGGGGCAATAGACAGAAGGGCAACCTATCCTCCCCTCACTGATTACTTCTGTTTCCTCTCCATGTTTTTAGTCAGCATGAGTTAACATGTGACCGTGCTAACTTATTGACTCCATATGGGCCACATGCAAAACCTTTGCTTAGAATGGAGGATCTAGACTGAAAAAAGATGTGGGAAGTAGGTGGAAAGTCAGCTTCAGTCCAAGGGCGGCATTCCCTTCTGGGCAACCTTCTGAGGGCCACATGCCAGCGGTGGGTGGAGCCAGAGTCAAATGTGGCCGTGGCAATTAATTGTACCTTTGTACAGCAGGCTAGTTTCTGCACACACACACCCATCCTTCTCTATCCTCCACCCATCAGAGTTCAAGAACGCATCAGAGTTCAAGAACACATTTCAGTGAGGCAGAAACACCCAGGGTGTGATGCGGGGCCAGTGAGCGGGGTGGCCAGGGAAGAGTTCTTAGCACTAGGTAGAAAGAACTGGAGGGCCACATTTAGGCCCCAAGGCCTGAGGTTCCCCATCCCTCTTTTAGAACCACTTCCTTGCTCTGATTCACTGTCTTTGCGCCACAGAATTATTAAAATATGAATAATCCATGGGAGATTTGATGACAGAAACCATATGTAACGCTAAAATTCGGTGCTCCGCTCTACAGTATTGTTGTGGCACCCCTTGCAGTGCAGCACCCAGTGTGGCCAAACTGGTTACACTACCCTAAAACCATCTCTGAGGTAGCTGGGTATGTTTAGCCTAGAGGAGACTGAGAAGAGATATGATAGCCTTCTCCAAATAACTAAACAGCTGTCAAATGGGGAATGGAGCATGCTTGTTTTCTCCTGCTCCAGAGGGTAGGATGAGAATCAATGGCTTCAAGTTACAAGAAAGGAGATTCAGACTAAACATTCTGATTGCAAGAACTTTCTGACAGTATGAGCTGTTTGACAATGGAACAGACTCCCACAAGAGGTGGTGGACTCTCCTTCCTTGGAGGTTTTTAGGCAGAGGTTGGCTGGCCATCTGTCATGCATGATCTAGTTGAGATTCCTGCATTGCAGGGATTGGATTAGATGAGATTCGGGGCCCCTTCCAACTCTGCAATTCTATGATTCTATTTATTATTTGGTCCTTAGATTGACAGAGGGTAGAGATATCACTGAAGCTTGCATGTTCTCAGACAGTTCCTTTGCTTCTTCAAGAAAGCAAAAAGAGGTGATCTGCCAGCTCATTTGTACACTCGTTTGTACTGTTTATAGTTCTGTAATTATTTGCAGGAGTAAAATTGCCACTATAATTATATCATTATTATGCAATTATGGCTGTATTAATTGAGCAATTATATTAAGCCAAAGTTCATTAATATAGCACAGAGTACATTAAATAGCAGCTTGCCTTCATTAATGAGAGTGTCTGAGGTGGAAAGAGAAGGAGGTTGGATATCTGAATAAAGAGAGGAAGGAAAGAAAGATGTAATGGGGGGGGGGTTGGCGTTGGGTAGGGATATTTACTACTCAGATTGTCCAAGGCAAAAGCCCAATACGTGTCAGTGGATCAAGATTACCACCTCAATCTCCTCTGAGATTATGAATTTGTCCTTCCCCCCTTTTTTTTATTTGGCAGGCGAACACTATTTTTACTGAAGCTGGGGACTTTCCAGTTTGCATTCCTCCGCCCTGTGCTAATGTTTCTATCAATAGTACTTTGGACCAATGGAAACTACAGTCCCTCTGATGTAAGCAAAGTTTTGAAGAATTTATTGAAACTTAATAAAGGATGATAAGAAATACCTGTACACCTAAAACTGTTTTGAACTAAAAAGTACCAGTCAGAATGTACTGTAGGCATAAATCACCATGGTCTTGCTATGCTATGACACAGAATACAAACATAGAATAAAAAGAACTAAAAAGCTGTAATAACAGTAGAAAACCAACTAAATATAGGTTTTTAAATAATTCAAAATAAATACCTAGGGTAGAGACCTTTCCATTCCACTGGAAAAGCTAATTGAAACAAACATGTCTTTAGCTGACCTGCTTAGTTACTGGCAGACGCATGGAACAGAGACAAACTACTGTAGGCAATGTTACATGTGTGATGGCATTTAATAGGGGGAAACCTCCGGGAGGCAAATGTGGCCCTCCTAGCTTCTCTCGCTGGCCCCTGGAACTCTCCTAAGTCACATCCCCTCTCCCAAGCCACACCCCTCACAGGCCTTGCTTGTGTTTTGGCTGGAATTGAACTCTGATGAAGCCTCTTGCTTGTCTGAACAGAGCACAGAGAGTGGTGCATGTGTAAAAACTACTTTACAACTACTTTGTATTTGTTGCCATAACCACCTTTGCCCCCAGCCCCAGTCCCACCCACCGCTCATATGTGAGCCCCAGAAGGTTGCTGGAAAAGGTTCCCTACTCCAGAAATAGGAGCAGGGAGGAGGGAATTGGTGTTGGGGAAAGACATGGAGATGAGTGGTTTTTTAACCTTCCCCAACAACTTGAATGTATTGATTTCAATAGGTCTGCTCTGAGGGTGGTGTGGATGCTTTTGGTGCTGCTGAGTGTGTATATGAGTTATACAAATAAGTTTGTTCTGGAAGCAGAAAAGGACCTGCTGTGGAATATAATCTGTGTATCTGTTCAATGTACCTTTTCAGTTATCTCCCAACGGAGCTGCCATATGGATTAACTGCTTCATAGGTGTCCTTACTATCATTGCCCTGTGGCCAATCGGAATCATGTTCCAACGAGTCCGCGCTCTCCTTAACTGCAAGAAGATTATCCCTAAATTTGCACTTTATCAGGTGAGATAGTTAAGACTACATTGCAGGCCTTCATTTGAAATGCTTCTGGAAGACAGCTCTATAGTCAGGTGCTGCAAACCTAAAAGAGGAATTCAAGATCAAAGACTTTATTACTTAAATCCTTTGAAGTATGAAAGGTCTTTGTAGCTAATTCCTATTTTGTGATAGCTTCTTTCAACGTTTTTGGGTGACAATGGAGAACTGAGCAATATTTAGAGTTTTCAGTCTTCCTAAAGTTTTGGGTGGTAAAAGTGCAGCGCACACAGAGTTCCTTTTCCCTGCATGGAAGGAAGTGGTGTAGAACAAAGACATATCCTGTGATACAAGACTAAAGCCCAGGGCGTACTTCTAAAGACCATGGTAGGTACTGGTAAAAATATGATTGTTTAAATGGTTTCAGAGCACCACAGTTTATTTTGTGCTGTTTCTCCTATATATGTCAAATTCAATTGAGTTATATGGGAACTACTCCCATGTCAGAGTCTGTAGGGATGCTAATTTGTCCCATTGATGGAACGTAAATTCAACTTAGTTGGACCCAACCCACAATTTCTTTTAATTGCCCCAATATGCAAAGGAGAGAGCTGGTGTAAAGGGGTGGACTGGGGAGAAGAATTTCAGAACCCTCCTGTACTATAATACTTTCTAGGTGACCTGGTTTTAAGGCAATCAGTATCTTACTTCCCAAGAATGTTGGAATGATAAATCAAGCAGTGGAAAAGCCGTGCATGCTGTCTTGAGCCACTAGGAAGAAGGACTGGCGAAGTGGGGGAATGCAGCCAATAAATAAAAAACCTCACTTCTCTTCATGCAAGTGTGCGCACGCGCGCGCACACACACACCAGTTTGGCTCCTGACAAACTGATCCATGCCCCATGGCTCTGATTCTGCTGGCTTTAAGCCTGGGCAGTCCATTGCTGAGTGTGCTCTCATAAGGGACTTTAGTTCTCCTTCTAGCCTACCCTGTTCCACTGCAAGGTGAGTACCATGGCAGTCAGCCATGCCTCCTCCTCCCAATAACATGGTGGACACAGGAGATGGCAGTTTCTGGGCTGCCTCTCAAGACAAATCTTTGAATCAAGTCCATAAAATTTGGTAAGTGCAAGTACGTTCTTCCCACCAAGGTGGAAGAAGTCTACACTGAGGGCATAATGCAGCTTTCTACAACCAGGTAGCCTCCAGATGTTTTGGTCCAACACATCTGGAAGACACCCTATTGGGGAATGCTGGAGAAACAACAAAACATTACATATAGGAATGTGCAACTTGCCCCTCTCTTGGGCCATCTATTCTCTAGTTCACCCTTCAGGATTCCTCTCCATGGGCACCATGTTCTTTCACCAGGAGAAAACATGCACTATGAGTATTCATCTTTCAACATCAGCCTAAATGCACGGCACCTTCCCCCTCATGCTACTTCCAAACAGTGAACCTTCTGTGGTATCATCCCCCTCATGGGGATTTACCTCTTTATTTTAATTCAAGGTGGAAAATGTATATAGTTTTCATTGAATCGCATTCACTCTGCACTAAAATGGGATTTTTTTTTAGCATGACAATTTTCTTTTTCTGTGTGTTTATGTAGTTTGCCCTCATTTTGAGTCAGCTCCAGGCAACCATCATCAACATATTGGCTATGGAAGGGGTAATTGCTTGTGTGCCTCCACTTTCTTCTTCAGCAAGAGGAGCATGTAAGTTGCTTGGATTTCAGTTTCTATGACAGGCTAAAGTGGGTTCACTTCTATATTCACTTATAATGTATTCCACCTCTGTAAATTATGTATTCCGCCTCTGCAGGGCCACTGTAAAAGTCCAACTGTCATTGAGATCATGACATCTGATGCTCCACGTAGCATTACCCATTCCAACAGTTGTCCACTACAAGAGTTTAATGAAAGCAAGTTTGAGCCCACCTTATTTTCATTCCTGGTCCTTAAACCTCTTGCTCTTTTGTTCCCTTTCGATTTGCCAGATATGGACCAACAGCTACTCATTATGGAAATGTTTCTCATCACTCTGATCTCACGAGTCGTCTACAGGAAAGGAAACGATGACCTGGAGCTTCCAGTGGTTTCAGACCAGGAAACTAAGGGAAACAAACAGAACAGCAGGATTAGTGTGGAGGGCAACATTTTTTAAAAGTAAGCACCAGTAATTTAAGGGCTGATCAGATATTAACTGGGACAGCCAAAATTCTGACCAATACATTTTCCATGGCAATGTAATATTGGCACTAGTGGAATAAATCCACATGAGCCAGGCATTCAGGGCTGGGAAGTGGGTGTCCAGAACTAAACTGATGCATTGCCCATTAGCTAAAGGAATCATCCAGTGATGCCATGTTATGCTTTGACATAATGAGGACTATTATAAGGAGAGCTCACAAGTGCCAACTTTAGTTAACTTTCCCATAATCATCTGATAGTGTAAAAAATAAAAAAAAGGTTGTGATAAGTGTAGCTATTACTCACGATGGTTAAAGCTAATTGAGCCTTAAAATGTAGAAAAGTAAAACAAAAATTGGACTGGAGAACAACTTATCTCCAAGTAGCATGGTTTAATTTTTACACAGGTGTCATAGAACAATGTAGCTTAATCTGCCGGAAAATTGTGCATTTTATGGAGCCTTGTTCCAAATTCCAAGCTGTTGCATTAGAAATAGGAAAAACAAAAACGTATTTCTGTTGCCTTTATGATGGGCAGAAGTAATGATTCAGATTATCTCAACAACTGTCATCCAAGTTTTACTACACACTGATCCAGTAGTTGTGCATTGCTGTGGTGGCGCACAGAATGGCATGCGACTAATATCGGATGCCGAAGCAGCACTAGGATGTAGCAGAGAATAGGCAAGAAAAAAAGAAGGGGCCAGGAGGTCAGCATCCCCTTCTTAGGTGCCGCGAATGCTATGAGGAGGAACAGGAGAGTAAGCCAAAGAGCTGAGAACAAGCAGAGTTGCCCTAGGACAAATATCAGTTTATTGAACTGTGCTTAGTATCTATATCCTTGAGTGTATAACAATACATTAAGAGAAAAACACATGCATCATAGTTTAAGTTCCTTTGTTCCTGGTTCCTTTTTGCCAGACAGTAACATGGGAAAACCAAAGGTCTCACAAATCCTAGGGTTTCAAGGAACATGCAAGGAGCAGAGAGTGTGCATGAGTGTGCTAGTTCTGGTTCCCCCATTTCCATGTTGCACTCTGCATCATCCAGGGTGACTGACTTTGCTAGGGAAGCCTACTCTACAGAGGGTGGTTTCTGTGCATTTTAACACCCTGGGAAATCAGGGTTATGAAATCCTGGTTTTCTTCCACATATAGAGGTGGTTTTCCTGCTGGAGACAGGTGCTGATGATGGAGGGCAGAGCCTGTGTGCTTATGCAGCCGCACCACCCCACACATGTTGCTTTAAGTGCTATTCTGAATACCGTCTTGTAATTTAACTCCCGGGCTCAAGAGGCAAGATCTGATTTATACATACAATCACTGACGAGGTAGCTACTTGAAAATGCAACCTCTCATGCAAGGGACCTGTGTGAAAAAGGTCATTGCATCGTTCTGGCAAGTCTTCCAGACCTTGTTAAATCATAGTTTCCCATTATATCTGATCCAGGTCTAATCTCATGGGTCAAAACCAAGAACTGTGATTAAACTGTGTCTTAATAAACCCTATAAATGTTCCATTAGATTCACTGGCTTATGAGATTATTCTATTTATTGGCAAATTTCTATATACCTCCAACATCTCCCATCTTTGGAAGAACTGTACGGTTCCCGTTGTCTTAGGAAAGCAAACAACATCCTGCAGGATTCATCTCACCCGGGACACAGTCTGTTTGCACTACTGCCTTCTGGCAGGAGATATAGAAACATCAAGTCAAGGACAAATAGACTGAAAAACAGTTTCTATCCAAGAGCTGTGGCCTTTTTGAATGCTGTAACTCGATAGTGTGACCTGGGAGTTTGATGGGTGTTGGTGTGGGTGTGGTTGGAATGTGGTTTGTTTGGTTGTTGTTGTTGTTTTGCTTTTGTTGTTTTTAAGGGATGGCATCCAATTTCGTTGCACTTGTGCAATGTTGCACTTGTGTAATGACAATAAAGAATCTATCTATCTATCTAACATGTCATGGCAGTGAACAGCATAAAATTAACAATAAAATGTCATTCATAAAACAAGTAGAAAAGACTTTTACATCCTGCTCCTTTAATCCATAACCGTTGGTCATACTGGTTAGAACAGCTGGAAGTTGTATTCTAGCAACATCTGGGTGGGAGGTGCACAAGGTTCCCACTCCTGATGAGGGAGAATGAATAAAGATGAAGTAGAACCATCCCTGTTCTTCATCTAACAAATATGGGTTATTGGACTGTGCCCACTCTAGGCCAAAGCCTGCCACTTATTTTCAAGAATCTAACACACAGCACTGGCTGTTCTCTTAAATTAGGCTTACAAAGAAATCCTATGCACACTTATTTGGTAGCGGGCCCCTTTGGGACTTTCTTCTGCATAAACATGCATAAGATTGGATGGTTAAAGAATCACATGGGGGGCCAGATGTGAGAGAGAAAACAGATCCTACATCTTTAACGGTTGTGTAGAAATCCGAATGCCAGCAGGTTTAGTTTGCCATGCAAGTTACACTTGCTGAAATTCACACAACTCTTCAAAGTGCAGGAGTCCCTTCCTCTCTTCCTCTTGCTAGGTAGACACTATAGTTTTTTAGAGATATTGGTGTTAGGATAGAACTAGTGTTGACTGGTGGATTGAAACACATTTTTTCTGTCCCACACAGGCTTTTTCTTTTCTTTTTCTTTTTCTTTTGTAGCGCTTGAAATGCCTGTAAAAACTGTATGACCAGCTACTGTTAGTGGGACTCACTTCTCCCCCCAAAAAAGAATATCTGCAGCCACAGTCAACTGTACTTCTGTTACAGGGAAGGGCGAGAAACTTGGGTCAGTTTGCATTTTAATGCAAATCTACCTACACACAGTTAGTTTTCAAAATCCATACTTTCCAAATTATGCAATGCAGTTCTCCAACCAAAGAATGTGTATATTAGAGGAAGGTGTGCATAACAATGTATGTATTAGTGGGAAAAAAAGCATTGAAAGTGCTTCCAGTTGGGAAAATTGCGTCCAAATGTGTATATTAAGGGAAATACACCTTAAAATGCTGGTAATTTTTGGTGATGACTTTTATATATTTTTAAGACAGAAACTGATACAAAAATGTGGTGAACTGAATTTCAGACTGTGAAAATGAGAAACAGAGAGAAAGTGAGACTGGCAGATCCATCCATCCTCATTCTGTTCTATCATCTTCAGGTCTGAAGAATGAGCAACTATACACCTCCTTTTAGAATCACAGTCTTGGCTGCTTCATAATAGCACTGGAGGAATAGAAGTATTGAGTATTGAGTTTTTCTGCAGCCGGATCCTAAGTATGTATACTCAGAAATAGGTCCTGTTAAATTCAGTGGCACTTACTCCCAAGTAAGTGTGCGTAAGATTACAACCTTGATCGCCTCCCCTCACTTTTTGGCTGAAATCACTTAGATGAATATTTGATCTCTTCCACATAACCCTATCACATTCAGCCAGCAAAGGGAGTGAGCTAATTGTTAAATTCAGTTCAACAAGTTCCTCATTAAGAACAAATTACCCGAGTTTGAAATCTGCTAATTTTCCAATCAGGGTGAGTGTTTGCACTTGTGATTTGGAAATAATTACCACAATGTATAACATCTGAACCTATGTGGAGCCTAATGAGAGAGGGATTCATTTCTTTGGGATTAGAAAAAGAGCTGAAGTGATTTAGGTTGCTGTATAGCTTCTTTCATGAAATACACATGTGAGCCTCTCGTATGCTCAAGAACTTTCAGAGACTGTCCCAGTGATTGCTTCAACTTACCTTGATTCTGTATTTAGCTCTGTTCCCATACTAAAATGACTGATTTCAAGAAGGTGCTAAAATGTTAAAAAGCATTCAAGATATTCAGGCCTGTTTTAGCTACTCTATCTGGTTTGCGTCATTGCGATTCCAAATATGGAGATGCTCATTTGTATTATACCTATAATGCAAATGAGACTGCATGCACTTCCTTTACAGGAAACAAACATTTGTTATGCTCTTAGTTTCAATCACAGATTTTTATGAGTGCAAACCAGGGCACTGTATATATGAAACCCAAGCCACAGCATGGTAATAGGTTGATGGTACCAGTGCTGCTGGCGCTGTGGGTTAAACCACAGAGCCTGGGACTTGCCAATCAGAAGGTCAGTGGTTCGAATCCCCGCAACAGAGTGAGCTCCCATTTCTTGGTCCCTGCTCCTGCCAAGTGCAAGTAGATAAATAGGGATCGCTCCGGTGGGAAGGTAAACGGCGTTTCTGTGCACTGCTCTGGTTCACCAGAAGCAGCTTAGTCATGCTGGCCACATGACCCGGAAGCTGTACGCCAGCTCCCTCGGCCAATAAAGCAAGATGAGTGCTGCAACCCTAGAGTCGGCCACGACTGGACCTAATGGCCAGGGTTCCCTTTACTTTTTACCAGTGCTGCTATTAGGTAATTTTAGACTCTGGACTTTATGGTGTCGTAGGGGGAGGTCACTCTTACATGGCGATGTGTATTACTTCACTTAGTTGCCTCTGAGGCTCCCTGCAAGGCTCCCCCCAAAGTTGATGGACACTTTCAAATGGTGTGCAAGTGCCGCATCATGTGATTATGTGGGGTGGAGCTTAGCTGCCCCCCCCCCATTTTATTCACGTTGACATCCCTGCTTAATAGCATTACTGGTAATTTATAGTCTTCCAAGGAGCTGCGTAGAGAAAAAAACTGCAAGGTGCAGGTTTGGCTCCCCACACCCCCAGCCACCCAAATTCTCCACCACGGCATAGTGATGTACTGCTGAGCTGGTGTAGGAAGGCTCATGCCTTTGCCCCAGCTTAACGACTTCGGGAAACACGTGGCTGTGTCACTGTGGACAAAGAGGCTGCTGGACTGGATGGACCTTTGGTCTGGTCCAGCTTCAAGACTCTTCTTGTGTTCACAGAGTGTAACATAAATAAATGCAGAGAAACGTTGCGACCGTTATACAGCCATTCTGTTGGGATACTGCCAGGGAGACAAAGTCCATCACGACCCCACGTCGTCTCCGTTGCGATCCATCGACCTCCCGTAGACACGCAGTATCATTCAATTAGCGACACGAGCTTCCAGAAATAGCTTGCCACATTCCAGAGCTGGTGCACGCTCTTATCAGCAGAATTCACACAGCGAAAGATGCACGCAGGAGAGCATTATTTACAAGTTTATTCAGCGTTGGTCAGATCAAAGAAAACATGACTGCCTGCTTCTGTGTCTCAGGCACAGAGAGAGAAACGAAAGCAATAGATAAAACATAAACTTCCTGTGAACAGGAAATACGCAGACTCTGTGACTCACATAGCCTGCTCCCTTTTAAGGTGGAACGGAAATATCCTAACACATTCAAGGTAACAAACTTATTGCTGAGGGGAAAAGCTACCATTGCCTGAAGCTCCTTTCTAAAACAGAAGCTAGGCTTGGGCAGTTTCTTTCCTGTTGCAATGCTAGTACCCACTGAATGAGGATCAATGCCAGCAATCTGTCTCCCGATGTCATACCAAGATCCAAACATCAGCAGTGCAGTTAGATAATTTTTGACTCTGGACTTAATTACCTGGGGTGGGGGGCTCTTTAGATAGTAATGTATATTGTCTCACTTACTTCAAAATATGCTGCGTTTGGAGGTCCTCTTGCTCATTCTGCTGCGTGTGGCCCAGGATGTTGATCCTAAAGTTCTTCCTCCTGATGGTACCATGGCCAAGCATTCATCTAGAGATTAAAGAGGGCAAGGGCAAAGTAATTTTGGCATAACTAAAAGCTGGCAGTATTATTATTATTTATACCATGGCATATGAAAAAAACAGCCTTTAACAGGGTTGGGAGCATTATCATTACTGACCTCATATCAGAATTTTCAGGGAATTTAAAACCTAGCAAATTTGTGTTGTACCTGATGGACCGTTTATAGTCAGGCTGACAGAAACAGTGTTGTGGTTTCATGAAAAGAGTTTGTTCTACTCAACACGGCACTGCGATTGCGCAATTGCCACGGAAATGCCGGGATGTATTTCTGCAAACCTACCAGTGTGCCCAGTGTGTGAATTTCAGAAAAAGGAACACATTTCCTAAAAGTTCATCTCCTTCTCTAGTCTTGCCCCTTATCATAAGTGGCAGACAATTACTTGGTAAAAAGGAAAATGTCAGATGTAATATTTTTATTATATTTAAATTAATTATCAATCTAATATTTTAAAATAAGACATGATACACAGGTGGAATTTTGGTGTGGGCTGAGGTGGTAAAGATAATAGCTGATATTTACTATCTCCTTTTTTGTGATTTGTAATAAATCCTATAAACTAAATGAAGTTAGGTTTGATTGTTTTTTAACCACATTATAAAATACAGTAGTTTGGATCCAAAGATCTTCTGATAGAAGCAGCTTCCTTCCGTCGAAGTTCTCCTTCGCTGGATGGAGGAGGATTCCTTCTCTCAAAGGAAAGGAACCTTTGGCTCCAGACCAATGGGCGATCTTTGTTCTATAGAACGCGACCGATCACAGCTATGCTTTGTACCAAACAAAGAGATGAGACGCCTGTGAAGCTGAGCCTTGATAATTTTGTCGTGCTGATTGTAAATGGAATATCAATATCATAGGGAAGACAATTACCAATCGTACACGTGCAGGCCTGTCAAGCAGCAATAGTGCTGTACGAGCGGCAACTCTGAGCTAGCCTATATAGTCATGGAGATTTCTCTTGCAATTTCCTCCGACCCTCAGTTTTCCTCACTCATTATCTCTGGATTGTTTGTTGCTCCTTGGATTCAGCATTCCAGTTCCATTATCTTTTGTCTATTGCCCTGTTACCATGAGCCTACCTGCTGTTGTCAATGGCACTAGCAGCCACTACCCCTGTACTATGTACAATAGAAATCTTTCATATGTGATTTGGTTGCTCTGGATACAGGCAGTTTGCTATGTGCTGGGTCCTTTAGAGCAATAAATTAAAGTGCTTCTTTGCAACCTTTTCCCTTTCCTATTTTTTTGAGAAGAGTAAACATTCTCTCCATGGCTTTATATGGACAATCCAGCTTCAGCAAACCCCCTGCACCGGCTATATAGATACAGATTACAAATATAAGCTTCACAGATGAATGAGCTGCAATACAATTCCAGGGGCAAGGAGGGCTTCTTACTCCTTTTCATCCAGAGGGGAAGATTTGGGCGCAACAGGTGAGGAGAACCAATGGCAATTATCCTCAAGAGACAATTCAGAATTCTGTGATTAATGAGCCCAGCCCATTTCCTGTCGAATGCATATTCATATTGCAGAGACGCATATTGAATATACAGTCCAGTCCTATGGATGTCTACTCAGAAATTAGCCCTGCTGTGTCATTGTAACAGCAGTCTGTGCTGCAGTTCTGCCTTCTCAGAGCTGATAAGAACTGCAGTTTGTGACAATGGAGACAGAAGGTTGGTTTCAGGTCTTCTTCTTGACCGTTCAGGGCATTCTGAAGTTTAGTCTGGAGATGCAAGAACATAAGAAGAACCGTCTGGGTCAGATAAAAGGCCCATCTAGCTCAGCATCCCATGCTCGCAGTGGCCAACCAGATGCCCAATCATTTCTGTACTGTATCTCTGGCAGAGCCAGTCCAATAGTTTTGGTACCTGTAAAGGTAAAGGACCCCTGACAGTTACGTCCAGTCTTAGCCGACTCTGGGGTTGTGGCGCTCATCTCACTTTATTGGCCGAGGGAGCCGGTGTACAGCTTCCGGGTCATGTGGCCAGCATGACTAAGCCGCCTCTGGAGAACCAGAGCAGTGCACTGAAATGCTGTTTACCTTCCCCCTGGAGCGGTACCTATTTATCTACTTGCACTTTGATGTGTTTTTGAACTGCTAGGTGGGCAGGAGCAGGGACCGAGCAACGGGAGCTCACCCCGTCGTGGGGATTCGAACCGCCGACCTTCTGATCGGCAAGTCCTAGACTCTGTGGTTTAACCCACAGCACCACCCGCGTCCCTTTTGGTACCTGAGCCAGACCCTAAAACAGTGCCCCCCCCCCGCCACTTGCTAGCAAAGGAGGGCTTAGGGAAGGTCTACGCTAGGAACAAGCAGGGAAAGAAAGATTGAAATCAGGATCTGCTGACCCGGTGGACCCTGCTGCCTGAGGTGGTCACCTCACCTTGCCTCATGGGTGAGCTGGCCCTGATCTCTGGTCTAAGACCAACAGCTTTTCTTAACTACAGGAGAAATTAATGTAGTTCCTGCGGCAAAATAAATGGTCACTAGATGGCACACTAAATTCACCGTTATGGATTTCCTGCCTGCTCAGTGTTTCATCTGTTAATAAGGTTTAAAGGCAGAAAGGGGAAGGAAATGAACAGGCTTTATTCTTCGTTTTGCTTTAACTGATCGTTTGATGGTTTCTGATCAATACACAGTTTTATTAATCCTGGATGTGGGAAATCAACTGCTACCCCTGTTTAAGATTTTTCAACAATTCGTTTTCAGTGCTGTCTGGCTCAGAAGAAAGTCTCATTCTTTACAACAGGGTTCCCTACCAACTAAGCATGGATAGGATTGCAACCTTTGTTGCTTTTTATATTGTAGGGCAGTTTGTAACTGTGGCTTAAGGACTCTCTGAATCAGTGGCAGGTCCAAATCTTCCCACTTGGTACTATAGAATCCGTTTGACTCACTTTTGGACTACAGAATAAGATATAGCATGAAAATCCCACCCCTTTATGGGTTGGGATGTAAGTTTTGAGCAAAAATCAAAACAAAATCTAACTCAAGTTTTGTAGAATGAGGAAAAGACACCCACACACTCATAAAGATTCCAGAAGAAAAAGATTAGCGAAGTTGTTTTTCCCCATAAAAAGTCTGTGTCTAATATGTCACATTAAATGATTTTCTATCTTATAACAAAATTTTGCAGAGAAGACATAATAATCTTAGTCTTCAGAAGTTCACAATACTAACTTATTTCAAATCAAATTAATACATGCCAAATATGAAAATACAGCACATACAACTTATAATCAACATCTTATAAAAATTTGTGTAAACCTCAAAAATGTTAATATTAAAACCATAGCTGCTTGGAACACAATAGTATAGGACATCACACTATTGGGAAAATTGGCATTTAAATTATAAGAGTACTCAGAGGCCAATGTGAAAAAACACACATTTATTTGGATGCGATTTATTTTGGTACAATTTTGTAACTTACGTTAATATTCAGGGACAATGGAGCTTTCCACCTCCAGCTTTTTAATGCATCTAGTTGATGTGAGTTTCTTAAATTCTTGTTTTCCTTTGGTCATTTCTCTTCCTTGTGTGGTTCTACATCCTGGAACTGTACTATGAAACAGAAAAAATATTTAATTTTGTTAGAGACATTTTAATTATCATACATCTGAAATGATTTCCAAAAGATAAATTCTTACTTTAAATCTGCACTGCAATTGTTTTTCTTTTATTATGTTAATATTTTTCAGTTCGTTTTTAGCACTCTATGTATTATGGACCTGATATAATATTATAACTCAATAAAAAGAATTAAACAATCCCCTTCCAAACCCACAGCTGCTTAATTAACTCTCTTCTTTATGCCTTAAAAAATAGTAACAGTAAAGAATCTTGGCAGATTTAAGGTGACAAAGCCCCTTCAAATTCATATTACAAAATGTGCATTTTAAAACAGTAGACAGCTATTATTACAACATGACTGTGAACATTTCCCCCGTCAACTCTTCTTTTCAGTTACAAAAAGAAATATGTAAAGCTCCAAGCTTTAAAGACGTATTAACAGTTAACTTAAATATGAAAGCATGTCTATCATGCAGCTTGACAATGCAATCCTACACATGTCTACTCAAAGGAAAGTCCCATCAAGATCAATTTGACTTAGTTCCAGGTAACTGAGTGTAGGATTGTAGCCTAAATTTGTTTGAGGCAGGCAATTGCCTCTGGTAAGGTATTTAACATACTAGGCATATGCAGTGCTTTTGTTAAACGGAAAAAGGGGCCAGTACTGCATACCTTTGAGTACCCACAGAAAAAGCACTGTATGTATGTGAATAAATTTGTTGCAATGCTAATATTGCATGACGTTTTTGTAGGTCATGGTCTTCACATCTGTTTTTTGGCCTGAAGCAACATAATGTATGTACCATTTAAATCCACATGGGGACAAAATCATCATCCCTTTGGAGGAAATGTGGGAAGGCTTCCTTTGCTATTTGTAAAAAGGTGTACAAGGAGCTGATCATAAAACAAGCCCTGAGCTAAGGGAGAAGACGAGAGAACACAGGGCAGAGATCCCCAACCTTTTGAGACTGGGAGCACATTTGGAAATCTAAGAAAGTGTTGTGGGAACCACAAAATGCCCATTTCATTGAAGACTGGCAATGCACTCAACTTCCCACAAAATATATAACAGGAAAATATATCTACATTCTCCCTTAAGGGAAATAAAACACAGCGTTTTATTTATGAGCCAGTGTGGTGTAGTGGTTAAGAGCGGTAGACTCGTAATCTGGACCGCGTCTCTGCTCCTCCACATGCAGCTGCTGGGTGACCTTGGGCCAGTCACACTTCTTTGAAGTCTCTCAGCCTCACTCACCTCACAGAGTGTTTGTAGTGGGGGAGGAAGGGAAAGGAGAATGTTAGCCGCTTTGAGACTCCTTTGGGTAGTGATAAAGCAGGATATCAAATCCAAACTTTTCTTCTTCTTCTTCTTATCAGTTTCCTAAATGAGCTTCTCAGAGACCCAGTAAGGCTTTTGCATCTCAGTTTCATCTGGTGGACCTCCAGCTTCTCATATACACAAATAACTAAATGTCTGTTTCATCATAGGACTTCCGGCATGGCTCTTTCCATTTTTATAAGTTCTGGGTTGCCTCTGGACTTCTTGACCAGTTGCCCTTAATAGAATTTCCACTCCATGTCTCCACTTTTTGCCACGTCTGTCTCCTGTCCCTTTGGTTTTTCTCCCCATACATGCCTCTGCCTTCTTCCAAGCAATTCAAAATGGCTGGCCATTCAAAAGCAAATAGCTTGGTGAGGGAGAGGCTTATTCTGGCATTAATAATAATGGGACTGTTTAATAAAGGGTGGCTCATCTGTGGCCCTCCAGATGTTGAGCTCCAATTCCCTTCTGTTACTGTCATCATGGCCAATTATCAGGGATGTTAATCTTCCTACTGATTGTAGAAGAACCTGTAACCTTTAAGGGGTTCCTCAGTAATTAAAAAACATCTGGAAGTCAGCTTGCCCAGCACTGCCACAGCTTCTTCAAGTCTGTGCACTAGTATAATCTTTGGTGGAACCCCAGGTTAGCATCCTACATCAGCTTGGCTCCAGTTGTAGACAAGAAATGACCACTTTTACAAAGAAACTGGTATCTCTCATGAGACAGAAAAAGAGGCAATATCAATGCCAGTGAGAGAGACAATGGGTAACATCAGTGGTGGCTGGTGCCATTGGGACTGGTAGGTTGGAAGGCAGGGAGACCAACAATGGATGTAGCCAGAGTCAATGACAGGTAGAGCCAGCTATTTCTAATTTTGTCCTTATTGAGTTTTACCAGAGGCAACACTGAGACTAAGGAATTAGGAGGATGCTGACATACAGTGACCCCCGCCCCCGACTGAAAGAAAGCGGGGTTGGCTGAGAGCACAAAGAGGTTGGTGGGGGTAGTGCCCCGTTTGCCCTAATGGAGCCACCTCCACCAGGTACAAAGTCAGATGTATATGGTCACTTCAGACATCACCTGTTTAGTGAGCATTCATTCTGATTTATTTGCAGGAAGGTATATGACGCTGTGTCAGGCCATTGTTGTATCACACTTCCCAGCACATTTTCTTAGCACTTTCCTTATCACAAAAAGGAAGTGGGTTTGCTGCACAAGAGTGTCAAATCAACTTTAATTGTACAACCTGAATGTGCCAGTATTGGATTGAGCCCCACCTGAAAGCAGGAAGAGTCCTTGCTGGTGTGGGAAAAGGTATAGCTGTATTCCAGTCCTTCATCTTTCCAGACTTGAGTACCACTTATCCAAACACAAGAACAGTAGGCAGAAAATGAGAGGCGTCTGGCAGTGGCCACCCTCCTAGCACACATGCAGAATAAGGAGAAGTTTATGCCTCTGTTTCCACCCCTTTGCAGTATTCACTATATTTTTCCTGTTTCCTTGCAAGGAGTACATCAACATGGTTGTGAGCATCATTTCCCCTCTCCTTAGTGTTGTACTTAATTTGGTCTTTACTGTGACAGTGGAAAAGCTATAAATAAACACAAGCTATCAGCCATTTGCGCTACTTTAGATTTGCTCATTTTCAAAGCAAACACCACATCTTCCCACCTTTAATCCTGTTTTGTTTGGAATAAAGAGACTTCTAAGCTTTCCTTAGCCTGAGAGGCAAAACGGTTTGAAGTTGTATGTCAGCTGGATGTTTCAGCTCGAAGTCTGGAGCACGGTGATTAAAAAACACTTCCATGTTGTGTAGCCATTGAAAAGATGGCAGGAGGTGCATTTAAATTATACTGCTTAAAGGCTCTGCAGCTCTTCTGCCTCTCCATAATGCTAATATTTATATTCCTGATGACTTTTCCCTTTTCTAGCAATTCAGTTCTTAGATAGAAATAATGCAAATCACTTAGCCAAATTATGCTTTTTAGTTAAGAAAGTGAAATAGGAAACAAAAGGGAGTGGACAGAGGTTGCTTTAATGTGGCAGGCTGAACAGTGAAGCTGTCTTCAGCAACTGAGGGTGAAATCTACAGGTGGCACGCAGCCAGCAGAGCTTCCAGCAAATAGTAGGGCATATATGACTTAAATAAAGGGGACTTTGGGGGATTGAGCTTCCACAGGATAGTTAGATAAATAACAAAAATATTCATCATTTTCATTTAGGGCAGACACAGTGTGATGGTCTCAATTATATCAAATTCGTTCAGAGCAAGAAAAAGGAAACTGGATGTGAACTTTCACCTTTGGTACTCTGTTTTCCTCCTGCTTCAAGACGAATAAATGTGCTAGTATTTGCATTGTGTGTGTGTCTGTCCAGAAAAGAGCAAAATTAAGGAACCTCACGCACTTTTAATAAATATTTGCATTTTGCTGCATATCCCAGAAGAGCTATATGCTCCTGACTTTACTAACTTGGCAGGAAGCCCCAGATCCATGGCAGAGTATCAGCAAATACTGTGTGTTTTTAAAGGTCACAGCTATCAGAAAAAAGGTTAAAGATAACATGCTAATCTGCTTTACATTGCAAGTTTCTGTATGTTTCAATGTGTTTTGTAATACAGAATGTAGAAATTAGACAAGAATAAAAATCCACCCTGATTGGGTAACTGGAAAGATATTTAGTTGGCGATAAAACAGATTTTAGATGCAAGCATTTGGAGGAGAAAAAGTCACTGGGTGTTAAGCAAGCCAAATGAATGAAAGTCATACCTAAATATGGATTTAGTAGCTCAAGAAATTCCATCAGATAATGGTATTCCAACTTCCTCCCCTCCTTAATCATTCATGCATTGTAAATATTTTATATCACCCTTCAATTACATTCCCGAGGTAGTTTGCAAAAAAGAACAGAACACTTGAAATGTAAATTTTATATCTATATATTTCTGTGCAAAGCAAGGGTAACTCTCTGTGTCTTTCACAGAGGTGAATCTAGGCTCCCTTGTGCCCTTAGCAAGGAGCTGTATGGATGCCCCCTTCCCATGTTTCTTGCGCTCCTCTGCAAAGGCATCCACAGGAGGCAGAATGGCATGTCTAGCCACCCAGAGCAGCAGAGGAGCAGCCTGCCCTGGGGAGCAAGTGCCAGGCAGACATGACTCCCCAAGCCAGAGTGGAGAGCCATGCTTTTTTTTGCACCCTCTTGGGCCTGTGCCCTTTGTGGGGGTCAACCTGGTCAACTCCTGGATACACCCTGTTATGTACTGAAGTTCTCACCCTGGGCCGGCAGGGGGATACCGTAGATAGTTTTCACTCAGGTCCACATATGCAAATAAGGGATTGAAAGTGACGTTCAGTGATTGGATAGTTACAGAAAGTGGTTACTGTTGCGTTCTAGTGGAGCTCTATATAAACAGGCTGGCTGAACCCTTCAGTTCAGTTCTGTTCTGGCATGTGAATAAACAAGAGCTGTTTGAAGAATCGCTGTGTCGTCTGATATGTTCACCCACAACTTAACACACCCCTGCTCTTTAAGAATCACCTCTCCATCAGAGAGAAGCCAGAAAGGCAAATAAGCTGAAACCATGCTGAATACACAGAAGGAATTGTCAGGAAGTGAAGAGAGATTTATCCTCATGTTTACTCGTCTTAAGAGCTATTTCCCTATTAAGAAAGGTCATCCTTCATACATGCTGGATCCGGAAAATCCCAGGATCATATCCTATTGGATATTCACATCACCTCAGTTGTGGGTAACTAAACTCCTCTCTCCCCCCCCATGCGAGAAAATTACTGTTTGCATGCTCTCTTGTTCATGCACGCGTGGACTGAAGTGCAAATTCATTCACTTTGAAAATCTCCTTTAGCATAAAAATTGGTTTGGGATAAAAGGCATTAAATCATAGAAAGAAATAGCATAAGTTTAGACTGGGGTTGTGGTTATTTGTACAACACAGAAACAACCAGCCTATGGAGTGCACTGAATGCACACTAAACTGCACTGTGTACACAGTCTTTAGTAACACAGTGAGGATGGTGGCAGTGTTACTTGTCCATAAATTACACAACCTGTACCTCTCAGCGGTCCTACACCTTGCAAGGAAGGCAAGAGTGTCTGCTCATTACATAAGCTAAAGCCATGAAGTCACACAAGCAGCATAAAATAGGTCATAAGATTACAATTGCATCTAAAAAGGCCAGAAATATGGATAGGCCTGGCACCGAAAGATCAATAGGATCCTACCATTAGAACAGAGTGAACACTTAGGGCATTGGGTGGAGGGTGGAAAGCGGTGGTGGGATGTTAGAGGTCAGCTCTCTCTGTGATGATGAAGGCTACTGTCCTGTCACCAGTGTTTAAATAAGATTCAACTGCCAATCATCTTTTGTATGTAGAATCTCTCCTGAGTCAGCAAACTGTATTGGGTCCAGACCAATCTCTTTGGGGGAAGTGTTCCATAACTGGGACGCCACTACTCAAAAGGCTTTCTAATAGCTACTCATAGATACTTGCCTCACCTCAGAGAGTAGTAGAAGTCTTCCAGTGAAGATTCCAGTTTACAAAAAAGAGGCACAGAAAGGTTCAGGAAACAACAGATCACTCAGTCTGACTTCGATACCAGGGGAGATACTAGAGCAAGGTTTCAGTTTGTAAGCATATTGATAACAATGCAGTGATTAGTAGAAGCCACCATAAAGGTAAAGGTAAAGGGACCCCTGACAGTTAAGTCCAGTTGTGAACAACTCTGGGGTTGCAGCACTCATTTTGCTTTAAAGGCTGAGGGAGCTGGCATTTGTCCGCTTCTGCAGACAGTTTTTTTGGGTTATGTGGCCAGCATGACTAAGCCGCTTTTGGCGAAACCAGAGCAGCGCTCAATAATAAAACCTGCCGGACTAATCATATCTCTTTCTGTGGGAATAATGTGGATGTAATTTATCTTAATTTTCATGATTTACCATAGATGATTGGCTAGAGGAGATCCTTGTCAACTTTGCAGATGACACAAAAAGAGGAGGGATGAGAATAAACTTCGAAAAGATATTGATAGAATGGGAAACTGGTCCAAAATCAACAAAACAAAATTCAACACATAACCTGGGATGAGGTGAGTTAGTTTATGTATAAAGTACAGACTTACAGGTAGGCCTAAAATGAGAAAGGTTTTTTTTTTTACTGTGTATTTATTATTATTTTAGCTGAAGTTTCTTCTCAGCAGCATCCTTCCTATCTTTCAAGCACCATAGGCAAAAGTATAAGTGATTGAAAACAGTGATGGGTTTTTAAGTTGGGGGAGCGTGAATGTTGGCATTGTCTCCTCTCTTCAGAAAATGGGCAAGAAGTGATCTCCTGGTGGCTCTTATACCTTTTGACCATCTATTGCTATAATCCAGCTGAAAAGAACTGTACTTTTCCTAGCAGTTTTTCTTAGAATATTGTTGAGAAAAATGAACACTGTGAAAATATAATTTGTAAGAGACAGATGCTCCAGATGGGCAACTGTATAATTCCCTGGTATCTTGTTTCTCTATCTCTTTTTCTGTAATTTTGTAAAATGCAGTTTCAAACTGTAATTCTTTCTTCTTGGTCTGACTCTACTCCTTACACACTCCACCCCCACCCCCAGGTTACTGGTCAGTATTGTTAACTTTTCAAATGTATTTTCTGTTCTCAATATTTGAGAGTCTGAACTTGACGATTCTCAAGGGGAATGACAATAATTCTAAGAACAACTTTTCATCAAGATGTTATGAACTAATGTTTTGACAAGAGCTGGAGTAAAATGTTCAGCACTTGCTCCTTGTTTTCTGATCTAACCTACAATTCAACCGCTTTGACATCACCCTAAAATTTATTACTCAAAGTTTATTACATCAAATGCCCACTGTCGGCTTGCAAGGCCACCAAGTGCTTTATTAGAAAGAAGAAAATGTTTTCTTAAGAGCTTACAGATGGCAAGCTGACATCCTGAATGTTTGGTTCAGAAAATAATTAAATAATCCTGATTATTTAACTACAAAAAGCATGACAAGAAACTTTGTGCCTACCTAGCATACATTTGTATATAAATTATCATAGTTATGAAATGCTGTGTTTGGGGGCACGAATAGCACAAGAATAACTCAATATATGCTGGAAAATCTGTATCACACAATAATTTTAACTCACCAATAACATGAACTAGGGACTGCAATCCTATGAAAACTGACTTGAAAATAACCCTCACTGAAATCAGTGAGATGAACTTATGAGTAACCATTTGAAACTGGGTTTTTCTTCTAATTTTTCTTTTTCAATAAAGCCATTCTGTGATTCCATTATGCCAGAGTGCCCTTGTGCAAGAGTAAATACCAGTGTAGTGTAAGCATGTTCTTAGCAACAGTTCAACAAGAGCCACAGAAGCATCAGTGAGCGATAGCTCTGCACAGAGCCTCTTCAGATTTTTATGGTGAAGCATATCATGGGCTAGGTCCAATAAGACTAGATGGGCTCCATTATGTGTCTCCCTCCCATCTGTTGGCAGGATGAGGGTGTAGTTCTTTGAAGAAGGAGACGTAGGTTCTTGTCCTGCCAATTCTTATTTTTCCACTCAAATTTATCATTGGTGGCATGACATCCAAAAGCTGTGCTCTGCTTGTGGAGGTAATCTCACCATCTCCCAGCAGTGGGACTTGCATTCAAATTACCTGCTTCCTACTGCACACTGGGCTCTCCTAGAACTACCAGGCATCTCACTGTGTGCAGTCTTGTGAGATTGCTGTTGGAGTTTATAGTCTTCTTTGTCCATCATAATATTATTATTATTATTATTATTATTATTATTATTATTATTAATTGAGTTTATATCCTACCCTTCCTCAAGGAGCCCAGGGCATCAAATGGATATACAATTTAAAAACAAAAACAAAGTAGAAACAGATCAAAACATTCCAAAAAACAATTACACTTAAAAACATACTTCATCCAGTGACCTGGAGTTTGCCAGAAACATTATTCATTGATTACTGAATATGACTCAGGACTGAACCTAAGCCCAAAGTGGCTTGGGAAACCCAGTCGGATGGGTGGGGTATAAGTAATAACTTTTTTATTATTATTAACCATTTTTTATTAAACTCTTCATCAGTCAAATTGGCAAACTGGTTCATTCCCATTGTGTAGGTGTGTTTCCCTTGCGCAGTTTCACGGTTGTGTTGCTCAACCATCTCCCAGTTGTTCTCCCACACAATTCTCCGGTGTTCCTCTTCCTCTGGGGAGTATTCTTTAGAATGTGTGATCTTCCATTGGCTCCACGCTTCATCCAAGGCTAAATCCATTGTTGCAGACCAAGACCTCAGCAACAGCAGCCCAATCAGTCCCACCATGGAGATCCGAAGCTTGTACTCTTCTGAACTGAAATATTTGGAAATGGATCTTGTCAGTTTTGTCTGCCTAACTTTCTGCAAGAAAATATATGACTCAAGCTGCGTGCTGAGTGGGGTAATTGGTCCCACAGCAGGACTCAAATGTTTCTTCTGGGGATTGTATGAGCTATGGATTTCATGTATTACCAAGAAGCTCATTTTCACTGGAATTCTACACATGCCTCAGAACCATTTAACGATTCTTCACTGTGTGCATTGGGGTACTCGGAAGCAACAGAGGAGGCAACATTGTTTTCAGTTGAATGACCTCCCACAGCAGCAGCAAGAGCAAGGTGAATAGGCAAGATACCTAATTAGTCCCCAGAACCTTGGCTATATCTAATGCAAGTGTATATCCTTATTCAGCCATTAATTTCCCCTGAAGGTTTCCTCCAGCAAGCATCTTTCATCAGTAATTAGACTGAGTTTGCTAGGAAAGTACCATTGTGTTTCCCCACAATGGATACCTTAGTCAGCTGGTTGTCAGTTCTCATTGGCCAGGGACCCATCATGACTACCCTGCCATTCTGTGGAGGGAAAGTTGTATTGATACACCTTGCTACAGTACTTGAGTTCATTTGCACTTCATGTCCCTTCTGTCCATGCCCTGTCCTTAAGGTGGATGGATCTAGGAAGCTCCTTTCTTATAACTGTGCATCTTGTAGATGCCCAAATTGTTAAGTCTTTCTCCCATGAGATTGTTCCATGCATCACCTCTCTTCTTTAAGCCTGCTTTACACCAGGTGGACGTGTACAAGAGTGTAATCATCTTTGAATTAGCTAGATTCCTTTTGCTTTCCTTCTCTGCCTGTTTCCATGCCTATAATGTTTGTTATTTTCTCTTGGGCCAGTCAGCATCCTTGCAGAAAGCACAGGCTAGCGTATCCCTTAAGGGGGAATTGTTCCATTTTTAAAAATCCTATCAGGGGTTGGTTGTTATGAAACTTTGGCTCAAGGGAAGGAAATTTTAAGACAGTCCAGAAATGGACAGTAATATTTAAGATAGCTGAAGGTGTGTGATATGACGTAGATCATGGTTTCCGTAGTGTACATGATGATTCCAGTTCTGGTCATAGGTTTGGACTACCATCATCCCTGACTGCTGCCCCTGCTGGCAATGGATGATGGGAGTTGTAGTTCAACAACATGTGGGACACCCCCACCACCAGGTTGAGAAAGACTGATCTGGAAGGCAACAAATCCTTCATCCCTGCTCTTAAGCATTGTGTGTGGTGGTGTGGTGTGTGGGTGAAGAAGCAGGACAAGCTCTTGGAGAATAAAGAAAAGCAGAAGGGCATCTTGCCCTCAGGCAGCGATCCGTGTTATGCGTCTGAAACCACACGTGCCCCGGTTTTCTCATTTTCAAATCGAGCTGTAGGCCCGGAAACCAGCCGGCGCCCATCGGCGCGTGCGCATGCCTTTGGGCGTCATGGTGATGGCAGGCGGCGCTTACTCGGGCGACCGAGAAAGGCCAAGGAAGGCGGCAGCGGCGGCAATGCTGGCTGCTCGTCGCCCAGTCAGAAGGCCACGTAAGGCCGGAAGGCGGGCGCTCGCCGTCGCTGCCGGGCCGGGGGATACCAAGCGGCCGGCGGACACCGGCCGGGTCGAGCTGCAGCGGGAAGAAGGCGCGGTGCGCCTGGCCCCTTGATACACGAGGGGGCGGCCGTGTGGAGGGCAAGGAGGCCGATACCGCCGCCTCCCGCTAGGCCGGCAGCGAGGAGCTGCTGGGCCGCAGTGACAGTTGCGCCTTCGCCTCCCCGCCCCCTCCCGCGCGCCCGCGGTGTTTTGCGTGCGTGAGTCTCCGCACGCGCCGCCAGGCAGTTGCTCGGCCGGTTCGTCCAGGGGCCCCGCAGGCGCTGCTGCTGCTGTGCGCGCGCACGCGCCTTCCCCTCTCCTTCCTGCTCCTCCGTCTCCCTCACCTGCCGGCCGGCCGACCGACCGACCCAGCAGCGCCATGCGGCTGTGCGGGGCGCTCCTGAAGAGCCCCATCCCCAAACAGATCGAGTACTACTCCCGCTTCTCCCCGTCGCCGCTCTCCATCAAGCAGTTCCTGGACTTCGGTGAGTGACGACGGAGAGGCACCTGCACGCCGCGCCAAACCAAACAACAAGCGCGGGAGGGCGCCGCCTCCTCCTCCCGCTGCTGCTCTTTCGCTCCTAGCCGTGAGGAACGCGGGGTGGGAAGGGGGGCTGGGGAGGGGGGCAGGAGAAGGAAGCCCGCTGCGCTGCCCCGGTGTGTTTGTGTGACGTTACTGAATTGCCTTTCGCAAGGCCGGAGGTGGGGCGGGGGGGGGGGAGGTGTTGTGGACGGGGCGCCAAAACAAGCGGAAGAATCCGGGTAACAGGACCTGAGAGTGGCCGGGGTGTGGAGGGGCTTCTGAGGAGCTTCCCCATAGGGTCAAGTGTCAATGGAGAAGGATTGGTATATAAAACTTATTAGTCGACAGCATTTCAGGAGGAGGGGTGTGTGTGTATGTTTTAGGGGTGTATTGAGTTGGTAAATATGGTAAGGAAAGTTAGGGTTCAGCTGCTGGGCAGGCAGAAGCTCAACAGATGGAGCTCCCCACACACAGGGATGTGAGAAGGAAACACCACCTCTTCATTTCTGTGTGTGGTGCAGCTGTTGCAGGCAAGTTCCCTACCAGGAAAACAAGGGGAGGATCCAGGGAAAAGTTGACCAGTGTCAGTGCCTCAGTCTATTTAAGCATTCATTATATTCTCCCAGCAGCTCAAGGTGGCATGTGTAAAGTATGCGGATCATTTCCTGCCCAGGTACTGAGCAGCAACTGCATCGCCTGTCTTCAGAACATTCTTTGGGCCAATTCAGATCTTCTGAATTGATTCGCCAAACCATGGCATATTGGGAGCAGGCCCAAAGGCTCATGCTCAAGCCCACTGAAATTTCCAGGTTTTGTCTAATCACAATTTGCCGTGCCATCCTATCTAGACAACTTAATGCTAACTTTGGAACAATCAAAACAAGGTTTCATGATTTAGCAATTTATTTATCTATATGCTTAGCTGTATATCCTGCTTTTTTCTATCATGGACCCAAAGGCGATGTATAATGTTGTTTTGAGGGCTGTCATCTGTTCAGGCACTGACTGAACCCAAACCCCTTAACTTCAGCGAGGTGGTGACTCTTGTAGTCCCTTCCAACTCTGCAGTTCTGTAATTCTACACCAGTAGTGGGTCACTTTGGCATGTGGGTAGGACTGACAGGTGTCAGTCACCTGAAGTCACCATGATTCTGTTAAAAAAGGAGGAATTGGGAGTGTATTCTAAGTGCATTTCCCATTCTTCCTTTGCTGGTGTGGTTTACATCCAGGTTAGGCCTGCAAATGAACTTTTTTCCTTGGTAGCTGTGGCTTGAATTCTTTTGTAGATGCAGCCTGAACTTAAATCACACCTGCAAAAGAATATGAAAAATGTTTCTTTGCAGGCATGGCTTGAATTCAGGATGTGGCTGCAAAGGAAAAATTGGGAGCACACGGTTAAGTGTTCTTCCAGTTATTAATTTTTATCAAAAAAAAAAGTTGGCACTTCTTTAGTTTGGCACATTTCTCTGTTGCAGTACACTTACAAATCTGATACTTCTTCCTATTAGCTGCAGCTTGAACTTCCTCATGTCTGACATTGTATATGATGAAACATGTGCATGGTTTGCCCGGAACAGCCTGGCAGTCATAATTAGGCCCATGAGCTGGACGTTCCTCACCAGTGCCCTATTGGGAGTATTCTGAAAGGGAATATATTCTGAGAGGAAGGAAGTGTTCTATTGGGCTCCACAGGAAAACTACAATGGGGCAGGATTGTTGTTTCTAAGTTCTTGCTGCAGTGATAATAGTGGGCAGTCCCATCAACATCAAGTTCTGTGTGAGTTTGTCTTAGTATGCAAAATGTGAGCCTGCGTTTTGCAAGGCACTATCCAGTGTAGGCAAAGGCATTTTTTGTTAAACCTTTCCCCAAATCTAATTCCAAATGCATTTTGTGTCCTTGCCTAGTTCATTATTTTTCTTTGTTTTCTCATTTTATTATTTACTCTTTTGTTCAGAGCCTCACCAAAACATTATGCTTGGCTGACAGATCAGCATCTCAGGGAGACACACAGCAGGCGTCAGTCACTAAGGGTTTTGAAGGTTAAGCAAATTCTTCCCAGAAAGCAATAGTAATGTGAAAACTCTGGGATCTTATATCCCTCTTCTTGGCCATGTATGCACTTTGTGTTTTTGTATTGCTGTGGTTTGTGTCTTGGGAATACTGAGCTTTTTTGAAAAGCAAGGGCTTGCAACTAAATGGTTTTCACTTCCTGGTGTGGAACTCCAAACACTTCACCTTAGCATGTTAAAACAATTACAGTACAGCTTTTTCCTACTACTTGGTAGGTAGTTACTCAGGCACGGGTGGCAGATGTGGGTGCTGCTGTGGTCTAAACCACGGAGCCTCTTGGGCTTGCTGATTGGAAGGTCGGTGGTTCGAATCTGCTCAGCGGTGGTGAACTCCCGTTGCTCTGTCCCAGCTCCTGCCAACCTCGCAGTTCGAAAGCACACCAGTGCAAGTAGATAAATAGGTACCACTGCGGCAGGAAGGTAAACAGTGTTCCCATGCACTCTGGTTTCCGTCACGGTGTTCTGTTCTGCCAGAAGCAGTTTAGTCATGCTGGTCACGTGACCCAGAAAGCTGTCTGTGGACAAATGCCGGCTCCCTCAGCCTGAAGCGAGATGAGCGCCACATCCCATAGTCGCCTTTGTCTGGACTTAACCATCCAGGGGTCCTTTACCGTTATCTACTCAGGCAGAGGGAAGTGGATATGTGCTGCTGCTTGATCACCTGCAAGGAGCAGCACCTAGAACCCAGCCTCACAGTCTTTCCCGGAGAAAGAAAGTCTTCTTAGGGGTTGTCAGTTTAGCATGGCAAAAGTTTTCCAGTTGTCTTGTCCATGAAGTTGCCAAACAGCCCCCAACCTGTTGCATAGCTACAAATGTGTTGCTGCTCAACTACTGAGGCAATTTGTGCCTCCCTCTGCATCTTCAAAGTTGTGGACGATACTAGCCATTTGCCATGCTTGCTAGAGAGCAGCACTGTATTAGCTATGGTGAGTGGAACTGTTGAAGCCTGGCCATAGCAACTGGACAGCATATCATCAGAGGTGGGGAACCTGTGACTGCAGGTGTTGTAGACAAATTCCTATAAACCCCAACCAGCATGGCCAGTGGTCAGGAGCGATGGGAGTTGTTGTTGAGCAACATCTGGAGGGCCACAGGTTCCACACCTATGATTTGTGCCAAGCATTGTTGTTTTCTATATCCTCTCTTCTATGGGAAGCCAGCTTGAGCCCTTGCCTGACTAGATTTTTTTTGAGGGGATATAGTAAGGTTTTGTTTGGACTTGCTTTTGTAGGCTGAATGAGATGTTGATTTTCTTGTCATTGCTTCTTTTTCTTAAGAGAGGTGGTTTTCTTATGAATTCCTGTGGTCCTGTTTTATCTTTAGTGTATTAAATTGTTTCATATGTTGTGTTGCCTTTTTATATAAAGTGTAAAGTTTTTGCAGACAACTAGATATAATTTTAAGTTTCTGATACTCTACAGCATTTTCATTATATAACTGTATCAGATTGTGTAGCAAACTTAAACAATTCAGTATGGCTAGGATCAAACTTCAGGGGACTGGCTCTCTTAGATTTGTAAAATACTTTTGAAAAACTATGTGAAATATTTAGGGACATGGATTTCTTTCTCTTTATCTCTCCCTTTCTCCCTTGAAAAAGTATTAATCATAATAATGTTTTGGTCAGTGAAATTTAGTCTAGAGAACACTGATGTAAATTAAACTGAAGCACAACAGCAGCTGATAAATGGAACATTCAGCCAAAAGAAATCTTATTTCTACTTCTAAGTGTTCCTTTATAAGTGAAAAAGCTGACTCTGCAAGTTTGATAAAAGCTTTGTGGTAAGTTTGTTTGGAATAGGAGATAATGCTAGAATAGTGCTTTCCACATTATGTAAACCACTGAATGCAGGAGACATGAAGTTCTCAGGAGTGTTAAATATTAGCACAGAGCTAAATTATAAATGTTTAAAGAATGGTATAAGGATTTGAATCTTAATAGAATGAAATAGAAAGCATTGCGGGAAGCTGTATTGAAATGACTGATTGAAACGAGAGTTTTGCTATAACCACTGAGTAAAAGCCATTTTTCAGAGTTGGGGGGGGGGGACACAAAGCATTCCTATGTTCAGGATCCCCCCCTCCATTTATGTAATTCTATTGTTATTAATATGGGAATGCGGGTGGCGCTGTGGGTAAAACCTCAGCGCCTAGGGCTTGCTGATCGCATGGTCGGCGGTTCGAATCCCCGCGGTGGGCTGAGCTCCCGTCTTTCGGTCCCAGCTCCTGCCCACCTAGCAGTTTGAAAGCACCCCTAAGTGCAAGTAGATAAATAGGTACCGCTTTATAGCGGGAAGGTAAATGGCGTTTCTGTGTGCTGCGCTGGTGCTGGCTCGCCAGAGCAGCTTCGTCACGCTGGCCACGTGACCCAAACTTATTGTTGGTGCTATATATCCCTCCATGTGGGTTACATGCATATTTCCCAGTGCAGAATGTAATTTGAAGATAAATAAATAACAGGATAACAAATTCTGGGTAATCAGTTTTGAGTCATGTGCATAGAATATTTGGAGCTAGCAAAGATGTCTTGTTCTGGTTTTGATTTTTGGAGGAAAATGGGGCCACTTGTAGGCATATTGACACAGTGATTTCATATGATCTAGAACCAGACTTAGGTATTCTGTATGTTTTTGTTCAGGAACTGCAGTTGAGAATCAATTCATGGAACGATAATTGCTTTTTAAAATGTTTGTGATGAAAGCAGTGTGCAATGCTCACTAAGAAATTTATTAATCGCATATGAAGCAAGATGCTTATCTGTATTCATATAGTTTGCAATGACTTAGATTTGTATGGTCCATAAGGAATGCTGAATTGTGTCTGTATTTATTAGGCATTTTTATGTGCGTGTTGATGAAAATAATAAATGGTGGGGGCATCAAGTATATTTTAATTTTATGTTTAGTGTAAATGCATTTAAGTAAAGGACAACACCATCTAAAATACATATTTTATGACCTAAAACATTACATTAATGTTGATCGTCATAGTTGTCCGTTCCTTTGAAATCCTTTAAAATTTGAAATCCAAGTGTGGTCTGTTTTCATTATCTAAATTGGGTGCAATTATGGCAAAAAGATAGTGAAAACTGTTTGTAAAGGCTTCAAGTTCTAACATTCTAGTGCTAACACAATCTAAAGATTAGATTATGTTATTTGAACATTAACTTGTCATATGCCCCTTTTGAGTTCCTAAACTCTGAAAGCATGGGAAGGAGGCAAGTTAGTAACTAGATAAAATTGTTATTCAGGATCATTCTGTAATAAATGTAATTTTAAATAATTCCTCAAATCAGTGTCAGTAGCACTTAAGCCCCTTGTATACTGAAAAATTTTGATTAAAAAATTGAGATAAAATTAATGGTTTAACATTGATGCAGCAACACCTGTGGCCTGTAGTTCTGCAAAATTTAACCACTGAGCTTCTGTTTACTTAATTAGCCATTAAATTAGATGTGGCAGACTGGTTGCTAATGGGCCAGATGCAGCTGGTTGGACCTTCGTGCCTAGCCCTCAGTATCACCTCCTCACTTGCAGGTTTTAGGATTGAAACGGAAGCTTCTATTAGTGTGCGTGACAGCAAGTGTGTTTGTCAACTTTGGCCACACTCGCTGTTGGCATATGGTCCCTGAATGATTGTCCAAGGGGAAATGCAGCCCTTGGACTGGAAAAATGCTCCCCACTCAGATTAAAATACAAAAAAAGAAAATATACGCACTATATTTTTTCAAACCGAAACAAAAAACTTGAATATTTCATCTTTAGGGCTTTGGGCAGATTACGTTTAAAACACTCATAAAATGTCAGAAGAGCAGACTAAGTTGAAAATTATGTTAAATAATATTACATCAACTAAGTTGCCATAAAAAATCAGCCAGCCAACCTTTCCAAATTTTCTTTTAAACTTCTGGGAAAATATTGAAGTCATGTCACTTAGGGCTTGCTTGGACTTCCTTCTCTAGTTTTATTAAGTGTTCAGTTAAACATTTATTGGAGATAAGAAAGGTGACTGCAAAAACATTTTCTAAATATATCTTGCTGCTTCTCACTGCTGGGCTTTGCTGTTACTGTTTTAACTCACTTTAATTATTAATGCTATATTAACAGGGAAGTTGGAATTTTAAATGAAAGGTTTAGAATTCAAGGAGCCTCTTAGATAGCTGTATTGTCTAGGCTTCCCTGTTTGATTTTTTTGCTTGCTGCTCCTCAAACTGCACTGAAATTCACTCTTGAAGTTTGCCCAAGCTTCTGGGATAGAAAGGCATTGCTTAGAAAGGTAGTACTTGGTGACCTTGTAGCATAACTGGAAGCTTCCCCCGTGGTTCTTTGGATCCCAGCCTACGACTGAAAAACAGCACAGATAAACATTGCACTGGAAGGCCTATTTCTAGCTAATGGGGTATGGATGAAGAAGATACAGTGTATCTTATTTATTTGTTTCAAAATATATTAATGCTCATTCACAATTTTTAGCAGGCTCAATTATACATTCGCATAACTTAATATTTTTAAAATATTATTTGGATAATAGCAATTTTTGTATCGGGCAATTATTATTGATGCAGTTAGATTTAGTCCCCTGTTGTGTATTGGAAGGAATTTGCTCCCTGGATTATTGCCTGGGATTTGTCCTTTTTCAAGATCATTGAGCAGAGGTTATACATGTAAGATTAGGTACATGCTCTCATGCAGTTTCGTGTTTTCAGCAGAGATAAACTGAGCTAAGTAGTTGTTTTCCTTCCCTTTAAAATCTGCTTTGTAACAAATTGGCAGCCAGAGTAGAGGTCTCTTATGTAACCATTTTTCTTTGGATTTTGCCAGCGACTGTGCCAATCTGTTTTCTGCCTTAGTAATAGTCTCATGAGATGATGCCCAGTAGTTTTCAGAATGCTTTGACAGTAATCACTTCCCCCTTGGAAGTCAATGGGATTTCAGCATGGCAGTGTTAATGAATTGCGTTTGGTATAATTTACCTACTTCACAATACAGTATATGTTAATTTCAATAGGGCTCGCATACATTTCCTCTCACAAATTCAGATTAAATGATTAAGTGAGACACCAAAAGCCAGTAGCAATTTTCTTACTGTGCCAGAGGTTTTCAACCTTTTTGAATCCACGGCTCCCTTGACCAACTACAGTGGTAACCACAGGTTACATACGCTTCAGGTTACAGATTCCACTAACCCAGAAATAGTGCTTCAGGTTAAGAACTTTGCTTCAGGATGAGAACAGAAATCGTGCAGCGGTGGCACAGCGGCAGCAGGAGGCCCCATTAGCTAAAGTGGTGCTTCAGGTTAAGAACAGTTTCAGGTTAAGTACGGACCTCCGGAATGAATTAAGTACTTAACCTGAGGTACCACCGTACATTCTTTCTGTAGCACAACTGTGGGGCTCAGGAGCCCATTTATGTTGCGCATTGCCTGTAGAGCTGGCAGCCTTGCACCCTTTTTGGACAGCCTCCCTTGTGGAGTGTTCCCTCAGCCTCCTCTCCTCTCCCTTCACCTTGGGAGTCCTCTGGACAGCCGCTGCTGCCGTCCCTCAGAGGAGTTGCCCCCGCCCTCCAAGAAGAGGTGACTCCTCACACTGCCCCACAGGGGCATGGGACTCGTCTGTCCATTCCCAGAACCAAGGTCTAGTGGACTGGCTGGCTGGGCCCCCTCAGCCACTTGCTTGCTTACTCCAAGGCCACCTCAACTCCTGGCAACCAGCACCCCCTGGCCAGCCCCAGAGGCGTCATTTGCCAACAGAGCTTGTAGTCAGGGCTACTGCAATAAACAGCTGTGAAGCCTTTGGGAAGCAGAGATGCGAGAGAACATCAGAGGAGGGAGGGAAGGAAAGAGAAATAGAGGCCAGTGTTGCCCATGTCACCGCTGACCATCATTCAAGGCATCCCAGGGTGCTATGGCATACTGGTTGAAAACCACAGCCCTGTGCAAATTGCAGTTTCAGAGGAGAGGTTTTTTTGTCATTATCACAGCAGGAGAAGGGTTATATCCCCCCACCCTCTGAGGTTCCAATAATTAGAAGCCACTCCCCCAGGAACTTATATTTGCACTTTTTGTAAAGTGCATGTTAAATGCCAAGACACATTTATCATCACATCTATCTTCGCCCTATACTGAGACTTGTTCTGTTCTGTCAATTTCAGCTGTTACCCTCAAACTAGTCTTAGATGATTTTAGTTCTGTTAGTTTTCTTCTAAAGTTATGGGAGAAAATCAGTCCAGAGTTCTCCTGAGATAACCAATTTGTGCAGGACATCTGAAAAAACTCACAAATATTTTGCTTTCACTTTTAACAACATATGTGAATACTTCATTGCTAATGATATCATTAAGTTGTTTTCAGTGTAATGATAAGCAGATTGTTCCATCAGTGCAAGGATTTCTCTCCCTCAACTAGTGGGTCATTCAATCATTAAGTGCTGTCATGAGAACTTGAATAGGCAAACATTCTATATAATTAATGAATTTTTAAAGATACATTAGTTATGTGCATACATTCAGTGTTTTAACTATCTCTTTAAAATGTAATGTTTGTGAAGTGGTTTTTATTCACTGGCTGGTTAATGCTGCAGATCACTGGATACGTAGAAGCAGAAAAGTATTTAAATGCATATGCTACTTTTTCACCTATTGGTGCTGAAAACAAACATTCCAGAGATAGGTCAGTCTTAGTCCATTTAAATCAATGGGCTTTAGCTCGCTTAAAACTGGGCTGGATCATTTTATTGGTGTCTTAATCCTCTTTGCTATTTACCTTCTTCAAAATGTGTTAAGATAAAGGAATTAACATGTTTCATTTGTCTTGTCATGTGCAGCATGCAGTATTGTAATGTTTGGCATGCATTACTACTCAAATGAAACTACCCTGGCTGATCAAAAGCAAACACTCCACATAACTACTGTTGTATAGTTTCACATGTACTTTTGAAAGATAATATAAGCATTTTTATTGATATTTTCATGTGCCCTTGACAAGTATCGTAACTGAACAATCTTTGTCCAATGCTCATAACTGTTCTCCTAACAATATTATTCATTATGGATCATAAATTAAGAAAGCTTTGCAAATTAATAAACATAATTGGCTGCTTGATTTATAATATTTTTAATTGGCCTGTTTAGCTTTACTTAAAACGTATGGTGAGATAGCCAATATTAATTAGAGCAAACCCATTGATTTTAGTGGACCTACTGAGAGTTTGAAAAACAGATAAACCATAAGTGAAACTGAAAATGTGAACATATTTATGTAAGAGACGTTGAAGAATGCACTGTCTATACTTGTCTTGATGTGGTTAGTAGCTCTGAATTAAACACATTAATTATGGAAGATCAGTTCTCACAAGAACATCAAATTGCTTTACATTTGTTTTTTAATCAAAAATTATAAAATGGATTTAAGTATAAAACTGACAGTTTATATTATCCTGTTACTGTGACTTGCTTGTTTTATATGACAGTAATCTCTTAGAAACCTTGTCACATGAATGAATTCTTTGTGAAAAATATTCATGATTGTAGGCATGTTTTGCGTTTAGTTGTCAAGCAATAAACATGTATGTGTGAGTAAAAATGCTTTCCTTCCTTTTTATTTACTTCTGATGACATTAGTGTTGGCTATAGAGTAAAGAATGTATTTTTTACATATGCACACATTCGTTGTATGGCAGAATTTTACATCTTTATAAGTTCTGGGAAGGGCAGAAAGTTCAAGGATGCTGTTCATGTACATTAAAATCAGTAGGAGCTTGGTTAAATATTCCAAGATAGTGTTGCGTAACTAGACAAAAGCAAAACTCAAGCCTTGTGAATAAGAAGAGTTTCAACACTATTCTCTCCTATTAATTATGGGGTAAGGACTTGGACTTCATGTTCTTCTTGCCTGTAGAAAGATATGATGGCAAAAGAGAGAGTAGTAGGAAACAAATAATTTCCACAGCGATCTGTTTGTACCCTCTTATAATATACCGTATTTTTCGTCCCATAGGACGCACCTAGTTTTTTTTGGGGGGTGGAAATAAAGGGGAAAAAAATTCCCCTTTATTTCCCCCCCAAAAACCAGGTCGGGAAAACTGGATCAGGTCGAGGAACAGCGGGATGGCAGCACTGCGCCTCCTTGCTGTCCCCCAAGCTTGTGGGGCTGGCCGATGTCTGTCCGGCGGGCGGGGTGCTCTGCTTCAGGGCGTCCCTCGCGCAGGGCGGCAGGCTGCTATCCGCAGCATAGGGAGCCCTGCGGGACCTCCCGCAGGGTTGCCCAGGCTGCGGATGTGTTCCCGAAGCTTCAGGCACTGTAATTGTTCAGTCCTGTAATTGTTGTCACAAAGGTCCTAAGATACGAGTAAATTTAAGAATGTGCCAGTGATTTAGGAAAGCCGGAGTTTAGTAGCTTGAAAAGATCTACTTTTCTCTGAGAGCTTGTCAGCAAGGAGGTGGGCAGGGAAAAGAACCTGTTTCCAGGCTGAGTAAGGAGGAATGGGGAGGTGTATGAAAGTGTTGGCTGGAGACTCTTGGCTGCATAAACACTTTTGTTTTTCAGCTACCCTTCCCCTTGTGTGTCTGTAACCAGGCCAGGGGGTGACTTGAAGTGGAGCAATAAAAAACATAAGCATTAAGCCAGGTTACTGAGTTTGAACATAATGATTAATGCAAGCTGAGATTCACAACCTTTAAAACTATGGGTCCAACTGTGTTGGCCTTAAAGAAACCATGCTTAGTTGACTGGGGCAGGTTTGAACTAGATATGAAAACCAGCAAAAGTTAATATGAACAAACCATGGTTTACCATCTCGGCCCCTGCTAGTACAGCTGCATGCAGTTCTAAAACATCTGGAGGACACCTGGTTAGTTATGGCTGGAGTAGGCAGCATTACCGGGCAAGAGGGGCACATAGGCTGACCTATAAAGCAGGTATGGAGAGCCTTTGGCCCTAGATGTTTCTGAACCACAACTCCCCTCAGCCACAGCAAGCATGATGGAAGTTGTAGGCCAGCAACATCTGGAGGGCCAAAGGTGGAAAAATAATGCAGACTCTTTATAAAGAAGCATGTGAGACAATTTATTGTTAGGAATAAGTTACACATTAAGAATTAACATTGGTACTGGTGTGATGCTTTTAGACAGTTAAGGAAGCAAGGGGAGATTCACTTTTGCAAGTGATTCCATGAGACCTTTCCTGGCTATTATAGAGAGTAGTGGTTGCCAGCAGATATTAATGGATACTGTTTGTGATGCGCACACAGTCTGAGCCAACCTTGATGATTCAGTGCCAGTGTCTCTTGTGTCCTCAACAGTGATTTTGCCTTGGTGGTGGTAGATTACTTCTTGAAGTTTGGAAAACTTGAAATTCTGGTAGAGAAGAATCAGTATCTTCTGACCTATACCTTGTAATAATAAGTAGAATGAAAATTTGACACTTTGTGGTAGCCAGAAATGGTCAGTCTAACCAGATGAATATCTGGTTGAGTCCCAAGTCAGTTGTGCTAGTAAAGCAAAAATAAATGATTGCAGATTGTTCTAGTGGTCCTAAACAGTTTTTACAGATTAATTATGTGACAGATAATGGCTGTCATTTTCCAATTCTTGACAAAAATACATCTACCAAAAAAAAGTACATGCATGCAGATGAACAGGCAAAGACATACATCGATAAATACTTGCAGGATCATATCTAAAACAAAAAATTACTAAGCTATAACAAGCCATTGTCAGGCGTGCCTTAAAGGAGTGAGAAAAACTAAGTACTTAAGGGGGGGTGGAATCTGATTGGGCTGTATCCTGCCAATGTACATTATCTGCGAATAGATGCTGAATGATGTGCTGTTGAACTGATTATAATGGGACTGCCTTAAAAAGTATGACCTTGATTGTGCCAGTTGCACTACACTTAAGGATTTTTCAAATTGCAAATCTTAGTTATTATATGCATAGCAATGCTTTTAACATTATTTCCTGGGCTGCATGAACATAACTTAATCAGTACCTTGCAGCACTTGTTCATTTTTCAGGCGGTTGTCTTTTGTGACCATGACTAACACATTTGCAATCTTTCTCTTGCCTAAAGTGGAATACTGACAGCTCATTACAGGTAAAACACAGGTCTGTGAGTTTACCTGGCCTTTTTGAATATTACTGTGGAGTTGTCTACTCTTAGGGAGGGGGTGAGAGGAATGAAAATATGTATAGTCTCTAGTCTGAAGCCTTGATGTTTGGCTGTTGGCTACTGTCTAGAACATCCAAGTTGCTGTGCTAAGTAACAATGAATAAACCTTTACCAACTTTCTGCTAATTTGAAAGTGTTTATAGATTGAAGGTTGCAATCCCGTCTCACCTATCGGAGCATAAGCACCACTTATGAGTAGGTCTGTATAGGAGTGTACTGTAAGGGTGCAATGAGGTCAAAGCCGAGCACACCAAAGTCCCATTAAAAATATTGAGCATAAAGGTCACAGTTAAGCCCATCAGTTTCATACGTTTTAATTGGACCAGTGTGCCTAAATGTACCAAGACAGTGCCCAGTGTTTCCTTTTCTCTGCCATGCTCACCCTTGGACTCAGCAGAAAACATCTATTCTATAGCAGAGCATGCAGAGATACATATACAAATACATATGTTGTGACACTAACCCACCACTGCGTTAGAAAGATGAGTGGGAAAAGATAGGTCTGCCTCTTTCTAAAATGATCCAAATACCAAAGAGAATTGAATCAAATAAATGTTTCAGAATAATAAAAATACTAATGCATCATTTAGAATCCCCCTTTTAAAAAAAGGACATTAATCCAAAGTATTGGATTCAATCTCCTTACTCAGTTTACTTATGTGCTAGATGCAAAAGTATTTTGAAAAGATGTATATATGATTGCAAAATGTGCTTCCATCTTTAGGTCTTTGACACAGTTTAGCTTACAGTTAGGTAAATAATAAGCAGATAGATACAAGTATGCAGTTTGATTAGTGCAATCAGGCTGGTGTTGGCGGCTCCTGTGGGCGTTAAGTAGTTTGTGTATTGAATTCAGATTTAGTAAACATGACGGAAACTTGCACTCAAAACCTAGCGTCTGGCTAAATAAAGGATTTCCCCCCCTTTACATCATGTTTACATTTTCTAAGAATGTCTGAAGAATGAGGGAGTGGGGGAACTAAATTCTGTTTGTCTTTTCAACCATAGGACGTGATAATGCATGTGAGAAAACATCATATATGTTCCTGCGGAAAGAACTTCCTGTGCGGCTTGCTAACACTATGAGAGAAGTCAACTTGCTGCCAGACAACTTGCTGAATAGACCTTCAGTTAAGCTAGTCCAAAGCTGGTAGGTATAAAGAACAGGCAACAAAGCTATATGAACCAAACATGGTGAATTTTACAAGCAAAATAATCTAGCTGTAGGTTTCACCTACTTAGGCACCAGTCCTATGCACATTTAACTGAAAGTAAGTTTCACTAAACTTGATGGAACTTTCTTCTAAGTAGACATGTATAGATAGGATTATACCAATGCTTCTTTTTGGTTAGAGACGGTATTAAAAGTCATGCGCTGAAAACCTAGTGCATTTGAGGTTAGTTTGATGCTAGACCTGGTCTGTTTCTTAAATGTGATATGTTCTCTTGCAGAGATGCTATAAAAATATGTAAAATGTTTTCCCTTTACTGTACTGAGAAGAGTGGAAAATTATCAGCGTATTTTTATTGCTTTAATAGATTTTTTGTTTTGTAGCAATAGTGGCTTACAAAATCAAATCTTAAAAGTAAGATAAAATATGTCTTGCAAACCCAAAGAATCTAGGATAAAAGCAGCAGAAGTCAATTATAAAAAGTCCTGCAAAACAGTAAGTTTCAAAGCTCTGATAAAAGAGGAGAGATGGGACTTGGAGGACCGTTCCAGGTTTAGAAGATTTGCATTAATTGTAGAATTTCCTATTATATGAAACAATATCTACAGTTGTAAATAGTTGTTTTCTACACAGTGCATATGTTATAAATAACTCTACAGTTTTCCACTTTCAAAGTAAATCTGGTGTCAGGTCTATGTCTAAAATACTTTTAAGTACAAGTGAATAAATTGAAATCTGAATCAGTTGGTTCAAGTATTTAAATAGTAATCCTTTAATTTATTTAATTTTTGCTGGACAAAATTTACAATATCTGCATCATATTTCAAAGACATTTTAACCTAACCTTCTTTAGTTGACAATTTTTGTAGGTTCTAATGCCTTCCAGTGTTTCAAGTCATTATTAGTTAAGATTCTAGCTTATCTCTTGCTTTTTCGCTAGGTGGTTTTACGTTAATTTTACTCTTCCTATGTCTTTCAGGTATATGCAGAGCTTTCTTGAACTTTTAGAATATGAAAATAAAAGTCCTGAAGATCCACATGTTTTAGATAAGTAAGTGACTGCTGTTTCAAACAAATCAACTCTGTGGAAACAGTATAATTGTCTTCTGCCGTAATGTAGATGAAATCAGAATTTTAGTTCACAAAGTTTGCTATTGTTTCATGAAAACTTTTTTTTATTAGAACAAATAACTATGTTGAAAAAGACTTTTAGTTTCTTAATAATGCTGTATTGTATATACTAATGAACTGATCAGGTATCTGTTTGTTATTTCCAGCCTGCTGTAGTTTAAGGTGAAGGCGAAATGTTAAGTTGTAACCTCCTCTTAATAAAAAAAAGAGAAAAATGCTGCCATTGTTTCTAAAGGAAATGCACTGTATATTCAGCCGGATGCATTTTGGAAGTCATCTTCTGCAATTGCTTGTACAGCTAAATTGGCAAAGTGACTTTAAGAGAGAGGGAGAGTGTATTTCCTGTGATAAATTAGATTACACCATCAGTCCCATAAGAAATTTGTGTCTTTGAAAAGCGGTGGAAAATACTGGTTTTATTTTGTGGAGATGATGAGAGTATTAGCTTTGGGGCTCTGAACAAGTGCAGAATCTGGGCTGGATTTAGGTTTGATGAGGCCCTAAGCTACTGAAGGTAATGAGGCCCTTTATATGTCCAGCTGTCCTTTGTCAACAACAAATTGTCACTGTTTTTTGTGTTGAATATATGCTATATGGTGATTTATGGGCCTAATAGGTATCTAAAGCCATTGGCACATATTGCCGTGTAACCAGTCCATGCAGAATGTAGGCACACTATATAGAAATGAGCAAACCAGTGATATTTCAGGGAGCAGGCTAGCAGACGGGGCCCATTGTTTACATCATAGGAGACTACACAACACAAAACACTGTTGCTGTATGTAGGTTTTTTTTTTATCTTACATTTTGGAAATGTACATCCAGATTTTTTTTCCTTTAATTTTTTTTGGGGGCCCCCAAGAGAGTGAGGCACTAGGCTACAGCTTGTTTAGCTTATATGTAAATCTGGCACTGTGCAGAATCCATATTTCAGAGTATATATAGTTCACAAATAATATTTTATTTTCTTCTGTGTCATCTAACATCAGATATGATGAACTTCAAAGTCATCCCTGTCATTTATTTGGACAGGTATGGTTCACAAAATAACCAAAAGGTCAAGGTAAACAATAAGGTTATGTTTAGAGACAGTGTGACACCCAGGCGGATCATATGCGGACATGTAGGAATAAAATGGCACAAATCCGCATTGATGATACTTGAAGTTGAAATGGAGTCCTGAAAATAAACCCATTTTTTCCTCTACTAAAAGAGAGTGTTTTTCATAGCCCTTCTTAGAAGGTAGTCTATATAATACAGAGCAAAAATCAAGAAAGCAAACTTTATTTCTTTATATTGTATCTTTATTTGCCACTTCTCTACATGTTAGAGGAGTAGGATGCCCTTTAATACTTAGATCTCATGAACAAAAAAAGGGAATTCTTTTTTCATTTGAAGCAGCGAAGTAGAGAAATGGACTTCTCCTGGCCTTAACTCTCAGATCCTCATAGAATCAGCAGGATCTAATCTAGCTGAAGCTTTTAAGCATTAAATAATTTTCAAGAAGGAGTGCTTGTCCAATCAGCAAGCCAGGTGAGTAGGTTAAAACCCTCCTTGTGCAATTTGAAGGTTTTGAGGTTTGGGATTAGGTTGTTACTGTTCAGATTTCTCAGTTATTATTTTTAGAGTAATGGATCATTTGAAAACTGCATGAGGAATTTGCGGAGGTACTTAAGCATTGCTGATTAGACACGAAAATGGCAAGTAAGATACCTTTTAAAAAGGAGCACTCTTTCACAATCAGAAATGTATGTTAGAAAAGTACCTGCAAGGAAAATGGACATGATTTTATTACTTGATAGGAAAGGTTATATTTACATCAGGCCGCTCTCTAGACTAGCAAAACTTCCCGATACAAGACAAATGGGGGAAACTGGTAAAAATGTGTGGGGAATTTGCACAGTTAATGGAGGTAACTTAGATAATAGACTCAAGCATATTCCAACCCCCCTTGCCAAATATTTAGTATTGTCACTAGAATATTCAAACTTGTAATTATTGGAAATGAGGGTAGCACTGCCAAGTTGGACCTGCAAAAGCAAACCATCCTGCTTCACTTGGGAGGCTAGATTTCAGGTATTCTTGCTGAGAAGACCTATGAATTTAAGCAGATTTGTACAGATTTGGATTTTTTGCACCTTCCTGTTTTTCCTTGGTAACAGGAAGAGAAAAGAAATACATAGCACAAATCTGCCCCACTTTCAAGTGTGGTTCCTGTTGAAAAGAAAAAGGCTGAGATTCTAATGCTGATTGCTTAGCCAAGGACTGGATTGTGTGGCACAAGCAATGAATCTTGTGTTTATTATTACTGTCTTGGGTATTTGAGAGTACAGTGGTACCTTGGGTTAAGTACTTAATTCATTCCAGAGGTCCATACTTAACCTGAAACTGTTCTTAACCTGAAGCACCACTTTAGCTAATGGGGCCCCCTGCTGCTGCTGCGCCGCCGGAGCACGATTTCTATTCTCATCCTGAAGCAAAGTTCTTAACCTGAAGCACTATTTCTGGGTTAGCGGAGTCTGTAACCTGAAGCGTATCTAACCTGAAGCGTATGTAACCCAAGGTACCACTGTATAGTAAAATGTGATTCCTATTTAATACTCCCTACTTTTTTATCATTATGTGCTCATTAATTCCTCTTGTCCCCCTTCACCATAATTATGGATTAGATGAACAGCCAAACCTTCCGTAGTTTTATAATCTGTGTCGTACAACTTCTAACAGTACCAGTACTAAATGAATGTTGGGGTGTGTACAGCCATAGATAGTTTTAGATGTGAGTCCACTATGGTGGTGTGTGTACCACATGTTGGCTAGATGTTTAGTCTTCTGCCCTGGATTAGTTTTGGATGAAACTTGTTTTCTAGTTTGTAACACAAGTTGGATTTGTGCAATGCTAATTGACAGTTCTTTCAGTCCGGAAGACATTTTCCAGTGTCCTTGGAGCAGGGCTATGCACAGTGCTGGTTGGCTGGTTCATGGATCCAACCTTTGTCACCTGAGTATTATTTTGAAATGTAAAACAGCTGTTTGAACAGTGTGAATTTTACACTTCATAAGTGCAAAAAGTGGGAAACGAAAGTTTGACTCTATAAACATGGAAAGCACTTAAGAAAGAAACTAAAGCAGACAGCCCACCTGATTCAACTGGGGGGGGAGTGGGGGGGTTATGAAGATGAAAAGGCAATCAGCACTGGATTCACAAGCTATGTGTTTGACCTTTAAGGTGCTGGTGGGAGGAAGAAATAAATAAAACTTGCACCTGCTGCTGTTTACAGGTATATTTGTATGGAACCTTAAGTAGTAATAGCAGTTAAATATGCTTGTATGCACATTAACTTTAAAAAATTGAACATTTTTATGGTACTTGGAAACAGCATGTTTCTGTTTTCAGATCCCTTCTTCTTGAAAGAGTTCCATGCTAGTTTTTACTAATTGATCACCTGCCATCTTTATATAGACAGCCTAATATTCTATGTATTTCCTCCCTAAATGAGCTATGTGTGTTCTACTGTGATCAATTTAATATGTAAAATAGTGTCCTTCTGTTCTTTTTTATGTATCCTATAAAAAGGTTGGCTTAGTATTATAGATGGAATTGAACACAGCTCTCTCCTTTTGTTATTCTTTTTTTTATGCATTTATCATGTTAAGTAAATAGTTGTGTTGTCAATTATAAAAGTGGAAGAAAACGTGAATTTCTGATGCTTCAAATATCAACTGGTATTTTGTTTTCAGCTGTTTATGTTCAGTTAGTTACAGCTCAAACAATTGCTTTAGGGTTGTAGATAAACAGTAGTTAATGTTTATCCAGTATATTTAGTCTTTCATCCGCTTTTATGGCACAAATAAGTGTTATTTATTTGACAGTCACCATCTATTTAGAAATCAAATGTAGAGCTTCAAAAGCCCAGTGCAAAAGCCTAACACTGCCTAGTATCCCATACTGCAGGCCTCTCTTTTTGCCTGTTATTTGTATACCGCCTTCCATTTTCAAAGCTAACTATATTGTCTGCACTAGTATTTTCACTAGTCATGGTTAAAGCCAAACCACAGTTTGTTGTCGTGCTTAGAAGTAGATGGTTTGAGCTAATGGTGATTAGCAAGCATTAGTGGGGCAGAGAGATTGCTAGCCATGGTTAGCTCCGAAAATGAAAGGTAGATTTATGAGGTGTGAGAGATCAGCAATGTAATTAGAGCGAGAGTGTATGACTATTCCAAGCCGCTAAGTAGCATTTATGACCAACCAGGGATTTGAATCCACCCTGACCTGGACCACTCTAGTTCCATACCCACTGCACAGCACTGCAGAGTGTGATGCACTTGTGGGGCCCAGCCTACTAGTGTAAGATTAGTTGGTATAGAAGATCAGGCAGAATTACTTCTGCAACAAACCCAAACTTGATGGCCCTCCAATAGTTTCAAGAAAATGAAGAGCCCCCCCCCAACTATAATGATGTTAAGAGAAATTCATGCTTCATTTGTCCCTTGCTCTTAAACATAACCATCATAACTTTATTGTAATTGATGCTGCCAAATTTGGAAACAGTCAAACTTCAGCAGCTGCTCTTTTGGAGTCCTTCTGGATCTGGGAGATTTAATCAGATTACATGTTTTGAAGCATCTCTCTCCCATTTTTCCAGCTCTTTACACAAAGTGAAGAATGTTGGTGGTGCAACTATGAGGCATGAATTTTATTTTGTTTTGACTTGCATGAGCAAAACATTTAGCAGCGGCACAATTTAAAATATGCACATGTGGCTCTAAACAGGTCTTGATGAACAGATTGGCTTTATTGGAATACAGAATACTTTCTGGCATGTTATCTGCAATGTGATTTACTAAGGTATATTGTGGTAAAGGCTCTGGGTAGTGATTGGATGAACTGTTCTAATGCTATAGAGGGGCGGGGCAGATGAAAAGTCTGTCTGCAGAAGGGCTTAAGAAAGAAGTAGGTAAAGGGGAATGAGAAGGCCTTAAAACCCAGAAAAGCATAGGGGCCTAATGCAGGTTGGAACAGGGAATAGTTCAAAAGAATATGAATGCAAGAGATGATCTTAAAAAAGGGCAGATTGGAAGGAAAGCGAGGAGATTGAGGCCATGAGTTGCAGAGGTGAGGAAGACAGATGTTCAAATGATGATATGAAATAGCCAATCTAATATTCATCTGCAGCCAAATATTTTAGTACAACGTGGTGGTACTGAAAGTTTTGTATTCTGAATGAATTTTAATGGTGTCATCTAAAATGCAGATTTTGTAGTTAACTGTCACACCTTGTTTCTGATTTCTCTCTCTCTCCAGCTTTTTAGATGTCTTAATTAAAGTCAGGAACAGACACAATGATGTTGTTCCTACCATGGCCCAAGGAGTGATTGAATACAAAGAAAAATATGGCTTTGACCCTTTTGTCAGCAGTAACATCCAGTATTTCCTAGATAGGTTCTACACCAACCGCATCTCGTTCCGCATGCTGATTAACCAGCACAGTAAGTATCTGCTGTCCATTTAATCAAAAGTTGGTCTTCCTCCCACCCCTTCCTTCATCCTCACAATAGTTCTGTGAAATAGTTTAGGTTGAGAGAATGGGACTGGGGCAAACTCAACCAATGAGCTTTGTGACTGTGGGGATTTTAACCTAGATCTCCAAGGTCCGAGCTCATGTCTCTTAACTCAAGGGCAGCTAACTCCCATCACCCTTAACCATTGGATATTCTGGTTAAAGCTAATGGGAGACCAACAACATCAGGAGGGCCAATGTTAGTTCCTCTTTCTCTAACTACTAGGCCACTCTGTCTACTGTAAGGCAAACATTAGGCTAGCAAATAGACTTAAGAAGTTTACACAATTTATGTCATTCACCGTGTTGTGTGCAGCATTTCATGCTCTTCTGCCATTCGAGCTGCTTAAGTTTTTAAAAGGATCTGGGTATGAAGGAGCTCAGATATAAGTGGGGGATGAGAGAAAGAACTGGGGTTTTATTTGGCATAAGGAGAAAGACAGTGTTGGAGGAAGGGAAAAAGAAACATCCTGTCTCAAGCAGGCTTTTCCTGAATATTTTGTTATTAGCTTCTTGACACTGGGGTGGGGTGAGGGAGTCTGGAAAACAGTTTCCTCAGAAAATAACTGAGGTTATGGATTAAAAAAAAATGATACAAGGCAGGTTTCTGCATCCGTTATCTGGTGAAGTCAGAAAGGGACACTAAATGGATGTCTGTGCTTGCTTTGGCATGAAATAGTATTGCAGCCTGTGCATCAGTCAGAGAGCAGTGCCATGCAGGGTGTCTCCAAGAGCTGAGTGCCAAGTCAGTTCTCAGCAGGCTGTGAAAAAAACAAAGAAACCATGAGTTGCATCTGACTGCCTATCGGTTAAGGAAATCTAGCCTTCGTTGTTTTGTCAGTGTGACTATGCTAACTCCCACCCACAGTCTAGTTAGCAAACGCACAGAAGGAACATTTTTTTTTGCAGCTATAAAAGTAGCATTTGCTTAATATCGGTCTGTTCAAATGCATTATGGACTTGACCTCAACTGCTGAAGTTATTCTGTGCAAATCATTCGCCTTATCAGTATTGCTGCGGTGATTGCAAATAGCTTTTGTTTGCTGATGTTTGAACAGCTGTAAATGTTTCCAATCAATTGACCCTGCTTTTGCCAACCTGGCACCCTCCTGCTGTTTGGGACTGCAGCTCCCATCAGCACCAGCCAGCACTATCCCACTTAGGGCTGAGCCTGTTCCTTTGCTTTCAAATGGAAAGCAAGAAGGTTAAATGCAGAGGGAGGACTCACAGAAAATTATGACTAGCCTTGATCTGAAATGCATACAGCTAGCTGGAACAGTCCCTAGAGCCATGTGGCAGCAAATGGCAGCCAGAAATTAGTGAGACATAGGGCTAGTGAAGAGTGACCTGGTAAGAGTTGTGCATTTGGGGGCTAGATTAATAATTTTTATATCCTTCCATAAATGCTGAATTGCGCAAAGCTTCCAAATACTAAAATAATTATGAGTCTGATGGAGGCAGACCATCACATACAGAGTAGTGATTTTCTTGTAATAATATACAAGAAAACTTTAAAGCGCATGTTGCCATTCCAGATTGTATATTTTGTTGTATTCTTAAATACACTGCAGTTCACATTCAGTTTACTGAATAATGTTCAGATAATTCCTTTACCCTTTGGCTCTCTTTGGCTATGTATAGCTTATAGCACAAGGCTATGCATGAGTCCAGTGGGGGTTATTCTCAGATATTGGACTGCAGCCGTTGGCTGCTAGCAGTGTTAAGCAAGATGTTCCCAAATAATTATTGCTAGAACTTTCTCTGCTTCCATGACTGGGATTGCAGCAACTGTCAGTCAGTATTTTCTAGAGTTGAGCCAAGTGAAAGACCCAAGTTTTGTGAATGCTTTTACACCCTTCCGTTTTTGTTCATGCAGTGGGGACAAGGCGATAATCTCTGTTGACCCAGAAACCACTTCAATTTGTTATGTTTTGCTACACTGTGTGGCAGTAATAAAATAAAATTAAAAAATGTAAGTTACACATTTATTTTAAATTAAATTAAATTAAATAATTAAATATAAATACTGCTTATCGGTATGAAAGAAAAGGGAACCAGGAAACATGGCCATATGCACATCTTGCCTATCTATGTTAGGTGGTGATGGGTTTTTTTATATCCATCTCACACCCATCAAAAGCAAACTTTTGCAATCAAAATGCAGCACAGCAGTAGTATTTTTTGCCTTTTGAAAGGCTTTAAGAAGTGTTACTCACCATTAGATTCCATTACCCTTTAACTGTTTACAAAATGTTATTTCAATTAATGTCTACCTTTCCTCTCATTTTAGCACTACTTTTTGGTGGGGTCACTAATCCTGCTCACCCCAAACATATTGGAAGTATTGATCCTACGTGTAATGTAGCTGATGTAGTGGATGGTAAGAGTAAACACAAGTTGTTTTTGGAACTTTGATTGCAAGGTGTATGTGTAATGCCTTGGACCATTTCTAATGGTAAATCCCTCATCTATCAGTCAGTAGCCTCTCCTTTTCCTTGTAAGCTTTATATATGCACTGGTGCCACCCATGGTTAAGGGTAATCAGCTTCTCCCAAAGCAAGATATGCAAACTCACTTAAAATTCTGGTTAATTTGGGGGTCCCATTCAGTGGTGATGCAGGTGTAACACTAAATCATGGTTAAAACTAACAAGCGAAGGGAAAGAATTGGTTCCAGAAAGGGAGGGAGCATGAAATTCAATGAGGAGACGTGTTATTTATGTTAAAAAACATAAATCAAATAAATAGCACAGACCCATTGGTATTGAAGAGAGCTGGTTCTGTAGTGTATTGATATTTCTTGTCACTAGATGGAGGTATAGCATAGTTAAGTTACAGAAAATATATCTTCAAGACATTTCTGAAGTTACTTCAATTTTCTATTTATATTTTGTTCCAATGTGATATATTTATGGGAGCCAAGAAACCCAATTATTTGCAGTTTTATTATTATAATTCACTGTGTGCTGGAAACAAGCTGGGTATGCATTTGCTTGCTCAAATAGGTTTGTCAACTATGAAGCTGTACTCGAAATGCTTAATATCATACAACACTCTTTCTCGAATCATCTCCCTAAATTCTACTTCCGGATAGTGAAATATGCCAATTACAATTTTGTGCAGAGTCTCTAAAATTGTTAACAATTGCTGGAGTAGTTTTTTTTAAAAAATAGATGGCACGGTTAACCATTACTTTTTGGGAATGGGTGAAAGATCTGAATTTGAAAATACTTCCTTAAATCTAGGGAATACATTACATGCTTTGCTTTGTACATGCCTTCTATGTGGAACTGGCAAAACATAGGAAAATAAAATTTATTGTAGTTTTAAAACAAAGAAAGCTACAGAGCAAAAGTAGAGCCTCACTACTGGCAGGGATTAGTTCATGTTGCTGTTCACTTATCCTTGGGTAAATAAAGTGGGATGAATGTGCTTTTTAAAAATGTGTGGTTAAAGTGAATGGGGCATGTATTTTTCCTCTCATGGAGCCAATAGTAGCTTTGGGGGCAGAATTTTGATCTGAGAAATAACACAGAGGGAGGATGTATAACTCCCCATTCTTCATTCCTGCTTCTCCATTTAAGTTAGAAGCCTGTTTTTATGTCAGAGGATATGATTACTTATATGTAGTTTGGTCCTCACAGGACCAAAATAAGAAATCTAAAAAAATAAGAAAAAATTATAGCTTCTTGAGGTACAGAATATACGTATATTGACATTACTGCATAATTCTGTAAGTTTTTGTTTTCTTCACTCACAGATGCCTTTGCAACAGCTAAGATGTTGTGTGAACAGTATTATCTGGTATCACCTGAGTTGGAAATTGAAGAATTCAATGGTAAAGTTCATTGCTTTTTAGCATTCTTATAACTATCTGGGCTTTGTGCATTCTAAGGATATTTTATTTTATTTTATAAAATTTAATCACAACATTCATTTTGACTTAAGAGCTGTGCCAAAGTTATGGGTATAGCCAAAGCAAGGGAAAGTTGGAAAGAAACTCTGCATTCTGTTTTCCAACTTTTTTTTTTGCCACATTTTTTTTAAAAAGTAGCTAGTGAGACTGCAGCAGGTGGGTTTTTAAAAATACATCTCAGAGTTTAAGATCCAAAGAGGTTTTAGACAGAGGATTGAACATGCCCAAATGAATGTTTTGCTTTTTGGTGACAAATTCCTCTACCATATTACAAACTGCTTTTCAAGCTTTCCCCCCCTATTAAAATATGGTTTACCATGCCACATGGAAGCTTCAGTTCAGGAAACACAAGTGTAAAGCTATCTTGCATTTGTGGATTTCGTTATCTGCAGCTTTGTATTCTGATAATTGAGTCTACAGTCATGTAGACACATGATCTTCTTAAGCCACAAAATGCAATTAACTAAATATGATGACACCACAGTTATTTTAAACATGGAAAATCTGAGCTAAGTGTGCTAGTGAAGGCTATTGCATAGGGCAGCACTCTCAGTTTGTTCATACTCGAATTCTTGAAGATGCTCTGCCTTGACTACCAACTCTGCACTGGCTTGACATATTTGGTGTTTCATATTTCTAGGAATCAGAAAGGTAAAAAAAGAAAGAATCAGAAAAATAAAAAAGTATGATATCTTATACTAGAAAATGGTAATTTAAAGACATCATAAATTGACTTTTCAATTATATAAATGGTTTCTGTTTTCTAGCTAAAGCGCCGGGCAAGCCTATTCAAGTAGTCTATGTACCCTCACATCTGTTTCACATGCTTTTTGAATTGTTCAAGGTAAGTAGAATTGTCTCATGGGAAGGAGGCTAATTTTGCTTGCCTCCTCTTTGAGTGCACTGGAAAAAATACTGAGACCAAGCATAGTCTTAAATATTGATGCATCTGCCCATTTTTGTGTGAAATGTTACCTGTGGTCCTCGTGTGCACAAATGGCCTTGATTTAGAAGAATAACATGTCATTCTTCCTTATACTCTTCCGCAGAGTGTTCATGTGTTAGGCAAAATCTGTAATTGAAAAAAAGGGTCTCTCCTTTCATATAGAAGATTTAAAAAGTGAAGGTGTAAATAGGTAAAGTTAGTGATAGAAAACTGACACAGTTCTTTGGTGGCAAGTGTTTTATTTTCCCAAGTAGTTGATTTTTATGTGACAACTATGGCTACATATGAAACCATAGGGAAGCATATTCTTTATTGTACACTGTTACCTGGGATGAGGCTGTTTTAACAGTTACTGATACTAGCAAACATTGTCGTTACTACCACTTAATACAGATTGTTACTATCTATATTTTACATTAATCAACTGAGCTCAAATGAACATATCCAATAAAAGAACACACTTTGAAGCCATTGCTGGGCTCTGTGAGTCCACTGATATGCAGCTTAGGTTTTGCCATTCAGTGTGGTGTTGGGGCAGCTTGCTTTGTATGCTGGTTATCCTTTGCCCACAAGAAGCTTTACTATAACACCATTTCTCAACTTCTTTGTTAAATGTTACTTTTTTATTAATCCTATGTGTAAATTTTATGTGAATTTAGTCATATTTTTAAATAAAGAAATTTAAAAGTGGTGCTCATAGGTTTGTACATCTTCTAATATTGTTGCTTAATGCTTATTAAAAGCTTCAGAAATGTTAACAATAATTCTATTGTTTATACCCCGCCCATCTGGCTGGGTTTCCCCAGCCACTCGGGGCAGCTTCCAGCAAAATACAAAAAACAACAAAATGTCAGACATAAAAAACTTCCCTTCAGATGTTTTCTAAAAGTTGTGCAATTCTTTATTTCCCTGACATCTGATGGGAGGGTGCCACTGCTGAGAAGGCCCTGTGCCTGGTTAACACTTCTTTTTCTTTTTCAGAACTCAATGCGAGCCACAGTAGAGTTATATGAGGGTAAAAGCGAAGGCTATCCACCAGTTAAAACCTTAGTCACTTTGGGTAAAGAAGATCTATCAATAAAGGTACAAATTTGCGAATCAATTTTTGCTGTAACATCTTGGGGAAAAGCAGCTTTATGCACTGCTTTTTTTTCTAAAAAATATATATTTAGGGGTACTCTCATTTTCTTACTCATATTGAAATGAGGCCCAACTTAGATTTACAAAATGTTTAAGGGAATGCATACTCCTGCGTCCCCCCCAGGAAAAAAGCACTGGTTTTATGTGGTAATGGGATAAGAGCTGTGTGTTTGTTTGACAACTACTTTGTCAGAGGCCTAGTTTACAAAGAGGGAGAGAACTTCAAAGATTATTATGACTCTAGTTGCAGATAGTTATTAAGTAGGCTACAGAGAGGTGGTGTGTTTGTTTTTTTTCCCCTCTCTTGGAAAGGAATCCATCCTCTCCACTCCAGTCCTTCTAGAAGTTCAGAGTAACTTTCACATTTCCTTATAGTGTTTAGCTACTCTGTGAATTGAGCAGGCACCTCTTGCATGGGCCATATCATTCATTCCTACTCTGTGCTTTCAACTCTGTAGTCAGGAGAAAGTTTACTAATCTAAAGAAACTTAATTTTGGTGTAGCTTAAAGCAAGGAGGAGCTAACCTTTTAGATTTGGAACAGCTGATCCTGAATTTACTTTGAGCCCTAGGGCTCTATTCTGTACATCTGATGTCAGCCCATGATTTACATGGTGAATGCTGCTTGTGGGCAGACAGATACTTCCTTTGGTATTTATGCAAGTGTTAAGTAACTACTTCTCTATTATTAATAGTATAAACAGTGTCATTGGAGGGCATTTTGTCTTAATGAAACTTTGATTTTCTTCTGTAGATAAGTGATAAAGGTGGTGGTGTGCCACTGAGAAAAATAGATCGCCTATTTAACTATATGTATTCAACTGCCCCCAGGCCTAGTTTGGAGCCATCAAGAGCTGTACCTTTGGTAAGTTCTATCCTGTAGGCTAATGATTCCCAGAAAATATTTCTCATAGCTTTATGTTATTTTTGCCTTTTCTTGACACAAACTTTGTCTGAAAAACATAGGAGACAACACAAGTTATTGTTTGATTGTCAACTGATGCAATATATCTGTAGTAGATCCTAGATGAAAAAGTAATGATGGTCAACTAAAAACAGCTCCATCTATGAGGTGCAGAATATTTATGATTTCTTTTGATGCATTATGTGATTCTATACACTGTATACTAGATGTTTCCTATGATAGCTGAATACATTTATAGTGGGATGGCTTTCTCTCAAACTTCAGTTTGTTATTTACAGATTCTGCATATTTTAAAACAATAAAAAGTTGATATTTAACTTGCTGTCCTCTGTTAGTTTAAATTCTGATACGAAACATAATCAGGGTGGAACAGCTTAGCACAAATGAAGAAATGTGCAGGCTCCCAGAAGGAAAATCACAGCCACTTTACTCCTGTTGTTCTGCTACTGTTCTGCACTGACATAAGTTATAGCTTGTTGTCCTGACACTGCCCAGACAAACCGTGAACTGTAATCAAAGCTTGTCCTATGGTTTACTTCTTGTGGCCTGGTTGGAAGAGAAATATTCTCAGACATGATGGGCTTGGTAAAGAAGAAAAGCTAAGAGAGTCAAATCTTTCCAGAATGCTTCAGGATTATTTATTTAGCTGCTTGTTTTACCATATCACAAGGTCGGAAAGACTCCTCAGGATTTTGTTTCAATATTTGGTTTAATAAAGTAAAGTTCTTATGGATGAGGAATGCCTTTTTGCTGTATTTTTGTATTGTGTTTTAATATTTATTGATTGAATGACTTTTATTAATTACTTCTTGTTGTGTTCATATCTTTCTTTTATTGTGTTAGATATTTGATAAAGTCCTAGCCTTAAAGGCAACCTAACTTTTTTAGAATAACAAAATCCCATGAAACTTTACAATGACTTTGGGTCAGTCGCTCTTTTGTAGTGAAGCAAATCTCTCAGAATTGTTTCAAGAATAAAATGGGTGGGGGCAGAAGGAGAGAGAATCTTACACGGCACCTGAACTCCTTAGAGAACAGAAGGGTGGTAGTAGGTGGTATTCAGCTAAGTTTTAGTCAGAGTAGACCTAACTTAATCATGTTCATTAATTTCAGTTTTTATACTCAGAGTTAAATTTAGCTGAATACTAATACAATGTAATAAAGGTAAATAAAATGAAACTTTTAAAATTACAATATTTAAACAATTGTAGTATTATGTTGGAAACCTAAATTGATAGGGTTTCACTCTTAGGTACTGGAATGAAGACAGAGCCATATTAAAGGATTGATTCCTGTCAGTTTTGTGTGCAATTACATGGCATGGATTTGGGGTCATATCAAAAAAGTTTTATTCATCAGCTCTGACTTCAAGCATAGAGATGGAAGATGGCTCTAATGAATGAGCTGAGGGTTTGAGGGAGAATCTCTGTGATATACTGCACACTTTTAGGTCATGAGGTGGCCATGTTCCAGTTGCCTTGTGGACCATACTATGAGAAAAGAATCCTTTGAAAATAATTGCTTCAGTTCCTTTGCAAGTAGTCTATATGGTAGCTATTTTTTGTTGATTTGAAAGGCATTGTGTTCTATCAAACATACTTGGAGCACAGTTAGGATGTTATATATCTAGAAATACTTTTTCTGTTGACAAAATTGCAAGTCTTATTTTCTCTACAACTTTCTTCTTTCTTTCATTGCTTCATGCTATCAACAATAATTGATCTAGTAGAGTAGATTGACCAAAGAATGCGGTTCCAACTCTTGCTTTTTCCGCATCTCCTATGTGTAGAGACTGCTGTGAATAACAATCTCAAGTAATAAACTACCATCAGAATCTCAGTACCACTGAGCAGTGACTGGGATATTGCAGCACTAACCGCCACTGTAGAGATTCATGAAAGACTATCAACTTGCCTGGGTGGCTTATAGATCACTGTCAGTTCCGCTAATGTAACTGCATCCTTGGGAGCAAGACAAAATCCACATCATCCTAAAGTCTCTGCAATCAGATTTGCTGTTCATTAGTGCATGTTGTCAAAATGGCTTTGTACTATTGTGATTTTTCACTGTTTCTCAAATTCAAAAAAAAATTCTATGACCTGAAAGCTTGCTGATTTTCAAGCAATCTAAACTTTGAAAGGAAAAAAATGGCATTATAATATATATTTATTTACTATATTTTTGGTTCACTTTCTGTAGAATAGAATCTAAAGAAAATGAGAAATCAAACATGCAGTAAAATAATCATATTTAAAGCCAATACACATTAAAAGTATAACAACCTGGAAATGTGTTCAGAAATCGAAGAAAAGTCTTCACACTCCAGTGAAACATAATGAATGACAAAGAAAGCTGCCCTTTAAATGCTATTCTGTAGAACAGGAGGCAAATCTTTTGTCCCTTGTGCTACTTTGTTGACAGCATTCAGAGCGGGGTGTCATTCTCAGTTATTAGAGACCAGAGAGAAGCATTTTAGCAAAGGCATTCTGTAAGTATAATTGTTTCATTTTTAAATCTTACATTATCCATTTTTTCTTTAGGCTGGCTATGGTTATGGTCTACCAATCTCTCGTCTTTATGCTAGATACTTTCAAGGAGATCTCAAACTTTACTCAATGGAAGGTGTGGGTACTGATGCTGTAATTTATTTGAAGGTAAATACAATGACTCCTTTAAAGGGAGTGTTATTGGCAAAGCTGTATTTTCTTCTACTGACCATAAAAGCTTCATGGCTAACACAGTGCCGGATTTAGGACGGCGTGGGTGGTTCTCCCATACAGGGTGCCGAGCCAAGGGGGCACTAATCATCATCATCTTCATCATCAATAAAGCCAACCCTATATATGGGTACCTACTCAAAGTTAGGTCCCAGTCAGGAGGGCAATTGAGTTGCATCAACTATGTCATAGTGGACTTGAGAGCATGCACAGAACAGAAAGTTGAGAGCCCCCCTCCCCGCCTTCTGTTCTGTACCTGCTCTCAAGTGCACTAACTTTATGAAAAGTTAAGGGAAGGAGAGGAGAGTGGTGATCAGCAAGCTCTTGTGAGGAAGTAGTTTGTGATTCTGCCACCATCTGATTGTAGATGGTGCTTTGATAGGCGAGTCTTGGGACAGTGTGTTGCAAGTTGCAATTCAGAAAGCAATATTCAGTAATCAGTAACAACTGTCCAAAAGGAATTATTGTGAAAATAAGAAATATTTGGTGTTGGGGCAAAATTAGTCTTCCCTCAGGGTGCCATGTTACCAAAGTCTGCCCCTGGCTAACTAGGAACTCAGCTTCTGTGCTTCATTCTTTGAGTATGTGTATTAGAAGTCATAAAGAGGGCTTTAGCTTAACATAATTGGCCTTGCATTATTCAACAGTAGGTGAAGCTGTATGTTGCCTTTGATGTCAAAAACCTAAACATTTCTTCACAATTCTTGACCCTTGAAACTAGATATGCAATATCCTTTTCATAGCAAAGTTCATTCATCCTTTGTTTAATTAAACTCTTCTTTATAGTAACTCCAAGGCAGGTAGCAAAATGTTTCTAAATGAAGCATCGCCAGTTAACAAATATTGAGATATTATATCCTGGATGTAAACTCCAGGTTTGTCCTCCTTCTAAGTCTGTTCCTGAAACTTGATCGTGTTACTTTTTACCCTTTCTTTAGGCTCTTTCCAGTGAATCATTTGAAAGACTTCCAGTTTTCAATAAGTCAGCCTGGCGACATTACAAGACCACCCCAGAAGCTGATGACTGGAGCAACCCTAGCAGTGAACCCAGGGATGCTTCCAAATATAAAGCGAATCGATAACTCACCAGTGTTTTCTACCTGGATGACAACACTTACGTTCAGAAATGAGTCTCTGCTTTGTTCCAAATCCCAAAATCCTCTAATCCACAGTAGTCAATATTTCCCTAGAAAGACCTGTTATGGGACTGAAATAGCAAGAACAGAGGAGATTTTCAAAGACTGACATCATGCATTTTTGGTGTGAATTATTATAAATACTTTGCCAAAACATGCTTGGTTAGTTGAGTCACAAGTGACAAAATGGATTGCACTGTGATTGCAGTTAGATTATACAATTGTATAGTTAAAAGGGTACTATTTTTTAAAGGTCGGTTTCTAGTCCTTTGTAAGAATTGGCAAAATTGTTTTGACTCCCTATTTGACAGTAGTGTCTTACACAGCTATATAATGTAACACGCATATTCTACTGTAGTTGAATGTGTGCTTAAACTCACATTGCTGCATTTTTATATGGTACTGTGTAATCCTACATTTAGAAAACAACTATGGGAGCTCTTCTGGTCTTGTCACCAAAACCAGTATACATGCTTAGTTCTTTCAAAAGTTATTGTACTTTAAAGTGATTCTTTCCACAATTCTAAAAGTTCATTTCTTTAGTGTTTACCAAACTTTCATGTAAAGCACTGAAACTTTGCAATAGATATCCTGAGGTGCTTTCTTTTTTAAATACCATAAAGAACAGTAGCATGCTCATCAGTTTTGGGTACCTGAAACAATTCCTACTGACCAGGAAGAGAGAATTAATTTGGAATGTGAGATTCAGCACAACAAATATACTTTGTTGTAGGGAAGCACATCAAGAATCAACCAGTAAACAATTGGGGGTCCAGCTAGATACTAAAAGGAGGTTGGCTTTAAGATATTGGTCATTTCAAACCCATTTAATAGTAAAACTAAAATAATTTGTAAAAGGACTTCAAAAATGACGTGAAACCTTAGTAGACTAAACATTTGAAACACTGAAATAACTGTCTTTTAAAAAAAATGTTTCTTCCAAGAAAGGGCATTATGCTGAAAGCTGAAGACCTGCTTGAATGAGTCATTGTCCCAACCACTGCATCTGATACTAAGGCTCTAAAGAGAGTAGAAGCATGGGTTCTGGCAACACCTTTTCACAGGAGCAAAGCTAGAGTGAGGAGTGAGAGTATCAGAACACCAAAATACATTCCTCGGTGTCTGGGTATTGTATTTGTATGTGAATTGTTTTGACAGAATATGAAACAGAATTTCTAATTAAATGCAGTTTGGTCTGTAAGGAAGACAAAGAGAAAGTTATGTTGACTTAAATTTTCAAGTAGCTGGTAAAAGCTTCTATACTATTCTTTATTCAAACACAGTAGAATGCTTAATTGGCAATTAAATCTGAGTACCCCAATTCCAACTGAGACATCTGAAAAGCATTACTCTTAAACTTACTGGGTTTGCATACCTTTGCATCAGTGGCTATTATATGCATGAATTTTAACCATGTTTATGACTGTTTGCAGTGTTTGCACTTATATGTCTTTCTGAGCAATATGTTCAATCTTTAAACTCTGAAAAATACCCTCATACATGAGATCTATGTACATTTTCAGTGACTCAAAATTAAATTAAAGGGAAATCACCTTTAGTATGATTGTCAAACTGATAAAATTACAAAATATAATAACTGCATACAAATATGACCAGCATATAGATCTCCTAGTTTATTAGTGTGTAAAGACTGCCACTCTTATTTGGAAGTCATATCATGGTACCTTAATCTAACAATGAGGTGGATAGGATTTGCCATCAATAAGATGTTTGTTAAGAAATAGCTTTTAACTTGGGCATGATAGGAATGGAGTAGTCATTAGAAGGTATATTCGGGGGGGGGGGGAATCAATTCAGTAATGAGTACAATTAGATTAGAATCAATTATTGCAAAAAAATTCCAAAACACCAAGCAACAACAGTAATAATAATTAAGCACATTTTGAGTGTTCACAATGCTTTGCATACTTGATTTCAGTAAAATGTGGCCATGTAGTTACAGGAACTCAAGCAGTACTTGTACTGTCCTTATTACCACTGTCTTACCCTTGGTAAGTGAGACAAGCCTATTTGAAAGCCCTGGCTAGACCATTCTTACCAAACCTGTGACTAATCCAGTGGTGCATTATCTGTTGCTTGATTACTGGATCAAAAAGACCTATTAGATCCCAGATAATGGGACCAGCTTCTTCCTCCCACTGTTACATACTTATTTGCAAAATGGTGCATCAGAGATGATGCCTGGGTCCCTTGGTGGCTAAGGAGACTTGATTCTCTATCACTGCTCAGTTGTAGACACTCTGTGTTGCCCCCAGCAGTGAACACTAGTGTCTAATTCTATGCTCTTGTGTGCTGATGCAGCAGCTAATAAAGTAGGTTTGTAAATCACATTGAGTTTGCATAATAAGCTAGCACATTGATTAGAAGAGAGGGGCAAATTCCATGAATGTTACAAGTAAGTATGCTTGGGGAGAAATAAGGGGGGTAGAAACTATTACAAATGAATCAACCCACATTGAATTCAAAGGGATTGAAGAATGGAGTCTGCTGATAACTTTTTCTTTTTTCTAATTATGATTTGAAAGTCACTTTAGAGTGAAATAAACTGAGAGGATCACTAACACTGAAAGCTTTTAAAGCAGGAAATGTATCCCTTAACTCTATATCATATATATTCCCTTAGAAAGCCACAGAAATACTGATGGCTTTAGCAGTTTTAAGTAGGCACCTTCTGCTCTTCCCTGACTTCACTACACTGTGAAGTATATTGGAATATATTGACTGTAAAGAAACATTACGGAGCGGTTTCTGGGGAGGAATAAAAGGGAGCTATTGTCTCGAAGAGATTTAAACACACAAGTATGTTTTTCTCCTGAACAGTTAATTGAAGGATTTAGATTAATCCAGCAGCCATGTCAAAATTGAGCTTTGCCACAGCTATGTAAAAGACACTCACTGAAACATATATAGTAGTTGCAAATGGCTTACAAACTACAAAATAACTTTTTAAAAAATGCGAGATAAATATTGTGCCCATTTTATTGCTAACAAATAAATAACGCTGCCTTAAACTTCAAAATATACCAGTGAGGTAAGCAATAAAACTGGTTCTCCCATCCAGCCTCTTTGTAGAATACAGTAAGCATTTTTTAGTAATACTCAAATTTTGATACCTTTTTTTTACTGCTTGCCTTTTGCTGTTAATTTATTTTAAATCATTTGGATACAAGGCCCTGAAAGGTGCTGGACTGATGATACATTGTCACAGATTATACAGAAAGTTGGTAGTAGAGGTTACTTTGGGTAATATCCCCAAACTCGTGCACTAATTTTTTTATACCTTCTGCGCTATAACCCAACACTGGTCCACTCTTGTGTGAACATGCTAAGACGATCCAGCAAATTGTGTGTATGCAGCCTGCTTCTAAATGCAAGGCTGTATTGGGCTACTAATTTATTACTGGCATTAGAAATGGAATATAGCAGGGCCCTTTCAATCCTGTTCTAAAACTATACAGACATGTTGGAAGCAGTTCCTCTTGAATTTCATTTTCCCTGTATTAGGCTAAGACAGTGTGTCATTGAAGCTGCACCCCATCCAAATCTGGGGTCCTCTGGGGGTGTTCAACTCACCCAGTCCTCAAAAAGCAGCACATAAATCATAATCTCTTACTGTTCTTCTCTTCCCTCCTTACATGTGTTTTTATGGGAAGTTTTATGGTGGATGTGGGTGCACCATATAGCTCATCTCCTTGAACTCTGGCATTTTCTATCCAAACAGAATTGGAGAAAGTTATCTACTGCTCACTGGGTGCTGGGAGCAAAGACACAGCATCTGGAAGTATGTCTAAGACAGAAAATATTTTCTGTATAGGAAAGGTTTTATAGGAAATGGAGCTGGCAGTGGTTGGAACGCTAAGCTTCAGCTGCCAAAGAAACAGGATGCTGCAGGGTTATCATGCCCATCTATGGTCTGTTTATCAAGAGTTATCACGTTTCTTCCTTATGGGCAGCAGCAATAGCAGTGCCAAACCTTGGCAAGTATGGGAGGAGGGGTTACCTGTCTTGGAACCCTCCCCCTCTGGGGACATTGCGCTCCCCACAATAGTCTGAGAGCCTAGGATTTAGAAGTATCACAAAGTTCCTTCCATCATTGCCTTCCCAGCTGAAACTGGTCTCCCAAGTGCACAATTTGTAGGTTATCCCATAGAACCCAGAGTTTACATCTGCTTTATAAACCACTTTAACTCTGGAGTAGGCCTGCTGAAATAAAGATAAGTTTGTTTTAATGCAATTACCTTGTAGTGAAGTCAGTTGAGGATGATTGCTTACAAAAGCCATTTATATGGTATTTTAGTTTTATTAGAACCAGACTTGGAGAAGAAAAACAATTTGCTGCATATTTATTCAGGTAGAATGGCTTGAAAAGTTCGTAGCAATGGTTGAACAGGAAGAGAAAGGAGCATGGCTCAACATGTATGCACTGCATGCTGAACTTCCTGGGTTCAGTCACTGGAATCTCCAGCTACAAAGGTCACAGGAAAAAGTGACATGAATGACCTCTCCTTAAGAAATTTACTGCCAGAAAACTGAACTGAAATGGACCAATGCTCTGACTCTTATGTAAGAGAAGTTCATTTGAACTTGATTGGGTTACAGTATAAAAGAAGGGAATTCTCAAAAAGTCGCTTTTTGAGGTGTTCTAAGCAGATGGATTTCTTAAATGCTTCCTGTAGCTTATGTTAGAATTCCAGATCTGCAGTATGCATCATTTAATTGTAAATGTTGCTTCCTTGTTTTTCACTGTGCAATAAAAAAAATAAAATGAGATTCTTTGTCAGTTTTATGTATAGCTTTTTTTGGCTGCAACAGGAAGCAAATTTGCTCTGAAGCTAACCAACTGAAAACTGGACTTCCAAGTTAACATTTTAAGATCCAGATGGCTCACACTTATTGACAACTAAATTGGCTATATATAAAATTATGTATATTGTATAAATTTGCCCTATATATCTGAGTTTTCTGTCAAGATCCTTGGGATTTTGGTTAAATAAAATGAGGCATATAGTCAAATACCAATACTGAAATGCAAAATACTTGAAACCTTCCCATAGGCATCTGATTGACCACAATGAGAGCAGGCTCTTCTTACATTATGAAAGGTACATGTGTGTATAAATTCTGGCTTTTTTCAAACAGAAGTGGGGTCTAGTCCCTTGCCACCCTTTGAAAAGCTGCAATTTATAAATGTCTTCATCCTTTATAACTGATGAAATCTGTAAGTATTTTCTGCTTCAGTATCTACCCCCAGAACAATAAACCACCTTGGTTGATGGAAGCAGTCCTGAAGTAAGTTTGTTACAATGTGAACGAACTTTGTTATGAAAGGTGCTCTGATGGTAAGGCAAAGGCAGAGTACTGCTAAGTTGTTTTTCCCCCTCAGACCTGCAAACATTGGAATCTTGCACATATTTAAAACACAGTAGTTTTTTGCGAAAACATTTGAAAGCCCCTTATCTCAATACAGTGGTACCTCGGGTTAAGTACTTAATTCGTTCCGGAGGTCTGCTCTTAACCTGAAACTGTTCTTAACCTGAAGCACCACTTTAGCTAATGGGGCCTCCTGCTGCCACCACGCCGCCGGAGCACGATTTCTGTTCTCATCCTGAAGCAAAGTTCTTAACCTGAGGTAATATTTCTGGGTTAGCGGTGTATGTAACCTGAAGCGTGTGTAACCCGAGGTATCACTGTACATGCCAAAAAGAAGCTGCAGATTTGGGTGTTCTGCTCCCTCAGTTCCTGTCAGCCATTTTGTTAAAGGACAGCAAAGGAGCTGCCATCTGGACAACTCCCGAAGAAATATCCTTTGTTCCACAAACAGGAAGAAGAAGCGGGCAGATCAGACAAGAAGCCAACATGCAATCAATCACAGGTGAGCAAAAACAATATCCTTACTGAAAGAGTTGCAACCTGGCTAGGTATACCTGCTCTCTTCAAAGAACACTTTCTCAGCTAATTGCCTCAGATTTTTTTTTTTTATAAGTATTATGAGATTGTCTGAGAGCTCTCCTAACTATGTGGGTTGAACCATACACCAAACCAAGACATCTGGCTGACGTAAGAGTAGCCGACAGTTTGGCGTCCTTTGAATCACTACCTCACAAGGGATGTCAACCTCTAGGCAGCATAAAGTGCTTGCTAATATTTCTGTACAGAAGGTATGACTCAGCAACTGTGACTGGATAAAATAATCTGAGAACAGTTAATGGAGAATTCACTGTTTTGGATTGGCACTGTGGCTGTGGAAAGCTTACCTTTCCAAATAATTATCATACCATACTTGTACTATTTTGTTGCTGGATAAAAAAAATATTTCCTTCTGTTCTCGTGTGCCCTGCCTGTGTCCTTCTGAAGCAGTGTTGTTTACTATGACGGTCCTAGAGTCACAAGTGTGTGTGACATTACTGGGGACAGATGCTGTACTTCTTCATCCCATCTTGAAAAGGCCTACATTCTGAGGCTTTCTGTTTTGCAGGATTCATTATTATTATTGCTCCTGGGGCCAAGCACCATTTAGTCCATTAAGTAAGCTCATGTAAACTTAACTTCTGGGGTCCATGCTATAATGCTACACTCCTTCCGGCAGCCCCCACAGTTTCCCTTTTCCTATTGAAATTTGATGGTTGTGTGCTCCTTTCTTTCTGGCTGGAGCCCATAGCATTTCTGTTTTTAAAAAATGAACACAATTCCTGTGCAACACCAGGGCCGGCCCTCTGATGAGCCAGAGTAAGGCAGCTGCCTCAGGCAGCAAGTGCTGAGAGACTGGGAGGGCACAGAGCTGTGAGTGCCATGTGGCCTGCCCTATATCCCCTATACTAGCTGGCTGTCCTCAAGTGCGGTGAAATATTTCCTTTCACCAGTATTGGAGTAAGATTCAACTGCCAATCCAAATGACTTCTGTATGTGCCTAGGGCAATGGTGCCATCATGTCCTTTCCCTCAGGCAGCAAATGTCTTGAGCCAGCCCTGCTTAGGATAGTTTAGACCAATACTAGTTCATGGGTGGGTAGACAACATACACACACGCCCCTTGGCTGGATAACCCACAGTTTCTAACTTGGTCTTTGTGTTAGTTTATTGGCCATTATCACCACCTTAGCAGTGTCAAAGCTGTGATCTAAAGAAAATGTTTCCTTGTGTGTCTAAGGCTGCAATCCAAGCCCACTTACCTGGGATGAGCCCCATTTAATTCAGTAGGGCTTTCTTCTGAGTAAATCCATAAAAAGTGCATTTCTCTAGTAGCGGAAAACCTGCAATGGAAAACTATATGTGCCATTAATCTATCTTTTTAGGTTTGTTTTTAATTTATGTAATGGCTGGAGAATTTAAGTCTGCAATCCTATACCTACTTATCTGGGAATAAACCCTGTTGAACTCAATAAGACATGCTTCTGAGCAGACATGGCTTGGATTACACTGTAAGTTTATTTTTTAAAAAATATCCAAGGATGTTCAAATGACTGTGGAGGCAAAACTAAATTAGAAAAAGCTTTTCCTGCACAATTCATTTTCCAAGAGGTTAATCAACCTTAATTAGACATAGTTAGACTTTTGCCAGATACTGTAAATCAGAATAAGATTTAACTTCACAGAGAGTAATATATTCTGATGGAATGTTTATTAAGCAATTCTGTTAAGAAATAATTATAATTCAACCTCAGGAAGCTTAATTGCTATGAGTGTTTAGTGGATTGTTTTTCGTGTCTAAATTATTTTTGTTTTGATAATTGGATTTGAATAGAGATGCATTTTGTCTTCCTGGAGTTTGCTGTTTTTATTGGGGTGAGGAGCTGCAATGCATATGAAATTGAAAGTTTGAATCTTTTTAAGAAAAACCATTACAAATAGCCTGGTGATTGGTTACCTTTTAAAGAACAGACTATGCTTATTTTCATCGTTTATTGATTGCCATGGTGCCTTAAGGAATAAATAAAAACTATATGTAGGAAGTTTCTAGCTATGCTGGTCCTATGGAATCAAAGCCATTAAAATGCAATACCTCAATGGTAGATACCTTTTTATTGCTGTGAATCTTCACAGCCTTCCTCAAGGTAGCACTTCTGTTTCTTGGGATATCCCATTTTCCTAGCACCCATAATAGGAATGCATGGTAACTGAAGAAACAAGTTTTTTAATTTACCCCAAGTTGGTACATTTGCTGCCACTCTCCGTACTATGAGAAATGTGGCTGCATAACTGTCAGGCGACAGCATCTATAGGGTTGTGTTTGTGAAATTACTGTTAGTTATAAGCACAGATGCAAACAAAGCTGCCTAATATCATGTTGTGGACTTTTATCAAAATGGCTTACTTGAGGCTTGAATTCCTTAGCACCAGTTTATCTAGAATTAATAACACTTTATAATATATGCTGATGATTTCTGCTACTGAAGAATCTTTCAAACTTTAAATATAGTTCAGCTGCATTCATTACCAATTTCTTATAGGAGTAGTATTCAAATGGACCATAGTTAGACATTTAAGCTAGATAACATTCAAAGCAACGCACATGAAATTGGTTTCTTGTTTGCTTGTCTGATAGCCTGTTCTTGGTTCAGGTAGTCATGGGCAGCATGGAAGCCAGACCAAGGTAAGTAAACTACGAAGTGTGCCTTGTCCTGCGACCTCTCCTATTACAAGTGGTCCCTTTTGAATTCTAGCTACTATTTCTACGTATTAACTACTTGGGCAAAGATTGTACTGTGATTAGCATTCGCTTGACTTACAAAGAGCCTGATTAAGCTAATGATCATCCTTATGCAAGAAATATTTTTTGCAGCTCTTTATTCATATCTGTGGTACAGTATGAATATTAAAAAAACTCCCCTTATTGGTTCTATTCTGAATAACATTATGCACACCTGAGGCCCTTCAAACAGCCAAATCAGAAAAGTCAACTCAGCATAAATCACCTCCGTAATGATGAATAGCTTTACATCTTAAAATAAGTATCAGATCACATTTGTTGCCGATTTGCATAAATAGGATTTTGTTGACACTTGACTTACTTAATCGTAAATTGCAGTGCTCCGATTTCTGGAATGTCTGCAAAAACTGAAACTCCTTGACTTGTAAATTTGTGGACAGCAAACATTCTTACAGTCCTGGAATATTATTAAAAGGGTATCCTCTCCTTTGTCTTCTTCCATACTGTGGGATTTGAGAAAAAGCCCCTTAGGACACAATATATATAGGTTCTTCAACTAAATTCTCTTGTTGGTGTTCCAGCCCATCAGCATTTTAGTGATCGGAAGCATGTGATAATGAATCTACTTTTCATAAGTGGATGATAGCTTTTATCACTAGCATTTAATTTGTTACATTGACTTTTTAATGAAAGAATTTGAGAAACGTGATCAGAGATTTATATAGCAGTGATAAAAGTTTTCCCCCTGTAAATTGCTCTACGGCATTTTGCAACGTTTATAAATTAAATATCTGGTTGTCTTTCTCTTCGGAAAACTGTATTTGCACTTGAAGAGGAAATAGTGAGGTAGACTAGGCTAATGCATTAGGAATCAATGTATAAAAGTCAAGCTCACATCCACCTTGAGCTTTGGCTCTGGGAAATTCATTGGTTCCAGAAGCCTAAGAGTGTTTCTGTGAGACATTGCTTGATAGTTCGGCTTTGAAAAAGGGTAAGTAGACACATTGGCTCCATGCTACCTTTTACATGCTTCTTAGATTATTTTGATTCTATATATTCTCCCTTCTATCATGTGGTTGTTGGTATCTTTTATGTGAAATAAAACATATTCCTCACTTTACCATGCAGTGCGGTATTCCAGGGGCAATTCCGTAACAAGTCTCCATTTCAGTGAAAAAGTGTCTGGAGACTTAAGGGACCTTGGTGAAATTTGCTTTATTTATAAATACACATACAGAACATGGTGATGACAAGTACACTCCTCTAATTAGGTAGTGTAGTTGCTGTCTTGTATCAGATTCCCAATAATTCCTGCAGCCATGTTGGCTAATAGCAGCTAGATTTCCCAGCTCACCCAGTCTTCTCTTATTCTTTGGTGTCTAAACCACAGAGCCTAGGCCTTGCTGATTCGAATCCTGGTGACAGGGTGAGCTCCTATTGTTTGGTCCCAGCTCCTGCCCACCTAGCAGTTCAAAAGCACATCAAGTGCAAGTAGATAAATAGGTACTACCTCGGCGAGAAGGTAAACAGCATTTCCGTGTGCTGCTCTGGTTCGCCAGATGTGGCTTAGTCATGCTGGCCACACGACCCAGAAAAACTGTCTGTGGACAAACGCCGGCTCCCTCGGCCAGTAAAGCGAGATGAGCGTGCAACCCCAGAGTTGTCCACGACTGGACCTAATGGTCAGGGGTACCTTTACCTTTTTATTTATCACTCACTATGCAACTTTGTTTAAATAATAATAATAATAATGCTGCAATTTAGCCTCTGCAGCCCGTTACTTCACTGAAAATTGTGTGGGGTGAGAAGACCTACTTGTGATGGATTGTTGTCGGTAGCCTTGCAAAATGAGTTGACAGCTAAGTAAAATATTCCCATCCTTCTGGAAACTTCCTGGCTGAAGAGAACACTATGTGTGCTCTGATTTAGAAGAGAAAGCAGCTTTGGGATAAAATGTAAAGATTTCTTGGACATGACCATACTTGGTGTTCCTTGTCTGTAGCTGTAGTCCAATAAACAAGTTTGGACTCTCCATGTGTTTTAAGAAACATCTCTCCAATGCCAACAGAAATGAAAGGAACTGGGAAAATAATTCCTTTAAATGTATGGTGTGTATGCAGCCGAAGCACATCTTTATATAACACCATTAGCACCTCCAGCTTTTTACCATATACACTATGCATTAAAAGCACATGTGAAGCACATGACCCCCCCCCCCCAAAAAAATCCTGGAAACTATAGTTTAAGGGTGCTGCAGCTCTGTCAAAGGTAAAGGACCCCTGGGTGGTTACATCTAGTCGAATTAGATCTCTTTCTGGCCAAAGGAGCTGGTACTTGTCTGCAGACAGCTTTCCTGCAGCTCGGTATATGATGGGGTCCATGTGTGTTAAACTATGGTTACCAGGATAATTTGGAGAAAGTCATGTGCTTTAAATGTATGTGTGTAAGCAGCCTAAATGGTAAAAAGTGAAAGATACTAAAGACATTAGGCAACACAGGTGCTTGGGCTCTGTCAACTGAAGCTACAGCTTGCCAAGCATAAAATGGGCTGACTCCAGATTAATGATCTTGCAGCTCCCTCTTTAGCCATTGGCATATTGGTCCAATTCTGGTGTGTGTGCATGCACATGAGTTAAGGATCAGCCAGAGCAACAGCAAAATAAAGTAAATACACTTCTCATTGTACTTCATTTACTTTCACGTGGATCTTTCGGCACATAAACAGCCTGGAACACATTCAAGTCAATATTAGTTAAAATTAAAAAAATTTAAAAGCCAATGATGCCGCTCCCCCCAAAAGTTTTAAAACCCTTCTTGGTGGCTGAAGATAAGATTGTATACTCTGCCATACCTGGGAATTGCTTACTGAAGTTTTTGTCATGGCAACAGAAACTCCTGCTCATCTACCAACTGAAGACATTATGTACATATATACATAAATAAGGCTTTGCTGCTGGGCAAATCAATTGCATTTGTAAAGTACTGTACAGCATAAATTAAATGGTGGTTCTGGTTAGCTTTTCCCTTTGAGAATTAAGACCCACAACTGTACATTATTCCCACATCTCTTCCACTAACCCCCCCCCCCATCCTGCTAAAGTAAATATCCTTACATTTCAACATTTCCTTTCTCATGTAAGCAGAGCTCTTGGTGAGTGACGCCAGTGAGGATCTAACTGACCGCAGCTTGATTTATTTCTGACTTTAGTTTGTATAGATATGAAATAGAAACAAGTGCCCCCACAAGGCACGAGAGTAAGCACCTTGGATGCCTGATGAAGGTTTTTAATCAGACCACCCTCTCATGCATTGATGTCTGTACCCCACAGGCTTTGGCATTGCTAATAATGAAAAAGGTAACACATGTGTTGACTTATGTATCTAATTTGTTGTTAATAGAAGCAGACTGTATTTGTCTCCAGAAGATAAATATACAGAAAAAGCTTCCCTTGTGTTCTTTTGGCAGAAAGCGAACCACCTACAGTTGCTTTAGTGTTTGGGTTTGTTAGCCTCACCATCTAGAAACAGCTCATGGTGCCAGGAGAGTTCTCATACAGAACTCTGAGTTAGAAATTGAGGGAGACAAGCCCCCTGCTAGCCACAAAGGCATGCCTAGGTTGCTAATTTGGAGGTGTGGGGAGCAGGTCTTCAGAGATGGACAGTGATCACAAATTCAGCCCTAGTTAAATATCAAAGTACTCCAAGCTAGTTTTATGCTATGCGAAAACACCTCTTTGCTAAGTGTTGAAAGGCATGACGGGAGTAGATTTACAAGAGCCGTTCCAGTGTCAAATGGGCTAATTTTGTAATAAACTGATATCATGACCTTTTTTAGTTTCTATATTCTGTCCTGGATCCACACTGGAAATGCTTTGCTTTAGAGAGTTCAACAAACAAGTATGGCTTTTCATGACATGACTTCAAATAGCTGTTGGAGGTGTTCTTCAACCTTAGATGTTGTTGGACTACAACTGCTCTCATCCTTACTCATTGGTTAAGCTGCCTTGGGATGATAGGATTTGTAGTCCAACAACATCTGGAGACTCTAGGCTGAAGAACAGCTATAAGGCCTCAGTGCAAGTATACTGAAGAGCTGTGGCTCTAGTTGTACTAGGGGGCACTGTAGTGCACTGCACATACATAACGCACATGTTCAGTGTGGACAGTTGCATATAGTCAGATAAAAACTGCAACTATTTGTCATACATGCCAGTGACTGTGGTTGAACATCTACATTATCTTGTATGGGAGAGAGACATAAAACTAATATATGATATTTGATTCCACAAGTAAATGAAATGGGATTCAACAGTAGCATGTGATATTCAGGCATATGGTTACACAGAAAGTTTACAACTGTTCACAACTGATGTGTGTTTTCTGACATATATTTTTCCTTGGTGCAGCATTGTTATTTTATTCTTCTTGTCCTATAGATCTATTGTGTAGATAAATCCTGAGAGAATGATGGGTTGGACCAGCTGGTTATTTGTTGTTCTTCATTCTAGTTACTGAAAGCTTAAACTTGCAATAGAGTGGTGTGTGTGTGTGTATTATATTATATTATATATATATAATTCAAGTCTAGAAAGCTTGGTACCTAACATAATCATTATCTGGATGTTTGACAGATAGCAATGAAAAGGGAGAGGGTTAATGTGTAGCAACTTCCTTGGAAAGGTGAGCCAGTTCATTTATCTGTAGGGCACAACTTAAACATAACCAGCTACATATTGTTATTTGTCACCTGCCTAACAATTCCCCTGCATTCCAGGGACAGGAAGCAAACCCAGGAGGTTTACAGAAGGTCTGATACATGGTCGGTAGACTACATTCAGTTTAATGGGTCACAGATTATGTAGGCCTGCTGTAGGATCACAAATGACGTCATTCTCTTTGTAATATCAATTTTTAACAAGGGAGGAACTCAGAAAGGCTGGTGGCAGATGTTTCAGAAGTTATTGTAGGGAGGTTATAAAGGTATGGGCTGGCTTTATATAGGGAATATATATATATGTTCTTCTGAATACTTATTTGCTGAATAAATCTTGAGCATAAAATAGGGGCCATGTTTTATTTTCTTTTAAAAACCGATTCATGCATAGGATAGAATAAAATGTAGTTGTATGCATAATTCACTGTGGAACTGTTAAAACCTTCCAATTTTACAAAGGTCTGTAATGAAGAGGCAGTTCTAATGCAATCTTTTTTTCTATAGGATTCCCATGAGTATTTACACATTAAAACATTTAACCAGAATGAAAAAGCATTTCAGTCAATCCCGTGAGGCTGACCTCTTAACAGTTAACTCGTTCAGTTTCTACTCACAGTCTTATTTGAGAAAATAATTTTAAAATCAACCCTGTGGATACTAGATGACTGGGGGCTAGCCTGGACATTGGCATTTTTATAGATTAATCAAAAATAAATAAAATTCCCCAGATATGAAATAGCTTTCTCAACAACATCAGGGAGGAAACTCTTACAAAAAAAAAAAAAGAAAATTAGTTTTGGGTGCATTAGTAAAACATAGTAAGAGATGACCAAACAATTTGTGTTCACATTAAAATAAACCGGCCCTACAGAAAAGCCTGCTCAACAAGCAACATTCAACAAACTTAAGAGATTCAAAGTATGTCCATTGTGAAAGACAGGTTAAGTTCTATAAACATGGTTTGATTGGGGAGTTTATTGTTCTCCCTTGTTTGCATTGTGGGAGCTTTTGCAGTTTCCAGACAGTACTTCATTTTCAAAAGTTCAGCTTTTAGCAAATGCGCAATGGAGTTCAAATGTAGATGCATCTTGTGTAGCCAAAGGGAATGCCTCTTAATACCATATACCAGCTTTGTTTGTCTGAAACGACACATGGTTCCCCTTCAGTGCCGGATTTCCCATAACTCTTCAAGGTGCTCAAGCAACAACAACTGCAACAGCACAATGAAGTGTTGATAATTGTTAAGAAATGAGTCAAATGTTTGCATCTCCTTTCATTGTGTGCTGTTGGTCTGGCAGTTCCCTCTTCAGCAAATATCTGTGCTGTAGCTGAGATCTTCTGTGCTCCATTATCTGTGTGGTGCTGCATCCTTTTCAAGAAACATCTCATACCTCATTTACCCTCTTTATTCTTTCCACTTGACTTCTGAATTAGTGGGACCAATTGTGGTTCCTCCCTCCTCTTTTTACTCATTACCTTGCTCTTTCCTTTTTTACTTTTCATCTTCATCTCCTTCACTCATGCTGCTAATGGATGCTGAGGCGGCTTTTGGGGAGGAAGGAGGTGAAGCCTTTGTGAAGAGCCAGGGGGAAGGGGGAGATGGAGACCGTGATGGGGAACGCCCTCGTGTTGGGCTGCTTGTGGGGCTTTGCCTTGGAGACAAGGCTTGAAGCATGCGCCCACTCCGCTCTTGAAACATCTGCTTCTGGAAAGCAAACAGAGAGGAAAATAAGTATTTTCTTTCTTTCTTTCAGCACACTAGCAGTCTCAGCAGCAGATTGGTGTGTTCTTGCACAAAGCTTGGGAATTACTGCTATAGAGACTACTACGAACTAATTTGGGAAAATAGAAGCAAAACAGTACTGGAACAATTTATAGGCGTTTTTATTTTAAGTGGACTGTGCGCTCCTTGCCTAACTTCTAGAAATTGTATGTGGGCACAGAATGTATTATTTCGCAAATAGTTATTATAATAATAGCATATTAATGGATGCACATTGCTGGTCTGAGAAGTTAGCACGCTTGGAACTATTCCTGTACATGCAATGTCAACACTGAAAGCAATGTCTGATATGGAAAATTAATGTTAATAACAATTTTGACAGTAATAGCAAGTTATCATGAAAAAGCTCACCTTTTGCAGTTGCTGACATGGACTTAATTCCCCCCCTCCCCCAGGACACATGGGCTTTACTGTCATTAAGCTTTTCTTTAGAACAATGCCACCTCTGATTTCACTCTTCAGTGGATAATTTTATGTGGCTTGGCACTACAAAGGCCTTCATGTAAAATTGCTTCTAGTTCCTTGCTCTGTCATTGCTGCCACTCTCAATCACACAAGAAACAAAAATTGTTTCCTCTTTGAACTTTCAGTCTATAAGTCAGTGTGCAGTCATACACAACAACTGCACCTCCTTAGGACCAGTCTTAGTGCTTTACATAGCAGCTTTTAGTGTGCAAAGTGCTTTTTAAATCTTAAATTTTGGTTAAAAAAAAAAAATGATGGCAAAGGGCATGCTTTGCAGAAGTAGGATCCCAGGTTTAATTCCTTGTATCCCATTAAAAGGATATTGGGTAAAAGGCCCAAGACTTTAAAAAGTCATAGCTAAGCAGAATAGGTGCTGGACTTTGTGGTTTCTTGCACAACACCAAAAAAGAAGACATAACACAAAGCCTATATAATGCAAATTTACAATGAATTGCTTAATTTAAATATATCTCATCATAGTGAGGAAGACTGACTGGGTGAGCTGTGCCCCTTCTCGGTCTGCTGTCCAGGTGCTAACTGATGATGGGCATTTTTAGTGCCGCTGTTCTCATGGTTTCATTATCATTACACTGGACTTGGAGTGGGCACCCCTTCAAGCAGAGGACTTTCCTTGATAAAGTCAGAAACTTGGTCAACCTAGGCAGACTAGATTGATCAATGGTCTGGCAACACAAAGTAGCTTCAAATGGTCATACGATTTAATGGGTCCCACTTTACTGATTTATAAGCTGTGGCTAAAACACTGTGGCTTATCTATGGCTATATTATCTATCTATGGGTAAAAGCCATTATCTTATCTATGGGTAAAAGCCTCAGCGCCTAGGACTTGCCGATCGAAAGGTCGGGGCGGGGTGCGCTCCCGTCGCTCGGTCCCAGCGCCTGCCAACCTAGCAGTTCGAAAGCACCCCCGGGTGCAAGTAGATAAATAGGGACCGCTTACTAGCGGGAAGGTAAACGGCGTTCCGTGTGCTGCGCTGGCTCGCCAGATGCAGCTTGTCACGCTGGCCACGTGACCTGGAAGTGTCTGCGGACAGCGCTGGCTCCCGGCCTCTAGAGTGAGATGAGCGCACAACCCTAGAGTCTGTCAAGACTGGCCCGTATGGGCAGGGGTACCTTTACCTTTAAAACACTGTGGCTTATCTATGGCTATATTATTCAAATCTTCCAAGTCCAAATTAACTACACACTGCCTCTGAAAAAAGACTATAAACGTTTCCTAATGTGTATCAGGTATGTTTTCCTAATATTAATATTTACAGTGCACAGAATTTGCAAAACCAGTCTGTTGTAAATCCTGCTGCAATTTCTTGTAGCCTCCACTGATATTAACAAAGATGGAAGTAAATATAAAGCACAGTTTAGAGTATGTACCCAAGCTCCGTCTGGCCCAAACAGCTCTAAAAAGTTCCCAATAAATTCTCTAGACTTCTCTTCCCATTTCTGAATGAGATCATGACTTCTTTCTTCCACTCGGTTCACAAACTCTTTAGACTTTTCTTCCACATTCTTCACTTTTTCTTTCATTTTGTCCACCTGGTTCTGAAAGCGGTATTTCTTCTCCTGGTAAACATGAAAATAAATAATTTTGTTCCAGGTCCTGCTAGTTCAAGACTATATTGCTCCAGATTATAGAGGGTACAGACAGAAACCATCACATTGGGGGAGAAGGGAATACGGTAACTGTTATCTGTCTCCAGTAGGCACCCATTTATTACATGCATCCTGTTTTGAAATTGTGGCCTCTTTATCCTCTTTATGAAGTGGTATAAGTCCAGCGCTGCAGCTGTTGGGTAGATGCTCACCCAAGGGCATAAGGCAAGAGAAGCTGGGAAGCAAACTGAACTTTGGAAAAACAAGCTATGATTTATTTATTAGTCTGTGGGACAAGTTGTGGCTACACAAACCATTGCTTAACTTTATGCGTGAACCAGGCTACTGTTTATCTTTGATACTGGTCAGGTCTTTCATTCTGTTCACTGCTGCTGTGCTCTTTTTAATCCTTTGTGCTTATTAAACACACATGGCTTTAGTTTTTTGATACTTCTGAGTATTTTAATAGCAAAGCTGTTTGGAAACACTATAAATAATTTCATTTTTTATTAAGCAACATTGGCCAGGCAAATATGCCTGAGAAGCTTGCATGATGGGCATGAGGGCAACAGCATGCTGTTTCCTGCCAGAATCAGGTATTCAGAGGCATACTGATTCTGAACATGGAGGTTCCATTTAGCTATCTTGGCTGATAGGAAAGGCAGAACTACCATTGGGTAGGTGGAACCAATGGAAGGTGTTGTGTCTTAGTTTAGTGGATAGAATTTGGTACTTGCATTCAGTTTTCTCAGTCTAGAATGAATGTAGACATTGGGCTGATTGGACTGACATTGGGCTTCCTAGACCTTGTCCCTGTTCTGGCATGTCCCTCTTCTGGGGAGAAGGTGGGTTATAATCCAATTTCGACGTTGAACATGACTTAAGAGACCAATGTACTTACATTAATAAAGCTGACATTCAACTCCTTAGCGGTGTATCCCCTCTGGAGGTTGCGACGGGCATAAACATCATAATCACGTACAATTCTCGTAATAATATCTGAAGTTGATATGCCCTCAGTTCTCTGAGTTGGTACAAACATTCCTGATTAGAAAGGAAAAAGAAAAAGAGCAATGATTAACCTCCAACTTTCATATAAGAATCATTTGTTTAAGAATGGCCTCATTCTGGCCCTTGATTTTTTATTTTATTTAAATACTTGCCAAACTATCTGCCCAATTCAGGACATCATGTATTTGTTTGTTTGTTTGTTTGTTTGTTTACTGAATTTCCTTGAATTCTTGAGCAATCAAAAGAACAAGTAATAATTTGCTTATTTCTAATCTTCTGTTCTCCAGTAAGGCAAATCTTGGTACAACAACCTGAGCAGTGTCCTCTACAAAGCTCAGGGATGGAACTTTAAATACTTTGCTCTTTGGCACTGTTAATTGTGCTGATAACAACTTAAATTAAAGAGATTTCTGTCATCACACGGGAACTTAATTTGTTCTCTTGGGATCAATATTGACCCCAGTAAACATAGTGGAAAGATTCCAATTCTCCTTAAGAGGATGTAGTGTGAGTTCACTGTCTCACATAAAATTCAGAAGATTCTGTGTAGAAACTAGCCTACTGTTCAAGGGCAAAATTTACACTTGTTGCTCTGCCCACTTTATCCTCTAGCCTCTGAGGCGCCTGGATTGTGGCCCAGAAGGGAATGTGGCCCTCAGTCTAAAAAAGGTTGCCCACTTAAAAAACACGTAGTGAAAGTATAAACTGGCACCCACCTGCTTCCTTTATATGCTTGTAAACATCATCTGAACCAGCAGAAGAATATGGAATGTCATCATGGGCTACAAAATCAATCTGGAATACATGGAAAAATGAAGAAATGAAATTAGGTTGACCCTTGATAAAGGCTTGGTTGTTAATTTTAAAGCATGACTTATTTACTTGCTTTTACCAGCTTTCCTATGAACTTAAAGAAATATGCATTGCAGTAATAACCTAAGACATTTTAGGCTATTGCTAATTGGTGGTTGCGATTAATATGTAGCACATGAGATTATGGTTTAATTATGAACCTTTCTTTTAGAGAAATGCTTTATATTTGTGTAAGTGATACCAGTAAGGAACCTGAAGCTGGCTACAGTCACTTCCACACATCCTATCACTTGCACAGATTAGCTCAGCAATGAGACGTGTTTCACCCTCCAGGTGGGTGTTGGACTGCAACTCCCATCAGCCCCAACCAGCATGGCCAGTGGTCAGGGATGATGGGGGTTGCAGTTGAACAACACTTGGATGGTCACAGGTTTCCCATGCTTGAGTTAGCTATTATGTTAAAATCAGTGAACTTGCTGAAGGAAAAGTATTTCACAATATCTGAGAGTGCTTGCTTGAAAACGCAAGGCAGCCACTAAATTGGGGCTATTCCAAAAACGTGGAGTGACCACCTACGGTAACATTATTGGCCATGATCTATTGGTATTGTTGAGCAGTGTTTTTAGTGCAAAAGCATTCTGTATTAGTTAAGGCCAGGTAGTTAGTCTTGTCATTCAACTGAGTACTGGAAATTTTCCAAATTTTCTTGGATGTGCTACAGTATGAGAAACATTTAAGCAGGTGCACTCGGTATACACAGGTAAATTTGCACATCAAGCTCTTGAGACTACACCTTTTGAAGCAACCCCAAATTTAGGTACTACAATACCTACAGCAAATCAATTTTAATAACCCCATGACTTTAAATAGATCAGACGTTTTAATGTATGCATGTTTAAATTTGTGCCAAACACTGCTCCTTGTAAAACAAGGGAGTGTGATGGGGTCTCAGTTGCTTTTCCAGCCCCCAATGAGCCCTCAATCCACTTATCAATCTGCTTCTGCTTCTTTCTCTTTCGTCACTTTTTTATTTCTTTGTTTGGTGGTGACAGAAAAAGAGTGAGGTCTCATTTCCTGCTCCCTTCACATGCATTTGAAATGCCCCCTGGGAAAATGAGGATTCCTTCCAACCTTAGCACCTGCATCACCACCATAGTAGCATCTCAAGGAAAGTAGAGGGGAGGAAAGACATCCCTTGCTGCTGCTGCCATTGCCACAGCCAAGTACAGGAGGTCAAAGAGGAGTGGGAGTTAATTTCTAGCTTGGATTACAGTTTGAACCAGAAAGGAACTAAGAAAAAGAAGGAAATGGCCCAGTTCAGAAGAGTGGCATGCTTTATATGCATGCCAGATTCATATTCTAAACAAAAGTCAGCAACCTCATTAAGCTCCCCCCCCTCATCTGTTGAACAAGGAGAGAAAGGCACCTTATGTTTTTCCAGAAACTCCGGTGTTAGTGTCCACGGAGCATCTCTGATTACTTCATCAACGTAGCGGCAGTGTCTGAGGGCCTCATACCTCTCTGCTTCATTCATTACAGTGAAGCCTTTAAACTCGTGGGTTAGATCATCACTGCAAACTGACATACGCACATGAAAAAATCAGAACAGAACAACACAGGTTCTGTAAAACGTAGTACACCTGTTTGGTTAGAAATTCTTCAAAGCTATCTTTTCTCAGTTAAATTGTCAAACTAAATCATACTTGTTCATGACTGTGAAATTAAAACAAAACAACCCCCCAAAAAGATGTTACAAACAAGATGTAACGAGAAATGGTTGCATCAACTCTGTACCTTGATACAGGCTAATCAAAGGCGATTGGGCTGCAGTTCAAATTATCTGGCAGCACAACTGGAAAAGAATCAGATTCTCTGATTACATGCACCATGTATAGTAGGCCAGCTTAAGGCACAAGACATCTGAAGGCAGCCCTGTTTAGGGAAGCTTTTAATGTTTAATAGGTTACTGTATTTTAGTGTTCTGTTGGAAGCTGCCCAGAGTGGCTGGGGAAACCCAAGCCAGATGGGTGGGGTATAAATTATTAATTATTATTATTATTATTATTATTATTATTATTATTATTATTATTATTATATTTGCGTTTAACTTGTGCTCATTGAGCTTTATGCACTTCGCAAAATAAATAAAAAATGGGGCAGAAGGGGGGGGCAATCCCACCCACCCACCATTGCACTAAGTGTGTTTTGACTATATTCAATTTTGGTTTCCCAGGAATGTAATCCCTGCTTAAATAGCAGGTCTCTTGTAATTTGCTATCAGCAATGGCTCCATGTGTCTTTTCTGCCATAATTAGACTTTTCTAAAACTCACTTAGCCATCTGAGGCTCAGTTTGAGATATATTTATGGGTCTCTTAGCTTCCTTTCCACTACAAGTACTGCCATCCTTCAATGCCAGCAACTGGTGAACAAAGTAGTATTATTCCCCAGCACAGAAGCTTGGATAAGATGCTTTTCAGTGCACCTCATGCTACCATGATAGTTCTATGAGATTTAAGAAAGAAGAATCAGAAACTGATTCTTGATTAAATCTTAATTTAAAATTCTTCCTGATTCTGTTCCCATCAGATCTGAGATTAACTACCGTACATCCACAGCCAATAATGTACTTGCATTGGGGTAGAATTAAATACACATTATATGGAGATCAGATAAAAGGTATAAGGTTCAAGATCCCATTTCTCACAGTGGCTAAACAGATGCCTAAGGGAAGCTCAAAAGCGCAACATGTGGGCAGTAGCTTCCTCCTCCTGCTGTTTCACAGTGTTTTGCCTCTGGGTGGGTTCAAACTAGCAACCTCCTGAGCATGCTCGCAAAGACTGCACCACAGATATGATCAACCCAATGATAATATTTGTTCAAATGCTAGCCTTACCTCCTACCAACAAGTAGCTATTAGGAAACAGAGTTTTGGCTTGCATAAGAGCTCTAGCATGGCCAGCATGGAAGAGGTCGAATATTCCATCTGCATAGACTCTGACAGGTCTGTCCACTGTGGGAGCAAGGAAACAATGTCCAGGTCAAAGCAGAACTGTATCTCAAATCTGTGTCAGACTACTGTGAGGTATTGTTGGCTACATATATTCAAAATAAAAAATGGGTACATTCAAGCACCCCTACTCCCAGATTTGGTGAATTAGTCCAGATTAGGACAAAAGAACAGCAGCAATGTAGAAATAAGCTACCAGTCTGAAGAATTTACATAAGTTATGTGTACATCATTGGACCATATGTGTATAGCAGAGCTAAAATGCAGAACTCTCCTAAGATGTGAAGCATATACAGATTTTTTTAAAAAAAACACCTAACAATAATAGTTCATTGTAGAAGATTTCAGATATTTGGTGGTTTGCTTTAATATCAGCATGCCACTGCTGCTTACTGAGTTTCTAGCTAAGATAGAAGTTGCTCCCTTTCACCCAAAGATTTTATGATAGGATCAAATTTTATTCCCCACTGTCCATATGCTTTGTCTATACAAATGTACTCTCTGTAATCTATGAACAGACAAATGCATACATTATAATGACTATCTCATATGAGATTAATGTCAGCATTCACACACTGACAATTCCAGACCAATATTGCAACTGTCAGTTTTCACTGGTACAAGTTGGAAGCATGGGAAATACATCTAATATATGTGATCTACAAGTAGCAAACTTTCTTCCTTGTCCATGAAAAGAAAACTGTGCTTACAGGAAGACTCACTCCCTAAACTTAACTCTCCTGAAAATACAGTATAATGGACTGAAAAATATTGGATCCAAACCTCTTTTTCTACCTAAAGACAGTCACAAAATTCAGCTGAGGTTGTCAGCACTTACAGATATCTCACCTTTCACTTTTTTTTTTACTTTAACACAGGTACAATAAAAAGCATGTGCAGCAATTGACTAAACAATTAAATAAACAACTAAGCAATTAAATAAACATCTTTTACGTTTTTCCTGTAAAACTCTTAATCAACCTGCAAGGGCAAGTATCGAAGCTGTATCCCATGAAATTGATTTATATTTCATAAATCCAGAAGACTCACCTGGTGTTCCAAGGCGGGCCTGAGCAATAGTTAGCTTCTCATGGGGAGCTTTGCACTGGCAGCTTGTATCACCTGCAAATGGAGCAGGTGCAGACAAAGTCTAGAGACAGGGAAGGGCAGATCGGGGTAGGGTGGACCAAAACATATGGTTAATTATTGCTCTGTGCATGACCTTTCTGCTCATTGTCATCACACAGAAGCACTTGATATAGGAACAAAGTATGTTGTTCCAGTCTTGAAGAGAATTGCATATATATTTTTTAACATCCTAGAAGGAGTTCGTTTTTAGTCCAGCTTTTGGAAGTATGCATGCCGATTTCAAGTCACTCTCTCACTGACTTCAGGCTGTGAGCAAGAGAGGCTTCATTCTTAGGATGCTGGTTACAATAGAAATTTTTCCCATGTTTGCTTCTTCTGTACAGCTGTCAATATAGTAAGACTGGCATCTTTCAGAGGTACACAGCAGAGTATTTCTGAACATAGCTTTAAAAGAACAAAACAAAACTGACAGCCAAGGATTTTAAGGCATGGGTAACCAAGGTGGTAGCCTTCAGATGTTGCTGGACTACAATTCCCATCAGCCCCAGACAGCATGGCCAATGATCAAGAAGGATGGGAGTTGTAATCCAACAGCATCTGGAGGGCACCATTTAAGGCAGAGCTTTTCAAACTTTTCATGTTAGTTACACACTTTTTAGACATGCATTATTTTGCGGTACAGTAATTCAGTTTTACTAGCAAACCAGGGTTAAACTAACCCCTTTCCAGTCCTGGGAGGAGTGTGGGGAGTGTTTATGTGACACACCTACACACTGCAGCTGACACCCTAATCATGTGTTGTGATACACAGTTTGGAAAGCTCTAATTTAAGGTCTTGTTAGAGACAAATATTAAGGGTTGTGTCCAGGGGCAGGAAGGGAGGAGGTGGGGGAGGACTGCCTTGAGTGCCCTCAATGAGGGGGGTGACATTTGACTCGCCGCCCGTCCTCGACTCCCAAGACTACCCAGAGCCGTTGGGGTAAGGAGGGGAGCTGTGTCGTTTTGCCGGCGGCATTCCCCCCTTCCCCCTTTGTTTTGACAGCTTGGGGGAGGCTTGGTAGTCACGGGCAGGCAGCATACCGAATGTCTGCCATGGGCGGCTCTCGCTTCGCCCCCAGCTTCAGAGCGAGCACACTGCTCCGGGCCCCCAAGTGGCAATAATAATAATAATGTATTATTTATACCCCGTCCATCTGGCTGGGTTTCCCCAGCCACTCTGGGCGGCTTCCAACAAAATATTAAAATACAATAGTCTGTTAAACATTAAAAGCTTCCCTAAACAGGGCTGCCTTCAGATGTCTTCTAAAAGTCTGTTAGTTGTTTTTCTCTTTGACATCTGGTGGGAGGGCATTCCACAGGGCGGGTGCCACTACTAAGAAGGCCCTCTATCTGGTTCCCTGTAACCTCACTTCTCACAATGAGGGAACCGCCAGAAGGCCAGAAGGCCCTCGGCACTGGAACTCAGTGTCTGGGCAGAACAATGAGGGTGGAGACGCTCCTTCAGGTATACTGGACCGAGGCTGTTTAGGGCTTTAAAGGTCAGTACCAACACTTTGAACTGTGCTCGGAAACTTACTTTCCCATGCCTGGGAGGGCACTCTCCGCACCATGCCCCCCTCAGGAGCGCACCCGCCCTGGGCAGTGTGAGAATATGCTCTGCTGCTGGTTGTGTCCAATGGCAGTGTCAACAGAAGGCAGCTTGCACAACCAATATTTTCTATTCCCCTTCTTGTGCCTGGAGCTCCTTGTAACACCAAAAAACCTTTCCAGAAGGCAGGGGGGTTAACAGCAGATGATGTGTCTTAACCATCAATGCTTTCCCCTATTTCTTGTTAATTTGGAGATATGCTTTGATTTCAGCAAGGCATTTGACAAGGTGCCCCATGATATTCTTGTAAAGAAGCTGGTAAAATGCGGTCTTGACTATGCTACCACTCAGTGGATTTGTAACTGGCTGACTGACCGGACCCAAAGGGTGCTCATCAATGGTTCCTCTTCATCCTGGAGAAGAGTGACTAGTGGGGTGCCACAGGGTTCTGTCTTGGGCCCGGTCTTATTCAACATCTTTATCAACGACTTGGATGATGGACTCAAGGGCATCCTGATCAAATTTGCAGATGACACCAAACTGGGAGGGGTGGCTAACACCCCAGAAGACAGGATCACACTTCAAAACGACCTTGACAGATTAGAGAACTGGGCCAAAACAAACAAGATGAATTTTAACAGGGAGAAATGTAAAGTATTGCACTTGGGCAAAAAAAATGAGAGGCACAAATACAAGATGGGTGACACCTGGCTTGAGAGCAGTACATGTGAAAAGGATCTAGGAGTCTTGGTTGACCACAAACTTAACATGAGCCAACAGTGTGACGCGGCAGCTAAAAAAGCCAATGCAATTCTGGGCTGCATCAATAGGAGTATAGCATCTAGATCAAGGGAAGTTATAGTGCCACTGTATTCTGCTCTGGTCAGACCTCACCTGGAGTACTGTGTCCAGTTCTGGGCACCACAGTTCAAGAAGGACACTGACAAACTAGAACGTGTACAGAGGAGGGCAACCAAAATGGTCAAAGGCCTGGAAACAATGCCTTATGAGGATCGGCTAAGGGAGCTGGGCATGTTTAGCCTGGAGAAGAGGAGGTTAAGGGGTGATATGATAGCCATGTTCAAATATATAAAGGGATGTCACATAGAGGAGGGAGAAAGGTTGTTTTCTGCTGCTCCAGAGAAGCGGACACGGAGCAATGGATACAAACTACAAGAAAGAAGATTCCACCTAAACATTAGGAAGAACTTCCTGACAGTAAGAGCTGTTCGACAGTGGAATTTGCTGCCAAGGAGTGTGGTGGAGTCTCCTTCTTTGGAGGTCTTTAAGCAGAGGCTTGACAACCATATGTCAGGAGTGCTCTGATGGTGTTTCCTGCTTGGCAGGGGGTTGGACTCGATGACCCTTGTGGTCTCTTCCAACTCTATGATTCTATGATTCTATGATTCTTTGATGGGTGAATTTGCTGCCCAGAAAAACTAACAGTTCTGCCCAACAGGGACTGGGAATAAACTGGGTTTGACCATACACACATCCCCTTCAAGAGTCCACATCCTTTTCCTCAATATGGTTTTGTCCTAGGTAGCTGCAGACAAGGTAACCAACTTTGTGGCATATTTCTCCTCCATGAGCTGTTCACAGCAACGCAAATGAAAATAATTGCTCCTGTCCTTTCAGACAAGAGAAGGATTACAAGAGCCCTTGATCCTTCCTGTTTGGGGTGTGATTTACTATAGAAAGTCACAATTTTTCTTGCTTATGTTTTCAAAGCAGTCCTTTAGGAACAGAAAGCTTTCTTAACAAGAACCAGATACATCCCATTTTAGACTTGATATTTCAACTCTACATTGACTTCTGGGAGCCATTCCATTGGGCCTGAATAGCTGCTTAAGAAGGGATATCATTTTCTAATAAAAAATGAGGTGGGTCAGTCTAGACATTCTGCATTTTTAGATGACGTGAACCAGGAGCACTGTACCATGTGATTTTCCTCAAATGTGTTGTTTAGCTTTTAATCCCAATAAAATCTATGGCCCAGATGAGAAGAGCTAGTGCTGTCTTTCCGTGCACTAAAATATTTTTGTCTTTTCTGGAGCTCTGGTGTCATATCATATCCTTTAACTGCTCTTTAAAAGTCTTGAGAGCCATAAAAGAGAATTGAATAATTAGGGCAAAGAAAACATCTTGTTCATTACTACTGCTATCTGTTACATAAACATGTGGGGAAAGGTAACATTAAAGGGATTTTTAAGCGTGTTAAATCTGTTACATATACCTAGTACTACTACTTCTGATGTGCAATGTACACTTAAATCAAACTTTAAGGGTTGGGTTTTGTGGAAACTGACTCACCACGGAGCACAGTGTTTCTTTTTTATTATACATGACCATACAGTCTGGGCTCTTTCCTATATTTTCTAATCACTGTCTTTTCCCCTTGTGTCTTTGTAATAAGTTGAGTGCTTAACTGCCTTTTTATTTCTAAGCAAGGTCAAGTTACACAACATCCAGTCCAATGTGGTTTCACGCTGGGATAAAGAGGAAAGTAGAGATGTTAAAACAATAATGGCTATGGTCCCAGGCCTAGAAGATGATAATTTTGACTTAGCTAGTAAAAGGCTGTTTCCTGGGAGATAACCTAAAGAAAATAGACCTGTTTTGTGGTCGTTTCTCCGCCCCCCACCCCCACTCTTGCATCTCTCTCCATGCTTGGTAGAACAGGGAAAGCTTTTTGATTATGGATGCTTGGGAATTCTGAAAGGCCTTCCTTTGCCACCCACTGAACAGTTTATGCTAGCATTACAGCTTATCAGAGGGAATAGTCTTCAAGCCTTTAGTGTCAAAGTTTTCTTAATGCTTCCCATTGGTCTGGCTAGTGCTGCACTAAAGTTTGCAGCAACCAATACTTTATTGATCTGGAAGGATCCAGACTGAGTTCTAGCTCATAGCCTGATGCTGGTGATCATGGGACCACTGAACCCAAGGCTTCTCTGAACCAGGACACATAGAACCTGAGTTAGGGCCCTCACAGGTGAATATCCCTAAGCCAGAGGAACTAAGTGCCTCCCACACTCCCTTGCATACCCTCCACCGTTTCTCCAGTGAAAATAGGGACATCCCATTCCATAATGATAATTTTATTATTTATAAAGGTAAGGGTACCCCTGGCCATTAGGTCCAGTCGCAGATGACTCTGGGGTTGTGGCACTCATCTCTCTCTATAGGCCGAAGGAGCCAGCGTTCAGCTTCCGGGTCAGGTGGTCAGCATGACTAAGCCGCTTCTGGCGAACCAGAGCAGTGCACGGAAACGCTGTTTACCTTCCCGCCGGAGCAGTACCTATTTATCTACTTGCACTTGACGTCCTTTCGAACTGCTAGGTGGGCAGGAGCTGGGACTGAACAACAGGAGCTCACCCCATTGTGGGGATTCGAACCGCCGACCTTCTGATCGGCAAGCCCTAGGCTCTGTGGTTTAGACCACAGCGCCACCCACATCCCACACATTTTACTGGGTTGCCCCAGCCACTCTGGGCAGCTTCCAACATATATAAAAACATTAAAAATTAAACTTTTTTAAAAAAAAACTTCACTATGCAGAATTGCCTTCAGACAGCTTGGGGTTCAGATAACTCCATACCCTCCAACATTTCTCTAATGAAGACATCCTAAGGAAAAGTGGGACATTCTGGAATCAAATCAGAAACCGGGATGGCTTCTCTAAATCAGGGACGTCCTTGGAAAATAGGGGCACTTGGAGGGTCTGCCCTTGCAGGTTCAGTGGCACTGGGAGTGCACCAGGTAGGAGGTCGTGGAATGCAGAAGGGACCCATTTTCAGCCAGAGGGTTCACACTTTAAGTGACTTTAGTTCCCCGAAAGGGGATGACACCAAGGGTAGGTGGACTGGAGGCAGAGGCTCAAAAGGCCTCCGTTCATTTCCAATTGTGATCTAAGCTATTCCTGTTGCCTTGCTCCATAAGCTCCCTCTGCTGGTCTGTAACAGGACACAAGTTCTCTCATCACTCCAGTGAGCAACACTGCAAGCCTATACCTGTCTACTCAGATTTAAGTCCCACCAAATTCAAGTGGACTTACTCCCACATATGTAGCTTTGCATAGATTGCAGCTTAAAACACGTGAGTTCTACTCACAAAATCTCTAGGTGTACATAGGGTATATGAATTATCTCAAGGAAGAAAAAAGGAAAACAATGTTCTACTTTTTTATATAAAAAAATGCTTATATTCTGCCCTTTTGGTATCTACCTTATTCTTGCTTCCACTTTGGGTTGAATGTGTGGCTCTACTACACCTGATTAGACACTGTCATCCAGCACCAAGGGCCTTCTGGCGGTTCCCACACTGCAATAAGTGAAGCTACAGGGAACCAGGCAGATGGCCTTCTTGGTAGCTGCACCCACCCTGTGGAATGCCCTCCCATCAGTGGTCAATGAGATGAGTAATTATATATATTTTAGGAGACATCTGAAGGCAGCCCTGTATAGGAAAGCTTTTTAAGGTTTAATTTTACTATGTTTTCATATATGCTGGAAGCTGCCCAGAGTGAGCAGGGTACAAATAATAAATTATTATTATTATTGAATTTATATACTGCCCTATACCCAGAGATCTCAGGGTGGTTCACAGAATAAAATCAAAATATAAAACCACAAAATATATAATCAAAATAAAAACAACTACCCAATAACCCCCCCCCAGACAAAACCCACATTTTAAAAGGGCATAGGATGACAATCAAATCAACCAAAGGCCTGGTTAAAAAGGAATGTTTTTGCCTGGCGCCTAAAGGTGTATAATGAAGGCACCAGGCAAACTTCCCTGGGAAGAGCATTCCATAGACGGGGAGCCACTGCAGAGAAGGCCTGTTCTCATGTTGCCACCCTCTGGACCTCTCGAGGAGGAGGAACACGTAGGAGGGCCTTAGAAGATGATCCCGGGGTCCGGGTAGGTTCATATGGAAATAGACGGTCCTTGAGGTATTGTGGTCCTGAGCCATTTAAGGCTTTATAGGTCAAAGCTAGCACTTTGAATTTGGCCCAGAAACTAATTAGTAGCCAGTGCAGTCGGACCAGGATCAGTGTAATATGCTCAATCTGTCTTGCTCTGGTGAGCAACCAGGCTGCTGAATTCTGCACTAGCTGAAGTTTCTAAACCGTCTTCAGAGGCAGCCCTACATAGAACGCATTGCAGTAATCTCACCTTGAGGTTACCAGAGCATAGACAACAGTAGTTAGGCTATCCCTGTCCAGATAGGGGCAAAGCTGGGCCACCAGCTGAAGCTGATGGAAGGCACTCCGGGCCACTGAAGCCACCTGAGCCTCAAGTGATAGCAAGGGATCTAGGAGTACCCCAAGCTACAAACCTGCTCCTTCAGAGGAAGTGTAACCCAATCAAGAGCAGGTGATCTCCCACCCATCTGGTCTAGGGAACCACCCACTAACAGTACCTCAGTTTTATCTGGATTGAATTTCAGTTTGTTGCCTCTCATCCAGTCTATTACTGAGGCAAGATACTGGTTCAGCACTTCCACTGCCTCACCTGCAGATGTAAAGGAGAAATAGAGCTGAGTGTCATCAGCATACTGCTGACAACATCCTCCAAACCTCCAGATAACCCCACCCAGTGGTTTCATGTAGATGTTAAACAATGTGGGGGGTAGGACTGAGCCCTGAGGAACCCCACAGTGAAGGTTCCATGGGGCTGAAAAGCATTCCACAAGCAACACCCTCTGGGAACGACCATCCCAATAGGACTGGGACCACCACAAAGCGATGCTGCCCACCCCTAGTTCAGACAGTCGCTCCAGAAGGATACCATGGTCAATGGTATCGAAAGCCACTGAGAGGTTGAGAAGAATTAACAGGGACATGTTCCCTTGTCTCTTTCTTGACAGAGGTCATCACACAGGGTGACCAGAGCAGTTTCTGTGCCAAAACCAGGCCTTAAACCCCGACTGAAATGCATCCAGAAAATCAGTTTCTTCCAAAAGTGCCTGGATCTGGTCTTTTGTAAGTGGTATATAAATTTTGTTAAATAACTAACTACACGACTGATAATGAAGTACTTTGTTAGTGCATTGCCTATAAACTTCCAAGCTCCCAGAGGCCACTCCAAATGTTCTGAAATTCATAGGACAGGGATAGCTAACATTGTGTCCTCCGGATGTTGTCGGGCTGTATGGGAGCTGCTGTCCACCACATTAGCTACCTCTGTCATGGGGTGTGGCTTTCTCTTGTGACTATGCCCCCTCAGATTTTGTGTGGCAAACTCCTTGTGTGAAAGCACTTCCATGTGAAACCAACATAATTGAATAAAGCTCACAACTTTAGTGTTTCTCTGGCAACCATCTAAATATTCTTATATACATATCCCCAGCACCACTAGAGCTGGTGTGAAGACTAAATGTTGGATTTCACTTCCCACAAACCCCAGGAAGAATGGCCAATTGTAATAGATGGTGAGGATTGCAGTTTTTAAACTGAATCTAACATTAGAGGGAAAGAGCATATACAATTCTGTATTCCTTATTTGTTTTCTAATTCTTTTTTTATCTGAAAGGGTTATTGTAGGCCATTTGCTCCTGTAGACCTTGCTTCAGTGAGCAGGGAGGGGAGGGAGCCTTGTAATTTTCTGATCCTTTTGAGTTTAGAGGCCCAGAATCAGTTGGCATGGGAACTCTTTCAGAATCCTACTAGTTCTCTATGTTGTCTATATTCTGAGGTTTCAAACAAAGACCACAATTTTCATGTGGGGTGATTTCAATCAAACAACTCCAATATACAGTGGTACCTCTGGTTACGTACTTAATTCGTTCTGGAGGTCTGTTCTTAACCTGAAACTGTTCTTAACCTGAAGCACCACTTTAGCTAATGGGGCCTCCTGCTGCCCCTGCGCCACCGTAGCACAATTTCTGTTCTCATCCTGAAGCAAAGTTCTTAACCCGAGGTAATATTTCTGGGTTAGCGGAGTCTGTAACCTGCAGCGTCTGTAACCCAAGGTACCACTGTATGTACAAAGTCATTTCCTGCATTGTCCTATTTATTCTCTACCACTTCAATAAATGTTTCTTGCTGAATCCCGACCAAATGAAAGCTGTATTTTCTTGACCCTTGCTAACAGCACATTTATTTCATACAGGACTTAGATTATGGATAGGAATATGTACAGTCCCACCATATGCTTATGTTAGAAGTTAAAGTGTTTCATAAATCTTGATTCACACAGTGTCGCTCCTGTATTTCATTCAAAATGCTGTGGAAATTGAAAACAAACTCTGGTAATATTAATATAGTTCTTGAAGCAATAAACATTCCCAGATGAATGCTACAACAATAGGCAAAATGCAGATGCAAGTATCAAGTTCACACTAGACCTGGTTCAAATCCACACTCAGCCATGAAGCTCACTTGGTAATTTTGGACCAGTCAACTTCTCTTGGCCTAATCTACATCATAGAGTTGTTGTGAGGATAAAATGGGAATGGGGAGAACTCTGTATGCCACCTTGAGCTCCTTGCAGGAAAGGCAGGATATAAAGAAACAATAAATAAATAAATAAATAAATAAATAAATAATTTTCATTCTTCTTGTCTGATGATGGGATTCTAATATATTCCAGGATATTTTTGTTGTGCATGAGGTTTCAACAGGAAACTCTTTAACAGTTATGATAAGCACAATTCAATGCAAAATGTCTGTAACCATCTCCATGCTTTAAACAAAACATTTTTTAAAACCCCCCAACTCATCCCTATTAAAAAGTTAATTTAAGTCATGTTCATCAATTATTATGGAATTTTAATAGCGTCTAAAATAGAAAGTTGAATGTAAGCATTAAATGATTGTTTAAACACTGGTAAAAATCAAAGTTATTATTCCATTTCAGTGTTTTAATAGTCTCCATGGGAAAGTATTAAACTACTGCCTACGTCACAGTGACAGCTTGGCAAATTGGCTGCCTGTGTTTTGCTTTCTCAGGAAGCAGTGATGGGAGTGATTAAACTACTTTTTAGGAAAGGAAAATGGGGAAAGTATTTATTGCTATGGAAAACAGTATGTAGCCCCCAGGGTACTTCGTATTAGATTGCTGGGGCGTGGTTAGGATGAAGCTAGATATCCTTTTCATGTACCCCTTACAGAATAAGTAGCACTGACTCCCAGGTAAGTTGGCCTAGTAGTGTAGCTTACTTACTTTTGGAAGTGAACCCAATCCTATTCACATACATCAGAGGCCATTTTTTTACCCTTCCTAATTATAATCTGCTAGTGCACTCATCTCTTACAATGCAAACCTTTCATAGTAGCTCTTATAGTATCTCAAGCATAACTTATGCAACGAACAACTTCAGAGAACCACCAAGCTGAACTCTTTATCCCCCCCCCTTATAAAAAATCTGAGCAAAATTTTTGATTGATACAAAATGTATATGTGAAACAATGGTAATGAAAATATTCAAAGTGGGTGCTGGTCTAATTCAGAACAGCATCCATGCAGTGAGGAAGGGATGCTTAATTCTATATGCAGCTAGCTTCCTTACAAACACAGTTTCTATAGATTAATTACTGAAGAAATGTAGATTTTCTCCTAATGCTACTGTCCCAACTCATATGCTCTCAACTGCTTGAAAGTAATATCATCCATTTTGTGCACACTGGAATCCCTGAAAACCAAAACAAAAAGTGAGATCTGTTACATTCTTTTCCAGTGTTTCTCTAAAAGGCAGTTTTTGCTTTTTTGATGATTAAATCCCTTCTTCCCTGCCATTTCATTTTTTTAAATCAGCAGAAAGGCAAAGAACAGGCAAGGAGTAAAGGAAGAGTTCTGTTGCAATCTGAACCTAACAAAGGGATGGGGAAAGCACCATTTTTTAATTTTAATTTTGCATAGCTCGAGACACTCAGTTGAAAGAGAGAAACATGCAACAATCCCTAAATTGTCTTTCTTAATGCAGTAGATATAATTAATACTTTGTAATACACATTTTCACAATATAGACAATAAACACAAAGAGCTAAAATGGATGAAGCTGTTTTCTAATTTCTATTCAGGCTATAAAGTACTGATTTCATTACATCCTAATAAGACAAAGAGCTCAAAGGGTGACAAATAAATGTATCCTTTTGTCTCTTACTTACCAGTCGAGGCTGAGGACATGTGTGTTCTATCTCCTCCATGGTTTCTGAAGGAAGCTCATTAGAAAGGGATGTTGGGATACCTGTTTCTGACTCAGCATTAGTTGCAAGCACTGGCATGGCCAGTGAATGCTGCTTGCGGTGATGCCCTCTCTGCTATTCTCTTCTCAGTCAGATAATGTTTTCCTTCCTCATGTAATTCTCTCCCCCGCCTTCTCCCCCTTCGCTTCTTTTCCTTCCCTTGAGAAATTAAAGGTTTTTCTTTCAAGGAGAAGCCAAGAGGCAAGGCCTCAGTTTATCACTATAACAACCAGCTAGCAACAGAGCAGCTGGTACAGGATACAGTATTCTGATTTGCATGGTGCTTTCTGGTTGGTTCCTGTCATCATAGTACCACTTTAACTGAGTTATGTGATATATACTGGGAGGCGGGCTGATATGAATGCCAGCAGAACATCTCTCTCCCTCACCCCTCTTTATATGGTGCTTTTGTAGTTTTTTGGTACAAACACAGATGTATTTATGCATTATACAAATCTCCTTCAAAGCTTTATTGCAAAATATATATCTACATGGCTATATCTTTTCTGATTTTGCAAAAACAAAAAGCAGTCTTTATTTATTTGAAAAATAATGGTTTAAGACTTAATATTCTATTTCAGTACACGTTTGGATGCATGACCTGCTTTATTTTTCCTGAATTAAATGTGCTAGTTGCTCATACATATTTGCACTCTTGGATGCAAAAATGCCCAGTATATACATACATCTAATTTAGGATTTTGCACATTCCAGACCAGTACTAGCAATCAGCATGGTGATGCAAAACAGATTACTTACAACCACCTCTCAGTAAGTAACCTAACCCTCTTATCAGGCCAACTCTCATACAGTTTTTACATAGTTAAATCAACATGGGTGGACTTTTCCTTTGAATGCTGACATGTTAAACTGATCTGATGAATGATTTCATGTCCAAGCACAAAATTCTAATATGATTTCCTTCCCAAAGACCTTTTAGCGTTTGGAAAATTATGAGCTAGATCACTCAACAGTCCAGATCAAACTTGGCAAAATAATGCAGTCTTGACATGGTAAATTTACATTCATGTGTACAAATATCAGCAGTGCTGAGGTACTGAAAGGACAGCTCCTCAGATAAATAGTATTCATGTGATTATTATTATGTATGATTATTTTTATTTTTACATGTAACCTGAACTCGGTAGAAGGCCTACACTAATACAATAAATGTTTTGCATTCTGAAGGTCACAGGCTTAATTTCCAGCATATCCAGGTAGAGGAGCTGGAAAAGATCTCATCTGTAACCTTGGAAATTGTATGAACAATATTGAGCTACATGGACTAGTGATCTGATTCAGTATAAGGCAGGGTTTTGTGTAGCCAGTCCTCAGTTCATACTCCTAATATCATCCACACTTCAGTAGCTGAATTGTTTACTAAACCATATACAGTAGCTGTGTGCCACTTATTTTTAAAATCTGCCATGCTCACAAATACCACTGAATAAATTATGACTGCTTTAGATGTTTGAAATTGTGGTGTGTTTGCAAGAATCCATCCAGAACCATGAGCCATAGATGGCCTAAGAAATCAAACTAAGGCATGTCCATATGTAGTCCCAAGCAAATCTCAAAGCTTTCATGTCATTATATTCTGGAAACTCCAATTAACAGTCAGTTGGATGTAGTTCCTGTTCTCAAGCACAGGTAGGCAGGCAAGTGGAAAATGTGAGGTAGGCCAGAGAGAAAGTGTGTGTTTCAGGGAGAGAGAGAGCCAAACCAAAAGAGAGAGCAGCCTGTGTATCTAAACCAGCAGCCTACCTAAACTTCGGATGCAAAACTGAGCTAGCATTTCCTGGAGGCTTGCTAATCCCAATCAGGCTGCAACTGGTGAGCAACAAGTGAAGCACAGACATTAAACCAACTAGGGCCTGAAGAACTCTGGCATGGTATCCAGTCCTAACAGATGGTGCTTATAGGTATGGAAGCTGCATTCTGGATAACTGATATATCACAAAAATAAGAGACATTTGAAGTGTATTTGGGGTTTTGCCTTCTTTCCACACATCTACTTAGATATCTATGACAGTTCATGTAATTTCATGTAGCACTTGTAGAGCTCCAGGTATGTGTCTGATAAGTGGACAATCTAGTAGATGGTTGTTTTGACCATCTTTTGTGCCCATTTCACATCACATGACTTACAGGACTCATACCCTTCAAAGACCCATATTTATTTTTTACAAGATATAATACAAAGACACCTATGGAATTCTCCCGATCCATGAGAGTTTCTAGCATCCCAGAGATCCAACAGCACAAGCAAGAGGACACAAAGAAATCTGGCACTGATCTGAAACAGGGCAGGTCCAGCACACTAGACATAATTGCAGGTATTGGCCCAGAGATTCTTGGTGTGAGTTCAGGACCATGGCCAGCAATTTCCCAACTAAGGTTACAGACATGACCTCAGCTCTAGCCTGGAGCAATGGTCGGGGTTTTATAGCCTAGCCAGCAATGTCTTTCTGGGAGCTCCATCCCCTTAAGTGACCTTAACTGACTACATCTTTAATGACCCGTGTCTTGTTCTTCAGACACTAGCTCCTTCCAGGAGGTGAAGGCTAGAATAGTAGTGATTTGGTTGAATAACACTTCCCAAGTTGGGAAAGGTTTCTTCTGTTCACTGGAAGAGCCTGAGGTCCACTCCTTAGAGGGCAGTGGTATTTCACCAGGTTTTAGTGTATGGTGTGCAGGATCCAAGATGGAGGGCTCTACTTAGGAAAGGGCGGTGAGTCGGTCTGACTTCTCTGAGCAGTTGATATTTCAGTCTTAATACCAGGCCATGATAAATGTTAAGCTTTTGCAACAAAGTAAAAAGGCAACTCAAAGCACTTCCAGGCAGTGACTAACATCCACAATCCATATGGGGCTGATTATGCTTATTGTTGCTAGTGCAAATGTACTGGCAGGATCTGCATGAACCATTGCCGGCACAGTCAATATCCAGTACTAGATGGCATTTTCCTAGAGGGAACTTTTGCTTCCTCTCTGGAGCTCTGGGTACCAGTGGAAGCAGATCTCTGAAAGCACTTTTAGTTGTGGAAGTTGCTTCGACTCTAGCAACATAATTAAAAACAACATCCTTGGTGAAATGGAAGCTAAACCAGCTGTAGCAGAATGACTCATAGCTAAAGCTTTACAGATAAGCTGTATTATTTAAATGTCACTTCAGACAAAGAGGATGGCTTTATGCAGAGGAGAAGGGGGGAAAGTCAGAAGAGAAAGCAAAAAAGGGCATATAAAATGGACTATGGAGGAAGTTCAGAGTTTGTGAGATGTAGGAGTAACAAAACAAATCAAAACAGTGTAACAAAACTTCACCAAAATTCACTATATTGGGGGGGGATCAGGACCAATATTTTACTTATTTTTGTCTTATCATTAAGGCTGAAATCTTCTGCAAACTAAAGAATAATTCCCAATGATTTTCTGTTGTATAAAAGCCTTTTTACTCAAGAGTTTTCAGTCACTGCATGAATATAAAGCATTTCTGTTGCAGGGGAATCAAACTGCCCCAGTACTCAAAAATTTGTTGTTGGAAATATATGACAAACTGCAACATATTCTTGTAGCTAATGTATTATTGGTGATGATGATATTTAGCAATTATATAATACTTCGGAATGGTCAAAGCACCTTATTTAAGTTTATATACAATTGTGGCATGCCATTCTTGGGGAGATCCATCATATTCTCTCTTCCCACCTTCAGGTCTTAAGACTCACCAGCTTATGCAGACTTTGGGGTTTTAATAGATCCTGCTGAAATGCAGACTTTTGGGTTTTAATAGATACTGCTGAAATGACATATTTTTCACTGGGCTATTCTGGTGCTGTTTTCCAAGTGTTTTCTTTTTTGTGACTCTGATATGGTATTTTTAGAACGTGTATTCTTGTGGTTTTAGATTGTGATTTTATAGTTTTAGTGTTTGGAGTCATTGCTAGCCACTTTGAATATAGTTGCATAGGAAAATGAGATAGAAACCTATTACATTAAGTAAATAAAAATCGTATTAAGTATCATTTACAACAACAGCCTTGTGAGGTAGGTCAGCAGCATTGTGTATTTAGCTAGGGGTGACCACAATAAAACAACAAACAGGTGCTTCTCCCCTGAAAAAAAGTATTTGATTGTGTTCTGGCTCCCACACATGGTCATAGCTTGGTAGCTGCCAAAGGCTTCATTGCAAAATTCACTTCAATGCTTAACCATATATTAGGATACATGGTTCAGAAGTTCAGAGCGTAGTTAGGCATAAGCTAAGGCAGTGTCCAAAAACTTGATACCCCATCCATATATGCCTTTTCTGTAGAGCAGGGTGGGCACATTCATTCCTGCAGTTGCCATCCCAAGCCATTGGACTGGGCAAGCAAGCAGACACTGTTATGAATATAGGATGGGTTTGCTGGGTCTGCCTTTGCTGCATCCTTGCAAATGGAGGTGGAAATGACAAGATTGGCTCATTGTCTGATCTAGCCTCAGGTCCCCCTCTAGGGGTGGGAAGCAGTTTGCAGGCAGGAGGCAGTGCTGCATCAAGTCGCTCTGTCACTGTACTCTGGATGTCTGATGACCAGAGTAGAGATCTTCCCTGACAATCCACTCTGCACCTCTTCAGTACCCAGTTCAGAACCTTCCAGACAGCTGGGTCCCTCCCCAGGATCCAGCTGCACACCCCATTATTCCCCCCCCCCCCCCGCCTCTGCCCAGCCCTAACAAGAAGTCTCCATGGGGCCCATGACACATTGGGCATCTGGCAGCCTTACCAATTTTTAATGCAAGTGCTAAAATTTGCTTACTAAGTCATAATGGCATACAAGAATATTGAAGAAATGAGGGATGTCACATCACCCACTGCAGACTGTTTACCACAATGCAATCGTAACTTTTCTACTAAGTTTTGTACATTTAAACTACTGTCTCACTATTTACTTTGGTGCCTTAGCTTGCAATATACTATAAGCCTCAAATAATGTGTACACCCTTTTGAGAGGTGGTGGTGGAAATCAGTCATTGTGGTCTAAGACCCTAAAGCTGTATTTGCTGTAATATATATCAATAAAGATGTGCATCTTTACATTGCTACTTCACAAGTCATTTTTGGCAAAACGTACAGATTATAAATGTTAAAATAAATAAAATCTTGTTCATGAGTAATTATCTGATTTTATAATTACATGTATGATTGATTTATTTTTAGCAGAGAGAAATAAAAGCATCACTCACCTTTCGCTGACATTTGTAGGAATGAATTGCTGCAGCTCCTTCTATTTTGCGTTTTTGATGGCCCACCATTCTTACTAATGTGCTTCTCTTTCACTTTGCTTTCTGAGGTTTTCACTTACAAACTGAGCATGTTTAAAGTTGTTCTGAGTCACCTGATAAAACGTCAGGGCGTTTTTTCCCCTCCTCAAAGAAGTGGACAAAGGTTATGCCAAGCTGTTCTGTATGACGAGGATTAAAGATCATGTCAGCATAAGCTGCTGGTGATAAGACTATTTACAATATGACGACCCAAGTCTGCATGCAGTTTTTCTCCTTCTCAAGCCTTTGAACATTTATATGCACTTAAACCCAAGCAAAATCCATTGAGATTCAACTGGAGTTATACAGTGAGAGGAACTAGCATGGTTATCTTGAATTAAAGTTGTAAGAAAGAAATAATTAAGTATGTTGCACAAACAACTTTAGAACCAGGATAAAAAGGCTATTCTTTTAAGCTGAACTGGAGCTATGGCAACAGTTTCAGTTTGTAAAATTAACTGTGTCATTGGTTAACATTCTGGTGTTGATTGAATGAGAAAAACAGTTTAGTTGGCAAGAGCAGAGGAGTGTGGTTCAATACTCCAATGTCGTATTTTATACACAAAAAATTATTAAAATGTTTGCATAGGAGGTTGAGTGGCTATGGAGCAAGATCTAAATGAGACTTTTACTAAGCTTGTTAACAACAAACTTTGACATGCAAAATGTGGGCAGCTATCACATGGCCTTGAATGTGCTGTCTCTCTGCCTCAGTCCCCCAGTATTAAAATGGGGTCATGAATACTATTAAAGTGTGGCCTACTTCACTGATATGTGTTATGGGTCTTCATGACAGCGCCCCCAGTCTAGCTAATACTGTATTATTTGTGACAAAAGCTGCAAGCTTAAGCACAGTTACTTGGGCATAAGTTGCATAAGTTGCTTCTGAGTGAACATTTATGTATTTGTGCCATTTCTAGAACAACCCACTGATCAAAGTTCCCAAGGGAGTTTACAGAAATCTATAAATTATGCAAATACAATGCAATCCATAAGACAACCTCAATACAAATAACATAAAATCACAGAGCCAGTGTAAAACCTCACCCAAACCATCTAAAAACAGACAAGCATAATACTGTATATAAAAAACAACCTTAAAACAGCAAAGACAAAGCAATTCATGCCCAGATCTAAATGCACTAAATAATTATCAAGATGTCTAAGGCTTTCCTGTCAACTTCCCCAACAAGCACAGAATTGAGATGGATGTCCTTATTTACAGGAAGGACCCCTGACCATTAGGTCCAGTCGTGACCGACTCTGGGGTTGCGGTGCTCATCTCGCTTTATTGGATGAGGGAGCCGGCATGGGAGTCATGTGGCCAGCATGACTAAGCCACTTCTGACGAACCAGAGCAGTGCACAGAAACGCCGTTTACCTTCCTGCTGGAATGGTACCTATTTATCTACTTGCACTTTGATGTGCTTTCGAAGTGCTAGGTGGGCAGGAGCAGGGACCGAGCGACGGGAGCTCACCCTGTCGCAGGGATTCGAACCTCCGACCTTCTGATCGGTAAGTCCTAGGCTCAGTGGTTTAACCCACAGTGCCACCCACGTCCCTTATTTACAGTAAGGAATGTCTATAGCACAGTGAAAGTATACATGTAGAAGCTTTCAGAAAGGAAGCCTGTAGCTCAGTGGCAGAGCACCTGCTTTTCATGCAGAAGGTCACAGGTTCAGTTCTCAGCATCTCTAGGTAGGGTTGAGTCAGACCCTGGAGAGCCACTGCCAGTCAGGGTAGGGAGTATTGAGCTGGATAACCAATGATCTGACTCATATGACAGGTTTCTGTGTCTGAGGTTCAACTCCTAGCAACTCCGGTTAAAAAGATCAAATAGTAGGTGATGGGAAAGACCTCTGACCACTGCAGTCAAGAGCAGGCAACACTGGCCATTGTCCAACTCAGTATGATACAGTTCCATAAGTATTTTTAAAATTAAATTTCTACCCTGCCCTTCCTCCCAAAGGAGTCCATGGTGGCAAATGTGAAAGCACCAGGAAAAAGTAGCCAAAGTGTTAACTCTGCAGGTGCATGTATGTGCTTGTTTAGTCTATTATTATTATTAAAAATACAAACACTTAGGAGTGTAGGGAGAATTGCGACTGTGTCACACAGGAATGGAGGTTTACCCCATTTAGACGGAAATAACCTCGTTGAACCTGCCACTTTTCTTTAGAAAGAAAGCCATTGTCTTTTTTACAGTGGCCTAATAAGGTTGCATACACACTGACTATATTTTAAAAACACATTCCCCAGACCCAAATAATTCTGGGTATTGTAGTTTGTTCAGAGTTACTGGGAATTGTACTGGTGAGGGATAAACCACAGTGCCTATTATTCATTGAGGGAAGGAATGTGCTTTGAATGTGCTTTAAAGGTATAGTGTGGATGTAGAGCTGGATTAGTACCATATACTGTACTGTAAAACCATTTTCACATTAAGTTATGCTAGAAATAATTAGCAGCAAGAATTGCTATATAACTACATATAACAGAAGGTATAGATAACCCCCCTGCAATAGGCTCTACCATACTTAATTATTTACATTATGTAATGCAAGCATCCAAACATTATTTAAAGGAAACATGGGCACCCTTGCCACAAACAAATAATAAAATCACCACAATTCAAGCAACGCATCGGCAGGTAAAAAAATAAACCAAATAAGAGTCAAAATTTTAGTCTTTAAAGCTAAGAATTCAAACCCGTTCCAAGCATGGGAAGTAAAAGTCCAAAGATGCGCAAGAAATGACATTAATTACATTTACAAATCTAGTTGCCTGTTTTAGGCATGAAGAAAGGTAACCTAGGGTTTGCAAACATACTGCAGCCATAATTCGCCCCTGTCCGTATCTTTTTATCCCACCACATTCGGAATGCACGAAAGTACAAAGAAGGAAACGATGCACAGCTTTCCATCACCATCGCCGTGCGCGCGCATTCACACACCCCCTCCCTTCCCTCCTCCCCAACTCGCCGCCTCCCCGAAGCAGCCAGCCGAGGTGCCGCTCAGCCACTCTTATGGCTCTTTCCCTTCGACCCTGAAGCGGAATAGGAAGGACGGATGTCGTCACCGCGGCTTCTGATTGGCTGCTCGCCTGGCCGGGGCACTTGGGTCTCTTTTCTCGCGCCACTTTCAGGCGCTTTGGCGCGAGAGCGTGGAGTTGCGGGCCGGGCTTGGAGGCGCTGCGGGCGGCAGTCTGCTCCCTTTCCGCCATGGATTTGAGCGAGAGCCCGCGCGACGGGGCTGGTGACGGCTGCCATGGAGGTGAGAGGGAGACGCCGCCGTCGGGTCGGGTCGGGCGGGCGCCGGGTTGCGAGGAAGGCGGGGCGGGGGTGGAAGGGAGCGAGGGGTTGAAGAAGGGAGGCAGCACAGGGCCAGGTAAGTATGGAGTCCCGGGCGGCAGAAGCTGCAACCGCGCGTGGTTGTTTGTCTTTTGACTTGAGGCTAAACCACTGCAAACGGGGAAGGTGGATTTGGGGGCATGCGTCCTGGAATGGAGAGAGAAAGGCGGGACAACGTCATGTACTGGTATGTTTACCTGGAAGTAAGTCACACTGGTTTCTATGGTGCTTGCTCTCGGGGATGTATGTGGGGATAGTGTTTCTTCCTCCTGTGACACCTTTGCTTTCATTTGCCACCAAAAACGCCACTTACAAACCTTGACATTTTTCATTTGAAGGGTGTACATGGTTCAATAGGAATCTAAAAGAAACACACCTTTGCAGGGGCCCATTGGATGTCTTCCTCTTAACAAACCTTTGAATTGGAGATTCTTATCTGAGTCTTTATTTGCATTGGACTAGAAATTGTGTGTTTGTGTGTGTGTGTGAGAGAGAGATTATGCTAATATAATATAATATAATATAATATAATATAATACAATATAATAGTATTGTTAAGTTTGGGCTGTTTCCCCAAATGGCCAGTGACTGGTGACAGCACCCCTGCAGCATTGCTCTTTTAAGATGCAGCTAGCTACCTGGCAGGCTGGATAGAATTCGGGTAATTGTGAAAGGCAAACGAACAGAGGCAGAGGCTGATCTAATAGTTGGTTTAGCTACCTCACAAGGGAGTTGTGAGGGAAGCATGGAACAAAAATGTTGTTGCTGCTTCCCTGTTCTCTTCAGGGTGACATAGGTTCTCCTCTCTAAAGTTAAAAAAAGAGAGTTGGTGACTTGAAAGAGTTTTTATTTTGCTGAGGAGTTGGGTAAGAAGTGTCTTAAAGTCGGGTTTGTGAGATATTATATGCAAATTGGGGGGACATGGGGAAGAACACAAAGGTTTGTTGAAATGAGAGGGGAGTGACTTGGCAACGTTGCTGTCCAATAAGGCATGGAGCAGATGTAGTAGAAAATTCCTTTCCTCTCCTGAAGAAGTATCTGGGTTGTTGAAATATGGGCCCATAAGTTACTAAGGATGTAATCTTGTAACCTTCACATCAGAGAGAGAGAGAGAGTGCTCCACAAACAAAAGAGGGGCTTCTGTCAAGGTCAGCATGCAAAGTATTGCACTGTAGTTCACAAATATTACTTGCCTGGCTGCCCACACATTTCCCGGCCTGGTGCCCGTCAGATGTTTTGGACTACAATTACCATCTGTCCTAGCTGATAGGAATTGCAGTTCAAAACATCTGGAGGGCACCAGATTGGGAAAGCTTATTGATGGCCTGGAAATGGGTGGGGTGGGAGGGCCCGCTACCCTTAGTTGACAACTGCTTTCTAGCCTGATTGTCTGTGGCACGAATCACCTCCAGGCAATCAAGCAAGAGGCTATTTTCAAGCCTGCAGCAGGGTGTGTAATAATTGCTCAAAATGAAAATGCTTTTTTGTCTTTTAAAGCTGACAGCAATACTTAGATGAGCCTTGATTTTCTCCCCGAAGATCTTTTGAATGCTTTTAGAAGGAATCATTTATGGAGAACATGATGGTGATACATGGAAATACATTTCAATTGTAATCTGTCATGGAGAGAAGATTAATGTTAAGGTTTTACACTTTCCTAGTACTTCTAATTAGTACTGTTCTATAACTGTAATTGTTTAGTGATGGCAGATATTGCTGTGTCTGCAAACAGCAAAAAAAGCTTTCCCTTCATTTTTATGCTTATGAATACTTATGTATTCATCTGACTTAATGGCTTCACTTTTTTAAAAAAACAAACAAAACCCTGCTTTTAATGTCTACAAATCTTTAGGGGTTTTTCTGCACAATCCTAAGCTTTTCTGTTTAGAAGCCTCATAGAGTTCAATATAACATTATCCCATTTATGTAGAATTTTATGTGCAATTTGGTCCATAAAATTAGCAAAACAGAAATGAATTTCATTTAGATTTCTCTTTTGATAAATGACAGCAAGGATATATTGATAGTAATCATTGATGATGCTTAAACTAGTACAGTTACTTAACTTGGATTAGATGGGTGTCAAACCTACTTGCTTGAACAGCAGATGGTAACCTTCTCTGAGTGTAAAGTGTGAATTAACTCTGTGGGGTGTGTGTGTGTGCGCAGCAGGGATAAAGGTGCTAGCGATATCTTCTTCTGTTGCTGTTTCAGCTGCCTTCCCTGTGCATTTTAAAGCTTTACATAATTAGGGTTCTAAAATATGTGGGAAGCCTTCATGAGTAAAAAGGTGCCCTGCTTCTTACAGTCAGGTAAGTCAGAAGGTGACTGAAATGGCAACAGAGATTAGCCCTTCTGCCCTTCCCCTGTGCCTGAATAGGGCTATTGTTAAAAAGCAATTTGAGCCAAAGGCTGAAAATATTACCTACAGTTGGGAATGTGAGGAGATTTTTGTCACCTGCGGGACAAGGCACCAAGGTTGCCTTCTCAAAGCAACATTGAACTAAATAGTTCTTAATATAAAAAGTGTTAAGACACTTGTACAAGGATTAAAACATATTTTTTTGTAAGCTGGAGTTGGTAATTAACAATATTTATTCTTTCAAATATGAATAGCTCATGTAAATAGAAATGAATAAATATTTCAAATTCTTAGGCTCTAGCATATGTTGCTTGAAAGCTCTGTGAAGGCCTCATGCATCATAGAGACTTTTCACTACTCTTGTGTATGTGTGATATGTCCGTACAAGCTGAAAATTGGAGGAGATGAAGTTTCATTTAGTAAAAAAAGTAAAAATATAGGCCCTGCTAATTTTGTGCTCCATGGATACCTCAGAAGCTGTTAAATCTGAAGGATTTAACATGGAAGCCCTGCCAATTCACAGGGAATACTTTTTTTTATTTTATCATCTATATAAATCCATTTATTTGCTTTTACTTTGTTTTGTGAAAGTGTCATATTCTCAGGATTAATTTTATGGTGTCTTGAGTAGCTGTAGTTTTTGTGTTTTTTTTAAAGCAGGACTCGTTTATTTATTATAAACTTCATATTATGCTTAATGCTGCAATGCAAATACAAGCTGGCTACCTCTGAGTAAACAACACAGTAGACCTGGTTTGCATGTAATGCTAAGCCAAACCATGGTTTAGCGCAGGTGCATGAGAGTCTGTAGGCTCCCAGACCACTTTGCTTCTTCTCTGGTCCTGCTGCTGTAAGCCAAGCCATGGCCCGGCCCGGCATGTCATCCAAACCTGAGCCTGTGATTTGTCTCACTCCAGACAAACCATGAAGCACAACCAAGTCTTGTCCTTGGCTTACAATTCATGGCCTGTCTGAAAGAGACAAACCATGAAAGCAGATTCAAAAATTATGCAAAGTCAAACCATGGCCCGGGAAGATGGTTTTTGTTTTTGTTTTGCTGTGCCAGCTGAGAGGCCCAGCTTGGGCCCATAGCAGATAGGTAGACAGGCTTTAGTTTAGAGCTTTGGTCAGCTCAGCTCCACCTCCAAAACACCCTGTGTTTATTCTGGCTACTGCCTTCCTGTGTTTTTGGCAGGCACAGCTGGTGAAGCTCCCCTTGGTTGGAACAGCTGAGCAGAGTTATATGTTGGGACTCCTGCTTCATCCAACTCTCCTCCACTGTGGAAGATTAGGGCTTTGGAATGTTTTGTCTCAGTGCAATCCTCATACAGTGGTACTTCGGGTTACATACGCTTCAGGTTCCATATCAGGTTACAGACTCCGCTAACCCAGAAATAGGACCTCGGGGTAAGAACTTTGCTTCAGGATGAGAACAGAAATCGTGCTCCGGCGGCGTGGCAGCAGAGGGAGGCCCCATTAGCTAAAGTGGTGCTTCAGGTTAAGAACAGTTTCAGGTTAAGAACGGACCTCCGGAACGAATTAAGTACTTAACCCGAGGTACCACAGTACAAGTTTACTTAGACATAGGCCACATGGAGTTCAGTAGGAGTCACATCCTAGGTATTTGTGTATAGAATTGTAGTCTTTTGTATTGTTTCAATGTTACCGTCAAGACTTGGAAATTATTTTTATTAAAATACTTGTAAATAATTGACAAAACAATTAAATAAAAGGCTTTTCTGTTACACTGGATAACAACTGTAATGCAAACTCACCTGCTACAGCTCTTGACACCATTTGCACAGTCTAGCTTTGCTGTCCCTCATTCCTGTTGCACCCCCAGAAAATCCTCTAGGCTCAGGCGGTCCTCAGGAAAGGTTTGGGGAGTGGGGGACCACCATGGGTCAGTCAGAGGCAGCTTGTATGAACAGTTTCCCCTTCCTGATGCCTCCCCATGCCACACCAACAGCTTCTGACCCATGGGTGTAGTAGGGGGAGGCAGCTGCCCCCCCATCAAGTAAATAAATAACAATACTTAACTAAAAGTAGAAATTGTAGAAAAAAATTGGTGGATTTTTCTGAGCACTTGGGGTCAAAAGAAAGTAATTTAAAACAGCTGTTGCTGAGACATTTCATTCCCGATCTGCTAAACAGCCAGACAGAGGATGGTGACAGATGGGTATCCTGTCCCCTCCCCCAACATAAATCCTGGCTACAGCCATGTTCTGACCTGATTTTTCTGGGGGCTGTAGTGGATGCAGCCAAAATTGAAATTTTATGTTAGAAAAATGGAGACACAGAAAATTGTTAACATACTAACTAGAGAACTATGCATTAGATATATAGATTTTTGCTATGTGTAGTTAGCTATCTTAAGGGGCGCGGGTGGCGCTGTGGGTTAAACCACAGAGCCTAGGATTTGCCGATCGGATGGTTGGCAGTTCGAATCCCTGTGATGGAGTGAGCTCCCGTTGCTCGGTCCCTGCTCCTGCCCACCTAGCACTTCGAAAGCACATCAAAGTTCAAGTAGATAAATAGGTACCGCTCCAGTGGGAAGGTAAACAGCGTTTCCGTGCACTGCTCTGGTTCGCCAGAAGTGGCTTAGTCATGCTGGCCACATGACTCCAAAGCTGTACGCCGGCTCCCTCGGCCAATAAAGCAAGATGAGCGCTGCAGCCCCAGAGTCGGTCACGACTGGACCTAATGGTCAGGGGTCCCTTTATCTTTACCTTAGTTAGCTATCTGAGAAAAGTTCATTGCTAATCACCAGCTTCTGAGTTTGACTAATTGCTATTCGCTATGTTGTCAATTTTTATGTTTTCATTTTAAGTAATGGAGAACATTCTGTCAAAGCATATAGTAAAATTTCTTTAATTTTGCAGGAAAAGTTATTCGCAGGTTTTGCTTAATTTCACATTTAAAAACCTCTCTCATTGGCCATGGCATTTGATTATTGGTATCATAATGGTGTGCTTATTTAAATGTTGTGCACTCTGTTTCTAACCTTTGTTAATAACTACTGTTGTGCCTTTCAGAAGCTGATTCTGCAAACCTTACATCTTCACGTTCACGTCGTGAGAAGAAAGTTAAAAAAGGGAGACAAGAAGCATTGGAACGTTTGAAAAAAGCAAAAGGTGGTGAAAAAATAAAATATGAGGTAACTAAAATGTTCTGGCTTTAGTTCCATGGAAATGCATAATGGGGAAGTGCTACTGTGTTGTGCTCTGTGTGAGATTGTGTGTGTGTGTGTGAGAGAGAGAGAGAGTGAGAGACAGAGAGAAAGGTACCTAAATTTACTTATTAAATGTGCTTATCAGTGTTATCTTTATATAAATAGAAGTCCTGACCAGGTCTGCATATCTGACTTACTCATTTACTTTATTATCTGGCCCATTTGAAAAGCGGGACAGTTACAATGGTTGCTCCCAACTTCTTATTGCAGGTTGAAGAGTTCACAAATGTTTATGATGAAATTGATGAAGAACAATACTCCAAGATTGTCAGAGAACGGCAGGATGATGACTGGATTGTGGATGATGGTTTGTGAAGTGGATTTAATTTTTCACTCTTGACTTTGTGCTGACATTAAAACAGCTATTCTTCCCTTGGTTTGGATAATCTTTGCTATATGCAATTAAAAAAAAAAATCCCATAGAGATTATCCAATTCCTTCTGTGCATCCAAAGGAACTTATTAAGCAGAGGGCCTTCTCAGTGGTGGCGCCTGCCCTGTGGAACGCCCTCCCACCAGATGTCAAGGAAATAAACAACCATATGACTTTTAGAAGACATCTGAAGGCAGCCCTGTTTAGGGAAGTTTTTAATGTTTGATGGTTTATTGTGTTTTTAATATCCTGTTGGAAGCCGCCCATAGTGGCTGGGGAGGCCCGGCCATATGGGCGGGATAATAATAATAATAATAATAATAATAATAATAATAATAATATCAAGGCTTAAAAATGAAAGTAACTGGTCTGAACAGTGCTTTTATCGATGAGATCTGCAAAATAACTTGTGGTTTTAACAGAAATTGGACCATAGTGTTCAGGGTGGGAGTGGGATTTTCCTCAAAACTGATGTATTAATAGAGGGGCCACAACAGCCACTTTTTGTGAGCTGGTTGTGCTTACTGTAGGCCACTAGAATATGTGAAAAGCTGGCACAACCCTGTAAAAAGCTTTCAGTAAAGTAAAGGGTCAGGGGTTGGTGTTAGGTTGATAGTCACAAGCTGATGCATATTTTAGAAACACCCGTCACAAATGAAGCGGTCATGTTGAATTTGTAACAATATTTTTGTTGGCAAGAGGACACTCTAAATACAAGTTACAAAACTTGGCTGACCTTCACACCCAGATAGAGTCTGGGTTTGTCTGCTGCCCGTTGGTTAAAGTATGACACTTTCCCTACATAGATGGTGTTGGCTACGTAGAAGATGGCAGGGAGATTTTCGATGAAGAGTTGGAAGATGATGCTCTTGATTCCAGCAAGAAAAGTGAGTGAACTTTTTTTTTAGCAGCTTTCCCGAGAGGGAGTTAATTAAAATTAGACTGAAGAATAGACATAGCAACTCATTGAAAAGGTACACATTTTTATATCACTGAAGGACAAAGTGGAGTTTCCCTGGCGTTGCTAGGAGCGTTCAGGCTTTGGATGGTGTCTTAAACCAGCGGTTCTCAACCTGTGGGTCTCCAGATGCTGTTGGACTACAACTCCCATCATCCCTGAGCTCTGGCCTTGCTAGCTGGGGGTGATGGGAGTTGTAGTTCAACAACATCTGGGGACCCACAGGTTGAGAAAGGCTGTCTTAAACGGATGTTATTCTGAAACAGTAGTGGACACTTCCAATTGCCTCTTTGAGGCCATGTCAAGAAGGACAGAGTAGAGACCGTATGCATTATATTGCTCTTATCTGTAATAAATACTTACTGGTGTTTTGCTTTTAGTGTTTGAATGTGTCAAATGCCAGTTCAGGTAACTGTGTCCTTTTTCTGCTTCAGGAAGCAATTCCACTGCGTTGCTGTACAAATAAATCATTTAATCAATCAGCGTTCATGTTTCTAGAGTAGCAATAGAAAGTTAAGTTGAAAGGGGGGGGGGGAGTAATTTCAAGAAAATGCTCTGTGAAGTGGCAACTGAAACATTAACAGACCTTTTGTTTATTTCATAGAAATTATACATTGCTTTATTGTAAAAAAAAACCACACACCTCAAAATGGTTTACAAAAAGATAAGACAAGAAAATCAAGAAAAAAATATGACTCTACTTTACAAGATGCAGTAGTTAAAATGCAAAAATGGATTAAAATTACCTCAACTTTCTAAGCATCTTGTCGTAAGCAAGAATGTTTTTAGCAGGCCCTGAAAAGTGAAGGTGCTTGCTTGATCTCAATAGGCAGAGAGTTCTAAAGTGCAGGTCATGCCTCATTAAATGTCCAGGTTCTTACAAATGTGGAATAGGTGTTATGTGGCCCCGGAATGGGGCTACTTATACCCATCAAAGTGGTCACATGGGCACGTGTGAGGTAAGGCTATTATAAGTTAACATTTTTTAAAATAGCGATTTTCATTTCCAAACTACAAATAACAAAATGAGAATAGTTACACTGTATAGTTACTAACAGAAGTTAATGTGTGCAACATTCCCACCCCCCTCTTACGTGTAGGTAAGATCAATTTCAAAAGAATAGTTGGGCTGATTTTGTGACAGTTTAACAGCTATTTAAATAACTGAAGTGTGGTTTCACTCTGTCCTCATCAAGTTTCAGGTAAACTGATGAATAATTCTATTTCATCATGACTTTATTATCAACATGTGCCAGGTGGTTTCCTTTGTATAATTTCAATAATTTGACACATTCTTTATTTTTCTTAGGCTGAGCTGAATATTAAAAGGAGCTAAATTTTCAGCATTAAAAAACCCCACAGGTTTTCAGGTTGAAGTGGGGAATCTTTCTTTTAAAAAAAAACCCACGCACCTCTAACAGCTTACCTTTTACTTGCTGATTTACTGCTGTTTGTTTTTCCAAACAATTGCATAGCCCTGTAAATTGGGAAAGGGAGCATGTATACTAGGTATTCTATAGTAAGGTATTTGCAGTGGATTCAACAGGCAACTATGGCAGCTGTTTTAAAACCAGTCTATGTGAAGTCTGCTCAATGTACGGATTGTGTGTGTAACAGTTTACAACATAATCTTTAGTGTGCTACTGCGAGACATCCTTCTATATATGCGTGGTGGTTTCATACAGAGTACATATAAAGCTGCATATAAACTGCTGCCCATGTAGAGCTATCTCCAGGTGGTCTGATCTTTACTTAGTTATGTAAAACCTCCAGGGCTGCAATTCTATGCCCACTTACCTTGGAGTAAGCCCTCTTGAACTCTGTTGGTCTCGTTTCTGAGTAGAAAAGCACAAGATTGCACTGTACATCAGTTTTCAAGCGAACTTGCAGTGTAACTTGCAAGTGACTTACATGCAGTTGCTTGGTCCCTTATGGTTCATTTCTAATAATGGATGATTCAATCTTGAATATTGATCTGCAGTTGTCATTACTAATAGATTTTGACTTATCAATAGGATTGTGATATTTAAAGGTGCTGTATCATTCTGCTAGGAAGAAGAGACACAACTTCTGCAAATGACAAGAAAAATGTGAAGAAGCCTCTGGTATCAAAACCAAACACTATAAAATCTATGTTTATGGCCAGCACTGGGAAGAAAAGTGCTGACGTAAGTTATATTATAAGCAAAAAATATGTCTGCCAAATTTAGACAAATAAAAATATATATGCCCTCAGATCTGTTGCTCTGTTTGTGTTTTGAAAAAAGCTGCTGTAGAAGGGCAGCACATGATTGCTTAGCTTTCGTTGTAAATGTTGATCCTGTTTTTTCCAATGAGCAGTTTACTTAGCACATGCATCTCCTTTCACAGAAAGCTGTTGACCTGTCTAAGGATGATTTGCTAGGAGACATTTTGCAAGATCTAAATGCCGAGGTAGGAATTCATGTGTGTTCTGGGGGTGGTAGAGGAGCAAGGTGTAGAGTTTATGTTTTTAAAATGCTTGGAAGAGAACAAAATATAAACTGGATTAGGGACTGCAATCATATAGTCCATGTAAAGGCATACTAGGGGCCAAAGAATATTGTAGACTTCTCTCTTCACAGAAAATGAGATCTGGTACTGGGGGCATTTGTTGCAACCACAAAAAGCTCCACATTTGTCCCTCCTTCACTGTTGGTGCTCCAATGATATGGAGAGAAACGGGGCATGCTGGAGCATATTGAGAGTGGCTTTGGAACCTGTTTCCCCACCCATGTGTCAAGTGAGATAACAGACACCAGTCCCATCGTGCCTGATTCCCTGCAGCCACTTCCCCCTTCCCCTGGCCAATGTGAGGCTCCCATGGCTTTGGATTTGGTGGTTCCTGTGCCAGATTCTGTCTTCTCACTGCTCATGTTGCTTTCCTCTGCATAGGCAACCTGATAATACTTTAGTACCTGAAAGCAAGAAGTATTTGACCCAAAGTTAGAAAGAACCCAGTGAACTGTGGTTGCCTGTTGCAAACTGTGAGAGGATGGTAGGGCAAGGATACAAACGTACTGTATTTTTCCATGTACAGTGGTACCTCGGGTTACATATGCTTCAGGTTACAGACGCTTCAGATTACAGACTCCGCTAACCCAGAAATAGTACCTCAGGTTAAGAACTTTGCTTCAGGATGAGAACAGAAATCGTGCTTCAGCGGCGCGGCAGCAGCAGGAGGCCCCATTAGCTAAAGTGGTACCTCAGGTTAAGAACAGTTTCAGGTTAAGAACAGACCTCCAGAATGAATTAAGTACTTAACCAATTAAGTGGTACTTAAGTACCACTGTATAAGACACCCCCATGTATAAGATGACCCCTATTTTTTTAAAACCCAAAATTAAGAAATTAAGTTGTTTAGCTTTTTTGGGGGGTGGGGGAGGTCACTTCTGCCAGTCACTGCTCGCTGCCACCAACAGCCCACCCGCCCACTTGCCACAGCTGCCAATCGCCTGCTCAATTGCCACAGCCAATCGCCAGCAGGCCTTGCCGCAACCACCAATTACCCGCCCATTCACCGCTGCCAATCTCCTGCTTGCTGCTGCCATTAATCACACGTCCCCCCTCTCCATGTATAAGACGACACCCATTTTTTCCCTAAATTTTTTGAGCAAAAAGCATCGTCTTATACATGGAAAAATACAATAATAACTAAAATCCTGTACCAGGGTTGCCCTTTCTTCAAAGAACTGGTGACTGTTTGGTGTGGGGAAGGGATATAAGGGGTGTATGCATTTTTATGTGGAACATAGCAAACTCTTATCTTTCTTTTGTAAATTCCGCTACAGCAGTGACTGATGCCTAATGTTTTTCTCCTTTGTAGCCAGTTCCCTTAGCACCACCACCGGTTGTCATTCTAAAAAAAAAGAGGCTTTTTGGAACACCGTTGAATCCCTTTTCTGTGCAATCTCAAGTGTCCAAGGTAATATTCCAAAATGGAAATGTTAAGATTTCTGAGAAGTTTATGTGTCTGTTGCTTTAGAACTTCCATATGCTTCTTGATATTTTAAAATCTTAGTTTGATTTGTTGCTGTGTGAACAAACAAAAAATCAAAGCTAGCAAAATCAGTATAGTTAATATCAGCTGGAATGGGAAAAAATGCATTTGGCTATCAGTTGTTTGGTGGCTTTGTACCCCAGATCTACTTAAATAAACTTAATGTTTCAACTTGCATTCTTTGGAGAGGATATAGTAGTAGAGCACAGTGTTTAAAAGGCCTTGGCTACATCTAGCCCTTTTGAAAATAGGTGTGGGGGTTCCTATTTGAAATACAGGTGCATTGGCTACAATGAAACTTGCACTTCCTCCTCTGAGATGTCTGGGAGAAGAACTTCCCTTTTCACTCAGCCCAGTGCTCTGATGGAAACTGCATCCTCACTGCCTATCCTGATCATCTGATGTGCGGGGCGGGGAGGATATTTTTTCCTTCCATGGTGGTGGTGCTGCCACTGGAGGGAAATTGTAACGAGCGACTGGCAGGCTACTCTTGAAGGCTTGCTAGTCCAGCTGAAGTCCCCAGGCCAGGGGTTTGCCACCCTAATCTGATTTTTAATTAAAATTACTTGTGCTTATAGAGAACGTCTTCTGAGGTGAGAAAACCTGCCACGTCTGTCAAAAAAGAAGTTTCTTCACCAAATTCATCTCATTCTAAGAATTCAGTCTACACAGCTAGATCAGATGTAGTCAAAGAAGAGAGAAGTGAACCTGAAAATGGAATGCAAATGGTTGAAAATGGAGAACAGAAAAAAGCTAAACAAGAGGAAGCTACTATAGGTAATTGTTATATTTTGGTAATAATGCTCATCGCCTTGTCTTTTCAATTACATTCACCTCTGTGGTTGATAGTTTATTTGATGATGTTTGACTTTATTTTATATGGTATTTGTACATATTAATGTTCTTATAGAAACCATATTAAAATCGCTGTGTGAAAAAAATAACTGCCAAAATAATCTAAATAAATAAAATAATTGAAATATAGTACATTGAGTCTTAAAGTCTTCATAATGCTTACAGAAGATGAACAGGCTATAATGGATTTTGATGACGGGGACTTTGATGAATCTATGGAGGAAGGTGCAGTTGTAGAAGAATCGGTCACGATCCTGAAGGAAGAGGTGAAAACAGAAGATAGACAAATACAGCAAGCGGACTCTGTGAAAACAGGCTCATATTTCTTGTAAGCACTCAAAAAAATCCTTAGGGACTTTTTCTTCTGGTTTCCACTTTTAACTTTCTTCTAAGTTCACTATGAAAAGCTTCTCAAGGCTTCATAGAGATGGAGAAATGTTCTCAGAAGATGTTAGTTGACTTGCAGTAATAAACCTGACAATCAAAAGCTTTTCTTCAGTGTTCTTTGAAGAAAAGATGACCCTTTAAAATACTCACTTCACATGTAAAGCTATGCCTTTCCCCCCCCTTCCTCATGTATTGTATTTCAGAAACTCTCCCATCCCTGATGTTTCTTGTTGGGACAGAATTGATGAAGAAGAAGATGGGCAGCTAGCTTCTGAAATTCAAGTGGATTCCAGTCAGTTGCCCTTAATAAATGGGGAAGATGGGGAGCAGATCTTCAGGTTCTATTGGCTAGATGCTTATGAAGATCAGTATAATCAACCAGGTATGTATACAGTGGTACCTCGTTTTAAGAACAGCCCTGTTTATGAACTATTCGGTATACGAACTCTGCAAAACCGGAAGTAGTGTTCTGGTTAGCGAACTTTACCGCAATCTACGAACGGAAACCGAATGTTGGAAGTCCACTGGTGGCGGGAGCCCTCATTAGGGAAAGTGCTTCTTGGTTTAAGAACAGCTTTGGTTTATGAACGGACTTCCAGAACGGATTTAGTTCAAAAACCAAGATAGGTAAAGGTAAAGGTACCCCTGCCCGTCCGGGCCAGTCGTGTCTGACTCTAGGGTTGTGTGCCCATCTCACTTAAGAGGCCGGGGGCCAGCGCTGTCCGGAGACACTTCCGGGTTACGTGGCCAGCGTGACAAGCTGCATCTGGTGAGCCAGCGCAGCACACGGAACGCCGTTTACCTTCCCGCTAGTAAGCGGCCCCTATTTATCTACTTGCACCCGGGGGTGCTTTCGAACTGCTAGGTTGGCAGGCGCTGGGACCGAACAACGGGAGCGCACCCCGCCGCGGGGATTCGAACCGCCGACCTAATGATCGGTAAGTCCTAGGTGCTGAGGTTTTACCCACAGCGCCACCCGCGTCTCCAAAAACCGAGATACCACTGTACATAAGAAAATTCCTCTTTACTCTCCCTGCCTACTTTTGACCAAAGTTATAAAGGACCATTTTTCAAAAGGGGCTTATTGTCCACTACTTTCCTTGAAGCTGAATGTCTGTTATGTCTGAACGTCAAGAAAAACATCTGCTTTGATACTAATATATAGATTTAAGTTTATGCCTAGTCAGTATCTTCAGGTTTCAAAAGGCCGGCTGAGGCCTCAGTGCTGCAATGTGTTGGAAGACGTTGATTTGCAGTGCAGGGGAGGTGCTTTAACCCTTCAGCCATTTTCCCCATGCAGCTTTCCCACACATGGTTAGGACTATCTTCCAAAGGGCATAAAAGCTAAATGCCATTGCTTGTTTTTAATGGGCTGGATCAGTACTTTTTTCTCCCTTTCTCAGAGGAGCTCTATATCCAGGAGAAGCTCCTGCTAGAGGGAAGGGGTGGCAGAGGGTGGTACAACAGACTGTGGGGTGAAGGGGGTAATTGGGGAAAATTGCCGGGGGGGGGGCAGTCCCCTGGGTGGAATTTTACCCATTGATAATCTGGATAGAGCCCAATAATAAGTGTAGCCCTAAATCAGCTTGCGCAGTGGGGTAGAGCTGTATCAATAGCCTCATGGCAGCAGAGTCACTGCAGATTACTGGAAGGGGTGAGACGGTGGAGGGATCGGGACTGTGCAGCCACGTGGGTGATGCTGGCTTGCCACCTCTTTGCTCATACCAGTAAACAGCAGTGATCCCACTGCCAAGTGGCTCCACCACAGCCATCAAACGGCTCCTTCCCCTGCTCCAGACACACACAGAAGTCCCTGGTAAAGGCTCCCTTTTATCAGAAATAAATTTTCCCTTTAATTTCTAGGGCTTTACCATAATGTACCTTAATTTGTATGCACATCAGATTCAGGAAGGAGTAAAATGAAGGTTAATGGCTACAGCTTGTTCAGCTCCCCCTCCCAGACAAACATTCATTTAGATCTTGGGCAGGGGATTAAACGCTGAATATACCCAATATTTTTGTGAAAGTAGCTAATGATCACTGAAGTTTGGGTGAAACTGGGGACTAATGGGAAGGGGGCAATCCTATCCCTAAAAACTCTTGTTTAGTGTTTTTACTTTTATCTTGGATTCTGCACGGTGGCTTCTGAATGGTGTATAATTATGAAAAGACTTGTTCCTTGATTATGAAAAGAGATCCTGTCGTCATAACTTTTCAAGGATGAATAATAAAGACTGCACCTGGTTTCAATTAGTAACGTAGAGGAAAATAAATTTTGGCATTACTTTTTGTTTAAAAGAATCATAATCATTATAGCAAATGAGGTATTAACTGTATTATGTGAAGGATTCATATTATACCAGGACGAATAAGAATTTCACACAGTCCCTGCACACCCACCCCATAATGGTTAGAGGGTAAGACTGCAAATGGCTTAATTTCTTGATTTCATATATCTGCTATAAATCACATTAACATTAGCTAGTGGAGATATAGTTTTTGCAACTGCCCTTGCCTTTACTCATTTTTGTTGTGTGGTAGGAATGTTTAGTATTCTATGGGATGAGAAACTCTTCTGAGCTGTCCACAAGGATAACTGCATTTCAGTATTTGTAGCTGCAAGTTGTGAATGCCTGCTTTTATGTATAATAACCGTTGAGACGCTTTGGACCATTAGTCTTTGAATGTATCGGCCCAATCATTTTTGCCATCATTGCTTACTTCTTTCAATCGTCTTATGATATAATTCACATGACCATAGTCCTTTGAATGCGATAGCCATCCTCAGAATGGATTTTCAAACATTTTGGGTAGTTTGCTGCACTTGTACTGACCTGCGGTTGAATGAAGATTGAAATGGGGAGAACAGGATCCACGTTGATTTCATGTAAAACGGATGTACTCACAATATTAAGATACCAAGTTATCCCAGACATTTAATGTCTTCAATACCTATATCTCCTTTGCCTGTATATTGAAGTGTTTTATAGTGACAAATTTAAGTTCACTGATTTCAGTGGGTCTGCTCTGCATATGGCATGGTCATAATACAGTCTAGGAAAATGTATAACCTGCTGCTTCCCCCCTCCAGCAGAAATAAGCAAAGTGGCTTGCAAAATAAAATAAGCAAAATACAATAATGAAACGAAATAAAAATATAATATCCAAGCACTAAAACCAGCATCAAAAATGAGGAGTACTAGGAATAAGGAGGGGTAAGTAACAGAAGGTATGGGGAGGCGTAGTTTCAAGTCTCTTTTTGAAACAAGGTGGCATTTAATACCTTGCATACCATCGTGATGTGTGCCTGCATAGTACAAGACTCTTAAAGCAATCACTTGACTGTGGAGTACTGACTTTCAGCAGATGGAGCTGTCAATTAGGGACTACAAATTGGAAATCATTCTGCTCCCATGGGTGAATTAGTGTGTTTATTCAGTAATTCTTAGTATTGCAGCTTTTCCATTAGCAGCTGTGCTAAGCTGTTTTGATTAACGTGCATTGTCTGTCTTTACCTTTTCATTTTAGGAGTGGTATTTCTCTTTGGTAAAGTGTGGATTGAATCGGCACAGTCCTATGTGAGCTGTTGTGTGACAGTAAAAAATATTGAGAGAACTATTTACCTACTCCCACGTGAGTCGGTACGTCCTTTTATGCTGGAGACTTCTCTGTCATAAATTGTCTGTTTATGGAAAGTTATTCAGGCAAAATGCATTATTACAAATTTATGGAATACTAGTGGCAGGTGCCTGGTGCTGCCTTGGAATTTTTAGAAACCAACAAATACTGTGATTTTTTTAATGGATAGTGTGATGGTTTAGGGTTACGTCATGCCACAGTTGTGTTTTGGTCTACCATCTTGAATCAAAGGGGCATCCAACATCCAAACATCAACAAAGACCACTGCTTCACCTTGGGAGCTCTCAAGCCAAGTTTGTTGATGATCTCTTGAGAGATGGTTGAACTTGAGCCCTGAAAAGGGGGAAGTCATGCCAAAGTGACATATTGGTTCGCCATCTTGAATGGTGGTCAATGGCCCAACACCAACATAAACCACCCCTGCCCCCATTTCGGAAAGCCTTGTGCTGAGTTTGGCAACTATATCCCAAGATGTGTCCAAATGCATAGAGGACGAACAAATAGAGAAATCATTTTCTGAAATATATAGTAGAAGGTATGAATACCTTTATGTAACATGGGTTGTAATCAGAGATAAGGAAGAGAGTATTTATTAAACGACTTCAGGCAATATTATACAACAAACCAATGAAACTAATAATATTAAATGGGAAGGGGGTTGGTAGTAAAGAGATTTATGTGCCAAGTTGCTGGTTTTATCACTCTGATTACATGCTTTGGTGCCCAGTCTTTACAGTCTCTTATAGTTTCTAGAAAACCTAAGTTGTGCCACCTCATTGACTTTAAAATCCATCTATGCTGTGAAGCCATTGGGTTAGCTTTAATTCCTTACTCTGTAACCCCAGCTAAAATGAAGCCAGTGTGCGAGAAACTGTTTTGCTTGCATTTATCCCTTGTTACCCCTCTCTCCTTCCTTTGCCTCCATTTCTTTGGATAGGTACTATCTCTGGCTTAGCCTGCAATAGCTCTATAAATGTTAACCAAGAACAACACGTAGCAAATACTGGTTTTTTAATCTTTGCAGAAGCGAATTAAATTATCCTCTGGTGAAGAGACAGAGAATCCTGTGACTATGATGGATGTTTATCAAGAATTTAATGACAGGATTGCAGAAAAACACAAGATCATGAAGTTCAAGTCCAAGGTTGGTCTTAACTTTCTCTCCTTCATGTTTCATTTTTCTGACTGTGAAGGGCGCTCATTTTTCAGGCAGGAGAGAAGTAACAGGGAAATATAAAAAGGCGCATGATGTCTGCACAGGTCATTTTTTCAGCCAGAACTCAGTTCTGGCACCTCTCAGGTGGGTGCCATTGCTAATCTAAGAGAACAAGGGAGGCATTCATGATGCGTTCCAGTACCTTTCTTTCCAGAAAAATAGCACTAATTAAACTGGTAGTGTATCTTATCTAAACATCTAACATCAGATTGAGGAATCCCTGCAGTTGCAGATGATACTGTCTCATATTGAAACCATGTTCCTTTCTTTAGAAGCAACCACCTACTTACAAATTTACAAATTATCTGCTTTAATAAGTTGTTTTAAAAATGAAGCCATTATACTTTCAGGGGTTGAGGTTAATGGGTTGGTTCCTACAACACTAAACTCATGGTTTTAGCACAGGACTAGGGAACCTACAGCCCTCCGGATGTTTCTGGACTACAATTCCCAGCCATGCTGGCTGATGGAGTGGGAGTCCCACAGCATCTGGAGAGCCACAGGTTCCCCATCTCTGGTTCTTAGCACTACGCAGATGGGTTTTTTGAGCCTGAACAAATTGTCGGGCTTCCTCTGCTCTTCTATCTCTTCCCACACAACTGGGAGGAAGCCAAGGTTACCGTATTTTTCGTCCCATAGGACGCTCCGTCCCATAGGACGCACCTAGTTTTTTGGGGGGGAAATAAAGGAAAAAAAAATTTCCTTTATTTTCCCCCCAAAAGCAGGTCCGGGAAACCCAACCAGGTCGAGGAACAGCGGGGTGGCGGCGCTGCGCCTCCCTGCTGTCCCCCGAGCTTGTGGGGCTGGCCAATGTCTGCCTGGCGCGAGGGGCGCCCTGAAGCAGAGCGCCCCTCGCGCCAGGCAGCAGGCTGCTATCTGCAGCGTGGGGAGCGCTGCGGGGAACTCCTGGAGGGCTCCCCACGCTGCGGGTGTCTGCCTGGCGTGAGGGGCGCCCTGAAGCAGAGCGCCCCTCGCGCCAGGCAGCAGGCTGCTATCTGCAGCGTGGGGAGCGCTGCGGGGAACTCCTGCAGCGTTCCCCATGCTGCGGGTGTCTGCCTGGCACGAGGGGCGCCCTGAAGCAGAGCGCCCCTCGCGCCAGGCAGCAGGCTGCTATCTGCAGCGTGGGGAGCGCTGCGGGGAACTCCTGCAGCGTTCCCCATGCTGCGGGTGTCTGCCTGGCACGAGGGGCGCCCTGAAGCAGAGCGCCCCTCGCGCCAGGCAGCAGGCTGCTATCTGCAGCGTGGGGAGCGCTGCGGGGAACTCCTGGAGGGCTCCCCACGCTGCGGGTGTCTGCCTGGCGTGAGGGGCGCCCTGAAGCAGAGCGCCCCTCGCGCCAGGCAGCAGGCTGCTATCTGCAGCGTGGGGAGCGCTGCGGGGAACTCCTGCAGCGTTCCCCATGCTGCGGGTGTCTGCCTGGCACGAGGGGCGCCCTGAAGCAGAGCGCCCCTCGCGCCAGGCAGCAGGCTGCTATCTGCAGCGTGGGGAGCGCTGCGGGGAACTCCTGCAGCGTTCCCCATGCTGCGGGTGTCTGCCTGGCACGAGGGGCGCCCTGAAGCAGAGCGCCCCTCGCGCCAGGCAGCAGGCTGCTATCTGCAGCGTGGGGAGCGCTGCGGGGAACTCCTGGAGGGCTCCCCACGCTGCGGGTGTCTGCCTGGCGTGAGGGGCGCCCTGAAGCAGAGCGCCCCTCGCGCCAGGCAGCAGGCTGCTATCTGCAGCGTGGGGAGCGCTGCGGGGAACTCCTGCAGCGTTCCCCATGCTGCGGGTGTCTGCCTGGCACGAGGGGCGCCCTGAAGCAGAGCGCCCCTCGCGCCAGGCAGCAGGCTGCTATCTGCAGCGTGGGGAGCGCTGCGGGGAACTCCTGCAGCGTTCCCCATGCTGCGGGTGTCTGCCTGGCACGAGGGGCGCCCTGAAGCAGAGCGCCCCTCGCGCCAGGCAGCAGGCTGCTATCTGCAGCGTGGGGAGCGCTGCGGGGAACTCCTGGAGGGCTCCCCACGCTGCGGGTGTCTGCCTGGCGTGAGGGGCGCCCTGAAGCAGAGCGCCCCTCGCGCCAGGCAGCAGGCTGCTATCTGCAGCGTGGGGAGCGCTGCGGGGAACTCCTGCAGCGTTCCCCATGCTGCGGGTGTCTGCCTGGCACGAGGGGCGCCCTGAAGCAGAGCGCCCCTCGCGCCAGGCAGCAGGCTGCTATCTGCAGCGTGGGGAGCGCTGCGGGGAACTCCTGCAGCGTTCCCCATGCTGCGGGTGTCTGCCTGGCACGAGGGGCGCCCTGAAGCAGAGCGCCCCTCGCGCCAGGCAGCAGGCTGCTATCTGCAGCGTGGGGAGCGCTGCGGGGAACTCCTGGAGGGCTCCCCACGCTGCGGGTGTCTGCCTGGCGTGAGGGGCGCCCTGAAGCAGAGCGCCCCTCGCGCCAGGCAGCAGGCTGCTATCTGCAGCGTGGGGAGCGCTGCGGGGAACTCCTGCAGCGTTCCCCATGCTGCGGGTGTCTGCCTGGCACGAGGGGCGCCCTGAAGCAGAGCGCCCCTCGCGCCAGGCAGCAGGCTGCTATCTGCAGCGTGGGGAGCGCTGCGGGGAACTCCTGCAGCGTTCCCCATGCTGCGGGTGTCTGCCTGGCATGAGGGGCGCCCTGAAGCAGAGCGCCCCTCGCGCCAGGCAGCAGGCTGCTATCTGCAGCGTGGGGAGCGCTGCGGGGCTCCCCACGCTGCGGGTGTCTGCCTGGCGTGAGGGGCGCCCTGAAGCAGAGCGCCCCTCGCGCCAGGCAGCAGGCTGCTATCTGCAGCGTGGGGAGCGCTGCGGGGAACTCCTGCAGCGTTCCCCATGCTGCGGGTGTCTGCCTGGCACGAGGGGCGCCCTGAAGCAGAGCGCCCCTCGCGCCAGGCAGCAGGCTGCTATCTGCAGCGTGGGGAGCGCTGCGGGGAACTCCTGCAGCGTTCCCCATGCTGCGGGTGTCTGCCTGGCACGAGGGGCGCCCTGAAGCAGAGCGCCCCTCGCGCCAGGCAGCAGGCTGCTATCTGCAGCGTGGGGAGCGCTGCGGGGAACTCCTGGAGGGCTCCCCACGCTGCGGGTGTCTGCCTGGCGTGAGGGGCGCCCTGAAGCAGAGCGCCCCTCGCGCCAGGCAGCAGGCTGCTATCTGCAGCGTGGGGAGCGCTGCGGGGAACTCCTGCAGCGTTCCCCATGCTGCGGGTGTCTGCCTGGCACGAGGGGCGCCCTGAAGCAGAGCGCCCCTCGCGCCAGGCAGCAGGCTGCTATCTGCAGCGTGGGGAGCGCTGCGGGGAACTCCTGCAGCGTTCCCCATGCTGCGGGTGTCTGCCTGGCACGAGGGGCGCCCTGAAGCAGAGCGCCCCTCGCGCCAGGCAGCAGGCTGCTATCTGCAGCGTGGGGAGCGCTGCGGGGAACTCCTGCAGCGTTCCCCATGCTGCGGGTGTCTGCCTGGCATGAGGGGCGCCCTGAAGCAGAGCGCCCCTCGCGCCAGGCAGCAGGCTGCTATCTGCAGCGTGGGGAGCGCTGCGGGGCTCCCCACGCTGCGGGTGTCTGCCTGGCGTGAGGGGCGCCCTGAAGCAGAGCGCCCCTCGCGCCAGGCAGCAGGCTGCTATCTGCAGCGTGGGGAGCGCTGCGGGGAACTCCTGCAGCGTTCCCCATGCTGCGGGTGTCTGCCTGGCACGAGGGGCGCCCTGAAGCAGAGCGCCCCTCGCGCCAGGCAGCAGGCTGCTATCTGCAGCGTGGGGAGCGCTGCGGGGAACTCCTGCAGCGTTCCCCATGCTGCGGGTGTCTGCCTGGCACGAGGGGCGCCCTGAAGCAGAGCGCCCCTCGCGCCAGGCAGCAGGCTGCTATCTGCAGCGTGGGGAGCGCTGCGGGGAACTCCTGGAGGGCTCCCCACGCTGCGGGTGTCTGCCTGGCGTGAGGGGCGCCCTGAAGCAGAGCGCCCCTCGCGCCAGGCAGCAGGCTGCTATCTGCAGCGTGGGGAGCGCTGCGGGGAACTCCTGCAGCGTTCCCCATGCTGCGGGTGTCTGCCTGGCACGAGGGGCGCCCTGAAGCAGAGCGCCCCTCGCGCCAGGCAGCAGGCTGCTATCTGCAGCGTGGGGAGCGCTGCGGGGAACTCCTGCAGCGTTCCCCATGCTGCGGGTGTCTGCCTGGCATGAGGGGCGCCCTGAAGCAGAGCGCCCCTCGCGCCAGGCAGCAGGCTGCTATCTGCAGCGTGGGGAGCGCTGCGGGGAACTCCTGGAGGGCTCCCCACACTGCGGGTGTCTGCCTGGCGTGAGGGGCGCCCTGAAGCAGAGCACCCCTCGCGCCAGGCAGCAGGCTGCTATCTGCAGCGTGGGGAGCGCTGCGGGGAACTCCTGCAGCGTTCCCCATGCTGCGGGTGTCTGCCTGGCACGAGGGGCGCCCTGAAGCAGAGCGCCCCTCGCGCCAGGCAGCAGGCTGCTATCTGCAGCGTGGGGAGCGCTGCGGGGAACTCCTGCAGCGTTCCCCATGCTGCGGGTGTCTGCCTGGCACGAGGGGCGCCCTGAAGCAGAGCGCCCCTCGCGCCAGGCAGCAGGCTGCTATCTGCAGCGTGGGGAGCGCTGCGGGGAACTCCTGCAGCGTTCCCCATGCTGCGGGTGTCTGCCTGGCACGAGGGGCGCCCTGAAGCAGAGCACCCCTCGCGCCAGGCAGCAGGCTGCTATCTGCAGCGTGGGGAGCGCTGCGGGGAACTCCTGCAGCGTTCCCCATGCTGCGGGTGTCTGCCTGGCACGAGGGGCGCCCTGAAGCAGAGCACCCCTCGCGCCAGGCAGCAGGCTGCTATCTGCAGCGTGGGGAGCGCTGCGGGGAACTCCTGCAGCGTTCCCCATGCTGCAGATGTATGCCCGGCGCGAGGGGCGCTCTGCTTCAGGGCGCCCCGCCCGCCGGGCTGCAGGCTGCTATCCGCAGCGTGGGGAGCGCTGCAGGGAACTCCTGGAGGGCTCCCCACGCTGCGGGTGTCTGCCCGGCGCGAGGGGCGCTCTGCTTCAGGGCGCCCCACCCGCCGGGCGGCAGGCTGCTATCCGCAGCCTAGACATCCCTGCGGGACCTCCTGCAGGGCTGCCTAGGGTGCGGATGTGTTCCCCAAGCGCCGGGCGCTCTGCTTTCATTTTTTTTTTATAAATTTTTTTATTGCGTTTCTTTCCATAATTTTATAGGTTTATAAACAAATAAAGTAGTTACAAGAAACAAATTTTCTCTTTTTTAACAACAAAAACAAAATAAAACTTGGACTTCCCCACCCCTTCCGATTCTGCGTTCTTTGCATTAACAATGTCAGCATTTTGTTACCTTATTTCATACCTTGTTGTAACTTTCGAATGTTATGTATCCAAATACAATATATTATATCTCAATTTCAATACCTTTAAAATAAACATAACATATTCAATTTAAATTGTCTCCTTTTCTCTTTTGTCACTAATTTTACCATTTACTTAATCATATTCGCAGAAGCTTAACGTTTCCTAATCATGCACTTTCTTAGGATTCATACAGCTTATAATATTTTTTCAGATAATCTTTAAATTTTCCCCAGTCCTCCTCAATTGTTTCTTTATCCAAATCTCGGATTCTGCCGGTCAGTTCAGCTATCTCCATGTAGTCCATCAACTGCGTCTGCCAGTCCTCCAGCGTGGGCAAATCTTGTGTCTTCCAACTCTTTGCAATGAGTATTCTTGCTGCTGTGCTAGCGTACATAAACAAAGTTCTATCTTTCTTTGACATTTTCTGGTCCACCATGCCCAACAGGAAGGCCTCTGGTTTCTTAGGAAAGGTATACCTAAATACCTTTTTCAATTCATTATAAATCATTTCCCAGAAGGCCTTCACTTTTGGGCAGGTCCACCAGAGATGGAAGAAAGTCCCCTCTGCTTCCTTACACTTCCAACATTTGTTGTCAGACAGGTGATGCATCTTGGCTAGCCTGACTGGGGTCATGTACCACCGGTATATCATTTTCATAATGTTTTCCTTCAAGGCACTAGATGCCGTGAATTTCATTCCGGTGTTCCATAACCTTTCCCAGTCTTCAAACATAATATTATGTCCAACATCCTGTGCCCATTTTATCATAGCAGATTTAACTGTCTCATCCTGTGTGTTCCACATAAGCAGCAAGTTATACATTCTAGATAAAATCTTGGTCTTTGGTTCTAACAATTCTGTCTCTAGTTTCGATTTCCCCTCCTGGAAACCAACCTTTTTATCCATTTTAAAAACCTCTTGAATTTGAGCATAATGTAACCAATCTCGCACCTTGTTTTTTAATTTGTCCTGGCTCTGCAACTTCCAACCGTCTCCAATTTTTTCAATTAATTCCCAATATTTCGGCCAATAGGCCTCCATATTGGGTCTTTTTCGAGCTTTGGCCTCCACCGGTGATAGCCACCTCGGTGTTTTACTCTCTAATAAGTCTTTATATTTCATCCAGACTGCAAAAATCGCTTTTCTGACAATATGGCTTTTAAACAATTTGTGAACTTTAACCTTGTCATACCATAGATATGCATGCCAACCAAATGCATTATCAAAACCTTCCAGATCTAGGACGTCGGTGTTTTCTAGCAAAAACCAATCTTTCAGCCAGCAGAAGGCTGCAGCTTCATAGTACAACCTCAAATCCGGCAGGGCAAACCCCCCTCTTTCTTTTGAATCAGTTAATATTTTATACTTTATTCGGGGCTTTTTGCCCTGCCAGACAAACTTAGATATATCCTTCTGCCATTTTCCAAAACATTCCTCTCTGTCCACGATCTGTAGGGTTTGAAACAAGAATAACATTTTCGGCAATACATTCATTTTAATTGCTGCAATCCTTCCCAACAAGGAAAGTTTCAATCTTGACCAAATTTCTAAATCCTTCTTTACTTCCAACCAGCATTTTTCATAATTGTCCTTAAATAAATTCAAATTTTTGGAAGACAAATAGATCCCTAGGTATTTCACTTTCTTTACCACATTTAATTCTGTTTCTCTCTGAAACCCCTCTGTTTCTGTAAGTGTCAAATTCTTGGTCAAAACCTTGGTTTTTTGTTTGTTCAACTTAAACCCCGCCACCTGACCAAACTCAGATATAAGTTCAAGAACTCTTTTTGTACTGGATTCTGGCTCCTGCAATGTCAAAACTAGGTCATCTGCAAAAGCTTTAAGTTTATATTGTTTCACTCCGACCTCTATCCCTTGTACCAGCCGGTCCTCCCTTATCATGTTCAATAGCACCTCCAGGACTGAAATGAATAAAAGAGGGGATAGAGGGCACCCTTGTCGTGTCCCTTTTTCAATTTTGAACTCCTCCGTCACCACATTGTTCACTATTAATTTGGCCTTTTGCTCTGAATAAATTGCTCGTAACCCATTTTCAAACCCCCGCCCCACTCCCATCCCTTCCAAGTTTTTCTTCATGAACATCCAAGATATATTGTCAAATGCTTTCTCCGCATCAACAAAAATTAACACCGCCCTTGTGTTCCTGTTAGTTTGTAAAAGTTCCAAAATATCGATGATGTTTCTGGTATTCTCATATAAATGTCTACCAGGGAGAAAGCCTGCTTGGTCTTTGTGAATTACTTCAATTAAAACTTTTTTAAGTCTACTTGCCAAAATGTCTGCAAATATTTTGTAATCCACATTCAGGAGTGAGATGGGGCGGTAGTTCTTGAGTTGAGTCTTTTCAGATTCTATCTTAGGTATCAATGTGATGAACGCTTCTTTCCACGTTTCTGGTGCCCTCTTCCCATCCATGATCTGGTTGCATACCTCCAACAAGGGTTGTGTTAAATAGTCTTTCAAAGTCTTGTAGTATTTGGAGGTAAGCCCATCCGGGCCTGGAGATTTGCCTAGTTGCATGTTCTGAATGGCACTTTCAATTTCCTGGGTGGTTATTGTAGAGTTCAAGATTGATCTTTTATCTTGAGTTATTTTTGATAGTCCATTTGTCTTTAAAAAATGATCTATCTCTGATTCTTTCTGAGGCCCCTGTACATAAAGTTCTTTAAAATATCTGTGGAAGCACTTCCTAATTTCCTCTGGTTTCTGCACCGTTCTTCCTTCAATCTCTAGATTTGTAACTGTATTCAACTTTTGTCTTTTTTTCAGCTGCCAAGCTAGCAGCTTTCCACATTTATTTGCTGATTCAAAGGATCTTTGCTTCATCTGTTTTATTTTCCATTCAATCTCCTGATTAATCAATTTTGAATATTCTGCTTGATGGAATTTAATTTCTCTCAACAGATCCTTTGACTTTGGTTTAGTTCTCAATTTTTTCTCTCCTTGATGTATTTTCTCCAGTATTTTATCTTTCTTTCCATTCCAGAGCTTCTTCTTAATTGTATTCTGTTGTATCAGAAACCCCCTCATGACAGCTTTGCTTGCGTCCCAGATCGTTCTTTTTTCTACTGTAGTATTCAAATTTATCTCAAAATAGTCCTTTAATGTTTTTTGGGCCTTTTTCACAATCTCTTGATCTCTTAAAAGAGTGTCATTCATTCTCCATCTGAAGGAACCGGTTTGAGTAAGTCTGAGATCTAATTTCAGAGCGTTGTGGTCGGAGCATGTTTTTGGGCAGATTTCCACCTTTTTAGTCTTGGGTGCCAGCCCCCTGGAGGTCCAGATTTGGTCGATCCTTGACCAGGACAGGTGGGCCTCAGAGAAGAAAGTTCCTTCTTTACCTAGGGGGTTCTTTGTCCTCCATATATCAATCAAATCCAGATTGTCAGTCATTTCAAAAAAAGTTTTAGGCAGTCTGCCGTCTGATGTTAGATTTTGGTTATAAGACTTATCCATATGTGTAGACACCACTCCATTCATGTCTCCCATCATTATGATGTTAGCATAGTCCAGATAGTCCAGCAGCGTCTCATGCAGCTTCTTGAAAAATTCTGATTTCCCGTCGTTTGGAGCATAAATTCCTAGTATCAATATTTTTTCTCCTTGGGTCTGGATTTCAATTGCCAGAATTCTTCCATATTCATCTTTGAATAAAAATTTAGGTATCAGGCTCTCCTTAGCATAAATCACCACTCCTCTTTTCTTTACCTTGTCTGAGGAAATAAACTCTTGGCCTAGTCTTTTGTTGACCAAAACTTTCCTGTGGAGCCTGGTCACATGGGTTTCTTGTAAACAAATAATATCCAATTGTTCTTTCTTCAATATATGAAACAGTTTCCTTCTTTTCTCCGGGGAATTTCCGCCATTTATATTCCAACTGAGTAGCTGCAGAGACATCCTGAACTATTCTGTTACACCTAGAGCGGTGTATCTTCTTTTTCCTCTAATTCCGAGGGTTTAGGCGTCCCTCCGCCTGCTGGCAGAGTGGGTCCTGGTTTAAGTATAGGCCAAAGGGCTGCTGCTTCTTTTTGGAGATCTTCTCCGTGGTCGTGCTGGAACTTTTGTAGATCCTCTGGTAATCTTATTTTAACCTTCTTCTGTTTGTAAGTAAATGATAGTCCTTGTGGGAACTCCCACCTATAAGGGATTGAGTTAAGTCTCAACAACTTAGCCAATTCTGAATAGGTGGCTCTCAGATCCAATAGCTGTTTAGGAATATCTCGGTAGATTTCCACCCTTTTCTCTTGTATCTCAATTGAGTTTTTGAAGTGTAGGCCTAATATTTTGTCTCTCTCCTCTCTTGATCTCAAAGCTATTAGACAGTCTCTAGATCTATCTTTTCTTACCAATCTTCCCAGTCGAAAAGCCGATACTATTTTAAAATCACTTTCTTCTTTTAAGCCCCAGAACTTTGAAAATTCTGTTGTCAAAAATCCAATCAAATCTTCTTGTTCGATTTCTGGGACCGCCCTAAGCCTAAGATTAGTCTCCCGGTTTTTCAGTTCCACCAAAGAGAGATAGGTTTGTTGGTCCCCTATCTGTTTATGCAGAGGCTTGACTTCTGCTTTAACTTCCTCAACCTCTTTTTTAGCTGATGTTGCAATTTCAACGGCTTCCCCTGCCAATTTACGGTTCTCTTCCGTTGCTCCTTGCAATTTTTCAATTGCTTGGGTGTGTTGGGAAACCTGATCTGTCAATTTCTGGATCGAGGATGTAGCTTGGTCAATTTTTGTTGATTGGTTATCAATTTTTTGATTTAATGTTGACAATTGTTCCAAAACTTGTTTCAGTGCTGCCTCTGCTCCTCCTGATGCCATATCTTCCTCTTCAGATTTTTCAGGCTTTTCACTTTCTACTTTTTGTGTTGCAAGCACAGCAGGCACTGATAGTCTACGTCCCTGAGTTAAAGTTGTTTGCAAAAGCTGTGCCTGCTTTTTTGCTTTTTCTTTTTCCTTAGCTTCCTTAGCTTTGGCTGCTCTTGTCTTTCCTGTACCACTCATCAGTCAATGTTCAAGGTCAGATGTTGTAATCCCATGGGAAAGACAAGTCCAAATTTATAAACAGTCTGGAGAAAGAAAGTAAGCAAAAAAACTTTTCCCAGGCCTTTGTTATCCAATGTCCTCTAGGGGGAGTGCCACCAAAAGTTAGTAAGAAGAAGGTAACTTTTCCGCCATTAAAGTTTCCGTTTTCAAAAACAATTTTAAAAGCAAGTTAGTTCCAAAACACTAAGAAAAAAGTCCTGCAGAGCACTTTAAAACGTTTAACAATGTTCCAACAAGGTGCCTGCAATTGTATCCACTCAAACTAAGTAAGCCCAAAAGTTGCACTTCAGTTACAAAAGTATCTGGAAGTTTGTAACAGTTCCGCAGTCAAGCAACTTCACCCGGCCACCCGAAGATTTGGGGTTAGAGTCTTCCCTCGCCCCATGGGGGACCGCTCCAAGTCCAATTTAAACTGTATTTTTTCTTCCTTTAAGAATAGAATTTCAAGTGTGCACGAAAGTCCCACTTTAAAGCCTTAAAGCTTCCCTGTTCACAGCGCTTTCCGCTCTTTAAACAGTCTGCTTTGATCTTATAAGCAGTGCCGGAAGACGGACTTCCTCTTTCTCGTCTCCCGGTTTCAGCCAAATTTCTTCAAGTTATTGTAACAAATCTTAAGTCCTTACTCACGGGTTTGCTGTTTCAGAGTAGTATTTTTTGGAAGAAAGGTCAGCGCTCATCCGTGACAGCCGCGCGGCTTCGCCTCCGCAGAAAGAGCGATGAACTCACAGCACCGCTCCCCCTCCTTCACTCCGGAGCCCCTTACGGGGTCCCTTCCGCGAATTTGGGGTCGCTCCAGGTGCCCGCCGAGTCCCACGGCCACGGACTCTCTCTGTCCGTGGTTTTTCTTGATGGGTTGCCGCTGCGCCGTAGCGAAACAACCCTTTTCTGCGGTGCCCCTCTTCAGAGCTCGAAGAGGTCCGCCATCACGGTTTCGCGCCGCCTCCGGAAGTCTGCCTAGGGTGCGGATGTGTTCCCCAAGCGCCGGGCGCTCTGCTTTCAGGGCGCCCGACGCTCCGGGAAGCAGGCTGCTATCCGCAGCCTAGACATCCCTGCGGGACCTCCCGCAGGGCTGCCTAGGCTGCGGATGTCTTCCTGAAGCCTGGAGAGCGAGTGGGGTCGGTGCGCACCGACCGCTCTCGCTCTCCACGCTTCAGCGAAAGCCTGCATTCGCCCCATAGGACGCACCCAGATTTCCGCTTCATTTTTGGAGGGGGAAAAGTGCGTCTTATAGGGCGAAAAATACGGTACTTTCATTTCAAAGAATCTTAGCTTACTGATTGTGAGCCAGGAATTCTGGATTGAAACAAACTAAGCTTGCTTTAAACAAGACGACTTCTTAACCAGTTGTTTGAAACGGGTTTGTTTTGCAAGTAACCATTGTTTGTTTTATAATGGGATGCTTGTTGCATGTAATACTTGAAAGTCGTCTTAACAGAAGCCCTACTTGTGGGAGTAGGAAAAAGCCTGCTCAATCTTGCTGATTCTGAGCTGCATAGGAAAGGCAGGTGTTAGCTAATGTATTTTGTCCAGTTTTTGTATTATGAATTAGCCCCACACACAAAAATTGGTGTTGCATAATGTGTTCTCTTCCTTAAGCATTATTTGTCTCTATTTTTTGTGTTCTCAAAATGGAAACTGAAATATTTTTAAAAGCAAACAATTATTTTCCTTACCACTGTGTTATCAGGAGTATACAGGTGGTGACTATTTTGCCCATGTCCAACTGATGCGTGAGGGACGTGGGTAGCGCTGTGGGTTAAACCACACAGCCTAGGACTTGCCGATCAGAAGGTCGGCGGTTCGAATCCCCACCACGGGGTGAGCTCCCGTTGCTCGGTCCCTGCTCCTGCCAACCTAGCAGTTCGAAAGCACGTCAAAGTGCAAGTAGATAAATAGGTACTGCTCCGGCGGGAAGGTAAACGGCGTTTCCGTGTGCTGCTCTGATTCGCCAGAAGCGGCTTCATCATGCTGGCCACATAACCCGGAAGCTGTACGCCGACTCCCTCGGCCAATAAAGCGAGATGAGCGCCGCAACCCCAGAGTCGGTCACGACTGGACCTAATGGTTAGGGGTCCCTTTACCTTTAATTGATGCGTGGGTCTTTTTGGACCCGGAAGAGAGTGGAACAGCCTTAGGCATGCTCCCCTGGTGCATGCGAGGGCCAGGAATGGAACCTTTGCACAAAATGGTTGCCGCCTGTATTGCCCAGTGGCTCTTACTTTGCTTTATGGCACAAAGAAGTTGCAATGCTTTTTATGTATTGAAGCTCTATGAAATCCGTGGTGAGAGATCACCATAATATTTAGTTTTTCATTGTGAGCGTACTTTATAAGCCACCAATTTGTGTTCTGTTGCTTACATAGAACATATGGCAATTCCCCGAAGGCCTTCTTTTATTATACAATGTGGGCAAGAAACAATCTATTATCTGAGATAATGGGCCAATTCAAATGTAATAAGATGTCTGAATCCCTTTGTAAATATTAGGGAGTTTATTTTAGAAGGAGAATAGATAAGTGACTTAAACTCTAACCGTCTACAATATCCAGAGTTTTATTTAAGTTAAATAACTATTTGTATGATTTCTACAACTTGACAATTGGTAGGTTATATTTTAGGAGCAGGGAAAGTTTTTCACATGGTGGTTGTCGCAGTTGAGATTTTGATGTTAAAAGTAAATTTGGTTTTAATGAGAAAACACTTTTACAGTACATCAGTGCCTGATGAATATCTCAATTTGTATTTTGCATAGAAAGTAGAAAAGAATTATGCTTTTGAGATACCAGATGTTCCTGCAAAATCTGACTACTTAGAAGTTAGATACTCGGTGAGTAAATAGTTCTATGTTGTCTCTCTGAAAGTGACACTCACACTGAGGTTTGCATATCTTTTCAGTGCACATGATTTTTTAAAAGAAAGATTATGAATCCTAAACTCTGATGCTTAATTGAGTTTTTAAAATGGTGTGACTGTTGCTCAACTTGAGCTACCTTTGGCCAATGAATATTTCCCAAACTCCTATAGTAAGTAAAGAGGAGCCAGATTTTCTAGTTAACTGCTTTGAGGAAGCAGTGGGCATGGTGGTCAAAGCTTATTGCTTGCCTTGCTGTTGCTCTGAAAACTCAGTACTTCAAGCAATGCATGTTTGGACTGATTTGAAAGCATTTTTAAAGTCCGTGGTTTAATACATATATATCATTTCCCCTTGGTGAACACTAGAATGTACTTCCTCCTGTGTGCTGGAGGCAGCCTGATTTAATGTCTACTATGTCCTGAAAGACCTTGATGTTGGGAAAGATGGAGGGCACAAGGAGAAGGAGACGACAGAGGACAAGATGGTTGGACAGTGTTCTCGAAGCTACCAGCATGAGTTTGACCAAACTGTGGGAGGCAATGGAAGACAGGAGTGCCTGGCGTGCTCTGGTCCATGGGGTCACGAAGAGTCGGACACGACTAAACGACTAAACAACAACAAACAATGTCCCGAAACTAGGATGGTTAGGCGATTTCTGTGACTGAGGTTCAATGTAGCACAAGTGGGCATTCCCACACGCAATGGAGCTTTTTCTTCCTGCAACCTCTGATGTGCCTGCCATGTTTTCCTCAGAGGGTTGGTGGAGCCTCAAGCTGAGCAGGTTCAGGTGTATGAAAGAGTTCCCTGCAAGGAGCTCTCTTGTACAGCCAGACTAAGCAGGATTTTTCTCCCCTTCCATCAGGTGATGCATGGGGAGGGCAATCCTGCTTAGCGCTTACTATTGACAAGCCGCCTGTGCTGCCTCCTTCAGCTTCTGAAATCGGAGGTTGAAAGGAGCAGCATGAAGTGACCTCAACGAGCAGCACTGGGAGGGAGAAGGCCCTTCCACTGATTGGGAACCATTTCTGCTTCCATGAGCAAGGTGAACAACTGCTGCTCATCAGCTGATGGGTGGGAAAGAGTGCGGCTTCCTCCAGCTAACGAAAAACAGAAGCCCATTTTAAACTCCCAGTTGTTCCTTTGAAGCCTCACCATTACCCACTTCACACCTTTTACATATCTGTTTTTACAAGTTAGGATATTTAGGAAGACTTGCAACACATAGTAACGGTTCGTTGAAATGCTTCCATTCTCAGGCTGAATACGGTCGGCTTCCTCAAGACCTGAAAGGAGAGACATTTTCTCATGTGTTTGGAACCAACACTTCTAGTCTTGAACTATTCTTGATGGGCAGGAAGATTAAAGGACCAAGCTGGCTGGAAATAAAAGACCCACGTATGAATATTTCATGTAGAATATGTTATGCATCCCTTGTATGCATGCGCAAATGGAGTGGAGTTTAGAGCAGTGCTTAGCTTGTTTAATGGTTGCCAACTTGAAAAGGGAAATGTTACCAAAAAAAATTTTTAGAATTTGTAAATTTTCAAAGTGAAGAATGCTCCTTCAAGCAGTCATCGTCTTGTAAAACTAATTTTATTTTTAATCTTACTACTTTAGACTTGGTTAAATCTATACTAGGTTAAATCTACTTGTGTTCCCCAAACGGGAACCTGTTGTTCTGTCGTAATTTAGCTGTTGTGTATGTGATAGCTTAATATAAAGGTACGGCCACCTTAAAATGGCTCAGGTCCTAGTCCAAGTAAAATAAGTTGTGACTGAGTTGCTATGGACTGATTTTCACATAATCCTTAATCATGAATTAGCGCTACGTGGACTATCATGAGCCTATGTGCAATGATGGACTCTCACGTCCCCACCCCGCCATCTGGGAGGAGGGTTAAAATAAACTGTTTTATTTCAGTGATGGTAAGGCTGCATTCCTCTACTGGGAAGTACATCCTTTTGAACTCAATGAGGCTTTTAAGGAGATGGTGCCATCAGTCAAAACGTTATCTGGCTTAGAGTCTAAGCATGCGTGTAGCAAGAAGAATAGGGTTAGGATTAGGGTTGCTTCTGGGTTTAACATGCTTTGGTTAGTGTGTTTCATTTCAGGTAGTAAGACCAAAACCTAGGGGAAATGTAGAATGAAAAATATTTGTTATAACTGTACAGTGGTACCTTGGGTTAAGTACTTAATTCATTCTGGAGGTCCGTTCTTAACCTGAAACACCACTTTAGCTAATGGGGCCTCCTGCTGCTGCTGCGCCGCCGCTGCACAATTTCTGTTCTCATCCTGAAGCAAAGTTCTTAACCCGAGGTATTATTTCTCGGTTAGCGGAGTCTGTAACCTGAAGCGTATGTAACCTGAAGCTTATGTAACCCGAGGTACCACTGTATTATGCCATGCTTAATCTTAGTGTTGAAATGTTCAATTTGTTGAGAAAAAGTTGTAAGTGTAATTATTGTTTAAATATTGGGTATACTTATGTGCATGTTCTGTGTTACCTCAGAGCTTTTGAACCAGCCAGTCAGTTGGTGTAAGGTAGAATTAGTGGCCCAGAAGCCTGACTTGGTGAATGTGGTGAAAGATCTCCCTCCACCGCCTCTTGTGATCATGTCTCTCAGTATGAAGACAGTTCAGAACACAAAGAGTCATCAGAATGAGGTGAGTCATGAACTTTATTATGTACAGGGGGAAACTCCACAATTAAACTAACTAAGGCTTCTCTAGCTATATGTGCTGTTGATTTCAAATCCTATGGATCTGGAAGCATACTTCTGCTAGTGGACTTCAGAATGTGGAGTGATTTGCCCCAACCTGCTTGCAGCATAAGACCTGGAGATCATGCCAGAACTGTAAATGCCCCAAAATTTGTTCTTATACTGTCCCCCCCCCATCCGTAGTTTTACAATAATAATGTGACATGTGGTCCAGACTATTGACAAACTGCTGATGTAAGAGTTTGTTGCATCTTTTCATTAGTATGAGTTGTTCATGTGTTTATCAGACAAGAAAGAGATTATAGCCCTATTAAAACTAGTCAAGTACTAAACAGAGACATACGGTTTGATTTGCTAAACCGCTTACTAAATATGTGCTTAATTTAACATATGGATGAGACCTTGTTTAAAAAGGTTAACTAACTTCATTAGTGTCATTTTCATTCTCTTTTTAAACTTTTGTCTGTGCAGATTATGGCTATTACATCTTTAGTGCATCACAAATTTTGTGTGGACAAAGCACCACCCGTACCTCCCTTTCAAACTCACTTCAGCGGTAAGTATAAGTAGAACCTCTTTGTGTTTAATTATTTTCTCCCATTTACCACATTGACAGCCCAAATGAAAGCTTGAATGTGACTTGGCAGAACATGTGACTTGGCAGAACATGTGATTTGGCAGAACATTGCTTCAACCTTGGAAAGCCACTGTCAGTCAGTGCAGGCAATATTGAACTAGTTGGATCAATTGTCTAACTTCGCATGAGGCAGTCTCCTATGTTCCAATGTCATTCTGCAGTGAAGAGTTTTACAGTTGTACCTTGGTTGGTGAATGGAATCCGTTCCAGAAGTCCGTTTGACAACCAAGGCGCGGCTTCCGATTGGCTGCAGGCGCTTCCTGTACTCAATTGGAAGCTGTGTCAGACATTCAGCTTCCCAAAAAGTTCACAAACCGGAACACTCACTTCTGGGTTTGCGGCATTTGGGTGCCAAAATGGACGAGTGCCAAGGCGTTCAACAACCAAGGTACGACTGTAGTTTGATATGAGAGCATTTCTACATTTCCACATGTCACAGAAATCTAGGAAGACAACTAAATTAAGTAGCATTGTAGTCATCAAGGTTTGAAAACAATTTTTGTTTTTCAAAATGGTGTCTGTCCTAATTTCCCTGCCCTATGGAAAGCTTCTGTATATTTTAACAACATTTGTTGCAAGCCATACATTGTTTTCATGATAAATATTGTTCTAGCCAAAGCACTTACAGCACATAAAGCCATTTAGCTAAGCTCCATATTGTATATTTCTCATTGACCTGGTTGTTTCCTTTGCAGTTATTTCCAAACCAAATGATTGCATTTTTCCATATGACTTCAAAGAAGTAGTTAAGAAGAAGGTAACTTTGTGTTTCTTGTATATTGGTTTGCGTTCTGTAGTCTCCATCTTTGGAAAAGCTTTGAACATGCACAAACTTTCATGCACTTTGGCCTGGTTTGGAAGTAATCTTATCTTGGCTAGCCAAGATATGTATGAGCTTTGTGCCTGATCTCCTTGACTTTGCACCATATTTTCCTTCCCCAGTATCTATGATTGAACATATCCTGGGTTAATCATAATCTTCGGTGACGACCCAAGTGGAAAAGTATGGCTACCAAGTTGGGAACAAACAGAATCTGTAGCCATGATTTGAAATTGCATTAAAATTCTAGGTTATTCCAAACTTGATAACTTTAGTTTCATACTAAAGTTTCATACAGATGTAACAAGAAATTTTGGTTAATTAACACAGAAATATTTAAATCATGGCTGACTGAGGAGGAATAAGTTATTATGAGGACAAAGCTTTGAGATACAAGTGTTGTGCATATTTCAGCTTATTTTTTTAAAAAAAATATACTTTATTAATTAAAATTTTCCATACTTGGTGCAGATACAGCATCCAATATTGCAAACTCTCACAACTGAGACACAATGCATAATGTAAAGTAAAATAAAGCAGGCATAGAATATGTTATAATCAAACCAGTGATCAGAAATGCTTAGGAATTACATCCACAAGGGTCCTTGCAGAATTGGAGCATATTTCAGCTTAAACTCAGAGATGTTATGAATTGGGTCTTTATGAAATAATAATATTATTATTTATTTCATGTCTTACTGACCGTTCACCGCAAGCTCCTAGGGTAGGTTAAAGCCATTTAAAAATACAATTTTAAGAACAATTTAAACAGTAAAAACAATTTGCCTCCAAATTGCATCATAATGGATTAAGGAAAATGTGTAGGAAAAAAATGCTATCAGCTTCTCACTAATTTAGCTGTCCTTTTCTATTGTAGTGGGCCGGGAAGGGTTTCTGTATAACCTTTGTATAGTATATAAAGATTTCCAATAAGTTTAAAGAATAATAACAATTCTAAAACTTTGTTATTTGTGCTTAAATGTTCTTGGTTTCATTTAAACATGCATAATTAAGCATAGGATTGATGTGCAAAACTTTTAATTTTTTGAACATTTGGATTATTTAAATTTTGTGTTTATTTAGAATGCTAAAATAGAGATTGCCACAACAGAGAGGACACTACTGGGATTTTTTCTGGCAAAGGTTCATAAAATTGATCCAGATGTTATTGTCGTAAGTGGCTTTTTATATCTGCTTCTGAGATCCTTTTACACATTACTTTTTTGCTACGTTACTTTAAGGTGATGGAATGTTGATTAATATTTTAACATAATGTGTTACTAATGGAGACTTACAGCAATGGAGGACTCCAGTGGGGTGGCTGGGAAAGATTTTTAGATGGGGTATTGGCAAATGGCACTGTTTTGACCAAATGAGAAGAGATTTTCAGAAATGAAAGGAAGACTAGGCAACGTTAGTTAGTTAGTTAGTTAGTTAGTTAGTTAAGAGTTGTGGTCTTTTGAGGGTTATCTGCTGGGAGCTCTGTGTTGGTGGTGGATAGAGCCAGAGTAATCTGGAATATTGACTGTCTTGCTTCAGTTTCCCCCGTAGCTACCTCAGTTCCTAATCTGGTTCAGGGCTATTTAGAGGTAGAGCGCAGTTTGGTTACTTTCAAATAAGTATATAGACCAATACAGCTACTAAATGTGGGAAGCAGTTGGAAGTAATTTCTTTCTAACTTTACTGTGTTTTCTCCCTCCCTCCCTTCCCCTTCCCCTAGGGCAGCCTATTAATTTTATCTCAGATAATTGGGAGAAATTGTACACTTTCAAGACGCCTCAGGGCACCGCATGTTGCTCACCTCTGAATGATAGAAAGTAAGAGGCAGAGAGTGATAATAATAATAATAATAATAATAATAATAATAATAATAATAATAATTTTTATTTATATCCCGCCCTCCCCAACCGAAGCTGGGCTCAGGGCGGCTAACAACAATAAAATAGCGCAACATTCTAAAAACATTTCATTATAAAAATTAATTAAAATCAAATTGATGGCAACCATTAAGCTAAAGTTCTGTGAAGATTGCCAGAGGAGGGAGTCAGGCCAAAGGCCTGGTGGAACAACTCTGTCTTGCAGGCCCTGTGGAAAGATGTCAAGTCCCGCAGGGCCCTAGTCTCTTGTGACAGAGTGTTCCACCAGATTGGAGCCGCAGCTGAGAAAGCCCTGGCTCTGGTCGAGGCCAGCCTAACCTCGCTCTGTGGACTGGGATCTTCAGGATGTTTTTATTTGAAGACCGTAAGTTCCTCTGTGGGGCATACCAGGAGAGGCGGTCCCGTAGGTACGAGGGTCTTGATGATGATGCTATGTCTGAAGGAAAAGGACAGAGTAGGCAGGACCTGTGTAGCAGAAACCTAGGAATGATATGTAGTGGAGTTGAGGACAGACCTAGTGAGAGTGGAGTTGGTGACATGTGAATGTCTTTTGTGTTGCTTCATTCACATGAGCATTAATAATGTGATAATGTGATACATCAGAGGAAGGACTTCAAATAGTATGGACCCATGCCATCTCTGTTGTTTTAAGCTGAATACACAAGAGTAGGTATATACTGTATAACTGCTTGTTTTTGTTTCCTTTTCTTTCTTTTTAAGGGACACAATATTTATGGGTTTGATCTGGAACTTCTTCTCCAGAGAATTAACTTCTGCAAAGTTCCACATTGGTCTAAGATAGGTCGACTGAGGAGATCAAACATGCCAAAGCTTGGGGTAAAATGTTGCTTATGTTGCATTGCTGTATTGAATGTGATTAAAAACGAATTATTTTAGTTGCTGTACTTTGAATGTCTTGCTTGATTGTTTTGACTATAGTCATGTATCATGACAACATTCCAATTTAGATTTTGGTAATGTTGTTAAGAGTCATATTTCAGCCATAAGACAAAGCTAAGCAAATTTAGTTTACTTGTCTCAGCTAGATGGAGTTATTGACAGATTAATGACTAACAGAGGTGCTTTTGTGTATGGTGAATTGTGGGGAAAATGTATGTTGGCTTGACTGGCAAATCATTCCTTTGAGAATAGTTAAGGTTTTCTAGTTCTGCTGTATAAAGCTCTCTACATGTGGCATAGTTAATTGTTATCTACTCACAAAGGATTTTACTCAGACTACCCCCCCCCTTTCACATTGCTACAACATACTCTAGTACTGTGCTGGTAAAGAAACTAACCAGCTCGCTTTTTTCTGTAGTTATTGTTTAGGTATTTTAATGCATCTGCATGATGATTGCACTATACCATTAATCTTGGCAAAACCAAATTCTTGTGGCATTGACACTGTTCAGTGGTATATGTGCCAACAGTGTGTGCATATTCTTATACATGTATACACGCGCAGTTGTGCTGTCCCACACACATTATAAGGAATATATATCTCTATTTAACAAGTGTCATCTATTTCCCCAGTGTGTTTTGTTTTCACAATATGGAAAATGTTTTTTGACTTGTGGCACCCTATTGAATGAAAGCCTTCTGTTTTCCTTTATCCTGTTACTTTGTGATTTTTGATTTATGCCCTGATTTACGCCCTGGTCTTGATGATGCCCTGGCATTCTTGAACTTTTTTTTAAGAACAGAAAAAGTTCTCATTCAAAATAAGATAGGTAAAGAGCCAACACTGGTGTGGCTTGGATAGGGAAAAAAAAATATTCTCTTGTGTTAATGAAGCAGAGACCTATAAAGTCAGAACTATGAATTTGTTAGTTGTAAGTCCCCTCATTGGACGAGCTTTTCTCTCGTGTTTGCGACGATTAAAGTCCTTTGCAACCATTACAAGGTTGTTGAGGTGCATCTGCACACAAGAGAGAAGCAACTTCTGTGTGATGTAAAAACTGTGTTATAATTAGTCCACAACAGAAATATAGCAATGATACAGAATCTGAAGATGTATTTTTCTTTCATGGTAATTAAGGGTCGTAGTGGATTTGCTGAAAAGAATGCAACTTGTGGCCGAATGATTTGTGATGTAGAAATTTCAGCAAAGGAGCTGATTCGTTGCAAAAGTTACCATTTGTCAGAGCTTGTGGGTCAAATTTTGAAAATGGAAAGAGTGGCGATTCCATCTGAAGAGTTACGAAATATGTACAGGTATGCTGCTAAATACATTTCTTGTTATAGCAATCCCATTAGCAATAAGAACATCAGAGCCTGCTAGATCAGTTCATCTTGTCCAGCATCCTTTTCTCACAGTGGCCAAGCAGATTGCCTGTTGGAAACACATAAGTAGGATATAAGCCCAAGAGCACTCTCTCCTGTGGTTTCCAACAACTGGTATTCAGGATAATTATTGCCTCCCAGCTGTGGAGGCAGAGCATAGCTTTAATGGCTGGTGGTCATTGATAACCCTCTGCTCCATGTATTTTTCTAATCCTCTTTTAAAGCCATCTAGGTTAGTGGCCTAGCTAAAACAGTGGTGGAATTTATTCACTTATAGAATAGAGACAGGGAATTAAACACTGCCCTGGGAACTACAGATCATTTATTGGCTAGGAGTCCATCATCTATAACCCCACAGCAGTTTTCATACAACTATGAAACCAATATGAATAAAATGCTTGAGGTAAAACATCATCAATAAAATAAAAACAACAGTAGATGCAATGATACAAGTATTGACTAGTGACTAACAGCAGTCCAGTTTTGGCTTCCAAAAGCACAAGAAAACAGATAAATAAAACCATGTAGCAGAAGCCCATCTGTGTTGTGGTCATCCATGGGAGTTCCATAACTAGGGTGCCATTACAGAGAAGTCTCTGCTCATAGTCCCCATCAGATAAGCTACATTTTTCAGTAGGACTGCAAGTAGGAACCCCCTCCACAACCTTAAGGCACAGAGTTGTGGGCATGGGAAGAGACACTTGGTTTCTAGACCCTTTATCATCTTGGTTGCCCTCTGCACACATTCCAGCTTGTCAATATCCTTGTTAAAGTGTGGTTTCCAGAACTGTATTCCAGGTGTGGTCTGACCAAGGCAGAATAGAGCGGGACTCATCCCTGGTGGTCTAAAGAGAAAGCTTTGTGACATCTCTTGCAACAAACAGAGCCTGGCTCTGTTTGAATCTAACCCCTGATGGATACTTCTGTGCAGTCATGATATTACAACAGTTCTTGAAATCATGACTTACCGGAATATTGTACAGGTGCTGCTACTCCTATTTTTTCTTTCACACTCTTTGCAGTTAAAAGGGGAGTTCCATTTTGTTTTAAATTTGCACTGTAAGCAATCATTTGTGAGCTCTGGCTTTATGGGCATTGTGATAACGATTTGAATCTGCATGCCTTTAGAACATGTGGCGGAATTTATTAAAATTTCCTCTTCCTTTTCTTCTTTTAGTGATTCCCGTCATTTACTTTACATGCTGGAGAACACCTGGACTGATGCCAAGTACATTTTACAAATAATGTGTGAGCTCAATGTTCTTCCACTAGCCTTACAGATTACCAATATTGCTGGCAATGTTATGGTAAATTTCATTTCTTAGCAAATTTACATCTCCATTATTATATCTGATTTGAATATACAATCTTATTCACAAAACTGGTTCCTTTACAAAAGGATATATATATTAAGCCTCATGACGGGAGGTTCATAATAGAGATGTGTTGATCAAGTCAAAGGGAGCAGATTGATGTTACAGATTCCAAGCAGAGCAAAGACAAAACACCTTAAAGCCCAATAATACAATTTCTGAAAAATATTTAAAGCAAATGCTATTAATGCAATACCATTGTTGGCGTTTTGATTTCTGTTTCAACCTGTAACTAATTGGCTTTTATTTCCTTACAGTCGAGGACGCTGATGGGTGGGCGAGCAGAGCGTAATGAATACTTGCTCCTGCATGCATTTTATGAAAAAGATTATATTGTGCCAGATAAGCAGCTCTTTAAAAAGTCTCAGCAGAAGCAGGTGAGTAATTTTTTCAGCCCCTCTACATTTGTTACTTTTGGTTTATAGCAGGCACATTTACTGTTATGTGCACAAGCTGTGATGATCAAACTCTTGTGACACCCCTCAACTCTTCTCATCTATGCCAGGGGGTGACAATCGGAATTGTCTAGTTTTAGCCAGACCAGACTTTCCCATTAAGTCTGAACTTGGTGAACTCTGGTTAGTTGAAAACCTTGGCTTGTTTGAACTAATCATAACTCTAAATGAACCAGATAACCAGAATTGTCCATGTTCAAACTCAACATGTTAATTTAAAACTGACAGTGGAAGTTTTTGACCTCCCTCTTCCCCTCATTTTCATGCACCAGAGAAGTAATTAAGCACTAAGCTTGTCCCTCATGTCCATAATGCTAAGCTATTCTTCAGTATTAGGTCTGAACCAGAATACTGTTTTGTTTTTCCACGGCATCAGAAAGTTGGTATTTTGGAGAGGGGTTTGTTTTTGGTTTTGGGTTGTTGCTGCACATCTATATATATATGGTGCTATACAGAGAATGACAGACTCTGGGCCTGTCTAGCCTAGCACGGTCCGCACTAAGTCTCCATATAATTAGAACTTCAGTTTTGGCTTATTCTTATGTCTCATACAGCTGGAAGATGATGAAGATATTGAAGGTGATCAGAACAAATCAAAGATAGGTCGGAAAAAAGCAGCATATTCTGGAGGTTTAGTTTTGGATCCCAAAGTGGGTAAGAACTGCAGCTTCACTACTTGAAATGGTAGATCAAATAAGAAAGGTGATGACTAAAATAAGTCATACAATCCTTTCTAAAGTCTTCCTATACTTCCTGTTCCTTTTTTTTCTAGCGAAGCACAAAAATGACGATAGTGGGATTTTTCTTATACTGCAGATTGTGAAAATACCATAGCTGTTTCTATTTTGAGAATGCAGGAACAAACATTAGCTTTAATTTAGAGAATAGTATATCTCCTCTTGAATGTGGAGGAGGAAAATGCGTTCTTTATGGCAGTTAGATCTAACTGAGATGTGTGGCAGTAATTCCCCACCCCCCACCCCGCTTATATTGGAGCATGTGGGAAGAGAACAATTGTGTTTGAATTTGTATTTAATATCAAATACGTAAAGTGTATATAATATGAAGAATGATGATGAGTAATTGGGACTTTCAATTAAGGTATGTCTTTGATAAAGGACTGGATGGGGTGTAACATGCTGACGCATAATCCAGACAAAATAGAATTCCTGTTTATATGGGGTTTGGGTTTACAACCTTTCTTGGATGAGGCTTCACTGCGCCTAAAAGATGAGTATCTTTCAGGTTTGTGTGTACTCCTTCAATTGGCACTCTTGTAGGATGTGAAAGTAGTGTTGGTGGTATAAAGTGCTTTTCTTTGAGCTTCAACTAGTCCACCAGGTATGACCCTTTGCTCTTATGGTGCATCTCCATCTGTAAGACATACATTTCTACTCATACCTGGACAACATCTTGTGCCGGGGCCTTTCTCTTGCCCAGGCCACCCAGGACCTATAAACCACCCTGATGTGTCTATAACATGTGTTGTTAATCAGCCGGCTCAAGAACCACCTGCAACCACCACATCAGGTGTCTTGGTCCAGATAGAGTCCAGAAGATTCAATAGACAATCATGCCCTTCCATCTGCTCAAAATAGTGAACCTGCTGCAACTTGCCCACGTCCTCAACATGATGTCCTGAACTTAGATCCTCCTACCTTGGGCCTAAATTTTCCCTCAATCCTACTCTGATGGCTACTGTTGCTCCTCAAAGAGAAATTAGGCCACCATAAGATTGTCCTTATGCTTGCCATTTAGGAGGCTTTCTGCTGGTAGACAAACTCTCACAACCTCTTGAAGTTTCCACGTAGATAATTAAAATGATGGGCACTAGTCTCCATGGCTGCGGAAAATACTACCTAGCACAGATGAACTGGGGAATGACAGAAATAGGTCACAGCGTAAATTGGCTGGCTTGCAACATTTAAAAGCACCATTATAGAATACAGAGTAATAAAAACAATAACAATAATGAAAATACAGGACTGTCTCTCCTGGTATGCCCCACGGAGGACCTTACAGTCCACAAACAATAATACAGTAGTACCTCTGAATGCGAACGGGATCCATTCCCAGTGACTAGCATCATCTACACCTTAGTTTTCAAAGGCCTGTCTGACTTAGGAAGTTCTTAGCCTCATATCTCCACCAAATGTGCCTCTGATGTTGCTGAGAACAAGACAAGGTCTTCATCTGAGGATCTTAGCGCCCAGGCAGGTTTGCATAGGGAGATAAGATATTTCAGATGGACCCAAGCCATATAAGGCTTTATAGGTCATTACCAGCATTTGAACTGTGCCCAAAAAAGGACTGGCAGCCAGTGAAGTTGGTTTAACAGGGGACTAATATGCTACCTGTAACTTGGACCAGCTGAAGCTTCCAAACACTTTTGAAAGGTAGCCCTATGCAGAGTGTGTTGCATCAGTCCAGCCAGACTGTAACTAAGGTATGCTTCACCGTGGCCAGATCAGATATCTCAGGGAATGGGTGTGTGATCCATAATTGTGCAAATGCATTCCTGGCCACCACTGAAATGTGGGCATCCAGGTTCAGGGCTGAACCCAACCAAACTGCAAGTTTGAGACTTCAAGTGGAGTGTAACTTCATTGAACACAGGTTGAATCCCTGTTCTCTCATCTGCCTTGCGACTGACCAGGAACACCTCTGTCCCTACCTGAGATGGTGGTGGTGATGACGATGATTTTATTATAGATTTCCTTAGTTTACAAAAGTATGTGCATTTTTGTATACAGAATAAAGTTGGGGAAGAAGAAGGGGGGCGAGGAGTGGTAAACTTATATTCTTATACTTAGGGTGTATGTGGGGTTTTTATGTCAGCGTCATTTCGGTAGGATCTCTTTCTGTTTGTTTTTTATATTTCCTTGGTAGTGAGAGAGGTTGGGTGTGGGACCCAGGGTGTGATTGATTGTGTTTAGTTGGCTGCAATGAGGTTTGTTTGTGTGTGAAAGCTGGGAGGGGGGGGCGTTGTTGGGTCAAGTTAGCTAGATTGATTCATATGCTGTCGTGTCCCTACCTGAGTTAAACTTATCCAGTCCATTACTGAGATCACACACTGATTTAGAACAGAGTTGTGTGTCATCATACTCCACAATTCCGTATGACCTCTCCCAGTGGTTTCATGTATTTGTTCAATAGCATGGAGGACAAGATGGAGTCCTGAGGTATCCCACATGTCAACAGCCACGGAGTCGACCAGGAGTCCCCAGCACTACCTTCAGAACTTGTACCTTCTAGAAGGACTAGCGCCACTGTTAAACAGTGCCCCTAAGTCTCATCCCTGACAGTGATCCAGAAGGATGCTATTGGGAGGTCCAGCAGAACCAACAGGGGCATACTCCCCCTGTCCAGTTCCTGGTGTAGATCATCCACCAAGATGATCAAAACAGTCTCTATTCCATAACCGGGCCTAAAGCCAGATTGAGATGGATCTAGATAATCTTGTTTATCCATTTCATTTTGTATACCGAATATGTGTATAAAAATCCTCTCTGCTGCAGCTAATAAGTGGATGCTTGCAGTTTCACATGGTGTCTCCTTTCTGTGGTGACAACTGTGCAGAAGCATCCCAGAGTAACACTGAAGCTATCTGTTCATCCCTGGATAGTTAACAGGGTTGGATCGTTCCACTTCTGACATATCTGCACCATAGACTGGTGATATAGTGTAGTGTTTAGAAATAATGCAAGTGTTTTTCAGACCTGAATGCTGACAGAATCACATGGACACACATTGATTTCATAATAAACCAGAGTACTTTTGAAGGAATCTGACTTTAAATGTCCCCCTCACCAATGACTCTTCACTCGCGTTCTGGTGTTCTTTTACAGTGTACTGCAAATAACTTGTCTCTCACAGTCTCCATAGTAGGTACATATTGTAATGTGAATCTTGTGTGCGTGTATTTTTAATTTCAGGTTTTTATGACAAGTTCATCTTGCTCCTCGACTTCAATAGCTTATACCCTTCAATTATCCAAGAGTTTAACATCTGTTTTACAACAGTTACCAGGGTGTCTTCAAGTGTGCCAAAAAAGACAGAGGTGTGTGTTTAATTTGACAGGAGCTTTTAATGTTTGATTGTTAAAAAAGATCATATGTTTATATTCAAGAATACATTGAAGTCTCCTTAGACATTGCGGCTGTATTTAGTAATTGTAGTGTATTGCATGATACCATGTTTAATAGTATAATTTTTCATTATAAATTGTGTATAATCTCATGAAATCAGATTGGTTCCACCTTGACATGGAGTTCATTATATCTTCCTTTTTAGCAGCTGCATAGTATTTTTGTGACATTAAAAAGTGTACATGGACCCTCCTTGTTTTCTTACATGCTTAGCTTATTCCCCATTTTTCCATGTAAAACTGGATCAGTCTTGCTTGCTGAAACAATTTTTCTACACGCTGTCCTTGTAAAGTTCATTAAATATGTATATAAACTATTTTTTTACATGATTTATCTGCCTATGTGCCTATGAGATGGCAACGATGGCATTGCATCATCCAAGTATTGTTCAGCAGAACTGTTGCAGACAAGGAAGGCTTTGATCTTTTTTGCTATGTGTTCAAAGTGGTTTTGTATACTTCTCAGGTGGTATCCAATCTGGGTAACTAGGTTACAGAACCAGGCTTAGCTTATGCCTTCAGAACATGCTTTGGCCAGCCCAGGATAGTGCAGATGTACCTTATACTCTACTTTGAGGTTTTCACTAGATATTTTGTCAATACCATTTATTTTCTTTATCTGTTTATTTAGTCATTAAATTTGTTTCCTGTTCTTTCTCCCAAAGGAGAAAAAGTCAAAGGAGTGTACTCAACTTCTGCTAGTCCAATAAAAACAAATCCACATTTTTGTGTTAATGGTTACCTGTCTGAGGTTATTTGGGCCACTTTCAGCCTCTGGTCCTCATGCATGCTTATGGTTTCCTTGCGGCACCAAGATCCTGTGTCCATTTAGGTTCCTTTCAGCTCATAGATGGGCATGCGAACTGGAAGAGACTAGCAGTTTTAGTTTAGAACCAGGAGTTTGTCCTTGGTTGGGTGTGAAGTGCCAACTTTCCCCAAGGGGATGGTGATTAGGCCCTTAATCACAAAAACACCTTTTGGGTTATTTATATGCCAGTTTTTCACGTTCCCTTCTTCGGGAAAGTAGGTGTCATCTCCCGAATGAGACGATTTGGGCACAAGACAGAGACCCACCGGGGGGAATTCCTCCAGAGAGTAGATATCGATCTGAATGCTGATGGTTCTGGAAGGAATGGTTATCTGACCTAGTTGGGATGTCTTCTCCATTAGGGTCTTTTGAGATAGAACCCAGCGGCATATCCATATGACAGGGTGGAAGCAGCAGTTTCAGGAATTGTTTCAGGTTATTCTGGTAGTATTAACTTGTCAAACTAATAACTTCACAGGATGGAGAAGAGGAAATTCCAGAATTGCCAGATTCATCGCTAGAAATGGGAATCTTGCCTAAAGAGATCAGGAAGTTAGTTGAACGAAGGCGTCAAGTGAAACAGTTGATGAAACAGCCAGACTTAAATTCTGACCTCTACTTACAGGTATATCTAACAGAATGAAAATGTCCATTGTTGAGAAACTAGACCAAGATCCTGCTTGTTTGTATACATTTCTTCTCCAAGGCTAATCTTTAAATGTAAGAAATGAATATATAGGGCAATTTTTTTGCTGCTATTTCTAATTTCTGTTAGGCTAGCCTATCTTGCTTCTTATAGAAGGGGCTAAAATGAGCAGCTAGATAATATCTGCCAGCGCAATTAACAGGACAGGCACCCACCCCCACTTACATGCATGCCACTCGCGGATGACTGCATTTAAATGGGTCACTGCTAAATAAGTAAGTAGATTGGACTTCAATCAACCAGGAGCAGTGGGTGGGAAGTGCCTTCTCCTCACTTCTGCCATTTCACTGGTTCACCTGGAGCCTTTACCCCTCTACCAGATGGCCACTCGGCATTTTAACGTCTCTCTTATAAGTGACTGACTACATATGATTATATTTATATATTTAACTGCTTACTGTGATGGTCTTAATTTCTTCTTTGCAGTATGATATCAGGCAGAAGGCTTTGAAGCTTACAGCTAACAGCATGTATGGATGTCTGGGGTTTTCCTACAGTAGATTCTATGCAAAGCCACTTGCCGCTTTGGTGACTTTCAAAGGCCGAGAGGTGAGTCAGCAGCGAATAATGGGCTCGTGACCTTCCCTTCCCATTTCCTTCTGGTGCACAGCTGAGAAACGGACTGGGCAAGCGTTTGTTTCCCTTTGCCCTTGTGTGAATCCTGCTTGTCATTGCGTGTGAACTAGAGATTGCCGTTTATCACAAAGTCTGGTTGGTTTTGAAACGAGCCAGCTTCGAATCATGGGTTATGAACCAAAGTTTAATGCTGAGTGCAAATTTGGTTACTGAATGTTTGAGTCAGTTGTAACATTTATGAGAATGCATAAAAAGGTAAGAGCAGCTTGGCTGGATCGGACCCCTTTTACATGTATTCATCATAAGTTCTTCCATCCAGTTTCTGCATTAACCTGCAATAAAAAAGAAAAGTTGCAAATTAAATATGTATTTAAAGAGGTGCTTTTGAACATTTTCTCCAAAATATGCACGTCCAAATGTATTTTATATAAAAATAGGCATTTTGTTACTAATATTTCATTACAATATTCACAGTTTTTAAAATACAACACAAACTTCCTTTAACAATGCTGCCTGTACATCCAGCAATCTTTCACTTATCAAACCATGTAAGTGAACAGTTAAATAATAGATTTTGATTCTTTTTTAAAATGGTTTTTAAGCTGACAATTGTATTGCAAAATTCAGAGGCGTACAAAGTTTGAAGGATAACTACATTCTAATCTACATAATTAGTTCATATCATTTCATGTTAGAATTAACAAAGAATCAGTTTCTGAAGCAGCCTTGGTCCTCTTCTTCTGTTGCTTCCAAGCAGCTACTGCTGAGACGTGTATTGTGTCTGTAAACCTATTCTCCATGTAACTGACTAATTCTCCATGTAACTAACTTGAAGCCATTGATAGACTTTACCTGCATGAATTTGTAAAATCATCTTTTAAAGTCATATAAGCTAGTAGCCATTGCCACATTGGCGGCAGTGAATTCCATAAATTAATTCTGCACTGTTGATTTTGTCTATCTTGAATCACATACTAATCAGTTTTATTTGATAAGCACAGGTTGTTAATATTATGGCGCAGGAAAAAACCCTACTCCCATATATGCATCATTTTATACACTATCTTCGTGTTCTCTTCCTTGCCTTTCTTCTAACTGAAAAGCTCCAAACATTGTAGCTTTGCTGTTGTTGTAAAGACAGTGCTCCCCTTTCTGCACCTTTTTGCAGCAGTGCAGTATTGTTTATAGAATTTGGAGTGGCCTTTGCCCCCATCCTGAAGTGGGTGGAACTAACCCCACATGCTCCCAGTGGCCCTCTGCACATTCCTGAATAGAGCTACTGTTGCCATGCATTTATAGACCACAGTGGTGGCTCATGATGTTAGCTATTTAAAAAACGACCTAGCAAGTTTGGTCAAACCATCTGCCCTAGTTAGTGGTGAAATACATTATAATATCTAGTGAGGGTCAGAAAGTGCTAAATATTTCAGCTGCCAGATTGAATCTTTAGAAAACCAGAAGGGTATGTTGTGTTTGGTGCAATCTGGACTATTGATTGTGCTCCCAAACCTCTAATAATCTGATATTTATTGCCATGTGAGTAATCTCACTTAAATTAGAACATAATGGCTTGCTGTATCCTTTTGGAGCAAAAGTGTGGCATACCTCTGTCTCCTTCAATACACTAGTGCGTCTGAATTATTTACCAAAACTAAACCTTTTTCCTTGCTGAATAACATGCTGGTAAGTCATATTGACTTGGCCTACGGCTGTAGTTGAGTGGTAGAGTATCTGCACCAGAGGTCTTAAGAATTATTAAAAGTTGTGTCCATATCAACCTTAACCACCATTAATGCCATCCACATCCCCACTTAACCAAGGTTTTCAAATCAGTTTACAAACCCACGTGCTCTCAGAGGGGTTGCTTGCTCTCAGTGGGGTTAAGGCCAGAACAGTGAATTATGTAGATGTTTCAGACAGTCTTCTATGTGGATTTGTGCTAGTTAGGAAAAAGATGAGGGGATAACTACACTTCATGACTTGTGGCTTTGCTTCTACATCATATACAAGGAAGAAGTTTATTTACAAAATTGGTCAGAAGGCAGTAGACACATTCAGAAATTAGCTTTTAAGAACCTCCTGTCACAGGAAAATCTTAACTCTAAAAGTTTACATTGTTTTCTTGCAAAATATACTTCACTGGTCTGAAAGTGTCCAGTTTTGCTATTCAAATAGTTTTTCATTGTTCCATTCAAAATTTTGCTTATTACAGCCCTGCTTGACTTTCAGCAACTTTGTACAAACTATATTAGCCTTTAGCAGAAAATCTCAAGCAGAAGAAAGCATGCTGTTGTATTCGTTGCACAGTTGGCATTACTGTATATAGTTGTAGAGTGGTAATTATGCAGATTCTTCACTAGATGGCGATATATATCTTGTGTTTATTAAAAAAATTAAGCCATTTCTGGTCACTAAATGTGAGTTCTAATTGTGTATAATTTGATATGACTTTAGAGATTTACAAAATTTCCTATATTATTAGAGCTTCACTGAGAATATGGGTTTTGTGTAGTTCAATCCAATAGGAGAAAACTGATAAACTCGCAGTGCATAAAATTAGGGTAACACAATATATGGCTTCCGAGAAGCGTTCCTTCTTAACTGTCTCCACAACATCTGTTTTTCCTTATGGATAAATTTTTTGTACCCCTAACCTACAGCCTGAAATAACTGGTTGATTCTAGATTGAGTGCTAGATTCTGGCAGTTGGGAGTGGCTAGATTTGCAGTGGTCTCACCAGGAATTAGCTTCCTGATTTTATTCTAGCTGTCATATTTGTGTTGTCTGTTGGACATACAGAGGTGGATGTGCACGTCTGCTTCACCCCACCAAAGCACACCACACAGTGCCAGCAAACCCCTGCAATTCATTTGCAGTGCAACCAGTTCCTTCAACAGAGACTGAACACTTGAAGGGCTCACAGCAGAGATTTTGAAAACCTACATTACACTGCCGTTACACTGAAGTGAAGAAACAAACTGATGCAATCAAAGTGCTTCTCAGGAGCTTCTTAGGATAGGCGCAGCCCTTCCTATCACCTGCAGTTATTACTTGAAACCACTCAGTGATATACTTCCCATCTTGGAGACAGTGCTTTGCTTGGCTAAAGGTGTGCTAGCTAGAGAGACTGTCCTAATAACGCAACAAATCCCACTTCCAGTTTTGTCTTCATATCTTCTCTGGCAACAGTGGTTGACGTAGACAACTTTGGCTCATTTTATCTGTTTATCCTACCCAAGTGATGTATGCCATTACAGTGACCTTCTGTGATTTATATAGTTGAAACTGGTTAATGAATAGGCAAAACCAGATGCTAAAAGAGGAGAGAAACCTGTGGGTCAATAATCTTGTTTGTTCTGTTACCACACTTAAGGAAAATATGTTTAGGAAATAGATACAGCATGAAGCTGCTGAGCTGAATGTTGTTCACTGTTGTGGCATGATTTCTTTTAGCTTGAATAGACATTGAATTTTGTTATAGTTGCTACAAACAGTCATTATGGATTATTTAGTGTCATGTAAATTGAGCACCAGCCAGCGAGTTTTGGGATAAGCCAAGAATGATTGACTCCTGGTAACTGAATCTTATTTCTTCGATTCATTACACTATACTGCTGCTTGCAGTATTTGTTCTTTCCATCTTTTTAACCTTACCTTATATAACAAATTATAGTGGCCACCACAAATTCCCATCTTCTGGAACCTCATTTGTACATATCCAGCATCCTAGTGTATCGACTTCAGGCTTTGAAGTAGGCAGAGATAACCTGCCCATGGATCCCCTGATCCCTGTAGGAAAAATAATAACAGAAGGCATCTTATGATTTTCATTCCTTTGTCCTGAATCAAAACAGATTGGTAGGTATTTGTAAGTGTGGTGTAGTGGTTAAGAGCGGTAGACTCGTAATCTGGAGAACCGGGTTCGCGTCTCTGCTCCTCCACATGCAGCTGCTGGGTGACCTTGGGCTAGTCACACTTCTCTGAAGTCTCTCAGCCCCACTCACCTCACAGAGTGTTTGTTGTGGGGGAGGAAGGGAAAGGAGAATGTTAGCCGCTTTGAGACTCCTTTGGGTAGTGATAAAGCGGGATATCAAATCCAAACTCTTCTTCTCTTCTCTAAGGAGCTGGAGTCAAGCGTAGGTCAGCAATAAAAAACAACAACCAAGGTGTCAGTGAAGTTAACTCTTTATTCAAGAAACCAAAATAGTGCAGACCTCGTGATCCCAGCAACTCTTCCCAGTAGGTCTTGCTCCAACAGGGCAATTGTGAGGACTGAAAGTCCCCACCTCCCCACCGCTTCCTAAGTCTCCTCCTCTCCAGGTCTTTCCCAAGCAGTCGCAAATGCTCTGCCCTCTTTGTTTATCTGTGTGTTCTAGGAGAACAGGGGGAAGGGGAGTTGGTTGCAATACGAGAGGGAGACTCCTGTCTTCTTCAGCAGCCGCCTTCTCTCTCTCCTGACCCCACTCTGCTCCAGCCTCTGCTTCTGCCTCGGAGTCTGAACAGCCCTCTGCCACAGCCTCTTCTTGTTCACCCAACCTGTTGCCGCTTCCGACACCACCTCCTTCCAGTCTGCTCTTTCTTTTCCCTCTGACCATTCACCATCGTCCCACCACCAATCTTCTGATCCTGAGCCTTCTTCGCTTGGGGGTTCCCAGCTGGTGCCTCACACCACTTCTCTGCATCCATGACAGAAGTTGGGGGGTGGAAATATTTTTTGGGGGGTGGGATTTTGTTTCTCTTCTACTGTTTAAAGTATTGTTTTATAGTTAAGTTGCAAAGTCACTTTTTGTTTGTTAAAATCCGAAGTATTTTTTTCTTTAAGCTAGGAAGAAAATCAGATCAGGGTGAAGAACGCTTGTAAATATTCTGTTTCAATTCTCATTGTTTTGTGTGTTTTTTTAAACCTACACTAAAAGCCCCTTTTGAATAACAGTGTTGACAGGTCTTGTGAAGCAGCTACTGCTGGCACTGAGTCAGGATGACAGAGCAATAATTTTAAAAACTGCTTTAGTTACTTAAATACAACTCACTTCTAGGAAGACTGCAATAATTTGTTATCTGGTCTAATCAACTCCATCTTTTCAATACTACTTTCCTTGCATGTTTTTTTTTTTTAATGTGTGATACACACAATACGGTATCTGAATATAAGGACCAAGAACCAAGTTTCCACTTCCACTTCATAGTACAGTAGTACTTTGGATCCTGAACACCTTGCAAGTTGAACGTTTTGGCTCCCAAATGCCACAAACACAGAAGTGACTGTTTCGGTTTGCGAACTATTTTTGGAAGACGAACGTCCGATGGGTCTTCTGTGGCTTCTGATTGGCCACAGTAGCTTCCTTCGGCCAATAAGAAGCCACACTGGGGTTTCCGAATGTTTTGGAAGTCAAACGGACTCCTGGAACAGATTCTCTTCGACTTCCAAGGTACAACTGTACAGTGGTACCTCGGGTTAAGTACTTCATTCGTTCCGTAGGTCCGTTCTTCACTTGAAACTGTTCTTAATCTGAAGCACCACTTTAGTCAATGGGGCCTCCCGCTGCGCCGCCGGAGCACAATTTCTGTTCTCATCCTGAAGCAAAGTTCTTAACCCGAGGTACTATTCCTGGGTTAGCGGAGTCTGTAACCTGAAGCGTATGTAACCTGAAGCGTATGTAACCCGAGTACCACTGTACTATTAATGTATGAGTATCCATATGTTGGCATACATTGTATCAGAGGAGAAAGGTCTTTAATACGGACGGGCATAGTATTCATTTCCATACACTGGGTTGGATACTGACCTGCTATCCTGCAAACATACGGACTCTGGTCCAGCAGAGGCTCCCACTGTAGGTAGAGATGGAAGCATTTTTCCCCCGATTCCTGCACTTTCCCCAGCATCCTTCTCCATTGTGCTGCAGTGTCCCCCCCACTCCTCTGGAGCAGAATTTGAGGGCAATTAGATGGCTGCTGTGGGAATGGGATATTGGCTAATGCCACCCCGCTTTCACCAGTGGGAGCATTTCCTGAGTGCAACTCTGTTCAGGGGAATTTTGGGTACAAACTCTTACATTCAGCATTTTAACAGCCCAGTACTCTTTACTGTATTACCTGGAAGCAAGTAATTGTAATTATGTAATTGTAAGTAATTATGAGATTGCAACAAAAATGCTTTGCTATTGGGTTGGGGAGCCCCTTTCCTCCCCAGGCTGCCTCCCCCCTCCCACAATACCGGCCACCAGGTTGACCAGGCAGGCAAGAAGGTGGGTAAACCAAAATGATGGATGGGGCCTATTTCCCCCAGCCAGCACTTTTCTGCTTTGCCCTCCTGCTGTAGCTGACTGTAGGTCCCACAGAGAGGTTCATGGGCTCAGAAGAAGTAAAGCAGGCAGGCAGGCAGGCTGCTCAGAGTCATGTGGGCAGGAGCAGGGGATGGGTAGAGGACCAAAAATGACCATGGAACCTCATTCTGACTGGGGTGTGGGCCTGGAGGGGAGGGGGTAGGTGTAACCCAGATAGGAGGACAAGAAGACCTGTGGCTCAGGGTCAATGATCCTTCATGGAAAAGCAATGTTTCTCTATTTCGGCTTTATATGATGCAACAAGACTGGGCTAAAAATAATGTCCCTCTAAAAGCACCAGAGTAACTTTAGTGAGGTTTTTTCCCTAGCTGTGAGCACTGTCTTTTTATTGTTCTAGAAATTTATTTGCTCTGGTAATATGTTCTAATCTTACACCTCTTAACACTTATTTCCATTTTTTCACTGTTCAGCTCTTTTTCTTTAAACCAGTGTCCACAATATAGATTTTTTAAAAATTGAGCTAAGCTTTAAATTAAAGCACAACAGTCATTTTGTCATGGCTGCCAGTGTCATCGTCGTCTTTTTTTTAAGCATTTGCTATCCAAGCCCAGAGTGTTTTCCTAGGTCCTAGAAGAACATAGTTGGCATTATTGTTTGTGAAATGAACTTGCAGTGCTGCATTGTCCAATCTTCATAATGAGGAAATGACTCTTTGCCAAGACAGGCAACTTCATTTACTGGGGGAGCATGTAAGGTATGCATGATAGTAGATTATCACATTTATCAAGTATCAGTACTAACTTGGTATTTGTCCCTGGCCTTTTCTCTGCTAAGTGAAGTCCTATATTTTGTGTCCATCTGTTCTGTCGTTTCTCTCTCACACACACACATATATATTGAGAACAGTTGGTACTAATAGTTTATAAATAGTCTGTAGTTCATAGAACTTGATGTAATGGCTCTGTGCTTTGTATTTCATTTATTTATGTCATATGATGTGATGCTTCTGACCCAATGGCATACAGTTTGGGAATATTTCGCTTCTCGCGAGGCCTGCCATTTGGCTGCAGGGGTTCCTGTTTGGAGATTAGGCTTTTAATGTGTGAATTCTTCAATTATTCATCATTTCTTCAGAGCTAATGTTTTTGATAAAGCATTTCAGATAGAAGCAAACAACAGCACATGCACACACACACACACACACACACACGTCTTCTTTTGTTTGGAATGGATGGGTGAGGAGCAAGAGGAACAGAGTTACATTTTCCGTACCATCTCTTTAAAAAAATGTTTATGTAAGGAAGGACTAGAAAAATTTTCAAATTCCTGGAATCTACTTCTAAGATTTTCTGTGATCCAGCATTATGTTCAACAGATTCATATAAGAGCTTGTACAGATTTTGTAAAAGGACAAATCACAATGTCCATGTCCATGTTTTATGATGGTTGAAGGGACTGTAGATTTTCACTTCAGTTTGTTGTCTTACTGGGAAAATGGTCTTTGCCAGCTGCTGGCAAACGTTGGCTCTTTCTCTCCTGCTACGGTTACTGTTGGTTTCCCACTATTGTGGTAACAGTTGTCTTGTACACTACCTTAGAGGTAAGTTTGCTGCTACCTGTTCGATAGCATATGTAGTAAGGAGACCGTGGAGAGCAGCAGATGATACAGTACCTCTTGGCTGCTTAAAGCAATTCATTCTGGCTGTGGGAATTTTATGGGGTGAAGAGGGCACTGGCAGAATAAAGGGAAACAACCAAGAGTAGAAGCAGCAGCTGCTAAGAGCCTGAGGCTGGGAATTCTGCCAGCTCCTGGTTCTGTTCGCAGTGGGCAATAATTGTTGAACAAGTTCCTAGTCCCAATGGGACTCAAATGCCCAGCACTACACAACACAATTAATTACAATTATTATTTTTAACAAGAGTTGTGGTGATGGAGTTGAGCCGTGGATGAAACGTGTAAAACAAATGGTATAATGCTGTTGGAATGGCATCTTATCTGTACTGGTTTTATGTGTACTTAAAGGTTACAAGTTTCATGAACTTGCAGCACTAAATTATGTCTTGTGGTATACAATTTCATGTTTGTGATGGAGCAGAGAAATTCCACTTGAATTCCAAGTCTCTTCCTGTAGCACAGAGCAGTGTCTGGTCGCTGAATTTTTATTGTGACTAGCTACTCCAGTGTTAACTGCAGCACTAATTTCTAAACCCTTCAGGGGGGAATGTAGTGCACTTACAACATGAGGATGAGGCAGTGATTTTTAAGAAAAGTATATTGGCTAAAACCAAACTGATTTTTATGAACAAGCTACAACAAGTTTTAGCTATTGCATCCCAATATTCATTCATTCATTCCCCTGAGGCTTTAGGTAGCCTATTACATGCTTATGGCCAGTGTGGTAATTTGTGTTGCTCCTAGGTTAACAAGTTTTCAGTTCTAAAGAAAGCCATGGGCCTTTTGATGGTTGTTCATATTTTGCACATACATCCTATGACTGCACACCTGTGCAGCCTAAATGAATGCAACATTGCAGTCTTTCTGTTTATTTCAAGCATTTTGCCTGTCACCACAGTTCAAGAGGAAAATCTGCACATGGGGAACAAAGGTTTAGTATGCTAATAAATTCTTTGCTCGGGAATGACAGCAATGTTGATGGCTGCAGTGTAACAATGACATACTGGTCCTGGAATGTTGAAATGATCAAAGTAACCTTAGCATGTCTTTGTGCACATGCCTCTATGTTATACACCAGTTGTTGGCATGAAAGTCATTTCTTCCATGCTATTGAATAAATGGCCTAGATCAAAGTTTACCACGGTGCTCTCTCATTTCCAGTTACTTTAAGATTGGTTGTGATAGAATGGCTAGAATGTTGGGACAGGATGTGAAAAGCCCAGATCACCACTTGGCTATGATGTTCACACAATAGATATGGCGTTTGGCAAATCGTTCTGCTGGACACTGAGGTCCAGCGCCGAGGGCCTTCTGGCGGTTCCCTCGCTGCGAGAAGCCAAGTTACAGGGAAGCAGGCAGAGGGCCTTCTTGGTAGTGGTGCGCGCCCTGTGGAACGCCCTCCCACCAGCTGTCAAAGAGAAAAATAACTACCAAACTTTTAGAAGACATCTAAAGGCAGCCCTGTTTAGGGAAGCTTTTAATGTTTAATAGGTTATTGTATTTTAGTGTTTTGTTGGTAGCCGCCCAGAGTGGCTGGGGGGACCCAGCCAGATGGGCAGGATATAAATAATAAATTATTATTATTATTATTATTAGTTAAGTGTGAACAAAGAATGCATAAAATGTAAATAAATGTATAAAATATAAATAAAAGAATGAATAGAAATGACAGACATGAAAATGGAAAAATAAGGGAGCATGGTGGAATTCATGAACAGCAGAACTCTGCAAATGCTCATTCTACTTGTTCACACGTCATTATAAGTTATGGTTAATGGCTCTTTCACTTCTCTCCTAGAAGGAAATAATCCACAATCCTTCCCTGAGCATTCATTCTTAACCAGAGAGCGTGGTTTATTTTACTCCAAACAAACCATGATCTTAAGCCAAGGACTGGGGTTTGTTGTTCACACTAGTGGAGAAGTGAAGAGGGAGCAATCTAGTCATTCACAGAAGCTGTCAGCCATGACTTAGGATGAGAAGCGAGCCTGCCTAATAAAGTTACCATTAAAATGAAATGAATACTATCATTATAAAGTTCTAGGTAGTGGCCCCACATTTCATGTATTGCAAAGAAAATGTACGCAAGCATTATATGCATTTATATATTTTATTTGAGGCTTATTGATGTTGTTGCAGTTTCATGTATAGCTTGACAAAGAGGGATGTGACCCATTAGTCTTGTTAATGTGTTTTTGTAGGAGGCATCTGAGGAATTCTGCTATGAGTATTGTATTTCTTTGTAGCCACAATAAGCGTCCTCTGTTGAATAGTATCACTTTTCATGTCGGTCTTTAGAGCATGTGAAAGCATCTTCAAAACTCCTTTTAAAATGATCTGCAAGTACTAAGTGAATTTTATTCAGAACTTTTGAGTGATAAAAAGTAGAAGTTTTCGTTATTTGAATTTTGAGCTAGGGTGTTAATCCTTCTCTGGTTATTTTCCCTTTTCATTTTTTATCATTAGTTGCTTTGTTGTGACGAGTGTTTCAGAGTTGGTAAAAGTTGCTTGTAGCGAGAAGCAGAGTCAACAAGCTGAAATTCTAACAACTTGTTCCTTGAGTGAGTTTATATAATGGTGTAAAAATGACACATCATGCTAGTTTTAACTACAGTTTGTATGAAACGAAGCAGACTTTCATTTATCTCTGTGTGTTTAGAGATATGAGAGCAGAGGGTCTTCAGGTTAGAGTGATGGACCAAAGAAGCAGCATGATTTGAGTCTTCACCTGCTTCACCTATTGCTTCCATGCAAGCGTAGTTTCTGCAGGTACATACCTGGTGGAGAGAGAGTGGCCTCTTGTTGCTTCAACTGCTCCATAAAGCTCAGAACTGGGTGTAGCTGCCTAGATGCTAGATAGGCACTCGGAAATATAGAAATAGTTGTAAGTGTCAGCTTGACAATGAAGAATTAACTCTGTGCCGTGTGCATTTGGCTGGGGAGTGCCCTTCACACCTGCATATGATCCATGGATTGCAGAAAAAGAAAATTCACTTGTGTTGGATCCGAGTAAAAAGAAGAGTTCTCAGCATGAACACACATTGAATGGATTCAGTTGCAGAAATTGTTCCCACAGTCGTTTCCCCGTCTTAAGAATTCAAAGTAAGATGCTTGAACAACAGGCAGACCATTGTAGAACTGTAAATTGTACACTTGAATATGCAGAATAGGTGGCTTCTGGGTTGTGCTAATTTACATTGTGTGCTGAAAACTTTCCCCCCCTTCAGGTTCACCCCTTCATAAGTTTTCTCTCTCTCTCCTGAAACAAGGATCAAATGTGGATGCTGAAGTTTTCCACTTAAATTATTCATTCATCTTTTCCAATGGACGACTCTTCTCCAGTGGCATAATCTCATGTGAAGCTGGTGTCGTCCTAAAATATGTTTTGTTTTTTGATGTTTTAATTGTTTCATCATTTGTGTGTGTGTTTGTCACCCTTGGCTTCTTTGGAAGGAAGGGTGGGATATAAAACATCATCACCTTCTTCATAGATATAGTGTGTCAAATGACACAGATTAATAAGCGTGCACAGGATTGTATGACGGAGGAGAGCCGGACCACGTAAGTTAACCTTACGCTAGCCCCTTTCAATGCTGTTTTTACACTGAGGGCATGTCTGGTGTGGGAGAGCCTGTGAACTTGCCCAAGCTGTCCTCATGAGCTAGAATTCTGATCATTCGTGGGGTACAGCACTTCCCTGACTACATTACCCAGAATGCCTCACTTTGAGACAGGAACCCCTTGGCCTTTCCTAGAGTGAGGCAGGAGGCCATGCAGTGGCTGGTGGAGAGCCTTGCGAGGTGGGTGTGTAAGAAGTGGTGTGGTGGCAGTGGCAAGGCTGGATGGACAATGAAGCAGGCAAGCAAGCAATTGGCGAGTGGGAGGGGGTGACAGTTTTTTGCTCCCCTGAACCCTGAGACAGTTGCATTCTCACCCCCCCCCCATTATTTAGCTTCTATCACTTGAGTTCAAGTGATTGGTGTTAAACTGATGCTGTCATGGTCAGTACACTTCGTTCTGCGCTTAGCACTTATCTGTCAAACAGCCTACCAGCTATTCAAGAGGAATCTTACTCTCATATGGGTTCTATTGGTACTGTTTTAATGGTGTAATGCCTTTGATCAGCTACCTGGCTGTGTAAACAAAACAAAGAACAGAAATTATGAACATTTTGAGGACTTTCTTGTGCTTGTTCTTTGTTTGCTACAAGACTGTAATTGGACTTTATGTGAGCATATCTTCTCCGGATAATTTCATTTATTGGTGCCTTGAACTGAGGTGACTGTATGGCCACACACACACCATACATGGTAGCCTAGTTCACAAGCCAATGTGTCCTTGAACCTGCCTTTTTGTTTGTCAAATCAAGAATGAGAAGCCTTTAAACAGCTTAAGTGTCAGCACTTTCTGCAGCTGACAGGAAACTGATCTGCTGCTTGGCCCTTTGCAGTGGGTGCTTATATACTAATGGCATGTCGCTCAGACCAGAAATTCCCTTTTGCATAGGTCTCTCTACAGCTGAGATGGTGGTGACTAGGGACAGTGGTGGTGTCTGCCATTTTGCAACCAGTCAGGATTGTCTGTGGAAAAAGCAATCATGTGCTGCTTGAGTGGCTACTTTTGTCTGGGTGTGACACCTCCCCCCCCCCCAAAAAAAATTCCTCTGTCATGGTCAAAGCCTGCTTGAGAGGAAAAGATTGCACTGCTCTTCAGCTGTCAAAACACTGACTTGCTTCAGGGTTAAAGGTTAATGAAAACTGTAACTTGAGCTGCCTGATGTAGGAAATCTAATTAGTAAGGGCAATTAATTCAGTCACTTGGGATTTTTGGGATTCCCTCCCTCCATTCAAGATTTTAATAATATGTTTCGGATATACATTTAGTCCTTTTCTTGCGTTAAATAACTTCCCTGTTTCAGATTAACTGACAGCACTTAAAGCTATGAGTTTTTGAAGTGGAGGAATGCATGAAGTATAAATTTGATGGGTGTGGCAATTAGGCTATTCGTAGCTTTGCTTTCTTCCTTTTGGGGTGATGTGTATTAAGGTACCTGGTGCAGATAAGAAGATAGTGCGCTGCCCTCATTGTTAAAGCATAATACAATTATTAAGCACCCGCCACCTGTTAGTATCATTCTTTCTAAAGGTCATTGTGTGGTGCCTTGCTGTCTGACTTTAACAGCCCTATATCAGGTTTGTTGGCTACTGTATTGTGTGGACAAATGTTTGAGAAAAGAATGTGACACCAATAGCCAAAAGAAGTTGGGAGGAGGAGAAACTCACTAATTTATCGCTTTATGATTTCTGCTGTGTTGAATTTATTAAGTAACTCAGACTTGGCAAAGATGTTTAGTAAGGTTCTAACAGTAAACTGCAATACTACCACCCTGCAATCTACATTGTTGCTTTTCTGTTGTGTTTCAAGTTCAAATAGTCATGTTGCAATTTGTGTGTAATCACCCATGTGTGTTTTTAAAAATAAAATAATTGTAGTACTTTAAAAGAGTCTCAAAAGTCTAGTTTACTAATCTGCTAAGAGAAACATAATCAGAAGCAGAGCTCATTTTATACTAAACTCGTGGTCAAAACTGAGGGGGGAAACCCCTATTGAACCCATAGTCAGAAGTACCAAGTTTCATTAACAGTGAATTAAAGGCTGGGGAGAGAGAGGAAAACCATTTAGCCATTAACCTAATGGTTTGGATTTATAAACCCTATTGCTATAAGATTCCATTGAAGCCTGCTATGTGCTTGTTCTTGTTAATGAAAAAAAAATCATTCTTTCTTAATTATTACTGAAAAGATACTTAATCGGTTGATGCAGAGTTTGACCACATCTTAATTAGCTGTGCAAATCAGTCAGGTGATGAGTTGAGTTTCAATTTTGTACATGCTATATCTGCTCTAGTGAGGAGGGGAAACATTATTTGAGCTAAGTATGGATTTTTGTTGTTGTTGGTATCAGCCGCCAAGAATGCACCACCAGTTTTAAAGGTTGCTAATTACTTTCCAAGCTCAGTTTTAAATTCTGGTTCTTAACCTTTTTGTAGTCCTAAATGGCCTTTTATGATGCTACTTCAAGTGAGTATCTCTTTCCACCTCATCTGGTGAAGGCTTCACTAGATGGGGCCAGTTTTCCACTGCATCATCATCATCATCATCATCATTTCTACAGCCTTAAGTGGGGACAGACTATCATCTTGGGATCAGAGACAAATGCTTCACACTGCTACTTTTTATATTTATGTGTTGGGTCGTGTGAGGCATCTCCCCCATATGACCTGCTTTTAGACTTCAAGTAGGGATGTATTTCTTCCTTCAGGCCTATGGACATGGCTGACTTTTGAGAGTTGGCGTCTTCTGCTGCTGAGTTGCTGTTTTATTATGCTTTCATGGTTTTTATGTGGCACTGCTGTGTTATATTTTAATGAATTGTTTGTGTATTGCCTGGGAACCTTCAATGTGTTATATAGGCAATAAATAATAATTTTATCCACTCTTTTCTGATAATAATGGGATAAAATACTACCAATTGCCTGTACATAGAAATTATTCAAGACCTATTAACTTGACTGCAGCTGTTTTTCTAACCTGTGTAGCATGGATTATAACTTTTTAAAATGTACTATTAGAAGTTACATGGTCAATATTTCACAGGAAAATGCTTCTGTCCTAATCTTCAGCTGTATAACTTGCTGCCTTTAAGATAAGAATATCTGAAGTTAGATGTGGGCTCTTTTGACTGGATTTTCACTTTAAGATTTCATTCCATACAGACTAACTTGGACAGTAAATGAATAGCACCACATCCTTTATCACATCATCACACCACAACATCCTTATTTACATTGTTCTGTTTAAATGAAATTAACTATTTCATTTCAGTAGAAAGTTTCAAAGAGTTTTCTGTGACACATACCTTTCCATGATCTTACCTTTTAGTAATGTAAAATCCATAAAAGAGTTAGGAAGTGGTTGAACAATATTCTGAAATGAAAAACTTGTAATACTTGTTTTGAAATCTGTTTATTAGACCTCCGAATTAAAAAAAAGAAAGAAATCTGTTTTGAATACAAGAAGTATAACCATCCTGCCAAATTGTAGATAAGAACTGAGGGATTCATAAACATTATTAATGTTTTGGAAAGCCGCTTTTATGCTAAAGTATTTGGAATTCTGTACAAATGAGATAACAGTAGGTCTAAATGACAAATTAAGGATTTTTTAAAAATCCCCAGCGTGTCTCTTGCAGTAATGGATTTATGGAGGAAGTATGTTTTAGTTGGATTTGTAATTAAGGTTTTTCCATTAAAGGAAATAAAATCTATTCCTGTAGAGCAGTATCTTTCTGTTCAGAGTAGGTGGATTGAAAGAGTAGGAAAACTGAACAATTTTAATCCGATTTCCCTATGACAAGCTAGTATTCAGAATGGCTTCCTGTAGTGTAAAGTTCAAAGATTAAACATTGTTTGTTTTGCTAATCTTCAGTATATTCTGACTTTTAGCAATTAAGAAGTGAATAAATTATTCCACTTCTCAGGGTAATGTACAATACATATAAAGGAACCAAGTGAGTGAGGGTTTTTTACCTGAATAAATGAATCTGGTGCAAGATAAATATTGAAATGTATGTATATTTCACATGGAGTCCTAAATTACTGGTTATTAGTGGTGACCTAAGCAAGATCAGAGACTAACAGCTTCCTACTATAGTTACTTTTTCAATAGCTTCTAAAGAGTTCATCCTTAGCCATAACTCCTGGAGTAAGTTGATAAATGCTATCAAAATTAATTTTGGTTACAGCAGTGCGTTTTCTAATTTAATTCAGGGACTCAGATTTTCAAAGCAACAATTGGATTCCACCCCACATGTATTTCATTTTAAAATACTATGAACCTTCTCCAACAGCTCGAACATTTTCTTACAGCTTTATATATTTTGGGTAAAGCCTGGCTTTGCCTGTTAGTCACAAGGTACTGGGATGACCGTTATCTGTTAGAGACTGTGGGGCATTCTCCATCCTTTGGGCTTCCCTCTTCCATGCATTAAGGAGGCAGACACAGCTTGCTGAGAGGCCCCTTACCTTCCTGCCACTAACAGGGAAGCAGGTTTTGCTTGTGCCATTTTGTGCTCTTTCTCTCACTCTGTCTCTCTCCTCTACTTTCCCTTCCATACTTGCATGGGCTAGCCCAGTTACAGAAACCTTTTCTGGTAAATTGCTGGTTTCACTTGGTACCCTTAAAGGAGAAAGGGGGCGTCTCCAGGGGAAGAGGCAGAACAACCAGAGACTTCATTGAACAAGCTTTTCCCTATAGAGCTTTTCCTCACAGCCCTTGGCTAAAGTTGTGTCCACCTCACAGTCCCCCCCCCCCCTGTTCTCAGAAAGGAGCAATGACCGCATCTTCTCTGCCAAAGGGGTCAGAACGGACCAGTCTGCCCATGCCAGTGTCAATTCATTGTACAATCAAGTTCTCTTCCCTACAAAAGACCACCACGAATTCAATACATTTCTGGTGCACTTACCTGTGGGAATCTTTTTTTCATGACAATAATACCTGCTGGAGGTGAAGGCTTAAGGGTGCTTGTGATAAGCATGTGGAAGCAGCCCCCCCCAAAGGCTTCAGGGCCTCTTTACCTACACTAAGGTTTTCTGTCATATAAATGTGTTTATTTGCTAGAGCTACCTACCTCTGGGCCAGCCAAAGATGGGCTAAATACTCTCAACAACATTGTTGCTGGATATTGTACAAAACTCTAGAATATCTTGCTCTGACCCTGGGAGGCTGATCCAAGATTCAGTATTGGTTTCTGGGCATGTCTTTTCCTGGGTTAAGATATTTGGCAAAACCTTAGAGGAAGAGTGGCCCTCCATTTGTTATGGAACTACAACTTATGTATTTGGTGGTTTTATATTCTGATATTATCCTGTGAATAATGGTGATGATGATGATGATACAACTGTCATCAACCCCAGCCAGCATTGCCAATAGACAGATGGTGGCAGCTGTAATCCAGTAACATCAGGAGAGCTACAGATTAGCCGTCCCTGCCTAGTGACAGTGTTAGTCAAGACCAAAACCAGCTTTTTGGCCAGAAGATGTGCAGCTGCTGGTTAAAAATTGGACCCTGGTACATGACTTGATGGTGAGCGATATTTTTACATGGATGTTGTGAGTAGGTCTGCTCTAGGAACCAATACCATTCTCCTGCCTTCTTGAGGATCTTTGTCACCAGATAAAGGGAGGAATGGCATAGAGTAGACCTCCAGGCCAATCTTGGTTTAGAATGTTTGCTTCTTCTGAACCCATACACATTGGGTATTTTGACTTGGCTTTGGGAGACTTAAATAGGTACCTAACAACGCCACCACCAAGTTAAATAATTTAAGTTCTGAGTAGCATTGTTGGTGGTGGTTAGCTGTGAATGATTCATGACAGTACCTAAACTTTATCCATGGGGATTGACACTGGGGTACTACCTTTTTTGCTTAATTGCAAATAGTGACAGAAAGGTGCAGGATGAATTGGTTTGAAGTTTTAGGTTTGACTTGTAAAGCTCTAAAACAAGTTGGTTTTTGCTACATGGGGGAGCAGCTTCTTCCTACCAGCTGATGAGCTTGTGCTGCAACCTGTAGAAAACTATTTGGTGGCAACAAGAGGGAGAACATTCTTGGTAATGACACCTACTGTTTGGCCTTCCCTCTGAATTAAGGCAGACACATCATTGATGACAATTTGGTATCTGCTAAAACTTACGTATCCTCTCAGGCCTTTGCTGGATGTTAATACCAATTGACTGTAATAACATCATACCTAGAGTACCAGAGGAAGGGTAGAGCACTTCATCCATTCTCCATCAGCCTGCACACTCACCTGTATAGAATTCTTGATTGCTTATGGCTTCCAGACTAGTGCTTAAATACAAGCATGAGCTAACGTGCTTTTATCAACATTATTTAATATTAACCTAGTACATTTCAAAGAAACTTTTAGTATTTATTACATTTCAAAAATAAATTTTTAAAAGTTGATTTTGTTGATTTTATTTAGTATAGATCATTTCCCATGCTGCATCAGGAACAGGAAAAAGAATTAGGAACTAAAAACTTACAATGAAACTTGAGTCCAGAATTCAGACACATTCAGGGATATGTTGCCATTTTTAGATGAAGGGCCATGGTAAAATCTAATAACTACAATTTATGATGTAGCAGCTACAATGTATCTTTTAAACTGCATGGATTACAGAAGAATGAGCCACGATGGAGCAAAAAGCAGCTTTTTCTGTAAATTATGTTGCAGCGAGGAACAGGTGAATTCAAGTGAAATACAAAATAGTTCATCATAGAAAACAATAAGGAGCAATTTTTTGATTCTCTCGCTTTCTTTTGCCCAATCTCATCATAAAACTCCCATTTCATTCCACAGTTCTAAAAACTGCTAATGATTGATATGATCGTAGTGCTGTCATTCTTAACAAAAAGTCACTTTTGTTCTAGGTATTTTAATAGATTCCCATTAAACATGTATTGCTGACTGAAATATTGGCATGAAGGGCTCTCACTGGGCTGAGCCCGGGAATTAAGAAGTCAGGAAATCAGCTGCTGCCTTGCAAAAGAGCCTTGTGTGACACAGGATCTCCTGATTGGGGGGATCATTACTGCTATTATGACTCTACTTGCGTAGGACTTTTGAATTTCATCTGAATGTCAGTAATAACCCTCTTAGCAAATTATCCTGAATAAAATCACAAAGGCATTTTATATAATAGGTGTTGAATTACTGGATAGATTTGCTAATTAAATACTCTTTGTTCTGCTGCAGTTGACATTACGGGGTAAGATCTTGAACAATTATTCTCAACAGCTGTACTTTGTTAAGGGAAAAATTAACCACAAAGTTTATTTTTTTTTACACTTGAAGTTGGGAGATTTTTGAAATGTGCTTGAAAAAAATTCCATCATCCAATTGGTAATGAGAAGATAAATATGCAGGTGTTTCTGTGAAATATGATAACTGCCAACTGATTTATTAATGAATTTAGCAAGCCTTCATAACCTATTCCCTAACTGTTGGCACTTAAAAGTGATTTTCTATTGGAATAGGTAATATTAATATTACGCCTGTCACTAGATGAACTTTTACTTGTCTTGTGACCCTCTTGTAATTGCCTATATTTGCTGCTGCCCTTGTGAACAATTGAAAATATTCCCCATAATGAATCATTAGTTTCGCTAACAGGACTAACTCTATCAGAAATGTCTTCCCATTTACCAATCTATGACATTCAGGGGACTAGAAATAATAATATTAAAAAACCAAAAAATAATATATCAAATTGCCTGGCCAGCTTTTGGGATAAAAAAGTTATAATTTCATTATAGTCAGTTAATAACTGATATTTTTCTTAAAAGTATAAGCTATTCTCCATGTACAGACATGTTTGTGTGTGTGTGCATGTGTGTGCATAGTACATATAACAAACTAGTTGGTAACTTGCTGTTTTTTAGAAGTATAAATTTTAGCCTAAGCTTTACACAACCCAAACATTCTGACTTCTAAGTGGACAAGGCTGGGTAGTATTGTACCCTGTTCGTCTCTAGGAAAGAAGAAAGTAAATATATCTGTGCTACATTATTTTAAGTGAGTTCTGTTTTCATGTTTTGCTTTTTGTAATGTTTTGAGCAGGACACAGTGTTGCATTACCATGGTCAAACATTGATTTGGTAGCTGTATCGCCTTATTTTGTAAATCCAGAGATCTAAAGCTTACTCCCTGACTGGTATATGGTAATATACTATTTTGTAATGTGATCTCATCAGAATCAATCTTTTCTTCTCCTTCTTCCAGATTTTGATGCATACTAAGGAGCTGGTACAGAAGGTAATAACATTTTTTTATTATTATTATATAGCAACCCTTAAACGAATACCGTATTTTTCGCCCTATAGGACGCACTTTTTCCCCTCCAAAAATGAAGGGGAAATCTGGGTGCGTCCTATGGGGCGAATGCAGGCTTCGCGGACCTCTCCGCTAGCAGCGGGAACGCTCCCGCTGCTGGCGGAGAGGTGCCTGCATGCGGAAGCCTGCGCGCGCTGAGCTCAGCGCGCCCAGGCTTCGCGGACCTCTCCGCTAGCAGCGGGAGCGCTCCCGCTGCTGGCGGAGACGTGCCTGCATGCCGAAGCCTGCGCGCGCTGAGCTCAGCGCGCCCAGGCTTCGCGGACCTCTCCGCTAGCAGCGGGAACGCTCCCGCTGCTGGCGGAGAGGTGCCTGCATGCGGAAGCCTGCGCGCGCTGAGCTCAGCGCGCCCAGGCTTCGCGGACCTCTCCGCTAGCAGCGGGAACGCTCCCGCTGCTGGCGGAGAGGTGCCTGCATGCGGAAGCCTGCGCGCGCTGAGCTCAGCGCGCCCAGGCTTCGCGAACCTCTCCGCTAGCAGCGGGAACGCTCCCGCTGCTGGCGGAGAGGTGCCTGCATGCGGAAGCCTGCGCGCGCTGAGCTCAGCGCGCCCAGGCTTCGCGAACCTCTCCGCTAGCAGCGGGAGCGCTCCCGCTGCTGGCGGAGACGTGCCTGCATGCCGAAGCCTGCGCGCGCTGAGCTCAGCGCGCCCAGGCTTCGCGGACCTCTCAGCTAGCAGCGGGAACGCTCCCGCTGCTGGCGGAGAGGTGCCTGCATGCGGAAGCCTGCGCGCGCTGAGCTCAGCGCGCCCAGGCTTCGCGGACCTCCCCGCTAGCAGCGGGAGCGCTCCCGCTGCTGGCGGAGAGGTGCCTGCATGCGGAAGCCTGCGCGCGCTGAGCTCAGCGCGCCCAGGCTTCGCGGACCTCTCCGCTAGCAGCGGGAACGCTCCCGCTGCTGGCGGAGAGGTGCCTGCATGCGGAAGCCTGCGCGCGCTGAGCTCAGCGCGCCCAGGCTTCGCGGACCTCCCCGCTAGCAGCGGGAACGCTCCCGCTGCTGGCGGAGAGGTGCCTGCATGCGGAAGCCTGCGCGCGCTGAGCTCAGCGCGCCCAGGCTTCGCGGACCTCTCCGCTAGCAGCGGGAGCCAGCACTGGGCTCCCACGGCTTGCAGAGAGCTGCCTGTTTGGGGGCTGGGGTCGGGGGAAGCTCGGGCTTCCCCAACCCCGCGCCTGGGGGGGAAATAATTTTTTTCCTTTATTTCCCCCCCAAAAAACTAGGTGCGCCTTATGGGACGGTGCGTCCTATAGGGCGAAAAATACGGTACCTAGTGACTTATTTTTTAAATATATATATATGAAAACGGTAGCCCAAATAATCAAAGTCACTTCTCAGGATGTCTAGTTTACAAATGCAATCCTTCCTAGTGGATTATGGCTCCCCCTCCTCTTGTGGGGAGGGGGAAAGCAGATGTGATCTAATCCCTGCTTGAAGCCTATGTTTGAGTATTTTGGACAAATTAGTAACAGTGCTAATTAGAGTTTAGTCACAGGCCAGTAACTATGTGTTCTAATGTCCTTTTTTGGGGACTGATACCCCCACCCCTTTCCTCTCTGTCTTGTAGTCTAGGAATACAATATTTTATTTTCTATGGGTAGGATCAAAGGATCTGTGAGAAGAAAGAAAATAACTGCTTGTGGTGTTCTGTGACCACTTGCATATGAGTTGGTGCAAACAGTACTGCAATAGTATTCTATTTGCAGAAGTTATGCAGGTAGAAAGCACCTTTTGGTTCTCCTTTTCACTTTTGTCATGCAGTGTGTTAGCATGCGGTGTAAAACAGGGTTGTATTTAACATTGCTGTTTCAGCAGACTTCTGCTTGCTCAGTGAAATTTCCCCCTCCCCCTCTTGCACATCCTCAAAATCTGGTCCAGAGGGTTGGAGGACCCTCCAGAGCAGATTTTGAGAGCCTGTTAGGCAAAGAGCAGAAGAGGAAGTCTCATTGTGTGAGCTGAATTCTGCACGCGCAGCATTGGATGCAGGCCAGGGGCAATGGCTTTACAAAATTACGCAAGTCTCTTGTGCCTGCCCGGCAAAGAATCCTACATGGCAAATACAAACCAGTTGTCCCATTAAGATGTAATAGCAGACTGTGCTATTAGGAGCTAGCTAATTAAACAGTGTATATGGGAAGGAGGGAACGCTCAAGTACAGAGCTCATTCCATGTACCACGAATCATGGTTTTTGGTACACGTGAAGCAACCCACTGTAGAAAGACAAATAATATTGTGCGTGAACAGACCCAATGTCAGTACAATGGCTACAAGGAGGACTTGCAATAAAAAGTTGCTGCTCAGATTTCTAGACATTCCATTCCTACTCTTCCCTCCCAGTTTTGGGGTTCCCCTCAACCATTTATCAGAATTCTACATCCACTCAGCATACTCCGTACTCACTGGGTTGTGTGTTTGTGTTTTATTATTTGTCTTTCTGTAGTGGGTTGCTTCACATGTACCATAAACCATATATGCTTTCTGTAGCAATCATGTACATATGGCAGCTACTTTCTGCTCCTCTTGTCAAAGTTGTTATGTTAGATTTCTGACATGTCAGTTTTCAGTGTCCAAACCATGGTGTGTAATCTATGTTACTTTCCTTATGCCCTCCCTAGATGAATCTGGAAGTGATTTATGGTGATACAGACTCCATTATGATAAACACAAACATTACCAACTTGGAAGAAGTCTTTAGAATGGGGAACAAGGTAACATAATTTTAAGCTTTGTTGTAGCACCATACATTACTTTGTTGCAGTTTTATATTGCTAAGAATCCTTGTTTTAGTACAACTAGTGAACAGCAACCTTGTTAGCACCTGCAAGCTTAATACTTGGTAGTTGATAGAGAATGTTTATCAAAATGCTTCTTCCTAAAAAAATTGTATTAACATATGCCAGTGTTTCTCAAATTGTTGATCCCTGCTTGTCTTTTTTCCACGGTGACATTTCCACCCCTACTTTAAAAAAAAATTCTGCATTTAGCATAATTTGAATTGCTGTAATATGGCCTGTTAATGGCTTCCCACAAGGATATATTTTCTTAACATATGCTTTGCAAGGTACATATAAGGTTGATACTTTGTTTAATAACTTAGTAATGTGCTGGTCTTCTTAATTTCACATAGCACATCTTGGGATGTCTGTATACCATTTGTGTTAGAAAGGCAACCCAAATGTTGTCATATATGGAATATTCTGTTAAGCGGGAATACTATTCTCCCCATAATTCTTTTGATTAATAGATCCCCCTCACTCTCTCTGGCTGATAGAGACAGACCCTCTGAATACCCTCTAGATCACGTGATCAAATGCTTCTATGCTAAAGACAGCTGGTGTCTGATTTTATATTATTTATGACTACATTAATTTGGTAACCATGTTTTGTTTATCAGTTTATTTTTAATTAAAATCTTGTGGCTCCTGGGGGGTATTATTTAACATCAGGATGACACCTTGCACCTGGATTTACACATGATCCAGACCCCCAAGGGAAAGGCAACGCTGCTCACCCAGACAACTCACAGAGCAATAGGTTGTGCAGAGCTCCTGATAGCTCAGTATTCCAAGCTTTGATCTTTTCGCAGGCTGAGGCATTTAGCAAGCACCGGACCACAGCTGGTGTGGCTGACCTGCCCGTTTGTCAGAGTTGGGACATCCTGTTAGACAAGCAGCAAGGCAAGGGAAAGAGCTGCAGAGAGACTTTCTAGACGGCTGCAGCAAACCTTTGCATGCCAAAGGTTCCAGGTTCAATTCCTGGTGTCTCTGTGTGGGGCTAAGGCAGCAACTTAGAGGTGTTGCCATGCCATTCCATGGAGACGGGACTGAGCTGGATGGGCCCATGTTCTGACTTCCACATGAAGCAGCTTTCTGTGTTTCTAATGCTGGCTAGTAGGGACAGGTGCAACAGTGCCAGGTGAAAGGAGAACTTCGGCGTCATCCCAACTCCTTCCCCTCCTGCTCCTTATAGGACTGGCAAGGGTGAATGCTATGGGACTGCCATCCTCCCAAGTACGCAGAAACTCTGGGTTGCTGAAAATGCCAGCTCTTAGGAAGAGACTGAGACCAGCATCCTCTTGATTCACTCGAGGCAAAAATCCCACAAGGAGATGCTTTCTCATTAAACCCAGTTTTGTGTCAACCAACGGGGGTTAACTCTTATCAATCCCATCAGTCTTACCAAACCTCATTGGAGATCCCAGTTCATGTGGTGGGTACTTGTCCTTGTTGTTCTTAACAGGTGGGGAGGGGGTTGTGCCTTTGGGGGCAGATGGTAGATCCTAGGCACACTCCTTTTATATATATATATATATATATAACTTTTTGAACAATTTAAACACTACAAAACAAAACAAAAACAGGAAAAAAGAGCAATACAATACAATACAAAAACACTACATAACACTAACACATTAAACTAACAAAACCTAACAAAACCAATTTAAAACACTCAAACAGTTTCAATGTCTTATCTTTCATTCACTTATTTCACCGACCTCCTCACACCTCCCTTTTTGTATTCCACTTCTATCAATTATTTCAGCAATTCCTTTCCATCTTCCTCTGTTTTCTGTCCTATAATTATCTTAACACATTCTAACCTTATTTTACCTATAATATTCTATTAATCTATTTATACTTAGATCCTAGGCACACTCCTATGAGCAAGCCCAAGCCCAAGCATAAGCAAGGGCTGTAGGTTCTTAACTCAAAGCTCCTCTTCAAACAGCCTTTCTTCTCCCTGGTCCTCATCCTCTGCTGCTGCCGTTTGCTCCACACTGGAAGCACCATGGGTGCAATCACACAAAACCATGATTTTAAGACCATCTTTGGGAGCATTGGCAAAGGTGGTTTCCAAAACCACCCCTTTGGGATTGCTTCTGTGGCTTGGACTCGGGGCTTTTAAAGAACTAAACTCTTGACTCTGCCAGCCAGGAATATATTTTCCTTTTATTTTCTCCACACTGTTAGCAAAGGTGTACTTTACAACCTATTTCAGAACCCTAACCCCTATGCTTCCCAAAGAGGCCGCAACAGTTTTATTTCAAGGGCCTTCTAAGCCTAAGGTTACCTTTCCTGGATTTTAAGAAAAGACATGGAAGGCAGGGTGGGTAAATCCATCTTTCTGGATTTACTTAACAAATATCTTTAATTTCTGCTGATTAATACCATGTAGCTACTGAAGGTGCCAGTGGTAGGTGCCCCGAGAGCCACATTTATTTCTACTGCAGTCATTCCTGCAGAAAACCCTTTTATAGCTCAGCTATATTCAATGTGAGACTTTAATATATATAGTATAAGGTTGGGAGAGAAGAGAGAGCTGAATGAGTTTCCATCGTAGTACCACCAGCACCAGTATGCCTGCTCATACCACCTAGGCTGCCTGAGAAAGTTCTCGGCAAACATCCCCTCAAAATTCCACAATGCACAAGAGATCATCTGCTCTTCCTGTTCAGTTCCTGCTTGCACACATTTCATCGGATGCCAGGATTGGACACCCAGCCCTCCTTTCCCTTCTGAACGGAGGAGCGGTGCAGTGAGCTGCCCTTTGTGAGACTGTTGGGTGGCTGGTGTGGGTGCCTTTTTTTTTTTTTGCATGGGTGCCTTTTGATGGGGAGGGCATACCCACATTTATTTTGTGGTCTTGTCTCTTGAGGCCCTTTTCAATGTGGCAGCCGTTTTTGTTTTGTCTCTCGCACAGTAGACCTTTGGTGACTGGCGCTCACAGCACTTTCTCAAAATTCCAACCCAGGGTCAGTAGTATGGAATTCATTTTTTTCCACAACTGCTGCACACTGTGGCAACATTTTCATTGTCACTGTTAATAGCCTTACTGGCAGATACGCTTGAGGTAGTGGAACATGGGACTATTAGCAGTGTTCTTGTGTGTGTGTGTGTGTGTGTGTGTGTGAGAGAGAGAGAGAGAGATGTTGTTGTTTTAAAGATTCTGCGGTAAATAGGACTAAGAGTACTTTAATCTCTGTACAAAGTCTGGGGTTTGCTATCACTATAAAATCGTGGCAAATGACACTCACATATATAGCGCTACCTCAGTTTCCAAAGTATTTTTCTCTGTGGTAAAGAAAGTGATTTATTTTTTTCTTCATTTATTTTCAGATAAAAAGTGAAGTGAACAAGCTGTACAAGTTGTTGGAGATAGATATTGATGGAGTCTTTAAGTCCCTTTTATTGCTCAAAAAGAAAAAATATGCTGCTTTGGTCGTGGAGCCCACAGGGGATGGAAAATACATTACCAAGCAAGAGCTTAAAGGACTGGACATTGTGCGTAGAGATTGGTGTGATCTTGCAAAAGAGACTGGAAAGTAAGTTACTTTCTTAGATCACTCACCATGGCTGCTGTGTAGATCCACTAGCTGTTTACCCAAAGCAATTGACAACTCTGTATCATAATTCTGTCCCAAAGGCTATGATCTTAAGCACACTTATTTAGAAGCAAGGTTTACTGAAATAGCAGGATTTACTTTTAAATAAACATGTTTTAGATCAAAGGTGGTGCTTTACAGAAGGTTATTCCAAGACGGGTGGATTCAGCTACCACGCAAACTGATTCAATCAAATTGGAACTGATTTAAATGCTTGACCTCATAGTAAATTGAGAGGCATCATGATGGAGCGGTTAATGTCAGATGAAATGGGAAAGGACCTATGTACACTGTCCTGGTTTCCTTGGGGGGAAATGCAGGATATAATCTAACAAAATATGAATAGATAATGTGTGTTTGTCATCTTTTCTGGTCTAAGTTTTCTTCCTGCCTTTTCCTGTTAGGCAGAAATGACTCTGGGAAAAGTGATGTGTTTGTGTCTGTGTGTTTGCAAATATGTGGTGTGTGCGCGCATGCACACCCCACACCCCCCCATCTTGGATTTTGCTGTTATCTACAATTCACAGCTGCTTTTAAATAGAAAAATGTTGGTTTGCATCCAGTGGTGGTGCTTGGCTGATGGTAAGGCTTCCTTTGACAGGATAGGGAGGAAAGCAATTTTCAGCGATTCCCAGATCTCCGTGTAGCCTCTGCACCTCTCCTCCTCCTCCAAAATCTGTTATGGAGGGTTGTGTTTTTCAGGGTCAGAGGTTACTGAATTAAGCTTTCTTCCCCGTTCCTCTGATGGAAGCCTTACCATAAGTCGAGCAACATAATTGGATATAACACACTGTTAATGAAATAAAGGTTTTAGAGGGGCCAGGAGGGAGGCGCACTTTATCAAATTCACCCATTTCTAAGGAGGAAAGCAATAGTGTTTTGCTGTCTTAGCACCTACAAATTGGGACTGCTATTTGATTCGGAAATCCCCTATCTTTTGAGTTAGAATTGCCTTACTAAAAGTAGCAGGGAGCTTTCTTACACAGGTCATCCTGACGTCTGGGTGCAAGATGTTTGCAGCATTACTCATCAGTATTCCCTCCATGGGAATTCCCTCCATGACAGAAGATATGGGGAGCCTGCCCTCATCCCCTCTTAGCTCCTTGGTAATCTGTGGTGTGGTAAAGTGGTTAGAGTGTTGGACTAAGACCTGGGAGACTCGGGGTTTCAAATCCCCACTCAACGATCCAGCTCACTGCATGACCTTGGCCATTCTCTTAGCCTAACCTACCTCACAGGAATTGTGAAGATAAAATGGGGTGGAGGACAACTATGTACACGACTGTGAACTCCTTGGAGGAAAGGTGGGGTATAAATGTGAAAATAAATAAACAACCACTGGAAACTGGTTAACCTTTTGTGGCATATTTGAATAAATTTACACTTGCGTTTTGGAAAATGCTTAATAGGAAAATAAATGTTAGCTTAATTATTACTAATGTTTGGATTGATAGTGTGCACCCCATGGAAATAGTTTAAAGTTGTGGTGGTAACCTGGTATTCCACCTGAAGAAATTGTTTATATCTACACAAAAGTAATTGGAAAATATTCTTCCCGTAATTTCTGAGGAACATAGTGTGCTGCAGGTGCGTACTGTGTGTTTCTCAGAAACGTGTTTTCTCACATGACTAAACTTTTCTTACAGCTATATAATTGGTCAGATTCTTTCTGACCAACCCCGAGATGCAATTGTAGAAAACATTCAGAGGAGGTTAATCCAAATTGGAGAAAATGTGGCAAATGGCAGCGTTCCAGTAAAACAATTTGAAATCAACAAGGTAAATAGTTTTGGTTTTTTTAACTGTTATGCCTGAATTTGTTTGAATGTATTCCATTCTCTCCTGGTGTCCATTTTTTGTGTTCATGGTAGCTGATCTTTTAGCAATTGCAGAGAGCATTTCTTAAAAACATTTTAAAATTCTGACAGGAACAAAGAAAGTAAAAAAAAAAAAAAGAATCTAAGTTTTAATCAGAGAGGAAGGCAAGATTTGTCTAGTGTAAGCCGAACTTGTACATATATCTTTCCCTCAGATCTGTCTTTTTGCTCCCCCCCCAAACCTCCCCCTCCAAACTGAACTAAGGCTTACAGTAGGGAGTGCCACACTTTCTCAGCATGTTGCTTTTCATAAACCCATATTTCAAGCATAAGTAGTTTAAATAAGAGTTAGGGAACCTGTTGCCCTCCAGATGTTGTTGGACTACAGCTGCCATCATCCCTGACCGCTGTTTATGGTGGCTTGGGCTGATGGGATTTGGAGTCCCAACAGCTTTTGGAAGGCGACAGGTTTCCCACCCTTTATTTCAGTCAATATATTTCTGAGCAGGTCAAGCATTTTTCTCAACCCCCGTAGGTGGGGCATGTTTGAACAGAAAGAGGAACAGGTATGTATACAGTTGGTTAAACATTACAAACAGGATCTGAAAGCAGTACTCTCCTTCGTTGTAAATCCCCAACATTTGATATTTGGTCTGACCATGGAGATTTTGTTTTGCTGTAATGACTGATGGAGAGGTCTTGATAGATGGACTGTTCATGAATCGGCGCCATCCATTTTAAAAGCACCCTCTTTGACTTGGTCATTCCCTTTCTATCCTGTAGTATATATTTTAAGTTGACTTTAATTCCTCTCCTTCCAAGTTTCCTGAAGGAATCTGACTTCACCCATTCTCCCTATCCATTTATTTTAATCAATGACATCATTTATCTCTTCTGAGGGAGTGAGCCATTATTTGAGCCAAGATAGAAGGGATGCATCTGCTCCTTAGCTTCTTAACATCATTCTGAATCTCTGTCTGCATTGCTATCCTTCATGAGGTTTGTTGCCCAAGATGGCAACTGGGAAGGAAATGCCCAGGTAAAAATAAATAATCTCATTTTACAAGCCAGTTTATGGAAAGCAACAGATACAGAACCTAATATTTATGCTATTTCATACATTGATGAATTTTGCAGTAGTTTCACCAGCAATTTCCCCTCTGTATTCTTTTTCTTTGATATATATATAGGCATTGACAAAGGATCCCCAGGACTACCCGGACAAAAAAAGTCTGCCTCATGTCCATGTTGCCCTGTGGATAAATTCTCAAGAGGGTAGAAAGCTGAAAGCTGGAGATACCGTGTCGTATATTATCTGCCAGGTAAAAATGTTCAGATTCATTTTAATTTAATAAAATGTTTATCGGTGCGGTAAATACTGTTAGCGATACGTTGTGTGCCCAGTACGAACTTAGAAAGGTATACGTAACTAAAGAAAACCAATAAACCTTTCTTTTTTGTTTCTTCTTTGTATAGGATGGATCAAATCTGAGTGCTAGCCAGAGAGCATATGCTCCAGAACAACTGAAAAAACAACCGAATCTTGCTATTGACACTCAGTACTATCTGTCGCAACAGATCCATCCAGTAGTGGCTCGTATTTGTGAACCCATAGATGGAATTGATTCTGTCCTTATTGCAGCATGGCTAGGTTAGTATTGAAGTTCAGTATTTACTTTGCAATTAAAGGTAAAGGGACCCCTGACCGTTGGGTCCAGTCGCAGACGACTCAGGGGTTGCGCGCTCAGCTCGCTCTATAGGCCGAGGGAGCCAGTGTACAGCTTCCAGGTCATGTGGCCAGCATGACTAAGCCGCTTTTGGCGAACCAAAGCAGCGCATGGAAATGCTGTTTACCTTCCCACCGGACTGGTACCTATTTATCTACTTGACGTGCTTTCAAACTGCTAGGTTGGTAGGAGCTGGGACCGAGGAATGGGAGCTCACCCCGTGGCAGGGATTTGAACCGCCGACCTTCTGATCGGCAAGTCGTAGGCTCTGTGGTTTAACCCACAGCGCCTCCCGCTTACCACTTATTAGTAATTGGCGTATGGCAGAGCATTCCAACCCTGCCTCCTCCCGCTGTGCAAGATGTGCTGTAGGGGACTTGTATTAAGCCAAGGTACCCCTCAGCTCTGCCAACTGAGCTGGCTAGCCACTGGCAACCCCCCCCCCCTCTTGTGGTATCCCAAGCAGCAGACAGCCCCAAACAGAATGTTCGCATGGTGGGGCTAAACTATCCCGAAATCCACTGGATACCCAGCTGGTCTCATTGCAGATGGTGGCATTGGACCAGTCCTGACCCAGTTGCTGTGCCAACTTAGAATCAAGCCCTGTTGTCCACAGCTACCACCACAGTCGTCCGCGACTGGACCTAACGGTCAGGGGTTCCTTTACCTTTACCACCACCTTCAGCAGAGTTAACTACTATTTGAACCAATGTTTTCATATGCTTTAAGCTTACCTTAGACTCTCCAACTGCTAGTGATAGTGTTGGCCCAATGCACGGCTGTTTGTTTGCTTGCTTACTTAATTTGTCTTTCCACCAAATGATGCTCGAGGCAGCCAAAAGTAAATTATAAAATACGAAACAATAATACATTGTTTTTGTCATGATCCAAGTGCAGCTTTGTACTTCCCATAGGCAGTGGTAGCAAGGCCTGTTTGTATCACTTATTCTCAAGGTAAACTCTGTTCAGCAAATTTTAGGCTGTTAATTTTTCATTATTCCGACCCACCCGCACACATACTCAGGAAAGGCAGTGCATAAATTAAAGGGGGAAATAATTAATAGCAATTATAAATAATAATGTTAGAAAATTTTTCGGACCAAGATTAGGATTCAGCATTTCAAGAATACGTAGGCACAGTTTGCGCATCATTGTAAATCGTAATTAATGATTTACTGTAAGCTCACTGATCTTGCCTGCTTTGCTCTTCCCCACTGGTGAGCAGAGAAAACAAACGATCCCTGGCATAGCCTTATCGTGTTTTGTTTCATTGTTTTGTATGGCTCAGTACGACTGTAATCCACGGCACAACTTTATTGACCTTTCAGTTTTAGCCAACTAAAAATAATCGACGTGTAATCCTATGCGTGTCTACTCAGAAGTAAGCCCCATTAAATATAGTGGGGCGAAACTATTGTTAGTGAAAAATGCTTGCAGAGTTAAATCTTTGTGGTCTAACTGTTAACCAAACAGGGCTATAAAGTACTACACAACTGTTTTTCAAAAAGAGATTCAGGTTGGAAGCCTCTAGGTGGCAGCACTAGACACTATTTCCCTTTTATTTTTCAAAAGCTTTAATGAGTTATGCAGCAGGCTGATTAACTTTTAAACTTGCATAGCTCTCAAGTAAGACTGGGGAAGAGTGGTCGCCCCCCCCCCCCGTATTAGCTTGTTTATTAAAATAACTAATTTTGAAATAATCACCCTGCAAATGGAAACTTTAGTCTTTACAAAATATTTCCTTTAAACATAAAAATTACATTTAACCTGAGTATTATTACTTATTAACTGAAATTTAATTTTTTACACTTTTCCCCAAGGCATGATCATATGAAAGCTTATTAGACTATTCTTGCTGTTAATAGAACGTAATGGCTTTTAAAGTAAGAGATGAGTTTGTGATCTAAGGTTCTTCTACTTAATTTGGGGAATCCTAAGTGAATTAATTATTAAAAGCCTGTATATGAAAAAAATAATTCACAATTAATTTTGACAGGTTAACTCATAAGCAAGAGAGATCAGTTCAAACAAGTCTAGGGGTTTCTCTTTTCTTTCTTTTTTTAAGGACTCTAATGGTAAGATGTATTGCTTCCATGAAATTTACTGATCGTTAGTTTTGTTTTATTTTTATTTCTGTAACTTAAAGCTGAAAGTGGATTCCCTGAACCAAGTAATTGTCTGTGGAACAAAATACAATATTATTAATCCAGGTATTTACTTAGGTGTCCTTAAAATTATACCTCTTTATTTGCTTGGTTTGCTGTGGGCTTGAATCAGGACCACAGTTGGTTATGTTGTTTCCAGACAAAATAATTATTAATGCTAAAATGAAGGTTGGTGCAAATTGCTATTGATGAGCTCCATTGACATCAGTAGAGTTCTGATTCACACAAACTGTATCTGAACTTCTCATAAACAAAGACAGATGGCTTACGTATCCCTGTTTGTTTCTGTGTCTCCAATTCCAATATATATATTTTCTAATATTATTCAGTAAGGTTATCCATGCTACAGCATGAAAGGGGGGGATTCTATTCAATATTACTACTTAAATATATTTTAAGAGTCCCCCCCTTTCTAATTAATTCTAACATGATGCAAAATATTACGATAGAAAATGGTATTCAGTAAGTTTTCCTTTAGCACCTCTACATTACAAATAAACTCTTTTTGTAAGCTTGCTCTCTTAGGAAGATAATCAGAATTTATTTTCAATTGCTAAAAATGCTATTTGTCAAGCATCCCAGTTATAAAACATTTTAATGATAATGACTTTCTAAAACATTAAGTAGATGAAATGGGCATTCGTTTCAGACTTCAATCCATCAACCACTTCAGAATAGTATCAGAAGTAATAGTGGTACTTTTAGACTGCTCCAACGAAGGTAGTATGTGGCTTGAAGTCATAGTGAATGTATGAAGTAGTAGTAGTTGAACACTGAGCAAGTTGTTGAAATATTGTTTCACCAATATTTTTAAAATTTGAACTGGAATTAATTTTGTCAAAACCCTATAATCCCTATCTAAATTCATTAAGCTAAAATAGATGCCCTGTTGGTCAAGGGTGTGCCCTGTGTCAATGTTAATATTCCTTACGCTGTAAAAAGCATTCCTTACTTTTAATTCTTCATTAGTAATGGTAAATTCAACTCTCTTCCTATTACAACTGGAAGTTTTAAATAAAATAAGTAAGCAAGCCCTGATGACGTGAGCATTCTTGCAATCCTTTTTTTTTTGTCGCTCCTGAAGGTGACGTACCTATTGCTTAACCATTATAATGACACTCAACCAAATTCTTATTCTGTATCCTGGTCTGTTAAATTAGTTACCTTTATCTTTGATCCTGACCGGCTGTTTAAAATGCATCTCTAAATACAAAACACATTAGTACAATAATAAATTGTTGCTCATATTTCCCAAACTTTCTGTGTTCTGGTAACCAAAAGTGCTTTTTTTGTCTTCAATTCGCACTTTTTAAATACTGCTGCTGAATTTTAACAACTGCATTAGATTGAAACCTACATGCTGTTAACCACTGAGCCAAAATGAAATCGACCACTGCATTGAAGTCTGAGTTGGCAGTTGTGTACAGTCTTGAAGGAGTGGGTAATAGCAGTACAACCAGGTTTCTTTTAATGGAGTTTTTATATTCTCCCTTTCATTTTAATGATGCCATTCTGGTTTAAAGACTTTCCTAATAAAGATGCACAATTTTATTCAAATATTCTCTGTGTAACTTAAGAAAATAGCAATAAAGCTGTTCTCTAGGAGTAGCATCTTCGTAAACAAAATGTTCTATTGCATACTCCCCATGGTAGATAATGCATTGTGCTTGTTTTATTTATAAAGCAATTTTGTGTGAAAAGATAAGTAATTTCTTCACGTTACTCAGCTCTTCATCTTAAGTTTAAAATGGGAAAACGTATTCTTTTCTCTTTTTTTAAAACACCTTTTCCTTAGGATTTAGTCTTCCTTTGGATTTTACAGTTTGTAATTCCTATTTGAAGCTGTATCAACTTAGATGAATTGCTTTCTTCGGACTTTGAATTTATATTTCTTATTACCAGGGCTGGATCCCTCACAGTTCAGAGTCTCTCACCATTATCATAAAGATGAGGAGAATGATGTTTTGTTTGGAGGGCCAGTTCAGCTCACTGATGAAGAGAAATATAAGGACTGTGAAAGATTCAAGTTTGCTTGCCCAAAGTGTGGGACAGAGAACATTTATGACAATGTCTTTGATGGTTCGGTTAGTATTCTGATATTTATATTTTGAGAACAAATTCTCTATAGAGGAGATGGTATAAGGAAGAAAAGAGCCAGTTATTTTTCTAAGTTTCCATAAGGGGCATTTGTATGTTAATGCCAAATCCAGTTTTCCATACTATTCTCATGTGCTTTTTCAAAGTGTTACACATATGTAGCATCTTGGAACTGCTTACTTAAAAAGGCCTATTCAGTGTCATTTGGCCACCCTAAATCAAGCTAATTGGAAGAGAACATATTTTTTTTTGAAGTTTCTGTTTTGTATTTTTACTTCCCTCTTCCCTTTTATATAGAAGTTTCTTCTATGTTATCTTTCCTGCTGTCTTTGTACATCAGACATAAAAAGTCATCGGGTACATTCCTGTCAAGGAGTGCTGCCAGAAAATCTATCTGTGACCTTGGATCAGAACTTGAATCGGAGCCAACTATTTAACTCTATTGCAATGTTATGCATGTACCAGTTATTGGCAAATTAGTAGGCTGTGGAGAAGTGAAAACCTTGAGAGTTAAAGCAAATAAATTCTGTATCTAAATTAAAAGCAATTATTTTAAGTTAATTTGGACAAACAGCAGATGTTCTGTGTTCCTCGAATCAAAACAAAGCAGTTCTTGGAAGCAAGTGAGAGGAAAAGGCAGGCACAGATCAGTAATACTTGGTAAATCCTTGACTTTGTTTCATTACAGCTGTAAATAAGATAGTTAATTGCATGGGGGCTTGACAACTTACAGATGGGCTAAGTGTAAGAAGAGCGGATGTCAAGCTCTGCAATCTCTTCCACCTGGAATTGCTTAATGTTGTTAGTGCGGGAGTGGCTGCTTGGATCACAAAAGTACAGATTTTTAAGCAGTAATAGAAAGGGGGGGGGTGGTATGAAACTTGACTGCTCTTCAGTGCATTTCTTCATAATGAGAAATTTATTAGTTTGCTTTTATCTGTGTAGACAGACTGAAAATTCTGTTCGGCTAAAAAAGGTTGTAAATCTTCCAGTGAGACATTCATTCTGCTGCGGCATGTCAGATCCTGACTGTGCAGTCAGAACCACAACAAGAATACTAGGACAGGAATACCACTTTGCCTTAGAATGTATGTCTTTGAACTTTATACTTGCACAGGACCTTTTGCAAAGCTGTTGTTTATACTGATTTTTGGTCTTTTAAATCTGTAGGGCCCGATGATCGAAGCCAGCTTGCGACAGTGTAGCCAAAAAGACTGCCGTGAATCTCCTCTAACGTACCTAATGCAAATTAACAACAAGCTAAACCTGGATATAAGAAGTCATATTAAAAAGTACTACAGTGTGAGTAACTGTGTTCTTTAAGTTTGTATTTAGTTCCTCATATGAGCAGCACCCCTTCCTGTCCTGATCCTGGCCCAGTTCAGACACCAACATCTTGATCCTATAAAACCATGGTTTACTGAACCAGTAACTACCTGTGTGCTGGCATACTCTCACCTCTTCCTTCTTCTCATGTTTCTTACTTGAGTTGAAGATATTTTGGTTTCTTAAACTGGTTTCTCATGTCTGAACCAGGTAATTGCTTAAGCAACTTCCTTCAGATATGGTTGTATGTACCAATTTCTTTAGATCTAAACATTTGCAAATCATATGAGAGAATTGGCTTGGCCTTGTTATCGGACTGTGTTTGTACTAATTCAGAAGGGCTGGGGAAAGGAATCCTTTAACTTCAGTGTTCGCATTGTGTAGGCTTTCTAATGTGCATTTCTGTGAGAGTTGTAAATTCAGATCAGGGATTGCTTCTTTTGAAGGTAAGTACTTCACATTTAAGCAATTCAAAATCATATAATTAAGAATTTTTTTTAGGGTTTTCTGAGGACTACTCACATGAATGGCTTTGAACTGATTTCACAGGCCTTTGTTCTTTCCGTGGTTAGTATTAAAGTTTAATCATGCAAACCAAATATTTTAAGCAGCGGAATTTGGTTTGTATTTCATGAACAATGTAAATCTAGTGAGAACACCAAAATGTGATAAAGTGATTTAAATTAGGACATTTCCTAACTTTTTAGAAATGTTTGTTCATATTTTTCAGAATGAGGCAACAATTTGTATACAATTTGTCTTGGTTTGCATACGTCTTGGTTTGCATATGTTTTGGATTACAAACACATCAAACCTGGAAGGTGCATGTCCTGGTTTGCAACCTTTTTTTGGATTACAACCCATTTTTTAAAAAAAATTTTGGAGGCCCCATTACAAACGGATCTCCGGAATGGATGATGGTTGTAAACCAATGTACCATTATATTAGATGCTACCATGTGGTGTCAGAGCTTCACACATTTTAATGGCCTTATCATTTGTATAAATGTCAACATGATAATTTGAAAAGATTTTTGCAAATCACTCCAATGAAAGCAAGTTTGGTTCAACACACATTGAGACCTTTGGTTAAATATTGGTTGCACTTTGTTGGATTATCCACACATACACCCTTCTTCCATCTCAGCTCTTATTCCTAGCCGCTATGTAAAGATTTTTACCTTCCTCTTCTTCCATAGAAGCTTACAAGCATTCTTCTTGACAGTTTCACTATGGTTCCAGGTAACTTCTGATTTAGTCTCTCTAACACAGTGCTGAAAGTTGTGCACGGAAATATTTTCAAAAACTGGGATCAAGAAAGATTGAAATGCTGGTAGGGTGAAAGAGGAGCAACCAATTACTCTTTGCTGATGGAAAACACCTGGGTGCAAACAGTGGCTATCTATACCTACTCCGTATCTTTTAGGAGCAGCAGTATGAAAATGGAGAGAGAGGGTGACTACTGCAGAGGAACTAGGCATTAGGGACAGCTTCACATTTCAGCTGCCTCCCCATGTTCTATCTCTGGAAAAGAAGAAGCATGGAAATGTGGAGTGCAGAAATATTCTTATCAATGGCACTCACTTTTTAAAAATGTGTATTCCTGAGTTACAACTCCTGTAAATATTGTGCAACTTCACAGTAGCTCCAGCAGTAGGTTTGGGACTTGGCTTGCTGAAAATTTTCTTACTAGTTTCATTCATATATTTTTGGAGTCTTCCCCCACCTTTCTTAAAACTTAAAATGGTGTGGCTTTTTAAACTTTGCTTATGGGGCAACTGGGTGCACTGCAAAGCACAGTGCCAGTGAGATCCCAGCCATGTGCCAAGGTTTAGTTTCATAAGCAGCTGATCTTGCCAGTAGATAGGGTCCTCTGCCCCACTAGCAATCAACTTAGTGTATAGGGCCCAGAAAATCCCCATTGCTCAGGGTGATGATGATAGGAGTCATAGTATATAACACCTGTGGGTGTACACACAGACACTTATTTCTACCTCATTTTTCCTCTTTGCTCCAAGGAGCTCAACATGACATACATGGTTCTCCACTCTCCCCCAACTCAACACCTTTTCATTATTACAATAACCCTGTCTTGTTATGATCCCTGTACAACAGCATTTCATATTGGCTATAAATAATTCGTCCTAACAAACCCTGACTCCCCTCCAGGGAGCTCTCAGCCGCAGCGTTTGCACGCGCTGCCATCTTGGTAGCATCTATAGTAGCAAGGTTGAGGGAAGTTATCATCTGAATTGGACCCTTGTAAATGTTGTGCCTATATTTGAGGTGACTTGATTCTTTGAAACTGCTTGGTGATAGTTCTTTACTTCTTCATAGTGTTTATATCATCAATGCCACATAGGAGTTCTGTTCAGACCAAAGTTTGGAACCTCCTAGAGCTAGGTGATTAAAACACATTAGGTGAGATGTCTGTTCCTATATCTCAGGTTGCACACTCAAAGGAGTGTGACATCTCCACCTCACCCCACCCCAGCTGTCCTGTTCAGTTTCTCCTTGACTGTATGTAGGGGCATCTTACCCATAGAGGGTGCCAGGGCGCCAAGTTCTGGAGGGCGCCAGGGAAGAGCGGAGGCTGGATGCGGCGCTTCCTGGCATTAGCTCGCCACCCTTGCCTGCCTCCAGCATGCCTTGCCGAAGCAGCGCCACCGCAGCACAAAGCGGCCAGCTGAGCCGGGAGGCGCCACATCCAGCCTCTGCCTCTTCCCCGCCGGAGGAGCCGCCCTCCAGCCACTGCCCACCTCCTTCAGCCCTGCCCGCAGCGCCGTCCTCCCTAAAAAACTCTGGGAAACCGGGGGGGGGGGGGACCGGAGGGAGCTTTGCACCACGGTGCCGGATATGCTTAAGACGGCCCTGTCTGTATGATTATTTTATTTGATTTAGTTGGACAATGCAGTTCATATTGTTCACTCATACTTGCTATTTTGAAGTACTTACTAAAAGCCAAAGCATTAGGGCAGGGGTTGTCAACCTGGTCCCTACCGCCCACTAGTGGGCATTTCAGGATTCTAGGTGGGCGGCAGGGGGTTCTACGGCACAAGCTGAATCCTCCTTCCATTGAGCACTGGTGGGCGGTAAGGACATTTTACCATCCAGAAAGATGCATTAGTGGGTGGTGGGTATAAAAAGGTTGACTACCCTTGCAATTAGGGTTAGCCATACCATGATGTTGATTGAAAACTGCAAGATTGTATTTGCTTGGAAAATTATCTGTGATGTAGTAACATTTTTTCTGTTTTAGCAAACATATTCCCCTTAAACAATAGCATGTCTTACTATTCCCCCCCCCCCTTTTTTTTTTACTATTTGGCTTCTGCAGTAATAAATTCCTTAAATATTCCCCCCACCATTCCAAATAATTTTAACTTTTCATTTTTTATCTGTACACATATTAAGCTTTTTTAAAAAGGACGACATCCTAAGATTTTATTCTTTCTTTTGGTTGCATTATTCTTTTGAAAGATTGATCTAGGTTTTAAACAATTTCTGCAGAAGAACAAATAGAAAAAAGAAAGAAATACTAGCTAATCTAAATTGGGGAATGAAGAAGGCTTTTTTAAGCATGAAAATTTCATCATCTTGTCAGCTGGCAGAATGCCTGCTGTGTGGATTCACAAAGGCTAAGAATTACACTTTCATGAAATTTTCCTCACTAACTGCCCTGGTTAATTTGAAAGATAACCCACTGTTCTAATTCATCCCTCAATTGGGTGGTGCAGGTTTTATCTTTGATCTGACAAAGCATTTGTGTTAATCGTTTTGGCCCTCTACTAGACACTCTTGGGATTGTGCTTTTACAATAAATGTGTCTGTGATAGCTCTTTAGTCTATTATACTTACAATAGATCCATAGAACTGGTAATTAATTCTGTACTGCTTTGGAAATGGGAAGAATAGGTGTAGCTCTGTCAAGTGCTACTGGAAGTTTGTTTAGCTGGTTCATTTTTGAAGTGTTACCCTGAGCTTTCAATGAAATATGTATGGTTTTAGAGGAGTTTGTTCTGAAGTGCATGGCTATAAGTGGGTGATCTGTATCCGGCATGTACACTTTATAGCTTCTATAACTGATTCTCATGACAGAGTGGCATACGGTCCCCACTTAAAAATGTATATGTTATATAGACATTAATTTCCTTTAAAAAATTAAATATAGCCACCAAGTTCAGTCCATAACAGTTGGAAAAGTACAAAGGCTAATGTATAACTTCTCAAATCTCCTTACCGCTCCTTGAGAGATTAATCCTTTAAGAAAAACATTATTTTTGTTAACAAAAAGTATTCAATCTGTAGCATAAAGTACTTGCTCTTGAGATTGACTACAAATACCCATCTTGTTTTATAGTGTTTGTGTGCATTGTCACACAGCTATGCTGTTTTTACCAGATAATGTATTAACTCCATCTCAAGAACCTTTGTGTTGACTTTGGTGATGATATATCGAGATGTGTTTGAATCCATACAGAACAGACGGACAAACACCTTTCCAAAACATACACTAGACAGAATTGATAAAGGGAGCCAGTGTGACATAGAGTGTTTGACTAGACCTGGGATTCAGATCCCCTCTCAGTCATGAAGCTGAATAGATGATCTGAGGTCCTTTTGAAGTCTATAGTTTTGTGTGGGTTGCCGGTCAGGTATTTGTAACCTCACATATAAGCTTCAGCATGATTTCTTCAGATGCATAGAGACTCTCATGTGTTTGTCCCAGTAAACAGACAGGTCTGGGACTTCGGTTCACCCCTCCGTCACTGTCAGGGATCCAGCTCCAAGGTAGTGGTGACATTGGAACTAACCACAGGTTAGGGTCCTATATCAGTATTGCTGAAAGAATGCATCTGTTTAGGTCATGCCCCTTAACAGCTATGGTTTTCTGGCATTTGGGAGTTTGAGTGAACATGGAAAGCCCTTAATACAGCCCATTAAATTGAAATGGGGTTAGGTTTTTTTGTGTTGATTGAATATAATGCAATGTTTCTAAATAAAAGTTCGTATTTCTATCAGTTGTAACGTAGGGTGACCTGTCACTGAATAGTGATTGTCAGCAACAAAATGGGAGGTCAGAAAATAGCTACGGAAGAAAGTGGGAAAAGGGAACATAAAGATGCTTTTCTTAAGGTGATACAGGAAATTCGTATGAGCTTTGAGTGTACTACTATATCTTGAAGCTGAATGTGGAAGTGAATGAAATAGTATTGTGGGTTTATATGTTTAGTGTAGCCCACGATGTACATTGTTAAATAGGGGTGTACCTGGCATAACATGCATCTCTAGGATCCATGGTGCGGTTGTTCCTGTTGTGATGCAAAGTTACTTGAGTTGCATGCAAAGGATTGTAAAGAACTCGCTGAATTTTCCTCAAAGCCTGATCTCAGATTAATCTTTCAGCTGGCACAGATTGAATTCATTCATTATAAAGTTATATATTCCACATGTCTTCTCCTTTCCACAAAAGGAAATGATGACCAGTGCCTTCATATTTCCAAAAACTAGACACTGATACACCTTGCTATTTCCCATATTTTGAATGCATTATACTTAAAGGCAGCCTCCTTCCACGTTCCAGTTTTTTCTCTTAGATAAGATCTCACAAAGCCTTGATATGACTGTTGGTGCCCACCAATCCAGGTGTGTTGTGCACTGTTAACTCTCAGCTTCTAGACTTCATGGTGTATCATTGGGAACTGGTGTAGTGTAGCGCTTAACAGCCATCTGTCATGGATGCTTCAGCTGAGATTCCTGCATTGTAGTGTGTTAAAATTCTATGATCTTTGAGCCAAATCTCATCCAAACACCAGCAGCTTAATAGGTGACCTTAGGCAATCCTGTCTTCTGCAGTAAAGGTAAAGGTAAAGGTACCCCTGCCTGTACGGGCCAGTCGTGACCGACTCTAGGGTTGTGCGCTCATCTCACTCAAGAGGCCGGGAGCCAACTCCGGCCGAAGACACTTCCGGGTCACGTGGCCAGCGTGACGAAGCTGCACTGGTGAGCCAGCACCAGTGCCGCACACGGAAACACTGTTTACCTTCCCGCTGGTAAGCGGTCCCTATTTATCTACTTGCACCCAGAGGTGCTTTCGAACTGCTAGGTGGGCAGGAGCTGGGACCGAACGATGGGAGCTCACCCCGCCGCAGGGATTCGAACCGCGGACCTTACGATCAGCAAGTCCTAGGCACTGAGGTTTTACCCACAGCGCCACCCGCGTCCCTGTCTTCTGCAGTACATAAGTATTTAATACTGTTTTCTCTGTTTTTGTAAGCATTACTAAGATAATATATGAGAAACAATTTGAACACAATATTCTATAGATATGTGTGGCAATGCTTTCTGACCCACTCCCTTTACAGTTACTATTTGTGTAGCAGGGTAGAGCTGACTGGGAATAAGTTCTTAGTGCCCTATTTTCTGGAAAAAACACACCAAATCACATTATTTATTTACTACATAAACTCATGATCAAGGCTGCAATCCTGTCCCCACTTACCTGGGAATAAATCCCATTGAACTAATTAAGACTTGCTTCTGAGTAGTCTTGGTTAGGATTGCATTGTAAATCTTTCCTGGTTTCATAACATTTAAACAATGTTTTATGAAGTCAGTCTGTTATAAATTGCTCTTGCACCTTGTCAAATACTTAATCTTGACCTGCGTGCCATTTGATGATCTAGAGGAGTCCCTTTTTCTTGGATAATGTTCCCATAACTGATATTGAGCCATAGCATGAATTCCAGAAAGGCTTCCATGAGTTAGGCCTTTTCCTTAAAATAGAAACTGTTATCCCTCTGAGTAAACAGCCTGGCTATAAATTTTGGGAAGACATCAATATAATTAACTCCCAGATCTTTTATCACTGCAGTGCCAAGGCTGGTGAAAGCCTCTATCAGGGCTACATTTTGCTATTATTTCCGTATGCTTGTTTTTTTAGATTTCTACCCTTACCCATGCCAAGTAGCTGAGGTTTCATAATTCAATAAAATGAGCATCAAGTTGCTTTAATAAAGCATGTAACTATACTAGCAATTTCGGGTGGTGTTGTCAACTCTTTCGTCCTCTCTACCATCCTCATACCCTGATCAAGTTCTTGCAAAGATTAAAAAAATATTTCCATTGTAATATGTTTATCTGCTAATAAGTTGGATCTTAACAAATTTCTTTTCTGTCCAGAACACTTCTTAGAATTGCTAGTAATCTTTTTGTGACTGAAGATACATTCCATTTAATAACTTGACCCATATATAATCTTAGAGCAGGCTGTCAACACACAAGTCTTGGGGACCTTGGATGTCCCTTTGGGGTACTTAATATAATCTGCAGTACTCCTTCAAAGTGGGTAAACAGTTGATGTGCTCCCAGGCAGGGAAGGGTTGTAACCAAGGCTGTTGCTGCTGTTTTTGCAGTCTAGACATAGGAAGGTAGCACATTGGAAAAGACCACTTGCCCTTCTAATGAGCCTTGCAACCATCAAAGCCATTGTGTTTCTTCTCAGTGGGACATTTGGCACTCATACCTATTTAAATTTGGCCCTCCTATAGATTAGTCATGATTTGCCAATGACAACAATATTATTTGAGAAATAACATTGATTGTGCTATCATTGGTACTAGTTGATTCTTACTACTTCAAGCAAAGATCTACTTTTCTCAAAGAAAAAAATCCTCCCCACATGTCACATTTCAGCAGACCCTAAGGTCTTGTAGAAGAGAAGCTGACACATAAAAGAATTAATCTTTTCATTTTTGACAAAGTTAGTAGTAAATACAACATTTAAACTTTTCTGGGAAATTACTTTACCATTTGAATTACAGAGTAATGCGTTGCTTAGACAAGATGTGCTAGGTGGCTTTTTGTTTCTTCTTTTTAGATAGTCTTTAAAACCAGTCACCATTTTAAAGAACAAAATACTGTTAAAGACACCAGATTGTAAAAGCTTTGCTGCTCCTTCAGAGTGTCTTGGGGCCATCCTCTGATATGTAATTGCTTTTACATCAGTCACAAGAGAGAGACAAGAATGCGTTTTCCTTGAACTTAACAGTTTGGGCAATTTTCTATAATCCAGTAAATACAAATTGTACCCTGATTATCCATCTAGGTCTGTCAAGCAAATTTTAATGGATGAATGAATGAGTCAAATCTGTGCATACAAATATATAAATGTGCAAAATATGGGTCTAATTACAAGGCAGCTGAATTTACAGAAGGTCAGGTAAACAAGGCACCAGTGTAATGATTATTAATTGTTAATAATGCCTTTGGGAAAACATTCACATTTGTTTTTTAAAGATCTAATAGTTTTTGCCTTATTGGTAATAAGTAACTACCAATAGTAAAAAGTAAAATGTATTTATTCTCCCTCCCCGTTTTGTACTGTGCCTTAATATTTTATTGCATCTTCCAAACTAACAAGACGCTATAGTACATTCTTTCTCTCTGGATCATAAGGCACTATGTCCTTTGGGATTATCTCTTGTAGCAGACAGAATCCATAGGAGAATGGCATCATACAGCAGGAGGAGGGATCCAGTGGGAGTAGAAGGGGACTTACACTTAAAGGGAGTCCCACATTAGTAACTGAGAAAAGAAACTATTGCTCCCAGTTCCAGTTGACTTCAATAAAGGGGGAATTTCCATTGGGAACCTCACCAGCATCACTTGTTTCCTGGAGTGGTGGGTTTTCTAGGGTGATAGTTCTGTAAGTCAATGATCTTGAGTCAGTAAAGGATGGGTTGTGGAAGATCTAATTGTACATATCTTGTCTAGCGAACTATTCTACAGATTTCATCTAGTTTGGGTCCAGGTCTGTGGCTGCAACGGTGGACAATATAAACGACGTGTGCCTAAAAGCCTGGAACATTGATCCAGGCTCAGAAGTTCATCTTTCTTACAAGTCTTCTGGAACCAGTTGTTTGGGGGTCAACTGGATGAGATTTTGGTGGAAGCAAAGATGGCGGAAAAGGCACAAGTAGCCCAAACCCTCTTTTTTTGGGTGGGGAAGGGACTTGAAAAAGTTCAGCCCAAGATGGTGACAAGCCAAGCTATCTTCTCGCATAAACTCTTCAGCACAAACATCTTTCTTTGTCTCCAGAGGGAGAAAGTACAGTCCCATTCTTCCGACGATGCTTGCTGAGCTTCTTGACATGGTGTTGCTTCCATGAACAATCTCCATAGAAGTTTCTTCTTTCTTATACAGTAAAGCCAAGTGCTTTTTCTGTTGGTGGCTGTTTCAAGATAGGTTGATAACCTGGAGACCCTGAGAACACCCCCTCTTTGTTGTTTAGTAACTATGTATGCCACTGTCTTCATGTGGAAGTCTCGCTATCACAAGCCAGTAGCTCAAGGGGTGTGCTTTAATGTAGAACGGGGAGACGCATCAGTTGCATAGAACTTTATGCTATCAAACTGTTGAGTGGTATTTTGCTAACCTATTAAGACTGTTATGCCAGACCACCTAAGGTTGCTTAGAAGAGCAGAGTTGTTATTCCAGTAACTAGTCCTGTATCTTCCATTGGATTTTTTAAACCTATTCTGGGCCAGTAATCATAATATTCTCCATAGGAGTGGAACTGTTCATCCATACCTTAGACCAGGCTTGGCCAAACTTGGCCCTCCAGATGTTTTGGGACTACAACTCCCATCATCCCTAGCTAACAGGACCTTTGCCCAGGAATGATGGGAATTGTAGACCCAAAACATCTGGAGGGCCAAGTTTGGCCATGCCTGCTCTAGACAGATGGACCCATCACTACTCCTGGCACAGAATGGAATTTCTGTGACTTCCTGTTCTTTCTAATGAATAGAGAACACTCTGACCTGCTCTTCTAAAGTTGGTGGGCATAGAAACGAACCTCTGGGGATAGATAGGGACATCTGAAACTTATCTATGACTCCTGAATGTTGCTGCTTTTATTTGTTCAGTTTCACTGTTTTGGTTATGATTTTTCACATCGTCTGCCTGTATGCAGTGGGGTGAATTGCTGTCTGGGTAAGAGAGGAGCCATTTCTCTTGGATGATGTCATTTGGAAGACCAAGAATGCACTGTTAAATAAAAACAAAAGTTCGTTTCTTATTATACTTGGTTGAACTTAAAAGGATATGTGCTGATTCTGGTTGAGAGCTTGAGGCTTGTTTCCGTTGATCAAATCAGTGTAAAATAAAACCCCTTAACAACATGGTGCGCTAACTGCTCTACCATAAAATGTCAGTTTATTTTCCCCCTTGCTTTTTTATGTGTAAAACCTGTTAATACACACTGCCAATTAAATATCAAACTACTTCACTATCAAAAGGTGCTAATTTCTATTTTTAAATTCAATTCAGCTTTTCAAATATGTGTACAAGGAGTGAGTTTCTCACCCCTGCTCCCTATTTAGGGATGCTCCTTTCTTTTATCTCTCTCTGCTCCATGCTGTTGCAGCATTTTACCAGCTTTATTCATTAGCATATCTACCAGCAGTTGTGCAAGTAGAGTACAGGTTCATAGAAACTCTAAAATTGTGCAGTTCTGTGATGGCTGTGCTTATGGTTCTAGCTTTGTCCTGTGCCTTTGAAATACTGGATTTGGATCATAGAGAACTGGGGTTCATATCCATGCTAACCCATGAAGTTCACTGAGTGATCTTGGGCGAATCACTACTTTTCAGCTTAACAAGTCTCATAGAACATGTTGTCAGGCTAATGACGCCCAGCTCTGTTTTTCTTTTTCATGAAGTCCAGCTGGGACCGGCAAGTCTCTAAATTTGTGTCTGCTGTCAGAGGTTGACTGGATGAAAGTGAAGAAACCAAAATCGGTCTGGATTTAGTTTACTGGTTGACTGCGAATGTGCCTGTTCTAAATGGTGGTCACACTTCCTGTAAGGTCCAAATTACAGGGTTTTAACCAATCAGACATATTCAGGATAAACCCATTGAAATAAATGGAAATGGCTATCCTTGGGATAGCTCAGTTGGTAGAGCATGAGACTCTTAATCTCAGGATTAAGATTCCTGCATTGCAGGAGGTTGGACTAGATGACCCTCGGGGTCTCTTCCACCTCTACAGTTCCATGAGTCTACAGTGGTACCTTGGGTTGAGAACTTAATTCATTCTGGAGGTCTGGTCTTAAACTGAAACTGTTCTTAACCTGAAGCACCACTTTAGCTAATGGGGCCTCCTGCTGCTGCTGCGCTGTTTCTATTCTCATCCTGAAGCAAATTTCTTAAGCCGAGGTAATGTTTCTGGGTTAGCGGAGTCTGTAACCTGAAGCGTATATAACCTTAAGCGTATGTAACCCGAGGTACCACTTTATTCTGATTCTTTGACTGTATTGTGGGTTCATTAATTTTAATTATTTTACTATGAGTAAAACTTAGTTGGATACAATAGTCAGTAGTTCTGTGCCTTTTATCATCTACACCACTGCTTGGCAGACCTGGCAACTTTCATTCATAATTTGGTAACTTACCCCTTAGGGTACTGTAATGTCCCTATAAGGGACTGCTGTGGTGGCATGCCAGTCTGAATTGGTTTCCCCATATTTCACTTGAAGCAAGTGGTCTTAACTCAGTTCCTGTGATGGCAGCTCCAGTGTACTTGAACTCTGTTCCAAGAGAGATTAGCCTCCTCTCTTGTCCTGCTCGTTTTGATCTCCTCATTTCCATTCCTGTTTCTTGTACTTTCCAGATCTTTCCTGTTTTGACAATGTTGCTCTTCTGTATTTGTCTCTTCATTCTTCTCTACAGCTGTCAACATATTCAGTTTAAACTTTACATTTCTTACAGCCTTGCTGCATATTGGGTGATATCCAATGCTGTGCGGATGGCATTCTGTTTGTGCGATGTGACTTTCCTTCCCTCAGTCCCTTGGAGCAGATTTTGAGGGACTGCAGAAGAGAGATGGGGGAAGGTCTGTTGCAGAAATGGAAGTCTGTTGTATGAGTGAAAAGGCAGTGTTGAATACAACCCGTTATCTCAGTTCATTCATTTTCTTCGCTCTCCGCTCAGCAGAGTTAGGGAGGATGAGCCAAGGCCATGCACATAAAGTCATAATGTATTATATCTGAACCTATCTGATTGCCTGCAGATTTAGAGCATGGGAGTATTGGCTTAGGAACTATGGATTAATTAGTCCAGAGCTGTATGTGAAATTCTTTAAATGTCATTTGGCTCTAAGAACAAAGCAGGCCTGAAACCAGAAATAAGAAATTGAACAAGACTCCACAAAATACAGCAATAAATTTAATATTTTATTTATGTTTTCAGAAACTTGTTTCTGTCTGGGAAGATTCCTTAAAATACTTGTCAGATTAAGCTACTGCATCTTGAATATTATCATTGTGACACAATATCAATTTTGGTGCCCCTGAATTTTGTTTGTTTTTAAAACAATTATTTTAGATAATGTTTCTCTTTGGGGAAAAAAACAATTAAACAGTATTTGATAACACTTTAACTTCTATATGTATATAGCATGGAGATTTCCAAGGAAAATGAATATTCCAAAAGTTGATTTCCATCGCCTTCTGATTTCTGTCTTGGCCAATATTTTCTAACATGAGTTTACTAAAATGAGTAGACAACAAATGTTGTTGTGAGTGAAATAAATATATGGCCTGAGAAATTTATAAAATGGCACTCAAAGAGACCAGCAGGCAGTTGAAATGACATACAAGGAGTAACATGCTTGCTAAAGCATCTAGTCCAACCCCCTGAAATGCAGGAATATCAACTAAATCATACATGACAAGACCTCTGCTTAAAAGCCTGCAAGGAAGGAGAGTCCATCACAAAGAGTGCAATACAGGAGAGCTGCTTTCATGTAACTGAGGCACGTATACCACAGCCAAGTTTGTTTTTTCAATAGGTAGCTGTCACTAATCACCATCCAAAACTCAGCAAAAGCATTCCCAGCTACAACCAAAACTTGAGAGTTTACCAAACCTGATTTTTCAAGGGTAGTGTAACTCCCATCGCTGACGTTTCCCCAGTTCAGTTGACTTGCCAACATCCAGCTCATTATTGATTTCAGGCACTGGTTCAGTACTTCCATGACGCCTTTGGCTTGAGATAGAAAGGACAGCTAGAGTTGTGTGTCACACACATCTTTATAAAAAAAATTATTCCAGTAGCACCTTAGAGACCAACTAAGTTTGTTATTGGTATGAGCTTTCGTGTGCATGCACACTTCTTCAGATACACTGAAACAGAAGTCACCAGACCCTAAGGTGCTACTGGAAGGAATTTTTTTTATTTTGTTTCGACTATGGCAGACCAGCACGGCTACCTACCTGTAACTAAACACATCTTTATGATAGTGAACTTTAAAACTTTGATGTCTTCCAGGATAGCCAGTGTGGTGTAGTGGTTAAGAGCGGTAAACTCATAATCTGGAGAACCGGGTTCGCTTCCCCGCTCCTCCACATGCAGCTGCTGGGTGACCTTGGGCTAGTTCCACATCTTTGAAGTCTCTCAGCCTCACTCACCTCACAGAGTGTTTGTTGTGGGGGAGGAAGGGAAAGGAGAATGTTAGCCGCTTTGAGACTCCTGAAGGGGAGTGAAAGGCGGGATATCAAATCCAAACTCCTCCTCCTCCTCCTCTTCTTCCTCCTCCAACAATTTCAGGTAGATTATACAATTTGACCTTACCTGTACCTTACCTGTACCTACTTAATACCTACTTTTGCCATTTGGTGGAATAGGTTGTATCTCATCTTGTCAGTTGTATGCATATTGGTAAGTCCAATATATTTTGTAAGCAGTTACTAATACTATAATGCATTTTCCCATACCTCTCTGGGTTTTTTTTTTCTTATTGATTGAAGATTCTGCTGAAATATGTTTAGAACCTTGCTTTCTGTGGTAATCACAGAAGTCAGTGGGAAGACAAGCAAATTGTATTGAAAGAAATTGTGTGCATGTGTTTTGTGTTTCAGCATAGATTATCTCTGCCAAAATAACAACTGTCATTTTGCTTTGCTTTTTATTAGTGGGTTGTAGCTTGCTACACTGTTACTGTTACAGCTATCCTTTTTGTTTTGGTTTGTTGCTACCCCCCCCCCCCCCCCGTTTGTCACTAGAAATGAGTTTTTTCTAGGTGTCATGATTTTGGAACATTAGTGTGCTAACAATATCGTGATGTTATTGTTTAGATTAAGCAGTGCAGGGTGATGACCCTGCTTCACTGCACTGTTAAAGCTTGTGGGCCTTAACATTCAGTGACTTTGAAACTTGAGTTCTGCTTAGAATTTCATGTCATGTGCATCACAGGAGAAAAAGATGGGAAAATGTATACGCTGAGCCTATAGGACTTCCTGTGGTGCTTATTAATCCTTTATGGATCATTTGAAATGTTTCTAGTTTATTTAAGCTTTGCTGCTTGTATCAGATTGTTCCTGCAAAAAAGAAAAAGTGATCATGCTTTGAATTTTTAAAAATGATCTCACTTTCAAGCAAAAGCACTTTTATGCTCCATTAGAGTTGAATTTGCCAAACTCTTACATCGCATTAACACAAGCTTTACTGGATAGATAAATGTGTTTTTCAAAGGCTGACTTGAACTTTACCAAACAGTATATTAAGATTTTGCTGCTTATAATTTTTTTTGCTTGGCATATTTTTGAAGTAAACACAAAGAGTTGGAAATGCTCTATATTTAAAAGAACAGCTTTAAACTTAGAGCAGAGGCTGGTCTGAATTACAAAATGTTTAATTGGTATATTAAAACATCACCCTTCTTGATGATATTGAAGTTCTGAACATAGTTTTTATTTAGCTAGTACTTTTACTTCTGATGGTGCATTTATATCTTAGAGAAATTATAAGTTCCATTTCCTTGGTGCTTGGTCAGGGGACTGAGAATTCCAGGTAACTCATTTTATACCCTTATCTTAGGCCATTAAAGTTAATGGGATCTTTGTTGTTGCATTTTACTGGATGCAAGGCCAAGCCATTAGGGTCTTGTCCTGCAGTGAAATCTGCAATCAGAGTCCCCTACTGTTACATGGAGTGTGAGTGACTGCCAAGCTCTACAAAAGCATGGGGTTTTGTGTTACTAGATATCGGTAGTTTGTGTATTTTCCATATGTGTTTGCATGTACGTAATTGGTACTGCCAAATTTTGTCCTTGCTTTCATTTTCATGGTTTCTAATGAGGCCAGGACACCATGCAATCATTCTTCAGTGCCTTCTTAGATAATTAAGCCCAATGGACAGACAGAGTGAAGAAGTCTTGGTATACATTGCTACATTGTCCCCTTTCTTTCCCATTGTGTTCTATAAAAAAGCAAAATGGCCATTATTGTGATGAAGTATGTTTAGGGATGCCCCTATCAAAGAACTCTTGGAAGGGTACAATGCCCTCTGTTCCAATTCACACACATGACCCTTCTTACAAGTATGATACAGTCAAAAATCTGGGATCACACACTATAAAAGCAGTTGTGTTGAAGGCCACTTGTGCTTATATACTTAAGAAGAGGGAGAGAGAACGTCTTCCTTTTATTTTGCAGCTACTATCTATGTCTGTTTTCCTTGAGCTACACTTTTTCAGGAGTCAGAGTTGTCCAATTGCTTTGTTAAAAAATGAGACTCGCACAATCAAATTCTGAAATTCCATGAGATTGTAAGGCAATGATGGTAAACATCCCTACTCCCAATTTACATAGTATTATTTATTTAGTTTTAGTGCTGGAAAAACAGAGTTGCGAACCTCTGAAGGAAAACCCCTACATTCAGGTTTTCAGGGTCCCACCCTATTGCAAATCTCTATAAGGAGAGAAAACAACACAGCAGCTTATTCTCAGTCAAAGTAATGACATCCAAAGAGTTCCTGCAGAGCCTCCTTAAATCTTCAAACCTGCAACTTTATCTCTAGTGGTTGCCAGGCTATATTTCCATAAGGCCTTGGCTTTGTCTTCACAGAAAACAGGAAAGGCAAATGGATGGACCATCCCACTTGACCAACTGTATGCCCTGGAACGTAGGTCCCAATGAGCTATACTGGCAGATCAGATTAGGCATATTGGACTAATCAGACCTTGTAATGAAAATACCTTCGCCATATTGTATCCTCTCTATAAGATACGAAAAGGGCAGGAAAACACAAGTCTTCAAAGGAATTATTAGTCCAATTGGTGAGGATTCCACAGTAAGACTTGTATCCATTGTGAGTCATACAATAGACAATTGAAATTAATGGGCATGGGTCTACTCTGATTAGAGCTTAGTTGGATATAATTCCAATACTATAATGGCCAGAGAGTCAGTTGTACTCTATGAAGTATTGTTATTTTTACAGGACATTGCACCTAGCCATCCTCCCCAAATGCAGTTTAAAAAGTGTATGTGTGCTTCAATAGACAGTTAAAAACAAACAGAATATAGTGTTGGTTATGAATATTGGTTCATGGTGGGGATATTTGGCACTGTGAGAAAAGTTATATGGATTGGACACAGGAAAAGTATTTGCTGAAGCAAACTAAAGAGTACATGTAGTGAAACAGTTTAGCTCAGAAACCATCAGTCTAACCTATCTCACAGGGTTGTTGTGAGGATAAAATAGAGGAAAACTCTGTATATCACCTTGAGCTTCTTGGTGGAAAGGTGGGGGTGTATATGTGTGTGTGTGTGTGTGTGTATGTTATATATTTATAAACATATATGGGTATATGTTATATATAAATAAATAACATCTGTATAGTATAAAATATTTTGAATTTAATAGTTTTAATTTAGATTTGGTAATCTTACTGAACACTGGCAAATTATGCATGGGGAAGTGGCCGTGGGAAAAGGCATTAAACTATTATGTGGGGGACACACTTCAACATTTTGTAGAGTATCTTGATCACTTATTACAAACTCTTCCAGTTGGCCTGGAATCAGGAACCTTATAGCTTTGTTTAGGGTTGGTGAGGGGACATCTGGAGAGGGAGAAAGGGAAAAGGTGTATTGTTCCTCCCCCCCACAACCACCTATATAGTGGGGGGAGAGTTTTTTAAGAGGTCCAATGGGATGTGTCCACCCCACCCCGCATCTTAATCCCCTCTCCCAAGGATAGCACAAGCTTTCAGATATTCAAAGAAGCCAGTTCCTCCCTCCCTCCAGCTTCCTTTTTGTCATCTGACACCCTCAACATCCCATGGCTCAGCTGCCCTCAACATTCTTTAAGCCCTGGAGGTCACTGAGCATAGGTCTTTCACTGAGCCCTTCTGTTGTTGTTTTTATTCTTTTTCTTTCAATTTACAAACTAATATACTTCTGTGTACCTGGGAAGTCCCCCTCCCCAGCTATGCACAAAGCACAGCTGCTTTCTTCTTCTTCTTTTTTGATGGATCTATTTAACTTCCTAAATAATAGGTGTGGGATTCATACAGCTTTGGTTTTAGAGGGAAGCTGCAACTGTTCCTGCTGCTGAAAATAGTTAATGTGGAGGAAAATATGAGAATTTCTTCACCCTTGACATGGCAGCTTGGATGCATTGGTTTTACCACAACTGTTTGCCGTGGTAAATTCACAAAACAGAGGTGCAGATGCACATAAACAGACACGGACTGTCAGTTTTCCAAGTGAATACTGGTGTTTTTAGGCTACATTGTTAAGGGTAAAGTGGTCCTCAGTGAGGTATGTCCTTATTTTACAAATATAGGGAATGAATATCCTGGAGACAGGAGAGCTCCCTCTATATTCTTGAATGCCAGCTTTATTATGATATTAGAGAACACTGTTTAGAGCTCCCTCCCCTTTTAAACAGAAAATGAAGTATTAGAAAATGAAACAAAAGTTTAAAAAAGTTAAATTTTGTATTGGGGGCCTGGGACATTTTGCCACTAGAGGCAAAACTCTGAGCAGCGGCGCTCACTTTCTGTCCCTGTCAGTTGGAGAGGCATGATGGTGCAGGGCGAGTGCTGGCGGTGAGGCTGCAGGAGGTGTAGCCCTGAACCAGCCTTTCGCTTGTCTTTCCTCCTCTGAGGGTGACACCCTGAAGCAACTTGCTTCAAGACTGCTTCATGGACCAGCCGGCTGTGCTTCCTGTTACAATGAACTAGTCCTTGTAATAGGAGAGGGCAGACTCTTTTGCCCTGAAGGCTTCCAGCCTCAGGAAAAGAAATTTGGAGTCCTTGGTTAGTGGGGTTGAAATGAAAGACAGAGGTATTATTTGTTCAAATTTCTCAGGTCCAAGAGCTGAGAAGGTGGACTGGTTTTTAAGAGGTTACTTATGGATCTTCCTCTGAGGTTCTCATGGACCCAACATTGTTAGAGAAGGCTCAGGTAGCTTCAGTGGCTATAACTTTTTAGGTTGGATTACAGACAGGTGCTCTGTGTGGGACTGCCCTTGAAGACAACTCAGAAGCTTCAACTGGTCCAAAACACAGCAGCCAGGTTACTGGCTGGGGTTCCATTTAGAACTCTTATAACCCCTGTTTTAAAATAGCTGCACTGGGTGCCAATTTGCATTTTGGCCCAATTCCAGGTGCTTACATTAGTGTTTAAAGCCCTAACCCACTGAGCCTCCTTCCCTACAGACCCTCTCAAGTGTTAAGGTCAATGTAAGTTAGATGGCAGCTCAGGAGAGGACATTCTCTCTGACGGCTCCTAAGCTGTAGAATTCCCTCTTCACAGAGGTATGTCTGGCACCTTCACTGTATAGTTTTCTTCATATGATCTACCTCTTTATCCTTACCTTTGACACCTGGAATATGGTTTTAAAACTGTGCTTGTTCTTCTGATTATAACTTGTTTTAACTGTTTTTAATATTGTATTTTTATATTGTTGCAGCCCTCTCCAGAAACTTTTGTTGTAGGGTAGATAATAAATGAAACAACAACAACAACAACGATAATAATAATAATAATAATAATAATAATAATAATAATAATAATACCCCACCCATCTGGCTGGGTTTCTCCCCCGTAGCCCTTGGTTAGCGTTATGACTGATGTCATTAGGGAATATATCCAACAACGAAGTGCAGTGTGCAGATCCACTGGAGCAAGGTGGGAGGGAGGCAGTGCACAATCCTTCTCTGCTCAAGCCAGTCTCACTGCTTGGCTGTTGGGCCAGAGAACACCTGAAGGTTCAGCTGATCTCTGGCTCCAAGCTGAGCACAACTGCAATGAGAAATTATTTGCCTTTTCTGTACCGTGGGCTTGAGGGATGTTCCAGGGTGAATGGTATGCATTGCATGTGGGCAAAAGGTTCCACCAAGTTATAGGCTGAACAGCCGCCTTGCATTGCCCCTGTGAAATAGTATGCTGTATAAACATCAGTATATTGCAATTCATAAATATCAATATATCTTGGTACATGTATCTAGAAGCCTCCCTGGGCTTCCTTAGGAGGAAGGGTGAGACGTAGAGTTAGTAAATAAACAAATGTCCTTATTTTCACAATTGCTGTGTGAAATAGATCAGCTGATCAATAATCCAAGGCCCTCAAATGCGCTTCCTACGTAAGCAGAGATGTTCAGCCGTAATTGTCTCTTCCTGGATCACATTAGCTGTTGTAAAACACTGTGTTAGAGTAAGAAAATACATATCTAAATGTGATTCTTGGTATGTTTAGGGACTTGCCAAATCATGGTGCACACCAATATTAAGATGATGGTGATGATGATTGATAATAATAATTTATTAAACATGAATTGCATGTGGGCTGTGGTACTATTTTACATTCACTTGCATATAGTATTAATAGAGAAATGTTGGAATGCTGCAGATATTGCACCCAAAATGGTAATTACAGTGTAAGTAGAGACTTCCTATCAGATGTTTTGGTATTTAACTTGTAAGTTCATTTTAGCATGCACACTTACCTAACACTGCCAAGACGAGAAGCAGCTTTCTGAAATGCTAAATAGTTTGTGCTTAATTGTCTGCAGTAGAACAGCTGCTAATACCAGGGGAAAAATGCCGTCTCATCATTAGGCCTGTTGTGTCCAAAAAAAAAAGCAGACAAGACTGCTGTAGCTACCCTGTCTGCTTTGGCACTCGTATTCTCCCTCACTCAGTTTTCAATGTGTAATGAAGAGCTGGAGGACAATATTCTGTAATTAAGGATTCCATTAAGATGAAGAAAAGAGCAAATGGGGTTGGTTGTTCTCCTAGCAGAAGGGGGAAAAATTGTCTGGGGTGGGGGATAGTGGTAGTAGTGTAGTGAGGGGGAGAGGTGGGTGGAGAGACTAAGTCAGGGCTGTTTGTTGAATATACTGTTAAGGACTGTTACCATCCTAATTAATCAAGTTAGAAATTACAGCTGTAGTCGGTTTCCCCCCAATTCTTGTTATCAATTTTCTTCTCTTTTGAGACAAAGCAAATATAAATTTTGTGTTCATTTGTCATTCGTTCTTTGACTTCAGCATCTCTGAAAATAACAATGTAGCACAAAAGACCAGTATTTACCTAGTTGTAATGTGGGTTGCCATGGTGTTTTGCAAATTATTGCAATTATGTTCACCATGCGAGTCGCCCTTGGTAACTGGCGAAAAAACTGATAATCCTGTTTTGAACAAAAGGTCAAATTGCTGAATAGAAAGTCTTGATTAACTAAAAGATGTACAAAGTGGAATTATTTCCTACCATTCAGAAATAGTTCTTGATCGGGTTTGGGGGAGGGGGTGAGTAAGTACATCTGATTACTGAAGTACAAAGCATTGAAAGGATGTTGTCTTGAGCCTTTCATGTAGTCTTAATGGTGGCTTTTTTGTCAAATTTACCCATTTGCGGCATTGAAAGAGGCAGCTGCATTTAAGCTGGAGAGATGGTGCTTTTTCAAGAGTTTAGTGCATGGAAAGTTCTCAGCAGTATCTGCAGTTTACTATTAGTCTGTGGTCTATTAAAACTGATGTGCTGCATTTGAGCCCATTGCTCTCAGTGCTTGTGAAACCCTTTGACTGATGATCTAATAAAGTGCTCTTACTGGACAATCTCTGATCAGATACTTGAAAAAAAAAATCACAAGTTTTTGGAGTGGATGGGGGTGGGTGAAAGAGGTTATAGTGAACATTTGTCCTTGTAAACCATATGAGGACAATATATTTCCCATTTAAAAAGCAATGAACACTTTTTGAGGTTATATTTCTTGTAATTTTGTAAAAATAAAATAAAAATGTTTTACATTCTCTTCCCGTCCGAGCTCTGCATTTTTAGCAAAGCGTAATAATGTTAAAGAGCAAGGGGAATATTGCTAGTCACCTGGAAGGTAATGGCTGGAACTTGGGAGAGGCTGTGTGAGAGCGGAATGAGAGCAAAATAACCCTTAGCAAGTTTGTGGGTTTACATTCTGCATCACCTAGCAACCCCTTGGCTCAGTCAGCTCACTTGTCTACCCTCAGTCTTGTTTACAGACTGTTCAAACTGTCCTCCGAAACCATGAAAGATATTCAGTTTCATTAGTACCATTCTCAAAGAGAAAATAATTAAACTTAAATGAACAAACAGTGCTTGGTAATGCTTTTAAATGCTTTTTTAAAAAACTGGTTTTGAGGTGCCCACTGCGGAGACCTTTCTTTCAATGCCACCAGAAGGTCTTTCTCATTTTACGAGAACACAGACTTGTGTAATGTCTTTAACTTTTAAACTTTTATTTATTTTTTAATCTTCAGCAAAGTGTTCTATAAGCAACATATGAAATGTGACGTTAATATTGCTTTGGTACATGATGTCTTTCTCTCTTCTTTTCCTTTTGGAGCAACCATTAAAGTTATTTTTGGAATTCAGTAGCCACACATGAAACATGGTTTATGAAATTCCTTTAGCAAACGTGGAACTGCACCTGCCATGAAATTTTGATTTCTCTCCCCCCACCCCGTCTTTGTATTTTGTTAGATTCTCTTACATGTACAATACATAACTGGACTGTATGAGTTCTTTGTGTTTTGTTGACAGCTGACAGACAAAGCAAAATTATTCTTGAAGGAAGGTACTGTACTTAGTTGTGACCTATTATAGCCTGAGAATGCTGCTTTGAGTAGGATGAATAGAAGGGTATTTTGCAGAATAGACTTGAATATACTTCCAGAGATTTTATCTGTCCATACAGAAATACATATACATTCTCCATTGAGCTATTTTTCAAATGTAATTTTCCATATATAGTCATTTTAAGTATATTTTCCCCAGTTGCTTGCATGGAGCCAAATTTAACTGCATTGGTATTGTCCTACAGTGGTAAAGTAAAATTGCTGGTAATTGTTCGCTTTCTTTGTGCACAATGTGGCAGGCTATGAAGACTTGTATCCCATCCTTTTTAATGTACCTTAGATGCATCTTCTGGTGCTTAGACTCTGATTGCAAATTAAGGCAACAAGACTGAGATATTGGCCTTGATGTGAAGCAGAGCAGAACACGCTTGTTAATTTATTGCATAACATGCAATTGCAAAGGTTGGAATGCAAACACTTGTAGTGCTATTACATCTGTTTAAATGAGGACCACTGTTTGCATCTAACCTATCATAAGTGTTTAGAGTGCTCTATTATCCTTTCACCAGACTGATGGCAGAACCCGGTCTTTGCACAAATGAGAAGATCAATAAGTTTCAAATAGCTTGTATGAAATGACATGTGACTGTACATTTAAAGAGATGTTTAAAAAAAAATCAATTTTAATAACATTTAAAACTCATAGATTGACCTACAATATAGCTTGTGTTTTTGTCTTGCTCATAGCTTTGTTTAAAGTATTTGTACATTAACTCTCTTTTTCTTTTGCATTGTTCCTTTTAGTAGTTTTCTGAGGTTGCACGGTTGTATAGATATAGCATATGTTGATGTTTCAAACATAACATTTGAAAAACTACCAGGTGCAAGGTTGATAAAACTTTTTCTGATCCATTTTGGGGCACACAACCTGTACATTTAATAATAGTTCTCCTCTTTGGATAATATTTTCCCCTCACTTAGGCAGCCAAATTTCATTTTGCCCCATGCTGATCTTTTTCCATGATCATTGGTAACTTTCTTATATTCCATTTTTTTCCTGTTTGCTCAAACATTTCCTTGATGTTCAGTTGTGATTCTGTTCCTTCCATGTCTTTCAGCATGAACCATACAACTACTTCTTCAGCCCCCTGTGGCTCACTTATTGCTTTATAGCAGAACAAAACTGAGAAATCTTAGATGAAAAAAATATGAATATCACGTTTTTAAAAACCTGTTCATGCTAGATGATATCTATAGTGTTCCCATTGTGTTTAGGAATCTTCATAGAAAATAGGCAACACAAGTCTTTAAACATTTCACCATGTGGTACATCAACTGTCAAAAGTTTGTATTAGTTAAAAAAAAACCCAGCAACCAGGCATTGATATAATCTGGGGAGAAGCACAAGTCACTTAGACCTTAGTTTGTTCTTGACGGTCTTTGGTGTAGTATGCAGGCTCTAGTTAAGACAGACATGGAGGACTCACTGCCCTCTGGATGTTGTTGAACTTCCATCAACACCAAGTAGAATGAGCAATGCTCAGGGATGATGTGAAGTAGAGTTCAACAACATCTCAACGGCCACATGTTCCCCATATCTGCATTTGAAAATTGAAAGTCCCAGCTTTTACCATATAAGATGTGTGTTTGTTGCTTTAATTACTGCAGAGATAAGTTTGAACATGGGATACATAAATGTTGAAATGAAACAAAGGAAGTGCACAAGGAGCCCAAATGCAAGTTGATTTAATAGTAATGATTTCAAGGCAGTCTCCACTAATTCCATATTTGAAGTGGTAATTTGAAGGCTAATTTAAACATTACATCTCCCATGTAGAGGCTGCTGAACAGCACTTACCCACATCAGTGTGTTCCATGCAGTGGGCATAATTTATAATTTATAAAAACCTCTTACCCCTACACCATCTACATTCCAGTACAGGCACCTCCAGGGAGTGACTACTCATTCACAAACACTGCATGTGCCAGTGCACAGGATAAGAGACTTTTAAAGGTTGTGCCTACTGTCTGGAGAATAGGCACTTACAGGCAGCTTCAACATGGAGAGCGTACCATTTTAAAATGACCCTTGAAATAAGAATATTTTAAGTAAGTTCAATATATGTATCAATTATAGTTTGCAATATGCAAACTATAAATATGAACACATTAACTGAAAAACTCAAATATTCGGATTGTATTTCCAGTGCAGTTATCAGTGTCAACATACTATATAGTTCTAGTCAATTTAATATTGTGTACAGTGGTACTTCTGGTTACAGCCTCCGCTAACCTGGAAATAGTACCTCGGGTTAAGAACTTTGCTTCAGGATGAGAACATAAATCATGCAGCAGCGGCACGGCGGCAGCGGGAGGCCCCATTAACTAAAGTGGTACCTCAGGTTAAGAACAGTTTCAGTTTAAAAAGGGACCTCCAGAACAAATTAAGTTCTTAACCCGAGATACCACTGTATATTATTTAAAAATGGTAAACATAATGGATTCACACAATGTATGGCAAACATTTGTACGGAGTGGATTTATGGGCATACTCTCCTATCATTGCTTTCATTTTTGTTTAAGGAGTGCATCATTGGCAATATTAGGGAACAGAGGGAGGGAAACCTTGAGCAGTGTATAACTTAAATTTTTAGGATATTTGTGGAAAAGTGTCTCTCTTTTAATCTTCCCCAGAAGACTCATCCAAGTAAAGACATTCCTGAAAGATGACATATAAATACTTGCATTATTAGGAACCTAGTACACTAAGTATATTTATACATAACAAGATAATGGGAGTCTTAAGTGTATTACTTGTGTGTTTCACTGCACATTCAAAACATATCCAGTCCCACAGTCCACACACATGGACACAAGTTTTAGCCCATGTTGGTCACCAGCAGCTTGCTTTTCTCTATGAATCAGAAATGAATTGTAAGGAAACGCATTTGCTTTTTCCAGGCATTTGTGTCTGAAAATCCGGCTATGTACTATAGAACCAACTGGGAACCAAAGAGCTTTTTATGAGGAGGGTATCCAGAAGCTCACGCTAGATTCATTTTGGGGAATGATGACCAACTATGTTTGTGGGTTGACTATTGGCCTCATGCTTGCTTGGTTCCTCATCTTTCAAACATGTCAGTTTAACATGCACTCCTGTATTTTGTGAGGTAAACCATTTCTGTGGAAGTCAAGGATGTGTTGGACAAAATAGTGAACCAACTGTCAGTATGCCAACTTAATAATACTAAAGATTAGTAAGCATTCATTAAGTGTCATGGGGTTTCAGTTTTCATGGTGGGCCACCCACAACACAAAGTATGTTACTCCCCCCCCCCCAAAAAAAACCCCTCAGTTGTTCGTTGTTATATCTATCCTTTAAAACTACCACCTAGGTTCTTTTTCATTAGTAATATGAACCGGAATGTAGGACAAGCAGTGTGGAGATTTTAGAGCAACATGTACTAGCACTTTGCTCATTTTTGTTAAAACATAGTTAGACATTAACTATGATTTAATGCAGGTTTCAGCAAACCTTTTCAGCAGGGGGCCAGTCCACTGTCCCTCAGACCTTGTGGGGGCCAGACTGTATTTTTTTGGGGGGGGGGAATGAACAAATTCCTATGGCCCAGAAATAACCTAGAGGTGCATTTTAAATAAAAGCACACATTCTACTCAGGTAAAAACACGCTGCTTCCTGGACTGTCCGCGGGCCGGATTGAGAAGGCTATTGGGCTGGATCCGGCCCCTGGGCCTTAGTTTGCCTACCCATGGTTTAATGTGATATGTAAACATAGCCACTGGCCACAGTAAAAAAATTGAACATTTTAAAAACGTAAAACGTAAAACAACAAATAACATGTTTGCACAGCAGGTAAATGGTAAGCAGACAAATCACTTCAGGCAGTATGTTTTCAGCTTATTCATTATTGAGTGGGAGAAGTTAGGATCCAGAGGGAATAATCTGATTGGTGCTTATAACTTCCACTCTGCGCTCTAACAAAACCATGCACACTTTTCAGGGTAACAGTATATATTTTTCTTCCTAAAGTATTATATAATTTAATGTGAATGCTTTTTTTGAAATATTTCTTGTATTGTACTTTTTCTTGGAGATCATGTATGTATAGAGCTTGCTGTCAGGACATACAGCTTGACTGCTACTTTTCTTAATTTCATCCTTTTACTTCCATCCTTATTGGTTTTATGCCATCATATATATTAGTTCTGTATAGTTCTCCATAACTTTCCAGGTTTTTAGCATGTTAGTTTCCTAATTAGTCAAGTTGCATCTATTTTTATCTACCTCTGAAACTGATATGTTCCGTTCCTGAAGGAAGTAATGTAGTACAAAATCTTTATCTTATCGATTTAGGAAAATGTGACTTTTCCATGTAAAAGTATGATTAGATAAATTGCTTGCTCTTGTCTGTTGTCATTGAAAATGTGCACTCAGGGTCTTATAGGCTTCCCATAGGCATCAGATTGACCACTGTGAGAACAGGATGCTGGACTTAAATGAGTCACAATAAGTTTCAAGCTGTTTCATCTCTAGTATAGGCTAGTGCTGGTGTAAGGAAGTACTTAGGCAGTTCTTGAGGGGAGGATGCAGATGATATCTGACTTTTGTCCTGTACCATAAAGAGTTACATAATTATTTTGCCTCAGGCATCACTAAGGACTGGGTTTTCAACCCTTCCAATGTGTAGGATACCCCTTGTAGCTGAAGCAGCACATTTCTCTACTCTATCTGCAATGGATTCAGAGGATGTGGCTTTACTCACTTTATAAAAATATTTATATACCACTTTATCATAAAGATATATCCCAACGGTTTAAAGCCATTGAGAGATCAATGAGAACCAATAGGATCATACTCTCACTGGCGAAGGTGTAAGACAGGTATAATTTAAGAATAGTTTTCCTACCGTCTCTTCCAGGTGGCCTGGGACCATTCAGACTCAGAGTCATTGATTATTTCCATGGCCCAACCAACCATCTTGTCTCTAAGCGATTTTACCAGCCATGAAGGGCCAGGAACAGTGGTGACCTTCACCAGTCGAAGTACCTTGTCCACATCCTCAAGCTGTTAACATAAATCCCAAGGAGACATCATGGAGAGGATGATTGGAACAGGATGAGAGTTGGGAGAAGTTGTCAGGTGCTGACCCAGAAAGGCTGAGTCCCAGCAGATGCAGCTAACTTTATCTTCAAAATGCCTTGTAAACAAGTCACATTGGGCCACCAAGGGTCCCATAGACTTCCTTGGGCATATGAAAGGCCTCAAATTATCTGGAAAAGCTCTGTTGACCATTTTTAATTGCCTTTTTTTAAAGGGAGGAAAGGCTCAGTTTTCTCTTGCAGGTATGATCTGGTTGGAGCTTGGGGGTGATGCCAACCAGTCAGAATTGAACAAAAAGCTAGAATCATAGAACTGTAGAGTTGGAAGGGACCCTGAGGGTCACCTAGTCCAAGCCCCTGCAATGCAGGAATCTCAGCTAAATCATACCTGACAGGTGACCATCCAAACTCTGAGTAAAAACCTCCAGTGAAGGTTCACCACCTTCTAAGGGAGTCTGTTCTACAGTCAAGCAGCTCTTGCCGTCAGAAAGTTCTTCCTGATGTTTAGTCGGAAACTCCTTTCTCGTAACTTGAGCCATTGGTTTTCATTCTACCTTCCAGCATAGGAGAAAACAAGCTTTCTTCATGTGACAGCCCTTTAGATATTTGAAGATGGCTATCATATTTCCTTTGCACACATTCCAGCTTATCAATATCCTTCTTAAATTGTGGTGGCCAGAATTGGACACAGTATTCTAGATGCGGTCTGGCCCAAGGCAGAATAGAGTGGGACTATTACTTCCCTTGATCTGGATACAATGGTTCTGTTGATACACCCTAGAATAACACTAGCTCCCCCCCGCCCCCACTGCTGCATTAGACTGTTGACTTGTGTTAATCTCCCAGTTTGTTGTCATCTGCAAAATGAATGAGCATCCCCTCAATTCCTGAGCACTCTTTGCTCAATAATGAGCAAATAATGCTGGAAGCTGCCCAGAGTGGCCAGGAAAACCCAGCCAGATGGGTGGGGTATTAATAATAAAATTATTACTATTATTATTATTGGGGTTTGGTCAGTCAACAAGCTACAAATCCACCTAACAGTTACCTTGTCCAGCCCACATTTTACCAGCTTCTCCATAGGAATATCTTAGGGGACGTTGCCAAAAACCGTACTGAAATCAAGATGCATTATGTCCACAGCATTCCCCTAATCCACAAAGCTTGTAACTCTTACCCAAAAATGAAATGAGATTCGTCTGGCATGACTTGTTTTTGAGAAACCCATGTACATCTTAGTATTCACAGCATCCTTTTCTAAGTGCTTATAGACCAAACATTTAATTATCTGTTCTAGGCCCTTTTCTGGTATTGATGTCAAGCTGACCAGTCAGTAGTTACCTTTGTCTTCTTCCCCCCCTTTTGGAACATGGGGATATTCTCCCAGGAATATGCTGCATCCATTGTCATTATGGCCTGTGTTCCATGGTTGAATAGCTTGCATGTGGCAGTTTTCTGCTGCTGGGAATGGGGCAAGATCAGTCAGTTATGTCTCTAGGGTGTTTGGTCAGGGCCAGTGTTTGTTTGAAATGAAATACACATTCTTTGTAATTCTTCCCACATGGAGCCTCCGTATATCTTCTCTAATCCTGTCGCTTGGGCTGGATCATGCTCAGTATAGTTCAGAATTGTTTAAGGACAATTTTATTTAAATGCTGATTTCAGGTAATGGGAACAAAATGGAATTCTGTTCAGTCCCCAATCTACATTTAATTTAGGCAACTGTGAATACAGTATACTGCAGTGATCTGTTCCAACATACACACTTATTGCAATGTATATTTGTTATTTAGAACCTGAGTGGAAATTTTCATTAGTTTTAATACCCCCGTGCTTGTTTAAACCTTATTTTCATGTTCTGCGAAGCACATTCATTTCAAATTGAATTGCAAAGTTCTTTGGTTATGGTATAATCAAGGAAATAAATGATTGGCTTTGTGTGGTTTACAAAGACAATGGATATTAATCAAACATGGGTTAAGAATAGTGCACTTCAGCACATTCATTTGAAACACACTGCATGTGTTGAGTATGATAAAGTTTTATTTAAAGCAAATCAAGACCAGAAGCTTAATTATAAAATCAAAACAAGAAGCATAAAGATAGCACTGATCACACATTTATCTTCATGTTCAATTTCCATGCATAATACCACCAGTTATTGATATCATTATAGAAGAGATTAACTGATAGTAAGTACAAATAAGTGCAAATAAGTATTGAATGTAGAGGTGACAAAAAAGAAAAGACCACTTTAATGTTAATTATAATTGCTCGGAAGTCAGGACAAATTATTTTCTACATGGATTGAAAGGATGCTTGATGTTGGTATCAAAGATATAGTTTGCTAACCTGCAGGTGACTTATCATGCCCTGTTTTAACAAACTGCAGGAGTGTTGAAGTTATACCTTAAGTGCAAAACTAAGTTCCTTCAACATCCAACCATATCTATCAGTTAGAAGGAAGCTGACAATTTAATTTATATTATAATGTTCCTAAAGTGAAAGGCAGAAAGCAAGACGATCTGTTTTCTAACATCAAGAAGTATTATAGGACTTGCATGTGGGAGGCTAGCATTATTAAATATATGACACTTCAGTTATCATTTAACCAATCATGAGCAAATGTTTTCTGCCTCATAGAATTATGTACAATTCTGTTTTTAGCTTTTGTTTTTTGTGTTTTGTTGGTTTGAAACTGTAGGTGAACCAAGATTAAAAAATGAGATCAAGTTTTTTCAAGGTGCAGGCCAGCTTCTATTGACCATATTTCTGCAGGTAGTGAAACACTGCGATGTACACCAGTTCATACAGCTTGCCTTTAAAAAAGCAGAGAACCCTAACGCAGTATTTTTTTCAGCCCAGCTCTAAGCATGTCCACTTGGAAGTTAGAAAAGTAGTTAGGAAAGCAGAATTGTTCTTGCAGTTTGGAAGCAGAATCGTTATGATATCTTAGTGTTGGCTTACATTATTCTGCTCTGTCTCTGTCATGGGAAAGGGTGCAAAATTTGGGTCAACTGTAGTGATGCATTTAGCTGTAGCATGCATGTGGGGGGGGGGAGGTGAATGCCCCTTCTTCCTGCTTGTTTTAGGTAACTTTCTCTGAAATGCTTATGGGGTCTGAACTGGCCAAGGATGAGACATTGTGCTTGTAGTGAGTAACTGAATGAAGATGTCAATGCAGTGTGCAGCAGCTGTGGTAAAGGCTAATTCCATGCTATGGATCATTAGGAAAAGAAAGCTGTTCCACCACTAACTTCAGCAGTAGCCATTTCTTCATCTGTACATGCTCTGCTTCAGGCTTCATATTCCAAATCCTAGTGACAATCGCACCTTCCCGTATGCATGTTCTGCTCCCTTATTCAACACCCCCAGACCTGACCATAGCAACATGTTCTCAGTTTTTCATGCCCCTTTTTTGCCTCAGCTGATTCTGGAAAGGGAGCAACATATCTTTTCACTTCCCGACTCGCCTGCTGTACCACTTTCAGAAGCGAGAGCACCTTTGCTTTCTTTGGATATGCAAATTGTGGCTATGATCTCAAAGGAATTGGGAGAAGGCCAATCTGTGGGTGTATCAGTAAGAATGTGAATTTTTTAAAATTACAGTGGGTATTGGTCTTCAGTTGTGAATATGCCTATAGTAAAATAGAATAACTGACTTTCTTAAATGTTGGCCTCATAGAAAGATGTGGATTCTTTGCTGTCACAGTAGCAGAACGTCAAGAATGTTATAAGAATGTATACATTCACCATGCGCTGTAGTAGAGTCATAGCTTAAGCTTATTACTTAAAAGAAAAAAATTGCATCGATTGATTGATTGATTGAATTTATATACAGTACTGCCCTATACCTGGAGGTCTCAGGGCAGTTCACAGAATAATAAAATTCAAATAATGCAGTGTGGTGCTCTAGACATTTATACATGACCCAGATTCTGCCCTACAGCTGCAATCTGGCATTAAATAGTACTAGAGTTGATATAAACACACTTTTCAATAAACTTCACACTTGCTTGAATGCTGTCAGGTAGGTATGGGCTTGTGTTGTTTTCTACCATTCAGATAAAGAAAGAAGTTATAACATCTCTTTAAGGACTTCATTGTTACTTTATTTAATATATTCCCTAAGGTTTAATACAGCTTTTTAAAGTATGAAAGGTGCGTAGTTACTATGGTGATGCAATGCCATATGAAAATGAAGAGATATTGTTAGATCGTATTAGTGTTGGTTGTCGATCTGTCATCCTGAAGACAGTTGAAGAACTTTGTACATAAGCAATAATACTTATGCATTCCCTTTGATCCCATCTGTCTAGATCGAACAAAGTACTTGAAGTACCAAGTAGGAAATTACTCTTTAAATAGGATAAGAGTTTAAAAACAACTATGATAAACATAGGTTAAAAAAAAACTTCAAGAAAAGGAATATGGCTGTTGGGGGTGGAAAATCCCCAGAAAAATCCAAGATAGATATGTATTTTAATAGTGAGAATCTGAATAAGTTGTTGGAAATTAGTACATTAACTTTAATTTATTGATATATTTTTCAAAAGTTTTTAATTCTACATCCACATAGTGATATTCAAGAACGCTAATGCTTGAATTGGCAATGTCTTATAATTTCAAGAATCAAGAATCAATTATACTGAACACAAATAATAGCATACACTGAATTGTTGCTTTCAACAAATGATGCTTACTTTGACAAAACTAGGGCTGCAACTTTTAATTGATTGATTGATTGGCTGGCTACATTAATTGATTAAAGAAATTTGTAAACAACTAAAAAGATACCCCCTAATTAATCAGTTGGCAGATGTAAAAAGAAAATGTTAATACAGGAGCTTATAAAACTACATATGCAAGGACTTTCTGGAGGTATGAAGAGGGAGTGCCTTTCCTAAAATGCCTACTGCAACTCGCTTGTGCATCATCTCCAAATGAAAAACTGTGCTGCTTGTTTAAAAACTTTTTTTTTTACCCACATGCAAATTTATTTGATAGATTAACTGACCAGACTAATAACATTAATCAGGTAAAGATGTTTAATTGGGTAACAGCTCTTAAGAAAAGCCCCAAACTACTATTACTATTACTAATGTGCATTAATGAGTGACTAGTCTATGAAGCAGTTTTACTTAGAAGTTTAAAACTTACGCGGACAATATGATCAAGCAAGGGAACTATTGATTAAACCACTATTGGCAAATTGGCCGGGTCAATCTGAAGCCTACTATATCAAATATCTTCTGGATGACAAGCCCAGTGATATCACAGTGGCCATGGCAAAGTTTCTTTCAGTAGTCATACGAATCAAAGATCAACATATCCATGACTAAACAAATAACGCTTCGGTCTCCCTTCCCTGGGGGGTTGTCTATATGAGTCTGTATTTTATTCTGTATCTATGTTATGGGTTGTTGGACCGCAATAAAGTTTATTATTACTTTCCTGTATAGTTTCTAATAGCTCTAGTCCTCATGGATTGGATGATGTGCTTGAAAGGGTGTAAGCCTGCTGAGATCTCAAGCCAGTAAGGCGGCTCAACAGATTCCCAGAGTTTCTTGTATAGCTTCAGTTTCTTGTATAGCTTAGCTTCTTCCCACTCCTCCATGGTCAGAAAACCTGGTATTGTACCAAACAGCGTTCCTTATTTTAGAAGACACATTTGCAATGGATTAATTTATATTAATAATGGCTATTAACATTGTTCGATTGGGGATTAGAAGAATAATATTCCTTTTTAAAGCATGTAATCAGGATACCTCATCTGTTTTAAAGAAGAATTGGGAACAAGTATGAAAGGCATCATATAGTTTAAACTGGTCACTTATTAGTCAGACTTGGAAAAATATTCTCAGTCTACTCTGGATGGGTTTCTTTATCGCTGAAGATCTAATCACCATGTTTGGGGCCAGAAATAAAAATATTGCACCCTACAAAGCCCTGAGTGAGGCCTGTTCAATGGCTTCAGGCAAACTCAAGATCAAGAATTATTGGATGGAGGATGTACTTGAATATCGCTACTGTATGTGGATAATTCTTTGATCAAGAATCAGTGAATAGATGTACGTGTCTTCAGACGAGCTGAAAACATAAGTGAGGAACAGAGAGAATAATACGCCAGAGAGAGTTGGGGGCAAGAATACAGCCCTGTTTCACACCACTCTTTATAGGGAATGCATTCAAGGATTAGCCATCATATTGGACAGTGCCACGCATGTTCTTGTGGAAGGACACAATCATCTTGTAGAGCTTAGGTGGACATCCTATCTTATTGAGCAGTATGAAGAATCCTTTTTGGCTGTTGATGTCAAAGGCCTTCATTGGGTCTAGGAAGGTGATGTACAAAAGGCATCTCTACTCTTGGCATTTCTCCTGCAGCTGATGCAGTGAGAAAATCATGTTGACAGTTGACCTTTGAGAGCTAAAGAAGCATTGTGACTCAGTATAGACCCTGTCAGTGAGTGACTGTAATCTGTTGAGAACTATACGGGCAAAAGCTTTCCCCACAGTACACAGCAGGAATATTCCCTGGTAGTTGTTACATTCATGGTGGTCACCTTTGTTCCCCTCTTGGCCTCACTGCTGTGGTCCAAAGGAAAGCAGATCAATATGTCTGTCACCAGCTTGGCTGCAGGAGTTCCTGGAAGGAGGTATACAAGGTATACCTTGGGGTCTCCACTCTGGATTTACTCCTTAGCCTTTTCTTCTCCCAAAGATATCCTGGAGGTTGGCAGAGGTTTAGGACCAGAGTTTCCTTCTCCTACCTTCCCAGGTTGACAAGCCCCATCTGCACCTCTCTTCTATAGCACACACAGAAACTGCCTTCTTGACCATTGAGCCCACTATTGGTCTTGTTGGCTCAATTCTCT